>NC_134709.1:28222999-29487999 GCF_043290135.1 Rhipicephalus microplus | reverse complement strand
CCGGCGCAGGCTATGTGGGGTACCCTTGTGAGGTCCAAGGGGCAGCTTTATGCTCTCCCATAGTGGAGTACCAAGTACTCTAAATCGTTAACCCTTTTTTTCTAAACACGCCTGCGTAAGTTAGTCTCTTTTTCGGTGTTCAAAAAAGTGACTCCACTCTAAACCCAGTAAGTCTCTTTTGCGGCCTCCAAAAAAATGACTCCATTCGCATTGTGGGGCTTCATTATACTTGCTATGGCATATCAGCCTCCTTGTAGGTTTCAGCTGTCGAGGATGCAAAAATACTCGTCCGGGAAATACAAGAGTATGATTCACCGATGCTCGAAAGAAGGTATTTAATGCATACGATGTTTTGCGGCCATGCATGATACATATCTCATGTCGTACCACCCCCATTACGAATTGCTAGGTCGTTGCAATCCTTCATTGGCTTATTTTTCAGGTCGGATGGAACAGAGTTGGTTTGCCGAGCAACCCTTGGGCAACCGAGAAACTGCGGCGGATTCACATTCCCATCCGTTTCTGTTCGCTGCTGGCTGCTTGCCTTACGATTCTTACTTCGCTTGTTGCATGGTGATCAGTGCCCCGTGCGTTATCCTGCCTGCTATTTCTTAGGCACCAAGATACGCTATTTACTACCAGATGCACGGCTTAATTCTGCACCGCGAACACTTAACGTGCCTGCATTTTACTCAACGGCAGTAGCATTTTATCGACACGCGCAGCAGGTTTATCCCAATGTGGACATTCTCGAAAGCCGCTTTGTAGATACAGCGGAGGCTCTCCTGCTTTTTCTGGTTCATCCAGCCCGTATAGCACGATCGAGACATGTCTCGTGGAGCGCGATTACGGAATCGTTTTTGCCTGGTCACCTCCGTGACTTTGTGTGACGTCTTAGATGGAGAGGGTGAGGAAGACGAAGTGATTCTTTGTAGAACACATCTCGCTCGTCTCAGTGCTTTTATGGACTTTTCGCTGCAGTTGTGGGGTGTATAGCCCCGTAGGTTGCGGTAATGGATGTACAACCTCACGGGGCAACGTCTGACTCCGGTTCGACCGCGGCCACTTCCTCGAGGAAGCGAAGAAACACATCCAGTGAGAGCGATGACACTGAGCTGTACTCCGAATCTTGCGACGAGTCCTCAGACGACGGCTTTCAACCTGTCCTGCACCGCAAGGCCAAGCGACGGATCATCAATCCATCGCCGGTGTCAAGCACAGCCACCGTGAAAACGGCGCCCCAGCGATGGCCCCATTCCATCCTGTTTGTGTCAAAGAACGCTACCGAAAGTCTGCGTGTTCTGAACAGGCAAGCGCTTTCGCTCTATTTTGAGAACACTGTGCCGAACGAGATTAAAGACCTACGGCTTAATACAAGAAGAAACATCCTGACTGTAGATGTGCGGCACCCGAGTGCGCTGAGCATGCTGCAACAAGTAACACAACTGGGAAACATTGCAGTTAGGTCCATCATACCAGCCGATGGTGTGACCACATCAGGAGTCATTTACGACATTAATACGGAAATACCAAACGCAGACCTTCCAATACTTATAAAACTAGCGAGTCAAGACAACCTCATTGTCAGCGTTGGACGGCTTGGAAACACACGCTGTGTGAGAGTAAAGTTCAAAGGTGACTGTCTTCCCGCATACGTGAAGGTTGGCCACATTCGTCAACAAGTTCGACCGTTCATTCCTAAACCCGTGCAATGCTTCAATTGTCAGAAGATCGGCCATGTAAAGGGTGTTTGCAGGAGCTCCGCAGCGTGCCCCCGGTGCGCCGAACCACACGCGGAAGACAACTGTAGCGCTACCACACTGAAGTGTCCTAACTGTCAGGGTGCTCACAAGGCTTCTTCGAAAGAATGTCCGCACATAAAGAAGGAATTTTCTATTCTGAGGCAAATGGTACGAGACAGCTCCACCCACAAAGAAGCTGCCGAGAAAATCCGGCGAAGACGACGTCGCCGTCGAAGGTCTTCACGTCGGAGAGCGCCAACTTCAGGCGATAAGTCGACGCATCAGGAAAGATCGCCAGCTTCAGTTTACAGCACGGCAAACACAGACGTTGTAAAAGAGCAAAGGGGCAGACCAGTCTCTACAGAAGAGTGGCCTCCACTTACGCTTACACAACGCTCAGAAGAGCCGCAGCAGAAGCCGTCTTCTTCGGAGCAAGCTGCTGTAATGGAGGACTTGCGGAACACAGATCAGCAAGTAATAGCTCTTTTACGACCATTAATTAACGCCATCCGCTTGTTGTTAAGCAACTTGCACACACCGTCAGCAAGAAGTCTATTGCAATTACTGGACGCTTTGAGTCCAGTACTCGCAGCGCTTGAGTAAATAATGGCTCACCAGCCACTGTCTTTCAAAGAAGAGGTCCGAAAAGCAGCGATTATTCAATGGAATGCCCGGGGACTGAGGTCACGCATCGCCGATTTCCGTCGGTTCGTGTACACCAATAAGTTCCCCATCATTGTCATCTGCGAGCCAAATTTGCAAAAAGAACTCAGACTTTCTGGTTACGAGTCATTCATGTCGTCTACAGCTGTGGACAATAGCAAAGTTCTGATGTTTATTCGCCGCGACCTCACCTACATTCATCATCTGGTGTCACCCCACGACGACAATCAATATATAAGTATAACAGTTAAAAGGAGACTTACCATCACGGTTGTGGGTGCCTACCTCTCTCCGTCAAGTCGTTTCGACCATACAAGACTTTAAGGTATCCTGTCAGCAACTTCTCACCCATGCATTATAATTGGCGACTTCAACGCCCATCATACAATCTGGGGAAGTTCGAAGACCAATGTTAAAGGGAGAAAGTTGGTGTCCTTCGCCTCCGACAACCAACTTTTCTTGCTAAATGGTGGCAGTCCAACGTTCCTACGTGGTTCAAGGTATAGCAGCTGCCTTGACCTGGCCTTTGTCTCACGAGGCCTCGTCAGGCACGCTGAGTGGTTTCCAGACACAGAAACGCATGGAAGTGACCACATTCCCACTTACGTCAAAATCGAGGGATTGTCCCATGCTAAGATACGCGACAGTGTTCAGAGAGTGGACTGGTTGAAATTCCAGTCTCGCATAGAAGAGCAATGTGAAGCAAACATATCCCTCGACATAGAGGAGATAAATAAAAGCACAATACACGATACTACGTGTACCCTCACCTGCTCTCCCAAAGTAACGGAATTTGACATCGAGCTAGAACGACTTCGAGCGATCCGACGGTGTGCTGAACGAAGATACCGACACACGGAGGCAATAGAAGACTTACGGATTGCTCGACGTATACAAAAGAAGATTCAGCGCCGGATAAATAAACTCGAGACACAACGTTGGACTGCTTTTTAGGAGTCACTTGACCCACGAAAACCTTTATCCCAATTGTGGAAGACGGTACGAGGTCTCCGCACAAAACCCATTCAGTGGTCACCATTCAGGGCTCTCGCACTTTTTGAACAGAGACGCAGCATTGACGTGGCAGAAGACTTCTGTCCCAGAGTATCTGGGCCACTCGCAGTGCCCAATAGACTATTGACCTCGACTAACTCTCCACAAACACTGGATTCCCGCATGGATATGCCTTTTTTCCATCGTGGAGCTCAGAGCAGCACTAGCTTTGTGTAGACGCACGTCGGCACCAGGGCCCGATAGAATTTCTTATAGGGCCTTGTGTCATCTGGGTGAACGCGCGAGAATCCTCCTTTTGGAGTTGTACAACAAATCCTGGCAAGATGGAACGCTCCCGACAAGCTGGAAGACAAGTCGCCTAGTTCCACTTCTGAAGCCAGGCAAGTCACCGTTGGGCCTCTCATCTTATCGTCCGATCGCATTGGCCAGTTGTGTTGGCAAAGTTATGGAGAGGATGATCCTGGGACGCCTGGAGTGGTTCTTGAAGTGTAACAACATCTACCCAGATGCCATGGCAGGATTTCGGCGTGGTCGAGCATCGATTGACAACGTAGTCGACCTGGTCACTTATGTCCAACACGAGAAAGGCCGTAAGCGTCTCTGCGCATCTTTGTTCCTAGACGTCAAAGGGGCGTATGACAACGTTACGCATGAAGCTGTTCTCACCGCCCTCGAAGATATAGGAGTAGGTGGTCGGATGTATCGCTGAATACGTAGTTATTTGTCAATGCGATCCTTCTTTGTGAGCACTGAAGACGGTCCAACCTCTCCACATTACAGCCACCGTGGCGTCCCCCAGGGTGGCGTACTCAGCCCTGTGCTGTTCAATCTTACGTTAATTGCTCTCACTGAACATCTGCCAAGCACGGTCAGGCTATCAATGTACGCAGATGACATCTGCATTTGGGCATCGGCTGTAACACGCCTGCAGGTACGCGGAAGAATTCAAAAAGCTGCCACTGAAACATTACACTACCTCCGAAATCAAGGCTTGGAAATTTCTTCCGAGAAATGCGCCCTCATAGCTTTTACACGAAAGCCTATGGATAAGTACACTATAAACATCAATGGTCAAACTGTGCCATACGTTCGATCGCACAAGTTTTTGGGCGTCATAATTGACAGGAATCTATCATGGAGCGATCACGTTTCGTACATGAAGAAACAGTTAATGGACATCTGTAATATACTGAAGTTCTTTGCA
Organism: Rhipicephalus microplus; assembly: GCF_043290135.1. Taxonomy (NCBI): domain Eukaryota; kingdom Metazoa; phylum Arthropoda; class Arachnida; order Ixodida; family Ixodidae; genus Rhipicephalus; species Rhipicephalus microplus. The sequence continues at coordinate 29,483,376 of NC_134709.1, read as the reverse complement.
GGGAAGACTTTGGGAATGTCTCCCAGTGCAATGCTACAGCTGTACAGAGTACTTTTTCTCGGTTTCCTGCGGTACAGTTTACCGGCATTGACCAGTGCAAGCAAAACAAGCCTTCGAACGCTACAGAGTGTTCAATCCCAGGCACTCCGGATTTGCCTCGGCTTGCCTCGTAGGGCGTCAACAATGGCTACTATAGCTATCGCCGGTGACCACCTCATCACGACACATATCGACGTTGAGGCACTCCGGACACATATAAGGCATATTGCTCGGACACCCTGCCACCACCTAGCCTCTTTACCAGCAGACAGACCACGTTCGTCATTTTGCCAAACGGTCACCACATACCGCGATTTTTTGCCATCATGCTTCACACCCGCCGCCAGGCCTTTGACTCCTCCCTGGTGCCTGACTCAGGCTAATATCAGGCTAACTATACCTGGCATCAAGAAAAAAGCAGATATGTCGTCACCTGCTCTGAGACAGCTTGCTCTGCTCTTGTTATACGAGACGTATCAAGGCTGTATACACGTATACACCGACGGCTCGGTTTTACAGAAGAGTTCAACGGCATCATTTGTTATACCGATAAAAGACACGACAAGAAAATTCAAGACCTCCTACCTTACGACATCAACGGGAACAGAGCTCACAGCTCTTCGTGCCGCATTGCAATTTATCAGCGATCAACAGCCACAAAAATGGACAATTTTCAGTGACTCAAAGGCGGCACTGCAATCCCTTTTATCCCCTTTACGCCACGGCCCGTACGAACAGCTGGTATTTGAGATTGCAGAAAAGACTCACCAATTCATTGAGGAAGGACATGAAATAGCCTTTCAATGGCTGCCAAGTCATTGTGGAATAATTGGCAATGAACGGGCCGATCAAGCTGCGCGTTCTGCCCATACTTAAAGCGATGAAATATCAATTCCGCTTTCCAGAACTGACGCTGCACGGAAACTCCGCATGCTTGCTCGCAAGCGCACCACGTCACAATGGAACGAGTCACAGTTTTTCCATGCACGGTTAGGTACTTTAGACCCAACTCTCAGTATTCGAATTCCTCCGGAATTACGCCGACGAGACGCTATGCTGTGCAGATTATGGTTGGGCGTCGCATTTACCAATGCGTACGCGTTCCGCATAGGAATGGCTGACGCTGCTGCATGCAACCATTGTGGCAGTGATGAAACAACTTGGCACATTCTGTGTGAATGCCCACAATACTGCTCGCAGAGACAGTCACTCTGCAATACACTAGATGAACTGGACAATCAGTCTCTTTCGGAAGAAAGACTCCTGCGCTGCCGACAGGACTTTATGTCGCAGAAGAAGGCTGTGAAGGCGCTCAAGCGCTTCTTGCGTTCAACCGGCCTGTCCAAACGACTGTGATCGGAACTCCCTGAATGTGTGCGCATGTGTTTTTTTAATTTATTTTTTATCTCTTTATAGCTATCCTCTTTCCGACCCTTTCCCCCATCCCCGTACAGGGTAGCAAACCAGTTCGTCTAGGTTAACCTCCCTGTCTCTTCCTTTTAATTATTTCTCTTTCTCTCTTGGATAGAGAGTACTCCCAACACGGGACAGACCGGAGAAGTGGGGCATGGTCCCATCTTCCGCTTGTCCTAACTGCCCGTTAAAAGAGAGTTCTGGGAAGCCTGTTGCTAAAAGCAGCCGTGGACCGCTGCTGACGTTCATGTCAGCGGTCATCTCCCCGGAGGAGCTCGACTTCCCTCTCCGGACTCTACTTCCTCGCCTTGTGGTGCCCTCAAGGCGTGGGCCAGGTGCATCATTCGGTGGTGCACTCGTGATGGCCATTGGACAGTTTCATCCACGTTCTTCTTCTCACAAGTGGCCCAATTTCTGCACCCTTTCTGGTGGGTGGACCACTGAGACATCACGTCACCTGATTCGCGGCAACAATGGTCACGGCCTTCTCCAGAGTGCCGTGTAAAAAATCAACGGGCTATAAAAGCCGTAGCATTTCGTAAATAATCGCTGAATCATGAGCTGAATTTCTGTTGAACACAGAGCTGAATCATGAGCTGAATTTTTGCAGATAGCTCAAACTCTGCGAAATTTCTGTGCAGTTCCTTCTTTCAACTATCACGTAAATAAACGTTCGTTCTCTCTCTCTCAACGCGTCCCTCACTGGCGAAGATCGGCTATGTGTATGACAGCGGGGAGCCAGCTAAGCTAAAGAAAACCCACCGTACCTACCATCGACCTCGAGCCTTTAACAATACTTGCTAACATCTTCACCAACTCTTGTAAATTCTGTACATATATCATCATGTACATTATCCATATTGTGATTAGTGTATATATGTAGTGTATGTCGTCATTTGTAACATGTGCTAGGAACACCCTACGGACTTGGACACTTTTGTTTAATTGTCTCACGTATGTTGGGCTTTGTCAATTGTTTGTTATTGTGCTTGTTGTAAAGATGCTCGCTTCGTAGGTTTGCTGGGTCCCACGATAGAATAAACTTTTTCGAAACACAGTGGTACATGCTCTGGGACACGGCGCTTTCGGGTGCCAACAGTCCTTCCTTTCTGACAACGGTAGGCTTACAAATTTTTGTCGATGCGGCCTCATCAAGTGTGAGCCCCACGGGACGGCCTTTTGCTCTCCCATAGCAGAATACTAAAGTACTCTAAATCGTCAAAGACTTTTTCTAAACGCAAGGCTTCCGGTCACTGTAAGTCTGTGTCTTCTGGGTCAACGACCGCATAGTATCAATGTTCCAGGACGGCTTTATGCTCTCCCATAGTAGAGTGCCTATCACTCTACTACCCACACATAAGCGGACTGCCTGGTCTGTTTGTCGTAGCTACTTACAGTTTGCGTGTTATCGGGATGGCACACTGCTTTGCCATAGTTGAGTACGAAGTACTCTAAATCGTTTGACTTTTATTCTAAGCACACATATAACTTTCGGGCGACTTATGTCTCCCGTAGTTCACTAGATACCAGAAGTACTGTGAATAGCTCCCAGAACTACTGTGAATAGCCCCAAGAACTCCCAGAACGCGTTAGGACGTTTCTGCCTGTGTAAGGGGCTGGGTAAGACGCTGTGCCCTCTACCCATTACACTCTCCCAGCAATTATATGATGGCGTCAGGGAACGAGATTCTCCAGAACTGAGATGCACTAACGTGTAGTATTCTAGCCATAACGCGCTGGTACATGCTAGTGCGTTCCGCCATGAGTACGGTGCTTAGTTATAGGCTGTGACCTCTCCCGCTTACGATTTCTCCGCATTAGATACCTGCCGAGATCGCGGAGCAGCGGGCGGAGTAGAGGAAAGCTCGCCGCACCGAAGCGCAACATAAACACCGGCAAGCGGATCCGACCTCCGGTCAAGTCCAATGCCGTAGAGTTTCGTACAATGATACCTGGAGAATAATGTGGCACTGCGATCGTGTACCCAATAAGTACCTCTATGAGAATGATGGAGAGTACAAGATTGCGTTAGTCACCCCGCCATGGTGGTCTAGTGGCTGAGGTATACTCGGCTGCTGACCCACAGATCGCTGGATCGAATCCCGGCTGCGGCGGCTGCATTTCCGATGGAGGCGGAAATGTTGTAGGCCCATGTGCTCAAATTTGGGTGCACGTTAAAGAACGCCAGGTGGCCAAAATTTCCGGAGCCCTCCACTACGGCGTCTCTCATAACCATATCGTGGTTTTGGGACGTTAAACCCCACAAAACAACAAGATTGCGTATAGTTAGACAACTGTCTATGGGTCTTATTTTACAGTTTACGTTTTGTTTTGCACTCATCTATGGGTCTTATTTTACAGTTTTCGTTTCGTTTTGCACTCAGCGCGGTAAGTGTAGTGAGGTGCAAAATACTGAAGCAGCGCCTGTGTTGTTCATAGCGGCTGAACACCGCAAGATCTCTTCTTTAGCTGAAACATTGGAGCTTTGCAAGTTGCCTTTGACAGTTAAAGCGTAGCTTCATACACTCACTTCTGCGCATAGATGTAGCGTCCCATGCCAGTGCAGGACATTGCATCAAATTAACGTTTCAGGGGCGAAGCTCTATATAGCGGCACCTGTTTGTCTCTCGTAGCCGCTGTAGTAGTGTGTAACAAGTATAACATTTTGACCCCCAAGGTGGTGCCGGTGAGAGATTTCATCTGTGCGCTGTTGAACAATAAAAGATAGTGCTCAATGTACATGCCAATGGCTGCTAAGGAAAAATGAGAGACAGGAGAATTCGTCTTTTAGTTAGCGCGTACGCTGCAAATTTTTAATTGTTCAACAACGCACGGAAGACAAGAAAGGGTTGCTACGTTATACTCGCTGGACGTAACCTCCTAGGTTTTAAAAAGGTTTAGCGAGCGTTCGGCCGCAGTGCCATGAATGCAGTGAACTAGAATATACCATGAACTCGAGGTGGTTAAAGGTGGTAAGTAGACACGAAGCGCAAGCCGTGAGAAAGTGTGCGTGTGCCTCCACTCGTTCAGTCCTTGAAATGTCCGCTGGATGGCGGTGCTTCTATATGAGGAATATGTGATGAAAAGATGCGAGATGCATGGTGGTACTTGGAGTATTGAATAGGTGGGCTAACGGACACACATACAGATGCATGGAGGGACGCACGGATGGCTGCACGGACGGATGGACAGGCGCATGGACAGGTGTTTACTACCTCTGAAGCAACCAGAGGTAATAAATGCCTGTGCTCTACTACCTGCACTTACTACTTTAGTAGTGAATGTTGTGAGAACAATTTACTACCTGAAAGTTAGTAAGTAGCACTGCCTTTTTTCTAAGAGTGTGGGGAAACAGTATAAAAAAATCGAAAGATGAAGAAATGAGAGCAATCGGAGCCACAGGCGTGACAGAGAAGGCAGAGAGAATAGATAGGAAAGATGGGAAAACGGTCGGAGTAGTCAGAAGATCGGCCATCGGCGGGAGATACATGGCACCAAGAGATCGCGTACGGTGGACGTATCGGCGACAGCTACGCAATAACCAGGACATCGCGGACGACACAGTCGTTCAGCATGAAATACAACGAGCGAAACAAAATCCACCACGTTCATGGCCATCGGAAACGGCATCGTACCGCGATCACACCCCTCTAAGAACGGGTGAGAGCATCCCGTCAAGCATAGAATCTCTACGCAAGTGTGCGCTTGTTGTCGCTAGAGGCGCCTTCACCCGCGGCGAATGGCGGAGTTCATACGCTCAGTCGGAACGCAGCTTAGCAAGGCTCATCATCTATCTCCTTTTATGCGCTTGCTTTAAGCCATTGTTCGTGTTTTCTACTTTCAAGTAAAGGACTTACGCCCTGTTCAGTTATATTTTGTTGGTATTCCATTTTACAGAAGAATGTTTAAATTCGACAAGTTAATGTAGATGATTTTCACAAGCACCTTGAGCAACATTTGAAGTCTGTCATGATGATGTTCAAACACAACTTTGTTCTGGCGGGTTCTAAAAGCGATGCAATTTGCATGGTTAAAATATACAAGTACCATGGACATGGTATACCATGGCCCACAGTTTACGCCTATTCACCTTGTCTGCGGTGAATTTTTGGGGACGGCTTTAAGCTCTCCCATAGTAGAGTACCTGGTGCTCTAAATCGTAACCCACTTTTTCTAACCCCCCCAGTACCATGGACTATGGCGACCCTACGGACTTGGACACTTTTGTTTAGATGGGTAATGTATGTTGTGCTTTGTCATTTGTTTGTTATTGTGCCTGCAGTACAGACGTTCGTTCCTTGGGTTTGTTGCGTCCCATGATAGAATAAACTTTTTCTAAACACACTTTGCCACAAAGATTCGCATTTCCTTCGTAGAATTGCTTTACTTTTTTTCAGATGTGACGGCGCAGTGCTCCCCATAATGTAGTAGTACTAAGTGCTCTAAATCGTTCACCACTCTTTCTAAGCACAGGATGGCTTTTGTTCTCCCATAGTGGAGTACCATGTACACTGAAACCGTTAACAACGTTTTCTAAACAAATGTGTCACAAAAGTGCCACCTATTGACTAGTTAAGTGGAACGGCACTTAATGCTCCGCGAACTCGTTCATGGCGTAATATTTGTCGACGCAGCCTCACGAAATGTGAGGCCCACGGGACGGCTTTTTGCTCTCCCATAGTAGAGTACCAAGTACTCTAAGTCGTTCACAACTTTTTCTAAAGTGAACGCGACGGCACTACGCTCTCCCATGGTGGAGTACTAAGTGCCCTAATTAGTCAACTACTTTTAGGGGCGAAGCTCCTCGAGGCGTGGGTCGGTCATCACCAGTATGTATGCATGTATGTAGTAACCACCTCACAGCGTATCCGCGGAGTGAATAATGAGTGGAGCGAAGCTTCGTGAGGGTTTTATCGACAAACCGTGAATCGTCCGCTGGCCGCAGCCATCAGTCAGTCGGTCGGTCGGTCGGTCGGTCGGTCGGACGGTTGGTCGGTCGGTTGGTCGGTCGGTCGGTCGGTCGGTCGGTCGTTCGGTTGGTCGGTCGGTCGGTCGGTTTGTCTGTCTGTCTGTCTGTCTGTCTGTCTGTCTGTCTGTCTGTCTGTCTGTCTGTCTGTCTGTCTGTCTGTCTGTCTGTCTGTCTGTCTGTCTGTCTGCCTGCCTGCCTGCCTGCCTGCCTGCCTGCCTGTCTGTCTGTCTGTCTGTCTGTCTGTCTGTCTGTCTGTCTGTCTGTCTGTCTGTCTGTCTGTCTGTCTGTCTGTCTGTCTGTCTGTCTGTCTGTCTGTCTGTCTGTCTGTCTGTCTGTCTGTCTGTCTGTCTGTCTGTCTGTCTGTCTGTCTGTCTGTCGGTCGGTCGGTCGGTCGGTCGGTCGGTCGGTCGGTCGGTCGGTCGGTCGGTCGGTCGGTCGGTCTGTCTGTCTGTCTGTCTGTCTGTCTGTCTGTCTGTCTGTCTGTCTGTCTGTCTGTCTGTCGGTCGGTCGGTCGGCCGGCCGGCAGGCCTGCCTGCCTGCCTGCCTGCCTGCCTGTCTGTCTGTCTGTCTGTCTGTCTGTCTGTCTGTCTGTCTGTCTGTCTGTCTGTCTGTCTGACGCACAGACGGACGAATTAACGGATGAATGGACACACGAATGAATGCATGGACGGACAGACGCGTGGATGAACAGAGGAACGGATGCACAGACAGACACACGGGCGGACGGAAGGATGGATGGATGCTTCACCCCAATCATCATAATTCACTCCGTAGATATGCGGTGATTTTTCGTTCTAAACACTCACAACGTAACTTGTGGGGACAACTCAAAGCTCTCGCATAGTAAACTTCACTCTAAATCGTCGGAAATATGTTTAAACATGTCTCTGGCGCTCCTTCATGTTCTCCCGTTGTTGACTAAGGAGGTTCTGCGCACCCTGTTTTCTTAGCACAACTGTATGCATAATGCGAAAGCGCCATGTATGCCGAACTTACTCATTGTGCACGGGAATTTAACTAGGCAGCCATCGTAATTAGCTACGTCGGGGCACTTTAAGGTGGCCGTATTCTTCAGGTTCCACAGCGTGGAGGAAGGGTAGAGGAGAGAGGCTTCACAGAATGACACAATTAAGGAAGAGCACGTCATAACAGCTGCATCTTCACGGTACTTACTTTAAAGACTAACATTACGGGACAAGAAGGAAACAGATGGGTCAGGGAACAAATTGAGGGTAAGGCTATTGTTAAAATGAAGAAGCTGTTAGAAGCTGTTAATGAAGCTGTTAATGTTAAGAAGCTGTTAATGTTAAAATGAAGGCAGCTAGCACGTAGGCAGGACAGCCGCTTGTCATTAAAAGTAACTGAGTGGATTCACAGATAAATGCGTGAGCGGGAGACACAAAGTGAGGTGGCGAGATGAGATTAGGAACTATACAGATATAATGTGGTGGCCGAAAGCAGAAGACTGTATCGATTGGAGGAAAATAGGAGGGGCCTTTGCCCTGCACGGGATGTAATCAGGCTGATGATGATGATGTCATACAACTCCAAAAGGAATGTACACTTTTAAATGCGACGCATTTCTTAGCGAACTTCGGTGACTGAGCGTATCTATCCATCTATCTAGCCGCCTATGAGTGTCATGATTTACATTTCGCGGTCCTGCAGCTCTTGCGGTGGTTTTCCTCACATGATGTTGCAAAACTGGTATGGTATGATACGAGTGCACGGCGAATAGAAGCGACAGGCCCTAACCTGAAAAACACGACATGCGTGTCATGTGACAACATGGCAACATGCTACGCTCATGATGCGCTCGCGGCCATTTCGCGAGCGCCACATATACCAAATTTCTTATTACACTACGTGAACGAATGACGCAGGTATGTGACTGGTGCAAACATGGTAATCATGAGATGAGTGTCATGTAACAACATAACCACATGCCACGCTCATGATGCACTGGTGGCCGTTTCGCCAGATTCACTTCTACCAAATTTGGTATTACGGGACGTGAAAGGATGACGAAAGTATGTAATAAGCACGACATGCGTGTCATGTAAACACATGACTACATGCTACGCTCAAGACGCGCTCGCAGCCATTTCGCTAGCTTCATGTGTACCAAATTTGTTATTACGCGATGCGAACGGACGACATAAGTAAATGGCACATCCAAACATGATAATGATGACATGCGTGTCGTGTAACAACATGACTACATGTCACACTGATGATGCGCTCGCAACCGTTTCGCTAGCTTCACATTCGCCTAATTCGGTATTACGTGACGTCAATGGATGACGAAGGCATGCGACTGGTGCAAGCATGATAATCATGAGATGCGTGTCATGTGGGAACATGACTACATGCCACAGTCAAGGCGCCAATACACTTCGACGTGACCCGGCGTGCGCGCGCGCCGGCGTTCGTTTCGTCGCGTCACGCCGGCGTTGCCAGGCCAGGCGCTGGTCCTGCCATATACTCCTGGGCGTGCGCCGCGCTGCGTTGCATTGACGCATGCGAACTTAAACTCGTCCGGCGTCTTTCCGTCACGAAAAGAGGCAGACGCAGTGCAATACATCGGCGCGAAATGCAGCATGTCGCATTTCACACTCGTTGCCGTCGGGCCGCGCCGACGGACGCTGCAGTCGCGCCTAGCATCGGACTATAGAGTGCTCGCGTTTTGCTAACGTAGCGTCGCTGTGCCCAGCGTGCGCGCGCGTCAACGATATACGTTAGAGCATATTGGGCCCTGCATGACGCACTCGCGACCGTTTCGCTAGCTCCCCAGGTACCGAATTTCGTGTTACGTGACATAAATAGATGCCAGAGGCATATGACTGGTGCAAACATGGCAATCATGACACGCGTGTCATGTAAGAACATGACAACATACCACGTTCATAGCATGCTCGCGGCCGTTTCGCTAGCTACACATATACTAAATTTGGCATCTTGTGACGTGAATAGATGGCGAAGGTGAACAACACATTCAAACATGATAATTATGACACGGAAGTCATGTGCGGCATCATTTATTTCCACCTTCTAACGTTGTGGTGATTTTAAAGTGACATATCAACCTTCTTCATTCGTGCTTCACATAACATGAATTCCCACTGTACGTGGGATCTGCCAATTTTTTTTTACAGCCGAGCCAGTTTAGGTTCGGAGTAGAGAGAGTGAAGAAAAATAAAGGAAAGATAGGGAGATTATCTAGACTAAGTCGAGTTTGCTACCCTACACGGGGAAGAGGGTAATGCGGCAGAAAAGAGAGAAGGAGATACACATTGTACATAACACGCACACCGCACACATAGCTAAGGTTTCACAGGCGGTTGCACAGTGATGTTGCCCTCCAAAATCGCAGAAAGGCTCGTGTGGCTTTCTTGGCTGAAGTTCTTGAAGGCCACGCTCCCAAGATCTTCTCCAGAGTAAAGAGTCGATCATCCAGCCTCCTTCCTTAAGGCACACTGGGAGAGTCCAGCGATCTTCAAAGTCTGGACAATTGCACAGGACGTGGTAAAGTTTCTACACAATGGCAATTATCACAGTTGGGGGAGTCAGCCATACCAATGCGATGACTTAATGAACTGGCGAAGGCAACGCCGACCTACAACCGATACAGCGTCGCCACGTCCCGACGCGAAGTCTTTGATAGCAGCTGCAATTGGAGTAATGAAGCGAGGTTCTGTGGGGGTCGAGTGGAGTTCAGTGGAAGATTCCAGTGCAAACGCGTCGTTTTAAGAGTGATGCAGCAGGTCAGCGTATTGTACGTGAGAACACGGGCTCGTACGTGCCAAGAAATTGGTCTTGCCCCACAGACAACAGCAAGTGCGAAGCAAGGTGGACGCATTAGAAGAAGAGCGCAGCGGAGAAGAGTGATGAGCAATATGAGTAGTCAGGCGAAAATGTGCCGCCAGGGACAAAGAACACATGGCGTGGGAAACCACACTGGTTCGTCCCTTGTCTGCGTTTTGTGTTCTTTCTCGCTGTCCGAGCATATCATGCACGCCTGACGACTCGTATTAAGTCATGTACCAAAGAGCCCGACAGGAAGCGTTACTAAGAGTGACGGAGAGCGGTGCGTAAGGATGTTGGGGCGGGGGGTGATAGAAAGCGAATTCTAGTATAATGAAGCCGGAGGAAGAGGAAATGAACGACAGAAAGGCTATAGCCAGTTCTCAAACCGGCTGGCTACCTTGTGCTGGGGAAGAGGTTGAGGGGAGTAAGAGACGACAGAAAAGAGATTTTAAAGGAAGAAGAAGAAAAAAAGAAACTAAAGGAACAAAAGTATGACAGACGACGCTGCTTGGAATCTGGCACTCAGACGACGCGCCCGCAAGGGGCGTAACACGCTCCCAATGCTTTCCGTGCCGAGAACGGTTTAACGAAGAGAGATGATGCAGGTAGTCGAATGGTGCAGGTAGTTAGAGGGCCCCTAAGCCGTGCCGAGCTCAAAGGTGACGCAGTAGCTTCATTTCTCGTCTTCTCTATCCTTCCTTGAAGTGCTTATCGTCCTCGTCACTTATTTTTTTAAAAACATGTGAACTTGAATGTCAGCAATAAGCGTTTAGACAGTGAAACATTTGCGCTTTTCGACTATAAGACGCCAGCTCTGCTTGCGCAATCGCACATGTAAAAGAAGGAAGTGAAAGAGACTTATCGCGCTCGACAGTCATGCAAGACCGCACAGCAAAGGAATATAGGTGACAATTCGCAACAGATGTCTTTCGTATGTCCACCAATCGAGACCTCATTTCATGCTGATGTCACGTGAGCAATCTGCAGACGTCACCGATAGGGCTGCAAAAACGGCAAACGCCAGGAAAGAATAACACTCTCGTGTTTTTCTTTTCTTTTTTTTAAAAGCTGTTCAGGGACTCTTTAAGCTGTTTAGGGGCTGGTCGGGGAAGTGAAGAGGAGGAAAATTATGAGAGGGAACGCAGTAAACTTTTCATGCGGAATTCGAACACGCCACAATCTGAAGGCGAGCGTCGCAATTACTCGGCTATGCACGTGTGGTAGCCGAACAAGCACATGGGAATTGACTTGTGGGGTTTAACGTCCCGAAATCACCTTATGATTATGAGACACGCCGTAGTGGAGGGCTCCGGAAATTTCGACCACCTGGAGTTCTTTAACGTGCACCCAAATCTGAGCACACGGGCCTACAGGATTTCCGCCTCCATCGGAAATGCAGCCGCCGCAGCCGGGATTCGATCCCGCGACCTAAGCACATGAGAACCGTATGATCACGTTGAACGAGAAACAAAGAGAGAAGCAAATAAAGGTTGGAAAGATGAAATATAGAAAAAAAGGAGATAGAAAGAGATAGAAAGAAGGAGGTAAATAAGAGACCATAGCCTTCTATATTGTAGTGTTGTGGTGGCTGGGGCTGCACGGGCCCCGGCGAACCGCTATATAGCTCGTGTAGCTCTGTACGAAGAGCCCCATCCACATTAGTTGCTGATAACGATTGCTAAGAAACCTTTACTCTCTCTACTCCGTCTTGCCTGGTGGGATTCACAGACCGCGAACGATAAATTCGCGCTAGTCACTAACCAGCGTACAGATGCCCCTGCTTTCTTGACGGAGCGCATAATATCTGTACCCTGAAAGAGGGATGTAGCTTGCAAACGTTTGTCGCAGTGAGATAACCTGTGGCTTTTGTTAGTCAGTGCGAACAAATTGATGGAAAGTGCTCCTTTAGGGGTGAGCCCTCCGCAGTTCCATTCAGGAATGCCTTTAGTGGCTACTTTGCGCCCTATTGGCTATTTTACGAGCCTGTCAAGCGACAAATATTTAAGCTTGGTGCCACAGCTATTTTCAAAGACGACAATCTCTCTTTTTTTGATACTTGAACACATCAATTTCCGTCTGTCTTTCTGTCTGTCTATCTTTCTGTCACACGGAACGATTTAGCCACTCGGACAAAGTTTAAGCACATGCTGAAGATCGAGCTATCTTGAACTGATGGTTGCATTCATATTTGTGAACATAGTCGATCAAAACGAAGTGCGCAATTCTAAAGACCCTAGCGTTTCTTAGGATGCGCTAAACATGCGACGCTTCATTAAAGAGGTACAGTAATTCCAAGGAGGTTTAAAAAAATCGTTGGAGTGGAAGCTCCCGCAGTACTTGGCCAGCAGTAGAAATGAAGTGGCTTTGATTTGTTAGTCTGAAGGCTACGTTAATTATAAATAAAGATATAGTTCATGACTTCTTTGCGCAAACACGTACACGGACACAAGGAAAAGAGGCAAACAACACGGGCGCAGTTCGCGCCCGTGTTGTTTGCCTCTTTTCCTTGTGTCCGTGTACGTGTTTGAGCAAAGAAGTCATGAATGAGTACCAACTCGCCCAACTTTCAGTACTGTTGTTACAAAGATATAATTGTTTCCGAAGAAATATTCCGCTTAAACTAGTATTGGTGATCTAATCTTCAACAAAACTTGCCTCCAGTTCGAGGCTTACAAAAAGAAAACTAGTAACACAAGGACGCACTTTGAGCGATATCTGCCCCGAAAAGGTTGTCATGTTAAACGCGTTGGGCGTGCGAGGAAAACGCATCTTCTCAATCGCCGAACTCCAACAGTTCATCATGCCCCTAGTAAAATGGCTGCTGCAGCCAGCATCTTACGGTTGGCACGGCTCCCTTCGCAGCCAGGAATTTCCACTCCAGCATTTTTTTAAACCTCCTTGGGCAATTCGCCACTTCCTGGTACCGTGGCGCCGCTGAGCAGTGGCGTCCGGAATCTCTGTTGAGATGAGTGAAGTTTTGAACCTGCTTCAGACAGCAGACGCTGCTGCTTGTTTTCACGCGTTTGTAGTCGTTATTCAACGTTGTGAATGGTATCGATATTACCGTAACCATTTCCGTTTCTCAAGTTAAAGGAAAAGTTGAAAGAAAAAGACAAAATGCGACTAATTTCACTGCGAGCCTCGACGCTCAAAGCCTATATACACCGGGAGGAAAATTAAGCGTCCCATTCAAATAAGCGCCACAAAAGCCATCAAGGATCAAAAGGTTAAATTTAGTGGGTGAATAACCCGGGCCCGTGAATGTATGCAGCACCCATTATCAGCACGAGTACAGCGAATTCCATTTTTGCAGTTCTCGCGCTTAGTTTGTCTGCTCAATACGATACAATTTTGCGCATATTTATTTTCTCATTATGTAACCCGCCAATAATTTACTTAATATAGTATGTTAGCGCTCCCCTACTTTCTCAAAAACACACATACAAGGGCCACCGAAGCGCGAAGAATAGCAGTTTTCGTCAAAAGTGTATTTTTCGGTATCGTCTTTTTCGGGGCTGGCATCTCAATGACCGCCATATTGGAAGTATAGTAGCGCCACCAATAGATCGTTAAAGTTGCGAATAGACTGTCCTTTTGCGACGACATTTACAGTGAGGCACGTAAATACGAGGTCTATTTTTTTATGCTGTGGACATTCTTGGCTGATTTACTGGCCACTATTCGGTATTATTAGAAGGTAAAATTGCAAGTCTGAATAATAACCATTGCTTCTCAGCTTTTTTTGTCGTGTTGACTTACGTGCGCACATGTCCTTCTACAGCCTGTGGACGAGTGGACATCAAGGTACGGACGAGCATCGCGTCGTAAAGCAAGGCGGAGCGGCGCACGCATGTTCACAGCTGGTGTCATGGCTTCTAACGCTGAAATACGGCGTGTTGAAGAGATAGCTCCAATGAAATGAAGCTGGACTGTTCTTGTTCGATCAGATTCGGCCACTTCAAGCAAGACTGGTATTATTGCAATATTGCACGAATTCCTATATATGACTTTGAGAAAAAGGAAGCTTCAAAATTTAAGATGTTCCTGCTGAATTGTTGGCCCAAAACTGCTTCTGCAAGAAATCGGTCTATTGTAGACAAACTGTATGCAGGCGTACTGCATGCACAATAATGATCTCTTTGAGAATTACCTGCTCTTGGAAACCAAGCAAGACGGAAAAAAATATTGTGTTCGTTATACCTCAGTGTTCTTTAGTCAAAACTGTATTATTTACTTACTTTTTAGCACTAACAACTCTAACATAACATTAATTGTTTATTTAGCTACAAATATCACGCTAAAACTAAGCGGCATGGCTACTTTGGCACCATTTAGCTTGGTTTTGGGCTCCTTTTCAAGTCTACCCAATGGCAACTGTGGTATCCTTTGCTAAACTCTGAAAAATGCGCCATCATCATTGCAGTGATAGCTAGCAGTGGTGGCATCGACCCCTAACCCATATTGTGATATGTGGCCCATTAGTGAAAGGGACCCTGAAATGGCTTTCTGAAGCTTTGTCAGCATTTAGGCTAGAGCATCATCAAACCATTCGCACCACAAATTCAGTGACACGCCCTGTTCCAAGGCCACTGCGGACAATTGTGTTATAGCCTCCTCACTTGTGCCTGGCATCCTCAACTGGTGAGGCACGCCGGAATGGCTGGCGATCGCAGAGCTCTCATGAGCGCGCTCGGCGATTTGAGCTTTTACCAGTCTAGAACTCCGAGATCGCTCACCGACGGGTTGCGCGAAGTCTCGGAGGCCATCATAGAGTGCAGAAGGCCACACGCACGCCGTCTAGCAAAAGAGACGAAGATCGCGAAGTGCTTCATATCTGCTCCGACAAGTGCCACCCCCCCCCCCCCCCCAACAAGCCGATCATACCCATGACAGCCAATCAGATCAATAGCCATGTGACGTGACTGTAGACGTGCTTTGGCCTCTCGAAGTGGCCAGAGCATGCCGCTCTGTGAATGGATGGCTGAAAACGCGTTTGGCCGAGTCGCCACGATCTGCCCCGATCTGTGGCGATTCACAGCTTTGAAGAGTTATAATACATTACCCAGTTTACGCAGAGCGTGCTATTCGCTCTCTATATAACCCTTGGGACTTTGTCTACCCGCCCAATGCGTTTGTATAAAACCGTCAAAACCGTTTCCGGGTCCTTTTAAGGACAACTGAACATACTTTGTCAAATTTCAAGGCAACAGTAAAGAACTAGCCTAGGCAGAAGATGCTAAACTTCGAAAGTACCTTAAGATTTTGAGAATATATTTGGACTTAAGCCTTCCCCTTGTCAGCTACGTCTATGTTTAATTTTTTTTTAATTTTCTTGACAACATGAACTTGACTTACGAACGGTAAAGCGGCCTACATCACAACCATGAAGTTGTCATTTGTACATACCTTGATGATGTATTTTATTTTTTTCTTCTCCTTTCATTTTCCTGTTGCGCTGCTCTTATGGCCTTTCTTGGGCTCAATGACATTCGCCTACAACTAGTAGCATCTAGTACAACTAGTAGACGCCAACAGAATTCGGCCATCTTTATTAAAGGGTTTTCCATCTCTCATTTTTTTTTTAAAGAAAGGTGATGACTGGGCGAGTGTTGGCCGGGAACAACCAGACTATAAGTTTGCGTTCGATAGTGTTTAACGAGAATCACGGTGCGAGAAATACTCCGGATACCTGATTACTCCTTACACGCTATCAGGAATACTTCGGGGCGCGAAGTACTTCCTTACGCCGACCTAAAAGACAGTAATCCTGTCGGGACATTCATTAGCTCACCACTCGCGTTCGTTAAGCTGCCTCGCTCATTCGTGAGCAATTGCGAACCGTGAGGAAGGGCTCGCGAAGAGATTCGGTGTTTTCATGGGAAGGGATTGCGGAGAGAAGTCCGTTGAGCGCAAGCCACGCGCGTGGAGAGTTCCGACTGCCCAGCTATATAAAGCACGCTGGTCACGCTCGCGCAAATTGGCCTTAATCGCCTCGATGCTCCCTCGGTCGGCTTATTTTGTGTTTCCCGAGCATTTGGTTATCGCTTTTTTTTTGTCCTTTATCACTTTTTTTTTGCGGTGCTGATAGTCTGGGTGTGTTCAGTTGCCATTCCGACGCCCCGTTTTTTTCTACTTTTCTTCTGCTTAGCGATCAGCGTTTTGCTGACTCTAGGCAACCTCCTCGTTAAGTACAAATTAATGCGAAGTTGCTGAGCAGCTCGTAATCTTTCGACGCAAGTTGATGCGACAGCGCTATTCGTGGGCCCACGCTGCAACTGCCGGGTCAAGTCATTTGTCGGTCCATGCAGCTCATGTTTGGTAGTATTACCGCCATGCGTCTGAGCTAGCTGCGCATGCAACGCTTCGCCGCTTGAAACTTTTCGGAACTGTTTGTTCGAAAGTTTTGTGCATAAACGCAGTTCGCCTAATATCGGAGTATTGTTGGCTCTGCACTTTTCAGTACTGGTGAACAGAAACCACGTGTCACGTTTCTTCTTATTATATAGAGGCACGGTCCCCGACTTACGTGAATATTTCCTGTATTTGTACTTTACTAAGGTTATCTTTTTATTTAGCATTATTGCGTTGCTATAGCGTTGAAAGAATGCATAATAGCACGGCTCAATTAGGAGTGGGTACATAATTACAAAAATAAAAAAACAAGCAGAGAACAGAAAATACGGTAACACGAACAAATGCCACAAACATGCACTTTTGACACCACGTACTACACAGCCTAAGGACCAGTTTCCGAAGTAAAAAACAAACACAGTGGGATCATTCGATAATATAAAGGTGGTTCCTATCTTGGAAACAAAGATAACGTGCACACATTTCCATGTATGTATGTATGTATGTATGTATGTATGTATGTATGTATGTATGTATGTATGTATGTATGTATGTATGTATGTATGTATGTATGTATGTATGTATGGATGGATGGATGGATGGATGGATGGATGGATGGATGGATGGATGGATGGATGGATGGATGGATGGATGGATGGATGGATGGATGGATGGATGGATGGATGAAAAACAAACAAACATACCGTACAGTCAGTATCAAAACTGTAGAGACCACTAGGTTTTCGTGCGGTCTGTGACGGAATACCGTTGAAGATGTACAACCGCCAGCACGCTTAACTCGAATGCTCCACCTCGAGGCCACGGCAAGTTTTGACTGACATCAGCGCCGCCAAGCGTTGGAAGCGGTATATATGCTGTAGCTAACAATAGATGAAGCAGGGGTCAATTTCACAAGTAAATTTTTGTTTGAATTATGCCTGATCACAGGGTGCAATACACTCACTTGTCAGGTCAATCTTCGCCAGGTTCTTGTTCTTGTTCTTGTTCACCTATATATAGTGGCGCATACCCACTATAGGGGATTGGCCAAGAGTAGAGTGGTTTTAAAGATTACTGTTCAAATTTGGAATAATGAAGGTATAAGAGAAAGATTACCGATAGCCTAGGAAAGTGTGGTGCTTAGTGTAATGCATACAAATATTTACATAAACGAATTTATTCTTAGAACAGAGCAATATTCTGATTTTATACGTATATAATTATGTGGACATGTTACGATAATAGAACTGGTTAATTAGTTAACCTATTAGTTACATCAATATAGTCCCGGACGGCCGCGCATACTGTCGCATTAGAGACACCAGAAATGGAAGCTTCAAAAGACAAAATGACAGGCAGAGATAAGTCCATACCAATACCACGTAAAGGTATTTCTAAACGGGATTTTCGTAATGTGGTAAACCGCCTGCAGGTCAAAAAGAAATGATCTATTGTTTCCAGTTCATCACAGAACGCGCACAGTGGCGAAGGTGCCTGAGCAGACCTGTGTTTATAGAAATTTAGATTTGGTACCCGGCAACAGAGCCTTGTGATAGCTACTTCTTGTTTACAAGTGCGGCAAAAGTCTCTTCGCCAGGGATATAATAAATGGCGATATTCTGTAGAGTTTGTTAGTGCTGAACTTTTAAAGACTTCCATAAGCGTACTTCTGCGGAATCGAGCAGCAGTCACATAAGCGGATGATGGACAGTGCGGTAGAATCGGTTTGCTGATTGTCGACCTGGCTAAGGAATCAGCTATTTCATTTAGAAATGAACTTTTATGTCTAGCGCCCAAACTAATCGTACTTTTCTCAAATGCGCCGATACTAGTGCACGGAACGCCTTTGTTACTTGATTATCAGCACCAACTGAAAGTGCCGAACAGAGAGATAGGAAATCTGTTATAATAACAGCTAATGTGATTGTTGTATTTAACTTGCGTAAGTCGAGCACTACTGCCAGAGATTCAGCCACAAAAGCTGATATGAAATCGGGTATGTCGAAGGGAATAAATCCAATCTAAAATCGGGCTGAAAATACCAACCCCTGGCTTTTCGTCATGTTGCGATGCGCCTGTAGCAATAATAACGTTCGTGTTAATACTGCGCAGGTGATCTTGTGGTAAACCATCCAAAATATGGTGGGAACGTAACTTGGCATTATTAGGAAAAATGTCGTCAAATTGAATTTCCACCGGAGCTGTATTATCACGACTGGGCATGATGTCGCATATACGTACGTTTAGAGGCTCCAGTAAATTTTGCACAAATAAAATTTGTGGTGTGTGAAATCGCGGCCATCTAGCACCAAAAAAATGATTCCGGGGTGAATTAGAAGTGTGACAGCTTGGGCTAGTTGGTATGGCATGACGATAGTTATAGCGGGAGAACAAAACGATGACACAGAGACAAGAAGGACACGAAAGACACGAGCGCTCGTGTCTTTCGTGTCCTTCTTGTCTCTGTGTCGTCGTTTTGTTCTCGCGCTATAACTATCGTCCGGGGTGAAATAAAGGCCGTTTCTGAATGTCGTAATGGTGACTCATAAATTCTTAAGAATGTCTGAAAAGTCAGAAGGCGAATTCTGCAAGAAAGCGGAGGTACCCTCGATTCGAGATACAACACATTGTTAGCAAAAGTTCTGGGAAGGCCAAGGCATAAGCGCAAAGCGTCTCTTTCGAGAAGAATGAGAGGCCGCAACTTGTAAGCTGGAACTCCAGAGAATAGTACACAACCAAATTCCAAAATGGGACGAACATACATGCGATATATCATTACCAATGTGTCTCTTCTCATACCTAAGCGGTAGTTGCTTAGCCTACGTGATATGTCAATGGCCCGCACACCTTTTCCGGCGATATATTCGATATGAGGTTGCCAGTTAAGCGATGTGTGATAAATTACTCGAAGATACTTAACAGATTCCACCTGTGGTATATCCTCATGGTGGTAAGACAGAGAGATGTTCACAGGGTGTTGCAGCGGGAAAACAAGAAGAGCACATTTACTCGGACTAAGTACAAAGTAGTTGCCATCAAGCCAGCTCTCCAATATATTAAGGTAAGTGAGCAGCCGTTCATATAATGTCTGAATGTTATCTGCCATTGCGAAAAATGCGATATCGTCTGCATAAACAGAAGTTGCTGTCCCATTTACGTGGAATGGTAATCATTAGTAAATTAAATAGCACCGGTGTAAGCACTGAGCCTTGCGGTACTCCCCTCGTTTGTGCATGAGTAGATGATGAAAATCCATCTTTGAAACAATAAAATTTCCTGTCTGCAAGAAAATTGTGAACCCACGCTACTATGTATGATGGAAAATCAAGGCATTCTAATCGATCTATCGAAATATAGAGTGCTCCACGCTATCATATGCTTTAGCGATGTCTAAGGTAACTAAAGCTGCATATGTTTTATGTAATCGAGCTAATTGAAGCCGACTTTCTAAATCAACGTGGGCATCCCAAATTGAACAACCAGCCCTGAACCCAATTTGACAGGGACTTAGAATTGACCTCATGGTCATAGGTTCATTAATTCGTATATTGATGATTCTCTCAACCAATTTCACTAAGTTTGATGTCAGTGCGATTGGCCTTATGTTATCCAACATGTATGTTTCATTTTTATTTTTTAGCAACAATACAATTTTGGCAACTTTCCATTCTGGAGGTATTCATGCGTTCCCTAACGAATAAATCACTAGTTCTAGCAAAAGATTAGGCGATTCCTGGAGTAAACATTTTAACATAGAGTACGTAATTCCATCTGGTCCGGGAGATGCCCTCAGTGAGCGTAATACTGTCTGACTCAATACAGCTAAAGAAACTTCTGGAAATTCATGCAAGTTTACCATGATGGACCAAATTGCCGAAAGATTAGCGGTGAAGCGGCGTTCTGAACCTTGCGCTATGTCTTCTAGAGAGGTGTTCATTTCTTGCGGCGGTAAGACACATGACTGCAACATTAACGGTGCTGGCAGTACTTTTCTTGTCCGAAGATAAGCGAACAAAGCACGCTTATTTTTTTATTTAAAATATAATCAAAATGTCTACTGTCGTATTCTTTTTTCGTGTGGTTCACTGTACGCGTAAATACGCCACCAACGAATTGATAGTTCTTCCAGTTTGTTGGGTTCTGATTATAAAAAAGTTTTTTCCAAGCGGCTTTTCGCCTTCTATATTCGCGCGTACACTCATCGTTCCACCAACGAGAGAAAAATCGTTTATTCGATGGAATGCAAAATTAGGATTTTTTTTAGATCCCTCAAGCATTGAACCAATCATAGATGCAATCTCCTCAGTACTGGCATTTTCAAGTTTTCAAATGGCAGAACGCAGGCAGGCTTGAAACTTGCTATTGTTGATGTATGTGCGTTTTGGTTGATATAAAGTTATTGTTGAACAAGTAATGTCAAAAACTACAGGAAGATGGTTGCTGTTAGTTGCCGAATTCAGAACAGTCCATGACAAAACCTTGATTGCATTGAGCAAAATGTTAAATCCAATACTGAGCAAGTCTGACCTCGGACAAATGTTACATGACCTTTATTCAGACAAGAGAGGTTATGATCAATAGTCCATTCCCACAGTTGCCTACCACAAGAATCTGTCCTTATACCCCAAGACAAATGATGCGAATTAAAGTCTCCTGTGAGTACAATTTCCTTTCTACATGCTACCAAAACACTGTCAAGATAACGCGTTCGTTGCACACCAGAGGGGAAGTAACAATTTACGATTGAAAAAGGGTGGTATCCGGGGAGACACAAGTCTAATGCTAATAATTCACAGTCCAAGTCTAACATTCTGAAAGAAATTTTCGCCCTATGGCATAATTTACTTGATACAAGGATCATTAAACCACCACCACGTGATGGGCGATCTAACCGAAAAGAACTAAAACCTGCAAGATGGAAATTTTTATCTGGTGTGAGCCAAAATTCTTGGAGAATTATAATATCAAGATTAAAATTATTGCAAAAGTAATGTAAGTCGGTTGAAGCTGAGAATATTGAACAGCAGTTCCACTGTAGTACCCTCAACTGACCTATGGTGTTGAGCGCACCACAAAGGCGCATGCCGCACCCTTGCTAGCATCTTCACGCGAAATAGCTGATTCATTCCGTTTAGATTTGGACTTGAGATCAGTGAAGATAGGGGATATGGTACATTTATTCGTAGTAAGACGGTAAATCGGGCCAGTTGGTTAAGATCCATCGTGAACTTTCTTACAGCGCAACACCAGAAAAAATACAGGACAGGGAAGGAGTAGAACAGAACGGTGTTGCGCTGTAAGAAAGTTCACGATGTATTAGTTCGTATATCGAGTTCCATATCTGTAGCAGTACTTGTGCTCGGCTCAGGCGTATGTCGGTCCAAGTGCACCTGTGTTCCTGACTGTTTAGCCTTGCCTGCCAATGCAGAAAGTTCGTCCAACACTACATTGCGTAGCTGAGTGGCATCGCTGGTATTGTCCGATACTGCAGGTTCTAAACCAGTCTGTACTGTTTTCCCAATCTGACTTGAAAGAGTTTGTACCAAACAGTCGGAAAGGTTAGATATGAGTTTATCCATTGCCTTACTTACTGCCTTTTCCACAGCAGTTTCAATAGCCTGCGATATGTTTGAGTTCATACTGGAAGTGTAGCGCGCTGTAATGCCAGAGTATCCAAAAGCCCTGTCTCTAACTATGTCAATGGCTTCCCTTCGAGAACAGCGGCGGCGGTCAATACCTTCTAGGATTTGAACCTCCTGGGAACGAGCGGAACAGTCAGAGTTGTCGGCGCAGTGACTCCCCCCACAGTGACTCCCCCCTGTGCTCCGATTTGGGTGCTCGTTGAAGAACCCCAGGTGGTCGAAATTTTTGGAGCCCTTCACTGCACTGTCTCTTATTATCATATGAATGGTTGGGGATGTTAAACGCCACCTATTCTTAAACTTTCCTTTTGTGTCTCTCGGTTCCCAAACTAGTGACGCTGACTAATCCACAATCATCAATCCAGGCTATAGCCCAGCCTTCTGCATTAGTAAACATAATTTCTCCTACAGTTTTTTTTTTGTTTCTCAACCATTGGTGTTCATTTTATGAACTTCCTATCCATAACGAAGATACGTCACAGGCTTTTCGGTGTACGCTGGCATCAAACCTGTTTTTTGTTGATAAATGGGAAGGAATTTGAAGGAATAAGAGGGAATCGAATGGTTGACTGGAATGGACTAAAACATATCAAAAGGCGTGCCTACACACTTTCCCAGTTTCACCGTTAAGCGGCATTTGATCGACTCATCTGCCGTTTTCGCGCTAGTCTTTATATAGACACAGAATTTCGGGCACTTCTCAAATAGCCGCGCCAAACGCGTTGCAATGTGTTTTACGTTCACTTCTCCTCAAAAGCGCCGTTGTCTCTGCTCCCAAGATAACTCAAACTCCAGGCTTCTCATCACTTTTCCTCACTCTGATATCCCCCCCCCCCGCAGCACTCTTGTCACACTGTCCTATAAAGAAGGCCCCGCGGTAACTATAAGGGGCGAGCGCGGTAAACGGCCCGATTTTATCGACTGGTTAACGATGTCCGGAATGCAGGGGCACCTCTTTTTCCTTACCGCGCAATACTGCTTTCCCTAACTTTCGCTCAGGCATATTTTTTCTGTATATATATATATATATATATATATATATATATATATATATATATATATATATATATATATATATATATATATATATATATATATATATATATATATATATATATATATATATATATATATATGAGGCTGGGTGTTCTTTTGGGCCCCCCTGCTCTCGTATCTTTTAATCCTTCCATGGCGGGGACGGCGTCACGTAATGGGTCGGCGCCGTCCTCTCCTTAAGCGATATCGACGTCCGAAAGCCGCTCGGCCGTGGTTGCATTTTGTGGCGGTGCCGACAATACTCGCGCGCACTCAATCCCGTGGGTAATGATGGTCGAGCGCCAAAAGCGTTAAACGATCCCGGATCATCGTCCCTCTATTCTCTTCAGCTTTTCTCATTCCAGATTCAGTTTATTACCGCCTCTACCGTTTGCGCGCCACTTATCCCTATCCTTTGTCATAACAAAGACATTTCGTATTCGTTGAACGGTCTGCCTCACATTTAACTTGAGCAGCGTAACCTATACGCAGACACAGACGAAAAAAAGTTGTGACTGCATTAAATACAAAAAAAGCTTTAGTTGGTGACAGTTTAGCCCTCTCGAGGATGAAAATACCTTGCCAAAACAGTTGATCAATCTAGCACGACCCTGACAAGGACATGCACTTCGCAGCGTTGTAAAGTAGAGACAGACGTAAAAGCACTAAATGCGATTTTTTTAGCCTAGGTTAGGTTAGGGTAGGGTAGGAACGTTCGGTCAGTCTATTTAAGACTGGTGCATGTTAAAGAACCCCAGGTGGTCTGAATTTCCGGAGCCCTCCACTACGGTGTCTCTAATAATCGTAGCGTGGTTTTCGGACGTTAAACCCCACAAATCAATCTTTTTAAGACAACCACTTTAGTCTACCCATCTTCTCTCTAAAAAACTGTTGATATTTGTATGTTCGTTAGGGAGAGAGTTATACGAGGGGCAGGAAGGTTACCAGAAGTAAAGCCGATTCGATACCCTACACTCAGGGAAAGGGGAAAGATGGAAATAACAAGGGAAAGAAAAAGCATGCGTGCACGTATACCTGGTGAGATTCATTTTAAATTACGGCATTGCATGCGTCAGTTCTAGATCATAATATGTAAGCGTCTTCACATTGTACGTTTGTTCCTTTGACTTGACTTACAAGAAATACAAAGCTCTGTACGATTTCAACGACGTGGTGCGCGAACACAACCACGTGGAATTCAGTGAGCTCGTACGTAACATTTCAGGCTTGTTTACGCTGCACAACGCATCACACAAGCGGCTCTTCTGCATGTTCGGTGGAAAACGTTGAAGGCTCTCGCAACAAAATTAGTACAAAAAAAAAAACGCTAGGCCTACGCAGAGCGTGCAGTACAGTCACAGCGAAAGATGAAAGAGCCGCTTTTCTAGAGCCTTTCTTTATAAATATTCTTTGCGTAATAGCTACAAGAACACTTTCAGGGTACCCACTACACCATAAATCATAATTTTCGTGCAGTAGAAAAGTGCTCAGCATGCCATTTTTTTGTCATTCTTTGCAGAAGCGTGGTGGCCTCTACCCATCTTCAATGAATTTTTAACAATTTTTTGAAGCAGTGGCTGACGACGATGAATTATGACTAAGGCTTTTGTAATGGGTTAGAGAATTCGATGACCCACTCGTGACCCGATTGGCATTATATATGACGCCTCGTCGTTCCTTCGCTGTTGTAAAACCCATCCTATAGGCAGAAGCGTATACCTATAGGATCAGTTTGCAACGAAGTTTCAAGCACCGGTGTGGCTCATTGGTAAAATACTGGGTGGCGCGCAGAGCCCACGGGTTCGAATGCCATTGCATCAGTGGTGTTTTTTTTTGTTTTTCTTATTTCGTGTGGTGTGGTTATGGACACTGGTGGTGGTGGACAGCTACGGCGCACGCGACTTTTGTTTTGATCTCATAATAGCTTTCACTGTAAAATAAAAAAATGAAATGACTAGAATCAAAGGTGAAACCCGTTCTTTTTTTTTTAGTCGATGTATGGACCTTACCCCGCTCGCCTGCGGTAGCATTCAGCACCTAGCGTGAATTAACACTGCCTCTAACATTTGAGGCAAAACAGGCTTTCTGCCCCCTTCCCCCTTCCTTGGTTTTGCACTGCTCTGCGATCGGCACACCTTTGAAGAAGCGACGGAGTCATCAGATGACGCCACCATATGACTTCGCATCAGACGTCATTGGGACGTCATAGTTACGTCACAAGTTCGGTGATATGTGACGCCAATATAACCTCATATGAAGACATAATCACGCCATGATTATTTTTGTATAACTCAATTTGACGCCGCCGACGCTGAACGGTGAAGTCGCCAACGGTCAATTTTCGTGTTTGACGAGGAATCTCCGGCATTCGCCCCAAAGGGCTCTGCAACACTTTGACAAGTAATCTTAGAATGCCTTAGTTAAAAGAGCTTACTTACTCATGAATAGACCGCCGTCATGTTTTTTTTTTTTTTGAATCCATCAATTACGCACAGAGTTAAAGACATTTTAATCGCTTTCTCGCTGCTTTTGTGCCAGCGAGTGCACTGAGAACTACACAGGGAGGTTTAACACAAGGGAACATGGTACGTCCCTTCGCCAGCGCGCGTCATGCCTTGAGCACTTTTTTTTCTTCTAACTGGCGTCTTTTAATAAGCGTGTACGTGGTGACATCGCGCGGCGGCCGGGGTAAGTATGCAGCTTACGATGTCAGCGGCCGTCGACTTTGGGCGTATGGTGTGGTCATGTGGGTTCATGGCGTCATTTGTCAAGAGAAGAAGCTGACTGAGAATTCATGGTAAATGTCAATTGCCGTGCTGCGCGCTGCGTCAAAGAGTTTCGCTCGCTAATTCTAGGGAGCCTCGACTAGAGGTCAGCAGTGTTATCTGACCACGCTGAAGAAGTGCTGCAGGGGCCCTTTTAAAGGGAAAAGTATACGATTCCTGCATACTGCCTCCTACAATGTAAGGAGCTGAAACCTTTAGGATATTAAGGCAACTTGAGAAATAACTCAGGCGCACCTATCCCGCAATAGAGAACACATTGCTGGAAGTGACGTTGAGAGTTGAAGGCAGCAGAAGAGGTCAGAGAACAAACAGGCCTGTCAGATATCAAAAAATGAAGCTCAGCTGACGATATAATGCGTAAAGTGGACAACACCGGGACAGTAAGAGCAACATAACGGTTACAAAGGGATCGGAAATGCAGTCTAGAAAGGCACAGAGTGTTAGATAGAGTGATGAGATTAGCAAATTGCCAGGGCTGTAATAGAAGCAGCTCACAGAGCATCGAGCAAACTGAAGATCATTGCTAGAAGCCGTCGTCTTGCAGTAGAGTACGACAGGTTAAGAATGATTATAACGAACTGACTATAAGTGAATCGCGTCCCTATCACCATTAATACTTTCATCGGCCACATCATACGGAGCACAAACTGCACATAGACTGGTGACAAACCATGCGAAGGATGTTGCAAGGGGGTTCGTTATTACCGGCGTTTGGATCTCCCTCGCCGTTTTTATTTCGTCACGCTAAAACCCTTTTTTTTATCATGAAGCCCGAAAAAAGCGCTGCTACTAGGTTTGTGTGGCTCCGCAATTGCGAAATAAAAGGCGCTTGATGTGGTTGGTCGTCACAGAAAAAAAAATTATATAACGTCTGCGCGTTGAAAGAGTGTATTCGTGAATGGAATTCAGACCGCCTGCTTTCAGAGGGATGGAGGACGGCAACATTGCATTCGTATCTGTCTGGCAACGCTGACGCGCATTCAAGCCCGGCTTACGTTTATTCCGCCGGACGCGATTGCTCACTGGACCTCGATCTGCCGAGATGGGAGATGCTATTACCCCCACAGAAACGTAGCAAGTATAAAGTGTCGAGCGAAGAAGCAGTAAGATAAGTACTCGGCAGTATTTTTTCCTTGTGAACTTTATGCGCAGTGTGTTATGCCATCGTTTATTCCGAGCGGAGGCTGGTTGATAGCCGGTTTTATTTGGATGTCCATTCACAGGGTAGCGAATGTGCCAGCCTGTCGTCTGCTACGGAGAGCGCTAGACAGACGTGCGCGGCATCACCAAGCAGACGACGCAATTTTCGCTCAATAGTTCTTTTTCGCCCACTTTTGTGGTCGTGCGTGAAATATAGGGAACTATAATTCTTTCAAAAGTATTGAACGGATGCGTCGTCACTCTTTAGAGCACGTCGAATGAGAATGCGTTGATAGGGTGGAGCGAGAGTTCCGATGTCGAGCGTTCAAGGCCCTGTTTACCAAGGGCTACAAAACAAGTCATGGAAGAAATGCGTGTCAAGGACATCTTAGTCAAAATGAGCAAGAGAAACAGCAAAGACATGTAGAAAAAATGCCACATAACCGCCTGTCATTAAGTGTTTTCATATTTCATTGCAATGAAGAGAAAGCAAGCTCGTGATGGAGAGACAAAGAGTAATAGAGGCAAATGAAATTGAGAAGTCTGCAAGGATAACCGTTGCCACGGTAAGCCCAGGACTGCTGTGATAGGTGAAGCACGCGTGAGGCCTTTGCTCCACGGTGGTTGCAGTCACGAGTAAGATAATAACGATAAATACGTACGTAATCTTTGTATGTTAATTGAGCTGTGGTAAGCAATCTGCGCATATCCAGGAGGCACGCTAAATCACAAGCCCGTTGTTTCCAACTAATACCATTCCTTAATTCTCGTGCGAGGAGCATATCTCGACCGGCGAACAACCCTCATTGTGTAGTCATCGTCGCACGTGAGTGAGCGAAGTTTTGAGCTCCACTTTTCACGGAACGTTGACTTGCATCAGCTGCAAGTCACGCGATCTAACACCCCATTCCCTCAATGGTCCCGTGCAGCACTCGGAGGTGGAAACTTAGCTGTGGTGCTGCAATCGTGCACACGAGACTTTAACACTCACGTATAGCCGCGATATTTATACAAAATGGTGCCGTAATAGCAGAGGTAGACGCGTTTGTTTACCTGAAGGTGGCCGTATCTCGCTCCGCCTTTTCCTTCAATATGGACCCTTTGAAGGTTTACAAACACAGCCCCTTGATTACTTCCGGTTATGTTCACCCATGCATTTAAGTAGCATTGGTGGACCACAAGGGCTTTAGAAAATAGCCCGCTGATTTTCTCCAGCTTCTTTTCCTTATTTAGCAAAAACATGTTCAAACAGATGTTCTTTTAAGATACATAGAATTTATAAAACATCTCTTTGTACTTTACGCACGTTTATTTTAAGTCGAAAAAGATACTTTCCTTACGCTTGTAAAGAAATCGAAAACGTGCTTTCAGTTTCGACGTTAGGAGCTGGTGAATGAGGTGACTGGAAGATTTGTGTGTGTGTGTGTGTGTGTGTGTGTGCGACGCTTGTGATATTGATATGGTCTATAGGCTGCGTTCATTGACTCACCTCTCGTTCTCACTGAGCGCCCCTCCTGGACGTGCAAAAAGGAAGAGCGATGAGTGCATGTAACTTAGAGCAGACTTAGAGATTCTCTATCTGCACGATGGCTGGACGTGAATGTCGACATCACAGCCAACGCTGGGGATAGCAGAAGGCCCGGAGGGGACAGGAGATTGTTTTTTTAAGTTTGTGGCACCCGCACAGACCGCAGTGCGACCGCAATAGTGCTATTTTTGACTGAGTTCTGAAGATAATGCATGCGTTTATACTTGAAATGTAAAAAAAATTGCCAGGTCTGCACGGAACGCAACCCACTGTCACAGCAAAAGCTGGAAAAGCGACCTTTCAGAGCCTCAATTAAAACACTGTTTGGGTAACTGCTACTTTGACTTGCAGGGTATGCGCAATGGCATCGTTGCCCCGCCGTGGTGGTCTAGTGGCTAAGGTACTCGGCTGCTGACCCGCAGATCGCGGGATTGAGTCCCGGCTGCGGCAGCTGCATTTCCGATAGAGGCGGAAATGTCTAGGCCCGTGTGCTCAGACTTGGGCGCGCGTTAAAGAATTCCAGGTAGTCGAAATTTCCGGAGCCCTTCACTACGGCGTCTCTCATAATCATACGGTGGTTTTGAGACGTTAAACAGCACATATCTATCTATCACAATGCCATTGTTCATTACAAGTTTTTTTTTGTATTAGAGAGCCATGCATCATGCCATCCTTCGTTAATCTTCGGATAAGCGTGGTACCCGCTAGACACTTGTAAGGAGTTTGGTGCAATTTTTTTCATGCCGTTGCTGACGATGATGAAAATTAATTCTTGAAGCTTTTGTAATGGGTTGAAACATTCGAACATCCAGTCGTTACGCAATTCTCATTGCGTGACGCCTGGTTTTAAAACACTTTGTGGTTCCTTTGCGGTTTCTTTGCGGTTCTAAGACGCTTTATTAGTCATACTAACGCGATTCTTTTCGCGACGTCAAGCCTTGCCTATGGCCAATTTGCGCCGGAGTTTCAAGAAGGAAAAAAAAAGCAAACGCACGGCCCTGCGGTAGAACACTGGGCTGCCACGCAGAGGACGGGAGTTCGAATCCCAGTCTATCCTTAATATTCTTTATTTACTTCGTTTTTTTTTTCTTATTTTTCACGATAGTGGTTACGGGCCCCGGTGGTGGAGGCGGACAGTTACGGCGCGCAAGAGACCCTTTTTTTTGTGATTTCATAACAGGTTTTCCCGCAAAATATTGTCACGTGATCACAGAACGACCACAACGTCTGTTCACAGGAGCAGCACTGGACGTCGAGCCAAACCGAACGTTAGAGCACGAGCACACACCAACCGTCCTCTTCTTCTTTCACACCATGGCACATACTCGCATTGGCATGGCTAAACCTCGTTCCATGCCTGTGGCATTACCCCCCCCCCCCCTTCGAAAAAAAAGTACCACCCCGATGACCAATGCCGATTAAAAGTTAAAGTAGTCGCGTAGACGCACAAAGACGCGTGAAGAAGCAGTGTCAGGTGGCTCGGGGGTAGTGTGGCTTCATCCGTGACACATGAACAATGTCGGGCTGCTGGGAACATCGAGATCGCTGAGCTGTGTCTTCAAGCAGAATTTCGTAGTTGACATCTGTGAGGCGCCGTAGTACTCTATAGGGACCGAAGTAGCGGTGAAGTAACTTTTCCGAGTGGCCCCTTTTGCGAACGGGGATCCACAGCCAGACCAGATCACTGGGTTGGTAAATGACATGGCGATGACGGGAGTTGTACCTCTGCGAGTCGATTCGTTGTTGTTTTTGGATCCGCTTGAGTGCAAGCTGGCGGGCCACGTCGGCGAGCCGGAGAAAGTTGTTCGCATCAGTAAAAATATCGGTCGTGTCAGGCAACAGCATGGCATCAAGCATCGTAATTGCTTCTCGGCCGTGAAGCAACCGGAATGGAGTGAAACCCGTAGTCTCTTGAACCGCAGTATTGTAAGCGAACGTTACGTATGGCAAAATTGCATCCCAGTTCTTGCGATTACGGTCGACGTACATAGATAGCATGTCAGCGAGCGTTTTGTTTAATCTCTCCGTCAGACCGTTGGTTTGTGAATGGTATGCGGTTGTTTTGCGATGAGCTGTTCCACTAAGTCTCGTGACGTCTTGCATCAATTGGGCTGTAAAGGCTGTTCCACGGTCAGTGATGAGAACTGTTGGTGCTCCATGGCGGAGGAGGATGTTGTTGATAAAAAAATACGCAACCTCATTGGCGGTGCCTCGTTGTAGGGCTTTCGTTTCGCAGTACCTCGTTAAATAGTCAGTAGCGACTACGATCCAGCGGTTGCCATCATGTGACTTCGGGAAGGGCCCAAGCAAGTCCATGCCGATTCGTTCAAACGGTTGTGACGGGGGTGCAACAGGCTGTAATAAACCAGCAGGGCGCACAGGTGGGGCTTTACGGCGCTGGCAATGATTGCATGTTTTAACGTAATGCTTGACATCCTGGGTAAGCTTTGGCCAGTAGTAGCGAGTCCGAATCCGGGCAAGGGTACGTGCGAATCCTAGGTGGCCGGAGGAAGGCTCGTCGTGGCAGGCAGATACAATGTCAGCACGTAGCCCTGGTGGAACGACGAGGAGGTACTCAGTCGCATAAGGTTCGAAGTTCTTTTTATAGACGATGTCGTTGCGGAGACAAAATGACCCTGAACGTGCAAATGCCGATGGTGGACTCGAGCTGCGACCTTGAAGGTATTTTATAAGTTGTTGGATCTCTGAATCATTCCACTGTTGTTGGGCCAAGTCAGATTTACTGACTGCACAAAGAAAATGGCCATCGGTATCATCGTCCCTCGATGTCGTCGCGAGGGGTGCGCGCGAAAGGCAATCAGCATCAGTGTGCCTGCGGCCCGACTTGTAGACGACTGTAACCTCAAATTCTTGAAGGCGTAAGCTCCACCTCGCGAGGCGCCCTGAAGGGTCCTTGAGATTGGCCAGCCAACAGAGGGCATGATGGTCCGTAACTACTCTGAATGGACGGCCATACAGATACGGTCGGAACTTTGTCATCGCTCAAATAACAGCAAGACATTCCTTCTCCGTGGTCGAGTAGTTAGTTTCCGCAGATGACAAAATTTGGCTAGCATAAGCGATGGTACGTTCAGCGCCGTCTTGCCACTGGACGAGTACTGCACCAAGACCGATGTTGCTTGCGTCAGTGTGAAGTTCAGTGGTGGCATCTTCATCAAAGTGCCCTAGTAAGGGTTCACTCTGAAGGCACTGCTGAAGCTGGAAAAAAGCGGCTCTCTGCTCTGGACCCCACACAAAAGGAGTATCCTCCTTCGTTAAACGGGTAAGGGGTTCTGCGATGTTGGCAAAGCTCTGGACAAAGCGCCTGTAGTAGGCGCAGAGACCCAAAAACCGGCGCAAATCCCGTTTGTTCGAAGGTGGAGGAAATGCAGCAACAGCCATGGTCTTTTCTGGGTCTGGTCTAATGCCATCGTGACTGATAAGGTGGCCGAGGAACTTTAGTTCTTCGTAGCCGAAATGACACTTCTCCGGTTTTAGAGATAGGCCTGCGGATTTAATAGCGACGAAGACGGACTGAAGTCGTTGTAAATGTTGCTCAAATGTTTTGGAAAAAACAACGACGTTGTCTGAATACACGAGGCAGGATTCCCACTTCAGACCGGACAGGACGGTGTCCATCATCCTTTGGAACGTTGCCGGTGCAGAGCACAATCCAAATGGTAACACTTTGAATTCGTAGAGGCCATCGGGAGTTATGAATGCTGTTTTTTCCCTGTCACGTTCATCGACCTCGATCTGCCAGTAGCCGCTGCGTAAATCCATTGAGGAAAAATATCGGGCATGTCGAAGTCGATCCAGTGAATCATCTATGCGTGGGAGAGGGTAGACGTCTCTCTTCGTCACTTTGTTGAGCTTCCAGTAATCGACGCAAAATCGAAGAGTGCCGTCTTTCTTTTTAACAAGTACGACGGGTGACGCCCATGGACTGTTCGAGGGTTGGATGACGTCGTCGTCGAGCATCTGTTTCACTTGAAAACGTATTGCCTCTTGTCCTTTTTGCGACACGCGGTAGGCGTGCTGTCGTACAGGCCGTTCGGTAGGGTCCGTTATAATGCGGTGCTTCACGGTTGGGGTCTGTTTGATTTTGGAGGTGGACGCAAAGCAATCACTATACGTACGTACAATCATGCGTATCTGCTGTTGCTGCGCACAGGATAGCTGGCAATTCACGTCAACCGTACTGGCTATATCAGTGTTACCTTCGGCAGCAGTGGCAATCGGAGCGATAGTGGGACATTCTGCGTCATCGATGGCTTCAAAGTTCGCGATTGCTGTTCGCTTTGCTAAGTGTTGGTACTGGCCGCCGAAATTCGTGATCAGAAGCTGAGTCCTCCGAAGTTTCAGTTTGACAATAGCACGCGCGACACAAATCTGCCGAGCCAAGAGCACCGAGTGGTTAGTTTCCGCGATGCCACTACTCTTGTTGTCACAGTCGCTCTCCACCGTTACCAACATACTGGCTCGCGGCGGCAGTGCGATGGTGTCGTCAGCAATTCGAAGTGTTGTGGTCGGCACAACTGCATCCTTTCGTAGGGCTGTATGGTCGTTAGATAAGGTTATGAGCAGGTCGCGAAGGTTAATAATGGCTCCATGCTCGCGGAGAAAATCCATTCCGAGAATCAGGTTTTGGGAGCATTCGCGCAATACAACGAAGGAAACAATGTACGTCGACTCACGAATTCGGAGGCGGGCAGTGCACATTCCTAGCGGTGTCAATAGGTGACCTCCCGCAGTCCGGAGGTTGGTTCCATGTCCCCAAGGTGTCGTTACCTTTCTTAGTTGTGCAGCGAGGTCAGCGCTTATAACAGAATAATCGGCACCCGTATCTACCAGAGCGGTCAGCGGGTGGTTGTCGACAAGAACAGAGATACGAGCAGAGACCTGTTTGTCGTCGATGGCACACGTCGGTGAAAGAATGTCGTCGGATGTCGGCAGGCAAATAGAGGGAGGGTCTTGTAACGGTCGATCAACAGCGGCCTCACCCCCAGAGGTCGCTGTTCTTAGTTTCCCCGGCGCGGGCTTGTGGATCTAGGTGATCTTCCTGCAAGGACGTCCGCAAAGGTTGATTGTTGGCCAGGTGACGTGGAACGCCGTGGAGATGGTGAGCGCGATTGGCAACGCGGAAGGGTTGAAGATCGTTGGCTTGCCAAGTATTCGGCGATAGCACGGGGCCGCTCACCATCTCTGGGTCGACGAGCATCCGGACGAAAGCCGGGATGACCCATGTGCCTGTAGGCGCACTCACGGTAGATGTGACCTGGTTCACCACAGTGATAACATAGAGGCCGGTTGTCGGGAGCACGCCATACACTGGATTTCCGTGTAAGGGGTGGGCTGCCGTACTGCGGTGGTCCCGATTAGAACGACGGTGCCGTCTGCAGGGTGGACGGACGGGACGGATAGCCAACAGCCGGTGCAGGAGTACGCAGTGCTTCCGCGTACGTTAATAGCGGAGCTTCGGCTGGACGCGGGGCCGTCATGGGTTGGACTTCGGCTGCACGCAGAGTCGTCATGGGGTGCACCAGCTGCCGGACCTCTTCGCGAACGACATCCGTTAAAGCAGCAACATGGGGCGGAGAAGACACCACGTGCAGCTTTTGCAGCTCCTCGCGCACAATACTGCGCACGAGCTCCGTCAGGTCTTTTACAGTCGTGACGTCAGGTGTTTGTAGGGCCGACGACACTGACGAAAGACTGCCAGGACGTTCATACTGGTACGAACGCTGCCGTAGCATTCTCTCCATTGTCATGGCTTCGCGAAGGAAATCCTCTACAGTGCCGGGAGGGTTCCGCACTAGTCCCGCGAACAGCTGCTCCTTCACTCCCCGCATTAGGAGGCGCACCTTCTTTTCTTCCGTCATTGAAGAGTCGGCTCGCCTGAACAGCCGCGTCATGTCCTCAACGAACATGGCAACACTCTCGTTCGGACGCTGGTTTCGGGAATTGAGGAGCCGTTCCGCTTGCTCCTTTCGGTCTGTTATGCCAGCGAGTCCTCGTCAAACGACCGTGCCTCTGAAAAAGGCAATCTGGGTCAAGGCCAGCCCGCAGTCTGCCTGGTGCGATCACCTCGACGGCGTGAACACGCGCGGCGCTCCTCTGGCCCACGTGCAGTGAGTCAGTTGCGCACGTGACAGCGAGCCGGCGTCCTCGTGTCAGGTGGTCTGACGCATGGCGCGGCGGCCCCATTGGCGGAATCTGCCCGGACGACCAGCGGCGCTTCTGATTGGACATTTTGGTTGGACCCGGTGTAAATAAAAGAAGCCCTGCGGCGCGTCGCGATCGGCAGTCCTAGAGAGAGGAGTCCCCATGTCGGAGGGCCGACATGTGTGTGAGTCAGCGGTCTTAGGCGAAGGGCTGACCTATGTGTTAGAGAAGAGAGCTCGGCTCTTCGAGTCTCTGTCGGCCCCAGTGCCGAAATTGTAACGCCTCTGTATATATGCTGTACATAAACCTTGTTTGACTCACCGTCGTCTCGTCCGCTCGTCTTATCAGCTTTGCGCAGAAGCAGTCGCGAGCTGATAAACATACGCTACCAAACGGCTGGTGACCTTCCCGGCGGAGTTGAAAGCAGTGGCGCCTCCGGGGCCGTGTTGGCGTCGCCGTCTTTCGCAACAGTGGTGGCTTCGGCGGGATCGGTCCGTCGTTCTCAACAGTGGAGGTCAGCGGCGGGATTTCGGAGGTGGCTACGCAACAGTGGTTGGCAGCTGCGGGATCGGCCGGCGTCAGCGACATCGATGCGGTGAGTGCCTGATGTTTTCCCCTCAGTTCACCAGACTACTCTAGCTCAGGTTGTAGTAGTTTAGAGAAAGGGCTGTGTGAAGCATTGAAGTGAGCTTTGATCGTTTCAAGCCAAGTTGAAGTGCTTTGAAACCAAAGTTAATGCGGAGGTGGTAAACACGGGAGGGTGAAAAATTGCTTGCGCGTCTTGCTAGTAGGCTTATAGTGGGTACGGCAAGTAGATTCTTAACAGGGGCAAACAGCAAGAGGCTAGTGTGAACGATGGAGAACCTTAAAGTGAAGGAACTCATCGAAATTTGTGAGGAACTCGGCATTACTTTGGGCCGTGCGAAACGAAAGCAAGCGATCCTTGATATCATGAAGGATGAGGGAGTGTCGGCTGAGGAAGTCAATGAGGCCTGGGTGGATATTAAAGCACGCCGTGAGGAGGCTGAAAGGCGAGAAGTAGAAGCTCGCGAACGTGAGGAGGCTGAAAGGCGAGAAGCTCGTGAAGAAGCTGAAAGGCGCGAAGCTCGCGAAGAAGCTGAAAGGCGCGAAGCTCGCGAACGTGAAGAAGCTGAAAGGCGCGAAGCTCGCGAACGTGAAGAAGCTGAAAGGCGCGAAGCTCGCGAACGTGAAGAAGCTGAAAGGCGCGAAGCTCGCGAACGTGAAGAAGCTGAAAGGCGCGAACGACGCGAGGAGGCCGAGAGACAGGAGCGTCTCGAGTTGAAACGACTAGAATTGGCAATCCTACAGTGTTCGCAGGCGCCTAGCGTAGCTTCTCCGACGATTCAGGTCAGCGGTTTTAGAATTCGGGACCAACTGCCACCGTTCGTAGTAGGCGAGGACATGGCGAAGTATCTCGTCAAGTTTGAACACGTCTGTGAGCGAAACGCTTTGGAGCGGTCTCTTTGGGCGCAGAACCTGTTAGCTCTTCTTCCCGGCGAAGTGTCCGACGCATTAACTTGCTTGTCTAGGGAAGCGTTTGAGAGCTATGACGAGGTTAAGGAAGTGCTCTTGAGACGTTATAAATTGTCACCCGAGGCTTTCAGGCAAAGGTTCCGGTATGCTAAAAAGGGGAATGAGTCACACGTTGACTTCGCGTTTCGTCTTAAAGCCGATTTGATTGAATGGCTCAAGGGCGAAGGTGTTTATGACGACCGCGATAAAGTGGTGGAATGCGTTGCATTGGAGCAATTCTACCGCTGCATCGAGGAGGATGTCAAACTTTGGCTGCAGGACAGACTTGGGGACGTACAGTTAAACAAGGCATCTGAGTTAGCTGAGGAGTATTATACTCGCCGAAAGTTGCATAGCAGGGCAGCGCGCGTTGAAAAGGATGAAAGGAAAGAGGGCTTTTCAAGGAAACCTGATCAACGGAAACCCGCTCCGCACCGTAATTTCAAGAAGGACCCGTCTCTTACGAAGGACAGTGTAGGGGAAGGGCAAACAGAAGCGGAGAAATCGAGTGAGGTTTCTACCACACAGGCATTAGAACCGGAAAACAAACGGAAGCCGCTAATCTGCTACAACTGTAAAAAGGAAGGGCACATCGCGAGAAACTGTCAGGAAAAGTTTGCCTTCGCAACGATCCGAGAATCAGAAAAAAACATGCGGTTGTTGGAGCCGTATCTCCAAGAAATTAGGGTCAATGAGAAAACGTGCCGAGCACTTAGAGACTCAGCGGCAACCATGGACGTTGTCCATCCTTCATTGGTGTCTCCGGATGACTTCACAGGAGAATGCGCGTGGATCAGGCAAGTCGCCGAGGAGCAGAGTGTTCGCTTACCAATCGCCACCGTTGTCATTGAAGGCCCGTTCGGTAAGCTTTGCACCGAAGCGGCTGTGTCTGCCGCGCTGAATGGTCGTTTTTCTTATCTTTTCTCCAACAACTCGGAGCAGCTTCTCAAAGAGCAGGGCAAATCGTTCTTCCCCAACTTAGCGTGCATGGCTCCCACGCGATCGCAAGCGCGAAAGCTTTCGCGGAAGCTTGACTTGGTTCCATGCGGTGAACTCTCAAGTGACCTTGTCGGCGGGTCGACGGAACCCCAGATAGGAAATTTTCCGCATGAGTCATGTGAGCAGTCACGCGAGCGGCCCGTCGCGGGAGCGGCCGGCGCGGTATGCGCTGGGGGAGACGACGTGGCGCCATTGAGTCAGAGCGAGAGGGTTGCAACGCTCTCGCCTGTAGCGGAAAGTTGAAGCGAGCTGCCGAGAGTTGATCGAGAGACGCTCATTCGAGGGCAGAGTGAGGATCTCTCGATTGAAGCGCTAGTGGAAAGCCAAATTGAAGCGCTCGTGGAAAGCCAGAAAAACGCGGCAAAAGTGCTGTCGAAGGAGCACTACGAGAAATCGGGGAAGAAGCGCGCTTTTGAAGTTGATAATCAGGTAATGCGGCGGCAGCCACCCAAAAGGAACAAGCTTGAGGTTGATTGGGAAGGGCCCGCCACAGTATTATCGAAGCCTTGCGATACAACTTATGAGGTGCAAGTAGGAAGGCGGCAGAACAAAATTTACAACTTGATGAAACCCAATGTTCAACATCAAGCGGTCGTAAATCAGCTGTTGAAGGCTTCAGAGGAAGAGGAAGCAGAAATTTTGAGTTCTAGTGAGGTAATTGAAGGGGGATCGAAAGTAATTTGGGAGCAGATAAACCTAGAGCCTAGCTTAAGTGAAGGAGGACCTGAGAAAGAGGACCTGAGAAAGATTGGTTCCGAGTTTGAAGACGTGTTTTCGGACCGCCCCGGAAACATGAGGGTGATCGAACACGATATCGAGCTAAGCGGTGAGGAGTCAATCAGTAGCAAGCCGTATCGTTGTTCCCCTGTGCAACGTCGCAAGTGTGAGCCGCTCTTGGTGCCGCATAGGTATCGTCGCCTAAAAGTGGCCGGTTACTGAGGTGGAGCATGTTGCTCCACAGCGCAACTTTGACGTTCGCTAAAGAAAAAAAAAAGGGAAAGGTAAACGCTAATGCAGGTGCATTGAGCAGTGCGTTCCAGCTAGTAACTTCTCAACCTTTCGGTTTCTCGCTGGCGATTCGGGGCAAAATTTTGACCTCATCACGACCTGGGCTGAGCGCTCTCGTTCAGAGTGATCTCAAGGGGCCAACTTTATGTGGTATTCTAATTCGTTGCGTTGTTGTACGTGGAAAAAAAAATTGAGTTGTCATTTTAAGAGTCTTGTGTCCCACATGTGCCTCTTGATGTAGAGGGAACAAAATTCCGATAGACACGTAGATAGGTATATGTTGTACTATACTTTGTCTGGTGTTCTGTCGGGTGACCGAAGGCACTTGCGTGTGTCGTGTGTTGTCTGTTGTCGATCCGTTCTTGGCAAGTTGCAGAACCTCGACAAGTGCTGAAACCGAAGATGGTCAGAAGAGACGAGTGAAGCTGGTCAGCAAGTTGTGGCGACAAGCCCGTGGAGCTGGGATCTGTCGTCAAAAATGGGATGTGTTCCCGGAACAGTCTGGAGCTGTAGTCTCCCCATGGCCCTGGAGGCGAACCTGGAGGGACCTGGCGAACGAGCGCACCTGACATCCGAGCCCCGTGGAAGCAGCTCGTCTTTCCGGTGCATTGTCTGGCGGCGGGGGTGCTGTTATGCCAGCGAGTCCTCGTCAAACGACCGTGCCTCTGAAAAAGGCAATCTGGGTCAAGGCCAGCCCGCAGTCTGCCTGGCGCGATCACCTCGACGGCGTGAACACGCGCGGCGCTCCTCTGGCCCACGTGCAGTGAGTCAGTTGCGCACGTGACAGCGAGCCGGCGTCCTCGTGTCAGGTGGTCTGACGCATGGCGCGGCGGCCCCATTGGCGGAATCTGCCCGGACGACCAGCGGCGCTTCTGATTGGACATTTTGGTTGGACCCGGTGTAAATAAAAGAAGCCCTGCGGCTGTCACACCTGTCCCGTTATTAGGGAGGCGATCGCCGGGCTAATTCCAAGAGCCGAAGTATCGGCCCCCCGAACCGCACCACGAAAGCGTGGACAATTTAGAAGTGGTCCTTATTGGTGCGCCAGCGGACGCCGGCTGTGGCCCAAAGAACAAGACAGAGCCGAGAGTTGATAAACAAACAAAATTATATTCTCATTAACGGCAGATCAAAACACAATACACACGTATGCACACTCCACAATAGTTACATACAATACGTCACCAAACAAACAATGTACTACACAGTACAATCAACCACACTTGAAACAACGGACACAGACAACAATACGCACTACGATGCAGTCACATGCATTGAACAACCAAGACACTTAAGGACTAAAGAGATATAAAACCTATTCAGTCCAAAGTCCTTGGAACAAAAGTCTGAATGATACTCTTCCGA
This sequence comes from Rhipicephalus microplus, assembly GCF_043290135.1. Taxonomy (NCBI): domain Eukaryota; kingdom Metazoa; phylum Arthropoda; class Arachnida; order Ixodida; family Ixodidae; genus Rhipicephalus; species Rhipicephalus microplus. The sequence continues at coordinate 29,443,596 of NC_134709.1, read as the reverse complement.
GAATCACTCACTCAAAGTCCAGCGTTGTTGTCGTTCCGTAGTTCTCGAAGTTTCTCTTCCAGGAAACCTCGCGTCCTCAAATGGCCACTCTCCAAGCTTCAAACTTCGCCGGAAATCCGTCGGCTTCACACACGCAGCTGTTGCCCGCGTCTTCGCTCGATAGCGGTAAACTCACGCTCTTGCCTGTAGCTCGAGCCGTCCCTACGGACCAAAAACTTCGCCGACTACACGGCGGACTCTCTACGCACTCTGGCGCTCACTTCCGTCTCCTCCTGTTCTGTCACTACGGGCAGAACCTTCGCCGACTACACGGCGGAATTCCTACGCGCTCTGGCGTTAACTTCCGTCACCTCCTGTTCTGTCGTCTCGGCCGCTCGATTAAATACCTTCCGCGCCACCTTCCAGAAATTTCTGGTCATTTCGTCGGCGCGATACGCGGCGAAAGCTGGGAAGAGGGCGAGACAGTTGGAATGCCCTCTCCGGCCGGTGAGTCAACTCGGTATGGCCCCGCCCACTTCTTTCTGGAAAAATCGCGGGCTTGCTGGGCCGCCGATGTGGGGTGAGGAGGTTCGTCTGCGAAGCCGTGCTTCTGCGGGGAGAGCGCGCGCCCGGGAGCCCTCGATGTTTGCTTTTTTTTTTTTTTTTTCTCTTTTTACCTCGCGGCGTTTCTGCGGCCCGTTGTCGCAAGGATTTGGCGGCGCGCTCTTTTTTAGCGCTCGTTCTGTGACACTGCCCCCCACTTTAAGAATATTATCTCATAATATTCAAAACCACACAAACGAGCGCGAACAGTCACCACACATTCTCACAGACTGTAACACAATCCGTCGCTCGTGACACGTCACATTCACAATATATCACGCAATACAATTGTACATTGTAATTCAATTAAACAACACGTGAAAACACAACCACAAGCACATGAGTACAACACTCCACCACACATTCCCAATAATACAAATGTACAAAGTTCTCTCAGTACAACAAAGGTACAATACTATACATCACATCACAGCACAACACTTCGACACTTGTGACACAGGATAACACAACATTAACTCAACATATGTCACTCAGCCCTGCCGAACACATTCTGATTCCACCTCAGCACCTATCTTGAGTACTTCGAACAGCGCTTGCGCCCCTTTTTGCGGTGCTCGCTCGATCTCTTCTTGTGCTTCCACGTTCTTTTTCGGCGAGCCCTTTCCAACGACGATATCTGGGGCGTCGTCTCAGCCATCGTTGTCTCTTCCGACACCGTTAACGCGTCATTACATTCGACGGGTCCTGTCTGTTTATTTACCCGCTTGATAATGCCTCTACATTTTGCCCGGCGGGCCAACTCCGTCTCCTTTACACTGTCGGTCGGTTGAGGTCGTGCCGACGTACGTCCAGTTGCTCGGCCTGTGAACTTATTCGACACGATCGTCTTCTCCTTCGCTGTCTCTTGCGCCGCAGCTTCACCTTGGGCTCTAGTGAGACCCGTCACGGGATGCTCCTCCACTGTATCTCGCGGCCGCTGTGTTGGCGAGGGCTCTATCTTCGGGTCTTCTTCCAAACATTCTGGATCACTTGGCCCTCGCGCCCCGTCGATGTTTCCGATGACCAAGTCATACAGGGGGGTCGTCATGCATAAAGCGGTAACCTTCCCGCTGAAGTACGGGGTTTCAACCTCAATTTCTGCTTCGGGAAGCATCCGGACCGTACGGTCAATTAGGCAAACCGGTTTCGTTCTGCCTGTCAACTCTCTTTCCCGTACCAAATTTCTTCTCACGATAACCGTGGAGCTACCGGTGTCTCTTAGAACCGTAATCTTCTTGCCTGCAATCTTTCCAGGAAGCGTTGGCATTCCCTTCGTAACACCGGTTGGCTGTTTTGACATTACAGCCCCCACAATAGGAATTTTCTCCCCATTCTTCAACTCTACGAATCCATCGGTGACGGCATTATTATCAGATTTCGGTGCCGCTTGCACACAAGATACCTGGTGAGTTTGACTCACTCCATTCCGACAAGCGTCTGCTTTGTGCCCAGTCTGACCACACTTAAAACATTTTACAACCGTAGGGCTCGTAAAGATCGTTCGACAGTTTTTCGCGCGATGACCCACTCGGTTACACAGAAAACATCGCTGCATGCTCTCTGGTGCACGCTTCTTTTCTTCAGTAGTCAATTTCTTCGAATCATCGGGACAATCCTTCTTGACCTTGGCCAAATTAGTTCCTCCTTGCGCTTCTAAGAATTGATCAGCCAATTCAAGCATTCCTTCAAGTGACTCCGCCTTCCTCTCTTTCAAATACAGCGACAGGCTTGGGTGGCAACTAGTAAGAAATTGTTCTTTAATTAGCAGCTCTCTAAGTTCATCGTACTCCTGTGCTGTCCCTGAAAGTTCAATCCATCTGTCGAAATAATGGCAAAGTCGGGCGGCATACTGCGTAGCCGTTTCACCATCAGCTGGCTTTCCTGTCCGAAATCTGTCCCGGAATCCTTCCACAGTGAATCTAAATCGCTTCAACAAAGCAGCTTTCACCTTTGCATAGTTGGCCGCATCGGTCGGCGTCAGCCTACCGTACACACTGAGCGCTTCACCACTCAAGCAGGTACTCAAAGCAGTTGCCCATTGCTGTTCCGGCCAATTCTGGCTCCTCGCAATCGTCTCAAATCTGTGGAGGTACGCGTCTAGGTCGTCCTTCCTTTCATCAAACGCTACGAGCAGCTTGCTTGGGTTCAAGCGGAAGCCGTGATCTTCCCGTTCGCTGCTTTCAACTCTAGCTTGGACGGGAGTTTCGTTTCGCTGTTGCAAACGGAGCCGCTCGAGTTCAATTTCGTGCTGCCGCTGCCGTTCCCTTTCAGCCATCTCCGCTTCTCTTTCTTCTCTCGCCCTTTCGGCTGCCAACTTCTCTCTCTCCAGCTCCAACTTCAATTGCTGCTCTCTTTCTTCCTTCAGCTGTCGCTCTTTTGCCTCTCTTTCTTCTTTCAGCTGTGGCTCCTTTGCTTCTCTTTCTTCTCTCGCCCTTTCAGCGGCCAGCCTTTCTCTCTCCAACTCAGCTGCCTTTTCTTCCTTGGCCCTCTCTGCCGCCAACCTCTCTCTCTCCAACTCAGCTTCTTTTTCCGCTTTGGCTCTTTCGACCGCCAACCTCTCTCGTTCCAACTCAGCTGTTTTTTCTTCCTTGGCTTTCTCAGCTGCCAACCTTTCTCTCTCCACCGCCTCTTTCTCCTTCTGGCTTACCCATTTCCGTAGTTCGGCGCCGGAAAGACCCATCTTCTCACCAAGCGCAACTAACTTTTCGAGATCCATTGTGTCTCGCAACTCGCAAATACAACCTTGCCGCGTGCAAAAAGTATCTGCCTAAATCAGTCTATCGGAACACTCCCTTGCACTCGTTAACGAGAACACTGAACAACACACAAAATCGTTCCGATAGCACTATCAACAACTCGAGGCTCTTTCTCACTACTTTGGACCCACTGTGCACCAAAAGGTCCTGTCGCGGACGCCAGATTAATTGTCACACCTGTCCCGTTATTAGGGAGGCGATCGCCGGGCTAATTCCAAGAGCCGAAGTATCGGCCCCCCGAACCGCACCACGAAAGCGTGGACAATTTAGAAGTGGTCCTTATTGGTGCGCCAGCGGACGCCGGCTGTGGCCCAAAGAACAAGACAGAGCCGAGAGTTGATAAACAAACAAAATTATATTCTCATTAACGGCAGATCAAAACACAATACACACGTATGCACACTCCACAATAGTTACATACAATACGTCACCAAACAAACAATGTACTACACAGTACAATCAACCACACTTGAAACAACGGACACAGACAACAATACGCACTACGATGCAGTCACATGCATTGAACAACCAAGACACTTAAGGACTAAAGAGATATAAAACCTATTCAGTCCAAAGTCCTTGGAACAAAAGTCTGAATGATACTCTTCCGAGAATCACTCACTCAAAGTCCAGCGTTGTTGTCGTTCCGTAGTTCTCGAAGTTTCTCTTCCAGGAAACCTCGCGTCCTCAAATGGCCACTCTCCAAGCTTCAAACTTCGCCGGAAATCCGTCGGCTTCACACACGCAGCTGTTGCCCGCGTCTTCGCTCGATAGCGGTAAACTCACGCTCTTGCCTGTAGCTCGAGCCGTCCCTACGGACCAAAAACTTCGCCGACTACACGGCGGACTCTCTACGCACTCTGGCGCTCACTTCCGTCTCCTCCTGTTCTGTCACTACGGGCAGAACCTTCGCCGACTACACGGCGGAATTCCTACGCGCTCTGGCGTTAACTTCCGTCACCTCCTGTTCTGTCGTCTCGGCCGCTCGATTAAATACCTTCCGCGCCACCTTCCAGAAATTTCTGGTCATTTCGTCGGCGCGATACGCGGCGAAAGCTGGGAAGAGGGCGAGACAGTTGGAATGCCCTCTCCGGCCGGTGAGTCAACTCGGTATGGCCCCGCCCACTTCTTTCTGGAAAAATCGCGGGCTTGCTGGGCCGCCGATGTGGGGTGAGGAGGTTCGTCTGCGAAGCCGTGCTTCTGCGGGGAGAGCGCGCGCCCGGGAGCCCTCGATGTTTGCTTTTTTTTTTTTTTTCTCTTTTTACCTCGCGGCGTTTCTGCGGCCCGTTGTCGCAAGGATTTGGCGGCGCGCTCTTTTTTAGCGCTCGTTCTGTGACAGGTGGTGGTGGTGAAAAACATTTATTTACAAAAGAGAGGTGTAGGACCTCTGTAGAGGCCCCTACAGACTAGGTGGAGTCTCTATTCCGGGACCCCATTGGTTAAAGCCGCCGTCTTGGCTCTCTGGACCAAGGCCTGCTGGGCCTGAAGGTCTGAGCAGCCGAGCAGGGCCGCCTCCCAGCGGCGCGTCGCGATCGGCAGTCCTAGAGAGAGGAGTCCCCATGTCGGAGGGCCGACATGTGTGTGAGTCAGCGGTCTTAGGCGAAGGGCTGACCTATGTGTTAGAGAAGAGAGCTCGGCTCTTCGAGTCTCTGTCGGCCCCAGTGCCGAAATTGTAACGCCTCTGTATATATGCTGTACATAAACCTTGTTTGACTCACCGTCGTCTCGTCCGCTCGTCTTATCAGCTCTGCGCAGAAGCAGTCGCGAGCTGATAAACATACGCTACCAAACGGCTGGTGACCTTCCCGGCGGAGTTGAAAGCAGTGGCGCCTCCGGGGCCGTGTTGGCGTCGCCGTCTTTCGCAACAGTGGTGGCTTCGGCGGGATCGGTCCGTCGTTCTCAACAGTGGAGGTCAGCGGCGGGATTTCGGAGGTGGCTTCGCAACAGGTCAGAGCTTCGGAAAGTATTTCGCAACTGGTTGCAAAACTCTGGCCAGGTTATCATAGTGGCTTCATGGTTTTCGAACCAAATGCGCACAGAGTCCTCGAGATAAAAGTAGACGTACCGAAGCTTTCGCTGCTCGTTCCACTCGTTGACGCTGCCGCAACGGTTGTAGTCATCGAGCCAGTCGTCGACGTCCTCATTAGGGTCACCGTGGAACGGCTTCGGAGTACGCGGGACGTTGAAGAACCATGGAGGAGGCAGTGTTGATGTTTCTTGGGTTCGCGTTCCTGCACTAGCCATAGTACTGCCGAGTTGAGGAAATGGTCCGAATTCAGGAGGTAGGCCTAGTTGTCGCCTGCTACGCCGTAGATCAGCTGGTTCTTCCAAGTCGCGGCTAGTGTCGGGACCTGGCTGCTGATTGCAGTGCATACAACACTACCCCGCACCTCCACCATAAAATGTCACGTGATCACAGAACGACCACAACGTCTGTTCACAGGAGCAGCACTGGACGTCGAGCCGAACCGAACGTTAGAGCACGAGCACACACCAACCGTCCTCTTCTTTCACACCATGGCACATACTCGCATTGGCATGGCTAAACCTCGTTCCATGCCTGTGGCAATATGTAAGGTGTTTCCCTACTTTGAAAATGTTACACATCATGTACCCTGACCTATACCCAAGTAATCTTTGTCCACATTGTGGGGAAATAGCTTCATTAGAACACATGCTCTGGCAGTGCACGAAATTCGCTCATATATCGAACATCACCTCTGCCAGATGGGAGGCGGCAATCCGCAGCTCATCCTTAGCAGATCAGCTCTGGGCTGTCCACCAAGCCCGCGAGGCGGCTGAGGAGCTTGGCATCTCAGTCCCCACGTGGGAGCTGCCCGCAACACAGTGATCTGTGTTTTGGGGGAGCAAATAAAAGTTTATCCAATCCCATCAGGGGCTGTCCAACTCCCCCTCATGACGCCGCCTTAAACGGCCCCTAGATTAAATAGCGGTGCGCATGAAGAGCATGCTGTGCATTTATCGGCTGGCATTTCTCTTCTCTCGAATACCACGCCATAAAACAACAAACGCTCGTTGTCCTCCCAGAACGAAATGTACCACCAAATTTTTTTAATATAAAAGCTATTTAATTCTTATCAATCACACGGTTGTCCTTAATTATCATCTATGATCTGGAATACATTTTAGCAATATTTGAGCATTAGAGCATGGTTACTACCGGGGCCTTTAGATGTACTGAAGGAGCATAGTACGATATGCGCATGGCGGTGCATCGTCGAATCCGTTTAGCATTACATTGAATGAAGCATTGAACGGGACGGCTTTAAGCTCTCCCATAGTAGAGTACCTATAGTACTGTAAATCGTTACCCACTTTTTCTAAACACATATGCTCTCACATAGTAGAGTACTCTAAACCGGTACCCATATTTGGAGGCGAAGCTCTCTAAAGCGGCACCGATTCGTCCTTCGTAGTAGTCGTTGTCGTAGTGTGTAAACAGTCTTACGTTTTAACCTGCAAGGTGGTGCCAGTGGGAGATTTCTCGTATGCGTTGTTGAACAATAAAAAATTCACTGTGTGCGCGTTTACTAAAAGCCGAATTCTCCTGTCTCTCATTCCCCAATAGCAGACATTAGCATGTACATTGAGCACCATCTGACAAGAAATGGTTGCTACGTTATACTCGCTGGGCACCTTCTTGGTTTTAGAAAAGTTTAGCGAGCGTTGAGCCGCAGCGCCATGAATACAGTGAACTGGTATATACCATTAACTCGATGTGGTTTAAGGTGGGAAGTAGACACGAAGGGCAAGCCGTAAGAAAGTGTGCGTGTGCCCCCTCTCGTTTAGTCCTTGGAATGTCCGCCGGATGGCGGTGCTTCTATATGGGGAATATATAATGAAAAGATGCGAGAAGGTTGTACTTAGATTGTTGAATAGATGGACGAACGGACACACAGACAGATGCATGGACGGACACACGGATGGGTGCACGGATGGATGGACGCATGGACAGACGCAAAGGCAGATGCATGGACGAACGCGCAGATGGACGTGCGGACGCACGAACAGACGCACGCACGGACGGGCGGATGGATGCAATGACGGTCACACAGACGGACGCATGGACAGACGGAAGCAAGAACGAATGTACGGATGGATGCTTCGCCCCACTCTCCATCATTCACTCCGTGGATATGCTGCCATTTTTTTCTAAACACACAGTGGTGTCCCGAAACTGGGATGGCTTATTGCTCTCCCATATTAGAGTACATCGTCCTCACATCGTCAAACGTTCCTTCTAAACACACTTTCTCAGTACGCATGCAAAATAGACTGAAACTGGGACAACTTATTGCTCTCCTATAGAATATATCATACTCTAAATCGTCAGACATTTCTTCTAAACACATACTTGCTCTCCAGTGCCATAAGGCTTGTTCGGCGTTGGTGGAGAGGGATGGCTCACTGTTTTCCCGCAGTTGAGTATGACATACCCAAAAAAATTTTAAGGCTTTTTAGGGGCTAAACTCCTCATACCACGAGTCGTGCGTCTGTGATGTATGTAGCAGTTGTAGCAGTGGTAGGTAGCCACCTCTAGTTTATCACACACTTTCCCTTCTCCGCACCACTACACTGCAAGTGGCCCGAATAATATCTCGGTTAGCCACTCGTCGCCATAGCATGCGCGAGGAGGACACCCTGAAACTCATACGTAGCCGCGTGGTAATTAGTGTGACATACAGCTTGCCCTACCAACGCCCCCCCAAAAGCGAACAGGGCCAAGTAGACGCAATGCTCCGCAAGGCCTACAAAGCGGCACTCAAGCTACCACCGGGCACTCCTTCTAGCAAGCTCCTCGCATTGGGCCTACACAACACCTTTGAAGAACTTTGTGAAGCGCAACTTCCCCCACAACTGCAGCGGCTCACGCAAACACCTACAGGCCGTGACCTGCTCCTACGCCTTGGCTACATCAGCCAGTTTCACGACGCAGCTCGTCACAAGCCCATTCTGGACCAACTTCGTGCCACTTATAAGGTCGCTCCCATCCCCAGCAATATGGATCCCTGACTACATCAGGGCCAGCGGGAAGCCAGAGTGGACGCCCTCGAGCGAACTTATGCACACAAGAACACTATACGTACTATGTTGACGCCGCCAACTGCGACCATGCAAACAATAAGGCTGTAGCCACAGTCGTGGACCACACACTCACAGAACGCACCAGCGCTTCCTTGCGGTGCCACAACATCACCGAGGCTGAAGAAACTGCCATCGCGCTCGCTCTCCCCCTCGGCTACAGACAACGAAGATCGCTGACAGTTCTCACGGACTCTCAAGCAGCTTGCCGCAACTACCTACAAGGGGGCATCAGCCAACCCACTCTCAACGTCATCCTGAGTGCTACAGACACTGGCGAGCATTCCATTACACATCCACTCAGAATTTGGCATCGGATTATATGGACTCCGGGCCACATGAGATTGGAGGGGAATCAGGCAGCCGATACGGTAGCTCGAGGGTATGCGAGCCGAGCACCTTCCAACTCCGCCCCTGAGGAACTCGTTCCGGTCTCTTGCGACTATTCGGCCATCCTAAACCATTACAGAGGACTTAGGAAAGCTTATTCGCTACCACACCGAACACTAAATAAAGAGGAATCGGTCAGCTGGAGGCAAATGCAAACCGGCACGTTTGCAAATTTGCACATCCTGAGTAAAATGCACCCCTCGGCATACTCTCCTCTTTGCCCATGGTGTTCAGCTAAAGCCACTCTGTACCACGTCACGTGTAAGTGTCAGGCCATTACAGCCTTACAACCAGTACAAAATCCAACAGCGGGGCGATGGTAGGAGCTGCTGGCCAGCGAGAACCTGGAAGATCAGTCGAGTCTGATCAACCGGGCCCGCAGAGCGGCTGCTGCAAGTAGAGCCCTAAACTAAGCCCCCCCCCCCCCCCACCGCAAGCCAAGCATCTCCGACTACTCGGAGCTTCTCCGCAGAAAATTTCCTGTAAATAAGTAAATAAATACGTTTTCACCAACACCACTTCTAGTTTAGTCCTTAGAATGTCCGCTGGACGGCTGTACTTCTATATGATGAATATATATTGAAAAGATGCAAGATCGCGAGGAGTGAGATGCAAGATCGTACGTGGAGTGTTCACTATATGGAGGGATGGACGGAGGCACGGACGGACAGATGGACAGACAGACGAGCAAACGAACGGATGGTTAGACGTGCGGACGGGCGCATGGACAGACAGACAGACAGACAGACAGACAGACAGACAGACAGACAGACAGACAGACAGACAGACAAGCAGACAGATGGACAGATGCATGAACGGACGGACGCATCAACGCATCTATGGATGGATGGACGCACAGATCGACGCCACGCACGGACGGACGCATGAATGGACGGACGCACGGATGGACGCATGGACGGACGCATGGACGGATGCTAGGACGGAAGCAAGAACGAATGGATGGACGGAAGCGCGGACGGACTGACGGACGCTTCGCCCCACTCATCATCATTCAGTCCGTAGATATGCTGCGATTTTCTTTCTAAGCACAAATATTTAGTGAGCTTTTCCCGAACGGTGTGCCCCGAGACAGCTAGCCGTTCACATTTCGTAATGGAGGACAACCTGCGATATCCCACTTCTGACCCCTCCCCCCATGAACAATGCAGCTAGAAAAAAGAACGGAACAAAACGAAATAAATACATCTTACAAGCTTGTGGTCTTATATTCACGTGCGGCTTCTCGCGATTTTGTGATACACTTTATCTTTACATTTCCACCATCGCGACTGGCATACGGCGTAGCAGCTATTTAAAAAATTTGGCAGATCCTACGCACCTGGGAATCAACGTTATGCGAAGCATGCGGAGGGAAGGTGACCGTGTTGCAATTTTTTCATTGAGCGACACGTCATGAAATGACGCTAAATATAGGTACAAATGTTGCATGCACAGACATAAGCTGAAGAGTTGCAGATGGCTACATAACCAGTTGTTTGCATTTGCGGAACGATTCCAACTGGAACGAACGTATTAGAATCACCAGAAGCTGATAAGAAGCACTGATGCTCGCGAGGATGGTGGCCCTGAACACTGCTGCATAAATAAGCTTCAGCGCATATGGAAACTAACCACAATTGACGTTAACCCTACGTGACGGCTGTATCAGAGGAGTACATATGTAATGTTTATATATTTTATTAGGCAGCACTGCAACTACTATTGACGTTTCACGAAGATTGGCGTCTATTTTAAAAATAGTTCGGAGACCTGGTGTAGCTCTGTGGTAAAATGCTTCATTGCCCCGCAGAATGCCTGGGTTCGAATCCAGCTGGGGGCCTGACATTTATTCGTTGCCTTCGTCGGGTCAACGCTACCAATGTCGGGTATTTCTTGACGCTCGCGCGTTAAAATTGTCTATGTGTGTTCACGTCGTTCCTGGGTAGATAATAAGTGTCAATTACCTGTGGCACATATACCCGCATGCCAGTGGCACATATTCGCCCCTGGGTGTGTGTCACTTTCTGACGGGAAGTTTTTGACGACGTACGCAACGGGAAATTGACAATATTGATGGCCTGACGAGCGCAGCATATTTGTCAACCCATCTTACCCTCCCATAATTATTTTGGTTCACGTCACATTAAGGAGGTGTCACGAGAGCACTCAAACGTAAGCAAGCGGCTAGATAGATAGATACGCTGAAAGTCACCGAAGTTCGCTAAGAACTGCTTCGCAATTGAAAGAAAAAATGAACGGGTCACTGTGCACTTTTTGTGCGAAGAAGGCTGTAGAAGCAGTGGAGTTCTTCGCGTTCCGTCCCCCCACACACACATAACCTCATCCTCGCATTCTGTCACACAGGTGCCGTTAATTCGGGAGGCGATCGCCGGGCTAATTCCAAGGGCCGAAGTATCGGCCCCCCAAACCACACCACGACAGCGTGGACAATTTAGAAGTGGTCCTTTTTGGCGCGCCAGCGGACGCCGGCGGCGGCCCAAAGAACAAGTCAGAGCCGAGAGTTGATAAACAAAACAAAATTATATTCTCAATATAGGCAGATAAAAACGATACACAAATATGCACACTCAACAATCGTTGAATACAATATGTCACCAATCAAACAACGTACTACACAGTACAATCAGCCTCACTCGAAACAACGGACACAGACAACAATACGCACTACAATGCAGTCGCATGCATTGAATAACCAAGACACTTAAAGACTAAAGAGATAAGAAACCTATTCAGTCCAAAGTTCTTGGAACGAAAGTCTGGATGATACTATTCCGAGAATCACTCACTCAAAGTCCAGCGTTGTTGTCGTTCCGCTGCCCCCGAAGTTTCTCTTCCAGGAAACCTCGCCGAAGTTTCTCTTCCAGGAAACCTCGCGTCTTCACTTGGCCTCGAAGTTTCTCTTCCAGGAAACCTCGCCGAAGTTTCTCTTCCAGGAAACCTCGCGTCTTCAATTGGCCACTCTCCAAGCTTCAAACTTCTTCGCCGGAAACACGTAGGCTTCACAGACGCAGCTGTTGCCACGCGTCTTCGCTCGATAGCGGTAAACACACACTCTTGCCTGTAGCTCGAGTCGTCACCCCTCAGGTGGAAATCATCTTCTTCTCCTGCTTTGTCTCTACGGACAAAACCTTCGCCGACTACACGGCGGGATACCCTACGCGCTCTGGCGCTAACTTCCGTCTTCTCCTGATCTCTCACCTCGGCTGCTCCATTAAATACCTTCCGCGCGAGATTCCAGAAAGTTCTCGTCATTTCGTCGGCGCGATACGCAGCGAAGGCTGGGGAGAGGGCGAGACGATTCGAATGCCGTCCGCGACGGATGACTCAACCCGGCATCACCACGCCCCTTTCCATCTAGAACATTCGAGGACTTGCTAGGTTGGTCTGTGAACCCACGCTTCCGAGGGGAGAAGGACGCACGCCCGGGGAGTCCCTGTATGCTTGTTTTTTTTCTTCTTTTTTTTATCGTTGACCTCGCGGCGCCTCGTCGCGAGAACCCGGCGGCGCGCCCGTCTTTGAGCGCTCGTTTTGTGACACATTCACACTTCTTTTTTCTTCTTTTTCTATATCTTTCATATATTCTATGTTTTATCTAGTTCTTTCTCATTCTCTATATCTTTGTCTCGGGCTCTCTGTTTTATCCTTTCTTTCTTTCCCTTTGGTTTTCAAGTCTGTAAGAATGCAATCTCATGGTTTCCATAAATGCTTCTGCTTAATAGATGAGTGATTACGACGTTCGCCTTTTGACTATAGATAGCCGGGTTATAATGCCACCTCCCAAAGAATCTTAAAGTTTTCTTTAAAAGCGAAGCTCTTTAAGACGTGGCTCGGTCGTCACCTATATGTGCATGTATGTAGTAACCACCTCACAGCATATCCACGGAGTGAACGATGATGAGTTGGTCGAAGCTTCGGAGGGTTTTATCGGCCAACCATGAATCATTCGCTGGCCAGGTCTTTCTGTCGGCTGTCTGTTTGTCTGTTTGGTGCACGGGCAGACGGAAGAAAGCAAGAACAAACGGACGGACAAAAGCGCGGACGGACTGGCGGACGCTTCACCCCACTCATCATCACTCACTCCGTGGGTATGCTGTCATTTTTTTCATTTTATTTATTCACTTTTTTCAGTTCTCATCAAGTATTCTCTCCTCTGCACGCTTCCACCATCGCGTTGCTAGGCGGCGCACTCGACGGAGCCAGGTGCAGCTACGCCTATAACAGTTACTAGGGAAACGGGATATTCTGCAAACGATACAGCGACGAACCTCGATCTCAAACTGCTACGCTGTCAAAACGTCCAGTCTGAATATCCTTTAGGAGTGGAGTCGTGTTGGACATGCGCGACCGTAGAGTTATTGCAAAATAAAGTAATGCAGGGATCTGAAACTCACCTTCGGCAGCGGGTAGCAGTCTCTTCGGTAGCGGGTAGAAGTATCAAAGTTTAGTGTCCCACGAGGGCCAGAACCAGGACGAAGGTTGGAGCGGGAGCCTAGAATTGGAAGTAAATGTCAACCTAATAATATCATCAGCGGTTTAGCGCCCCGAAACTACGATATGATTATGAGAGACACCCTAGTGGATGGCTCTGGAAATTTCGATCATCTGGTGTTTCTTAACCTACACTGACATCGGAAAGTATTCTCGGACCTCTACCAAAGGAGATGTCAGCTATCGTTCTCACTAAATAAAAACGCCTTCCCTTTGTATGGGACATTTGTGCAGGTGATACGAAGTGAGAATTCCGAAAAAAAAACACATTGATACTGATCTTCAGAATGACTGAAATCTCAGCCGACTCTGAAATATTGTTCCTCGTTTACGGTTATGCTCGAAGGCATCGTCACCTGGCGGGGTTCTTTACATATATATCTGCATCTCGCATATGTTTTCGTCCATGGGACACTGCGGCGTTGGAATTGTCTTCAAGTGAACAATCAGATAAATATGTTTTTTAGATGCGGAGCATCTTATACTCGCGCCTTGTAGTGCGCCGTCCGCGCCGTCCGCACCGCTTCTCGAACATTCGACAGCTGACACGCGCGCATGCGCCGTCGCGCCGTCGCCCACTCTTCCACCATCTGTGCATCCCTTCCTCCTCTACACACCGCGCGCGCTTCACTCCTCCACCATCTGTGCACCCTTCCTTCTCTACACACCGCGTTCGACATCTACAATTCTCCTGATTCTCCAGTGGACGCGCATGTGGCGTCGCGCTTCGAGAACATTCAACAGCTGACAGTGCATGCGCCGTCGTGCTGTATATATACTCAAGGTCGGCGCTCGCTCGCTCAGTTGCCGCTCGTCGGTTGGTTTGTACGGCGCGTCGACGTCCAAGGTCGCGGTGAAATGAATTCCAACGAATCCACAAACACAATGATCGACGTCCTTTCGACCAGCACCGCCCTTTCGCATACGTGTGTACGTGTTCACTCATTTAACACCCCCTCCTACAACCACGTTAACCAATTTAGCCATCGACCCAAGTAAGTCGCAATTTAACACCCCCTTTCACAACCACGTTAACCAATTTAGCCATCGACCCAAGTAAGTCGCACTTTAACACCCCGTTAACCAATTATATGGTCCGCATCCTCCTCAGTGTTCCCCCGAGGGAAGCTGCGGGCAATTTTTTAATCACAGCATATTTACGGAGTGAATGAGGAGTGGGGCGAAGCGTCGGTCAGCCCGTCCGTTCTTCAGTCCATCCGTGCGTTCTTGCTTCCATCCGTCCACGCGTCCATCCATGCGTCCATCCATGCGTTCATCCGTCTGTCCGTGCGTGCGTCCGTCCGTCTGTCCATTCGTTCGTGCGTCCATCTGTCGTTCGTGCGTCCATCTGTCGCGCGTCCGTCCATCTGCCCATCCGTCTGCTAGTCTGTCTGTCCATCCATTCATGCGTCCGTCCGCGCGTCCATCTAGTGAACACTACAAGTACCACCATCTCCCAACTCGCGTCCCTTGTGGCACTTACCCGCTTTAGAACGGGTATGTGCCACTGGTGGCTACATACACCAACGGAGTATGGACAGACCCACGCCTTAAGGAGCTTCGCCCCTAAAAATGGGCCCCGTATCTGCATGTTTCACTGCAAATGTCGTCGAAATATCTTGGGTTATGGTTCACGCCCGACCTCCGGTGGAACACTCATATTGATAATGTATGCTCCAGGGCTACCAAGGCATTGTATAGCCTTAGACGTAACCTTTATACCGCCCCATCTGATATAAAGTGTCTTGCTTACAAAACTCTTGTCAGACCCATTATCGAATATTCTAAAATTGTCTGGGACCCTTACACAAAGACAAACTGCAATAAAATAACAAAAATACAGCGACTTGGTGCGAGATTTATTTTTAATAAATATAGCCGACATCATTCTCCTACTGAACTCTGTAAAAAAGCTGGACTGGATAGTCCTGAACTTAGGACGAGGATTGAGCGTCTGAAATTCCTCTTCCAGTTAATTCATAATCAATTTAAACTAAACTATTCAGATTACTTCCAGGTCAACACACAAGAACACTCCAGACATCGCCATAATATGTATATACCACCCCTAGTCCCACGTAACGATTGCTTTAAGTTCAGTTACTTTCCACGTGCTATTGAAGATTGGAATATGCTGCCAGAGTCTATAATTGGTTGTTCCTCGCTTACATCATTTGAACTGAATCTAAAACGTTTATTTTCCGAATAACAGTGACATATGTTTTTTTTTTTTGCGTGTGTGTGTACTTTTTGTTGGTTGCATGATCCTGCAGTAGTTGTCTTTCAAATCTTCAGCGCGGTGCAAAAGTGCCGCCTCAAATGCGTCATGTGCTGTTCTGCGCGTATGTATTGCATCGCATGTGTGTTCCATTTATGTATGTTATGTATAACTTCGAGTTGCTGGTCACAATAATACCGAGAAATTATCTCGAGACCTGTACGGTACTTCTTTTTTGCAAATAATTGTTTGTACTTCCACCCTGTAACGGCCCACTTCTGGGCTAACAGTATAAATAAATGAAATGAAATGAAATGAAATACGGTAGTCTTGAGTCTGGAGAGAGTGAATAGAACGCTTGTTTGATGTTCTGTGCAAGAAAATCCGTCAATTTTGTTGTGGAGGCGCTGCGTTAAAGTGCCTCGATCAGTGCAGCGAAGGCAAACGGGTACGTCGAGGCAGCGCTATCTGGCAGTTATCTTTGAAAACGAAGGAAAGCGTGCGCGCCTGTCTCGGAGGCAATAAGGTATGAAACGCAAAGCGAAGGGCAGGTGCCACCACCGTGTCATCTTAGCAAAGCGTTGGAAACACTTGTCTTTTAGATGCGGAGCATCTTATACTCGCGCCTTGTAGTGCGCCGTCCACGCCGTCCGCGCCGTCCGCACCGCTTCTCGAACATTCGACAGCTGACGCGCGCGCATGCGCCGTCGCGCCGTCGCCCACTCTTCCACCATCTGTGCATCCCTTCCTCCTCTACACACCGCGCGCGCTTCACTCCTCCACCATCTGTGCACCCTTCCTCCTCTACACACCGCGTTCGACATCTACAATTCTCCTGATTCTCCAGTGGACGCGCATGTGGCGTCGTGCTTCGAGAACATTCAACAGCTGACAGTGCATGCGCCGTCGTGCTGTATATATACTCAAGGTCGGCGCTCGCTCGCTCAGTTGCCGCTCGTCGGTTGGTTTGTACGGCGCGTCGACGTCCAAGGTCGCGGTGAAATGAATTCCAACGAATCCACAAACACAATGATCGACGTCCCTTCGACCAGCGTCGCCCTTTCGCATACGTGTGTACGTGTTCACTCATTTAACACCCCCTCCTACAACCACGTTAACCAATTTAGCCATCGACCCAAGTAAGTCGCAATTTAACACCCCATTTCACAACCACGTTAACCAATTTAGCCATCGACCCAAGTAAGTCGCCCTTTAACACCCCGTTAACCAATTATATGGTCCGCATCCTCCTCAGTGTTCCCCCGAGGGAAGCTGCGGGCAATTTTTTTTGTGCATAGCGTTGCATTGTCAGCACAGCGTGATAATGGCTACGACCCTTAGAATTACTTATGTATGCTTTCTCTAGTGTAAAGGGACATATTTGGAGTATCGTGTTGCGTATGGTCCTCGTGTGGCCTCCCATGAAAACGTTCATGGTCAAGATCCTTGAGCATATTGAGGCCCACGGGACGGCTTTAAGCTCTCCTATAGTAGAGTACCTTGTAGTCTAAATCGTTTCGCACTTTATTTTAACCCCCCTCCATTCCTCGCCTTCCGTTCACTATTCTTCTAGCACTTTCGTGCTTGCACTGGCACCCTTTATACAATGATACCGTTTCGGCAGACGAACATACAAATGTACAGACAGACATACCAGTTTTGTTTGCGTTGAAGTACCCAAGAAAGAGTATCGTCTTTAAAAAAGATTAGAGATATGTACTCCATCTGTCAGGACATGAGTTAGGATGCCCCCGAACTTGCTACATCTGCACGTTCCTCTCATTTAAATAAAAAGAAAAAAACAGCACAGCTGGAAGTCAAAACGTGGACTCAGCGGCTTTCGAATGTTCAGTTTCTCTTTCTTTTTGGCTTCACTCATAACCATATTGTGGTTTCGAGAAATGTAATTCTAACCATTCTTCGTAGACAGGCGACAGACTGAGGTACCTTATCAAACTCGAAAAGTAACCGTGGGCGTCGGCGTGAACACAAGTGATGTAGAGATCACGTGATGGCTTCATTATGACGTCACATACAGGCAAAACTTGTGAAATTTTTGTGTTTTGTGACGAGACATATTGACGTCATCAAATGACATTTCCGGGGGCCGATGACCGATCTCAGAGGCTAATGAAGTGCAGAAAGCTTGAAATCTATCCGATCCAGGCGTGTATATTTAAGGGCTCGTTTTTCTGTGTTAGACACAATGTTACTGAGGCATAACAGACTAACATCCCTTGTACTTTCCTTGGCATCATTGTCTCAGAGGTCTTAATTATATTCCTATGCCAGAGGCAGTAAAACAACTCTAGGTGAAGAAAGCTTTCTTTGGGAGCAATGCAATCAAATGAAAAGAAAAAAATTGCTGTTGCTTTTCGAGTCGTCTCAGACGAATGCACGTCGGAACATGTGAATCCTTTGCTCTCTTGTTTTTTATATTCACCGCTTAGCTCACGCAGCACACATCGCTAAAATCTGCAACGCTGCACTTCCTCTCGGCAGACCTATTCTATATAACGGCGTCTCGGTATATCAGTTCATCTCCGTGTATCAGTGCCACAGAGGTTGCTTCGACTCGACTCCAGCCATTTCTTATCTCACCATCTCTTATCATTGACGTCCGCTAAGCCTCTTTCCTGACAGACGATATGTTGCAACGTGTCGCCTACGTTCATTTGTGGGGGTGTGATAAGTGGCAGCGATGACAATGGGCTTCGGCGGGAAAAAAAGAGGAAAGGGACGACAAGGGAATATATGGCCGTGCTTTCCTATACGACCCTACTGGCTTCCCGCTGCCATCCTCCATCATTCTGGACGTGACTAACATCCTTTGTGGAAGCCATTTCTTCATTTATTTATTTATCGCAAGTTCATCTTTGCTCGTTACTTTTGTGGACTGGTGATCCGGCTACTGTTTTTCATCTTCTGTCAATTTATCGACCCTAAAGTATACCCAATGCCAGCTACACGTCCTCGAAAGATGCTGCTACGTCCTTAAAGGGACACTAAAGTCAAATAACAATTTACGTGAGAGTGAAAGCTCAATGTACGACAACGTCTAAAACGACACTATCATCATTAGTAGTGCCCTATTTACCGAAAAGTTAAGGTAAACGCACGACAACGCATGCGCCGCAATAGGACATTCGCAAAATGATGCCGATGACGTCAAAGTTACAGCCTACAATTATTTACTAGTAATCGATCTAGCTGCGCTAAACAAAGAACCTTCCGTGCATCGAGAGACGCAATAAAATGCTGCTTGTTCGTTTCTGTTTGATTCATGAAAAAAAGAACCGCCAGACGTTGCTATGAGTAATGGCGCGAGTGGTTCAAAAGTTCGATTCACGCCTGGTTAAGTTGGACAGGTCGTGTCATCTAACGGGGTCCAGTTGAACCAAACACGCCTGCCATCTGGCAGGAAATTGTTCTGTGGCTGTTCTCGCTGCTGTGGCTCCCGCTGCTTTCGTTCTGTCTAGTAGTGTCGACGACCGCGCAGCAAAGCCGGGCAACGTTGCGCACGCCAGTAGTGACGTAAGTCGGTCATCTTCTTGAGGCGGGTAATTTGAAGTGCAGTAAACCAATCCGGGCCACTAAGACGCGATTTTACTTCTAAATAAGCCCTTTCTTGGCACAAAAGTAAAACTACGAGGTTTCCGGACAACTATTTCAACAATAAACATCGACCTAATTGTTGCCTTTGGTGTTCCTTTTGACGTAGGGTCGTCTGCTAGATTTTGCGGCCCCGAATCCATCAGAAAGTACAAAGAATGCTTTTCAGCGTAAAACTACTGCATGCTCAGTGGATTACGTGCTGAACGGTAGTGTAGTCCACGATCTCCTGGCACCAGCGCAGCTCTCGCCGATTGGCCCACCATCTGCGAACTCTTGGTGCCGCGTTGCTCTCACCGATCAGTGCCTCATCCTCGGACTCCATCGACCGTGCCCCAATTCTTTTTTCTCTCAATCTTTCCTTTTCTCTCTATTCATTTTATATATCGACAGACAGATAGCTTTTGTAGAGAACTTTATGTCCCTGACAAGTTTATTTCAGTTTGTCTTTCAAGTCGCCACTGCATTGCTAGAAAACTGACAGGCCTACACCTTTTTTTTGGTGGCGCCTCTAATGCGGTAGAAGTCGTGATGTTTACAAGAGAAAAGCCTGCGCAGTGAACTTGATTGGATTCGGCCGAAACAACTTCCACGAAAACAAACTAGTTTTCGTTATTACGCAAATCTTCGAGTTACGTAGTTTTAGACCCCGGCCACACACTGCCGAACGCATTTGAGTGGCTGACTAGAAAACAAGTAATAGGAAAGTCTCGGAGCTTGTTTCCAATTCAGGTGCGCTGGGAGCACAGGCTATACATAACGTTGAACGCGTAATCACTGCACCTGTATCAGTGCTTTGAGCGATACCACATCAGCGTTGGCCACACACAAGCGGCTTTCCCAACAAGATCGGGCCTGCGTCGAAAGCATTCTACATAGCAGTCGTGTCCTCCCACTTGATCACGAAGCTGAGCTTGAATAGCGTCATGCGCAATGTATACCCCCCCCCCACCCCCTCGTTATCTAAGGAACTCTAGGAGGTCGATCCAAAAACACCAAACTCCAATGTGTGCTTGTCATTCAGTAAAGCTACGTTGTCTGTAGCGAAATAGCTTTAACTTAACGATCGGGTATATTGTAGTGCACAGTAAACAAATGAAATGAACCTCGACCACGTTTTCTTTCAATGAGAACTACAAGTCGTTACAGCGTAACAGCCACTGCATCGGTGTGAGGGACACCGGGCTGTCTACGATCCACTTTAGTATGCAAGTTGCAATCTGAAGAAGAAAAAAAAAAACTCGGTGATTCAAGCGCGATGGGAACGGGATCTCCGCCGGAATTTCGTAGCGCTCACTTCCCCAGCGATCGACTTCTTTCTCATTCAGGTTGCAAGCTGATCGTCAGTAGCCACGCGGCGAAATCCTGCCTCGAATGCAGGCTAGTTTGGTTAGCAAATAGATTGTAGGGAAATTCGTGAACTTCATGGCTCTGTGCTTCGTTCAGTTGCGAATGCATAGCTTCTACCTTGTACGCTCTCGTTTCTCGTTTCTTTTGCACAGCACGATTCTCCAGGCTGTATGGTTTGCAAATGACGTAACCAGGTGGAGAAAGGGCGATTTGGGTACGCAACGAGTGTTCTTTATCGCGCACTTTAATTTATTTGTTATAATTTTTCTTCTTGTTTTTGTAAGTAATTTTGTTTGTGTAGCACCCAATTCCTGACTCGTTTTTCTGAAGCAATCTACAGTGACATTTACGAAGACCACTACTCTGATTTTCAATCTATTTAAATTTTGATCACATCACTCTAAACTAAATTTCTTCAAAATTGTGTCCTTCGTAAATTATTCCAAGATGATAGATCACCACACCCTTGTTTTAAACATATACAAGCGTTGAGGCGTGTTGCTGTAGTCATAATTAAACAGCGTGTCGAATTCATCAAAAACAATTTCCGCGAGCTTGTGTCAAATGGTCCGGCCTTTCACCGCACCCGTACAACCCTCTTTTAAGATGTAATCAGTGATGAAAACTAGGCAGTAATAGAGTTGGTTTCCCGGACATGCATTATTTTTATTTAAATGGATTTTAATGGGAGCCCCTCAATGTCTAAAATTTTTAATTTAGGCCAAGAAATAATCCTGCCCACTTGCATGTACAGCAAAAGCTAGGCACTTCACAACTTCAGTTAGTGCCGATTGTTTGGGATAAATGTCTGGGTACATTTTTTATGAACATAAGACATAGAATGGCCCCATTGAAAATCAGTGTTCTAGCATATCCAGCATTATCGGGATTGCGTTTAAGATGCGTATTTTGCTTTCTAAAGAGTTACTTATCGAAAGAGACATAGAGCGAGACAACAACTTTTTTTCAAAATACCGGCAGAATCGATTTTTTATCTCACTGTGATGGATAAGTGCTGATGGACTGTGCTAAGTGCTGACGGATAAGTGCTGATAGACTGTGGATAAGTGCTGATGGACACCGGTCCATCACTTGTCACCAGTCCAGTGATGGACTGGTGTGTGTGGTGTGACGTCGAGGACATGACGGGGTTGGACTGAGTAGCGACCGAGAAGGGCCATCCCAGGACCTGTGCAAAGATGAAGACGACGATGGTATTTGGTACGTGAACCAGAGAAAAGAAGAGGAATCTCAAGGTTGCCGCGAGCGGCGGGCGCGCGAAAAGCCACTCATTAGCCACGGTGGTGTTCCATCGAGGTGGAAAACGGCGGTAGCTTCAATGCCAGCAGCACGCTCGGGTGTAGTCCAAAGTTCCTGGCGGAGGTGAAGAGTCGGAGTAGTGGACTGCTTCGCTTGGCCTCAGCTGAGCTCTCAGCTTGGCCTCAAATGGCCTCAGCTTAATTCCGATCGCTGCTGTGTTCAGAATACGCATTATGTAGTCTCGCAATCATCGGTAAACTTTTTAGCTTTTTTTGTATCTTGATCAACTAATATCCTAGTAGTATTGCTTAGGAACTTGCATGTCCCATGTGATTTTGTGTTTTATTCTTTATGGTTTCGTTGCATTGCTTGGTATGACCGAATGAAAATTTGTTCATTCTTATGTCGGTTTATTCTTTCCTGCTTCACTTGCAGTGCTGCTTCTTGGTTTTATATTCGTGTCTGTGTATTTGTATGCATATTACCTACAATTATCAATACTTAAAGAATCTGGTTAAAATTAATCTTGAGATACTGTGTTTTGTCTTATCTCTATTATATCACTCCTAACTATCCCACATGATTGTTTTGACTGTTCGCATACTTTTTGTATTTCATTTAGATTTTTTTACCGTGTTTATTTTATTAAATCTGGACTGCGAGTTTAGTTTTTCACTCCGTGTATTGCTTTACCACCCTGTAGCATCGCCTTTGTCTGCCATATTGTACGTGGTCCTAGACAAGCCCATGAAAAGAATTTTTGACCCCAGCCCTCAGCCTCCCACATGAAGGAATGTTGGAATTAACGAAGTTTCGAAGTTTCGGGTGTCTATGAAATCCGCAATGCACGACACATCTTGCAGCATTTGAACGACGACTTCGTGTGTCCTGCCACCGCTTTTTCACAAAGTCTACGTTCAGAAAATGTTCGGCAGTCCGTTTCCCCACCTTAACCACCTTTAGCTGCCTAATCCAAGTCGGCTCACGAGCTCCACTACGAGCAGCTCCTTTCATCCGAAACAAACGCCCAAACACTCTAAACAATGCCATAAGGGCGTTCGAAGGCGCGCACGCGTTAATAATAGGCATATCCATGCAACCCATTATTACCATGATGGCTAAATCATCTAGTGCCACAGTCCCTTATACTTAACGTTGCAGGACACTCTGGATGCCTATAGAGTCACTGTAAATCGAACCCAGCACCTCACGCGTTTAGAGCGGATGATCTGACCACCTGACCATTATCGGGGACTCGTATTACGAATACAAAAAAAAGACACTGAGAGAGCAAAAAAAAAAAGACGAAGAACCGACTTTGCAATGAAATTTTAATGAATACATTGAACAATAGCGTTGCAATGCGATAAGAGAGAACCCTGGACACGATGTAAACGAAAAGATGGCGCGTCAATTATTTAAGCGGTGCTCGTTTTCACTGGAAGCGTTCCTGTACAGTTCGGTGTACAGTTCAAAAAATAAAGATACAAGCAAACGAAAAACCCTAGCTGGCTGCGTGGCAGCAACGGCGAACCTCTCGTCACCACCGTTCACACCTTAGCCCGTTGGTTCGTTGCAGTGGAGGTCGATACATTATTCACTGCGCTCGAAACATGTTCGGTGCAGTCGGCTGTTGCTTGGCAGTGGAATCGCGTTGGGCGTCTTTGTTTTCTTCTGTATAAATTCTAAAAGGTCCCCGAGAACTATATACTAGCATTTCAGAAGCCGCCGAGGTTTTAATTGGTGCCTAAATATCAACGTGTTCGGAGTATAGTAATACGAATTTCCACTCATGTCTCCATTTTGTACTCTTTCGCGGTAGACAGTATTGCAATGAGAAGTTTATTGCAAGGACTATAGTAGAAAGCACACCTCTAGCACCTGCCCGTGTTCAGATACATAATATAAAAGCACGAACCATACACTGATGGTGCAAGGCTAGAACTCACAGCGGAGCTAGTGTTCTACCTATAGCTAGGTTTCGCTGGTGTAAGGCCAAGCTTTTTCTGGAGTTGGCAATTTTTTTGCAGTACTACTAAGTATGGCTACAAGTGGTTTCATCTGCGGTTTCGTTCAGTTCCCCACACTGTATACGCACGTGTCACGTGGTTTCTGGGCGGTAACGTGTCGCGCGGGTAGTTACGCGAAGTTGCATGATTTTGGTCACGCGACTAGATGTCACGTGATTTTTAGGGGGAATACGTCACGTCACTAGCTATTGCGCGGTTTTGATGGAAATGTGTACCGTGACTATAGCTGTTGCGTGAAGTTACCTTATTTGACACATGGATAGTTGTTACGGCGTTGATGACGAGAACGTATCATAGTTTTTCCGACGTAGCGGTGACTTCAAGGCAGCGGCTGACACACTCACTGCCTCAATGATCGGCTGCGTGAACACCATTACCTTGATAAAAACATGACAGGTAGATTTCTAGCTATGCATTGTAAGTGCGGTTGCCTTTTATTGTTAAACACGTGCATAACTGTGGGAAGAAATTGGAATCGGCTCACACGTGAGATTACAGAAGCTGAGAGATTGAGAGAAATAGGTAATTACTGCATTAGCATGGCGTTATCAGCTTTTTTTTCTGTCACCGACAGAAAAAAAATTGATTGTCTTTGTGTCCGTGATGTTGCATATCAATGATTTGTAACTTCTGCGCAGCAGATGTGCTCATGTATCACAATACAAGTAGTGTAGGGATCAAACAGTAAAATCTTGATAGCATTTTTCCGTGTTTTCGTGAGTGTTTCTTCATTGCGTGATCGCCTCCAGTGCGCTTTTAGCTTTCATAAAAAAATGCTTCTCGAGTTAAGCAGCTCATATATACCTTTTTCGAGGCACTAAACAAGCATAACAAATTTATTGAACGAATAGTTAACCACTTATTGCCAGTGCACTGGTCCAAACTCAAGGCACTCTATTTTGACAGTTTCGTTGGCTGAAGAAAGCTTACAGGACAGCTAACAGCGAAATTTTTGTTGACGACTTTATCTGCTGTAACTCGCAGTCTCATGCCTAGAAATGGGGAAATTGAATGATAAATTCTGTCACGTTTCGTATAATTACTGCTAGCGTCGCTAACTGTGACCACTTTAGTGTCACTTGGAAAGGTCCACCTAAAATTATAAGAGCGTTTCAGAGTGGAGGAGTGCCTAAGACCAAGGGCGCACAAGATTCAACATTGACAGCGCAATTTTCAAAACGGGTCCTCACGCGCGGTATAGAATAAAGCGTGTGGATGCTTGAGTAGGGATGGACTCTGTTAAGCCCTTGTCGTTAACAAAAAAAAAACGTCACACTTTCACCAGAACGGTGAAGCAATCAATGAGATAGCAACAGACTGCACGGTATACGAACTGAGGCTGGCCCCTAAGTCTTTTATACCCTATCTCACGTGATTCTACAAAACACTATTCAATCACTTCAGAGACAACTTTCACCACTTTTTTTTTTTTTTTCACGTTGAGAGCGCTGCACGTAGCAGGGTATACGAGCCGCTAACTGGTGGCTGCCGAGATAGCGAAATAGCGCTCATGACGGCGATGGCGATCGTGCCTGTGAAATCAAAGTTCAGCGTTGCTGATCAAACAACCGCCAACCCTAATATCACCGGCGGACATCCTACGAAAGTAGGACCAGGGCCGCAAGAAGAAGCCACAGTCTTGGAGAAGGAGCTAGGCCTCGCAACGTCAACGCCTACCATTGCTCGGCATCGAAATTTGCGCGGGCGACTCCCGTATTTTTTTTAGCAGGCTCCAGGGTTGTGCGGATGTAATAAGTATTATATGTCATAAAAAAATACTGCAACAAACTTCTAGCTTGCTTCGCGTGATGACCCTTCATTGCTGTTGCGAACCATAGCCTCCCTTTCCGTGTCGAACTGCCGGGCCACACCCGAACGGCATTTTTAATTTCGCTGGTATCACCGCAGAAGCTACAGAACAGGCAAGCGCAACGTCACAGCGAAAAAATACAAATGCGCGAGGATACATTGAAAACAAGGATTTCTCGTTGCCGCTAGATCGGCAAGTTATATAGCGCTTCAGTATTACGTAAACGTTACCGTAATCCAAAGTTTTTATTTTTTTTTTCATTCGGGTTGGTTGATTACCAATCTTCAGTTGGCACATTGAGGCATACTCTTTCGCTGCTCTCCTTTTCTGTTGGGAGCAGGCGTGCTCTGCAGTTTCGTTCAAAACGACACGCACGCCATGCAGGTTTGGCTGGTTAATTCTTTTTCTATCTTCCAGCTCGCTGGCGCTGGATTAACCCACTGCAAACAGAAAGGAAGACCGCATACAGCTTGGCAAGCTGCGCATGCAACGCTTCATTTCTTTATTTAGTAGCGTGAGCTAAGCTAAGATACACCTGTCCTGCTTTCAACACAAACTGCAGGCTATCAGAGAAACGCTGACTAATCGCTTGTAAGTGCTCCAACAGTTTGTTTTGCAGTGTATATTGTAAATATTTGACATTTCTCACATCTGGGGCTCTGCTTCAACTAACGGCTAGTGTTGGCAGCGACATTTAGCTAATAACAGCTACTGCAGCTGCTGGTAAATATCAACGCATGTTTACCTATTATGCCGTGCACAATGCAATAAAATAGATGAAACAACCATAGTACTATGTGTAACGCCAGTAATTGCTTGTGACACGATAGCGTTCACATTAGGGATGTTCGCATCAATTTATTTGTTTTATTACTATCGTGGGCGTCGTCAGGACGACGCAAAAGGGCACATAGCGCCAACCCCCATCCCCAACCCCACATTGCAACGTGGCTTTGCTCTTCTTATCACAAAATCCAGTTGATGCTCGTGATTGCGACAGCAAGTACATGAGCACTGGTCGTGCGTTTACGTTGTTCTCGTCTTGTTCCGTGTAAATTCCACATTGACGACATTGCTTCATACGTCGTATGTTGTATGTGAAAGTGAAAGCTTGCGACTGCTGCCCGCAGGTGCACTTCGAAGAGAGTTGAAGCGCGCCGGCCGTCTTCATTGGACGAAGGAGCATGAAGGTGTGCTGGAAGAGAGGATGGTTACTTATGCTGATACCGTACCTAAGAGAGATTACCCGCATCTTGCTACGCCTTCCAACGCATGCGCTTTCGTGCCATGCTTTTTGCAAATTCGGGGTTTCGAAAGAAAAACCCATGGTTTTCGAAAGAAAGAGCAATCATCTACTTGATAACTTTCATGGGAAGCTTTCTGTATCAAAAAGGCGTTCGACTGTGTCACAGACACTTCTGTAACTCTGTATTTTTCGCCCCGCCACGGTGGTCTAGTGGTTAAGGTACTCTGACCCGTAGGTTGCGTAGCTGCTGACCCGTAGGTTGCGGGATCAAATCCCGGCTGTGGCGGCTGCATTTCCGATAGAGGCGGAAATGTTGTAGGCCCATGTACTCAGATTTGGGTGCACGTTAAAGAACACCAAGGTGGTCGAAATATCCGAAGCCCTCCACTACGGCGTCTCTCATAATCATATGGTGCTTTTGGGACGTTAAACCCCTTGAATCAATCAACTCTGTATTTCTCAGAAATGTGCTGTCTCGACGTCGCGTTATCTTGACCACGTCGTACAACACCGTACGCTGCCTCTTCGCGCATGCGCGGAAAGTCTCTCTTTCTGTGCGTATACCTTTCTGGGAGTGTCATTAAACGGTTGGTATACTCACCTCTTCGCTTTATTCTCTTCTATTCAAAACCCTTTTCAGAATATGAGCGTTGCGCCACGGATAAGTGTATTTCAGCAAACTAGCTACGAACTTTGGTCAAACCTCGCTGAAAAGAGTGCGTACGCGCGCGCAATCATGACACACATTAGAGGACAAATTCTACATTTCTAAGTGCAGTACACTCACTGTTTACATTGCGCTGGTGTACGCCATGCTGAATGTTAAAGCAAAAATACTATAGGCTCGCTTTGTATAACGTTTCAATTTGCTTGTATTGCATTCATTGGTTCGCCCTTGCACTGAAACTATGGCTTTTGTGTTTGTAGGGCAGCCCTGGAAACTCTCTAGTCCGTTCATTCTGTCCAATGCTGCATGTAACACCCACACAACTGAAAAAACGCGATTTCGTGATTGGTTCGTTTACTAACTCGCTCTACGCTGTTTAACGAAACATGCGCTGTTCTTTGGCACAGGATATGCTCGAGCACCCTTTGTAGTTTGCGTTTCTTTGTTTAACTTCCTTTACATAATATATTTCCAGAGCTTACACAATCTCCTACGTGCCCAGCTGCTATGCATACGAGTACTCAAAAAAAAAAAAGAGGGTTCAGAATGGGCCCCGTATAACGCCGGCATTGGAAATGAAACTAGGGCTTACAACACATGCAACAGTGGGCCGTCCATTTTGCATAGCAGTTCTGGCGCGGTTCCGCAACGACAGACGAGCGTAAACAATTCCAATTGATTTCTCTGTTCATTTCTCATTGGTGGAAAACGAACGAAAGCTCATATTTTGGTTGGCTTCTAAAAACGCTCCATTGCGCATGCTAATCGAATAGCTCTATTACACATAGTTCAGTTAAGTAAGCGGTAAAGTTGCGAAATGAGGCGACACAATTTCATGCTGGTAACGATGCACCTTTTTTTTTACTTGTTTATCCTATACTCCTTGCAAATGACAAAATAAGTAATGGCGATTTTATAGATAATGTACACATGCTGTCATTTGTCATGTGGTACGTGCCAGATCATCATACATTACCGACGCCGTAATTGGAAACTTCAGATTGATTTTGACCAGTTATGTTAAAGTGAACAATAAAAAAAGCACAAGCACACGGATGTGCTTGCATTTCCACACCATCGAAATTGTGTCACTTCTTTCGGGAGTTGAACCCGCGTGCTCTAGTTCAGCATATAGGGCAACAGCTTTCCCATTAAGCTACAGCAGTCGGCTGCACAAAAGGTGACACTTTGAATGATAAGGTTACCCGCTGGATGATTGTCTTCTTCGGCAAGCAGTTGAGAAGAAGCGATGAAAAGCTACAGACTCGCATTTTTTTCATCGCTTCTCTTCATCGTGTTATCTTTCTGTTGCTTCAATGCGGGCCTTCAAAAAGGGCTTGCACTTAAAGTAATAAATGTTCTCTTTTAAGTGTTTTGTCCTTTTGCGCTGGTAAGTCCGTATTATTATATCTTACCAGTAACTTCGTTATCGTCGCTTCTTACCTGTCACTGGCGCTTAAGTATTGGGACATCTACCACATGGTGTAGGTCTGCCCGTGCAACTCTGCTGTACCCCCTATACCCAGAATCCTACCCGGGAGGAATAGGAGGTGACCCTGCTTGGCTGCTCTGGGGTTCTTAAACATGCACACAAATCTAAGCACATGGTCATCAAGCATTCTCGCCTCTATCGAAAATGCAGCCGCCATGGTCCGGATTCGATCCCGCGACCTGCGGGTGAGCAGCCGAGTGGCCTAGCCACTAGGCTACCGTGGCGGGTAGGGTGTTCCTAGGAACGCACGGATAATTTGGGAATGGCGATTCAGATTCCAGAGCGGTCACTTGCAGTTCTGTAGCATTTCCTAGCGGCATTCTTCGCAATGCAATGACGGCCAGAGCCTGAACACTTGCAACCCTGTGTTTACGCAAAGCTCTCGGCAATCGCAAGACGCGTAATCTCTTTTGATGCAGTTCCAATCTGTACTATGCCGACTGCGAAAAGCCCGAGCAAACACGCCCTACGTGCATCGCATACTGTACAGAAGGGTCAGAGAGTCGCTTTGCATTCGTTGCGCGAGTGCCTTCTTCAAGTTGAATTTCGTTGTTATTTATCGCTCCAAGCACGTCCTGCTCGTCTGTATACTATACTGCCATTTTGACTCAGCTCGACCCGCCTTCATGCTTGTCGCTTGTCTCCAAGGGGGACAAAAACCGCTCGCGGTCTTCAGTAAATACCGGGGTTCCCGTGATAATAAGGAAAACAGTCTTTGACAACGACGTGGATGGAATGAATGCACACACTGCAGAGGCTTCTTTCGAAGCGCGCTTCAAGAAATTGCATTTGTGTCGAGTCTTCTTAGGTGCGAGTGTTTGCGAAATGCGCGCTTGTTATTTTTTTTTATTTCATTCGAGCCGTTTTGCATGCACTCATCTCGCATCCGCCACAATGATAGTGCCGCAGACTGTGAACACAATGGCAGCAGTTCGAGGAAAATATAGGAATTGTTGTTGAATAGCGATAAGAATGTGAGCAAACGCTGTACCGTTGTTAGTCTGTTTGTTTGTTTGTTTGTTTGTTTGTTTGTTTGTCCTGTTGAGGGAATTATAGACTTTATCGTAGCTACTTTTTTTTCTTCTCAGACGTTCTGTTCTGTGGTTCCTAACGTCCGTTTACTTTCATACACGGAAAGCCCCAAGGACAACGCAAAAAGAACTAAGTGCTGCTTGCCCTCTGAAAAAAAAAAGAAAAAGAAAGGAAAACTCAGATGTTCTCAGCATCGCCATATGTGCGAAGATTCATCGAATGTTATCGTACATGTGAAATAGATTGAGTTAAAGCGTGAAATGGAGTTCAGATAAGGGGCTACTTTTATTGACTGAATAAAAATGCAAGCAGAGTTCTTTAGAGCGTGCGATGCACGAGCCTTCGTATGGTGCGTTTATTGAGGCGAGAGCCTTGAATGCCTCATGCCTCCAGAAGTTTTCGTATTTTGGTGAGACCCGACGGTACTTAGCGAGACCTCTTCGGCGGCATTGGTGCCAGAATGAATGATAAAAAAACGTAACGTTGGTCGAAGTTCACGTGATTCGCAAGTGAATATGAGTGTTATACTCAAGCAACTCAAGCCTCGTTATTATGCTCAAATCACGTGGTACTTAGGTGAATTTGCGTGTGATATACAAAAATGTAACGTGAGGCCATTTTTGATGCCACCGTCATCGTTATATCACGGCGTCACAATGGCATCCCATGACATGACTCACAGGATGAGATTGGATTGGATTGGATAAACTTTTATTTCACAGGATGAGAGTATTACATAAAATCGTCATGACATCGACATAGTTCTAATACAGCTGCATCTTCCCGGTACCTTACGTCATCACAACTATAGCCGCAGGGGCGTGTGTAAAATTACCATAATTGACACTGTAGCCTGGTTTCAAGATATACATGGCGTCGATGTGAGTGGGTGTGGCATGCGAAAATAAACCTTAATGTTAAAATGAGATATGTCATACCATTTATTGAGCTTCACATTTGCTTAGCGTCGTCTCTGCACAACTGAGATTTTTGTAAGGAAGAGGAAAATCACATTCGAAGATTGGTATTGCGATATACAATTTGTATCCAAAGGGATTCTTAAGGTTACCAGCGCGAAAAAAACATGGCCAAGGACGGGAAACCTCGCGGAACTTTTATTGGATGCCAAACAGCTCTTTGACTAGCAGGTGTAACGCTGTCTCTCCGTACGAACACGCCACGCGCAGAAGGTTTTGGCGCGATGCCAAGTAGGTCACGCTGCTGCTGCGCATTAAAGTCACGCTTCCCTCGCAGTGCACGCTGACGTCAATGCCTCCCTCCCCTGCCGGATGCTCACCGCGGCGCCCGCACCTGCCGCCTCGTCCTTTCTCCCTCAACACCTGCCGCGACCGCCACTCGTGGCGCTTCCGACTAGTCGGTTCACGTGCCTAACGTGAACCGACGTGACCTGACGCGCGCCTAACGTCCGCGTTGAAACATTTCTGTACGCGTCACCGAGAAGACCTATGACAGCCATCGCTTCAAACGATTTTTTTTCAGCGCTCACCGCAGCACCCGCGTTAGCACTGTTCAATCCATGACGCCACCCCTGCGCAACGGTGCTGTTTCGCATCCCGTCAGGGTTACCTTCATGCAGATGGCCGAAGTTTTTCTTTATTGACATGAAAGCTCTTATAAAGAGCCGAGGGAACAGTTGGGAAATAAATAGAGGAAAAAATTGAAAGAAAACTCGAAAACTAATGAAAACGTAGGAAACCACTAAAACATACACAACCACTGCGGCCTGTTGCGCAGACACACGCCTCCTATATCCATGCCGGTGTTATTTTTTGCGCGGTTAACCTTACGTATGCGCAACCAACTAGCCCAATATATGCAGGCATTCATCTGAAAGATGATTTGATTGATTGATTGTGGAGTTTAACGTCCCAAAACCACCATACGATTATGAGAGACGCCGTAGTTGAGGGCTCCGGAAATTTCGACCACCTGGGTTTCTTTAACATGCACCCAAATCTGAGCACACGGGCCTACAACATTTCAGCCTCCATCGGAAATGCAGCCGCCGCAGGCGGGATTCGATCCCGCGACCTGCGGGTCAGCAGCTGAGTACCTTAGCCATTAGACCACCGCGGCGGGGCCATCTGGAAGATGAGACCTATGCGGGCCACTCCCTCTTCAAACAAGATCCTCCGCCGCTTCGCGAGGCCTCTGGACAACCCAAAGTTGATCGTCTTCTGATGAGCTTTGTTTCACGAGATGCCGCCTTTCTCGGTACTTTCCTTGTCCCTGATGAGCTCCTAGCACCACCAGAGTACGTGTTCGGGATCTCATTTTTTATTGCAGGCCTGACATTTCGACTACAGAATACATAAAGGGTTAATTCTTCTGCGGGAGAACGGATTAGCGTACGTTTTGGTTTAAAGAAATCTCAGGATGACAGCCAGTGCTCTACATATCTCTGAATTAAGACAGGCAGAGGGTACACCCCATGAATCAAGTCGATGTTCACAGAGCGAGGCTGTTTAAGCTATCGGTAACTTGACCTATGTAATAAAAAAAACTCATTATCGTGAACCGGCACGCACTCCCTTCAGTCGCTTTAGAGTGAAGCTGTTTAAGCTATCGCTAACTTACGTTTTGTCGTGCGAGGCTTCTCAGCTGGGTATGATCCAGTGGAACAGGAGAAGCTCCACTGCCGTGTACAGCGGGTACGAATGTCAAACGAAAATGTAGACGTGAGGAAGGTTGAGGAAAATAAAAAGCAAAAAAAAAGAGGTTGACAGAGCAAGAGAAAAAAAAAAAGCAATGGGAAGGCAGTGGGAGATGAAAATAGACATAAAAGTAATACAGATAAAAAGACAGAGAAACGTGGGTATAGAAAGAGCACTACAAAGAAGCAGAGAAAGGGAGAGAATGAGAAAGAAAGAAAGAGAAACGAATAGAAATATAGAAGGAGCTAGATAAATTAATGATGTGATACGAGGACACACGAGGACACGGAAAGTCAGAGAACACTACGCAATACCCTCCATATAAACAGCAAAAACAGTGGCAAGCATGGGTCGTCAGCCCCGTGACAACCTGAAAAATGGTGCCCGGCTCGGAGCCCCACATATTGCGTCAAAGTTTGAGTACATACTCTCTATACTCGGAGAGTTGTAGGATTACCGCGTTGCCAGACGATGAGCTCGGCTTCTCGTCAAGCATCGTGAATGTACAGGGACGGACACGTTTGTTTGCACCTCGTGTTTTTGAGGGGAAAAACTAGGAAAAGCCATTTCGTAATTATGCCAGAGCAAGGCATTTGCGCCAGACGTAGAATGCACGATGTCTCCGCAATAACAATTTTCGAGCCAACCTCAAGCTAATCAAGCGTCATGTCACAGCAGGCGTGATAATATCGATAGTGTCTAAGAATAATTCATTATTATAAGAGAGAGAGAAAAATACACGTTCATTGGGAAACAGTGTTCCCAGCGATGCACGGGATCACTCTAAGGTGGGAGGGTTCCCTAGTCTAGGAGCCCTTTGGGTTCGACTGCCCTCTTGGCCCTGGCGACGAGTTGTCGCTGGTATTCCAGGTCCTCGAGGACGAGTTTGGATTTATTTATGTATTTATTTATTTATTTATTTACATTTCACCTACAGCGCAGTAAAGCATTACGTAGGGCAGGTACACATAATAATTGACTATATAGTTTTCAATCGAAACAATAGATACAACAAATACAACAGCACTCGAGATGTTTTAAGAGAAAAAGAAAAACACTCGAATGTTGGCGAGCGAAAACAACGTCACAGTCATGCATTTGTAAACACCCACACACTTCGAGACAACAAACCATTCTCAGTGGCAGGGCTTTTGAAGGCGTTGTTACAAAGAAGAAAAAAAAGGATTCATTATCAGTGTCATTGACGAGATCATCCGGTAGATGGTTCCATTGCTGTGTTGTTTTTGCGAAAAAAGAACTACCGAAAGCGTGGGTTTTGTAGTGGTATTCTAATATTTTTCGTCAATGGTATTGACGATTAGAGACGTACGTTGGTGTGAACAGATAATCAAGAGTATTAATGGCATTTCTATTATAATATATACAACGAAGAAATTTAAGCCTCAGTTTATGCCTCCTTCCCAGAAGTGTCTCCCATTTCAATGCTCGTTTTATTTCTGTGATGCTTGCAAAGGAATTATAGATGTTGCTAAAAAATCTGGCTGCTTGGTTTTGAAAAACGTGGCTTGCCACGTTTTGACTAGGTGGGAAAAAAATTCTGTTAGTGGTTCTTTCAACATTCCAAAAACCGGAGCTAAGTGCCCGACCAGAAAACTTTGATAGAGAAAACAGAAGATTCTCTCGCTGCTCGCGCAACACAAACAAAATTCTTTTTTTTTTGTCTGCGGCGGGTGATGCGTTCTCCTTGTAAATTGCGTCCATTTGAAATATCGAAGAAAGCCAGGAAAAATTTATGCGTTCAACTTTTTTTTTCCGTCGCGTTGTTATGGTAAGTAGGAAACGGGCGGGAAGTTGACCGTGTGCCTTCTCGCGGTAAACAAGAAGACGCTGCCGCGAGTGGTCTCATTAAATTAGTTTGTCTGATTTCCCCTTTTCCCCGAACCGTCACACCGCCGATGGTGGATGCTTTGCATGTGAATCGGCACGGGGGTATTCATCTTGGCAGTCGGGAAAAAATGCCTCTTTTTACCGGCCATTGTTGTCGCACTGGCGTGCAGGCGCGTCTGAGTCCCTCACTTCTCTGTATTTTTCTTTTTTCGTACCATTGTCGATGTTTTATACAAAGATGCCATTTATGATTCAGTTTTTTTTTATCCGCCGTTTCCACAATAACAGGATAAATTGCATGTGTCCACATGTTTGTCCTTTCATCGCTTGTTATTGTTTAGTTTTATTTCCCGCTTGTGGTTAGCTGGCTGCCCGGAGCTACAGTTCCAATAAAATTCCTACTCACGCTGTTACTGCTCGTTCACACTTGCGACTAGCGTTATTCGCGCGATTGCCGTCGCAACGCTCTGAGCCCATCACGTGATCAGGCACACGACGTCAGCTTATTTCGCAGGGCAGTGACAGCGCGAGCTGTATGCGAGAAGATGTGAATTTCGTGAAGCGATGGGTCACGCTCGGGTGCGAATATTGATGGCTTTAAATCCGCTTTTCGTCGCCAGATATATGTGTGAGAAAAGGATACAACTTTATTAGGCGTACTGTTCCCTGGCTACTGTTGGTACAGCCCCTCGTCCAGCGGTACATTGTATACTGCGAGTGCCCGAGCCATGTGAAGGGTCTCCAATCGCCTTCCCGCGTCCACTTTGGGGAGTCACGCCTCCCACAACCACTTTACTAGCCTGTGATTAAAATAGCCATGATATGACCACCCAACAATTTCTGGTTTTGAACGAAAAGTAGAACTATGTGCACTCACATTTTTTTTCACAATAAGAATGGAATTTATATCCGACAGATTTTTAGGGGGGGGGGGGGCAAGTCGAAAGTCTGTAGAAACAGATTATACCTACACGCACATGAAAAGTAGTTTGTAAAACTATATTTCCGTGCAAAAGATGCCCTAGAAGTCGTCGACTCTAAACACCACCCACCGCCCACGAACGACATTTTGCCATGGTGCCTGCATAACGTTGTGATAATTGATCAACAGCCAAGGAATAATTGATCTGTGGCTCACACATTTAAAAAAAAAAAAGTTGATTCGGGCTTGAAGAAATAAAAAGCAATCAGATCATAGCAAAACCAGAAACAACCACACAAAACATGACAAAGATAAGCAAGACGAAGAATCACCTCGCCAAGCCAAGACTGGCGAGAAGCCGATCAGCTCCGCTCAGACCCAGACTTGCTCCGAAAACCAAGCCACTGAATATTTTTTTTTACCATGGCTTCAAAGATGATTCAACCGAAATTTCGCTGACTTCTCCAAATGTTGCGAGCTTGAAGGATTTGATATTTACTACCTATTGTGGTGCACGTTAATAAAACTGCACAAATCTATGTGTAATCTGTATAACGCGCATACGCACACCTAATGTAATATTCTTTTTATTAGCGGTATTTTGAAAAGCAAGTTTGTAACGCTGAAATCGCTATCGCCTGGCTCAACCTTTTGAGACGGCAGATTTAAAGTCACGAAAATTGTCTTAAAAGAATCGTTACGAATTGCGAGCGCGAGGCTTAAGCGTTGCTAAGGTAACACGTAAACTGAACAGTTGCAATAATAGCCAGAACCTGCGACATATCATGTCTTGCGTGAGGAATCACGGCGGCCGGTGCTTAAAATAAGTGTCTTTCATAACGTGGATCTAAACACATGTCGTTTAAATGTTCTGCAATCGAGGTAATATACGAAAGGAAGACTATGGAAGGTCTCGTAGTCGTCGGCCCGACATACCGTGGCCTTCAAAAAACACTTAAGGTAGTTTTAGATGTCCGCTGTACCAACGTGTTTTCGAGCTACGTACCTCATTTCTCATCCCTACATGCGGTTCCGATTCTGAACACCTAATAAAGAGCACATTTCATGCGTTCCGGAAGAAGCTTTCATCATCGTAAAATCTCACCTTCACTGGGCTTGTTCTGTGGTCCCTTTGTCCCCTTATTCCTCTTTTGGGGTTTCCTCTTTTCGAATCAACATGTCCTGATTGAAATTCAGATCCCTTACACAATAGCACTGCCGTTGTTTGGTTCTATAGGGCTCTGCAGTCTCGGCATTATGCACCACGTGTCTCTGACAATGATGGTTTTCCGGATGACAAGTCACCAACGCTTACCGGCGCTTCCAGCATTTTACCTGTCGGCGGCAGCTGCTGTTCTCGACTCGCCTCTGCCGCTGTTCCCCGCTGTTTATCGACGTCGCTCTCAGTCAGGGGAGATTCATAGTCTGCAGAGTGAAGTCCAGCTAGCAAGTTTAGATTTTAAGTTTTAAATATTCTATCTATCTATCTATCTATCTATCTATCTATCTATCTATCTATCTATCTATCTATCTATCTATCTGTCTGTCTGTCTGTCTGTCTGTCTGTCTGTCTGTCTGTCTGTCTGTCTGTCTGTCTGTCTGTCTGTCTGTCTGTCTGTCTGTCTGTCTGTCTGTCTGTCTGTCTGTCTGTCTGTCTGTCTGTCTATCTATCTATCTATCTATCTATCTATCTATCTATCTATCTATCTATCTATCTATCTATCTATCTATCTATCTATCTATCTATCTGTCTATCTATCTATCTATCTATCTATCTATCTATCTATCTATCTGTCTATCTATCTATCTATCTATCTATCTATCTATCTATCTAGCTATCTGTCTATCTATCTATCTGTCTATCTATCTATCTATCTGTCTATCTATCTATCTGTCTATCTATCTATCTATCTATCTATCTATCTGTCTATCAATCTATCTATCTATCTATCTATCTATCTATTTATCTATCTATTTATCTATCTATCTATCTATTCATCTATCTATCTATTTTCTTTTGTGTGTCTCTACGTGTCTGTATATACCTGCTTGCTTGCGTCTGTCTGTCTGTGTCTTGGCGAGTGGGAGAGTAAGTGAAAGAAGGTATTTTGCTTGTTGCATTTCGGCACTGGCTCTCCTCTATAG
Organism: Rhipicephalus microplus; assembly: GCF_043290135.1. Classification (NCBI taxonomy): domain Eukaryota; kingdom Metazoa; phylum Arthropoda; class Arachnida; order Ixodida; family Ixodidae; genus Rhipicephalus; species Rhipicephalus microplus. Next base: position 29,405,949 of record NC_134709.1, on the reverse strand, counting down.
ATATATCAATAATATATGTGGTTTAAAATCCCAGAACCCCGATATAATTATAAGAGAGGCCGTAGTGGAGGGCTCCGGAAATTCCGACTACATGGGGTTCTTTAACATGCACCTATATCGAAGTACACGGTTCTGTAGAGAAACTCAATGTTTTAACAACGCTAACCCTCTCAAATGACTTTCCATTGTATAATAGCGTGCAGTGCCATCACTCTACCCATTTTCTCAGCGAAAGCTGTTATGAGATCACAACTCGGGTCATGCGCAGTTGTCCACCACCGGTGTCCGTAATAACATCGCGCGAAATTAGAAAAAAAAAAAAGACTAGCACCAAAGACACGGTGGGGCTCGAGCACGGGTTCGCTGGGTGCCAGTCCGGTATTCTACCACTGAGGTACGCGTTTTTTTCTTTCTTTTTTTATTGTGACTTGTTGACAAACATGCCTTGGGCAGGCGTGATGTCGGGAAAGCAATCGCGTTAATACGACTTATAAAGCGTTTTAAAACACTGAAAGAACAACCAGTCGTCGCACAATGCGAATAGCGTAACGAGCAGGCCGTCCAATGTTCCAACCCATCACAAAAGCTTGTTGTTGTTCACCTATTAATTTCGGCGCATACCCACTTCAGCCATAATTCCTCATCATCGTCAGCCACTGCATGAATTGGCATAAAATTCTTTAGTATTGTCTAGCGGATACCACGCTTTTCAGAAGAATGACGAAAAATAGCATATTTAAGACCAGCCTACTACCCAAAAGATTATTATTAATGCCCTAGTGGGTATCAAGCAAGCGTGCTTGCAGCAGTTACCCAACAAGTGTTTAGAAAAGGCTTTTAAGGCCACTCTTCTAGCTTTCGCTTTGGCTGTGCTGCGCCTTCCGCGCAGGCCTGGTGTTTCGCCCTCCCTTGTGACTCTTTTACCGTTATGCTATACAACGTTATTTCTAACTAATCCTTTAAGCGTACTAGTTCGAACAGCAATTGAGCTTTCATGGCACATATCCACTACAAACCCGCACACGAACTTCTCTACAATGAATATGAGGTGGCATTTCTTCTCAAACGTTATAAGCGGCGGTGTTTTTCGGGGGCGGGTGACAGACACTCCTTAAGCCTTCGCAGCCACTAAATGTCCAACATCCCCGCTACGGTTGACGGTATGGGTTAACTGAGCGCGAAAGCGCCGTGCTGCTGCCAAGTAAACGGCACAGCGTGCAGGCACACCCCGGCTGGGCTCTTAACGATATGAAGGCATCCATAATGAATGCGCCGCAAAAGGAGCACATAGTGTTGCCGGGAAGTCGGCATGCTTCGCCTTTCTCCCGTGTACTCGCACCCTACGCGTGACGCAGCGAACGCACATAGCTCTCTCTAGCGATTGTTCTCCTGCGGGAAACGCGGGTATTATATCTGTAGCGCGTGCCGCTTAATTGCGGGTGCGTCTAGGCCTAGCTCCCATAATTGGCACCGAATGTGAGAAGAAGGAACGCTACACTAAGTGGGCTTGACTGGTTCGAAGAGACTGCGTATATATTCTCATAGTAAAGGGACACCCTGAGGCTAATTGATAGCGAACGCGTGTGGGTATAGGAGAGAGCTGTTGAGTATGTCACTGCTGGTAAGCAGAAAAAAATGTTCAATTCACAATAATGATGCACAAAACTGTAATAAATAGCGTGCTTATTTTGAGGCTACATGTCACAAGACTGGAATTTATAAACATAGATTACAAGAAAAAAATGTAGCAGTCGCTTAGCTCGGCTATGCCAGGATATACGTAGCATGAGCTACGGGTTGACGGACGGACGAATGAACCAACGAACCACAGACTGACGAACCATGGATGAACGAACACATATATTTGTTGGACAGATAGACTGACGGACGAAGCACGGACGTACAGATGGTCAACCACAGATGGACGGATGGATGGACGGACTAGCGAGCGAGTGATCTCACACGCGTCGAGCGCCAGCCTATGCTAGCGGCCCGTCCCTCCAGGAGCGCCCACTGTGAGAGGAGAAGTGACGTCAACGCGCAGCTGTGGCATGACCTACATGGCACTGCTCCAACGCCTCCGGCAGGGGAAGCACGATGCAACTCGTTCGTACGGACGCATGGAGGGGCAGCGTTGCACAGGCTAGTCATAAAGCTGCTTCGCATCTAAAAACATATGCCTTCTAACACGCGCACTCGCGCGCTGGTGTGTACGACGATTTTAGTGTTACCTAACGTTCCGTGTATGAACGATCATAACATTTGCCCCAGTAATGAAGGCGGTGGCTTTGCGATTAACACATTTTGCTACCGGCCACAAAAGCGATAACCACTGTGACTGCTTATTACTCTCATAAACTGATGCGAGGAAAGCGTATCGTTCATACGCGGAACGTTAGGAAGCACTAGAATCAAGGCGCGCGTAGGCGTGCCAGTGGATTTGTCACGCAGAATGTTTGTTTATTTCGCGGGCATTTGTAGTTAGTCAGAAAACACTAAAATTAACAGTATAAAGTTCAAAGCTGTCTAGTCGGACGCTTGGCGAAACGTTCAGCAACTTCCTCATTGAAATTTTACTCACCTTCGTTCCTTCATAAGTTAGTTGTTTAAAAAGGCCTAATTAAACGATTATTAAAAAACAAGCGGTAATTGGACTCACACACGGCAACGTTCAGCAACACGCATTTGGTCGCGGCATCATTGCGCATGTCGGTATATTTTTAAGCTCTGGCTAAAGATAACTTCGGCACCCTGTACGCCTTCTTTTTGAGGGATAGTGGTAGATTGTACCACTTGTGATTTGAGATTGCTTGTCAAATTTGCTCCATCCCATCCCTATTCCTCTTGTTATTTCACTCTCGCGAACGATCCAGCTCCGTGGTCGCTACCTTGCCTAAGCAGACATATTCCTTAACAACTTCCAGTGTCTGGTCACCTATCGCAAAGGTCTGTTCTCTGCCGATACTAATGCGCATAACTGTATAACTACATATATCTCATCGAAGCCTATATAACTAAATACGTTCCGTCAATGCCTTGTCGCAGTGCCTGGATTACTGCTGATATCTGGGCAGATATCAGCAGTAAGATCAGTAAAGTTCAATTGTAAAAAAGAAACTCGCTTATCCAGCCTACAATTCGGCATATTTCCGCAGAAATGTGCAAACTTACGTACCGAGCAAATTTTATAGAGATCCGTTGACCTCGCCTAATTGCCAGTGTACGCCTTTAACACTGGGCTTGTTTTAGGCTGGTGCTTTCAATAAAGGCAAAAAAAAAAGCTTGTAACCACAAACAATCTTCCAAACCGGAGAGCATGATCATTTCCCGGGAGAAACAATTCGTAAATCGCCTTTATCCCTCGTATACGTGGTGATACACAATCTGGACGAAATAACTGCAACATGCTTTCTTCCCGAGAGCGCACGTCGTTTCACGTAAGCAAAACAAACAGGCAATATGCCCCGTCTTACCGGAAAGCTTCAAAGATACTTCACTGCCTCCAGATCTCATTCAGGCGGTCAGGTAAAGCCTGTCGCAGACGAGCTCAAAGGCCGTTCGAGGCACTCATATTATTTGTTTGTTTGTTTATTTGTTTGTTTGTTTGTTTGTTTGTTTGTTTGACTTTTGCGCGCATCTTGGTGTGCCTCCCATGGTGAAGTGGGATGTGGTACTTCACAGCATTTTTAATACTCGTCGTCCTCGGCAGTCATAACAGCGTGAGTCGGCAGTTTATTAGGGAACCGCGCACGAGGTTATCTCCTGGCGACTTATTCTACGTTAAGATGTGCGATTTCAGCCATTGCACAAATCGGCTTCTCAAAAGTCAATAATTTTCATGAGTACATTATGCTCAGAGTTTAACTGTCATCTTTGTTTGTTTTTTTTTTCTTTTAGTGGCTTGCTTGTTTGCTGAGCGTATGGCCTTGCTTTCGCGATCGTGTTCTTCTTCGTTCTCATTCCCCAAAATGCGCTTTTTTCTTTCTAAAGTTGGGCATTGTGAACGTGGGGCGAAATAACAAGCCCCACCTTCCGGATTTAAAAGTAAAGTAATCCTTCGGCATCTACCGGTGTACATATTCAACAAAAAAAGACTGCCGTTAAAGAGATTCTGAACCACACGAAGGTGAAACGTGTGCCCTATCGTTGCAGCTGCGCACAACTGCGCAACAAACACTTAGCCACGATGATATTGTAAATGGTGCCGTGATAGCAGAGTTACAGGCGTTTAATTCATTTCGTCCTCAGTCATTTTGCACTTTGCTTTGCTGCGTTCGTCACCTGGTCTCTCCTAATGGCCGTGTCCAGCGAAGAGGAAGAGCGGTGAGCACGCGTATATGAGAGCAGGCAGCTTATTGTTAGTGTTGACTTGGCGAGATGCACTTGGTAATGTCATGACCAATCATGGTGGTTCAGAAAGGCCTCGAGAGGGTTACAGAATTGTTTCATCTTGTTTTTTTTTTCTTTGCGGCGCACCTGCGACTGGTGGCACTGCCGCATTTTGGATTGTTGTTCATGACGACATGCTCCCTGAGATGCGCGTGCTCACTTAAAATGTTTATTAGAACGTATTGCTCGAGTTTAGGGACCAATTATGACACCTTAGTCATAGTTCATGACTTGTGTTTGACCCGTGCTCAGTGTTCAGACAGCACATACATGGTTGCAAGGCTCTGCAGCAAAACAGTGTACAGATGGACGGGATGGATGGACGGGATGTATAGATGGACGGATGGACGGGATGAATAGACGGATGGATGGATGGACAGAGTGACGGAAGCCCGGATGGATGGATCGATGGATAGATGAATGAATCAATGGATGGATGGACGGGCGGACGGACGGTCCTTATTAGGTCCTTCGGAACCCGCTTTAGCATATTGCGGGCCGCTCCCACGTCCGAACAGAAAGATTAAATTTTTCTGCAGTGTCGCAGGCTCGTTGGACGGCCCATAACTATTGTTCCAGCTCGGGGCTGGTAATAGCACCATCCCTTTTGGAAGCCATGATGACTTCACCACAGCGTAATGTAGGGCACCGCTAGAACAAGTGTTCCAAATTAGCTATATCATTGCAGAAGGAACATATTTTAGTTGGCTGTTTTTTGTGATAAATCTTGGGCAACAGTGCGGGGTTAGGGTACGCCCCGATTCGAAGAAGCCCAGAGCCTAAGGTCTGCTGTTTTCTGTGTGGTGGTGGGTGTTGTCCCCGCACCAGGTAAAAATGCTTTGTCAGTTCGTTATACGAGATGGCGGGGTGGGGGGGTCCCAGTTTTCCTAAACATTAGTGCCGCTCCCCATTAGGTACATGGTTTACTACAACTACAATAATTATGAATCGTCAGTTTTGATGTGTCTAGCTGCTTCTGTCACTACGTGAAAAGTTTACAGCGTTGAGTTCCCGCCAAGGGCTGGTTTCTCGCCAGGCACTTGGTGTGAGTTGACACGAACGTTTTCAAGCTGCCCAGATATAGGTTGCGGGTTCCAATCCAGGAGTGGCGAGGCCACGTTCATGTGGGTACAGAAGACACGCTGGTTTACCGACTTTTGCAGATACGGTCAAGGCACCTCGAGAACGAAACTAAAGCTGTATCAAATATTGTGGACACTCCGAAATATAATCGATAAAAAACGGAATCTCCGAGTACTTGTGCTGCCTTGTCATTGAGAGACCAGTTATCTAATGCCCCTGACACACGGGCACCCTGAAGTCCTTTAGACAAGGGGACATCTTTCGGAAAGGCGTTCGGGTACAGTGGCACACGACGAAGGAATAACTCCTTTTCGGCAAAGATCCTTTTCGCAAAAGCAGATCCCGCATCTACTTTTCTGGCAGGAAGGGAGTACTCTCGCATACAGTGTGCATAATTTATCAATAGAAGAAAACGTGTCGCAACACTGCGGTGCCCTGTCAGTATTTTTTTGCGCTGAGAAAATGTTTTCATTTTCAGCAGCAGTGCGATTTATTGAAAAGTGAAGGCCTATAGTATGTCCATACTCTCAAACGCCTGCATTACGTCACTAGCGCGATCATGTTAGGGTTGGCAACAACAGCTGCTGTGTCGGCGACGTAGTATCTTGTAACAATGGAGTTGGCTCAGTCAGTGAAGAATAAACCGCGCGTCCAGTGGACTGAAAAGGAGACCTGGGCGCTGATAAATCTATGGAAGGACCATTTGGATGCCTTGCGAGGGCAAAAGCACAACGGTGGAGTGTACCAGGCGATTGCTGAGAGCCTCACCGACGCCGGTGTTCCGCGTACACGGGCGCAAGTTCACAGCAAAATTGACAACTTGACACAGACATTCAGATAAGACGGTCACTCACGCTACGCGTTGTCGCGCGCGTCCCGCTTGCTTGTTTAGTGTGTGTTAAGATAGGGCCTGTAAAACCTGACATGCATGGGCACCTCGCATATCGAGGAACAAAAACAAAAACAGCAAAACACTGACTGTTCATAGTTGCCAGACGAACTTAGGTTGCTGCTAAAAACGCAAAAAAAGCGAAAGAAAATTACAGGTATGCGCATTATAAGCCACCAGACAATAAAAAAAACGGTTTTATGCTTCGGCGTCGCTGAATGTGATGTACATGCGCAGATTCTTTTTAATATTTCCAATCTTGCTGCTTCCACAAACAGCGCCATCTTTTCTGCGGCGTTCTTCTGAGGCACCGCCTAAAGCAGTAGTCCGGTGCCGTGTGTCATCAGCACCACTCCTTTCTGCAAATGGTCCCCTTAGGCGACAAAAGGGGTTTACTTCAAAGTACTTTACTTTTGCCCGTGTGTCACGGGTATAAGAGGAAATCACCACCGATTCGCTACTGTGAATACGCCGCTCGAGTGCTGGCCAGAAGGTGGTGGATTCGGTACCACGGCCACGGTGGTCGCATTTTAATGGAAGCCAAGCGGTAGAGACCCGGGCGCACATACTTAGGTGCACATGAAAGAGCTCCTGAACCCGCCGAGTTCGAAGGTGAGATAATAGTTCCTTTTTTCGCCTTTAGTACCCTAACTTTTTCAGTACCCACTTATTTCTTCGGAAGACGAGTCGGTTGTCCGCACTTGAGCCCGTCAGGATTTCACACTTTCCGACTACACGTTGCCACCTCCTGTTGCGCAGTCGCCAACATCGGAAACAAAGTGAAATCAGTTTATCGCTCAAGCCATCCATGCGAGATAAGGTAGAACGGCTGTGAAACTGCACGGAAAAACTGGGCGGGCGAGGAGAATTCGCAACGAATACCTATCGTATCATCGACCGATTGGCAGCTTATTTCATCATGAGGTAACGTGAATCAACAGCCATGACGTCACGAACTGTGCCGCAGAAACTAAAAACGCAATGTAAATGATAACGCGCTCGTTCTTTCTATTTTCAGAGGTGGTTTAGAGTCCCCTTGAACAATCACTGGTGGTCGAAATTGGCCTCGTAGTCCCATCGTGGCTTTGGCACGTAAAATCCCACAAACTATCCTGTCTGCGAGGAAAACGCGAATGGACCGTTTGCCTCAATTATCTGACAGCCAGGTGACGTTGACTATTCCAGGTCTACATATTGCACGAAGCGCCACCCACAAGTATATTTTATCACTGCGAAAGTAGTGCTTGTGGAGCATGCAGTTTGATTAGGTGGTGTGAATTATAAGTGAAATGCGTTTCTGATGCTGTGCTTCCCTATGCCTGCTTTCCAGGCGCTCACCTCGCTTTTCACGTTAAGTCTTTGAATTGAGTTTGTTCCTAGAAGTGAATCGATCCGTACGAGCCAGCGCTTCCCTGCATAGTCCACGAAATTCAAGCAGCTTTAAAACATATTCCAGGAACGCGTGGGCCGATTTCAGTTCTTACTAATATATGGTGTTCTCCTTGCCAAAATGACGATATGATTACGGGGCACGCCGTCGGGAAGGGCTCCGCCACTTTTCGACATTTGCTGTTCATAACAGCCACCAACTTCACACAGTACACGGCAATTCGGCGTTTGGCCTCCAGGAGAAAGATGACCACGGCTGTCGGGATCGAAGCCGGGACTTTCGGCTCGGCAGTCGAGTTCCGGTAGCACAACACGGCAGCAGCAGAGAGCCCTTGCTAAAGCGATTATTCCGGTTGTACACTTCTTAGTTTTCCTTCTGTAGGGGCGCGTCCATGCAATTTGAATTTCAATGGGAGCTTTCGATCATTTATATTGAGAACCACTAGAAAAAGCCCCTTTATTCGTTCCGGCTGTTTCTGACAGGCTCGGCCGTATCGCATTCGCGAGTGCGTGGTAGTCGGTGGCCCTGATATGGTTTGTTTTCGGCTTGTCGAAGAACCTAACGCCGTTATGATTTATTCTCACACGCTTCCGAATGCGTCCCCGCGTCTGGGGTGTTCACGATATCGCGCCTTTTTATGATAGCATTGTGTTGAGCTTTGAAGCTCTCAATCAACACGTATTTGCCTTGCGAAAGCGAGGACATGACAAATATATGAAAAGTGGAATATAGAGGGACTGGCGATGAAGGCATAGCACTGTGCATGTTCTTCGCCACTCCCTCTCTGTTTATCTGTCCTCGAATTTTCATTTAGACGACGGCCTGAGAGGCCCCATAAAGCCCAAAAATGGACCATCGGCATCGGCGGCACAACACGAGTGGTGTAAAGAAGAAAGAGAGAATTTTCGCCGTGTGGTGGCGCCAACATTTCACGCCGCCTTCAAGCCACAAATCGCCAAGTTTTGCGATTAAGACGTCACGCAAAGTGGCGTCGCAAAATGACGTCGATACGTGGCATCATCCTCTGGTGAAAGGTTGGCCGATCACGGAGGCGATGCAAGAGCCAAAAGATGTGCAGGAAGCATGCAATTCTTCCGATCCTGGAGGCGCAGCTCAATCATCCTCGTGAAATTGAAATTTGGGAACAACGCCACCGTTCGTGGGAGGTGAAGATTTATCGCAGAGCGGACAATATTATTCACCCCGATTTCGCTCGTTCGTGAATGCACCTTATTCCGCAGGCCCAGACAAACGTAGTAGGCGACTTCACAGGGATGTCTGTACGCTGTATAATTGTCTCCAGCAGATGTCTTAGAGCACGTGGAAGTCAGTCATAGATATTTTGATTACACGAATTTCATTAATGTTTATACATTATATGAAAGGTGATGTGATGGGCGGAATGCTGTTATGTATAGGAATGTAGAGTGCCCTATACTAGCACTCTGTTAAGTCAACATGTAAAAGAAAAAAAGTTGTCGGGTGTATGTCAGAGTTTCATAATGCCACAGTAAAAGGAACACTTGCGCTAGTGTCTACGGGAGCTGCAATGCATGGCGCTTCAGCCAGCATGAGAACGAATGGGTAGTGCATGTATTTGCCTAAACCTCGTTTTTCTGGCACAACGTTGATTCACGGGGTAAGGAGGTTAATAATTTTGCAGTGTAAGCTTTTGCAAAGTTTTAGTAGCACATTGAACCCAGCAAAACTTTGTACATGGAGGAATTCCTCCTCCAGAAGCGTATGGTTAGATTGCAATGGCGCTGCGCCTCGATAACTGCACAGATCTAGAAATTGAATCCGTGTGCAGTTTTATAAGAAATAAAGGCCTAGTGGGGATGATACGTCTCCTTTAGTTTTCTTTTAAATTTCGCTTTATAGCCTGCGGACTTCGTAATAGTGCTCGTTTCTGTCAAGTTGACGTGGCACGAGATCGAGTTCCTTTTTGGAAACGCATTTTTGCGCATGCCGAGTCCACGCATCCTTGAGAAAGGACCTTGTTAGCGAAAAGGATCAGGTTAAGGCAGCCTCCGTGTGGAATGACCTGCATCCGTTCGCAAGAACGAATAGCGTCGCTTCTTCCGAATAGGGAGAAATGCCGCTGATAACGAGCACGCCTCTTCAGACTGGAGCACCGCCTAGCGTGTGTTCTTTCGAAGGGCAAAAAGAGCGGTCTGACTGGTCCCACAAGGCTTAGTATGTAAAGCGTTCTCTTCAGTCACCTGTATTCTGTTAGCTCATGAGGGGATAGGGAAGGAGAGGAGCGAGCGGAGAAAGAAGGGAAGAAGAAATCCCTCGTAATCATATTTTTGGGGAGTGGGGACTTTGAAAATCGGGATCGCGTTTAGAGCGAGCTCCGATGACGTTTCTTTTATGAGGGTGAAACGATACGGTGTGGGCTCGGGTCTTTGCGACATCTCGAGTCAGCGGTATTGAAGTGCTCACCGTAACCGCGAAGAACTGAGGAAAGGAGGGGGCCATACGGATGCCGTGCCTCTTGGGCGCGTTCGTTAGTGCGATCTCCGGTGCTAGAGGGGACTCTTTAAAAAGCTCTCACTAAACCTTAAGCTCAGCTCGAAGTGGGATAGGGTATGACTCCTTTGTCACTGGCTCGCGATTTAGTTCATGTGTCTCTTGCTTTTTTTCTCTTCGTTAGGGACGAAGCTCCTTATGGTCTAGGGCAATTCCTCGTCCCTTCGGCGTACCCAGTGACGTCTATCTTATCCTACAGTAGATGGCGTTGTCTGGAAAAAAGATAAGCGGAAAAGTTGGAAAGAAAGATTAGCGAAGTGATTTCGGCATTTGTCGCACGCATCATCTGCACACCTGCCGTGGTTGACGAGAGCATGGTTGACGCAGACCGTGGTTGACGAGAGCAGAACCAATTAGAAGAGCACGAAAACAACGAAGACAACACGCAGGGGCGTTTCCGCTTCTTATAACAAAGGAAGAAACAAAGTCGACAAACGGGAACGTTCGCCGACTTTGTTCAAGAACAAAACAGGGTTTTTTTTTTCTTGCGGATGAGGAGAGAAATTAACAACAACTTTACGTTTGGGCGAGTGGGATAACGACGCGAATAACTTGAGGTGGTGCGAACACATGTATGACAAAAATATAGCACATACAACAGGACTGGCCCTGTACTGTCATCAGATTGCTTATTGAAAATTCACATATACCTATGCCACCAAAAGCGCTTTGTCCCAAGAAACGTCACAAATAATTAGATAGGCATATGTGGTGAATTTTCAATGAATATCCAGTTTGCAGTACAGTGCCAGTCCTGTCGTGTGTGTGTCTGCTTTGTCATCGTTTTTTTCTTTTCGCTCGGTTTCAGGTTATTCGCAGCAGAGAAGTGGCTCAACGTTCTGACTTAGTTGTTATAACCGCCAAATGCTACGGTCGTCAAGTGTTACGTGATAACCTACCAAGAATATACAGAACTCATACGGCAGAGCAGGTTCTAATTTACAGGACTGAAACCTGCCAGTCCCAGGGAGAAAGCGGTATGAAATACAATGTGTGTTGTCTTTTCTGAAGCGAAAGTCATAGACGCGTCACGAAACGCGAAAGTATACAGGCGGCATACTTCGGGGCTGGCATCCACATGGGTTGCGCAAAACATTCAACATCACGTGAGAACACATCCGTTCATACATACATAGGTCAGGACACACTTTGTAGGGGCTTCGGGGCTGCGGGTAGCCTAGAACCTTTCGGGAAGGAAGTGGAGCCAGACCAGGAACCATGTTTATTCGTCCAAGCCTCGGGCGCAACTGCCTGCTCCCAGCGGCTGTCGCGTACCGCGAGCGAACACGCGATCGTCTTTGTTCGCTTCTTTCGATTGATACGTGGGGTTTAACGTCCCAAAACTACCATATGATTATGAGAGACGCTGTAGTGGAGGGCTCCGGAAATTTTGACCACCTGGGGTTCTTTAACGTGCACCCAAATTGGAGCACACGGGCCTACAACATTTCCGCCTCCATCGGAAATGCAGCCGCCGCAACCGGGATTTGATCCCACGACCTGCGTGTCAGTAGCCGAGCACCTTAGCCACTAGACCACCACGGCGGGGCTGTTCGCTTCTTTCAAACAATCGGCACGCTCGAGGCCACCGCTTCCAGAACTCATGACTTGACTCATCGTCATCATCATCATCATCATCATTTATTTGACCCTTAAGGACCCCTTAGGGGCATTACATAAGGGGGGGGACATTTTTCTAAATACAAAAACAAAGAAAAAATAGAAAGTTGTACAAACACACGAGCAATACTTTTGCAGGATCCGAGAACAGACGCACAGAAAATGTACTTAAACAAGTATAAAAACATGCGCGCACAAAATATACACATACAAGAGCGCAAAATACTGTGACAGTGGTAGAGTTTTAACGGGCTTCTAAGTTTAAGTGAGCTGTTAGTAGTTGTTCGAATGCGCACGAGTCACGCTCTGAGACGATGGCTTCCGGTAAGTTATTCTATTCCTCGATGGTGACAGGAAGAAATGACTTATTGAATGCAACGGTCGTACCGAAAAGACGTTGGAGGCTTCTGGAATTAAATAGCCGGCGAGAATAGCGGGCGGGAGAAAGCAAGAGAGAACCATGCAAGTGAGGAAAATAATAGTATAATTTGTGAAATAAACAAAGTCGAGAAAGTATACGTCTGTCAGCTAGATTCTGCAAGTCTAAAGACTACTTTATAAAAGTGATGCTTGATGAGTGATCGTAATTGGACATAATGAACCGGGCAGCCCTATTCTGAACGGATTCCAACAGATTAATCAGATAGGTTTGGTTAGGGCTCCAAATGGACGACGCGTATTCGAGCTTCGTACGAACGAAGGTTACGTACGCAATTTTACGGACTGTAGGAGGTGATAGGCATAACGTTATTCGGATGTAACCAAGCTTCTTTGATGCGTCAGCAACTAAGTGTGTGATGTGATTCGACCACGTGAGAGTGTTAGAAATAAGCACGCCAAGGTATCGGTAACTATCAACATACGCCGAGGCCGTTGAGTTTAAATTGTAGACGTGTTCCGAGTTAGACTGTTTGCGAGATACGCGCATGACTTTGCATTTGGAAACATTGGTCTGCATCATCCAGAGTGAACACCAATTTTCAATTAAGGATAGGTCATTTTGTAGAATTTCGTGGTCGTCAGGGGTGGTTATTCGGCGATAAAGGACGCAATCGTCTGCAAATAATTGAATGGATGATGAAATTCCTGATGGTAGATCGTTCACATATATGAGGAAGAGTAAGGGGCCGAGTACTGACCCCTGAGGGACACCGGATTTAACGGGAGCAGCAGTGGAGTGAAGACCGGCAATTTCAGTGAACTGAGATCGGTGTGATAGGAAGCATCGGATCCATGACAGGGCTAAAGGGTCCAAGTTCAGACAGCAGAGTTTGTTTATTATTCGTTGATGAGCGACACGATCGAAGGCTTTAGAGAAGTCTATGTATATGACGTCAGTTTGAAATAGAGAATCTAAATTTAGGTGGAGGTCGGCAGTGAATTCAAAGAGCTGAGTTTCGCAGGACAAACCAGGTCGGAAGCCGTGCTGATTTTTGAAGAAAAACCCGTTGTTATCGAGGTGGTGGGCAACGTGCGAATAAATAATGTGCTCGGGGAATTTGCAGGCAATGCATGTCAGCGAAATAGGACGATAATTAGATGGGTCAGAACGGTCACCTGATTTCAATACTGGGGTTATCTTGGCTACCCTCCAGTCCGCAGATATGATACCTTCGGAGAGGGACTGAGAGAATATGATTTGCAGAATGTGGCTAGAAATAGCTCCAGTGGATTTTAGTAGCTTTGCCGGTATGTTATCAGGACCAGGGGCACTCGATGTTTTTAGTTGGTTTATAATTTTTAGGATACCTTAAGCATTTATGGTGATGGATGGCATCTGGGGAAAGTTATACCTGGAGGCAAAGGGGATATTGCCCGACGGCTCATTAGTAAAGACTCACTCAGACTAACGTCAAGCTGTCAGTCTAATCTGAATTAGTCTGAGTGAATAGAAATTTGTTGAGTTTGTGTATGACGAAGTGCGCGGTTGAGAAACATTTTGTTGAGTCTAAGTCAGATTTAGCATGGTTAAGGAAAACTTGCGTGAGTATGAGTCCCAGAGAGACCTAAGAGGAAAATACTTTGCTTGAGTGAATCTCAATGAGCTCCATGTATGCGATGTACGCTGACGATATCACACTCTGGACCAATGCTTCGAACATCGGGAGACAAGAGAGCTGCTTACAAGATGCCGTAAACACCATCGTATGGTATCTCCGAAACTGCGGCCTCAACTGTGCGCCCGAGAAGTCTGAGCCCCTTGTACTCGAAGCAAGGTCGAGAGGTAGGCCTCCCGTATACGAAGAGCCGGCCCTTGCGTCACCTTTAACGTGACAATGTTGCGACGCATCTGTTTGGGGTTTCGCGCATGCGCAATACCGCTGCCCCAACGTCCTGCGTACGCAAGCCGCTTGGGTACCCAGCACTAAAACTCCCTAATTATTCTGAAAGTCGATACGAATGCTCGGACTACACGTACACAAGGATTGATCGGGAGCGGTCACCATACCAAGACTCCAAAGAACTCTTTCGCAGCTCACGCACCTCGTCAAGAGGATCGCAAACCAACGCAATGGACTTAAAGAACATAACACCTTACGAATAATGCAAGCTCTGCTCATCAGCCGCATCACGTAAGGCACGCCATACCTCAGTTTTAAAACCGCGGAAATAGAAAAACTTAATATTATGATAAGAAAGGCAACCAAAGCCACCTTGGCACTACCACCTCTGGCTTCTACTTCACGACTTCTTAAGATGGGTGTCTGCACAACACGTGGCAAGAGCTCGCCGAGGCTCAGAAGAACAGACAGCTTGAACGACTCAAGCTCACGCCCACTAAGAGGTCGGAACTCCGGTATTTCAACTACAGTAATTCATACATTGCGGATGCAGACCGGAAAAAGCACATCTTGGTGGGCGTTCGAGAGTCCCTGTCCATCGCAACTGTCCCACGAAACATGCATGCGACATTCCACAAATGTAGACGAAAGGCTTGAGCAGAAGCTGTTCAACGAAAGTTCAGGCAAGACCAGGACGCCCGCTATACCAATGCGGCCAAGTATTTACGTAAAAACACGTACGCTATCAGCGTCGTAGACTCTCAAGGCCAAGATTAACCCCCGTATTCTAGAACGCCCCTTCACTCAACGCTCTACCTTCACTTGAGAAAGCCGATGGGAGCGTCATCTCTAGGCAGGGTAAGTCACTGCATATCAGTGATAATTTGCTGCTATTCTTGAGTAGTGCAGCGTCATTTTCAGCCGAGCAGTGGTGCAGTGCTCAACTCTGTCAAGTGAAGCGTGAAAGTCGAGTCGAGGAGCGTTTGTGAATGCGGGCGTTAGCGTCGGTCACAGTCAAGGCACGCAACACAGACGCAGCGGAAGGAGCGGTAATAGCTCTCGCCACCACCACATGTAAAGAGGTCACGGTGATCTTCACTGACTCGCAAGCCGCTTGCCGGAATTATGCGAAGGGCCGCGTCTCAGCCGACGTAATTAACATCCTGAAACGGAGAAGCTCTCCAATTCTATATACCTGCGTAATCTGGGACACGAGGGTCTACAGGAAAATGAAGCGGCCCATGCCTCTGCCCACGAGTACGTTGGCCGGGCTGCCCCGGGACCAAAGGATACCCGATCCGTGGCTGCAGAGATGGAGGTAGTAGAAAACACCTACTCGTCGCTACTTCAACACTACAAACTCTTGCGACGTGTGTACCCTCCACGCCATCCAAAACTGACAGAAGAATAATTAAGGTGGGATCTTCGGACGGCTGCAAAGCAACACTTACATACAAGCAATATTGATCCACCGCTTCTACCCAACGTCACATGGCTACTTATGCCCGCTCTGTAGCGTACCGGACACACTGGCACACCTGCTCTTGGAATGCCAGTGCCATGCAAATTAGGACATGCAACCGGAGCTGGAACAAGCACCAAGAACGAACGACGACCTCCTGATCGAAGCGTGGGAGGTTAAGCTCGTCCACGAGGACCTGGAAGACCAGCGACACGTCGTCACCAGGGCCAAGAGGGCAGGCAAAGCTAGAAGGTTCTTGAACTAGGGAATCCTACCACCTTAAGGTGATACCGGGCGTCGCTCGGAACACTGTTTCGAAACAAACGTTTATTTCTCTCTTTCTCTCCACGTTATGCTCATATCTTATCAACTTCAGCACAATACTAGCACCATTATGTCTGTTCAAGTTTATACTCGCGGCTACTCGCCCAAACTTCAACGCACCAGCAATGAATCGCTAGCTCAATATTTATTGATAAGGAGGGTGCTCAGACGAGACAAAGAGTGCTAAAAAGAGATCGGAAGGGGGCGATATTGCTGCTAAAGAGCGAAAGTAAAGAAATCTAATTACACACTAACAGCCTCGGGAGTCGACTCCCTCAAACTGATTCAAATCTAGATCGAGGGGGTAATCTTTTGAGGAGTTTGAATCCAGCCGAGTGTGGTTTAGAAAAAGTTTAGTGATTCTGAGTCCGAGTGCGTCTGGTCGCAAAAAACAGTGATTCCGAGTGAGGCGTAAGGTTAAAATACAGCTCATGAGCGAGCCCGAGTGGGCTCTAGATTTTTCGCTTACCTGAACCACTATTCGACGTCTCACAGACAAGCGTGATGACGTCATCACATGACATTGTCGCCTGGGCACAGCTGGGCTGACCCGGGAGGCTACGCAAAACCGAGTTAGGGGCTCAAACCTTTCGAAAAGGGGGGGGGGGAGGGGGTAGAGATTAAAACACTGACTGTGCAAACAAGAAAAAGACATGGCATTCGTCTTTCAGTCATCTTAAGCGAATGCGCAAGACGATTATGAGCCCCCGCAATCATCATCATCATCATCCTGACCATGCCCACTGCAGGACAAAGGCCTCTCACATGTTCCGCCAATCAACTCGGTCCTGTGCCTGCTGCCAGGACCGAGCCTCTGTCACCTTTTGTTAAACCTTTCTTACCATAACCTTGATCACCAGGAAGGCATGCATGACGAAAACGTGTAGGAAACCATCATCTTCTGCATCAGAATAATTCTTTCAAAACGTTTTTTTTCCAAAGAAAAAAAATGTTTGACAAAACCGATTCTCATGCCCATTAGTTCACAAGCTAGAAAGAAAGAGGGCAACGTTTGCTGCGTGTGACATGAGCTATCGGAATTGTTTTATATACTAACCGCATCTCTAGTGTAGTTTCCACTGACCAAGCATATTTATTTATTTATTTATTTATTTATTTATTTATTTATTTATTATTTATTATTTAGTTAAAGTACTATCAGCATCAAATTACACTCGGGAGGGGAGCGGTTACATTGAAGGACGTGTAAAGAAAAAAATGAGTGCGGCAAATTCAGGCAACACAATGCTTATCCAGGTTATCCAAACTAATGGAGTGAATAACAGGCGACAGATAACTCTGTTACCACAACGTTAGCTAATGCTTCGCGAGAAAGCTTGCTCTCAGTGATGAGTGATGCACTTGAGGGGAAGTGGTTCCAGTCTGGAAATGTACGGGAACTAAATGAACGAAATAATGACTCTAGCTTCTTATGATGATCAACGTGGTTTAAAGTATACTGCTGTATTTCAATCTTTCTGCACACTTCCTTCGTTCGATGGTCTTCTTTATTTGTTTAGGTGACCCCAAAATGCAATCCTCACGTGGAGGCATCAATAGAGATATATTGTTGATTACTCATGAGATGTCACTCTTGGGACGCTTTACTGTCTTCATTGACCTCTTTCCGAATGATTTCTTTTCTGGAACGATCATTGAGAAAGAAGGCAACAAAACAAAGCATAGCTACAGCGTTCTGCGTTCATGTCTGAAACGTGACCAATGACGTTTTCTTTTCTTTGATTGCACCGTAGTTGACCCGAGCTGAAGTGAGCCCTCTGCGAAGCACCAAGCCGATCGTAGGACTGGTCTTTCCAGTCCCCTGGGCAAAATTTTGAAGTGGCGGTAACGAAACAGGAAAAAAATGTTCCCCCACACTAGTGATGTGCTTCAGATCATCTCCTGCTACTCCAGTCTCCTGCGCTACAGAGGTTGTTTAAAGGCCTTCAAAACGCTGGTCAACGTTTCGATATGGCACCCTGTCTTGGTCAAAGACGCCTTTTCATCCTCAGAGGGTAACTTAGAAGTGTGGCAGCTTGGGCTACTTGGTATGGCATGACGATAGTAATAGCGCGAGAACAAAACGACGACACTGCGGCTTAGACAGTGTCTGTCACAGAACGAGCGCTAAAAATGGGCGCGCCGCCAAATTCTTGCGATAACGCGCGGGAGAGACGCCAGGAGGTCAAAAGAAAAAAAAAGAAAACAAACATCCAAGGCTCCCCGGGCGCGCGCTCTCCCCTCGGAAGCGTGGCTTCGCCGACGAACCTCCTCACCCCACATCGGCGGCCGAGCAAGCCCGCGAAATTTCTAGAACGAAAGAGGTGTGGTCACGCCGGGTTGAGTCATCCATCGCGGAGGGCATTCCAACCGTCTCGCCCTCTCCCCAGCCTTCGCTGCGTATCGCGCCGACGAAATGACGAGAACCTTCTGGAATCTCGAGCGGAAGATATTTAACCGAGCAGTGGAGACGAGAGATCAGGAGAAGACGGAAGTTAACGCCAGAGCGCGTAGGGATTCCGCCGTGTAGTCGGCGAAGGTTTTGTCCGTAGAGACAAAACAGGAGAAGAAGATATTTTCCACCTGAGGGGTGACGACTCGAGTTACAGGCAAGAGTGTGTGTCTACCGCTATCGAGCGAAGACGCGTGGCAACAGCTGCGTGTGTGAAGCCGACGTGTTTCCGGCGAAGAAGTTTGAAGCTTGGAGAGTGGCCAATTGAAGACGCGAGGTTTCCTGGAAGAGAAACTTCGAGGGCGCGGAACGACAACAACGCTGGACTTTGAGTGAGTGATTCTCGGAAGAGTATCATCCAGACTTTTGTTCCAAGAACTTTGGACTGGATAGGTTTTCTAATCTCTTTAGTCTTTAAGTGTCTTGGTTGTTCAATGCATGCGACTGCATTGTAGTGCGTATCGTTGTCTGTGTCCGTTGTTTCGAGAGTGGCTGATTGTACTGTGTAGTACGTTGTTTGATTGGTTTGATTGGTGACATATTGTATGCAACTATTGTGGAGTGTGCATTTTTGTGTATTGTTTTCGATCTGCCATTATTGAGAATATAATTTGTTTGTTTAACAACTCTCGGCTCTGACTTGTTCTTTGGGCCACAGCCGGCGTCCACTTGCGCGCCAAAAAGGACCACTTCTAAATTGTCCACGCTTTCGTGGTGCGGTTCAGGGGGCCGGTACTTCGGCCCTTGGAATTAGCCCAGCGATTGCCTCCCGAATTAACGGGACCTGTGTGTGACAGTGTCTTTCGTGTCCTTCTTACCTATGTGTCGTCGTTTTGTTCTCGCGCTATAATCATCGTCAGAGGGTAACTTTTAACATGCCAAGGATGACAAGGCACCTTTGATGAAATCAAGTGCTGCGTTCAAACTTCATGATCTCATCCCTAAACCACCCAGGTCAAGCAGTACGTAAAGGCAAGCAGCTCCCACGTTGGGACAGTAGTATTTAACCTTACCGTTGTAACGTGTGCCTTCTGGACGCCCTGCTGCATTTGATCTAAAAAAACTAAAATGTGAAGGACGCGTTGACACCTCTCTCCTTACTTGTCACAAATTGTAAAAGCCGCAGGCCAGTGGCAAAGGCTGTGATCCAGATTACTAATCCCTATACACTTCTCACAATTGATGGGCAGCTCTCTTTAAGGATATACCTTGCTAATGAAGTTTTGACTCGGAGAAGTTTTTGTCTGTCGCAGTCTCAGCGTCACCGCTCGAGCTCTATTGAGCTTAGAATGTGGCTCTGGAAATTCCCCTATGTTCAGGTATATATTACTGCTTCATGACTTTCTCATAGTTAAGAAATATTGATCCCTGATCTCCTCTTGAGTATCATATTGTCACAGGTAATGGGTATGAGCCATCAACTGTAGGGGGAATCCCTTGGGAAGTGAAGAAAGAAGAGGGCTTTTGCGTCCTGGTCTGAGGGCAAGCAAGACGTTGTTTCGTCGCTCTCTGTTATTACGTTCGTGGCACTGGTGGAGGTGCGGGGTAAATGCGCCTCGGCTGCAGATTTTCAGCTGACACACCGATCTACTTGGAGACAGCTACAGCTCCCACGGCACGAAGCAGTCGCCGCCTGCGAGGACTATCTCCCGAGTACGGTCCCCTCTCTCAAGACGAGATGGCAACTTCAACTAACAACCAGGCGAGTCAAACCAACGACGCCTATTCTTTTCTCCCGCATGTTTTTCATGCGCCGCAAACACCACGCTCATTTCATGGAGACATTTATGAAGATGTTGACGACTGGCTTGACCACTTCAATCGAGTTGCCAACATCAACGAATGGGATGAAGCTCGCAAGCTGCGGAGAGTTTACTTTGCGTTAGAAGACTCTGCCAAAACGTGGTACGAGAATCACGAGGGTTCCTTTGCGACGTGGCATGAGTTCAGCCGACAGGTTCGTGATGCGTACCGCAGCACTGAAAGGAAAGAGAGAGCGGAGCAGGCTATCTCGTCTCGGAACCAACGACCCAACGAGAGAGTTTCGATGTTTGTCGAGAACATGCTTCGACTCTTCAAGCGTGCTGACCCTGCAGTGTCCGAGGAAAAGAAGGTGCGGCATTTAATGCGTGGGGTAAAAGAGCAGCTCTTCGCCGGACTCGTGCGCAATCCACCGACGACTGTGGCAGAGTTCATAAATGAGGCAACCACAATGGAGCGTACTCTCCAGTATAGGTCGTCACAGTATGAACGCCACGACCTGACCCCTGCTGCATGCTTTATCGGGGCTGACAGCGAGAGGCATGCCCTCGCTGAGTTCATAAGAAGCGTCGTGCGGGACGAGCTGCGCCAACTCCAAGCAGCGGGACCCCGACCACCCGTGAGTGATCTCGCAGACTTAATCCGAAATGAGATCCGACACGTGGTCACCCCACTCGCGCCAACAAGACCTGAGGCCCCTGTGCTGACTTATGCGGCGGCTCTGCGATCTCCTGCACCACATGGCCCTGATCCCACCATGGGGAGAATGGATCAGGCTAGCCATCGATTCCAGGGCACCTCTTCGACTCCGCCACCCGTTTCAAGGTTTCAGAGTGCACCAACTTATCGTCCGTCTGGATCGCGGCAGAACGCCACAAAGGCCAGCGTGTGGCGTACGTCCGATAACCGTCCACTCTGCTACCACTGTGGCGAAGCGGGTCACGTCTACCGTAACTGCCAGTACCGCCAACTTGGTCTCCGTGGCTTTCACCCAGATGCTCGTTGCCCGCGTTACGGTGAGCGTCCCCGCGACATCGAAGCGTACCTTACGGGCCAGCAAGCTCCTCGCCTTGGTCCACGCCCCCAATCACGATCTCCATCACCTCGCCGCCCCGCGTCACCTAGCATTCCCTCGTCATCCTATGCTCCTTTCAGAGGCCGGTCACCGAGTCCCCACAGGGGAAACTAGAAACCGCGGCTCCTGGGGGTGAAGCCGCGTCCCAACGAACTGTCAAAGAGCCTCCTTCGACGCAAAGACCCGACGAAGACCGTTCTGACTTTCCAGTCGTTTCCGAAAGTCACAAGACTGTTTCCGCCGACATCACCGTACACGTCGATAATCACGTCGTCACTGCCCTCGTCGACACCGGCGCCGATTATTCGGTTATGAGCAGCGCCCTAGCATCCCAACTGAGGAAGGTCGCCTTGGCAAGGACCGCCGTTGCGCACGGCAGGGGGCCACCTCGTCACGCCAACTGGAATGTGCACAGCCCGTGTTCGAGTCCGTGCTTCGATGTTCACGGGGTCTTTCCTCGTATTACCTGTGTGCTCCCGTCCACTCATCCTGGGGCTGGACTTTCTTCGCGAACACGGCGCAATTATTGACTTACGAGACTTGCAGGTGTCGTTCGAGGACCCGTTTCATCCTGAACCGGAAAACGCCCGCTCATCGAAGGCTGCCCTACGTGTATCCTCCGAATCTGTTACTCTGCCTCCCCGCAGCAGCCTTTTTATCAACGTTGAATGTGACCAAGACGTCCCTAAGGCTGTAATTGCAGAAGGAAATTTGTCTCTACTTTTTGCACAACAAATCTGCGTTGCCCGAGGTATTGTTCAGCCCAGTAGAAAGCAGGCTTGCCTATTAGTCACGAATTTCAGCGACGAGTATCGCCATCTTGCCAAACACACTGCGATCGCATACCTTGAGGATATTGCCGACGTCCCTGGTTCCTCAACATTATCTGCTCTTTCGTCGTGCGACGATTCCGCCATGACATTTGCAAGCAATCTCGACGTAAACCTGGGTCTACCGTCTGCACAACGGGAACGTCTTTTGAAGCTACTTGGCTCATTTCGGGACTGCTTCGCTACGACTTCGAAAGTTAACCAAACACCGCTTGCCAAGCATCGTATCATCACCGAGCCTACCGAGAGACCCATTCGACAGCATGCCTACAGAGTCTCGCAAAAAGAACAAGACGTTATACGCCAACAGGTCCAGCAGATGCTCAAGGACGATGTCATCCAGCCATCGACCAGTCCCTGGGCGTCCCCTGTTGTGTTAGTAAAGAAAAAAGATGGTACTCTCCGATTTTGCGTCGACTACCGAAAGTTGAATAAGATCACGAAGAAAGACGTGTATCCTTTACCACGAATTGACGACTCGCTGGACCGCATTCGCAATGCTCGTTACTTTTCTTCCATGGATCTACGCAGCGGCTATTGGCAAATATCTGTTGATGAGCGCGACCGCGAAAAGACCGCCTTCATTACTCCTGACGGACTCTACGAGTTCAAGGTCCTTCCATTCGGCTTGTGCTCGGCACCAGCTACTTTTCAAAGAATGATGGACACGGTTCTTTCTGGGCTAAAATGGCAATCGTGTCTTGTCTACCTTGACGATGTGGTCGTCTTCTCGGACACGTTTGAGCAGCACGTCCAGCGCTTACAGGCAGTTCTTCAGGCGATTCGAACAGCTGGACTTTCTCTCAAACCTGAGAAATGCCACTTTGCATTCGAGGAACTGAAATTTCTTGGTCACGTCGTCAGCCACGCCGGTATACACCCAGACCCTGAGAAAACGAAAGCTGTTGCCGCATTTCCTGTCCCAACGAACAAGCGCGACCTCCGCCGATTTCTGGGACTCTGCGCATATTACAGACGCTTCGTCAAAGGCTTTTCTAAAATCGCTGAACCGCTAAATGAACTTACGAAAGACGGCGTACCATTTGTTTGGGGCCATGATCAGGATCACGCCTTTGACACGCTACGAAACCATCTTCAAGCCCCACCTGTACTCGGTCACTTTGACGACAACGCTGCCACAGAGCTACACACAGATGCCAGCAACGTCGGACTTGGAGCTGTACTGGTTCAATGGCAGAATGGCATAGAGCGCGTGATTGCCTATGCAAGTCGAACACTATCATCTGCAGAGAAAAACTACTCTGCAACAGAAAAAGAATGCTTAGCCGTTGTTTGGGCTATAACAAAGTTTCGCCCTTATTTGTACGGTCGACCATTCAGGGTAGTTAGCGACCACCATTCTTTATGCTGGCTCGCCAACCTCAAAGACCCTTCCGGTCGTCTAGCACGCTGGAGCCTTCGGCTGCAAGAATTTGACGTTACAGTCATTCACAAATCAGGACGCAAACACACTGATGCGGACTGTCTCTCACGTGCACCAATTGGAAGTACGAACGCGGACGTTGAAGAGGACGATACATTCCTTTCCTCTGTGTCAGTAACCGACTTGGCTCAACAACAACGCGACGACATGGAGCTAAGCCCGCTGATTGACTACCTCGAAGGCCGAAAACGCAGCCTTCCTCGAAACTTCGCACGTTCGCTGGCCTCGTTCTGCATCAGGGATGGAGTCCTCTATAAGAAAAATTTCGACCATACCCAGGCTACTTACCTACTGGTTGCGCCGACCTCGCTTCGGGACGATATTTTACATGCTTGTCACGACGAACCATCATCCGGACACCTTGGCTACACGCGCACATTGGAAAGAATTCGCCGCTCATACTACTGGCCCCGCCTCGCGAAGACAGTCAAGCAGTACGTCCTCACATGCCGCGACTGCCAACGCCGTAAGACTCCACCTGTCCGACCAGCAGGACTACTACAGCCCATCGCCACGCCGAAGACACCATTCCATCAAATTGGCATTGACTTGCTCGGCTCATTTCCCACCTCTTCGTCTGGAAACCGGTGGATTGTGGTTGCCACCGATTATTTAACGCGTTACAGCGAAACAAAGGCCCTGCCCAAAGCTACCGCAGCGGAAATCGCACAGTTTTTTGTCACCAGCATCGTACTTCGTCACGGAGCGCCAGCTGTGATAATTACTGATCGTGGTACAGCTTTCACCGCAGAGATGCTTCAAGAAGTGCTGAGACTAAGTGGTACAGAACATCGGAAAACCACGGGTTATCACCCCCAAACAAATGGACTCACTGAACGGTTGAACAAGACAATTGCAGATATGCTGTCTATGTATGTGGCCGTTGATCACAAGAACTGGGATGATATACTCGCTTACGTAACTTTTGCTTACAATACAGCAGTCCAAGAGAGTACAGGTTTCACCCCATTTCGCTTAGTTCATGGTCGAGAGGTCACCACAATGCTCGACGCAATGCTCCTTCCCAACAACTTGAGCATGTTCAACACGGACGCTGCATTGTTCGCTCAACGCGCCGAGGAGGCCCGTCAACTCGCCCGATGCCGTATTCAGGCTCGCCAAACTGCCGACGCACACCGCTACAACCTTAAACACCGAGAGGTTACCTTCCAACCAGGCGATGAAGTTTGGGTGTGGACTCCCATCCGACAGCGTGGTCACTCTGAGAAGTTGCTTCGGCGCTACTTCGGCCCTTACAAAGTTCTGCGCCGACTCAGTGACGTTACGTATGAAGTTCTCCCTGAGGGCACCTCAAGACGTTCCCGTCGGTTTCCACAAAGTGATGTGGTGCACGTGTCAAGACTCAAGCCATATTTCTCGCGTCATCCATCGAACGCGCACTAACTTATGCAATGACTATTTTTTTGCCACTTTGGTTTTTTTTATTGTCTTGTGTACTTACTCCTTTCTTTATTGAGTTCTTCTACGACGCCAGCCCATTTTTTTTCCCTTACGACGGAGTTGTTGGGTTCCATGGTAGCATCTTTTCTTTCGCATTTTTTTCTCAACGCTCATTACCAGCATCGAGCCGATGCTTTTCGAGGAGAGGGAGTAATGTCACAGGTAATGGGTATGAGCCATCAACTGTAGGGGGAATCCCTTGGGAAGTGAAGAAAGAAGAGGGCTTTTGCGTCCTGGTCTGAGGGCAAGCAAGACGTCGTTTCGTCGCTCTCTGTTATTACGTTCGTGGCAATATGTTTCCTGGTTCTGTGCTGCAGATAAGAGTCCTCGTGCGCTACTGCTTTAGTCATCGCTACGGTGGTATCAATACAATCGACTGCGACTGAAAAATGGCTTTCGCCTCGCAGCCGGCTTAGGCAAAAAAGTACATAAAGGATGGCGTGAATTTTGTGGTGCATTTCGGAAAACGTGTACCTCAAAACTGGTTCCTTGAGCGTTCCAACCTTTGTCAAGAAGGGCTATGGTCGTAACGTATTACGACAGAATTCTGCCCTACGATTAAGCCCGCGATGCCGGGTAGGGAGCGTATATATGGACGCAAACATGAATGAATGCCGGTCTAACAATGGACACGGAACGTCCTTCGGAAAAATGAGCGAGTGCAAACGTTTCTGGACACGGATACGTTGTATAGACAGATCGCAGGCACGGAGCGCGGGCTATAAGCCCCCGAGGATGGCGAGGTCAATGCGGATGAATGATTCGGTGGCACCATACTTGGCCCTCTATCACCGAAATCCATGGCGGCGATGTCGCTGTTTGCAGCTGCACAAATGCATCGTGTCGTTGCGCGTATGACATGGTGGAGGCGATGATGAAAGCGATATCTCGTCGCGCACGCGGACACAAAGGAATGGCGGAGAATGCCTTAAGCGAGTGCTGTTGTGCAACCTGCGAACGCTAAAAGCGTGCAGCATGTATGACCACTCGAAAGCTTTCTTCCTCGGCAAGCTCCTTCGGGACGACCAGAAACGCGTGGCGGAAAGGGTCTGAAAAGGGAAGGAGGGGGGGGGGGGTAAAATACATTCACTGAGCTCTGCACGCGGTATGTCTGTTTATGTTTATCACGTTGGCAGGTAAACCAGACAACCATGCGTGGCACCTGTTCAGTGACTCATATAACCTGCAATTCCACAAATAAAACGTGTATAGTCAAGGCGGGCCTTCCTCAAGAAAACGGCAAAGAGTTACATAAGCTGCCAGGGGCGCAATCTCACGCACCTTTTCAATTAGAACGTTCTATGGAGCCACAAAGAATCGTTAAAGGTTCGTCTGACGTGAACACGTTAGAACAGCTACAGGGAAAAGCAGTGCTGCGAGTTGTTTTCTCGTAGAACCGGCACAGGACGGACGGGGACACCGCTCCGTTCGATAGAATGGCTATAAATGAGAATGCTGCCAAGGGTAGTGTACGGGATGTTATAAGTAGTTACTGTAATGTACACACGTAGGAGGAAAATGGGTGAACGTCAGCTTGTCGCTTGCAGGGACTGAACATTGAGACCTTCGAATAACGCGTCCAATGATCTACCGACTCAGTTACAGCGACGGTCATCACGCCGTCAATTTTAGACCCTTTCACTGCTTACAAACACAGGCCCTTGATGACGTCCAGTTTTGTCCAACGATGTGCGTCAATAGCATCGGTGGACAACAAGAGCTTTAGAAAATAGCCCGCCGACTTTCTACAGTATCCTTAGCCTTTATCTGGCAAAATATATTCAAATAAATGATCTTTCGAGCTAGGTAAAGCCTACAAAAGATTTCTTTGTACTTTACGCACGTTCTTTTTTATCTGAAAAACGAAAGAGAGACTTTTCTTACGCTTGAAAAGAACTGGAAAACGTACTTTCAGTTTTGAGGTTAGGAGCTGGTAAATAAGGCGACCGGAAGTATTTTGGGGCACGACGCTTGAAATATTGAGACCGTCTACAGACTCTATCGCTGTTTACAAACACAGATGCTGGATAGCTTCCTGATCTGTGTGCCGGCGTAGCCTAGCAGTATTGGTGAGTAACGGAAGCCTTAAAGAGTAGCCAGTTCATTTTCAAGAGTTTTATCCCTATGTATGGTCAAATATGTCAAATACACTTTCTATTAATCTAGACGATACAACATTACAAGAGCTAGTGCTTAACTTTCAGCGCCTTCCTTTTACCAGAAAGCGCAAAAAGAGTCTTTCCTTACATTAGCACAACTTGAAACACAAGATTTGAAGTGTGGCAGCTTGGCCTAGTTGGTATGGCTTGACAGTAGTTATAGCGCGAGAACAAACAAAACGACGACACAGAGACAAGAAGGACACGAAGGACACGAGCGCTCGTGTCCTTCGTGTCCTTCTTGTCTCTGTGTCGTCGTTTTTGTTCTCGCGTTATAACTACCGACAAGATTTGAGCTTCGGTGTTAGGCCGCGTTCACACTGAGCACTCCGGCCGCCGAAAGTGCTCCGAATCTGGTTCGGCGGCGGCGAAATCCGCCGAAAGGGCCCTTTCCGCGCCGATCGCTCTCGGACCGATTTTTGCGGCGTCTGCCGCCGAATCGGTCACCGCGGACCAATAGGAGCGCTAGTCAAGCAATTTTGAAAAATGGCGGCCAAGCCCTACTCACTTGTTATGCTGCAGTGCACGTAACTGAATGTTGGAACCAACGGGAGTTTAACCTACTCTGTGCCTACTTCGCCTCCGTATTTCGCGAAAGAGGTGACCGAGCTTGCTGTTGGCGTGACCGAGCTTGTTGCGGTCTTGCAAAGCAAAACGAACCCACCAACGCCACTGGCGTCGGTGGTTTTTCTGCTCTTCGTGCATTACAAGACAGCCACTTGCCAGCAAAGTAAGCAGTACTGTCTTTTCTTGCTTCTTGCGTACGAGAATCGTCGAAGTATGCACCACTGGATAGCGTAGTATACATATAGCGTTTGCGAGCCGCGACAACAACCGGGTGACAGCGCATCCATCCCGCGTTCGCCCCGTAGTAGATGGCATATTCGGCGGCGCGGGGCGCGTCCAGTGCGAACGACGCTGTGTTTCGGCGGCAGGGGAATTTCGGTCGCTGTAGAAAGCGGATGTTTCAGTGTGAACTAGGCTTTAGAGAGTGATAAATGAAGCGACCGGAAGTTTCTTCGGTAGCAACACGTGCTGTCGCTCTCACTACGTTGAAACCGACCGAAACGGCATGTGCATTTTTTTTTAACCTGGGAGTGACAGTCAGCGCCGCCAGTAGCTATGAAGACTATTGTGGAACACTCCTCCTCTGTCTGTTGGCGACACGTAAGCACGTAATCTTGTTAATAGCTGGCAGGTGACTAACAATCCTTCGCATACTGCCTGAAGGCATCAAGTCTGACACAACAAGATCCTTGCTCTAAATGTTGTTGTTGTTCACCTATTGGTCGTGGCGCATACCCACTGTGGGGGATTGGCCAATAATCGAGTGGTTTTTAAAATTATTGTTCAGATTTAGAATAGTGGAGTGATAATAGAAAGATTACCGATATTAGAGGAAAGTGTGGTGTTTAATGTAATGCATACAATTATTTAAATAAAGAAACGAATTTATTCTTAGAATAGAGGAATAATCTGATTTTTATACGTATATAATTTTGTAAACATGTTAGGATAATGAAACAGGTTACTTAGTCAACCATGAAGAAGTGGAAAATTAAGTGCTTCTTTTTTCTCTTTGATAGACAGAATATTTATGACAACAGAAAATAATGCTAAGGAAGTCTTCGCCTTCCCTTCCGCATATATCTACCAGCCGCTTTATATTATCTCAACTGTCCACAGATAAGACAATGTTGTCAGAATAAAAGAGGTCTGAATGCTTGTGATCAGTCATCACGTGACTCTGTTTATGAGACAGATTAAAACCAATGTTGATACCTTCTAGCACTTTTCCCATACTCAGATTGTACAGCATGGATAACAGTGGGCATCTCTGTCTCAGCCCCTTGCTAATATCGAAATTGTCTTTGCTACTTATTCCTTCCCATTCTGAGTAAATCGCATTTTCTTGGTTATATCTCCCTTAAAAGCTGAGTGCTGTCGTCACCTAAGTCTATTGTTTTAATATATGCCAAAATATTTCCTGATTAACGTTGTCATACGCCCTAGTGATGTCTAAAAAGCCACGCTAAGGCCCGTCTTTACTCTACATATTTCTAAACACTGAGTAAACTCAAATGGGTTAACGTCTAACAACCTGGTGACTCGAATTCAATTCTTAAGATCTTCCAAAATATCGTTATGTTCTGCCTATGTTTCCATTTTAATTTTACTGCCTGCATCACCAGCTATAGGAGTTGTAATGGTTGGCGGTCTATACGAGCGAATGTTATCCTTTTCTCTCTTGCCTTAACAGATACAATTATTCAATGCTTCTCAAGCTATACAGTATTTGACTATGCTGTAAGCATCTTTTTACAGTTTTTAACGCTGCTTTTTTCAGTATTATGTCCTAGTTCGTTGATAATGCTAACGAAAACTCCATGTAAAACAGTGGCAGTGCGCTTCGGAAATTTTTCTTGGGTCTTTTTATTTTCAGTTGAAATTCTCAAGTACTATCTCTTTCTACGTAGCATTTTCTTGTCAAAATTTTACTCAGCGTAAAAATCCCCTGGATGATCTTTTTTCAATGAATTGGCTGTTACATTTCGGATGTAGCCTATCGATTCATACCCTTCATACTGGTTTCCTGATTCATCTCGAATATGTTGGTGCATTGCGACAGCTACTTCGTACCTAGCGCATTTATGTGGTTTCTAAATATCCCACGCGCAGCCTTGCTTTTTTTTTTCGCGGAACACTGCCGCCAATGTAGCATTCTCTTTCACATTTAATTTTCAACTCGACCAGCTTATGTACAGAAGATTGTTTCTCTGAATCGATCTCCCAAATTTCGTTGACTTCGTCCTGCGTCTGCTTGTGCCTTAACGTTTTTTTTTTTTTTTAAATTGCGACACCACTTGGCGCCTAATGAAGGCATTAACGCAAATAAATTGTTAGTCATCGCACTCTTCAAGCTTTGAAAGCCAATGTCGCCTAATATTTGTATTCACTAATACTTTTGCATTTCTTCACGATTTGAAAACATTGTTCAATCCCCTGAGCAGGCGATAAAAACGTGACGTATTCTTCCGGCGGGCCGCTTGCACTTCGCCTATTGGCTGTTTGCTCAGTCTCGTTCTCTCCCGGTGTTGCGTCCCGTTCCGTCACGAAGCATCAGCGAGACGGCGCACCAGTGCAACGGTACTCGGCGAGTGGCAGGGACCATCACGGGCAGGCATCAAGCAGCCGCGCTTACATAAACGTCGCGAGCTGCAATCGCTCGCGACAGCAATTTCAAGCTAACTCTCATTATTACCATTTAATTAGGGAAGCCTGCTGGCTAATGGAAGTGAGCATTTAAAAATGAAAACTTTTTAACTTTACCACAAAAACTTTGTGGATTGATTGATTGATTGATTGATTGATTGATTGATTGATTGATTGATTGGTATGTGGGGTTTAACGTCCCAAAACCACCATAGGATTATGAGAGACGCCGTAGTGAGGGGTTCCAGAAATTTCGACCACCTGGGGTTCTCCAACGTGCACCCAATTCTGAGCACACGGGCGGGCCTACAACATTTTCGCCTCCATCGGAAATAGAAACTTAGTGGAGTGAACTTGACCGCCACCAATAAAATGTTAAAATGCGGTGAACATTATGTAAATGGCAGGTCACAATATAACCTGTGTATAGCGAATCGCCGAACATAGGAAGAAGTCGACGACAATATCATATTGTAACTGTCGAAAAATCACTGTGCGCATCGTTGCATTGTGCTGTGGTGTGCTGGTCTTAATTAAGGCCAATAAAGATAACACGTCGGGAGCCTTCGAAGAAGATAGGTCGACCAATCGAATTGATTGCCAGCCTGTTTCAAGCATTAGGTACAATTTTCACTGCAATACCGCTTCTTCGGAAGGCTCGGGTCACTTCATAATATGGTAGAAAACTGCCGAAAATCACCCGTCATACCCATCAACACTTACCACACCCATGAGTTTTCGGGAAAGCCCTGTCAGCTCCAAACTTGATGATCAGCTAAGGCTACACGCGATAGCTCGAGTTCGCTGCCCGAGCTCAGAACATCCTGGACAAAACGCTACTCTGTAAACAAAGCCCTTTGTTTGTTTTTCGCTCCTGCAAATATAATCATTATAGAACATTGATTAATATGTGAGGTTTAACCTCTCAAAACCACCATATGATTATGAGAGACGCCGTAGTGGAGGGCTCCGGAAATTTCGACCACCTGGTGTTTTTCAACGTGTACTCAAATCTGAGCACGCGGGCCTACAACATTTTCGCCTCGGAAATGCAGCCGCCACAGCCGGGATTCGATCCCGCGACCTGCGGGTCAGCAGCCGAGTACCTTATCCACTAGACCACCGTGGCGGGGCTCTTTTATAGAACATTGTGCCTCCAGTCACGAGCTCCCACTTTTGATTTGAACAAAGGCAGTGGAAGTTGTGGGATTAAATTGCATGAGAAATATATGAAGCAGTTAGAAACATCCGTTTGTTCCTCCTTCGGGGAAATACGGTGAAAACAGCCGAGTTCTTATCGGTCGCGCAATGTTGGGCTTCAATCTCCGGCGACATTAAGCTCTGGCAAAGCAGCTCGGGTATTGGATTCCAGCGCGACTGAAAGAAAAGATAATTCCCGATTACATTGTATCCCCAGTCACGTACGTAGCCGGGCTCCTCTTATCTCCAGCCAACCAATGCCTTATCACGAACGCCTCGAGACGAAAATTGCTGCCGGCCGTAGCCTGATTCAACAGCCGCGTATAGTATCGCGTTACGCGGAGCGAGCACCGATTTCGCCTTCGTGAAATGCGATGCCTGCGATGAGCCTTTTGGCGAGGCAGTATTGTAATAAACGCGATCTTACGAGGCACGCATCGTGGCTCGACCGTTGTTGCCTGCTTGTGCAGCAGATTGACGACCTGTAAGTCTGGATGAACGTTTGCTTTGCCATGCCGGCGCAATCATTGTATAACTTTTAGATGCGGAGCATCTAATACTCGAGGCTTGTAGTGCGGCGCCGTCCGCAAGCTTCCTCCTCCTTCTTCCACCATCTGTGCATCCCTTCCTCCTCTACACACCGCGGGCGCTTCACTCCTCCACCATCTGTGCACCCTTCCTCCTCTACACACCGCGTGCGCTTCTCCTCTTCACGAACATTCGCTAGCTGTATAATGTAGCGCGCATGCGCCGTCACGCTTCGAGAACATCGGCAGCTGACGCGCGCGCATCCGCCGTCGCGCTTCGAGAACATCGGCAGCTGACGCGCGCGCATGCGCCGTTGCGCTTCTCCCCCTTCTCGAACATTCGACAGCTGACAGTGCATGCGCCGTCGCGCTGTATATATACTCAAGGGCGGTGCTCGCTCGCTCAGTTGCCGCTCGTCGGTTGGTTTGTACGGCGCGTCGACGTCCGAGGTCGCAATGATCGACGTCCCTTCGACCAGCGCCGGCCAAAGTGGCATCTAAAAGCCATCGTGCTCAAAGTTCGTCGCAATAAATAAACACCGCCCTTTCGCATACGTGTCGTACGTGTTCACTCATTTAACACCCCTCCTACAACCACGTTAACCAATTTAGCCAGCGACCCATGTAAGTCGCAATTTAACACCCCATTTCACTACCACGTTAACCAATTTAGCCATCGACCCAAGTAAGTCGCACTTTAACACCCCGTTAACCAATTATATGCTCCGCATCCTCCTCAGTGTTCCCCCGAGGGAAGCTGCGGGCAATTTTTATTTTTAAAGAGAGACACTTAGATGCCTTATAAAACATGATAAGTGACCATCAGGCTCAACGTGAGCTGATAAAAAAAAGCATGCTAAACCATTTTATCGTTTTCGTTTTGTTCTATTCTAGTCACTTCTACTTTTGTGCTTGTCGTAGTTCTCTTACTTTAATTGGTTTATGCATTCAGATATACTAACTAGCTCACCCGTCTGCTTGCCCTTCCGTAATTATCACTCAAATGCAACAAAAAAGAAGACTATCTAAATTCAGATTACGTGCGCGCTGTTTCTATCTTTTGCACTGAACAGATCAATAGGTGAACACCAGCGAGTGCAGTTCCACACTATACTTAAAACAATTAGACGCCGGCAACAGGGGGCATTCGTGACGTCACGTGAAATCTATCTATACTGGCAGCTGGCACTAGTATCCTCCTAAAGATCCATTTCTGCAAATCCACGCGTTGAGGAGCGGCATACATGGCTTCACGTGCAAGCTATCCATAGATGTGATTTCTAATTACTACTATGAACCATATCACATCTTAAAAAAACGTCACACGAAAATTCAATGTGGAGAGTCTATCTTAAATGTCCGGATAAGTAAACAGGGACTCCCCACATAACGAATAAAAATGTATTTGGGGTTTTACATCCCAAACCCTTAACGACCAGCGGTTACCCTTAAGGGTAACTAACTGGATTCCCAGAGAAGGCAAGCGGGTTAGGGGGAGACAGAAGGTTAGGTGGGCAGATGAGATTAAGAAGTTTGCGGGTATAAATTGGCAGCAGCGAGCACAGGACCGGGTTAACTGGCGGAACATGGGAGAGGCCTTTGTCCTGCAGTGGACGTAGTCAGGCTGATGATAATGATGATGATCCCAAACCACGATATGATTACGAGAGACGCAGTAGGGGAGGCCTCTATAAATTTGCACCATCGCACAGTACGCATAAGCCTCCAAGATGTCACTTCAATCGAAAAGTGACCCCCATGACCGGAATCGAACCGGCCACTTTCGTGTCAGCAGCCGAGAACTGCAATCACTACTCCACCGCAATGGACCGAACGAAGGAAAAGTGCGCAGCATGCACCAATGGGTGCAAGGCTGGAGCGAGCGAACAGCGGGCCAAACGTTCGGCCTCATTTGGCTTTGCTGTTAATGCTAAGCTTTTGCTACAGGTGGTAATCTTTAGCAGCGAAGCTATTTAAAGCAGCCATGGATAAATTGCGTGGCCTATTTGCCAAGTGTCACCGAAATTCCG
This sequence comes from Rhipicephalus microplus, assembly GCF_043290135.1. Lineage (NCBI taxonomy): Eukaryota > Metazoa > Arthropoda > Arachnida > Ixodida > Ixodidae > Rhipicephalus > Rhipicephalus microplus. The sequence continues at coordinate 29,371,826 of NC_134709.1, read as the reverse complement.
GACATTTCACTATTCACCACTGGTTCATAAATATTACCAAGGCAGCAGTTCGCAAAAAAACAGTTTGGTGACCCAAATCTTCGCCTTGAAGATTTGAACGCCATAGCGATATCCTGTCCATATTGCATGGTTCAAACACTTAATGCATGAAACCTTTTCGAACTTGCTATGCACCACCTACGTGACCTATTGGAATTGGGGGAGTAGCGTGTGCGCCTTTTGTAGTGGGTCATCATCACCATCATCATCATCATCAACAGCAGCAGCAGCAGCAGCAGCCGCCCGACAACGCCCACTGAAGGGCAAAGGCCGCTACCATGATCTGCTAATCAACCCGGTCCTGTGCTTTCCGTTGCCAGGTTATACCCGCCAAATTTTTAATCTCATAGGCCCACATAATTCTCTGTTTCCCCTTCGTGCGTTTGCCTTCTCCGGGAATCCAGTTGGTTACCTTAAATGACCACCGGTTATCCTGCCTACGTGTTGCGTGTCCGGCCCATGCCCATTTCTTTTTCTTGATTTCAACTATGATATCCTTAACCCCGGTTTGTTCCCTGGCTCACTCTGCTCTCTTCTTGTCTCTTAAGGTTACACCAATCACTATCCTTTCCATCGCTTGCTGCGTCGTCCTCAATTTAAGCTGAACCCTCTACGTAAGCCTCCAGGGTTCTGCTCCGTACGTAAGTACTGGCAAGATGCAACTGTTACATACCTTCCTCTCGAGGGATAGTGTCAATCTACCAGTTATGATTTGAGAGTGCTTGTCAAATGTGCTCCACCCCATTCTCATTCTTCTAGTTACTTCAATCTCGTGGTTCAGCTCCGCGGTAGTGGATAACCGGCTTTAAACCACGAAGTCATTACGATAATCGCATGTTCTGACGCTCGATGGCCATGGGCGCTTGTACAACGCACTATTACTGCAATGTTTAATGTCGTACTCTGAAGCACGTATACGGGACGCGTGTGTTTGTAAAAGTATGAAAGTTACTTTCGCTGCATTTGCAATCAGAGGAAGTTATTTTCACCGTATTCACAAGCAGACGCGTGACTCGGTGGTAGAACGTCCGCTTGCCATGCAAACGACCCTGACTCGACACCCACTCGTACCCAGACGGCCCTGGTTCGGTACCCACTCTGCTCCAGGACCTATTCTTACTTTGGCCCCGCCGTGGTAGTCTAGTGACTACTGGGCTGCTGACCCGCAAGACGCGGGATCGAATTCCTGCTGCAGCAGCTGCATTTTCTATGACGGCGTAAGTGCTGTAGGTCCATGTGCTCAGATTTGGGTGCACGTTAAACAACACGATGCACATAGAAGCAACTAGTGCCGCAGCCCGCAAGCGCTCTGTATGTAGCTTGATATTACTGCAATGAACTGACGTGTTCTTTCTAGAAACCAATAATAGGAACAGCAAGTACAAAAACGAGTAGAATGTATGTCTGAAGTATACATAGAACAGAAGCTGCGAATGAAAGACAAGGAGGAAGCTGCCGTGAAGGACGCAACAAAGGGACATAGTTATCAATAATGCAGACTCCGTAGCCTCTTCTCGGTGCGATGCGGCAAACGATCCTTCGACGGCTCCGTACAATACAAGGCCTCTTGAGGCCGGGTACGGGCACGACAGCAAGCGAAACCACGTCGAACACGCTTGACGCTATGCTTGTCTCAATTCCGGCGTTCCATATTTTATTCACGGCGCTGGTGGCAACAGCTTCACGGCAGCGGTGTAGCATCCTGTCATCCTTCCATTGCGGTTGTGGGCTTGGCCGAGAATCATCGATGCACGTGTGGTCATCGCACGGACGCGTTGATGCATTAACGGAGGCGACAACGAAGAACGTGTTCTTGATGCCTGTCACCGCTGCTCACATCCAGTATTGGTGACTGACCGAGGATTCGACGAAAACGGGCCCGGTCGTATTTGCCGGTATCTGTGGGATATCGTTTGCCCTCTCTGGTAGCCACGTAATTTGGTGATAAGTGCATCAGGCCTGCCGAATCTCGCGTTGTGAATTCCTCTAACTTGGCGGTAGGTGCTACGGGGATAGACGTGCACATGAAGGGTGCAGCCCTACCTCCCATCCACCACCCCAGTAATCTGAGGGGGGTGCTAAGTCTGCGACATACTTTTGCTTATTCGAACAGGTCCCGTCATTGTTCCTAATCATCCAAAGGGGTGCGCCGACGCTGCCCCATAACTACGCTGAGTCCGACCTTTCACGTCAAAATTGATGCGCAGGTTGGGGCAACGCATTTCTTTAGGGACGAAGCTCCTTAGGCCGTGGATCGTTCCCTCCTCTGTTAGTAGTAGTACTATGTAGCCACCTCTTGTTTATGACCTGGTCAGTAGATGGTGTTGTGTTTATATGTCCTAGGGAATAACATAAGTAGGTGGCGTTAGTAGTTTTCACAGCATATCCACCGAGTGAATTATAATAAGTGGGGAGAAGCGTTCATCCGTCCATCCGAGTTTCCGTCTGTCCGTGCTTCTGTCCATCCATGCTTCTGTTCATCCATGTTAGCGTCCGTCCATCTGTCCGCCCATTTGTCTATCCGTATGTGCTTCCGTCCGTCCGTGCCTCTGTCCATTTGGACGCACGGACGGATGGACACACGGACGGGCGCTTCGCCTCACTCCTCATTATTCACTCCGTCGATATGCTGTGATTTTTGTTGTGATAGTGGTGACTAGGCATTCCTGGTGTTGCATTCAAAGAAGTATTTGCTTCCCAGTTTCATTCCCGGAAAGACGAGAACCAATGTGAGCCCGTCGTGAGAAGTACGTCACTGCTTCATTTTCCTACATTTATTCATGGCGTATAGTTTTCTTTTGGGCTCAACAAAATGAGGAGTGGGAGCAGTGTCAAACTGCTTTCCCCTGCCCTCTGAAGAAGAATTCTGAGCATGTCTACGGTGGCTACGTTTTTCAGGATATGACGGCTGTAGACATCTGGCGTTGCAACGCAGAAGCTGTGTACTTCCCACATGTTTACCAAAGGGGCCAAATGCAAGCCGCTGTTGGAAGCACGCCATCGTTTTCTTTTCAGAAACTTCTTTTCGTTTTTAGCTTGAACACGGGGAAGGTGGGGGAGCTACTGTGGTGAGACACCCCCCACCCTACTCTCTGGTGGGGAACCCTGCACACATTTATGACTACGCTTCATGGAGCGCTAAATTATAATGGGCAAATGGGTCTATGTCGAAGTGATATACTCCCTAAATTGATATTGGAAAACAACAAAATTGTTATAATTGTATACGTTCGACATGTCGTGTATTAGTTCTACATTGCTACTTCATGGAAGGAATGATGGAGTTTTGGTCAGATTTGTACCCACCCCTGTAACAGCATAATCGGCCTACAGTACCTGGAAATATGTACAATAAATAAATAAATAAGTAAATAAATAAATAAATAAATAAATAGCCGGCCTTACAGTCATTTGGGTACGCGTACGGCAAAACGAGTATACATTGGCCAAAAATAAGGCAACATTAGCGATCATTCAAGGCACATTACCCAACCCTAATCATCATCCCCTACATAAATATAGCGCTTGCCCCGCCGTCTTCTTTAGCGCTCAGATCAAGATGTCAACTAATCGTCAACTCGATCAACAACAAATTCTTATTAGGCATGCATCTAGATGTCATTACACTCACTATATCGCCTATAATAGCCAGTGTTCGCGAGTGTACTTCATGGAAGTTAATGCAATACGTCAGGAGACTACCATTAAAAGATTGTGAGAGCGTAAACAGACATTTTCAACATATGAGAAGGACTTCAAGTTCTAGAGTTCACAAACAGATATTCAGAATCACCGTATTCGCAACGCTAACTATGTCGGGGTAACCGTACGCTACAGCCTGAATGAGCCGTACCTCATAGAAGAAATAGAGTCTTGAGCGAGAACGTTTCATGTAAGAGATTGGTCTGCGTGCTCTTTGGAACGTTGAGCTATGTAAACAATAGGTTCTCTGAACGCTACACTTGTTTCAATTTTGTATCAATTATGCTCTACTTCATTGTCTTAACCGACGACGGCAGCTTATCCTCAACAAGATTTCGGGATAGCCAGCGTTGACGTTGCCTACCTCTATAATGTGGAGCATAAAAATCATGACGGAAACAGCAGGTGACTAAAACACACTGAACGCTCCAAAGCCTTTCCGTCGTCCTTGAGTATCAAAACCAAACATCTCACAGGGTGCTTAAAAACTTCCGAAGAGAAGTGCTGACAGACCCTGCTTCTAGAGAGCAGTCAACAACCCCAGTTATGTCGCGCGCCACGGTCTCAACGCATCAGCCGTCGCCGTTTACCCTGCAGCTGCTGCCACTCGCATATTAGCCAAGCGATGCGTCTTTCACGCCAAATATAACCAGACGTTCTGGCTCGGCGGGTCGTCCAAACCCCGTGACGCCACCGTGCATTTGAGCACGCGTCTGCGCTCTCGCCGATATGGAGGCATCCATTATGAATACGAGTGTGCAACGACGAGGGTTAAGCGACGCAGAAGGGGAAACACATTCGTGGAAGTTCTGCGGTGCGGAGTCAGCTATAAGCCTCGCTCGCCCGTTATCCCCTCCCTGGCGGTGGCTAAAGGAGCTGTACGTATACACTTTGTGTCTTTTTTCGTTTCCCTTACACTTTCCCTCCCGCTTGCCCCACCCTTCTTGCTTTTCCCAGGAGAGACGGAGAGGCTTTACGGTCGCAGACCGTTCTTCTAATTGCTGCAGCGATGGACGACGGGGCGTGGCGGTGCGTGAAAAGAGGAAAAAAAAGGAGAGCGTTCTATCCGCCGAGTGGCGCTGACTTCGCGAGTATTTCCGCGGGGAGTTTGACGCTGGGGACAAGAAATAAGGGTGCGTGCGTCTGGCAGCATGCTTGTAAGCTGTATGAATGAGGAAGCAGATGATGAAGAATTGCATCACGAACGACAGGGTTCGTGGCTTGAAAAGGAAAGTTACACGAGTACCACGCTCAGCCAGAGCCGACTTCGATAAAGGTTTGCCCGATCTGTTCGGCAACTACTATGTTCGCCGTATTGCTCGTATAAGAAGAGCCTCGCTCTTCTTCGATACTGTTTATGAATGCGTTTAGGTGACGATCAAGGTGGTTAGACTCTGTAGTGGCAAAGTACGATACACTTTAACACATGTGTGACGCTGTACGTGCTGTGGGGCTAAGCTTCAGTAAGGTTCCTTGTAGCACGCGTAAACAACAGGAAGAAATGAAGGCACATCTAGAAAGACAGACAGAGAGCTACCAACAAGCCCACATCGCACCTCTCGTGTGGCTAAGCCCGAGGGGAAAAAAATGAGCTTCCAGCTTGCCGAGTTTTCAGTTTAACTACACCTGAGAGCGCGCATGTAAGACATCGCCGGCAGTCTCGTAATACGTAGAACAGGCATCAACTGCACAGCGAGAGCAATGAAACGGATACCAATGAGTGGGAAGCACGGTAGAGTCAGACGCAGTGGTATGCCGCGATGAAATGAAATCAGCTCGCAAATCATAAGGAAAACGGGCTGGATATCACTGGAATGGACTTCCTACAGGTTTCTTTAATATGCTGAAATTAGTGATAAGGATGGTGATAAGCGCTAGGACTGCGCCGAAAGAGTTATTGATACATTTGATACGATCACTGTTACGCATACGTGCCCCAGTAACATGCAAGCTTTACGGGTGCGTGTCCAATATTTCGCCTCAGTGATCCAGTAAATTTGTTATCACCTCATCACTATAAGCCTAATCTGCGTTTATTGCCAGACGAACGCCTCTCGCAATGATCTGTGATTCGACCGCATCTTATTGCATGCCCATAATCTTAATATATTTAACTGTTGATTCTTAATCTTTGAGCTTACAAAACACCTGCGCACTGACCATCCGTGGTGTTTTAATGTGGTCGAGTGGTTATGATGTCCGACTGTGCACCTTAAGGTCAAGGGATCGAATGCCGGTCGCGGTGACCGCATTTTGATGAATAGTCACCCAAGCGTACCTAAATCTACGTGCGTGTTAAAGAACCCACGGCCGTCGTGATTCTCGGACCATCCGCTACTGTGTCTCAAATAATCATATCATTGTTTTGAGAAAGTAAATAAATACCTGTTCACCACTGCATTTGTTACGAGACAGACAGACAGACAGACAGACAGACAGACAGACAGACAGACAGACAGACAGACAGACAGACAGACACAGACAGATAGATAGATAGATAGATAGATAGATAGATAGATAGATAGATAGATAGATAGATAGATAGATAGATAGATAGATAGATAGATAGATAGATAGATAGATAGATAGATAGATAGATAGATAGATAGATAGATAGATAGATAGATAGATAGATAGATAGATAGATAGATAGATAGATAGATAGATAGATAGATAGATAGATAGATAGATAGATAGATAGATAGATAGATAGATAGATAGATAGATAGATAGATATGCAGGCATAGTGGCAAAAGAGGCCGTAGCGCTGCAAACAGGGAAGTAGATCTTCCGTGAGAACAGTACCGATAGATGGGTTTATTTCGACAGTTTCGGCCCGACTCTGGCCAGACTCTGGCCGAAACTTTCGGAATAAATGCTATACAACCTAATGCTATCGCTACTATATATTTACCAATATATTTATAACTAAAGCAGTCGCTATACAACAATGATGAGGGCGCTGAAAGTGAACCATATTTTTCTCCTTCCTGTCCCATAAGAAAGACATTATTCCACCATAGGTCACGTCAGAAGCGTAATTTCAAGCGTTAATTGCTCCCACAAAGCGGCGCGTAAACACGTCGTTCGCGTGGAAGTTTACGCCAAGTTGTTCAACGGGTCACGGTAGGCTGGAAACACATCCCTGCCTAAATCAATGCAATGCGAAACCCGAGGACTTGTGCGCAAAGTGGCTGAGCTTTCGTTATAGTTGTCACGGTTGAAACACGTAATGGTTTTTGGTGTTTTCCAATACACTACTAATTAATTACCTGATTTACGATTAACGTACCGAACCACTGCACGTGTGGCTTAAAAATCTCTCTCGCTAACTCGTCGTAACAATACGTGACGATACTCCATAATTTCGCGTGATTAACGATGGTGTGCAAAGCGAGCAGCTGTCTTTTCGTGTCTCACACTGTTAACACTCTCCGCGCCGAATGGTGTACTGTTTGTTGCAGTTAAGAGATTTTTTTTCTATGAGTCACTCTTTCCGGGCCAATTTGTCTTTCCACTTGCGTAGTTCGCTTAATGCACGAGTGATTCCCAGAATGGATTGAATAGGCGAGATGAGGAAGGGCGCACGTATTCGGCTTGTCGGCATTACGTTTTCGACGCAAATATACCGGCACGGAGCTCGTAGAACGGCGAGGATCGCAGCCGACAGTTCGCAGCGGTCTTTCAGCGCGTTCTGTTTGTTCGTGGGGAGCTTTTAGGTAATGGGAGCACTTCAGCATGTGCTCTCGCATGCTGTCATAACTCGGCGTAAAATAAGCAAAACAGGCAGGCCCTACGTAATTCACGCCTCTGATCAATAAGTATCGAAACGATATGAGCGCTGCTAAACTTTGCAATACGTGTGAAGAGACGCGAGTGTAAATGTTAATGCTGGTAAGAATATATGTTACTGCCGAAAATGAATATAGGTGGAACCACAGGTCATCAAATAAGAGTGAAACTCAGTCAGACTCACTCAACAAATATACATTGCGCTTTGTACTCACCACGAACAGGGGTGTAGCCAGTGGGTGAAACACTGAGACATGCCCCCCCCCCCCTCCCGGAGGTTTCTCCGCCATATCATAGAGAGCGAAAAATGACCATTTTAAAAGGGTCCCCCCCCCCCACTCCCGAAATCAAGGTGGTGCCCCCCCTTCGAAAATTTGCAGCTACGCACCTGGCCCCGATTAGACTCACTCCCGTATTCTAGAACGTCCCTTCACTCAACGGTTCACCTTCACTTGAGAAGGCTGATGGCAGCGCCGTCTCTAGGCGGGAAAAGTTACTGCATATCAGCTATAATCTGCTGCGATTCTTGAGTAGGGCAGAGTCACTTTCAGCCGAGCAGTGGCGCAGTGCTCAACTCTGTCAAGTGAAGGGTGAAAGTCGAGTCGAGTCGAGGAGCGTTTGTGAATACGGGGATAAGAATCCCCAAATTTCCCCTAAGCCGAACTCGCTCGGACTCATACTCGAAAAAATGTTCTCTCACCGGACTCACTCGGACTCAAGCTCACCAAACTCTGATCAATTAATATTGAACTGGAGAATGAATGATACTACTTGGGAGTTTGTGTGAGTAGATGTGCTTATACATGGTAATTCAGGTAAGGCTGATAGTAAGGCTGAAGATACGTAGAGAGGACCTCAGGTCATCCACATTGTATAAATGTTGAAATAAAGTTGATTTGATTTGATTTAATTTGAACTCACTCAGACTCAAGAAATATGTAGCGCTTTAGACTCACTTGGACTCACTCATTAGACTTTTGCTAGGCCGGATTTACACTCACAGGAATTTTCTTCGATTGGACTCACTCGCACTCAAACTTACGAAAACATTACTTGATTGATTGATATGTGGGGTTTAACGTCCCAAAACCACCATATGATTATGAGAGACGCCACAGTGGAGGGCTCCAGCAATTTCGACCACCTGGGGTTCTTTATGCACCTAAATCTGAACACACGGGCCTACAACATTTTCGCCTCTATCGGAGCGAAAACATTACCTACCGAACTCGACTCAGATTCACGGCTCCATTTGTGTCTGAGTGGGTCTAATGATGATTGCGTTTGTCTGTTTAAGCAGTGACAATAACAAACGGTGTTTTATTGAAATCCTTTAGAGTATATATGTAGTTAAGAACTGGTGGTCACAACTGGTTCACAACGGCTAGAGAAGATTAAAAGTGCTAGGCACTTGTTTTTAAGGTAGCCCATTTCTTCCAGTGACAGCTCAACTGATGCAGCGCTGATACATTCTGTGTCTCATTTTTATGGCGACAGCTTCTGTAATTACACGAGCGTCCATGACCTGCCTTTTGGCGATCTCCTCCGTGTGGTCAAAGCGTGCTTGGCACCTGCATATCCGACAATGGGCTCAGGGGTGACCTGTGATTGCGCGTGCCTAATCACTGTCCGCGTGTAACCTGGCTTTGTCGTCCGCGCAGCGTCCCGTCTGCTTTATGTACATGGACCGACACGACAGCAGGGGCATGCCGTATGCTACGCCCTGGTCGCTCCTCTGCTCAACCTCGCATCGTTTCTGCACCCTGCCGTTGTTAAAGCGCTGGCACATCATAACGTCCTTTCAGTGGGGCAGATGCTATGAGGCTAGTCGTCCCATTTCACCAGAGTCATAAGCTTATGTGTGCTCGGGAAGGGGAGGGGGGGGACAAAAGGGGAAACCACGAAACAGGCGGACGGTGGCGTCCACTGTTACGGACGCCGTCGTCCGTCTCAGTGGTCGCGATGGAGTGGTATATCATGTTTATATGCGCGGTATACACCCAGCATGTTCACTTGAATATGTCTCAACGTAAAATTACCAGTGCTCAGCTTTATCTATACCACAACATGCTTAGCATAAGTTTCATGATTTTCGGGCCAGAATAGTTAGAGCGATGTAGATTTGAGGTTCGAAGTCAGTCGTTTGTTATATGCTATGTGTGCTATTATCAAGTCGAGATCGCTTGATGGACACCGTTAGAACCTCTTCGTTTAAATGAACAGGCTATGTATCAACTCTGCTGAGCGAGTAGTGACGTAATTACCCCCTGCCCCTTCTTGTATGGCTGCCGAGATGGAAATCTCTACATGTGGCAACGTCATGTCTATGCATGCTTTAGAAGCCTGTGTAATAAGTTGTTTTCACGTCAGCTCCACCCTTCAAATTGCGAAAGTGCGTTTAGGTAGTGTACATGGGTGTATACATCTACCGTTTTTTTTTTTTTTTTTGTAAGCCTTGAGCGATATCACTTCTCAACGTGCCTCCCATACCCGGGGAGACGCCCAAAAGCGAAACTAACCCATGCGGTTTCTAAGCCACATAGGTCCGGTCTAGATTGTGCAGAAAAGCTAGGTAAAAAAGAAAAGAGGAAGAAATAACGAGAGAACAGAAAGTGTAGCGCGGAACGCTTTTGCGTAATTTCAGTTTCCGCAACGACGGCCTTGACATGTTACTATACAACACTTGTCGCACCTTCAGCATGTACTGCGCAGACGATTTTGCATCAGGCGGATGAACATCGCTGTTCTGGCATGTTAGAGGAAGTTTCTTTTATGTTTTAAATTTTTGTACGTCGTTATGTTAATAAGGTCATGGCACGTCAACTGCATCAACTGAACTGCTTTCATGCGCAGGCATCTAACTTAGTGCTGCAGTGATCGAACACGTAGGTGGCGGGTCCAATCTCAGCTGCGGAGAATTGATTTGATTGACATGTGTGGCTTAACGTCCCAAAACCACCATATGATTATGAGAGACGTCGTAGTGTAGGGCTTCGGAGATTTCGACCTCCTGTGGTTCTTTAACGTGCAACCAAATCTGAGCACACGGGCCTACAACATTTCCCGCCTCCTTCGGAAATGCAGCCGCCGCAGCCGGGATTCGATCCCGCGACCTGCGGGTCAGCAGCCGAGTACCTTAGCCACTATATAGACCACTGCGGCGGGGTAGCCACGGCAAATGCATTTCGATGGCGGCCAAACTGGTGAGGCCCGTGTGCTGTACGGTGTGAGTGCTCGTTGAAGAACCCCAGGTGGTCGAAACTTCCGGACCCTCCACTACGGAGTCTCTCATAATCATATCGAGGTTTTGGTACGTGAAACCCCCCGGCCTTATTTTACTTTATTAAGAATTCAGCCCTTGTGTCGGGGTATCACCAGGACGAAGCTTCGCATTGCTCAAGTTTACCTTGCACAGTTTGAGCCTGAGCTACAAATTGATCTGCGGTGGCTTTGTTTAAAACAAGGGAGGGAAATAGGGTCACTGATGCGCTTAGGAGTTATGCATAGAGTACCATTTAAGTTGCAAAAGGACGTTATTATATGCAACAATACATCAAAGAAGTTGACCAAGCTAATTGGTTTCTTTGTGATATCCCACTTATCTGTGACACCACAACGCTCCGAAGGGCTGTACAGCTGCTTGTTTTCTCATCTTTCTGATCAAGTCAGCATTAAGCTAAGTTTAGGCGAATGGACATTGAATGCACGGAGGTTTTTCAGATAAAACGGTGAAAAATTGTATCACTATTTTGAAAAAGAAGCGCATCAGTTATAAACCGCAACATCTCTCGATGCGCTGCGCTAAGCTGTTCGCTTCAGTGCCAAACTAAATGTTGATAAGTGCAGCGCAAAAGATCCCATCGTCGGTGATGATTTGAGAAATTAAATAGAAAAAGGGCTTACGCTTGGATATCTCGCATGTGGTATTATATGACTATAAAACTGCGCTTTCGTGGGAATCGAACAAACCTGCCACATTTATTGTCCCGTTGAAAATACACAACTTCCCAATGTAGAGCTCGTTTCCAAATGTCTGCATCTTAGGCTTACAAGGTCATTGGTTGCCTTCGAAAGACTTACATGGAGGGCCCATTTTTTGGCATACTCATTGCTGGAAGTGGTCTGCTGGTATATTATGGTATGCTGGTATGCTGGAATGCTGGTATTATGGTATGCAGCTTTAGTGTGAAGGTGCTTACGCACGTTCGTATTACTAACGACAAAAATTATTATTGACATGAGTGTAGAAGACATGCTGTTTCAGGCATTTAAGGCCTAGCTATGCCTGCAATACGCTGTTTAATGTCAACCAAATGCATATATATGTTCAATTGCATTTTAATAGAAAACAGCCATCATAACCCACACGTCACAACTTTGAAGACTAACGGCCGATTCCTTGAAGACTCTCACTATATAGTGTGCATTACAAAGCGCATTTGGCTGAAATAAGAATGTTTAATGAGTCTGACGTCAAAAGGCAGTACTTCCTTTAATGAAAAAAAAAATGTTACACTTTTTATAAGGGGTACACTTCTGCGAGTTCCGTTCATGCATGCTCCTTGAAATTATTAAAATGTAATTTTTATTGCTGATGATGGAAGGAAGGAAAATAGGAGGAAAAGAACGGCAGGGAGGTTAACCAGCCTAAAGGCCGCCGGTTTGCTACCCCTCTCATAGGAACGGGATGGGGGAGATGAAAGATAGAGAGCAGAGAGGGAAGAGAGATAAACACAGCACATTCGGCAGCACACGCACGCACACTCAGTCTTAGTCCAGTCTTATTTTTCGTGGTGTGTGACATTGCTGTTACAGCCGCTTGTTCAAGTCCGTGTTGCGTAGGAATTTCAACAGAGCTTTCGTCGCCTTCTGTTGCAATGTCTTCTCTCGGGCACTTGACAGAATAGTGTCCACAGACATTCGGCTGTTTTCGATGCGCGCAAAAACGGACGCCAGTGACTGTCTCTGAATGTCATACAACGGATAGTCGCACAGGATGTGGTGTAGCGTCTCTTCGCAACGACAGGCATCGCAGAGAGCGTTGTCATCCATTCCTATGACAAATGAATAAGATTTTGTAAATGTCACTTCTAGCCATAAGCGATGGAGCAGGGTGGCTTCTCTTCGGTCGAGCCCAGTGGCCATGCGGAGAGCCATCAAAGAGGACAGGTGGTGTTGACGATTCGTCTCGTTGTTTGGTGTGCACCATAGTGAGAACGTGATTTCACGCGCAAGTTGTCGAAGATTGCTGGCAGCATCGGTCCGCGAAAGTGGTATGGCTTCTTCTCGTCTTCCTTCAAGAGCTGCCCGCGCGGCAGTATCGGCATCTTCGTTCCCTATGACGCCGCAGTGACTTGGCAGCCACTGAAACGTCACATGATGCCCTTTCTCGTGTGAAGTGCGGAGGAGGCATCGAATTTCAAAAACAAGCTGTTCGTACGGCCCACGACGCAGTGCAGAGAGCACAGATTGTAGGGCAGCCCTTGAGTCGCTGAAACTGTTTACTAACATTGTCATATGGTGTAGCAAGTTTGCATCAATGATTACTGCAAATAGCAAGTGTTCACGGTGGAACTTAACTAACTATCAAATACAATTTTTCTGCTTATTGACTGCAGATATTGTGACCATTCTGGTTGTGAAGTTACTAGCCTAGCTTACTACCTTCCAATAAGTAGTAACAGGAACTAGTACCCCTCATGGTAGTACAGTTACTAACTTTTTATTACTGCTTTCTGGTAGGTAGCAACTGTAAGTAGTACATAACATAGTACTAATGACTAACCTCTCATTTATTACCTGTAGGTACTATTTAGGCAGTAAATGTAGTGACAAATAATAACTACCTATATATAATTGTTAAGAAGTAAATATACTTTTTTATGAGTGTATGTAGTTACCACACGTTTCAAGTGCGTAGGTTATGAAATCGATGAACTCCATAGCCTTTAGGTGTGAAGCAAAAGTCACAGCTCCATCCTTATCTCCGCCACATGCGTAGTTTTTATGTGTTGAGAAAAAAAAAGCAGTCGCGGTCTGCAAGCATTATCCCTTGCATTGCCTTTTGAACGTGAAGAATTGTCGCGCGACTCACAGGTTTTCCGTCCGAGTCACGTAGCCGCACACTATCTCTTTTCCGGCGTCCAATCCTTTCGTTCTGGCTGGAGAGTTACTGCGGCTTGCCTTGGCTCGATATCGCCTTTGTGCGGCCCTGTGATCGACCAAGGAAGCCGTGATTTCGGCTTTGGGATAAAAAAAGACACACAAGTGGCCTTTGCTTGAATGGAGCCCCGTGCGTGAGCGGAATTTCGGTGGCTTCCATTTCAAAAGAATGCTCGCCGCCAGCACTTCTGTTCGGGTCAGCTCAAGAAACGTTCGGCTTATGTATATTTATCGCTACGCCGTCACTTCTCACTGTATCGCCAACTGCCTGTGCCGTTGATAAGGAACTTAACTAAGGATAAACAAGGAGCAGTTCTCTGGAAGAACTTCTCTTCGGGCGAGTTCGTGCTTCAGTTCCTTAGCTTGGCGCTCGTCTGTCTCTTTCGTGCCCTATTTCTTTCATGTCCTAGCTTCACGCCATTTATAAAGTGTTCGGCAAATGAAGAGCGCTGCAAAGCACTCGCGAAGCATTTCGTTTGGTTATGTCGGATCAAAGCCACAACGTTAGCTTAGTATTCCTGGACTGAGACTTGTTCGAGGCCAGTGCTCTCTTTTTGGGAGGCCGTTCGACGAGCGCTGCGAATGGCGGCGCGTCGTCTGCTAGCCACAAGTGACATCTGCCGACGTGATCCGCGTGTGTGAACAGAAGGCCCTGCTTTTATTCTGTTTTTGTCGCCCTACCAGAATCCCGCAAAAAACAATATGGCAAGAGAAACGACAACGGAACGAAAATATTACCACCCAAGCATTCCGCACAAATTGTTGACGAGTGAAGCGTCACCATACCGCCCCGGGTTTCATCGCGAGGTGGGATCTATATCAATGCATCTTCCTTGTGTTATTGGATGGTGCGAAAGCAATACAGTACTAGGAAATAACACAGAAAGCTACCCGCAACTGCACGTTGCGAGCACCAGTTGTCCTGTGCTTCCGCGTTATTTCCTAGCGCTATATCAAATTCGCGTCATAGAGTCTTTAAGATTATGTACCAATTCGTCAGTGCAGTCGACTGTGAAGAAGAAAATAAGATCGCTTTAGCCTTTGAATGTTCTCAGGTTAATGAATAGACGACACTGTGAGTAGTTAACGCGGAGATTTTAAAGGACCAATGAACGCAGCGCATTTTTTAGACAGCCACACGTGAACGTCTTCAGTTACAAATACATATATTAGTATGAACATGTGCACGCCGTCATCTTTCATGCAAAGCTAAGGAATTTTGCTTGGGTGTTCAGCAACTTTAGGCCCAAAGTTGGTCATTTCGGGCAACTCGGACATCTTCAGCCAATGCTGTCCGTCATAGTACCGGGAAAAACTGCAATACACCAAGTTTCGAAGCCAACGTTTTGAATTATTAGGCACCTTATCAGTGCTCGTAGTCTGCGAGAACAATGCAGAAGGTTACATCCTGGTGGTTTCTCGTTCACTGTTCCAATTCCCTGAAGCAGAAAGATATCTTCACGTATACTTTCCAGTATATACATAGATAAAAGAATATGTCACTTCATTTCTTCATCAGAGCTGTGTTGCACCGGAAATGACCATGCTAAGTAGGATCGAGAAAAAGAACTGTAATGTTTGTTGTTCTACAGGGCAGGTCAGTGACAATCACTGGGCAGTGTGCAGAGAGATAAGCGCTTTCATTATCCATAGCACTCCGGCGTGTTAGTCAGACGCGGTTATTCCGGCAGATAATTACCTAGGGGACATGGTGTCTGTAGTTCATTAGCTTCTGTCTTGTGATGCTCACGAATTCTCCAGCTTGGACCCCGCGAGCAAGAGATATGAAGATAAACGGGCTCATTTGCCGTGACACGTTGTCAAGGCAGCGTTCGTGTATCTGGTCGTAATCGACCGGGTTTTGGTTTTGTGCTGTTTAGATTAGGAGAAATCGCTTACATCGGCGGAGTCGTCTCCGTGTCACGCAATCATTGACGTTGGCGTAGGTCAGATTTGCTGCTCATAGAAGGAGTCCAGAAAGACTCTCGCCTAAGATCCAGGTGCTTCCAACAAAAATGTTACTCCCACGTTTCCAACAAGAAACGTTACTCAAGGAGAATACGGCGTTGTGTACAAAGTTGTCTGGAAACCTTGCATTAATTGTATTTCCTTCACTACTTAAATTTTTTCGTGTAAAATAGCAGCGAATTTGTGAAAAAAATTTTCGTATCATGTGCCTGAGCCACAACGCCTCTTTGCTAAACTCCTTTCAACTTCGCGAAAAACCGCGAACGTAAAAATCTTTTGCACATCCGTACGTGTGACACAGGTAAAACGTGCATCAAACCAGCTCGTCAAGTTTTTCGAGCAGCCATAGAACTGCATCGTCAATCAGAGCTCAAAATACAATAATGACACTTTAGGTGTACGCACTGGTCTATTTGAAAGTGAAAACCATCTTGTTTTAAACACGAAGCCATCCTTAGCCGAAGCTTCCCCGTCCGTTGACGTAGCGCTAGTCACGGGCTCTTGCGGTGGTGTGAGAGTGGACGCAGAAGGAAAGGAAAAACTGTGCCAAGCCAAGGTGGACGAGATTCAGACCTGGTGAACCAATGAGAGGGGCAAAACATGGGCGAAGGTGAGCCTGACGAAGGCCGCCCCAGCTTCGCTATTTCGACAGTATTTTCGAAGTGGAGTTGACCGCACTTTTCATATTTTTTTATCTTTTAACTCAATGTATTGAGCCTTCCGTACGTCTTCACGAAACCGTTCTCCAGCTATGCAGTGCACGTGCGTCACGCAGCGCCGATTCGTCACTTCCGAAATGTGCCACCGACATGCCTGGGTACCTACTGACTCCGTGGCCGTACGCTGCCGTGTTGTTTCCTCGTGCATGCGCCCGTTCAGTTTTGCATAACGATGCAAGTTCGAGCAATTATCAGCTGCTGGTGAGGCAAGTTGATATAACAGTCCACGAAGAGCGAGCAGAGCGTCAGGGTGTTCTCTTTGGCGAAAGCTGTTACCTAAAATTGAGAACGCACACTGCGATTTTCCGAAAAGCATCGGCATGTTTGGCTGGCACAGATTAACAAAAACGACTTGAAGAACCGACGATGTTTGCGTCTTCAGGTGTAACTTCATTACGGGTAAGTAATGAAGTTACACTCGAAGCACGTAGCTGCAAACAGAGATAGGTACTGTACATACAAACTTGTCCGCGAGCACTGCATGCACAATCAGCGCGTCAGGGAGGCGGTTAAAATTGTGAAGGAAATCACGGGATTTGGGTGTTACGTTCAAACAAAGTGTGAAAATAGATGTGAAACAATATTCGTTCACTCGCGATTTGAAGTATAGGCGATGGGCTCAAGCTGGGGGGTCAGGTTTTTTAAAAATTGGTCGACTGATTCCCTCAAACGGTCTGCATCATTTTCAGGAACAAAACTGTACATTAGCACACAACAACAAAAGTAATATATGAGGTAAAAAATGAGTCAAAACATACGCGAAAAAAAAAGTGACCGGCATCAGCGCACCACGCACTACGCGAAGTCTCTACCTTGCATAATATATTCCCTGGCTGTTTCCACGAATTCCAATTAAAGACGCTCAACATCACTGTTTGAAACACTCGGAGAGCCGCATTGCCACTTTGGTAGTGTGGGCCGAAGCAACATATTAAAATTGGTATTAATAATATATCTCCTGTAAACTTGCCTAGCTCTGCACGATGACTCATTTTCAATGGGAGCTGTGCGCTTCGCTCATACACTTTTAAAATTGCGGCTCGAGATACTTCGAGCTTTCTCTTGTTCTTAGACCACGCAATTTGCAGTGAAAGCGATATAATGGGCCCTCGTAGATCGTGGCGGTCAGCCGGTATACGCGGTGGCTTGTATAGGTGCCACACGTTTTGATTGTCTGGTCTTGTATCGAGTGAACAAGCGAGGCCTTCCTGGCCCGATGAGCTCGTTAAAGCATGAGAACGAAAAACCACACGGCTTCTCTTCAAACATCGCACCCAGCAACAGATGACGAGCCCTAAACAAACCGCGCTGCAGCACGCAAACTGCTGTAGGTACCCAGCGAGGTACCCGGGCATGGCGGGAGATGGCGACAACGGCGGAATTGACATCACATGAACACTATGTATAGAGAGCTTCTTCAATGCCGCCAGGATTGGAGGCATGGTAAGTGTTCTGCACTTCCCCTTGTTTTGAGCGGCGTTCCCTACTAGCCTAATTTACACCAAGAAATAATGTCACATATTGACTTCATCATTGCTGTCACACAGTCTGGATGTGTGTGACTTCATGATGACTTAGTATGGTGGCGCCATTGGGTGATCATTTCCTGTGCATTACTGGTTTTGATACCTGCAACTTGGGACGCCGGTCAACTTTCTAGTTTGATGAGGCATCGTAGTTTCTCACCTTAAAGGGACACTAAAGGTAAATATTAGGTTGATGTTGATTGCTGAAATAGCGGCTCAGAAACCTCATAGTGCACTTTTGTGCCAAAAAAGGGCTTATTTTGAAATAAAATCACGTTTTAGTGGTCTGCATTGCGTTAGCACACTTCAAATTACCCGCCTGAAAGTGGACACTTTCACGTCACTGTTGCCGTGTACAACGTTTCCCGACTTTACTGCGTGGTCGCCGACCCTAATAGAGAGAACGAAAGCAGCAGGAGCCAAAGCAGCACCAAAAGCCATTGAACGGTTTTCGGCCATGGCCTCCGAGATGTGAGGTCACTGACGGGCTAGACTGAACATGCGCGCTCACTTCTTATGGCCTTCGCATCGGGTGTAGTGCATGCCTATCGCTGCTGCTTTGAGCGGGGCGCTGCAAACCCTCCTTGAATTCGTCAAGGGACGTACGCTTAGGTTCATTATTCGGCTCTTCTGCGCTCGTTCCTCCTAGTGGCTATGCAGATGTACATCAGTCAACAATTCGAGTACAACAATTCGTGTACATACACAAAAGGGGCCGCCTACTAGTTTGTCCTGCGCAAGCTTTTCACTGGCCTCTTTGAAGGGCTCCAAGAATTCTATGACCTCCGCCAACATGGCCGTATTCACGCCTTCCCAGAGTAGACTTCCCCTTAAATCCAGAAAGTTTTCTATCGCATAGTACAGAGTTAGCACGGACTTGATCATAGCGAGCTTCGAATTTCATTAACTCTTAGCACGTTGCCCCGCCGCGGTGGTCTAGTGGCTAAGGTACACGGCTGCTGACCCACAGGTCGCGGGATTGAATCCCGGCTGCGGCGGCTGCATTTCCGATGGAGGTGGAAATGTTGCAGGCCTGTGTGCTCAGATTTGGGCGCACGTTAAAGAACTATACAGGTGGTTGAAATTTCCGGAGCCCTCCACTACGGCGTCTCTCATAATCATATGGTGGTTTTGGCACGTTAAATCACACATATAAATCAACTCTTAGCACGTTAAATCACACATATAAATAAACTCTTAGCACGTGTCACTTCAGTTTGGCACATAATGCCTCAGACCAAGCAATGCATGCATAACGTTCGCGTGTGCTCGAAGGCTCGACATCGGTTTATTTATTTTTTTTAGCGAGCAGGACCGAGTCCGGCCCGTCCCGCAGCTTCAAGTCCGGGCCCAGCCTAGACTTAATATTTCAAGCCCTAGCCGTGAAATGCTCCAAGTCGCACAGAAGGACAGGTTCGCCCCGGCAGATTCGAAGAAGCCCATGCTCTGAATACCGCTGATACCACGGCCGCAACGGCGTCCCAATCATTGCGCATTGAAGGAAGTTTTGTCCCAGACGGCGACGTTGAGACGACCGACGCGCGGAACAAGCAGCGACGTCACAGATATGACGCGCCAATAGAAAGGCGATCGTCGGCGCGGACAGAGAGCACTCGCGTGCCTTTCGCGCTGTGTTCGGCGCCCACGGAGGCGCGGGAGCTCTGATGATTGTGACGTAACGCCACCTCGCGGAAAACCACTGACACTTTTTGGCACGCGGGAAGATAGAACCCTAGATCCCTAGCGCCGGCGGGAAAGCGGGCGTCCCGGGACATTACCATGGCAACCACCACGACGAAAGAGATGAAACTAAAGAGGACATAGACTGTTAGAAAGGGTGACGTCGCATCACTGTGCGGAAACAGAAGGCAGACTCGCTACAATTGGACGTGAGGTGACTCGATCAGCGACATCATTTCCATTGTCCTTTCCTATTTGCCGTGTGCTACTTTGCTTTCTTGTTTGTTTGTTTGTTTGTTTTTTGGCTTTTTGGTCACTAGCGTAGACGTTGAAGATGTGTCACTGGTCAAAAAAGCCATGGCCAGGATCGTATTCCGAGTGCAGAGTCGAGCAGTTTCATATCCTTAAAAAAGGAAGCGAGTGCGTATAGGACTCCAAATCTTTAAGGTTCAATTGACTGACTACCTCGGAAACAGAAGAACAGAGATCTAGAAAGCGGACATCTGATCGAAATAACTGGATATTCAAGACACTTCCGAAAAAATAGGGGAAGGGGAGAAGGTACGAAGAATTTGAAGAAAT
Source organism: Rhipicephalus microplus (assembly GCF_043290135.1). Lineage (NCBI taxonomy): Eukaryota > Metazoa > Arthropoda > Arachnida > Ixodida > Ixodidae > Rhipicephalus > Rhipicephalus microplus. Next base: position 29,351,656 of record NC_134709.1, on the reverse strand, counting down.
ATGCGAGACTAAGAAGTCGCAGGACTCGGATGCAAATTTTTAAGAATCCGAGCTGCTACATGAGCTTACATTATCCAGTGATTTTTTTTTTGTGTGGGGGGAGTTAATAGGGAAGTAATATTGCAAGACAAGATAGTCGGTATGATAGGATAATAGGGAAGGTTTGCGCTGTAGCAGTCTTAATATAAATTAGTCGACACGTATTAATAGACAAGCAACGAGGGACACTTTTGCATCACTTCCAAGCATTTCCGATCGAGAATCTACTTCCGGTTTACCGAATCTTAAAAAATATGCGTTTTAAGAAATAAAACTGGTAAGAAATCAATGGTTCAGGTTCAGATTAAGAGCTGTATTAGATTCGTGTGATGTCACAGCATAACTGTTTATTAAATGGGCCGAGTAACTGCCAGGATAGTTAATGAAAACAAGCGAATCGGTTCCCAAAACGAGCAGATATTTTTACTGTGAGCAGCTGGCATCGCTGCGGCACCTGGCGGAGCAGATCTCAACCACGTATTTTCTTTTATGTGGCCTGCCAGATCCGCTTGGACAGTGCAACGAAACGCGGCATTACCCCAAGGAATAAAAGAATACATCCCTGCACGTGCACGTCGACGTGCGAGTGCCACTGCGGAACGCATAGGTCAAAAAATAGAGTCGCCTCTATCTTTTTTTTTCTTTAGCTGCAGAGCTGTTATTCTAGAGGTTTTCCGCATGTAGTGAGTGTGTGAGTGAATAAGCTATTTAGCTTCAACCGGTTACCGTGTGCCGTTCCCAACTAGGAGTCGGCCTAGACACTCCTAGCAACAGCTTTCTTGGCCTGCTAGTTCACCCTGAGTAGAGGTAGACAGATTTTCATCACCATAAACCAGCGCGCTCTCTTCATCTCTCTCTTAATATTAGCCCTCCTCGTCCTTTCCTGCTTTACTCACAAATGTAATCGGCCAACCTTTGACCAAGCAATGACGCGTGCGATGATGTCACCATAGGAAGCCACGCGTTACAATGACCTAATGAAAACGTCGAAATATAGGTGATTTATGACGTCATGCTCATGTCATACGATAGCGTTAAAGCGTGATGATAATTTTGTGCACGATTGGTCCCGACATGGGACGCCGATGCAAGAAGCCGATGAATTTGCGCGTTTGTTAAGGCATGTAAGGCCTTCCGTGCTGATGTTGCACAAATAGGCCTTCCTGAACGCAGTGTAAATAGTCGGCTGGTACGTAGATGCGCCGAATCAACAGATAAAGTAGGTAGGCTAAAGGGCTCCACGATATTCAGGTCCACTACTAGCGCATTCAGGCCCACATTTCGCGAGACGAAATGCAGGGACATATTTATTCGAACTAACAGTTATGACTGGCGTTCAGTAGCAGTGAAAAGTTTAGACTGCAACGTGGATGGCTCAGTAGTACTGCGAACTTCATTGCTAATTCCCTTCAGTTTAGAATACAATGTTTTAAAAGAAAAACGTAAAATCGCATTGGAAACATTCAATTAGTGTCAATTTTTTCAATGTGCTTGTACGATCGTCAGCATTCGTGTATGCGGATGGAAAGAAATCGGAGAAGTATAAAAAAAAAACCGCTGCAAGACAGGTTTCTTTTTCCGTATAACTTATAAAAATAAATACCATTGGTTATTGCGGTATATGCGCCATCCAATTGAGAACGAAGATAGAGGGAGAGGGGTGCACTAACAAGCGACGTAATCAGGTCGTCGCAACGAATAGGTAAACACACCAGAGCGAAACACGTCGATTAAGGCCAATTTGTTCGAACGTGACCGGCTTGCTAGCGATGCAACGAACTGGACTTGTTTTCGAAGACCCACCCCTGCAGTTGCTAGCAGGGATACAAATGCAGCGCCAGCGGCCGTATTTATTGTCCAGTCAAGGAGGTCACGTCCGCAGTGCGATGTGTGAAATCTACATGCATGTGGATTTTCGATGCGTTGCGTGGCGCGCGCTTTCCATGATTGCGTTGCAAGCCTCGAATAATATATTCTTAGCTCTTTCACGTAATTCCTCGTGAATCTGCAAAGTTGAACAGCGCGAACGACGAGGATGCAACACACTTGAACTCGCAAAACCAGTGCTGAATTACAAAGGGGCGAGTCTTCGTTTGAAGTGGAACATGATTGGCAAAGGCATGTCAGGATGGCGATGAGAACGGGCGTAGCCAGAAAATCTTTTCGGAGGGGTGGCTGCGAGTCAGCCATTTTTTATGTATGTGTGTGCGTGTGTTTGTAAGTGTGCGTTTATACAGGGTGTCTCAATGATGTAGGAGCACGATTTTTAAAAATAGGAATGATGTCACGTCAACGAGTGCATATTGAATATTATTTCCGGTATAGTGTAGTAACCACTACTAATTTTTTTGTTAATGTTAAACAATAATTAGTCATAATTATTCTTGCAACTCAAAATACTCGCCTATTTATAAGAATGTCAATCAGGCAGATGTGCACATGTTGAAACGACATCTGCCTGTGCTACTTTGAACAACGTACTGATTGCGTGCTCAATTGTGTACCACGCGACAAGGCGAAAGTTTAATGACTATCTCGCCGGCGCTTGGTCACCAGGTCTCGCTATGCCAGTCATCTAGTCTATATAGCTTAACGGAAAACTGTTAAATCTCAAGCAAAGACAAAGCTAAACGCTGAAATACCGGAGCAAAGGAAGGCCAGTTGAGTACGTTATAAAAATAACCAAGCCGGAGGAGTGCCAAGATCGAAGCTACCGCAGTCGCCGCCTGTGGGTATGGTGTTCGGAAAGCCAAGCCAAACTAGCAGCTCGCTCGTGACAATGTTAATAAGAGTTAAACTTCGCATGCACAATTTTACCCGCTGTTCAAATAACGCGAAAACATAAAGCAAGAACTTCAGATTTTAACCGCTTTTGCGTTCACCGAAAAGTAAGCAAATTCGAAAAGGTGTAAAACATTTACTGATAAAAAATACGATCAACCAATAAACATAACCAAGAAGAAGTTTTGCACGTAAATTCGGGAACCTTTGAGTCCAAGGTGGACATGATCGCAATCCTTCCCACCGTGGAAACATCTTCAAGGTTTCCTCGTTAGTGTAGGTGACCAACACTTCACAGAAACTTCTTCTCTTTCTTTCTAGGAGTGAGCTCTGTGTCTTGTCAGAAGGGGTAAATAAAAACATGGCTTCACGACATAGACTATAGAGGCTGCAGTGCATCGCACGATGCCGTTCCAACGCGAAGTTTTTCGTACAAGCACACTCCGCAGAAAGCGAGTGAGGCATGAACCCGTTCAGCATCGAACAGTCGTGAGCAGAGCCTAAATCTGCGTAGTAAAACATCTTTTAAAGACGATAGTCTTTCTTTGGAACCTTCGGCGGAAAATTTTTGGTCTGTCTGTCTGTCTGTCTGTCCGTCTGTCCGTCCGTCTGTCCGTCTGTCCGTCCGTCTGTCCGTCTGTCCGTCCGTCTGTCCGTCTGTCCGTCTGTCCGTCTGTCCGTCCGTCTGTCCGTCTGTCCGTCCGTCTGTCTGTCTGTCCGTCCGTCTGTCCGTCTGTCCGTCCGTCTGTCCGTCCGTCTGTCCGTCCGTCTGTCCGTCCGTCTGTCTGTCTGTCTGTCTGTCTGTCTGTCTGTCTGTCTGTCTGTACATTTGTCTGTTTGTCCGCCCTTAACGATACCTCAAACGGCTGACCTTATCCGCAGCGTCCGCCAATATTGCTCAAGATTCGGCATTCATACTTGTGCGAATGTCAAATAAATAGAATTCATTGCACATATCTGCGGTACCATAACAACACGTCGATGTTTTGTATGTGTGCTTCTATACTAGGCACACACGCACAAGTAATTATAAGGACCATAGCGTTAAACACGCTGCGCTGACAGCGCAACGCGACGCTCAAAAAGGCAAGTTTTACCAACGCTTCGCTAAAACGACACAGTGGTGGCACTTGTCCGCTTTGCGTTCTACACTTTATCGCCTTCGAGAATGGCACGCATCTTTCTCCGCAAGCGCGCACGCCTTCCTTCGTTTTCGAAGATAACTGCCAGATGGCGCTTGTGTCTAACGTGCCTCAATGCGCTCGTTCGCTTTCGCTGCACGGATTGAGAGTCTCTAACGCAGTGCTTCCAGAATACAATTCACTGATTTTCTCGCGCAGAACATCAAATAAATGTTTCGTTCACTCTCTCCGGACGCAAGACTATCGTCTTGCGACGACATTTTCCGTGTAACATGCAGATTCGGGGCCAGTTTTTTGAAGTTTCTTTCGACTATACCGGAACTGGAGTCTTGGAAAAGAGGGGGGGGGGGGTCATTAGAATGGTGAATTTGGCGAGTTAAGAAAAATGTTCAAGCTTCAACTGCAGTGCTAGACAACATGAGGGGAGTTTGTAACAAAAAAATTGAAACAGAAAAGTCGACGACAGGAAACGCTGATCTGTCAGCACTGATATATCTGCAAACGCTTTCGATGGACTTCCGGTAGTTAGGGCCACGCCGAGTCCTGTCGTGACGTGTTCTACTAGTGCTTCTCAAGGTGAACTCAAAGTTCAGTGCAACGAGACCTACTGGTGACGTCGGCCAACTATTAAAGATTTCCGTACCTCATGATTCATTCATTGCGTTATAGTGATGATAGCTATTTGGTTTGACTAGCCGATTGAAGTGTGAGTGACTGATTTTAAATGAAAAGAAGAGGAAAGTGAGCCCCGTAACTGCCTTTCAGGGGGAGGACACCTCAACAGAAGCTCACGAGGGGTAGGGGTAAAGGAGGGATTAAAAAGATAGGATTAAAAGGTAAAGAGATAGAGGGTAAGGAGAGAGAGAGGCGCCCGGACAGTGAACGACAGGAACGATGGAAGTAAAGAAGAGATAGGAAAGATGGACAGGGTCGCAGGAGTCCGAGGACGGGGCACTACTCGGGGAGAGCTCTTGTCGGCGGTAGGAGATGGCGTAGGGCGAGCCAGTCGGCCAGAGCTGCGTTGTCGTCGGAGATCGTGGGGGCACAACCGGTCGGCTCGAAATCCAGAGGGCGAGTCCCGAAGTGAAGCTTCGCCAAATTATTTGGACGTGATCAGAAACTACGGATAAATATCAGCGCCACATCCTGAAACTCGGCTTCCTTTCCAGTCATATAAGAGAGACAGCCCCAGTGGGAGGTTTGCGCTGGAAATAGGGGCACTTTTTTTCACAACTTGTAAAAAACAGCATAAATATTAGTAATGAAACAAATTCACTCTCCCTACTTGAAATATTGTGTTTGCCAGAGTGGTGACGTCGAACCTCCTTGTGTGTTTCGTCACCGAATGTCAAATTCACAGTGATAGCTACGTTGGCGCACGTATGCATGGAACAAACAGCGAAGTGCTTTGTTATGCTTCCTGCAATTAAAACAGTGCGCACGCTCCCAATTTCGGGACAGTGGTGAGCAATACGACGCCTTTCGACACGAAAGCTCATACGACGCCAAAGAATATTTATAGCATCAGTGCATCTAATAGTGTTGAATAGTTCGAATCTCGCAAACAATCTTTTGTTTAATTTAAACGTACTTTGTGACCATATTGCTTGAAACTACAGAAATATCCGCGCTGCAAATTGAAATTTCACGCACCGAACACATTGGTCTGGTAGCGTCATCGCAAGAGGCACCCCGATTCCGCAATTGTACTGCTGGGAATACGACGCAATACCTCATTTTAGTAAACCATAATTAAGCGGGTGATCTCGTTGCTGATTAGCTAATGGGTATTCTTGTAGACATTCCGCGCACTACACGCATTTTATAAGCGAGAAGTATACGATTTGCCTTTATAGCGAAGCGAATACGTGAATAAATTCCGGCGACGTCGACAAATTTCCCACGTTAAAGAAAAAACAAGGCATATTTTCACTCGGCTGTCATCAGATGGCGCTGCACGCGGGAAGTGGGAATGACGACAACCTGAGAGCGCGACTGCATATTGCATTAAGACGCGTCTATAGCTTCTCACTCGATCAAATTCGTCGAACGTATACAGTCCATCCTTTCCATCGTTAGTAGCACACTACTACGCTGCCATCGGGCTCCTCAGTAGTTGCTAGCCGTTAGCATGTTCTGACGCAGATGTTATTTTGTGAAGTACAGTACACAACATTCGTGATGGACATTACAGGGATGCAAAGCTAGAAGCAGAAAGAATGATACACGTGTGGCTGATGGGCGCGCGAAAATTGTGGCGGCAAGAAAAAATAGCGGAGAATTTCCGTGCAGAGTCTGATCGCTAACATGAATTCTCCATCAAAGAATTCCGAAGGCTACTCGTTTCGTCAGACTTCCAATTTACCTCTCGTTTTTGTTTTTTTATTTCTTCTTTCTCCTTCTCAAACTTTTGAGTGAGCGAGGTTTAAAATCTAGTCCGCAAAAACAGAAAGAAAACGTTGGCTTGAGTTGCTTTTACGTTAACCGCCGAAAGGAAGAATGGAAGGACAAAAAAATATTTGAAAAACTTTAAGACAGTGTCGAGAAGGAGTATGATAAGACAAAAAAATCAGGTACAAGAAATGAGATAAGCGTCACAGAGCGGAAGTGCATTTCAAGGAACACGAAGTCTTTCTTGTTTCTGCACTGCATGAAAGTCAACGTGAAAATTGTCAATCTTTATACTTTCCCGAGTTGTAATGAACAGTGTATTCTAAGACGGTTGTCAGATGCCTAACTTGTCAAAGCGCAATATTTTGCGGCAAGCGCGAACAACAGTTGAATTGCGATGAGATGAAACGTGGTTATCTGTTTGTTTCTATCTTTTCTATGACGCGTAACGATGTGCGACGGAAATCCTACCAGAGGTAGTCAGCATGTATGTATGTATGTATGTACGTATGTATGTATGTATGTATGTATGCATGTACGTAGCATGTATGTACCATGTATGTAGCATGTATGTATGTATGTATGTATGTATGTATGTATGTATGTATGTATGCATGCGTGTGTGTATGTATGTATGTATGTATGTATGTATGAATGTATGTATGTATGAATGTATGTATGTATGTATGTATGTATGTATGTACGTAGCATGTACGTAGCATGTATGTACCATGTATGTATGTATGTATGTATGTATGTATGTATGTATGTATGTATGTATGTATGTACGTATGTATGTATGTACGTGTGTATGTATGTATGTATGCGTGTGTGTATGTGTGTATGTATGTATGTATGTATGTATGTATGTATGTATGTATGTATGTATGTATGTATGTATGTATGTATGTATGTATGTATGTATGTATGTATGTATGTATGTATGTATGTATGTATGTATGTATGTATGTATGTATGTATGTATGTATGTATGTATGTATGTATGTATAACATGGGAGTTTCAGCGAGAGCAATGTATTACGCTGTAAAAGAGCGGCATTTCGCGAGGCCTGACGTATACTATTATGAAAACTAATCTCGGAATTACTACTTCCCAAGATTGGATGCAAAAGCTTCACGCGGATTACCACCATTTAATCTTGTATTTCAATGCGTCATTGTAGCTCCTTCATCAAGTGATATGCGGGGTTTAACGTCCCAAAACCACCATATTATTATCAGAGACGCCGTAGTGGAAGCCTCCAGAAATTTCGACCACCTGGGGTTCTTTAACGTGCAACCAAATCTGAGCACACGGGCCTACAGCGTTTTCGCCTCCATCAAAAATGCAGCCGCCGCAGCCGGGATTCGATCCCGCGACCTGCGGGTCATTAGCCGAGTACCTTAGCCACTAGACCGCCGCGGAGGGGCAATTGTGACTCCTAGGTCTCGAGTTACCTCGACGACGAGAAAGAAAGAAAGAAAGAAAGAAAGAGAGAGAGAAAGAAAGAAAGAAAGAAAGAAAGAAAGAAAGAAAGAAAGAAAGAAAGAAAGAAAGAAAGAAAGAAAGAAAGAAAGAAAGAAAGAAAGAAAGAAAGAAAGCCAGCGGTGAAAAGAGCACTGGGATTTTTCGCGTGTGCACTGGTGACAGCCAACCATCGTCGTCAGCGTTGGTCGGGGAAGGCCCCCGGATGGGCGTTGTCCCGCAATTATCAAATGGCATGGTCCGTCCTCAGCGCGGGCAAGAAAGCAGTCCACCCCCACCCCCCCCACCCCTTGGTACGTGGAACGACCAGCAGCGTGACTTTATTGTCTTGCGGAGTATATCTCTGGCAATAACATCTTTCCACTACCCGTGAACTCCTTTTTTATTTCATGCTTCATTGACTCCATTCAACCACCGCTTTCGGAAGCAACTTAAGATCACACAATGTCCCTCCGTCTATAAGCCTCCGCCTGGCGCCTATAGGGAATGTAGAAACCAAAACATATGTGAACAAGAAAAAGGTTATCAAAAGGCTGTTAACCAGAACAAATAAAATAAAAGGCCACAGCACACGAAAAACGCCGACATGTAACCACTCACCAACAAAGCATATGACAGAACAAAAGGTTGATAAGAAAGAAAAATAAAAGGCTTTTAACCAGAACAAAATAGAATGCCACGATTTTTGTAGTGAATTACTGGTAGTGAATTTCCCTCTCGTAGTAAACCACCCTTTTGATGCACAGAAAACAGTATAGCCTTACTGTTAAATATATTTAAGTTTAATCATCTGGATGGTCATGAATGTCCCGTCTTTGTTGTACAATGTTAGCATTGTACATCACAGCATACGCAAATCAGTTCTTTTCACTGTTTAAAAGAGCTTGCATTGTACATACGCATTGATCACCATTGTCCATTTTTCTGTGTGCACATAAACTATGTAACATATATCCGGAAATAAAATTCTCTTCAACCAGTGAGGTCACTGCTACACCGATGTGCGACCTTAATATTTGTCGACGGCGGCCTCCTGAAATGTGAGCACCACGGGACGGTTTCTTGCTCTCCCATAGTAGAGTACTATGTACACAATATCGTTAGCAACTCTTTCCCAACACACTCCGTAGCTTCCTTCGTTTTAGCAAGGTGCGGCCCACGGGATGGCTTTATGCTCTCCCAAAGTAAAGTACCTAGAGCTAAATCGTTACCCAATTTTTTTAAACTAAACACAGGTTTTTATTGTGCACCCTCGAGATTTCATTTGCAGAATGCAGATACAAGCGATTCCCATTGTACAAATGCAAACATAATAAAGTATTATAATGTCTTGGATACGACATTTCACCACATGAATATATTCTGTGTATGTATAGTTTCTTCGGCAGTGAAACTCTCTCAAACCCAGGCTCACCGGAGTGGTGGGCTCCGGAAATTTCGACCATCTGGTGGTGCCTAACGGGAAAGGGGCTCAAGTACTTCGGCATCATCGAAACGGGATATCCGGGATTTTACTCGCTGCCTTCAGGTCAGCAGATGAGCACCGTAACGTTCTATCAGCGAGGTGGACGTGATACACGGTGTAATCGTAAGCAAGTAAAGCTAGTACCACAGTGGACGATATGCCTTGCTCATAACTCGTTTTAAGAGTTAGAAATCAGACAATCGTTTAGAGTACTCATGCATTTTACCATTTAAAAAAAATAAGAACGGACGCAACTCCAGCTTTTTTTTAACGCGCTATAGTTGGACAAAACTCCACCAGATGTCGTTGCCATGTGCGATTCTGCCGTTCCAGGGTTTGGTAAATCAGAAGTATGCAAAACACATTACATCATATCAGAAGAAAAACAGAAAGGTAGTTCTCATCTTCAAGTCGTATTAGGAGCAACAAAATGGCAAGTTGAGTTAGTTTACGCGAGTTCCTTTTCGCAGATAAGCAGCACACACACAAAAAAAGAAAGATGGACAAAAAAGGAGGGAACACGCGGCGATGCATAGGTGAATGAATAGAGGACTCATTCGGTCTTTATTTCTTCCTCTCTTCTTGTCCAGCTTCAATTGTACCCAACTCCTTTCGCACTAAGGCACTATCCACACCATCTATAACACCCTCCTCCACCATACGTTCCTTGCCCGACAATTGTTTTTTTTTTTTCATCTCGTCGGAGCACCAAGCCGATAACAACCCCTCCCCCCCAATCCTGGCAGGAACGCTAATGCGGTATACAATAATGAGAATAAAGGAGCGGAGTTATCAAACTGAAACACTCGTTATCCCTGCGCGTCAAAATTTCGCCCCCACGCTAAACTCGCACCATTGGTGAAAATCTGGCGGGACTAATCTTACTGTGACCACTTTATTCCCTCGAGCTTTTACGCTCTAATCATTTCACTTCCTTTGCTTTGTCTTTCTCAGATAGCACCCCTCATGTTATACTCCTTTTCATTTTACCTTTGTATTTCTTGCTTTCCTTGGTGATAAATGTAAGAACTAACGTACGTATTCATATGATTAATTTCACACTCATTAAGTTTAAAATTTCCTAGCTTTTGCTATCTCCAGTTGTACTGACTTTGGTTATGCTTCCTTTTGTTTCAGGCTTCTTATTTGTCCTCCTTTATTAATTTTTTTTGGTAATAACTCCCCGTGATAATGCTCCATTTGGTTCTACTGTCTCCTGTTGTACTCCTATAACAGCGAGGCTGCTTAAGCCGGCCACGAAAACTTTCGTGTGTACAAATGTGTTAAATAGTACCATTAACGCGTTAGCGTCAAAGAGCTCCTTTCGCAGAAATTCCGGTGTCAGCGTCGGCGTCGTTGGTCGTGAGATAAAAGTCGTCATCTTATGCGTGACCAAAAAATTACGAACGATTCAAACAAACTTTATTAGGTGATAAAAAAAAAAATCCTGGAGCAGAATGGGGACCGAACCAGGGTTATTCGGCTTCAAGTGGAGATCTAACCCGAGTCCATTGCGCGGCAAGCAGATGTTTCTGTCCCACAGCCAACGCCTCTGCTTGTGAAAACAGTGAAAAGAACTTCCTCTGGTTGGAAATGCAATGAAAGTAGCTTTTATGCTTCACAAACACACTCGTCGTGTATACATGCTTAGCAGTGCAGCATGAACTATTGCAGTAATAACGCGTCGTACAAGCGCACGTTGCCATCGGACGTAAGAATATGTGATCATCATAATGGTTCTATAATTTAAAGCCAGTACCCCACTACAAAAGGCACACACGCTACTGCGCCTATTCCCTTGAGGCCACGTATAGTGGGTGCATAGCAAATTTGACAGGGTTTCATGCACTATAGTGTTTGATCGACATCATATAGTGCGTATTTACGCACTAGGAACATGATGTCGCTATCGCGTTAAACTCCTAAAGGCCAAGCTTTAGGGTGCCCTAAATTTCGTCGTCATGACCGGGCATGTGCCAAGGAAGCCGGGCAAATCCCAGTACTCATCGCTTATGTAGTAACCATGATGGCCAGCAAACGCTAGCGTTTCTAGCCGGAGATTAGCCGTAATCGAGAAAAGTCTTACTAAACCCTCGGGATTAACCCTTTGACGGAGCGCTTCAGTGCCGTGGGAACAACGAAAGAATGATGTGGCACGGGAAATTCAACGGCGGCTGCGACAAGGCCACCGAAGCGACGGAACGCCTTCACCGACAACGACCGGCTCGTGGATTCATGAGAGGCGCCCGCGCTCGGTTTCAGCTCGAGTTTCGGTGTCTGAAGTTCGGACATGCACGTCGTGCCTGTGACTGTCTGCGGTTTAGGTCGTACTACTCTTCGCTAGCCATCAACTTAGAAACAACTTCGAAGCACCAAAACGAAGCATAAAATATACCTATAGAGGCAAGCTACAAACAACCTATACCATAACCAAGCTAGAACCTAAAGCAGCAACCTACAAGCGACCTGATTAGACTTCGGAATCGTCCAGTATCACTGTTTCGAGCCTTGCGCGACCTTTTGCAGCCTTAGCTACTTTTTGTGTGGTTTCCTTGAATTTAATGAAAACAACACTGCTATTATTTCGATATATGTCCCTTGTATTGGGTTTGAACTTTCCGTCTTACTCTTTTGGGGATAACTCTCTTCAATTATACTCGTTCTGGTTTTTTTATGCTTTTGCTTTCATCTTTTTTCACGTGTCATCCTCCGTGGTTTTAAGAATGATCACTTCCGTGCTACTACGATCGCTTCGACTCCGAGTCTTAGCTCTGTTTTATTGTTTTACTCTCACAAGTTATATCCCTCGTTTGTTACTGCGCTTTAATTGCACATCGCGATTCGCTGTGTGTCCATGTGCGTGGAACGATACGTACTTACATATCTGAAGAAGCGAGGAGAACAACTGGCAGTATGGCGAGTGCATAATACTGGCCGTTAACGGGGTTTCCAAACAGACACGGCCAAAAAGCGCAGAGGGTATATTCAGGGCGGAGGGATTCACCGGCCCTTGCATTCGGCACCGTATGCACTAATTACATACGCCAAAGAGACGAGCGATAGGAGCTGGCGCAATGCTCAAAACTACTTACGTAGAAGCTTCCCTGTCTTTTTTATTCATCTTTATTTCACTTCTGCACTCAGCAGGGGCTCGCACTTATGAGAGGCTCTCTTTTGTTAGGTTTCGTACCCGACTTTTTTTGTTTATTTTTTCTTTTTACTGTTCAAGGGGCGCAGAGCTTGTGGGATGCCCCACCTCAATAGTATTTTTTATGAATTTTAATTATTATAATACTGCAGGTCATTATGCGGACCCATGCAGGAGGGACAATACAATAGCCAAATAACCAAAAGAAATACAATATAGAAAAAGAAATGAAAAGTAGACGCTACGTAATCAGTTATCTCTAGGAGAGTGTGAGATAAATGTGAATGGAGGGTAGGGAGGTTAACTAGGTTGCAGTCAGTTTGCTACCCTTCGTAGCGGGATGGGGTGAAGAGGAGGCAAAGAATAGTGAAAAGAACGAGGAAAAAAAAGACGAGATAAGACTAAGTATTCCATGCCTGAAGATTCCCAATTTATGATGTTTTGCCGGCTCTTTGCTGAAGCGCTTTCACATGTCGGGAACAGCAGGAGCTATGGGGGGCGCTAGACGTACGCTATTCCTAATTTCGGCTACGAGCGTGATCCGCACGTTAATTATCACAGTACAAACCATTCAGACATACAAAGTCTTGGTCATACAGCGTAAACACGTGAGCAATTTTGGAAACTCATTCATGACAGCAGCGCATCATCGAGAGGATGAGTGTGACGATGTCCAGCGTAAACCTTTGATTGGTTGATTTGATTTATTTGTAGGGTTTGACGTCGCGAAACCACCATGTGATTAGGAGAGACGCCATAGTGGAGGACTCCGGTAATTTCGATCACCTGGGGTTCTTTAACGTGCACCCGAATCTGAGCACACGGGCCTACAGCGTTTTCGCCTCCATCGAAAATGCAGCCTCCGCAGCCGGGATTCGATCCCGTGACCTGTGGGTCAGCAGCCGAGTACCTTAACCACTAGACCACCGTGGCGGCGCAGTGTAAACATTTCGACTTGCTCAAGTTGTTCGCTGCACGCGATGCGCGTGGCCTATGACTAGGTCCAAGTAACCTGCGTCAATTTTTTATACGTACACATAAAAAAGTATAATCTCTTTCCGTTACTGGTCTTTCTGTAAATTTATTTTTGTTACTGGTCGTCGTCATCGTCGTCGTTGTCATCGCCTCTCCTTTGTTTGCCAACACTTTACCAACACGCTGATCAGGCCTCGTCAATGCCTCTGCGGGGACAAACTGCTCTCAGGGGACAAAGCTCCGAAGTAAGCCATTCTTGCAATGCTATACCAGAGCTTCTCGGCGGATATCATCGTTAGAACGCTGCACGACTCCTGCTGTGTTAACCAATGACTACAGATGTCCGTCTAAATGAATATGTGGAGCCTACATGGTTCTCAAATGCGTACGACCGCTGCAGAGCAGTGTCAACTCATTCAATGTCGTATCGAGCTTTTGTACTATATAGTACGAACGTGGGGCACGCGATCGATTCGCAAAGACCCAAATTTGTTTGATGTAACGATGTCGTCAGCTCTAACAAGCCTTACAACACTTTTTAGCGCATGGTCAAAGCAAAAAAACGGTGCCAATTTTGTGGATGTTTCTATTGTAATATTTTTGTTGGAAACCCCCGATAATTGGTTGCATAACACGGAGATGGCGCCATCGATTTCCTCCATTTTCTCTGTTACCCTGCCATTTATTGTACTTCTCATCGATACAGCAAAGATTCAAAACGAGATTACGATCTTATACATGAACAGTGCCCTGACAAAACAAACCCGACAGCCGAGCATGTTTCGCTTAGTACTTGATCTTCCTGAAGGACTTCATGCGTTAAGGCTAAGAGGTGATTCTCTGCCAGAATAACGGCGTCAGGTTAACGCGCCGGAGTGCTACGGATAATGGAAGCGCTTATCTTTCTCTGCAGTGCCCGGGCAGAAAGATTGTCACTGGCCTATGTTGCGGAACAACAACAAATATTACAGCTCTTCCTCGATGCTTCGTAGCATGGTCATTTCCGGCACTGCCCTGCCCTCACGAAGAAATGAAGCACTGTTCTCCTAACGCAATAGCGTTAAAGAGCTCGTTTCGCAGGAATTGCGGCATCGGCATCGTTGGCTGTGAGCGAAAAAATCATCATCTTTTGTGCGACCAAAAAATTGAGGATACTGCACATAGAATATATAATAAAATATGCTGGGGCAAAGTGTGTATTGAACCCCTGTTGTTCGCAGCGAAAGCGGATGTGTCACCACAAAGCCACACGTCTGCTTGAGAATACAATGAAAAAGACTCCCTCTGCTTGGAAATGCAGTGTAAGTAACTTGCATAGTTTACAAACACACGCGTCCTGTGTAAATGCATCACAATAAAGCACGAAACACTGCAGTAACAATGCATGGTACAAGCTTACATTGCCATTGGGCGTAAGAACATGTGATTATTATAATGACTTTCATGGTTTGAAGCTAGTCACTCACTACAAAAAGGCACACACGCTACTGCGCCTACTCGACACTAGACAGAAGACCTTTTTCCGAGGAGAAGATCCTTGGTTCATGGCTCTACGCGTCGCAGGCCAGCAAAGCGACGCGGGCATTGCTAAGTTTTCTAAAGACGACCGGACTACGCGACCGCTTATAAGCGTGCAATGGACAAGGTCACATCTACAAACATGTTGCCCTTCACTTCTCTCTCTTTTCTCCTTTAATACCCTCACCCCTTCCCCCAGTGCAGGGTAGCAAACCGGACGGGCGTCTGGTTGACCTCCCTGCATTTCATTTCTTCCCTTCCTCCTCCTCCTCGCTTAAGGCCACGTAGTGGGTGCATAGCAAGTTAGAAAAGATTTCATTCACTAAGTGCTTGAAGTACGCACTATAGGGACAGTATATCGCTATCACGTTCAACACCTAAAGCAGAAGTTTAAAAGGTACCGTATTTGTTTGTTTGTTTTTTCAGATGTTGATATCTTAAAGTATACGTGAACGTATGCTGCCCCTTTCAGGGAAACTGAATAGTGGATGGTGGACACTGGAGTCACTGAGGACACCGAGCATTCCGGATTATTCTCCCCAGACTACAAGCACTGATTAGAAAAGTTGGTATTATTCCTCAGCGCTGGCTTCTAAAACCGGCCGATTTCTTTCTTTCCTGACACTGCAACGGACGGCGTTGGCGGAATATGCGTGACTCGCCTCTAATGCATGGCTTGGGGGTCAAAGTTTCTCAATCGCAAAGAAGTCCTGTGCCGTAACCAAAGCGACGCGGTATCGTACCTCGAAACGAGGATTAAAACCGCGGCCACCACTACGAGCTTCGGGAGGCCACGTTAAAATTTCGGAGCATGCATCCCCAAATGTGGTGACACAGTAATCAGGGGCTTTTACAGGAGATGCAACAAAATTTTCGTTGGTGACCTGTACCAACTTGGTTGGTCGATAATCCTAAATATTAACTGGACAGCGTGAATTTATTGCGGGACTACGCAAGAACACAGAAACAAAGGACAAACTCTACTTCTGTTCTCTTGCGTTGTTTCCTACACCTGTAGCGAATTCGTGCGATCTAATGTTGAAGAGCATAACGAACTTCGATGCATCCTAGCTCGTTACAAACATCTGGACCACACGTTTTAGCTTCGCTGGATAACTATCGGTGCGGAGCAGTCGGTGATTTACATTTTAGTTTCATTATTGTATACACGGCTGTTAACCTTTTTTCCGAAGTTCTGCAGAGACAAAAAAAAATAAACAGAACGTAAACAGGGCCTTTTCTTTACGGCGCAAAGCATGTCTGAGAAGTACTTGGGGCGAGCGGACGACAGAACGCCATTCATAGAACATGTCGTATGGCATTAAAAAGCAAAAACGGCCCCCCAACAAAAATATTAAAAAGCAGTCAACCATTTGGCGAGTGGCCAACGGCGTTGAAAGGAGAAAACGATTTGGGTACACGTTAAAGAACCCCGGGTGGTCAAAATTTCCGGAGCCCTTCACTACGGCGTCTCTCATAATCAAATAGTGGTTTTGGGACGTTAAACCCCACAAATCAATCAATCATTGAAAGGAGAAAACGGCCCCCGCAAAAACCACATTCGAGGCAAACTAATCCAACGTAGTGTGTTAAGCCCGATATCATAATATAAAAACGAAACTTCTTCAAGTGAGGTTGATTGATTTGATTTATTTGTGGGGTGTAACGTTCCAAAACCACCATTTGATTATGAGAGACGCCGTAGTGGAAGGCTCCGGAAATTTTGACCACCTGGGGTTCTTTAACGTGCACTCAAATCTGAGTACATGGGCCTACAACATTTCCGCCTCCATCGGAAATGCAGCCGCCGCAGCCGGAAATCGAACCCGCGATCTGCGGGTCAGCAGCCGAGTACCTTAGCCACTAGACCACCGCGGCGGGGCTTCAAGCGAGGTTCACACTACTCTGTTTGTCCTTAGTTAATTTTCTTATCAACGGTGGATATAGTTTAAGGAGCTTTTAGTAGTGACCGCTTAGCGATAAATAATCTTAAGCCAAGCGTCTCGTCAGCTGACGCGAACACAAGAGCGGGCGGCGAGCATTCCTTTTTGAGAAGCAAGCTGCCGAAATCCCGGGCTCGTACAGCACTGCTCCTTGGAAGGCCGCTCGCGTTACGTTTCTTCGAAACGGAAATAGCGGCTTCCTTCGTCGATCACGTGGCCGCACAAAGACGATACTGTGTCGAGCCAAGCTAGCTGCAGTGACTTCGATGCGAGAACTACGTGATTTGGATGGCAAAACTGCGAAGTCGCCAGCCGATTCTCCAGGTTCGCTATACAATGCGAGAGACAACACGTGAAGATGGCGGCGGCTTTTGACAACGCGTGACATAACTACGCGTATGATGGAGATAAGGGTGAATACGAGACTTTTGGTTGACCCCTACTGGTCGTTTCATCAATCTCATGCCCTACACACTCGAGTGATTCGAGAACATAGTACAACACAATATAATTGTTTGACACAGTATTGAAATTAAAAGTGGAAGAAAACTTGCCACCAGCCAGTGGCAAGTTTTCTTTTCTTACACTTTTAATTCTACACAATTACAATACAATTACTTCCAAAAACATCCCCTACACTTCTTTTGGCATTACTGCCAGTTGGTTCTCATAATAGCATGTCTGACAAAGGAAACCAGCACTTAAATTTACGCTTTCTTCGATATATCAGTTTGGGTCTTACGTCCTAAAACCCGGACATGGTCATGCGAGATACCATAGTCGAAGGATTTAGAAATAGTGACCACCTGTGTTTTTTTTAACGTGCTCCTATATATAGAAACACCAGCCTCTATCACTTTGCCTCCATCATGATTGGTATGTAAGGCTTAACGTCCAGAAGCATCATACTATTATGAGGGACGCCGTAGTGGAGGGCTCCGGAAATTTCGACCACCTGGGGTTCTTTAACGTGCACTCAAATAACTTCGCCTCCATTGAAGAGCGGCTTACATGGTTATCGGGTTTGGCCTGCTGTGCAGTCGAGAACCATACACAGTATAGACCATCCAGAGTCGCTCAATTTCTTGGAGGCCGGATGGTCGATAACCTGGAAGCTGAGATGGTTGAAGAATCGAACCCCGGTACACTTGCTGCGTCACGGGTTACATTTTTCAGCGTCGCTGAAAGGCAGAGGAATCCCCGTTCCTCACATCCTATAACTTTCATGTTGAGTGCAACTGGATGCACTTTTTTTTATTAACTTTCGTGCGCGAAGTCACACCGACCAGTTAGGTACACCACTACACCATCCTGGAAAGGAACACGTGGTTTTGGAACGTTCAACTCCGCATAAAAGTCAATCAATCAATTATGAAAACTACAACGGCCTGCGCCGTTGTTTCCAAGTCAAATAATTCTTTTTTGTTAATAAAGACGCTTAGAAAGCAAAAAAAACAAAAATAGAAGGTAGCATGCGCAGAAAAATTCACTTTTGCAACTTTCGGTTGTCACGGAATGCTCTAGTTTTTAGTTAGGCTTTTTTTTTCAAGGTGAGGAATTACAAGATAAGAGGTACTAAAATTTACATAAAAAGAAACACACCATTTTTATTTGATTCATGTTATGAGCAACGTAAATACCCGAAAGCCCTCTGTGTGCAAAAAAAAAAACTTAACGTGCGAGCCAGATAAGTGGATTGATTGTTTATCGCATCTAGAAACGACGCAACGCAGAAAACAGTAGAAAAGTCTACCCAATACTCGACCATGCACTTCCCTGCGTTGGATATGTGTCATGCTGCAGAGGACAGCAGCAAAAACGAAAATGGGAGAGAGCGCTAATTGTCTACGCAGAGTCCTCGCGGATTTGAAGCGCCACAATTTGGGGTCGAGTAACCCAAGAATTACCGCTTTCCATTGCATTCATTTTCTGTCATATCAGCATAACTTCAATTCAGACATTTTATTCAAAGGCAACCTTACCCCAAGACGGTCCGACTCGAAGCAACATGACGCATTTATCTCGAGCAACTGCGCAAACCATTCGTTATATTGAAAGCTTCGATGTACCGCTTGAATACGTTTGCACTTTTCATAGGCTACTTTGCGGACGGTTACCGCCACTTTGGGATGTAGCATTGCAGTTTTATATGTCTAACAACTAAACGAACCAAACTACGGTAGGCAGGTGAGCATATAAAGGGTCGGGTTGGTGCTTTCGACATTTCATGACCTTGCCCGCCCAGCGATACGTGAAATTGAGAAAGCATTCCTTACACAACCCGGCTATGTGATCCCATCTGTATGATGTAAAAAATTGTCTGTGCGGCACATGCTACAGGTGCGATAAGCCTTGTCCAAACATGCAAACCCCGTCGCTGCAGAAACCGTAATTGCGCAACAGCGTTACGCAGTACGCGTTGCTTACTCTTTTTTTTTTTTTACTGCGTGGCTTTCCAACTAAATTTAGAGCGAACCTAGGTGGTTTGGAAACTGCATCTGTCCGTCTTTTGGGCGTTTCCTCGCTGATAGGAGGTATGTTGCAAAATTATATCGCTCGGAGCTTACAAAAATAATGGTAGATGTATACACCCATGTACATTACGTAAGTACTCACGTTTTTTTTTTGGAGGGCCGAGCTGGACCAAAATATTATACAGGCTTCAAAAGTGTTCGTTGGCATGACGTCACCAAATTTGTAGATTTTGATCTCGGCGGCCTAAAAAAAGGGATAATTAGGCCACCACTCACTCAGCAGAGTTGCTCATAGCCCGTTCATTCAAACAAAAAAAAACTTATAACGGGTTCATAAAAACACTTAGGCTTTAATACTGCAGACGTAGTTACGGACAAACACCAGGACCGACTTGAAGGCTCTTTACATAGCGGTGATGATTCCGGTCCGAAAGTCTTTTCTCTCTTTCTCCGCATTGAGACAACTGAGGTGGACGGAGGCGTCCATAGCAGTGGTTTATCGACAGACGTTTGACGCGATTGCCATTTACTGACTAAATAGAGACATTTGTGTTTTGAACAGCTAACTGTTTCTAACTTCTAGGACTATGATTCGCTGGGTCCGGTGGTGTAACTCTGGTCATGTGCCCACTCCATGATTAATGGCGTACTGGGTACAAATGTGTGTGTGTTTAGATAAATTTATTCTCAGGAACAGTGAACATCAATTACAATCCAACAGAAGATAGCGATGAAACACAACATCCACAGACACACCAAGAATTGTTACAAAAGGATATGTTTACATATGTACACGGAACACAACACACACAGATACATAATAATTGTTACAAAAGATATGTTTGCAAATGTACAATACATGGTGAACGAAGAACACATAAATGAAATGTAAAGATCCATATGTTAAATGTTTGCATAGTGATTACAAAGTATTTGTGCGAGCACTAAACAAACATTAAGCTACCAAAACCAGGCAGGCCTGAAAACAAGCTTTACACGTCTCTCGCAGACGAAAACAAAAGGGCAGGACCAGTGTCGAAGCAATTCCTTCTCACCCAGAAAGAAGAGTTCCTCCGACAAAACAGATAGTGTGTTTAGAAAAAAACTGATGAAAGATGTATAGTATTTGGTCCTCTCCTATGGGAGAACACTAGGCCGTCCTGTGGGCCTGACACTGATTCACAAAGGACGATTACTATTTAGTGCAATTACTGCGTTTAGAAAAACTTATTTATAGTGTGTACAGAACAGAAAGGCTTCATGCCATTCCAAAAACAGGGCACATACACTTTGGCACGTCTATGTATCACGACCAACATCACTACGTTACAGTGAAGACATTTGCTCTAATATACATGACAATGTTGACATACATGTACATAAGAACTGAATGCAATATCATGATACAACGGTATAGCGATACAATAGATGCAATGAAACACGATTTGTAACAAATGAAATCATATATAATACCCCTGTCACACGGGCACTTAAAAGTCTTTTAAGTAAGCGGTCTTTTTCTGAAAAGGAGTTGCTGACAGCAGACACACGGCACAGAGCGAACTCATTTTCAGAAGCGGTCTTTTTCGTAAACGGCGTTCGTCGATCTCTTTTACGGCTCCGAATGAGTAGCCTCGAAACCAGTGGGTGCCAGCAATTTTCGAGTGGTGGGAAAAAAAGAGCGAATGCTTATTTTTCTGTCATCAAAACTCTTTGTAAAAACAAATTTCATATCCTGCAGAAGGTGTAATGAACTCTTTTAATGGTTATTTCGTTTTCTAGTCTCGTAAGCAGCTACAACGCGTCAGCAATATCACGTGGTGACGCTCGGTCTTGCGCTGCTTTATCCTGTCCTCGGCGGCTTTTCCAGCGTCTGCCTCGCTTTCCAGAGCGAGAAGGCAGGCCGTGAGGCTTGCGATCCTCGCTTTTTTTCGCGTACGGTCGCCCATAACGTGTCGAGAGCAGTCGAGAGCAGCGAAAAACAAATACGGTAAATAAAAGCACAGTGGTGCCAGACGGACTTGTGCACGTCGCTAGTTATGGGAATGCTTCCTTATCTACCTTATCTAGTGCAAAAAAACATTCACATTGGTGTTTCTTCATCTCTTATTCTTAAATTTATTTGAAGAAACGAGCAGTGCAACAAGTCTTTAATTTGTACATTGTGATACATTGTTTAATTTTCATTGCTTCTCTTTTAACTGCTAGCGCCACGCTTTCGCTAGCGTCTTCGAACGAAAACACTAAAAGGAGATCGTTGCTGCCGTGTGTCTGCGCCGCAAATACCTCTTTGTTAAAAGTCTTTCAACTTCGTAAAAGACCGCTTACTTAAAAGACTTTTTGCGTGCCCGTGTGACACAGGTATAAGAACTCAACGGGCGCTGCTTAGCACCAAGTCGGTTGAAAAATGAGTTGTATCCTTTCGTGTTTCCCCTTGACGAAAGGGCACGACCAATACCACAGAAACTCGTGCTCCACGAGGAAGAAAAGCTCCTCAGAGAGGAACGCGAGGATCTCTCGTCTCATTCTCCCCAGTATCGGCCACAAAGCACGCCGGCGGCAATTGGCAGCTACGGCCTCACATCGGTTTCTCCAAAGGCTGAACAGCACCGCAACTATTAACAGAGCGGAGAAGCAGCCACGCGAAAATCGGCCGTTGGACACGAAAGTGCGCACACCCTGACCTCGAAAACCAGTATTAAACGCACGCCAAAAAAGGCGGGAAACCACACATTCAATCGTCGCATGTCGATTGGTTTCTACCATGACGTAGTTAGGGCAAGCGGAAGTGCGAACCACCTGCCATCGCTGCAACCGATCTCGCGTGGGGAGCAAGCCCCAGCCCAACCTCCATACAAAGTCTCTGAGATGTCCTGGCAACACTGCGGCATTTATTGGTTTCCAACCATGGTTCATCACAGATTGACGATGCTGGGGCACCAAGGGCCGTAGAAGGGTGGCCATTATGTCCACCACTTTAGAATCGGCCACCTCTATCTCTGGGCACGTAGCTTCCAAACGTCGGTGAAATGCCAGAAGGGCTCGATACAAAGATGGTAATTCAGTGTACTGGGGACCTTGGTTAATTTGGCTATCCAGCAAGAAGACACGTAGTGATGGCCCCAGATGGTAGCGAGCCAGTGTCTGAGTGGGCATGCCATCATTGCTTAGTATTCGCAATAGAGTGCGGAGGCACAATGTAGAAGCCGTGACAGAAACGTCCGGGAATGCAAAACCGCCTTGATCTCGTAGTTGAGCTAATGCTGGACGAGATAACATTTTTGTGCCACCAAACCAAAAAAATGAACTGATGCAGCTTAGCACTTTCCTGCAGACGTTGAGCGGTAGTTTGACAGAATGGCAAAGGTACCAGAGTTTTCCCAGGTACACCGTTTGAGTTAAGTAGTGGCGTTCCAAGAGGGGTGATTCGAAGTACCTGGCTGTTTTGATATCACTTAGAAGAGTTTGTACAACGGATGACCAGATGCTATCCTGTATACCAAATGCAGTGAAAGTAACTCCGAGTATTACAATCTCAAGAGACCACAGTAAAGGCGACGTGATGTTGATACGACCGCTGGGGTTGCCAATGATAAATACTGGCTTTTAGAAAAGTTTAACCTTGCACTTGAGATAATGCTGAAATCATGGAAAGTGTCAAGAGAAGCTACTGCGGCTGTTCATTATGTACAAATAGAGTAATGTCATCTGCATATGCAGTGACCTTTGCTTGAGTGTTACCGAGTATAGGTAAGCCACGAATCTGTGGGTGACGTTCAACGGCCCTTAAGAAGGGTTCTAATGCAAGGATAAATAACACTGGGAAGAGGGGACACCCTTGACGGACCCCACGCGTGACTCTAAATGCGTGACTGTCACGGAAATCTAAGTGAAGGGTACTTTCTGAATTACTGTACACCGCGTGAATGAGGTCAATGAACTTATCCGGGAATCTGTATGCATGTAAAACATTTAGTATGTAGTCGTGTTCTATGAAATAAAAAGCTTTCTCTTGATCTGAGGAAACCAGCAGTCCTTGCGCACATTGGCTAGGGGTGTATTGAATGATGTCACGCGTTAACGCCGTATGGGTGTGTATTTCTCGGCCCGGAACAGAACAGGCATGGTGGGGAGCGATTAATGTTGCAAGAGATGGACTGATTCGGCGCACCATGATGTTGTCCAAGAGCTTGTGATCTACATTGCGCAAGGTAATGGGGAACCAATCTTCTGGTATTGTGCACATTGGGTCTTTCTGGGGAACTAGTGTTATACGGCCTTTGTGGAAAGTGGTTAAAAGGGTAATATCTCGGAAACACTTGCGAATGACGCGTGACATAGTTGGACCAATGATAGACCAGAACTATACATAAAACTCTGCAGGGAGTCCGTCAGGCCCTGGGGCCAATCCCTTTTTGTGTTTAGAAAAACTTTATTCTATCATGGGAAGCAACAAACCTAAGAAACGAGCGTCTGTACAACAAGCACAATAACAAACAAATGACAAAGCCAACATACATTGGACATTTAAACAAAAGTGTCCAAGTATGTAGGGTGTATGTATTACTACATACACTACATATATAGACTAATCACAATAGTAATCACACAATCACAAGTACGTAGGGTGTATGTATGACTACATACACTACATATATACACTAATCACAATATGGACAATGTACATGATGATATGTGTACAGAATTTACAAGATTTGGTGAAGATGTTAGAAAATATGTACAAGAGGTATATATATTCGTAAAAATATATAAAATAACGTCAGAACGAAGTGCATATATACAATAACTCACACCCACACGAGGCATACACAAACACATAGAAATGGTAAACACACGCAGATTACATGCACTAGTCATACATCGACAGGTGAACTGGCTATAGGAACCAGGCCAGGTGGAAGACCAATCGAACACGTCTGTCAATTACGGACAAAAAGCGGCACGGTTATTGTCGCCGAAATTCTTCCTCACCAAGAAAGAACAATTCCTTTGACAGAAACGATAAGAGTTCAGAGTAAAGGCGTTCCAGAATCGAAAAAAAAAGTACGACGACGATGACCTGCCGCTACTGCCTCGCACCTATTACGCCAAAAACAAAAAGCTTCCGCAGGCATTAGAAGGCGTGCAAAGCGACTACGCAACCGTTGACCAGATGTTACAAAGCGATTAACACATAAGCCACGAAAACTAGTGTTAACGGACTTCCAAAACACTTTTGCAATGACACTTTGCTGATGCATATGCTGGTTAGACTCCTGTAACGGGCAGTTAGGACAAGTGAAAGATAGGATCATGCCCCACTTCTCCAGTCTGTCCCGTGTTGGCAGTACTCTCCATCCAAGACGTCACTTAAAGTCACGGAGGTGACAAGGCAAAAACGATGTCGTTATCGCACTCCACGAGACATGCCTAGATCGTGCTAGACGGGCTGGAGGAACCAGAGGAAGCAGAAGAGCCGCCGTTGTTTCTAATATCTCTTTTGTTTAGAGACATTTATTCTGACGGACAGTGAACATTCATTACAATCCAACAGAACATCGCGACAGAACACAACATCTACACACACACACCAGAAGTTGTTAGAAAAAGATATGTATACATATGTACACGGAACACAACATACGCAGATACGGAAGAATTGTTACAAAAAGATATGTCGACATATACACAATGCATGGTAAGCGAAGAACACAAAAATGAAATGTGAAGATCTATATGTCAGATATTTATATAGTATTTACAAGGTATTTGTGTGAGTACTAAACAAAGAATAACTTACCAATACCAGACAGGCCTGAAAACAAGCCTTACACGTCTCTCGCAGACGAACACAAAGGGGCAGGACCAGTGTCGAAGGAATTCCTCCTCGCCCAGAAAGAAGAGTTCCTCCGACAAAACAGATAGTATTTCTTTGTACAGTCACTCCAAAATCAGGAAGAGAGCACAGCGGCGACGACCTAGTTTAAGAGAATTTTATTTCCAGATATGTCTTATATAGCTTATGTGCACACAAAAAGATGGACAATGATGATAATGTCTATGCACAGTGCAAGCTTTTATATACAGCAAAAATACCTTATTTGTGTATGCAGTGAAGTACACTGCACAAATTTCACAAGGACAGAGCATTCATGAACATCGATATGAGTAAACTTATATAAACAGTAGGCTATAGGCACAAACAAGGGGGGGGGGGGGGGAGGGTCATTCACAGTGCAAGGTGACGTTTTTGCATTCACCTGTGAGGACAATTTGCTCTCGTGCTAAAGAACAATATTGCACAAAAAAGACAGGTTTCTAAAAAAGAAAAGGAAAATATGCACGGCAATTTTACACTGGTACAAGCGCTAGCCCACCTCCTCTTGTTGTTTTTTTTTTCAATAATGAATCGCATAGACCAGCGTCGGAGGAAGGCTCCCTCTCCCAGCATGACTAGGTCTTCATTGAGATGCATAAACATTACGTTTCTCAACCGATGTAGAAAAGGAAACATGGCCCTCTGAAGACGTCCTCTCAGGTGGGCCAGTCCCCTCCGCTTCCATAAAACGAAGGCTCCGATAGCCATTAAGAGTTCGACAAAGTAATTCCTGTGGCGGGACTTCCACTGCGTACTTATTTGGAACATACTGGTAACCATGCGCCAAAAGGTGCGTGCCACTATACATTCATGAGAGACATGGTTCAGCGTTTTGCATCGGCCGCATTGCGGACATGTGGCGGAGGGCGCCACGCCCCACGCCACAAAGCTGTCGGCCGTTGGTAAAGCTTCCCATTCCCTGAGCCAGTTTAGATCACGGACTTCAGAGGGGAGGGACGTGTTTGTAAGAGTCCTACGTCTTTTCATGTGGCATTTGCGGCACTGTTCCTCAGTTACACTTTTAAAGCTATTTGTTCACTCATGTCGGTGGGAGACATTTCCATCAGCGACGATTTGCTGCAACAGCTGGAGAAGATGTATTTTCTGCCAAACCGAACAGACAATATTTCAGAAAGGTACATTTCAGCTGAAGAACCGGGAATTTTCCAGAGATAATACAACACCTATTGTCATAACCGATCACAAACTATGCACCAAATGCTTTCTGTTGGCTTATCTCAACACAGGAACACACAGGACAGGTATCTTTCCTAACAAATAAACAAAACCACTTCGTAAACAATGACAGCGATTTTTTTCCAACCTGCAGCTCACAGACGTTACTACAAAGTTATTACACAAGAGTCCTCATGGCCGCTCAAGTGACAGTGTGGTGACAAAGCTGGTCGAAACGTCATAAAAAGCAATTACAAGTGATTGTTTCAGTCACTGAAACACCCAGCTGAAGAAGAACAGATCTTTTAATTTAACTCTAGCAGCCAAATCGCCGCGTAAGTTTGATTGATTTATTGATATGTGAGGTTTGATGACCTAAAACCACCGTTTGATCATGAGAGACGCCGTAGTGAAGGGAACCGAAAATTTCGACCACCTGGGGTTCTTTAACGTGCCCCCAAATCTGAGCACACTAGCCTACAACATTTCCGCCTCCATCGGAAATGCAGCCGCCACAGCCGGGGATTCGATCCCGCGACCTGCGGATCAGCAGCCGAGTACCTTAGCCACTAGACCACCGCGGCGAGGCAACCGCGTAACTTTGATAAACACTTGAAATTATCGCCTTTATAGGGCTTTGTATGCACGATGAGCGAGGTAGCCATAGCGTATCCGAGCGCACCACGGCTGCTTCGCATCCCATCGAAGTGGCCTTCGGGGAAATGGTCCATAGTTTTTTTTTGTATTGTTAAACTTTCTAACCCAAAAGTGTTATATGCCGGCGTCCAACACGGCTCCGCTGGCGTAGTTCCGTCACGGAAGTGACGTTGACAAATATATACTATGAGATTGCAAAGAAAAATTCAGACGGCAAACACTTGACGCGCGGAATCAAACCAGCAACCTGTCGATTCTCATCGCGCGGCGCTATACCACTACGCCACGAAGCTTACATTGTGTGAAATGCCAACGGCAAGCCACTTATACACACCCTACACCATTGGGCAGTTCTCGCAGCTTCGAAACTTCAGCGCTTTTCCGTTATCAGTGGCAAGATGGCGCGACGGGCTCGCGTTGGGCGCACTCTAAAGGTTGTCGCCTCCACAAAGCACCGCCTCCATAGAGTTTCCTACAATACTTAGTAGAGGAAACTCTGGCGCTAGTGTCTATGGGAGCTGCAACGCACGGCGCTTCAGCGAGCATGGGAATGACGGGTAGTACACACATTTGTCTAATTAGCGTACTCCTAGCCTGCTTTTGGCTCCGTGTGTGTTCGTGTGGCTAGGAGCTGTTTTCTTACGAAACAAGTAATAGCAAATATTCAGCGGTTGCGCTTCATCATTTTATTTTTTTAGACTTACTTTCCAAATTGGCTCACGAAGTTCAAAAGGGTTCAATCTTTCTTTCAAAACAAAACCGAAACACAGCAATAAACGAAGCCGCAAGTACGATTCGCCGCCCACAAGTACGAAGACTAGGCGAATGTGTGTACTACCCATCATTCCCATGGCCACTGAACGATCGCAGCGCCAGAGTGCCCTCTAGTTAATTTTGAGAACCTCTATGACCTCCTCCACGGAGCGTGGTCTCCCCTGCGTGCGCGCTTATCAGACTCGTAATTAAGGAGAGAACGAAGGTCACTTGCACGCTGACGTGGCCATGGTTACGAAAGGAGCGCGCTGGTGACACGTGACGCAGGCAAACTTGTGACAGTTCTTCGCACTTGCCCTGTGTATTGCGCGCTCGTTTCGTGCGTCCTCCTTTCTGTTTGAATAGCGTGTTTCAAGTGTCGAGCTGCGACAGTGGTTAGACCGCGCCCTTCCCGTGCATGCTAATTTCGCGCGTCCTTTCTGCTTCAGGTGTGCGCTGCAAGTTTCGAGTCGCTTGCAGTTCTTAACGGGACTTTGCAATTTGGTGCTGAAACAGTGTACAATAAACGCTCAACTACCTCTGTGAAGACACGTCTCTCGTGTTATACCGATTCCTATATAGGGGGATGAGCCAAGTTTTGTTTCTTCTTTTTGCGTGTGTCTCACACACGTTTTTCTTCGAGCGTTGCCCCGTAAAATTCAAACTGAGTTACATACAGTGACAAAAAAAGTCGACGACAAAGCTCCGTCCTGGAGTCCATAATGTCTGCGTTGAAGTCACCGACCAGTATGAAGGGTTTGTGCTTGTAGGTATTCTATATTGTTTCTCCACAATAATAGTTGTTCATCAAATGGAAACCTTCTTTTGTTATTCACATGCACACATGTTTCGACTATTGAAAGGTTTTCTAACCACCATGACAGCGGACAATGAGCTTCGACGACAGAGCTAGCTAAAAAGGTCCATAATGTGTACGTTGAAGTCACGAGCTAGTGTATGAAGTGTTTGTGCTTCTCTTTGTTTTATATTAATCTGTCCCAATCTTGATTGACATTAGTCTATTGTTAAGCAATTTTCGCGACATCTACGAACCTCCGCGTGACGGAAGAGAACGACGACAAGGCTAGGCATTAGGGTGCTTCACGCTTTAAAAATATCCACGCATTTCCACGAAGTGCGAGTGGTTCTTAATAAAGAGAAAGGAAAAGAAAAGTGAGCCCCGTTATTGCCTGCTTCAGTGAGCGACACCGCCACAGGGCTCATAAGGGATGGGGGTGAGGAGGGATTAAAAGGGTAGAAGTAAAGGTATAGGAAAGAGGAAGCAACAAAAGACTGAGGGGATAGGAGAGACAGGAAAGATGGAAGCACGGTCACTGGAGTCCGAGGACGGGGTACACTTGCGAGAGATGTTGTCGGCGTCTGTAGATGGCGTAGAGCAGGTCCAGTAAGTCAGAGCTTCACTGTCGTCGAAGGCCGTCGGCGGCAGGAAATGACGTAGGGCGAGCTCAGTCGGCCAGAGCTACGGTGACGCCGAAGGTCGCAAGCGCGCGGAGCGCGCGGGCGCACAACCGGTCGGCACGAAATCCAGCGAAGTGAATCATGACGAGCAGGCTATGCTCCGGGTATCGTGCGAGTGAGTAACCGTACCTTACCCTAGCATTGCTTCGTATGCTACGAACGTAGTGACATAAAATGACTGAGTTACATAAAGAGTCGACGGAAAAGCTAGGTCTTATAGGGACGGGAACAGATCGGAAAGACCTTATCGAAGTTAGCGCCACGAGAAGGCGTTGTTGGGATCGCTCACTCTCGCACGCTGCTTGACGTCCAGAGAGACCCCAACCCAGTCATTCACCGCACCTATTCCTCTTCATCTACCCCCTCATTCATACAGGTTACTTAGTGGCGATGCACGCTGCGATTTACACCCGCGCCCTTCTTTCTTGTCCCGAGCGTCAAACTCCCCGCGGAAATACTCGCGAAGTCAGCGCCACTGGGCGGACGGAACAGTCTCCTCTTTTTTTTTTCCCCTTTTTCACGCACCACCACACCCCGTCATCATTCATGGCTGTAGCAATTAGAAGAACGGTCCGCGACAGTGAAGCTGTCGTCTCCCATGGGAAAAGCAAAAGGAGGGTGGGGAGGGGGGAGAGAAAATGGATGGAAAAGCATCACAAAGTGTACGTACTGCTTCTTTAGCCACCGCTATGGAGGGGTTAACGGGAGAGCGTGGCTTAGCTGACTGGTGCGGAACTTCCAGGAATTAGTTCCTCTTAACCCTCGTTACACACCCGTATTCATAATGGATTCCTCCGCATCGGTAAGAGCGCAGCCGCGCGCTCACAAGCAGGGCGGTGTCGCGAGATTTGGGCGATGCACTGAGCCCAGACGTCTGGTTATATTTGGCGTGAAAGACGCATAGCTTGGCTAATGTGCGTAACGGTGGCGTGTTAAACGGCTATACGGTTAACGCCTTTGGACCCTGGAGCGAAATGATCGGCGAGAAGGGCTGCTTCCTACAGGCAGAGTCTGACAATATTTCTATTTTAAAAAAGATAGCAGTAACATGCCACCACAGGTTTGGTTTTGAACCTCAAAGACAGTGCTAAAACCTGGCCGAGTTCAGTGTGTATTCGGTTTTTGTCGCCTGCGGTTGCGTTCGTCATTTAGACGCAACAACATGGGAAAAGGCGGCAACATTTGAACCGGCTATCCCAAAATGTTTGAGTGAGGATGAGCTGCCAATAGGTAAGCCAATAATTGTACCGTAAACAATACAAAAGGAAGCGATAACTTTCGTTGTAATAACCTAGGTTGACCAATCTTTAATCCTCTAAGGTGCACATAGGCCCGTGTACTAAACCAAACCTTTTCCCTCAACACTACTTTTCCAATCAGGAATGGCTCATTCGAGCTATAAAGTGCGTTCAACGCCGACCCAATTCGCATTTCGAATACGGATGTTATAAACGGCTGTTTTAGAATACCTGTTTATAAACTCTTTAGTCAGAATTCCTTCGTATATGCTGAACCATATCTTAGCTTATACTCTGGAAATTTTTTATCGGTGATGCACTGACATTTTATTCACTCTCATACTACGTACACTTCATAGCGTTGGATAGTGTAGGAGAAGTGGTGACTATATTGATATCTAGGTATATGCTTCATAATAACGTGTTTATCGAGTTGACGAATAGACGACATTTTTATTTTAGTGGTGAAAATGACGGTAGGAAAAGCACTATGGAGGTATCGTCGATGATGTCCAGACTTGGCTAATGCCCCCTAATGTGTCTGCTAAAGTTGGCCCATTACCGCGAAATGTAGACTCGCGTGGCCCTACTTTTCCTAATTATATGGTAAGTATTGTTGACTATAATGACAACAGTGTCCTCGTTCAATATCAATTCATTTGGGTGACTCGCGTTAGCATGGGCTGCAACCCTATTCATTCTGGAAAATTTTGATTTGATATGTGGAGTCTAACGTCCCAAAACCAGCATATGCTTATGAGAGACGCTGTAGAGGAGAGCTCCGGAAATTTGATTCAGGTGGGGTTCTTTAGCTTGCACCCAAATCTGGTCACACGGGCCTACAGCATTTTCGCATCCAACGAAAATGCAGCCGCCGCAGCCGTGATTAGATCCCGTGGCCTGCGGCACTAAGTAAAATTTAATGCTCCATGCTGCGTAGTCACAGCTGTGTGCAGTGTTCGCCATCAGAGACGAAGAGTGGTGGTTAGTCACATCGGAGCGCCTGCCTCTCATCCCTCTTTCGCGTGGTCGAGCTCAAAAGAAAACGAGCGTCGCAAAATGAAGTGATGACACGCTTCCGACAAACCTTGGGTCTTTTTAGTAAACATTGGAAATACACAGCTCCTGTAACGCAACATCAAGGGCCCTCGGCTGCCATTATTGTCAGAAACATTCCTAGCCACAACCTTGCACCTTGAACTACAATGGGACTGGGCAGACAAAGTAAAGGTGCGTGGCAGACTTGGCGTTCTTTTCTCATCATTAAGAGGGCAGAAGGGTACCCCGCGGTCCACCTCGTGTGGACGTGCGCGAACGTAGTACCTACCACCATGTTTGAAGAGGACACAACGTTAGATAAGGGAGGTGTGATCGTTCATAGGTCTTTTACGCGGCTACCACAGCGAGAAAACAGATTGCAACATCTGCTCATGACGAAGATCACCGGGCCCATTTTCAAGAAATCTCTGTCCAAACCCCAATATGAGTGTGCCAGTTTGGGCTAGTTGGTATGACACGACGATAGTTATAGCGCGAGAACAGAGCGACGACAAAGAGACGGCAAAAGAGCGCTCGTGTCCTACTTGTCTCTTTGTCATCGTTCTGTTCTCGCGCGATAACTATCCCAATATGAGGTGTGAGGAACGGTGACAAGTGAACATCAAGGATGCATTGTTGAGTGTTGTCCCCATGGTAATGCGCCATGGCGTAAGCACGAAAACCACACGTGATTCTGTATTTCTCAGCGAATTCAGCCGACAACATCGAAGGAAGGAAGGAAGACAAGCTGCTAACGCTGCCATGAAGCTGTTGGCGCAAGCGCCGTGAATGAAACATGGAAAGCCGGAATCGAGACACGTCAAGCTCAACCAACACTGTTTCTCTTGCTGCTACGCCCGCTCAAGAGGCCTTGTAACTTACAGAACCATCGACGGAGGGTGTGAGCCATCGCTCCCCGAAGAGGCTACACGGAGTCTGCATTATTGATAACACTGTCGCTTCTTTGTTCGCTCATTTATTGCCGGTTCCTGAAGTGGCTTTATTCGCAGGTTTCGTTCTTTTGTTAAACACGTAATTCTCACTTGCGTACTTCCTGTTCCGGTTATTGCTTCCGGAAAGAAGGCGTCTCGTGGTAGTTCACTGCAATAATATCAAATTACGCAGCATGCACGGACTGCCGAAGTTCAATCGTTCCTCTGTGCACCTTAGTGTGTTCGATTTACTTTTTTTTTTATTTTTAAACTGTTTTTAGTCACGCTGTTAAAAAAATCTGTTTTTCATCTGGCTTCTTCAATTTTTCACTTACTGCATTATAGAGCATCAAAGGTACCAGAATGTACGCTTGACTTATCGCTTTTATCTAGGACTAAAAAAATACACTCATCTCCGCGTATTGAACGATTATGAGTAGGTGAATCTAAATCATGAGGTTCATAATATCTAAGTTGGCGTCACTGACTATTATAAGAGACGGACGCACGGACGGACAGATGGACGTCAAAACACAGCATATTGTCGAAATATTTAGAGCCCTCCACTGTTGTGTTTTTCATAGCCATATTGTGGTTTTGGGACGTAAAACCTTAGATACTATTATCTTTTAGGCCTGCGTGTTATCTTTGTTCACTTAGCGCAACTTTCAAGGTGAGCTCGTCACAGCATTCTTTGTTTTGTAATATTTTAAATCACACATCAGAAAATATTGTGATCTGATTTGGTCCATATGACGTACTACATAGAAAACACTTCTGTAGATAACTTGCGCGTGTAGTCACGCATTCAGGTCATCAACGTTCGGATTTTTCAAGATGCAAGGTATAAGGATGATACTGGTGCCAGCTGCCAATATACATAGCTTGCGCACGGCATCACGAATGCACATCATCTGGCGGGTATCCGTTTGGTCTACGTTTAAATCAGCGTCCTTTCGTTGGCAGTTGAGTAAGTAGTTACAGTGCAGGCAAAAAGAGGCTTGAGTTTGTTAGGATTTCTGGGCGTGCGAATAATTAAAATGAAACACTTATGACCAGAACAAAGGAGTAGAAGCGACAAGAAAAGAAGGAGAGCGGAAAGAAGCTCGTAAATCCGTGGGTCTGTACATCTCTTTCACGTGACCGCCTAGTAAATGACTCTCTCGTCAGGTGGCTCTAGTGTGACGGACGGACGGACCGACCAACAAACCGACAGCCGGGCGTACCAACGGACGGACGCTTCGCCCCACTCATCAACTTTCACTCCTCGGATGCCGTGAATGTGCTGTGAATTTTCGCTCGATGTTCTGACATTAAAAAAACATTATTTTATAATCAATAGGAATAATTAAAAATAATTAATTGAATTACTTTGAAGTGCGAGTTATGTAACCCGCGAATATATTTGTACACCTGTCTGATTTATTTTTTCTGTCGTTGTTGTTGTTTTCTTCGTTTTTTCTTCTTCCTCGATACCTGTACATCTATTCATTTGTCATATTATTATCATTGCACCACCTCCCATTCCTGTTTGGGTGGTTTTTATGGCCAGCAGTACTTTATAAATAAATAAATAAATAATATTGAAACGTAACGTCCGAAAACCACCATATGATTATGAGATGCATTGTAGTGGAGGGATACGAAAATTTCGACCACCTGGGGTTCTTTGGTGCACCAAAATCTAAGAGCACCGGCCTCAAGCATGCCTCCATCGAAAATGCGACCGCCATGGCCGCGATTCGATCCCGTGACCTGCGGGTCAGCAGCCGAGTGCCTCAGCCATTATATGACCTTGGTGGGTGAGCAGAAAAACACTAATTATTAGAAAAAAGTAAAAAATAAAGTGATAAAGTAAGACGTACTGCAGACTTCTCAACAAATTTTTCACTAGAACTTCCTGCCGAGCTCTGTTGCTTTCCAAAGTAAGGTAGTCAGTTAAACGTGACGCACTCCAGGCAGTAGTAAACTACGTACGCTTGGTCACGTCGGCATATTTTTAAACTCTGTGGTTGATCGGCTGTATAGACACAGGTCCCAATTGTGGTCACTGTCGGTTGCCACAAACACTCGAACATATATTTTGCGACTGTCCAGCATATGCAAGCGAACGTGAGCAACTGATATGTTAGATTGGCCGATATATTAGTCGACCATTAACCGATTAGGTTGTCTTAGGTCCTTGGCCTGACGCCAGCAGCACACATGTGGTTATACGAGCCGTCTTCGCTTTCTTAGAAGCCACTGGACTGGATGTACGTCTGTATAGTTACCCAGCATAATAAGAACATATCATCTCTCTACCTTACCATCGTCATTCATCACTCTTTCACTCCCCAGTCACCCTTCCCCAGTGTAGAGTAGCAGGCCAGAGCAAACTATAGCTCAGGCCGACCTCTCTACCTTTCTGTAAATAAATTCTCTCTCTCTGTAGAGGTTGCTGGACCACCCTATATACAATTACATCTTCGTGCACAGAACCAACACCCATTAATACAGGCACCGCACAAACGTTATACGGGCCGTCAAATCTGCCGCCGCTTCCTCCAGGCGAACGCGGTCACATCGAATTTTTGGCGAAAACGAAGGTGACGACCTCGTTGAGCAAAACTGCACGCGTGAGCTGCTTCGCTGACTAAACGACCAAAGTTTATCACCCGCAGAGTAAAAGCAGTTTCAAATGACAAAAAAAAAAGGAGCGATTTTCAATCAGCGTTGCTGGCAGCGAAAAAAAAAACAGTGCCGCCATATCCACGAAGTGAATGATGATGAGTGGGCGAAGCTCCGGAGGTAAACCTGGTCAACCATGAATCCTCCGTACATGTTGCCCACTCGATTTTATTACAAGGCTCCCCTAGCGCTCGTCGCCGCACTAAATCGAACGATTGCCTTCCACCAATGACACGTGTCGTATGGGACCTCATTCCCATTTTATAACATCTGGCATCTTTCATCATCAACTACAAGTAGCGCCATCTCGTTTATAACATTTTGCATCTTTTCATCATCAGCTACAAGTACCGTCATCTAGTGAACACTGCAAGAACTAAACAAGAGGTGGCTACATGCCAGTTCGGTGGCTACATGCAGCGGTCGGCGGCGAGCTCCCGACATGTTGGAAATTTTCGCTCTGATCGCAGCGATGTGAGTGATTTCTGTTCGGTACCATCGAAATAGGGCTGGGCCGGCCAAGCTGTCGAAATGGTGTCGACGCGTTTGTTTCGGTAATGGCTACTATTGTGAATTTTGAAGTGTAGGTAGAGTGGGAAGTATTTTTAAATGATGAAACACGGCTGCTCTTCGTTACCGTTCATGGACACTTAATATCGTAGCGCACAGATTGTTACGTCATATTTGAAAAATTCTACAGCGTCTGCCACAACGAACGGTGGCAAGAAGCGTTGCTCGTCGCTCCAGTCGCAGAGCGGAAATCGTGGACTATTCGCGGTCCATGTGAAATGAAACCGCCATTAGCTGCGGTTGAGAATAGGGAGATTAAGGTGAACAGAAAGATTTTTTTTTTCTGTAATCGCGGCATGTGAAACAGCTTTAACGCGGCAGCAAACTCGGCAGCAGCTTGAAACAGACGATGATTGATTTGTGGGGTTTAACGTCGAAAAACCACCATATGATTATGAGAGACGCCGTAGTGAAGGGCTCCGGAAATTTCGACCACCTGGCGTTATTTATCGTGCACCGAAATCTGAGAACACGGGCCTACAACATGTCCGCCTCCATCAGAAATGCAGCCGCCACAGCCGGGATTAGATCCCGCGACCTGCGGGTCAGCAGCCAAGTACCTTAGCCACAATACCACCGCGGTGGAGCAGCTTGGAACAGACGACAGCAGAGATTTCACTGTCACGGCCGCTGCAGGGGTGCTATCACTAAGCGATGCTTTATGCTAGGCTTTTCGTATCGTCTAACACTCGCATCTGGCTGATCGCGTTGATAACGTCGACCCACCGTCGCCCTAACTACTGGCCAAGCGCGAAAAGCATTGGCATCGTAAAAGACATCGCTCCACGGCTGCTCCCCTGTGCGAGCGGCTGAAAACAACCTTCCAAATCTGCGTTTGCTGCCGCTATAAAGGCACCTTCATCAGTTACGGCTGCACGGAGCTATAGGTACTGTGCTTTTCACAGCGCACAGTACAATTGAAAGAAATGGGATGCACAAAAAACTTGGTGTCAGCCTACACCAGAAAGAACTAGTGCGGTGCAATAAAGTAGCATCACTTCTGAGAAAGGTTGTGCAGGCATTTTATTGCATTAGCTCACCCTATGCCATCAAAGCATGTCCAGTTCAGTTTCCTGCAGAAGAGTTTAAAATACACCTGTGGTGCTGAATGTATAAATTGACTTACCAATATTTGTAAAAGCTGAAAGCGAACATAAGTTTCTCGAATTATACTTGGAAACGTACCGGCATTATCCCAAGATTACACTGCAATAGTACTTGTATTAGATCTAATAAGCACTCCCCCGCTCTTATTATTACTCGCCTTCTATTCTGCCTACTCAGGACTGATTCATTGAAATTAAAGGAGGCGACACTTATCCCTACAAGTGACTGCGAAGAGATGACGGCGAGCCGAACGCCCCGAGGCAATGGAAGGCGATGGAAGGTACTTCTAGAACCTAGCTACAACACATAGAAGCAAGATAAAATCTGATTACATCCGTGTTTTGTCTGTAATAGTCTGTAGGCCAACTCGAGTCTCTCTGCGTAGATAATTAACCTAGAATAAACCTGGCACCGCTTGTAGCTAAAGCATAGCAACAACCTAGGAGCAATCGGATCACTCTTCTGAAATCGTTCAATTTTGCCATTTGAACCTTGCGCGACTTAGTGAAGGTTCGCCTTTTTTTTTTCGCTTTCCATTGCACTTTTGACACTACAAAATGTGCAGAACGACACGTGCAGTTAGTTGCCCGAGCAACGATAAGGACGCGCAAAAAGAGTAAACTTAAGTATTACTTGCCATTTGTACTCCAGCTTTTGCTGAGCACGTAGCGGGCACACTACCTCCTTCGTAATACACAGCAGCACGCTCGCTTGAGTCACCGGGCCATAGTGAAACCATCGCACTCGCACTGCGGTATGTTGAACTGCTCTCAAAAAAAGAGCCTTCAACGTCCATCCGCGAGAACACAGTAAGGCTGCAGGCACAAAACACGCACACATGGCCGACATAGCTGGGCAGTTCGAAAACGGCGTTCACAAGGCCGAGGAACTAATTCCACAACGGCTTCGCTTCAGCACCACTCACGGTGCTGGGAACGAACTATGCCCTCCGCGAACTTTCCTCCTCTAAAATCAACGCTCAACAGGCCGACCCTCCTCTCCCAACATGACGTATCCGAACGGCCGCCAGGCGGACGCCGGATTTGGCCACTTTCATAAGAATGCTACGTCACGCTGATAACGCGCGATGTTCACGGCCTTTCTCGGGTGACGGCCCGAGAGGCGAAAGACGAGGGCGCGCGGCGCGGCAGCTCTGTCTTAAAACTACGGTATACTTTTCGGAACGCGTACTGGGACTTTACCTATATGGTAGCCTCCGCTGGTTATGAGGAATTCAAACAACTCCTACATCAATTTTTGGGGGGCGAAGCTCCTCTTAGTCTGTGCTATATTGCGCACGAAAAAAAGACACACGTATACCTGTGCCTACCTGTGTCCTGCATGTGCCTCCATGTGTCTTTTCTTTTTAAAGACGATAGTCTTTCTTGGGGACCTTCGACGCAAGAACTTTGATCTGTCTGTCTGTACATTTGTCTGTTTGTCGACAATTACCACTGACCGGGTATTCTAAACAGCACCAGCCGATACCCCAAACGGCGAACCCCATCCGCTGCGCCCACCAATAATAGGGAGTTTTAGAATAGCGCACCGCGAGCCCTTGCGGTGTGGTCGCTGCCACTGCGTATGCGTCGTAACGCGAGTCGGCGTTCGCGGACCGCACGCAAAAAATCCAAAATTGTGTGCGGTAATGGCGGCCCGCATGTGGCCCACAAGCGCTGGTTTTGAGGCTGTGGTGTCGCTGCGATCGTGTGTCGCTGTTAGCAGCAGGGTAAACGCTATTCTAAAACGTATATGGCGCCCGCAACACCCACAGCGCTTGCAAACGGTATTCTAAAACTCCCTAATGCTCAAGCATCAGCGTTTATACGTGTGCGATTGTCAATTAAAAAGCAATTATTGCGCATATCTGAGGCACCATAACAACATGTATATATTCTGCATGTGCGCCTTTTACTAGAAATTGCATACATAAGTAATTCTAAGGACCGTAGCACTTATCACGCTGCGCTGACCATGGAACGCTTGCAAGGAAAGGCCAGTGTTTCCAACGCTTTGCTAAGAAGACACGGTGGTGGCCCCTACCCGTCGCCTTGCGTTCTACACCTTATCACCTCTGAGACGGGCGTGCACGCCCGTCTCAGGGCCATGCACTTTGTTCTAAAAAAAAAATGCCAGAATGGCGGTCATGTATCACGTGTGACGTGACTTGATGCGCTCGTTCGCCTCCGCTGCACGCTCGAGGCACTCTAAAGCAGCGCCTCCGGAATACCATTCGCCGATTTTCTTGCGCAGAACATCAAATATATGTTTTGTTCACTCTCTCCACAGGCAAGACTGTCGTCTATCGACATTTGCTGATTAACATGCAGATACGGGGCCAACTTTATTTTTGCGTGCAATTTAGCGCGTCGCAAGTGCCAACCATGTACAACCAACTAGCCCCTACGCTGGCCCTTGTGGCCATCTGGCGTTCTTTAATGTGCGCTGATATCTCACACTACACGAACCTGTACCATGCCTCCTCCATAGAAATGCGAGCGCCGCCGCCGGCATCGAACCCGCGACCTGTGGGTCAGCAGCCGAGCAACGTAAGCGCTGCGCCACCGAGGTTGACGTATAAACAGACATATATCAACTGCGCAGTTTAGTTATGTAACTTGTCCCCCTCCCTCTCTCTCTATCTCTCGAATCGTATGCGACATGCGTTCGCATTTGCGCGAACGAGCTCGCCGAAGAAGCGAAGAATTGCAGTGTTTAAGTGCTGCACCCGTCGAGCGCGCCGAGATAGACAAAACCGATCGCTTAAAGGCATTCTCCGCCATTCTTTTGTGTCCGCCTACATGGGTGAGATATCGACTTAATCGTTGTCGCCCCCGCGTCATACGCACAGCGACGCGACCCCGTTCGTGTCGCTGCAAACAGCGACAATGCCGCCGGAATTTCCGGTAACAGAGGGCAGCACCTGACGACCCCGTATTGTTCACTTGCATTGACGTCGCAGCCCTCGGGTGTTTATGTGTCGCGATCCATGCCAGTGATATCTGTCTATACAACGTATCCATATCCAGAAACGTCTGCATTCTGGTATTGCTCCTACCGGCACACCACGTCCATTGTTATAGGCCGGCATCCCATTGTGTCCCTATAGCGGCGTCGGATCGTAATCGTAGGTCGGCATTCTGTCGCAATGCGTTACGACCGTGGCTTTTCGCGCCAAAAGTTGCACGCTCGGAGCATGAGTTGCGAAATACACGTTCCCCTAAAATACGCCACAAAAGTCACACGGTCCTTCGTGCGACTTTTGTGGCCTAAGGCGACTGCAAGGCAAAACACTTTTTTTTTCCCCACGGTTGACTGTATAGATGCCAATGAAATGATGGTTGATGCAGCAGCACGAGGACTTGCTATCCGGATACAATGCGCGAAACGAGTCCTAATAATATGTCAGAGGGGAACGGCCACCGCTTACTTACATTACATTGTCCCGGTATCGTGACGTGAACGAAAGCAGGAGCCGGCTTGTCCAAGACTACACAAAAGTTTATTTGGCTGAATTAGTGTGACAGTAAAACAAAAATCAATACACGCTGTGCACTTATTTAGCGGTGAACAGAGCGTCGGCCGTCGATAACGTGATCACGATTGGGACGCGCCGTTTATACATCACACTTTCCAACCTTATCACTGGTGGTAGCACAAGCTCTGGAATAATTGATTGATTGATTGATTTGTGGGGTTTAACGTCCCAAAACCACCATATGATTATGAGAGACGCCGTAGTGGAGGGCTCCGGAAATTTTGAACCCCTGGGGTTCTTTAACGTGCACCCAAATCTGAGCACACGGGCCTCTACATTTCCGCCTCCATCGGAAATGCAGCCGCCGCAGCCGGGATTTGAACCCGCGACCTGCGGGTCAGCAGCCGAGTACCTTAGCCACTAGACCACCGCGACGGGGCAAGCTCTGGAATAAGCTTGGCTGTTCACGTCCTGCGCATATTCTTAACAGAACTACCGTGATTATTATTATTATTATTATTATTATTATTATTATTATTATTATTATTATTATTATTATTATTATTATTATTATTATTATTATTATTATTATTATTATTATTATTATTATTTACGGGGATGAATACCTTGAATAGAGGAAACTTCAAGTGCGCACAAGCAGAACTTGATGGGCCTTCTCTGCTGCCCGACCAGTTCGTTTTCACGAAATAAATGAATACCCTGCACGAGACATTTTCGCGTAAACCAATTCTTAAACCTGATACAGTTTTCATTTTAATCTGAAGTAACAAGTTTCCATCGCGCTTTGTAGTGTTACGCCGCCGAACACTCACTGTGGCCACTCGGGTGCGCACAGTGTCCTCACCCGAATATTCTTACACCGGGAACAGAACACAGGGATGGAAAATGAATACAGCAATAAATTACAACAATAAAGCAAGAAAGTGCGATAAACAATAGATACGCGGAAGAAAGCGCAATAATAAGACAAAAAGTACAGTTCTGAAGTTCCCTAACGCGCGAAAAAAGGCTTCAGACGCACGACATAAAAAGTTCGTAATGCCGCCCGGGATAACCTCGCCGTGAAAAGTGCCAATACGTCACAGCACCTTGAAGTATTACTGAAGAACCGTTTGGCCGAGTCCACATCAGCATCCAAATGCCACGCCACTGCTAAATCCCAACATCTCGGTGGTTTATGGTCTATTTAATGTGTTCTAGATACCAAAAACAAGACGCTCCATCATAACAACAGTTACCCTCGTAAAAGGTGCCTTGGCATTCTTGGCATCTGGAGAACTTTTTTTAAACTTACACGCCGAGTATGACAAGGTGCTTTTGACAAAAAACAGGGCCACGTATCAAAATGCACTGTAGGGCAAAAGAGTATACAGTAGCTAAAAAAAAATCTGAAGAGCACATCTTGCACGGGGAACTTCGTTTTTCTCACTCCCTCTCTCTCTTTCAGTCCTATGATCAGCTCGGTGCTTTCTGGTGGGGTCACTTCAGCTCGGGTCGACCACGGCACGACCAAAGAAATAAGAGAGAATGCCAGTGGTCACGTCTTTGGGCTAAA
Source organism: Rhipicephalus microplus (assembly GCF_043290135.1). Taxonomy (NCBI): domain Eukaryota; kingdom Metazoa; phylum Arthropoda; class Arachnida; order Ixodida; family Ixodidae; genus Rhipicephalus; species Rhipicephalus microplus. The sequence goes on along the minus strand of NC_134709.1, from coordinate 29,309,742 downwards.
CGCAGGGGGCTGTATCCATACTTCGTTTTGTTTCCATCTTTCATCATCATTTTTTTTTTCAATAAAGAAGTCAATGGAAAAGAGGTCAATGCAGACAATAAGAGGTCTCAAGGGTGACTTCTGATAAGTATTGAGCAATATATCTCTTCCAATGCCTCTACATGAGAAATTCTATTGGGGGTCATCAGAAAAAAAGGACCAAGAAACATATACAATATGCGAAAAGAAATACATACAAGAGGTCAAGGCACTTTCTTAACCTCCCCTTACCCTCTCAAACTCACGCCTCTGATCAATAGATATTGGTCTGGTGTATCGACGCTAGTGCGTCGAAAAACTCGAGTACAAGTGAATGACAACGTGAACCGACATAACTGTTCCAGTGTTACTGAAGTTCATTAGATAGAAGTTTAACGGTGCTGTCACGTTGGGCCACCTTTCTTTTGTGCCGCTTGTGTTGATTCCGAAGCCAAGGATTTCCAACGGTCAATTTGAAGAGACATCTAAAGTTGTCCCTTCAAAAAGCCATCATATACACAATTAACTTTTACGGCACGTTCTATAGAGGCCGAAATCTCAGGGATGTAAGTTCTGGCAAAAACTTCAATACTGTAATAGAACCTGCTCTATCGTCCGAGTTCTGTATCCTTGGGAGATTATCGCACAATATTTCACAAGCAGAGCACCCGGGGGTCGTATCTCTAAGCCAGAACACCGAGTCCTTTCTGTCTTGCTTCGCTAGGAAAGAAACATTTTTTAAAAAATCTCGAACTCCTCGTTTCCGTTTCACAAGTTTGTGTCTTCCGGCCTCACAGGAAGCGCGAACACCGTCGTGTCTTGTCTTTGTTGTCGTCGCACTCTGCTAATTGCTTCCGCTCTCGTCAACCACCGCTGACGCCTGCAGGCGAGTAGGTATAGCACATGCGGCAAATGATGCAAGCATTTCACTTGCATTTCTTGCAACTCTGCTTTTGCGCGTCTTCGTGGAAACTTCGAGCAATTTTTGTCCTAATCAAAGTACTAATTCTGACACCCCCCCCCCCCTCCCACGCCACTTTCCAAAAGCTCTTTGTCATAGAGTTTCCTAATATACACTAGAGGAAACTCTTGCGCTAGTGTCTACGGGAGCTGCAACGCACGGCACTTCAGCGAGCATAAAAATGATGAGTAGTACACACATTTGTCTAATCTTTGTACTTCTGGCCTGCTTCTGACGCCGTGTGTGTTCGTGTGGCTTGAAGCTGTTTTCTCACGAAACAAAAATCAACAAAAGTCCAGCAGTTGCGCTTCACCATTTTATTTTTTTAGGCTTACAATTTTGAATTGGATCACGAAGTTCAAAAGGGTTCGTTTTTTTTTTTCTTCAAAACGAAACCGTAACCAGCAATAAACGAAGCCGCAAGTACGATTCGCCGCCCGCAAGTACGAAGACTAGGCAAATGTGTGTACTACCCATCATTCCCATGGTCGCTGAACGATGGCAGTGACAGAGTTCCCTCTAGTTAATGTTAGGAAACTCTATGCTTTCTGTATTTGATGCGGCATCGCACTGTCTTGGGGACCGTATGCATTGGAAGCTTTGTGCACTCCACCAAGTTTTCAATTATCTCCGAGAACACCCCTGCTTTCACCAATGAGTGACATTGGCATGTGTCAACGTCATCATGTGACGACTCCTAATGAGACGCCATCATGGCGTCGCATATTTCAGCGACCTATTACGTCATGACAATTCTTTCGCATCATTCGTGTGGAATACTCTAGCAGGAAAATATAATAAACCACTATGACACACACGAAATGCAGAACATTATGACCTTTTCAGACGGAATCACAAGCGAGGGACAAAGGAGCCATACCGTATTCCACTTAAAGTTGAGTTTAAGGTTTAGCGAGAGCTTTTCGAAGCAGCGCACCGGAAATCGTACTAATCACCCTCCCAGGAGGCACGGCATCGGTACAGCACCCTTCTTTTCTTATTTTTTTTTTCGCTGTCACGGTGAGTACTTCAATACCGCTGACTCGAAATGTCGCAGAGTAGAAGAACGCATTGTATCGTCACACTCTCAAACGAGAAGCATCGTTGAAGCTCACGAAACGCGATCAAGGTTTTCAAAGGTGGCCCCACGCGTAAGTCTTATTACGAGGGCTTTCATCTGTCTTCTTTCCTCTCCTCTCCTCCACCCGCTCTCCCCTCACTATCCACTCGTACGCTGGCAGAACGGAAGTAACTCAAGAGAACGCTGTTCACACATAGCTTTGTGGGCCCGGTCAGACCTTTCCTTTTGCCCTTCCAAAGGACGCGCACCAGACGGCGCTCCAGTCCGAAGAGGCAAGCTCGTTTTGAGTGCCGTTTCTTCTTATTCGGTAGAAGCGACGCTATGCGTTCTCGTAAGAAAAACGCCAGTCATATAACACAAAGGCTGTCTCAACCCGATTCCCTCTCGGTAACAAGGTTTTTTCCTGGAAGTCAAAGGATGAGTGAACGATGTCTCAAGGAGGAGGAGGATTGAAAGAGGAAGGACAGGGAGGATAGTATGCACAATAACGAGCGTGAGCAGTTTCAGGAGCAACTTGACCCTCTGTCGCATAAAGCTTACGGAAACGAGAGCTTTATAAAGGCTGAATGCTAGAGCGAAGTTAGAAGGAAAAGAATATGCCCGCCAGTGCAGCGGTCTTTAATAAAACTGCACTCCGACCAATTTCTCGAGCTGTGCTGTTTCCGGGGTGCAAGTTGCTGGACACGTTTCGACCCTTCAGACTAAAGATGTTCTCTGGCTGGAAGCGGCCTCGGTGAGCTGAGAACGGCAGGTGATGCTCACGGGTAAAAAAGCTGGGAGCGCTGATTGGGCGTTGGTGGTTTGTCATCCAGAAAACCATAACTAGAAACACGTGGTCTGTAATGGCTAGGCTGAAGAGCTCTATACATCCAGACAATGGCAGTGCTACCGCTAGTCTATACCACTATATTCGCACGTGTGGAGCAGCCTTAACCGTGTGAGTTCCGTCGGAGCTACTTTGTGGTTGGCGGGTAACGCCAGCGAGAAATAAAACCAAACAATGAAAAGCAAGTAATGTACAAGAATAGCATTAATGCAATCAATCTGTCGAAACTCCACAGAAAAAAAAGGCGAAATACAAGTGGCTTATTTGCATAAAGTCTAGACAACGGTACAGAGAAATGAGGAAGGTTGTTGCGCATGTACGGCGGTGCGACAAGAATAGCCAGCATGCCGCACAGGCATTTTTTCGCGGCTGGCAAGATGAATGCCTCCTGTGTTCTATTCATATGCAAAACACCCACGGTCGGCAACGGCTCAAAGAAAACGAGAAATTCTACAAACTAATTTAATGAAACCACGCATGGTGACGTCTTGTTTACTGCGAGGTGGCACAAGGACGACTGCTCATCCGTTTCCTACTTAGCATAACAACGCACTGCAAAAAAAGAACTGAAACGCACACATTTGTCTTTGGTTTTTCTCGATACTTCGATGGACGCCTTTAACAAAGAAGTTGAAGCTCCCGCGTGAGAGGAAAGCAATTTTTTTTTTTTTTTGCGGCACGAGAAACGAGTGAAACTCTCCTTATTCTTCCATGGACTTCGGGCCGAGCATTTAGCTCCGATTTTTCGTATATGAAAAGAACGCTTGATAGAAGAACCATTTTCCTTATAATAGTAAATTACTCTACCACAGTCTCGTAATCATCATGCTTGCTGAGAGATGACACTCAGTGAATGACATAACGCTAAAGAATTATGGTGGTAATCGCCTCCTTGAACGTTCCATACACCAGTCACCGTGACGTCATGGGTTTTGATGGCGTCTACTCTGGCATCATCATCATCATCATCATCATCATCATCATCATCATCAGCCTGACTACGTCCACTGCAGGACAAAGGCTTCTCCTATGTTCCGCCAGTTAACCTGGTCCTGTGCTTGCTGCAGCCAATTTATACCCGCAAACTTCTTAATCTCATCTGCCCCCCTAACCTTCTGTCTCCCCCTAACCCGCTTGCCTTCTCTCAGAATCCAGTTAGTTACCCTTAATGACCAGCGGTTATCCTGTCTACGCACTACATGCCCTGCTCATGTACATTTCTTCTTCTTGATTTCAGCTATGATACCCTTAACCCCCGTTTATTCCCTAATCCAGTCTGCTCTCTTCTTGTCTCTTAAGGTTACACCTACTATTTTTCTTTCCATTGCTCGCTGCGTCGCCCTCAATTTAAGCTGAACCCTCTTTGTAACTCTCCAGGTTTCTGCTCCGTAGCTAAGTACCGGCTAAGCACCAGAGTACCTCCCTACTGTGACATACACAGTTCCAAATTGATAGATGGGAGAAGTATTTTCCTCCAAGTTTCGACGGGAGCTGTCACGCACGGCACTTCAGCGAGCATGGGAATGATGGGTAATACACGAATTTGTCTGATTTCCGTACTTTGGCTCCAGTTGAGTTCGCGTGGTTTGAAGCTGTTTTGTTGCGAAATAAAAATCAGCAAATGTTCAGCAATTGCACTTGACTACCTTAACCTTATAGACTTACCATATCAAATCGGCTCACGAAGTTTAAGAGATTTCGTTCTTTCCTTCGAAACAAAACCGAAACGCGGCAATAAATGAAGCCACAAGTACGATTCGAGGCCCGCAAGTACGAAGACTATATGCAAATGCATGCGTGTACATCATTCCCATGGTCGCGGATAAGGTCCCTAGCTAGGGACCCGATTTGCGGATAAGGTCCCTAGATGAAACAAGTTTCCAAGGTAGCGACACCTTTCCCTTTCCTCCTCGCCTATGTTCCTGCAGCGCCCCCTAGAAGGTTCAAAGCTTTCATAAAAAAGCGAATGTTGGTTTCAGTTGTCAAGGTGAATAGATGTAAATGAAACAAAATTGAAATAAAATGAGTCGTAGAATAAACGGTTACCTTTATCAACATAAACGGTACAACACAAAAGCAAGCGGGATGTGCGTTAGTCAACTGGTAACGTTGTGCAGTTCTATATTTTACACCACTAGCCATAGCCTCTCGTGTCGTACATCGTAGTTCGCCCTGTTATAACTAGTCCAGTTCTCCGAATGTGTTTTGTTCGTGCTGTGACAGAGTGAACGCGCTTCTCGCTGGATCTAATCAGTGACCACAGGGCGTGACGTTGTGACGAATGATTACAGCCGGCTTGTGCCCATGCAAGAAAAAAAAAACACGGACAGACTAGTACGAACGCTTGACTGGCAGCAATGCGATAGCAGTTTTTTTTTTGTTATGTGCCCATTTTGACAATTGTGATGCCAGTTAATTCTGGTGCGGTGCGCGGATCTTCCTCAAAAGTGAGAGTTCTACTGGTGAGGTGTCCCGAAGGAGCGCGTTTCGGCTCCTTTATGCCGCGTTCCGGTCAACTGGTCAAACGTGAAATGTTCCTGAAGGTGCGTTGATTACAGGCTCCAGCTGCTCTGTATCTCTGCATACGCACAGGTATTTGTAACAACTGGCATGAACTAGACGTGCATTAGACGCGCGCTTGGCGTTTCAATAAAAACCGACACAATCCAGCTTCGCATATCCGTGTCGACGTACGTCGACGGAGTTGCACGATAGCGTTCGCGTGAAAAGATTAATAGTTACACTTCACGGCATGCTTCATATCGGATAGCGCAAGCTAAGTTGAAGAGAGCGAAATTGTTATCTTTTGTTTTAGGGCAACCCAGCATTGTTGAAAAACTCTGATATTGCATTGAACGAGCACCGCGAAACAATCTTGGCCGACTTGGCCGCAAACTGAAACGCTCTTCTTCTTCAGTTTATGTCATGGCTACGATTTCGTCTTTGGTCACTGCGAGAATCCGGCTGAAGCCATACGCGCATGCTTACTCGTTTTGAACTTTTTTTGCATAATAATAAATAACACCACCAGTTATTTGCAAGACCACGTGCAAGGAATGGACCAATTACAGACGCGGATGGCAGAGAAAAGGAACGGTAAGCGAGAGAGTGAGGAGGAGGGTATTGAGAACAATGAGTGATGCTACCTTGGAAACTAGTTTCATCTAGGGACCTTAGTTGCGCAACGATCGCAGCGCCACAGTTTTCTCTAGTTAAATTTAGCAAACTGTGTGGTTCGGCCAGCAACATGTGTGAGTACGTGCGTCCCGCGTATAATGAACTAGTCCCGCGCTTCACTTTTATCGTTGTAAACACCCGCGTAGTTGACCTCAAATGCGCCCGTAAGGTGTTTCAAAGGGCTGTAAATGAAATGCCATAAAGCGAAAGAGACGATAAGCGATGCAGAAGAATTGACTGGCAAAGGCTCGTTTGCAGCTCAAGAAGCATCTTCTTCTATTGCTCATTGTGAAGCCGGAAATATATATATATATATATATATATATATATATATATATATATATATATATATATATATATATATATATATATATATATATATATATATATATATATATATATATATATATATATATATATATATGTGTGTGTGTGTGTGTGTGTGTGTGTGTGTGTGTGTGTGCGTGTGTGTGTGTGTGTGTGTGTGTGTGTGTGTGTGTGTGTGTGTGTGTGTGTGTGTGTGTGTGTGTGTGTGTGTGTGTGTGTGTGTGTGTGTGTGTGTGTGTGTGTGTGTGTGTGTGTGTGTGTGTGTGTTGTGCGTCGAGGAAGCTTCAGACACAGCTTGGCGAAAGGTGCAAGGTGCTTTCAAAGGCAGGTATGGCTACCGGCGAGCTGCGTCCGTGAGCTACTACTACTGCCACTGATCATCATCGTCTTCTTCAGTAGCAGCAGAGCGTCCCTTATTCAGATTCCTTACAATTACTCCCCGCGAAATAAGGAGCCAGCTTGGCGACTTATGGACAAGTAAACACAGGAGGGTCGTAGCAGGTCTTAAGTCTCGACACGTGGACAATTTCCTGGCCATGACGTTATTGGTCAGCAGATGGTTCCAGTGGCTCGATGAGGTAATTCACCGGTGACGTTTTCTGTCGTACACGATATGGGCCGTGATACTAGGGGACCAACTTGGTAGAGAGGACAGGTGTAGCAGAAGGGACATGCAGCCAGACGAGTGCACCTGGATCGTAGGAAGTAGTGTTATTTGATGCGTCATGGTGGTGCTTTTGGCGTCCTTGGTCTTCGGTTGTAAATGATCTTGCCAGTTGGCGGCACTCTTCAGCGTATGTAGCGGCTCGAGACAGAGTCATGGACTCTGAGGCATAGATTTTCCTAAAATTAACTAGAGGGCACTCTGGCGCTGCGATCAATCAGCGACCATAGGAATGATGGGTAGTACACACATTTGCCTAGTATTCGTACTTGCGGTCGGTGAATCGTACTTGCGGCTTCGTTTATTGCTGTGTTTCGGTTTTGTTTTGAAAGATTGAACCCTTTCGAACTTCGTGAGCCAATTTGGAAAGTAAGTCTAAAAAATGAAGTGTTGAAGCGCAACCGCTGAACATTTGCTAATACTCGTTTCGTAAGAAAACAACTCCAAATCACACGAACGCACACGGAGCCAAAAGCAGGCCAGAAGTACGAATATTTGACAAATGTGTGTACTATCCATCATTCCCATGCTCGCTGAAACGCCGTGCGTTGCAGCTCCCATAAACACTAGCGCCAGAGTTCCCTCTAGTGTATATTAAGAAACTCTATGCTCGGAGGAGTCAGGTCTGTATGAAAGAATAGGGTCTATAGTGCAAGAAGCTTCGCGTCCGTAAAGGAGGAAAAAAGGAGAGAACCCAGTAGTGCTTTGAATGGCGGTATTATAGGTGAACGTGATAAACGGGAGCACTCGGTTCCAATTGGAGTGATCTGACGAGATGTACATAGAGAGCATGTCACCAAGGGTGCGCTTGAAGCGCTCTGTCATTCCATTGGTCTGGAGATGATAGGCGCTTGTAGTGCGGTGAACGACGTGGCATTCACGCAGCAATGCTGTGATGACGTCTGACAAGAATACACGACCACGATTACTCAGTAACTCTCGAGGTGCTCCATGACGTAATACGATGTTGTGAAGAACGAAAGTCGCAACATCTTTTGCTGTAGACGAGGAAAGGGTTGAAGTTCCGGCATACCGCGTGAGGTGGTCGACGGCAACTATGATCCAGCGGTTACCATCTGCAGTGTTGCGAAGGGGACCATAGATATCGATGCCGACACTGTCGAACGGTCGGCATGGGCAAGGTAAGGGTAATAAGATACCACTGGCATGATGAGGGGGAGTCTTTCGTCTCTGGCACGTCGAGTAGGCCCGAACGTACTGCCGTATAAAACGGTACATGCCACGTCAGTAATATCGGAGCCGTATGCGAGAATAAGTCTTCAGAAAACCTGCGTGCCCACATTGGGGGTCGTCATGAAACGTGGAACAAATTTCGAATAGCAGATGACGTGGAATCACGAGTAGCCACTGACGTCCACCGGGTGCGTATAGTTGAGTCGATACAGCACGTCGTCGCGAATGGTGAAGTGCTCCACTTGCCAACGCAACGTGCGAGTAGGGGGAGAAGCCATCCGCCCAGCCAGGATGTCTAGAATCGAAGAAACCCAAGGGTTCTTGCGTTGCTCAGATTGCATATCGGCGATGGTGACGGCAGGGGCATCGCATATGAGACTTTCGCAGCAGGCCGGGTCAGGGGGTTGGGGCGAACGGGAGAGGGCGTCTGCGTCCGAATGTTTCCGGCCAGAGTGATAGACCACGCGAATATCATATTCTTGAAGCGTAACGCCCATCGGGCAAGGCGACCACTCGGATTCTTCGGTGACGACAACCAGCAGAGGGCGTGGTGGTCAGTCACGACGTCGAAAGGCCGTCCGTACACGTAAGGTCGAAATTTCTCTATCGCCCAAATAATGGTGAGGCATTTCTTTTCAGTGACGGAATAGTTGATTTCGGCTTTGCTAAGAGTTCGGCTTGCGTAGGCAACCACGTACTCTTGGAAGCCGTCTTTCTGCTGCGCAAGAATAGCACCTAGCCCGACACCACTAGCGTCGGTGTGGATCTCTGTGGGTGCCGATGGGTCGTAGTGTCGCAGAATAGGCGGCGACGTGAGGAGGCGGCGCAGTTCATTGAAAGGATTGTCACAGGTAGCAGACCAGGCCGAAAGGTCTCTAGAGCCGGCAAGAAGCTTGGTCAAAGGAGCGATGATCGTCGCGAAATTGCGGACGAAGCGCCGGAAGTAGGAGCAAAGGCCTATGAAGCTTCGGAGCTGTTTCATGATGGTCGGTTTTGGAAACGCTGAAACGGCTGTAAGTTTGGCAGGGTTAGGAAGAATGCCGTCTTTCGAAACCACGTGGCCAAGGACCGTAAGCTTTCGAGCGGCGAAATGGCACTTCTTCAAATTCAGTTGCAGCCCAGCTCCGGAGATACAAGCGAGAACTTTCACGAGGTGGGTTAACTGGGTTGCAAAATCAGTTGCAAAGACGACAATGTCATCTAAATAACAAAGGCAAACGTTCCGTTTGAGACCTCGAAGGATAGAGCCCACCACTAGCTCGAAAGTAGCTGGCGCGTTGCAGAGGCCGAAGAGCATGACTGTGAATTTGTAAATAACCATTGGGCGATTTCGTGGGTTGCATCTGCCGCATGAAATCCACCTATATCCTCCGTCACACTTTACACTCCTAGTTTGTACCTGATGCATGAAAAGCTGCATAGGTTGAAGTCATCCCCGGAACGCTATTTCCGGGTTTGTGGCGTCTTTGGCGTTCTTACCAGCGTTCGTCATTCTGTATAACGGTCCAACGAAACGACCTACTCACGATCGTGGAAACGCGAGTTAAAAGTTCAATTTTCTCGAAGCCGAAATACTCCTGAAAAGTGCAACTCCTCATTTGAACCTTGCGCGTTACACAGCAGATTGCTTTTAGTCCGCAAATTATCCCTTGCATCGTCGGTATAAAATGCACCCCTGCGCGTCGCTTCACATTGGACAGGGTCGGGTACGTGGCATAGGGCTCGAGGGCACTCGCTTTCGGACCGCTAAGACCGGGGTTCAAACCGCAGTGACAAACCATATATTTTGGGCGAGGGTCCAGGTTTTTGAGGCATCTCCTGAGGCGCGACCATCATCATCGATGGACGGTGTGATGGGACAGGGGTTAATCTCCTCCTCCCCCAGTCTCTCCCGGAGAACACTGCCTGACTTAAGTAAAGGTCATTCATTCAGTGTTTTCGAAGGGTTGTCAGGGGAATGTTTTCAAAGAAAAAAAATAGGAGCTTGTTGTGAAATGGCGATCTTCATTTGTTTGACCTGCTTGTCTCCGTGTTGAAGCGCAATTTCATTAAGACAAATATTTTTAACTTGTTATTGCTTTGGTGCTCGCCAGCTGTGGATGAGGTGGGTCATTTGAAAACGCTGACGTAAGCAGGTCAGGAACACATTCATTGCTAGAACACCGATAAACAATTACGATCAATAATTGCGTGCTCATTGAAACGTTCGGCATCGTTGGGGTAGCCTTCATGTGCCCACGCTGCCTTTAATCGCTACGGAGCCAAATAATTATAACAGTGTACTTGAGCGTCGCCATAACAGACCTCCGTTTAGTCTCAGCGTGTTTTCGAAATGCCCATTAATTGCGTCATCAAATTTGATGCAATGCTTCATAAAAGGGTGCGACAATCGATCCTAATTTCATAAAGCTTAAGTCTTTTGAATTGTGCTACTGAATGAGTTTATATGCTGTCCTAGTATACATAACGGAACAACTCGGGCATCCTCAGAGAATCTATTTCTCCTTCGCTCCAAATAGTATTGCCCTGAAAGTTCAGGTTTCCTATCTTTTATTGTAGCGTCTTTGTTTTGTTTTCGTTTTCTTTTTCATCTTGTATGTGCTGTTATTATTGTATACTTATGTATTCATTACTTTCTTGGCTTGAACGGTGAAAATAATTGTTTATTGTTTTGTATTTATAATGTATTTTTCCTTTTATCGCACAAGATATGAAGTATGAATTTGTGGTGTTTTTTTTCTTTTGTCCGGTACGTGCGTTATTATGAAATAATTTGCTATGTCGCTACTGAGTATATAAAACACTCACCCCAAAAAATCTTTACGCCACTTATTGTTTCGACTATGTCCCCTTGTAGCTACCCACCTGCTTGGACCTAAGGGTCTGCAGTATGTAATAAATAAATAAATAAATAAATCAATAATTAACACATGCATGTACATGGATACAAAAGAGACTGGACTTGTGCACATGAATGTAATTACATTGCATTGAAACATTTCTTACTAGATGGAAGATGCCGCTGACCAGACAAGTGTTTTGTCAGTGAGAGCCAGTGAAATGGAACTAACACACTGATCGCTCAATTTCCCGATCATCTAATACCGGTGTTACACGGACACTTTTAAAAGGCCATCGAGTCGATGGCCTTCGAAATGCCGCAGCTCCATCGACTCGATAGAGGTGTCGCGCTGCTACGCGGCAGTTTTCAATGGCCATTGAGTGATTAAAGGGACACTAAAGTCAAGTAACAATTTACGTCAGAGTGAAAGCTCAATGTATGACAACATCTAAAACAATAATATCATCAACAACAGTGCCCTACTTGCCGAGAAACTAAAGTAAGTGCACAAGAACACAAGCACCGCAGTAGGACATTTTCAAAATTATCCCGATGACATCAGATGGACCGCCTACAATTCATGACTAGTAATCGATATAATTCCACAAAATAAAGAACCTTCCGTGCATCAAGAGACGCAATAAAATGCTGCTTCTTCGTTTCTGTTTGATACATGGAAAAAAGAACCACCCGACGTTACCATGGGGAAGTGCGCGAGTGGTTCAAAAAATCCATTTTCGCGTGGTTACACGGGACACGTGGTGCCATCTATCGGGGTGCAGTTGAAACAAAAGCGTCTGCAATCTCGCAGCCAATGGAGGGAAATTGATCAATGGCCGTCGTTGCTGCTGTGGCTCCCGCTGCTTTCGGCCTGCTGCTACTTGCACAATAAAGCCGTGCAACGTTGTGCACGGCAACATTGACGTGAGACGGTCCGGTCGGTCCGCTTCTTGAGGCGGGTAAATTAAAGTGCGCTAACCCAATGCGAACCACTAAAACATGATTTTATTTCAAATGAGGCCCTTCCTTGGCACAAAAGTAACACTACGGGGTTTCTGGACCGCCATTTCAACAATCAATGTTGAATTAATAGTTGAGTTTGGTGTCCTTCTAAAGTATATCTCGCTAAAATTGAATGGCGCTGCAATTTTCTTCTTGTTTTTATGTTATCGTAAATGAAATCTTCGACTGAGTAATAATTTAGGGCCGAGCAGGTACCCCCCCCCCCTGCCCCTTCATTGATGAACGGGGTGATTCCCTCCCTCTTCTCCTCTCCCTGTGCGCACACCGATGCCGTGGAAGATCAAAAGTTATACTTCGAGAAGACTAATCTCTCGGGCCCGAAGACATTTTCTCTCTCTTTTAAGGACCATATTCTAACTAGGGATACCTCAACGCTGAAATTTTGGCATGTCTCTCTTTCCGTTTGTCTGTCTGTCAACCAAAGCTATTGAGTTACCAGGCCAAAGCTCAACCACTTCCTCAACGGCCTCCCATCTTGTCCTGATGTCTGCGTTCATACTTGGGTACATTGCCGATAAAAGAGCAAATATCGCGCATACTTAAGGCGCAATATCAAGTCATTATTTGGTGGTGGTGTTTTTTTTTTACACTAAAAATGCACAGATACGTATTTCTAAAGACCGTGTAGTGTTTATTATTCTGCACTGACAATCCGATGCTATGCATACAAGTGTGGGTGTTTTCTACGCTGTGCTCAAACAATTTGCTACGCCTTTCTGCCACTGACTAGTGACTCTACGTTACACAGATAATTTGGTTTTCCAAGATTGCTGCCGGATGTCGCTCACCTCTCACGCAGCGTAGAGTGAGCGTATCAAGGCACCCTAACGCATCCCCCCCCCCCCCCCAGGATCCCATTCGCCGATCTTCTGACGCAAAACAACATCAAATAAACGTTTTATTCTCCCTCCCTATAGAGATGAACAACGTCTTTCGACGGTATTTGCATTTTTTTTACTGAATACAGTCAAAGCTTTGTCACCTAAGTATAGGTTAAGTGGGACTGGTTTAACGGTAGACAGACAATAAAGCCATCCCGAAATGTCTCCCTTATGACGAAGAAGATTGAGAGGGAGTGCGGGTGAGAAGCTCTGAAGAGAAATGATTATCGGTAACCATTTAACGCCTTTAATGCTCACCCCATTCCCGGTGGAGTGAGTGGGGCACGAGGCCATGGGGATTGTCGTCGCCACCGCAAAATGCGACCATGGACGAATGCCGTTTGGACGCCGATATCACTTAGGAAGTGACGTCCACGAGCCATTACGTGATGACGTTACGCCGCTAAGGAGGAATAAAAGAACCCTCGAACGACGGAACACCCCAAAAAGAAACTTGTAAAGAAGGAAAATGGCTGTTAAGGGAAGGTTAGGGAAAGTGCGGTGTTTTGCGGAAAACGGGTGGCCCTATATCAGCAAGGTCTTTAACCGGTCGATAGCATCGGGCAGTTTACCCTCCTTCTTCTTCTAGCCACCTCCGTGCTTTGTTGATAGGAGAGTGCGGCAAGTGTATTGGGGAATATTGAGGCGGAAACAGAGTATAGGGAGTGACGGGAAAGCGTGGAGGTTGGTTTATCTCGGTAGCAGCGACGACGGCCCCTTTTTTGGGGAGAAGCGAACGTGACACACATTCTGGCATACTTGGCGCAGCTACTTTCGAGGTCTCCCTAATACTGTCCTGCACGTGTGTTAGCGCGAAAGCGAGTGAGGAGTCGGTCGAGTGCCAAATAGTGGCGAGGATGTGGGAGCCCGTATTCTGGTCCTCCCGAAACGATTTCCAGGACAGTTTATGTCATTCTCTTCGTTGATTCACCTCATCTCTTTCAATATCATTCTATTCAATTTTCTTTCTTATCACTTTCTATTCAATTCCAACCCATTCCGTAACATTTCAGAGCAATGCAGTCTATACCATTTTGTTCATATCTAACCCGTTCTTTTTCCTACCATCACATGCCATAGTGTCTTATTCGGCTCCATTCCACCCAATTCAATCCCGGTTCCATCTCATTGTGTTCTATTTATTATCATACACTCATCCACGAATTCGTTTAGATATCCATCACTGTAGTTGTAGCGCAATATTATATCATAGAATTTTTTTTAACCAAGAGCCAAGAAATGCATGGAGGAAAAAAACTGTTTGGAGGAATTTTCGCGTATTTAGAAAGAAAGAAAGAAAGGAAAGAAAGGAAAAAAATTGAAAGGAAGAAGAAAAAAGAGAAAGAAAGAAGGAAATAAAAAGAAAAAAGAGAGAAAGCGAAAAGAAAGAAAAAGGAAGAGAAAGAAAAACAGAAAGAAAGAAAGAAGAAAGAAATAAAGAAAGAAATAACGAAAGAAAGAAAGACAGACAGAAAGAAGGAAAGAAAGAAAGAAAGAAAGAAAGAAAGAAAGAAAGAAAGAAAGAAAGAAAGAAAGAAAGAAAGAAAGAAAGAAAGAAAGAAAGAAAGAAAGAAAGAAAGAGAAGTATTAGGCAGAGCACGCACACTCCCCTTTTCCAGACAGTACGAGAGAGGGCCCCTGAATTTTGTTGAGCAGGAACCCGAGTTAGACGAGACACTGCGTGAAAACGAGGTATATCACTTCGGGTCTCGGAGTTTTTATTTTTTATTTACTCATACTGTTGGCCTGTCGGCCGTTACAGGGTGGGTCAAAGCGGGACATCTGTATGGTCAACATTGTGTGACTTGAGAAGAGAAAAAATAATAATCCATATTACATAAGAAAAAAAACACAAGCGTACATGAAAAAGAAAGAAACCATACTACATAAGAAACCGTACATAATATACCACACACAAGAAAACATAGCCCCGCCGCGGTGGTCTAGTGGCTAAGGTACTCGGCTGCTGACCCGCAGGTCGCGGGTTCGAATCCCGGCTGCGGCGGCTGCATTTCCGATGGAGGCAGAAATGTTGTAGGCCCGTGTGCTCAGATTTGGGTGCACGTTAAAGAACCCCAGGTGGTCAAAATTTCCGGAGCCCTCCACTTCGGCGTCTCTCATAATCATATGGTGGTTTTGGGACGTTAAACCCCACATATCAATCAATCACAAGAAAACATAAGTGTACATAAGTGAAATAGTTCCTGTATACATGATCAAATTATACGACATCATAAATGCACAGTTAACAAGCGATGTCCGAAAATATAACCAACCATTACCGTACAAAAACACACAGCAGTACATGCGAAATAAACTGTACATACACCGATCAAACAATACAAAGCTAACAACACAATGCAACAACTGAACTCGGACAACCACTAAATAGACAGCATGTGTGAAGGCGTGCGTCTTTAATGACCTACTAGGTTATTTTCAAACTGTTCTACACTATTACTTTCTCGCGTTTGTAGTGGCAATTGATTCCATTCCTTAATGATTCTTGGGAAGAAAGAAAACGCGTAACTGTTAATGTGCATCTGAGGTATTTCGAAAGTACCACCTTTGATTCTTCGCAAAGCTCTGCCTTGTCGTGCTATCAAGTACTGACTACTATTGATGTTGAAATTGTTGTTAGAGAGAAGGTAAAAAAACTTTAGTCTTGCTATGCGCCTGCGTTCAGCAAGCGTGGGCAAGTTTAGCAAACCGAGCATTTCGGTGACGGAATCTGTACGAGAGTATCGCGCTAGAATAAACCTTGCTGCTCGTCGTTGAACTCTTTACAGTCTCTGAATTAACCCTGACTGATGAGGGTCCCAGATTATACTGGCATACTCTAGCGTGGGCCGAACGTAGGTCAAATAAGCTGTTAGTTTTACTGACTGTGAGGCTAATTGCAGTTTCCGTCGCAAGAACCAGAGCTTCTTTGCCGCAGTTTCGCATATTTTGCAAACACGGTAAGACCAGCTTAAATTCGTGGATATATTTACGCCTAAGTATTTCAGCACGTCCATCGTAGAAAGCACCGAGGAATTCACTGTGTAATTAAAGTAGAAGATGTTATTTACTTTAATTGTTACGCGCAATTAAACAGTTTTATTCTCATTTATTTTCCTTTTCCATTTGTCGCACCATTCTTCTACTGTCCCAAGAGCGTCACTGAGTAACTCCTAATCAACCGGGCTATCAATTTCTTTGTACAATATACAATCATCAGCGAAAAGCCGGACAGTGATCCTTTTGTCAATTTCAGAGGCGATATCCTTAATATAGACTAGGAATAGCACTGGGCCTAACACAGACCCCTGGGGAACACCTGACGTCACGTTCAGCGGTTTTGATTTAATGTGTTCTACTTCTACGTACTGCGTTCTGCCCCGAAGGTACGCGGTTATCAATTTCACTATTTGTTCGTTTATTCCCATAACTGCCAGTTTCAGAAGCAGTTCTGCATGTAGCAATCTGTCTAATGCTTTCGACAGAGCAAGACAGATGGCATCTATCTGTTTCTTTTTGTTTAACGTCATGGCATAGTCATTAATTGTTTCAAGAAGCTGTGTTGCCGTGGAAAGGCGCTGTCGGAATCCATGTTGGTTGGGAAAAAATTTATTGTCGTTTTCAATATACGTGTAAATTGACTTGGCTACATTGTGTTCTACGAGCTTGCAGCAAACGCAGGTCAGCGATATTGGACGATAGTTTTCATTGAATTGCTTATCACCAGATTTGTGCACAGGTATAACCAGTGCCGTAAGCCAATCATCAGGGATTCGGCAATCAGCGAGTGATGTGTCAAATATAATCTTTAAGTAATGAGCAACCCATTCCGCATACCTGTGCAGAAACGCATTCAGTATTTCATCAGGGCCTACTGACTTTTTTACGTCAATATTCAGTAGTTGGACCACAATTCCCTCATAAAAGACTTCAACATCTTGCATTTTTTTCCGAGCGAAGCAATGGAGAAGGAGCGGATTCGACACCGGATTGTGACGGAGTAAAAAACGCCGACTGAAAGAATTCGTTGTAAGAAAAAGCGATTACTGCATGATGAGTAACTACTGTGTTATCCACTACAATGCTAAGTGACTCGTTATCTTCTTTCGACATGTGACGCCAAAGTTTATCAGGAGACCTTGTCATGAACTTTGTCAGTGTTTCTTTGTAATATTTATTTTTGGCTTCTGTAATCAATGGGTGTGCGAATATGAAATTTTTCGAATACGAATCGAATACGAATATTCATGTTCGAATATCGAATCGAATATTGAATATCAAAGGACAAATGCCTCTATAGTAACAATAATTTAAGATGTATTTATCTAAAAAAATACACAACAGCCTGTCTGTTCACACAACATACACTGTTATTTGGAACACAATGCAAGTAATGACTAGCTGTTATCTTGAAACATAATGACTACATGTTATCATGGAGGAATATGAGTTGCTCCACATGATCAGGCAGGAGGCGCTCCCTCCGAGCAGAGACAACCTCCCCTGCCACTGAAAAGGCACGCTCGCTTAGAACTGAAGTGGCTGGTATGGGCAAGTACTTGGGGCAAAGCTATGCCAGACTGGGGTATCTGAAGGTGCCCACAGTCCGCCACCAGTAACATGGGTCACTGTCTTTCTTCAGTAGGGCTTCTTCAGAATACGCTTTAATTTCCCATTCTGAAGTAGACAGTGGGGTACTTGCTACTTGACTATTTGCAGGATTATCAAATGCACTCCAAACATCAGAGGATGGCATCACACACTGTTGTGGCTCCTGCACTTTTGCTGCTGGCTGCACGACTTCCCCAGCAGGGCATAGGGCAACATCCTGAAACACCAGATCTTTCAGCCACACCAACTTTTGTTTGTTGTTTCTGAATACCGTTGACTTGAAGCGTGGGTCCAAAAACATAGCCAAGCATGCTTCTTTGTCCTCGGTATATGAGGGGAATCTGGTATTGAGAGACCTTGCCAGTTCCTTATGAAAGCCTGTTGTGCCGCTAAAGTTGCTGAGGCAACTTAGCATACCAAAAATAATTGGTATCTGAGTGGAAAGTGATGGGTATTTGTCTGCGCTAGTTATCACAGTTGCATCATATAAGGGCTTCAGTGCGTCCAGATATTCAAGAGCCTCTTTCCATTCTGCTGAGCAGAGACCATCAATGCTGCAATTTGACGTTGCCAGCTCAATAGAGACAGCCTCCTTCAAGTCCAAGAGGCGGGACAGCATTATGTATTGGCTGTTCCACCTCGTATCTACATCTTGCACCAGACGAAGTGGATCCTTGCCCATGTTCTTCTGGTACTCATCTAATCTCTTTTGCGCAGACGAGCTGTGCTTATAGTGGCCCACGATGTGCCTCGCTTTCTTGCACAGACGGTCAATTGACGGTGTGTTGGAGATTGCATCGTGAATTGCTAGCTGCAAGGTGTGGGCGAAACACGCACGCTCAGTCCATGGGAGCCTTCTGACCGCGGCACGGATGTTGCGTCCGTTATCTGTGACGATGTATTTGCAGCAGCCATCCGGTATTTCTCATTCCGCGCACATCTCGACAAGCATTTGCGCAATGTTTTCGGCGGAGTGGCTAGCAAGTTCCATGTGGCGAGTGTTAAGCGTGAACCGCTTCATCTAAAACTTGGAGTGAGAAGGTGGCAAGTGAAGCTCACATAACTCTCGTTGGCGCGTGATGTCCACATGTCGCTGGTAAAGGTGACTTCAGATGTTCCCCCTTCAAAAGCACTGCTGAGCTCGTCTTTCACTTTCTTCCGTGTGTCATCAAACAAGCGCGGAACAAGGGTACGTGAAAGCGTGGTGCGCGACGGTAGGCGATAGTTAGGCACAGCCTCTGCCATGAGTTCCTTAAATCCGCGGTCTTAAACAAAACTATATGGTTGCTAATCAAGCGCTACCATTGCAGCCACCTTGGCATTGAGTGCTTGAGTTTTCTTTTCCGACAAACGGTCAGTACGGTGCACAAAATCAAATATCATTGACTGGTCTTTCTCTGGCGCACCTGCTGCAGCCATCCGGTACTCCATCATCGCGGTTGGGTGCTGTTTTAGATGGTTAACAAGAGGACTAGTCGTACCCGTCGGCGTTTTAAGTGTTGCGCCGCATGTCTTGCACTGCGCCAACGACGACGATGTCTTCACAAAGTGCTTCCAGATAGCGCTTCTTTCCCTCCGTTTCGGTGCCGTGTCTTGATTGTTCCTCCGTTTCGCAGGCGAATCCTCATAGCCTCCACTATCTGCCATGGCACTTATGGCAGCTAGCAGAACTGATCGTAGCGGCTGACAGCACTAGCCAACGCCGCTGACCCTACTAACGTAGCACTGTGCACTACATGGCGCACTACCACTACTCATGCGCTCTGGTGGCCAGCACGAAAAATATTCATATGCATATACAGATATATAAAACTGAAAGGTCGGCGCATGATTACCGTTTCATATATTCAATATGTTTAGAATGCAGTCCAAGTTATTTAATGCATACTTGCCGAGAATACGACATAACAAGGTAGCAATAAAATTCCGAGTTGGGACTAACCGCTTTCGATCATGTTGTATAACTGTGCGGCTGCTCACGTGCGGAACTTCCTCGTAAAAGGAAATAAATGCGACGTCATGGTACAAATTACCACTAGAACTTTTTTTGTCACTTATTATGTTTTCTAACCGAAGCGTTTGCCGACGGTGACGAAGTTTCTGCTTTAGCACGCGCGTGCACGGTCGCGCGTTATCAAGCGATGTTTTGATGAGACAACGCGGCAACGGTTAAGCTTCGTTCCTGCACACGAGGTCCCGCATAGTGAACGTGTGGTAGTGCAGCACGTTACGGCAGCATACGAAAAGCGTGCAATACATTTACATGAACGTCAACTTTGCTGCTGATTGTTGACCGTCGCTGGCCGACATAGTGCCTCCGTGCACTTCTGACGCTTATCGCCCCTCTGGGCAACGTTTTAATATCTCTGAACCCAGTGGAAATATTAAAGAAGAGTTATTTTCCGCATGATAATCCACTCAAACATTTGATATTGTCGAATAGTCGAAGTGATTCAAATATTCAAACTTTTCGAATACACTTTTTTCGAATCGAATACGAATAGTGCGAATTTAATATTCGACGAATATTAGAAACTTTCGAATATTCGCACACCCTTAGTAATCATGGAACGCAGTTGTGCAGACAATTCAGTTATTTTTGCGCGGTCTTTTGTTATTTTGCGTCTCTGGTGGCTTATTCTACGCTTCAGTTGGATTATTTCTCTGCTTATCCAAGGGTTCCGCTTAGCTTTCCTTCTTTTCCAAAACGGTACGAAATTTTCGATACAATGGAAGATAATATCCTTGAAAGATTCCCCCATGGCATTGACGTCACCTTGAGAATCAAAACTGTCCAGTGCAAATGACAAGTAGTCAATGATACTTGTGTCATCAGCCTCAAAAAAGTAGGAAACATTCGTAATCGCTTCTTTATGTTTTGACATTCTTTCATTATGTGTTATTTCGACAGAGACAGCTTCATGGTCTGAGATACCTTTATCAACTGACACTTTGAACTGCTCGAAGCGCCCGTCAAGGAATACCAGATCCAAAATTGACGGACTTTCCCCCGATTTCCGCGTACTTTGGCGAAAAACTTGTGAAATGTCATAGGTGAATGCAATGTCTTGGAGTAAATCGCAGTGTGCCTGTTCCCGACACTCTGCTGTGAACGTGTCCCAGTTAATTGCAGGTAAATTAAAGTCGCTGGTTAGGAGCAGCCGGCAGTTGCGTTTTCAGTTTGATTCTATGTAACTCTCTATCAACTCTAAGAATGAGAGAGGTGAGTTTGGCGATCGGTAAACGGTACCGAGAAGGACTAGTGACGTTCCAATATGCATTTCACACCAAACACTTTCGTGCCCTGCGATACCGCCTAGTGTTTTGAATTCAATATTTTCCTTCATTATTATTGCAACGCCACCTCCTCGAGACTGTCGATCCCGATGCACTATCTTGTATCCGGGAGGTATGATTTCATTAACACTGCTCGTATATCGAGTGAGTCGTGTATATGTTATGCACGAAACAAGTTGTGCCTAGCTCACGTAGCTATATATAGTCCCTCGAGACACGTGCGCATTATGAATATGCAAATGAGACCATTTTGCGAGCATCCCAGACTCGCATAGGGACAAGCGTTAGTAACCTTACAGCGTTGTAATGCGAGGGAACATTAGAAAATTTTGACCTTTGAGAAAATTCACTATCTGTTACGGATCACCATTAATTACTACAACAGTGGGCCGGCTTCCACCTGTATGCTCGCAGTCAGGTCGATGTACAGTTGATGTAAACAATTCCCGGACCACGCCCATAATGAAAAGCTGAATGCATTGTAACGAGGTCCGGATGCTGAAGCAAGCAAAACAATTCCGTTAAATATTGAAAGCTTTACTCGGCCTATTTAAGGCCAGTAAAGGAGCAGTATTGCAAGGTGCAGTGAAATCGGCAACCACAGATGTTGATCATAGGTATAGAACAATCGCGTTTTATACATCAACGATCGAGCCTTTCATTGTTGTAGGCGGTGCTTCTTAGAGCTCCTGAATGAACTTGACCGTTGGTGTTCCGCACCGCAATACTGACGTAACGATTTCCAGCAATCGCGAAGTTTTTCAAATATTGTGACGCAGCCAGTGTCGAGCGGTGCTACGAGTTTTAACAGCGATGCTGCTTAGGCTTGCCACCATTCGCAAGGCCTATCGGAAAACTATCTTCATAAACGGGTTTGTAACAAAAAAAAATGATTCTCTCCCTGTACTCACCGCTGGTTCACTAAATATAAAGCAGGCAGCAGTTTTCCGTCCCTGCCATCAATCCTCGTCGCCCACACCTAATATTCGCGACCCTTCCCTAAGCTATATACTGTACAAGATTTAATTTTTATTTACCCTCTACCTTCCTTCATCGGTAGCTCAATTGGTAGAGCATCGAACGTCTCATTCGAAGGTCGCAAATTCGGTCCCAGCCAACAAAAAGTAATTTTTTTCATCCACATTTCTTTCTTTTGCATCACATACACGACTAATATTGTCCCGTATACTTTTCTTGGCAACCTGTTAGTTCTCATTAGTATTGTTTCTAACAAAGAAACACGAGACCCTTAAAATTTCCACTTTTTTGTTTTGATGTGATAACCAAAGACTTTAAACTATGACGAGACAGGTTCAACTGAGTAATAGTGTGGGCCCTTGTTGGCACTCCCTTTGATCATAAAGCGGCAGCCGTACCCTTACTTCCCCCATCCTTCCCCTGTGCGCTCTCCTATGCCCTGGTTGATCAACTGTTCTGGAAACATCCATTAGGCCTCGCGAGGACTAAGCTGTTGGCCGTTCATAGTTTCCTCTCTCTTTACCTCATAACTTCTCTATCTCTCTCTTTCTTTGACGGATTAGATGGTAGACAGCTAGCATGACAATTATTAAATGTATTGATCATGACGAATATACGAATGAACAACGCGCAAACAGAGAAGGGCTAGGGGTGAGGGAGCCTAATGAACTAAATCATAAGGGGGGGGGGAGAACTAAGTAAAACGAATGATCGACAATTGTTTAACGCCAATAATGCTCTCCCCAATCCCCGAAGAGTGGGTGGGCGCGAGGGGACGGGAATTGTTGCCACCGCATAGTGCGACCACGGCCAAACGGCTTTTGGAGGTCGATACCGCTTAAGGAGCGACGTCATAGACCCATTACGAGACGAAGTTACCCCGCTATGGAGGTATAAAAGGAACTGCCAATGGCGGAGTACCACAAAAAAAAGTTAAATTGATTAAGAGGTAAAATGCATCGTAGAGAAAGTCGGGGAGACCAGCATTGGGCGAAAAGGGGAAGGAGTGGCCTTATATCCGTGACGTCGTCAACCGAGCTATACGATCGGGCCGTTTATATGCTCGCTCCACTTAACCATGGACCACGCTGTTTATGAGACAGTATGGCAAGTGTGTAGGGGGATATCGGGGACGTAATAGAAAGTGGGAGGTGGGAGGGAGGGATGAGGAGTGTTAAGGCCGGGTTATCTACCTCGGGAGCAGCGACGACGGCCATTTTGAGAGCGAACGTGACACACGTTTGTCACGGTTATTGACGGAGTCTTCTTGATACTGTCCCACATATACGCTAGCGCGAAATCGGGAAAAAGGGGTCGGTCAAGCGTCGATTAACCGCGAAAATGTATAAGAGCGGAAGCTATGCGTTCAAGTTCTTTTCATGCAGCACACACGGAATGAAGACAAAGTAACAATAATCACAGTTTCTTGCCCAATTCTTCAGAGTGGGTGTGAGTCATACATAGTCGTTATCATCATCATCATCGTCATGATCATCATCATAAAGACAAGCGATGAGTTGCAACTAAATTTAAATAGGAAAGAGCGAGCATATACAAACGTACATATAGGTGTTGTACGAGATAACAAAAACGCTCCAAGTAACACCAAACCGATAAACTTTGGAATAATATTTTGCATGTACTGCGTAATTAAATAAAATTTGGCGGCACTGAGTAAATGATACGGAAAGGTAACACACTTGCTACCTTTCCTTTTTATGTGGAAGGTCCGAATGACTTCGCTTGCTATCTGCTCCTTGTGTTGGGACAGTATATAAGAATACGAAGCCGCATTGCCGCGTTCTCGTAGCTGTGTGCGCTGCATCAACCGAAGATGAAGTGGCGAGTTACCTCAAAAGTTCACTTCTCGCCGACCACCAATGGGCCGTCCAGGAGGCCCACGAAGCGGCCTGCAGGTACTCTCTGTGCCTACCTGCGTGGGAGACTCCACAAAGCCGCCCACAGTGCACACCTTAATGATCCTGCGCGAAACTGACGACACATGCTTTGGTGTTCCCTTTAACAGTGGACCCCACTGTACTCCTACAATACAACAGTCATGTCGGGTTAATGTCAATTGTAGATAGGTGCCATCCGCTTAAATCGACTTATGCAGAAGTGTCCAGTGCTACCGTCCTCGCGAGCATGAGCGCTTCGTATCAGCTTATCACTTCTGCAAAAGTGGCTTTGTTGGCTTTGTTCGTGTGGCATGTTCATAAAGGTAAACGCCACACTGAATCAAAGGGGACGGGACAGAGAAAACACAGACATCAGCGCTTGTGTATATTCTCTTTGTCCCGTCCTCGTCAATTCAGTGCCGTGCTTATCTATATGAACTTACTACTTCTGGCATTGTTATTATTCGTGTTGCTGTTTTAATTGTAATGCAGCTGTGAAAAACTGGTTATATAAGACGTGTGCGGCTGTTTAACATCTCATTGTGTGCACATTTGTGCATATCTTTAGCGCCACTTCGTAACTTTTCACACACTTAAAGAACTACAACTTTCCATCTGCATGCATCGCATTGCATCAATTTTCTCGTTATAATTTTTTTCATAAACAAAATAAAATCGATCTGCTCAAATTCTTTTCTCTCTATAAGCATGACCCGAATTAGTGCCGACAAACTGTTTCAAAACAAAAGCAGTACCTCCAGCCTCATAGTTCATCACGTCGCTCGTCCATCACGCGACTCTAGCGCGTTATGCACCAAACAAGTTATGGGCCTATAGCTTACCTGGCGACTAGACGAAGGGCTCGTCATGAATATTCTAATGAGCCGGCTTTGCCAGCGCTCCAAAGACTCCCAGCGAGACCTAAGGCTAACTGGGCTTAAATGCTAGAGCGTTGCACAGTGAGGCAATACGAAAAGGTCATGACCTTTCAAGAAGTGCGGCTCCATTACGAGCCACCCCTTCATGACGATCGCAGGCCTCACTTATTCTCGCTTTACCTACATGGTTTATGCTTGATGCCAAAATAACTCTCGTCTGGTTGAATTAACTTTGTTGTAACAAACTGGTGATTCATTGTATATTCAATAGGGAGGGGGGCGACTTTTTTTTTTGTCAATGCATCAAGCCTTTTTTTTTTCATCAAGTGATATTGGTATACTTATTGGTATACGTTGCAGCTATTTCATGGTCACTTATCTTATGCGCGCTGTGACAATTCTAGCAATTACAAACGTTTCACTGCATGCAACGACAAAGTACTTACCCCTATATGCAGAGTTTTCCGTTTTTTTCGCACGGTACATATATTTTTATATTCACCCCTGTTCTCATAGCATATATTTTGGAACCGTAATACAAATGACGTTAAGCTTTGTAATTGTACAGACACGTTTAAAAAAACACTAATTTGGTATTTACTTCACTTGCAGCTTATTTTGTAATTTGTGTGATTCTATATATTGGTTCCGTGTTGATGTCGTTGATGTTGGTAACTCTTATTACACAGGTTACCAGTTCTCGCTTGCATGGAGCTTTAGCATTTTCGCCGTATTGTGACGTATCACTTTATCTTCTTTGTGTCACTGTTAATAAAGCGCATACGAGATTTTTCAGTACAATCAGCACTTGACTTTTGAGTTCTACAACTTTGTTACGTTACTAAACGTAAGTATTTGGACTCGTCGGTTGCATTTTCATTTTTATTAAGATCATTGTCTTGCTAGTTTGAATTCTCACAACATGTATTGCAGTGCCTTTCGGTATCATGTTTTATTTCATATGCCTACAAGTGTTATTGCCCCTTTGAAACGGGTGTCCATCTGCCTTGTGATGATTGCGAGCTGTGCTGAAACTCGCATTCAATTCGACCTAATACGTAGGTCTGCCTCGAGTCAGCAAAGCGTCCCATCGCTAAACAAAAAAGAAAAAAAAACGTGGCGTCGTCGAAACGAAAACTGAATACACCAGACTTGGTGCACAGCAGAAAGACGGTTGGTTAAACTATAAAAAAATAGATAATTAAATGTGCGCGATACATGTGATAAGCCTAGCGGGTGAGCGTCAAGGCGATTAAGGCCAATTAACGTGAGCGTGACCAGCGTGCATTTATAGTTGGGCAGCCAAAACTTGCCACACGCAGTGCTGACTCTTTACGGACTCTCCGCAATCGCCTCTCTTGGAAGCACCCAGTTCCTTCGTAATCGCTTCCTTTACCGATAGCAGATGCTCGTGAATGAGCCGGCAGCCTAACGAACGTGAGAAGTGAGCTAACGAATGGCCCGGACCGGATTCCTTCTTAGCTAAGTGTGAAGAAGTACCCCGCTTCTAGGGGGAAAAAAACGTGGAACCAGGTATAGCGAGAAACCCTTGGAGCTGCAAACAAGCTGGCACAGCGAACAACTACCTCTGGTTGTTTTCAGATTGTCCAAGACTTTCACAACCCACTTATCTTATTGTTTAGTTAATTTGTCAAACCACTTCATTCAAACTTTTTTTTTTCGCAATATCAGTGACTTCTGAATTACCGAGGTTTTGCGAAACTGTCATCATGGGACTACCAAACGGCTGGTATAGACCCTGTGGAATTTCGTTTTCATGAAGGGCCTCCCCCCGCTAAGCTTAGTGGAGCACTTGGATGTTCTTGAGAAAGATGTGCACCAGCACCGGGCGAAGCAACCAAAGCTTACAGACCATTGCTTTTTTGCAAACAAAAACATAGTAGCACTGCCTTACTTGCATGCAAATAAAATGTTCTTATTCCTCCTCTGTCTCATCTTTCTACACACTTTAAAGAATTACTTGCTAAAACGGTGGGATTTACTTGTCACTTTCATGCCGTCATAACTGGACTCTTCTGATTAATCACCTTTGGTCTCAGTGGCTTCTCTGACAGTACCTACCAAAAACTATGCTGCTTTGTGGACACAAATATTTCATACGCCCATAGTGATAATCGTGATACAGCACGAGAGTCTGATCTGTATTTTTTGTTTAATGAGGAACACCGCTTTTGTTATGTTTAATTATTTTATGAATCGCTTATGATGAAACGAGGTGAGTTTATGCGTTTGTGTGCTCATATTAAATATGGAATTTGTTTTCTAATATACTTATTTTTTAAATACAGAATATTTTATGTACCATTTGGGGAGCAAGATTATTTCTGAATTAAGAGAGTAACCAAATTAATCAGTATATAGTAATCGTCTACAACGAGAACACTGTGCTCAGTGTCACATGTTTTGATATGTTAAAAATTTGCGAGCGAGTCAGTTTGAAGCTGGAATTCCAAGCGTAATGGCATCAAAGCGAGCACATGCACTAAAAGAAGAAAGCAAGTAATCTCATCGATAGTGTCGATGCCATTGTAGCATTCCTTATGACCTGTAAGGAGTAATCAGATCTCCTTGTTTCGTGCTATAGATGGCTTGCCGCCATGAAGCCGCCATGTTGCACCTGAAGCCGCCATGTTGGTGCTCTGCATGGTAGGATGCAAGAGTTGTGACGTTGCGTTAACGTTATTGTTGCATCACTTCCAACTTTTTTGTTATTTACGCAAAGAGACCAATAGTAGTGTGGCCGCATCATTATCATATTGAAGCTTGCTAAGCATGATTCGATGAAGTTGCTAAGCAAGCTAAGCGTAATGAGATGCTAAGCTTTCATGTCATGAACGTCGCCTTGTTTGCGAGTGACAACGTTATAACCGACCCCTATCAAACGCCCTGATAGTCACTATAAAACGTTCTCCTAGTCACCACCTCAAGGGCAAACATTATTTCCTTCCACCAGTTACATGATTATCATGCACATCCTGCAGGTCCGTGTCATTATCAATGGTAGTACTAATAATTGCTGCGATTTTACTTTCCGAACCATGATAATATTATCAGGCACGCCCTTATTAACGTCTCCACAAACTTCGACTAGGTGGGGTTCTTTAACACGTGCGCATATCTAAGCAGACGAGACACCAGTAATTCGTCTCCATGAAAATGAAGTCAGCGTGGCCGGGATTCGATCCCGCGACCTTCGGGTCAACATGTCATGCAGCATAACCCCTGGCCTATTGCAGCGCGTGGGCTTTAAAATAGTGTTCCGACATATCCTTAATGCAACGTACTTAAACTCATACCATGAGCCTGAATAAAGATTCCGGGATGCTGCTTCTATTCCGAAAGGCAAAATGGAAACAGACACTTGTCTACTTAGATTTAGCTGCACGTGAAATAATCCCACGCAGCCAGAAACTGTCAACCAATAGATCCCGCATGCGACGGCATACGTCAAAATCTCATCGTGATTTCGGATCGTACGCTATTCAAATATCGCTTCGAAAATACAGATTTCAGCGCCAATGAGTTAACTTTGACTTTGTTCCTGTATCTCACATTTATATTCTTTCTCAAGGTGTAGGTTAGCCAACCAAACGCTTTGCTGCTAAACGGCCCTAAATTCTTACTTTCCTTTTTTTTTTTTCCTAATCTTCTCCCCAACTTTGCTCAGAAACGTTTTTTTGATATAGGGGGTTAAACGTCCCGAAAACATCATATTTATGAGAGACACCGTAGTAGAGGGCTCCGAAAATTCCGACCACCTGGGGTTGTTTAACGTGCACCCAAATTTGAGCACACGGACCTACAGCATTTTCGCCTCCATCGAAAATGCTGCCTCCACCGCTGAGGCGGGATTCGATCCTGTGACCTACGTACGGGTCAGCAGCCGATTACCTCAGCCACTACACCACCACGGCGGGACCTAAGAACCGTTATTATTGGCATGTAAAAGAGATAATATGAAAGAAAAATAGTTCGTACGTATACATATATACTGAATTGTTAGCGGTACGCAAGTACAACGTGTCACATGGTCCAAATTATTGAACCAGGGGTCACTCGTGCATGCTTTCAGGCGATCGCGCTGTTGCATACCACATTGCGATGCGCGTTGTACTGCGTGTCGCCGAAATTCAGCTGCGCAACTAAACGTTGCATGCAACACGCTAAATAGATAGAAAAAGAGAGAAAGAGATAGAGAGACATCGCAAGATTGACGGGAATTGTACTGAATGTACCTCGGATGATACAAGGAAAGAAAGAAGCACGACAAAAACAAAGCCTTCATCCCTTCTTTATTCGCAGGAATAGATAATGATTTGCACCGGCGTTAATGGAACAATGCGTTATTAACGAGTTGCACTGGGATTCGTCGTCATCGTGCGACTGCTTACAAGCGCGATACAAGGCGGGCAATAGTAGCGCTGGTGGGGTAAGGTTTTCTCATAAACTACGTGTGGGGCCTGGCATAATCGGGCCGTGATTTCCCGATATTAGAAAGCCTTATTCAGTGCACCGTTACGTGGCCCTGCAAATGATTCCCCCTGTTAAGCGGTGCACGTCAGATTGATTAAAGTGAAAGCGTTATTAGGTGTCTCAGCAAACATGAAAATTGACCACTGGCGCCGGCATCGATACTAGTAATGAATAAAGATAAATACAAAAATGACGAGATGACGTTTCTATGCCACAATTTGTGACGCCAGCATGATGTCATTCTGACGACACATGAAGGGGCATCACGATGACGTCATTGCATGGAACCGTTGCTTGGTCAAACATGGGCCAATCACGGAGGCAGCACACAACCAGGTGGAGAGCACAAACTTTCAACGCTACCGATCCCGGAGGCTGTACCTACTACACTTGGTGCAGCAAGCCTTCGGATGGGGGCCGGTGGAGGTTAGGTACAATGCTATCGAGTTGCGTTAGTCGTGTGCATGAGGGGCCCTGTGAGTTTCATTTAACTTTCTCAGACACCTGAATGCAGAAATTTTAATTTGTCTGTCTGTCTTTCTGTCTGTCACATGATTCAGCCACCCGGCAAAAGTTTAAGCACTTGCTGAACGCTTAGTTATCCTGAACGGAAGGTTGCGTTCGTACTAGTGAACATTATTGATAAGAAAGCATATTACATCTATCTGAAAAGCAAAATCAATACATGAGTATTAGGTGATGTGTTCTCATACTACAAATACGTAGATACGCAGTTCTAACCAACCTAGTATTTCTTATACTGCGCCGTAAACGCGACGCTATTAAGGATGAATATGCGACCACGAAAAGGCCCTCTGCCGACGATATGGTGCTGCCACCTGGCAGTGGTCGTGGTATCTGCACAAGCTCACGTTTCCCGACGCAACTGCTAGATGGCGTCCGTATCTCACGCATATGACACAAGGGTTTATGTAGTACGGCCGGCAGAAGACTGTCGTCTTTCAACGACATTTACATGGAAGCACGAAAATACGTGGTCAATTTTTACCGCAGTCCAAAGCTGCCAGAAAGCGTCGTCGCTTACCTGATCCGCTGTCGGACGGTACTGGGAACGGCCGTTCTTGTGAACACACTGTATATTTGAAGTGGTGTCTTCGCAGACGGTGCAATCTTGCTGTTGGCGTCGTAAGCAACAAAAACGTTCCGGAAGAAAGCGAACAAGTCTTTAGGCTGCGCAACAACAGTGATTAACAGCCGATCACATGGCAACACAGTGGGTATACAGGCAGTATGTACCGGACACTGTCGACCTCAATGTAATTCGTACCGCGAGAGCACGCGCGAAAGTTATCATCTGCGCCCTCTAGTAAAGAACCCCCTGCTGTCGAGAGTATTGCTGCGGCTTAGGCACGCCCACAGCAATGCTCTCAACAGCAGACAACTCACCACTGTAGGCTCCGTGCAGACGTAGCTCGTCAAGGCGCCTCTAGAGGCAACAAGCGTGGATGAAAGAATGTTTTCAGCCGCTCGCACAGGGAAGCAATCGGGGAATACCCTTTTCGGTGCGAATGCTTTTCGTAGTTTTCGCGCTTGGCTAGGATGTCAGTATGACGGTCCGTCCACGCGTTCGCATTATCAACGCGATCAGCCAGCCGTGGGTTTCAGACGATAAGAATAGCATAGCGCAAGGCATCGCTTTGCGATAGCACATCTGTAGTGGCCGTGACTGTGCAATTGCTGTTATCGTCTGTTTCAAGCTGCAGTCCAGCGGGAGCAAAAACTCCGTAAGCAAAGCACCAAGCGTGGTGCAGTGGCATGCCGCTGCTTGCGGCGTCTGCTCCCGTATTCTGTCAAGTCTGCTGCCGTGGCCGCTGTGGCGCTGGAGGCAGCGCACGACTGGGGCAGCTCCTAACGTGTGCACGGCGCCTATACTATAGACGGAGAAGACGAAAATTTTGCTACGCGCTAGCTCATCGCGTTACCTTGTGGCCGACTGCACAGCCCTCCTTCTTACGAAAGGGAACACGCGTGCGAGTGGCGAGCACGGTCGTCGACAGGATTTTTTTTTTTTTTCTTGGGTGATGCAAACCAGTGTTGCACCGTGGCTGAGGGAGGGGCAAGCACCGGTGTAGCTTGCGTGACACCTTTTGTTGATGAGCCTTCATAGGGGGCAAGTACCCGTTTTGCACCCTCTGGCTGACGCCCGTGGTGACAAGTGGCCTCTTGGCGCGCACTGTAGCCCGGCACAGTGGTAAAATGGGAAAGTGAAAGGGGATAGCGGTGCCATTCCATCTATTGCCTGCACACCGTCGTACAATTTTCCTTTTTTTCTTATCTATTTATATTGTTGAGGCAGGCTAAGCTTTGACCGCAACCATCCTTATCACGAGCGATAATTGTTGGCTACAATGTCCCGACAGATTTTATTGGTATGTGGGGTTTAACGTCCCAAAACCACTACATGATCATGAGAGACGCCGTATTGGAGGGCTCCGGAAATTTCGATCACCTGGGGTTCTTTAACGTGCACCCAAAACCTGAGCACACAGGTCTAGAGCACTTTCCTTTGCGTCGAAAAATGCAGCCGCCACTGCCGGAATTGCTCCAACGGAAGATAGATATTGAGAAGAAAGCGTAAAATAATGACACGTTCGTGTGGCGAGTGTATGCAGCAGAAGTAACAACTCTGCTCTCTCCTATCGATATCGCCGCCACTGCGCCACATCACGAGTGCGGTGCGAGGCTATCAGCCACGCGTTCACGTGTTTTTTTCCATAAATATGACAGCTGCACATTCCTTCCCCGTAGCCGGCGGCCATCTTTGTCTGCGTACAGCGCGTCGATAAGAGCAACTAACATGATCCCATCGCACCTGCATATGGTAGTGGTTAGAATGAAGAGGAAAAAGGCACCTAATTTCTCTCTGCCTTCAGGCGACACGGCGCAGTGCCTTATAGGGGTCGGGGGAAGGAAGGATAAAAAGAATAGAAGAAAAATAGACGAAGAAGTAGACAGGCAAGCAACGGAAAAAGAAGGAGATAGGAAAGTGGGGATCCGGTCGAAGCAGTTCAAGGGCGGGGCGCCACAATGCGAGAGCTGCACGGCGTCAGGAGACCACGGAGGGCGAACCAGTCGGCGGGAGCTACGCTGGCGTCGGAGATCGCGAGGGCACAACCGTCCAGCTTGAAATCCTGCGAGCGAATCCCCACCTGCATATGACGGCATCGCACCTGCATCGCGGCAGTGCATGTTCACTCGCCATCAACAGTGACGTCACAAAACTCGCAGTATCTGTGCCATATAGTTTCTTAATATACACTATAGGGAACTCTGGCGCTAGTGTCTATGGGAGCTGCAACACACGGCGCTTCAGCGAGCATGAGAATGATGGGTAGTACACACATTTGTTCAATTTTCGTATTTCTGGCCTGCTTCTGGCTCCGTGTGTGTTCGTGTGGCTTGGAGCTGTTTTTTTCGCGAAACCAATATTAGCAAATGTTCAGCGGTTGTGCTTCAGCATCTTATTTTTTTAGACTTACTTTTTGAAATCGGGTCATGAAGTTCAAAATGGTTGAATCTTTCTCTCAAAACGAAACCGAAACACGGCAATAAACGAAGCCGCAAGTACAATTCGTCGCCCGCAAGTACGAAGACTAGGCAAATGTGTGTACTACCCATCATTCCCATGGTCGCTGAACGATCTCAGCGCCAGAGTGCCCTGTGGTTAATTTTGGGAAACTCTATGATCTGTGCTAGGTGCTCAGACAGCTGATAACTGGGCTCACGATTACGTGCGTTTGGTCGAAACGGGAGGGCCTATTTTGTAACCCGGCAGATCATTGTCACGTCGGGGTTACCTGGGCAGAAACGTCATGCACGATGTCATGTCACCGTTTCGCCAGTCTTAGTGGTTGACCCGTGTTACTGAGGGGAATCCAGTAACCTACGCCGTGCTGTTTTTGCACTCTTCGGTATTTTGTCACTTAACCGTCTACGTGAAGTACACAACAATAACTCTCGGAGTGTTACCGCCATTGTCGTAACCATCCAGCTCTATATAGTAGTGCGTGTGTGTTACCCGCAAATAAAGATGCTTGAGAAGGTCCGAAGCAAATTTCTCTGAATGTGGATTCCGACCTCCTGTTCAACCCCCGACGGCGTTCAACAACCCTACCACGCAGCATACGTTCACCCATAACAACAACGATCTGTTCATGCACATGTTTCACCGCTGTTGGTACGCGGAGCCTTGATGTGCTTCAGCTTGGCAGAGGCCCGTTCGCTATCCCCCCGCGAGATGGCGCAGAGAGTGCGCTTCAAACAGAGTGCAGTGGTGCGTGCTTTCAGTAGGCTATGCTGCTCAGCATGATCCCGGAGGTCCAGCTCTGGGCTGGCCGAGAACGCCGCCAAAATTCAAGGCCTGAGGCTGGAGGGTTCCGGAAAGGCCCGGCTACCCCCCTCCCCGTTTGACCTAGCTAGGAACACTTTAATCAATTGTCTTCTCTCTCCCTCTCTCTCTACATCTCTGACACCACAGCCAAACACCCTAGCCTTCAAGTTCGTTGCCTCGCTCGTACTTAGCAGGCATGGTAAGGCGTTCATCCATTCTGTAAGTTGACTTACAGGGCGTGGTCGGCCGTGCTCACACACTGCTGTTTTGAACAAGGGGGTTTCTACGTTTTCTGTTTCACCGCGAGGTTTCCGTAGAAGCTATAGAGCGCATGAAGGTTACTTCGCTAACTGTCACTGCTGCATTCGCAAAACAACTTCCAGTAAAAAACCAAACTATAGGAGCTAGTTGAACGTGCATACTCGACACTTGCAGGACGCTGCTCAAGCACCAAGAAGGCGTGATAAGAGCTGACATGTACATGCGAACGATAGCGAACGAAAAAACTGTCACAATTGTTAGTTCGCGACGTGCTGTGTATATCATTGTATTTTTCTTTCGTACGTACTTCTCAATGCTGGAACCGAGGCTATTTTTTAAAAAATTAAACCTCCTTGGTTGGAACAGTACTCTGCAAGTGTCGAGCTGCTGCATGGCTTCTGTGTGTATGACATTGCAGTTTGTTGCCGATGAATTCATTGATTTGCCCTTGTGGTGAAACTACATTTTTTTTTATTTTTTAATGCGAAGCATCCTCCTCAATCTACGATGTACAGTCCTGGTCAGAAGTTCACTGCTCACGCTTTCATAGTAATACAAGGTATAATGGCATGCGATTTTTCGGCAAACCCTCCCCTTTGTACTTCGGCCTTTTATTGACAGTTCTTGGATTCGCCGCAAGAAAAACCTTTTCGCCTCGTTATTTGTTCGCACTGAACAGCCGTGTTCATTAATGATTGCTGATGTAAAACAACGTAGCATCCCAGCAGCATGTTCTTTTGGTGCACGCACTGGCTTCATTGTGGTGACTGTGCGCAGCTTGCAGGGAGAGTTTACTAATCTAATAGTAGGACATAGCCACGTAAGTAAAGACCAAGCCGGGAGGCAAATGATCATTCTACTTCTGTTTGTGATTAGTGATAGACGGAAATCTTAACATTCCTTATTGGCAAAAGTGAAGC
Organism: Rhipicephalus microplus; assembly: GCF_043290135.1. Classification (NCBI taxonomy): domain Eukaryota; kingdom Metazoa; phylum Arthropoda; class Arachnida; order Ixodida; family Ixodidae; genus Rhipicephalus; species Rhipicephalus microplus. The sequence goes on along the minus strand of NC_134709.1, from coordinate 29,275,060 downwards.
CTGTTTGCCCTCAAGTGTTCTTGAAAGCGTGCTCAGTTCTGATGGCGCCTTCTTAAAAATCAAATGGGTTTATTCTCTGAATCTGAAAGAAAAGTAAAGTTTCACTTAAAAGATCGCTGTTGCCAACTAATGCAGTTAATGGAAATGTGTGCTAATGAAATAAAAAGCAATATTATTTGCACAAAGTTTGACACTTACTGAAAAAAAAAACCAGTATGACAAAGGCGCCTGTAGAGCACTATATGTCAAAAAAAAAACGCACATGCACGCAACAAAGTACAAGTCACAGTATGTTAAGCTCGTTGGATATATGCACTTCATTCTAACGCTGTGTGTTATGTAACTCTTATGAATATTGATACCTGTTGTACACATTTTATAACATCTTCACCAAGTCTTGTAAATTCTGTACATATATCATCATGTACATTGTCCATATTGTGATTAGTGCATTTACGTAGTATATGTACAGTTATTAGTACAACGGACTATGGACATCCTACGGACTTGGACACTTTAGTTTAAATGTGTATTGTATGTTGTGCTTTGTGTTTTGTTTGTTATTGTGCCTGTTATACAGACGCTTGTCTCTTAGGTTTGTTGCGTCCCATGAAAGAATAAACTTTTTCTAAACAGGATGTAGCACCTGAGGGACGGCTTTAGGCTCTCCCATAGTCGAGTACGAAGTACTCGAAATCGTTAAACACTTCTTGTAAACACACAGTAATGTAGTGAAATGTTACGATTTGTCCGTACACACCACGCACGGGACGGCTCTATGCTCTCCCATAGTTGAGTACCAAGTACTCAAAATCATTAGCCATTTTCCTAAACACCACCCGGGCCTCATTAGATATGACGCTCACGGGTCTAAACACAGGACATTCACCAAGCCTCTCGTCAATCACTTTTTATAACTGCCATAATAGAGTACATGGTATTCTGAATCGCTGAACGCTTTGTCCAAACATGTGCATATGGGTACCAATCTTTTTGACACACATTTTGTATGTTCATGTGGAACAACGATTGTACATGTTCCTTCCGCTTCATCGTTTAACCGTGTATTATCCGTGTATTAGTAGTAGTATTTGATGCCTATAGTGCATGACATGCAATTGTACCAAATGCGACGCACAACGCACAGAGTTGTTGAAGGAATACTTGAAGGAACGGAAGCAACACCTTTCACTCGCCTTGCTGCAGCCTCTTCAACACGAAATCTTGAACTTCCTTTTGCAGTCTCAAGACTTCCATCTTGAGCTTGTGCTCGGCGTCCCGTTTCTTCAATACGTCGTCGTGGTCTTCTTGGATAAGCCTCATGCGTAGCGCGTGCTCTTCTTGCAACAGCGCGATACGTACACGTGCCTCTTCTGCAACGCTTTTTTGGGGCGAGGACAGCGTGCCAGCGAGCCCAGCTGCTTCGGTAAGCGTGGTTTCGCCCTCGGCGGTCATGAGATCTGCTACGCTTGCAGGTCGCGCCAATGAAGTCCGTGTATCTGCGCTCGATGCTGCGCTGCCTGAACGTACCGTTGAGGTGGCATTCTCGTCTGTACGGTTGTCGAAGTCCGCCCAAGTGTCCCCTACTCGTGAGTAGGTCAAGCTCTGGTTCTCCCCCTCTGCAAGAACATAATTATACTGGTCAGTGAGGCGCTACGCGGCACGTCACTTGAATAGCCCCAAAAACAATCTGAGTTCATTGACTACAAAGAGGTTCTCCCTCGCCGTTAGTGCTCTTCGTACAGAGGCTGTTTCCTCCTCGCCACTTAATTTTCTTTGAAACATGCGCACAATGTGAGAACCAGATGTGGGACTTCTTACTAATTTGCGCGTTTCAGCCACGCGCTGTCATCCCCGCTTATGCAGTCCAAAACATCACCAAACTCACTCACCAGTGGACTGACCGGATTCACCGACCACACTCAGATTCAGCCATGAGTCTGAGTGGGACTGAATCCGAGTAAGTTTATCTTTTGGGGAGTCTGAGTCTCAGTGGTTACGGCTGAGAAAGATATTGCGAGTTCAGGTGCGGAAAACTTTCGTGAGTCTGAGTCCGAGTGAGTGCCAAGGACAGAATGCTTTTAATGAGTGAGCCTGAGTGGACTCCACATTTCTTGCGAACACTTGATACAGAAAGAGATAGAAAGTGAGTAAGGAAGAGATATAGAGATAGAGACATAGAGAAATTCTAAAGGGAAAATATACTTCGCGACGCGAAATTGCAACCCGCGTACCTAAAACCCAAGATCGAGCGTCTTAACCATGTGCACTCTGCCATCCTGGCATGCTGGCAGGGCAGCAGAGCGCACTTTACATAGCCAAGTAATGTAGTGTTACACTGTATTGTACATAGCCATGTACACTATAGTATAGCGAGCGTGTAGGAAAGGAAAGTGAGAGTGAGGGCATATCTGAGATTAAGGAGGAAAGGAGAGAGCAAATCATAATAATAGCTCAGGTTTTACGTGACAAAGCCAGGACAGGACAACGAGGCAGGCCGTTGTGGGAAAACTCCAGAAATTTTGACCATCTGGCTTGCTTCAACGTGCACTGAGAGTAGCACTGCTCAGCACGAGGGCCTCTAGCATTTCCTCTCCGTCGAAATGCCGACGCCACGGCAGGGGTCGAACCCATGACCTTCGGGTCAGCAGCAGAGCACCGTAACCATATACCACAGGGGCGGATGGAGATAGTATATCATAGCATAGAAAGATAAAGATAGCGTTAGAAATAACGTAAGATAGAAAGAAAAAGAAGGAGATAGGGCAAACTGAAGCAAGGGAGGGAAACATCGATAGAAACAGAAAGAAAGAAAAGGTGGATAGAGAAAGGAAGATAGTAAAACCGAGAAAGGCAAGGAGAGAAACAGTGAGAAATGAACTGAAATACACAAAAAAGACATAAATAAAAAAGACTGAATCAAGAAAGTAAAAAAAGAAATATAAGAAGAAAGAACCAGAGAATTTTCGAAATAAAGTGCATCACCGGATAGACGTATTATAGCAGATTAGCGGACAGACTAATGGCCACTATTATTGTGGTGGCTGACGCGGAAATATTAGAATCAAAAGCTGTCTTGAGACACGATCACTCGCTCACGTGATGTCAGATCTTCAGGTCGACTAGCGTTTACAGATTCGGCGGCTGTAGGCTCTCACCTCGGACGAGAACTTGCGAGACACGTTCGATGCTGCCGAGCGGGGAGCTTGCCACGCAGCTGTAATTGGCCGACTCTCGAATGTCTTCCAGCATCAGGTCGTTGCGCCCCAACGTTGGCTCGCCGTAGGCGGCAAGGTCCACGCGACCTCTGAGCCACTGCACGAAAGGCATGGGCGCTCCCACAGCCACGCATGTCAGGTTAAGCGCGGCACCCGGATACACTTCGTAGGTCCTCTCCGGCGGACTCGCGAAGTACGGCGGCACCCGACGCACTGCGGGGAAGAAAAGAGTACAGTGAATGTGAACCTATTGCTGAGGGGTAGTGAGACAAAGCTTTTCAGTTGTTTCTTAGCGTGAAATTAAAGGCTAAATCCTCAAAAGCCTAAAAAATGTACTGGTAAGTTAACAGCACTCTGAATTAGTAGTTCTTAATTAGTACGCCTTTAAGAGCAAGTTTTGATTCCTATTTAAACCTGACATCACGAAACGATATGACCTTCTCGAACACGTGCTCGCGTAAGATATTGTGAAGTTTGCTCGCTGGATTTCGTGCCCACCGATTGAGCCCCCGCGATCTCCGATGACAGTGCAGCTCTGGCCGACTGGCTCGCCCTATCTCCTGACGCCGGCAAGAGCTCTCACTGAGTGGTGCCCCGTCCTCGGACTTCTGCGACCATGTCCATCTTTCCAATCTTCTCCTCACTTCCGTATGTGGCTATACCTGCACCTCTCTCTCCTCCTGCTCTTCTCTCTATATCTATACATTTAATAACTATCCTTTTTATTCCATCCTTACCCCCATCTCCCTTGAGCTACTGTTGAGGTGTCCTCCCTCTGCGAGACAGTTATGGGGTTCACTTTTATCTTTTCATTTAAGAATCACCTCTCCCCCCACACTCCTCCCTATGGCACAAGCGCTGATTTTGAATGTTTTGTACCTGATGTCAACGCAAACAGTCATACTGGCGCATGAAGTCATTAGTCTTGACACTGCAGCCAGAAGTCATGGACTCACGATAGCATCAATCACAATGGGTGCACCACATGAAAATGGACTTTAATACCAAAGGCGCATATATTAACAACATTTTTTAGCATTATTCAAGCTCAAAACTGTCTTTATATAGAGAATACTTATAAGGCGAAAACCATAGATGTCGCATCAAACGCGGCAATTCATTGTCGACGTCCACGGCGTCAACACGAGTGACGCAAAAAAATCGTCATTTGATAACGTCACCAGGAAATCAAATAACGTTACGTCACATGACGACGTTATTACATGACATCAGCGTTTGTTCAATTGTTGGCACGATCCAGGAGGCAATGCAAAACACCGTGTGGTGCTGAATTTTCGGCATACCTCCGATCTTGGAGGCAGTTCAGCACTACGTTAGTTGCATAAAGCTTTGGATGGGATCAAAATCAAATTAGAAGAAAAAGAAGAAGAGGTCTTTTGTTGTTCCAGTCTTCCTAGATAAATGCGTAAGAAACCATGAGATGTTTGCGGCATTAAATGTAACAGTATTTACGCGTGCACAATGTTAACGGGCTGAAAAATGGCCGGAAATGTTTAAGTATTGTTTTACCAACACCGTGTTTTGCTTGCTGAAGGGGAGGCGGGGGGGGGACGTCACTTAGCTCATGGAGCAGATACCTTCGTAAGTGCTTTAAGATGCGAAGCAGCTTAAGATTGAGCTCAATCCAGTGTGCGGCGTGACCATCATTACTGCATATGCGCATCCGCTCGCCCTCGCTCCTCTCTCCTACGATTCCCCTCTCTCCTGTCTCAACGCCATTGCAGGGAGCGTCTGGTAACCTACGCTCGTTCTCCCTCTCTCTCCTCTGGGCATTCCTCCCTGCGGCGTTTACAACCCCATTACGCATGCGTGTCCCCTCCGCCCTCTCTCCTCTCCTTCGTTCCCCCCTGTCGCCTCGCTACGCCGACGCAGGCAGAGTCTGCTAGTGAGTTTCTTGACTGCGAAAACCGACAGGTCGCGCTGCATAACCGTTCACTGGTCGTTAGCCGCTACCCAATTTAATCATCATGGACACGTTTGCACCAGAGTTATTTAATCATACGAGTTGCGAAACTCCCCATAGGCTCCGTGTATCAAAATCCGGACATGACATAGGCTGAAATGGCGGAAGTGAGAAGATTGTAGCGTCACCTCTTGACAACAAAACTAACTAGAAAGCGATATATTTTGTGTTTTTGCGTTTAGCAAGATTGTGAGCGCCGCCGCATTCTGCTAAACAGCTTGACAGCGCCTAGAATTCGTTCTTAGGTGAGTTGGTGCCTAAGGGTGCTTAACATGTTAGTTTGTCGAAGCGGTGGAGAAGTGATAAAGGACAGAGGAGCTGCTTCTTCTCTTGATGTTGTGTCATTTTTCATGCTGTCCACATTGCGCTAGAAGTAACGTGGCTATAAGCGACATGTTCGTGTGGTAGGTACACAGCTAGCACAGCGTAATGGACGTAGCAGCGAAGTCGGCAGTTTATCAGATTCATGTGGCGAGCCCACGATGTTTACATTTCAGCAAAATTGCGAGCGGCAAGGCGTGATGCAAGCGGGATGCGGCGTTGATCCGGGTGAATCCAACCTGTAAGTCTGTCGACGGCAGCAGACGACGTTACCCGAGCAGCAAACGCCGGTACCGTTGGAAAAACTCCACGAACATAGCACCTGAAGAGAAAAGAACGATTGCAGTGCTGGTTGCAAGTAAATAGCAATGCTCAAGTTCCCACTTTCTTGTCATCGGGCTTTCGTAATTTTATGGTATCCCAGCCGGTGTCTCATTGATTTCGCGATTAGTGGAATTCGACCACTGCGTGCAAGAGCAAGACAAAGCGACCGATTTGCGGTAAGTACTGATCGGTACTGTTGTGCTTCGGTTTGCCCTCTACCGTACCTTTGTCTTGTTTGTGCGGCCATCACTCCCGTCGTGTTAGTGAGACACATCGTGAACCGCAGAGTAGAACAGTTAAAAGGATTCGTCAAACTTCCCGTGAGCAATCGATGTCAAGCGCACATTTTCAAACGAGCAAGCGAGGAGTAATATAAATAATCAGGGCGCAGCATTAAAACCACGGTAGCACGAAATCGCAACCACCACCTTCGACGAAATAAACCTTGACGCTTTGACCCGGCTTTGATTACGCCTTTGCAGAGCGAAAACAGCTGACAGCGGCGGCGAGTGCCGTGCAAGCTAAGGCCATTCATTGAGGCGACAACGCGAGTGTTTCGTGCGGCGTTGACCTGCCTAAAAAAAGCGCTCGCATAAGTGGCGATGCAGTGTTTTGTATTGTCACTCCGGCTCATTCCCGCTAGGTAGGCCAATGGCGTATCCGAGTTCGGGAATGTAGTTTCGCAACTCATATGATTGAATAACTCTGGTTTGCACGCATGTGCGTTGTGTGCACCGTTGTGACGTCTTGAATGATGTGTGTGTAATTTTGCCGCAATCTACGTGAAGTACTGTGGGGTGTATTGGGCTGTGAGGGAGGTGCATCCCGTGAGACTCTGTCTGCTGTCCCCGTTGGCTAGTGTGCAGCTTACCATGCCGGCGAGAAGGTAAGCCTAACCAACTGACCAATGACACATCGGTAACAAGCTACTTCACGAGACAGATACCAGATGGCGCTAGCAGCGTGACTAAGATTGTGGTGGTGTGCGGAAGCGGGATATTTGAGCACTAAAGGTGGCCAAGAACCTGCATGGGCAGAACGCGAGTGAAATGAAGCCCGCCCGCCGAAGCCAGTAACAAGAGAGACAGCTGGGTGGCGTGTACAAGTTGTGATGTGTGTATCGACATTGTTTACACGCATTTTGAAACTGTAGAGGAGGCAAGCGCGACAACACGTTGTGACTGCAAGCAGTGCGTCCGGCTGAACGTCCTGCGAGAGGAGTTCGCGCAGTTGTTGTGGCAGCATAAAGAGGAGTATTTGTTGCAGCTTGAGAATACTAATACCTGTGTCACACGGGCGCGCAAAAAGTCTTTTAAGTAAGCGGTCTTTTACGAAGTTGAAGGACTTTTAACAAAGAGGTGTTTGCGGCGCAGACACACGGCAGCAACGATCTCCTTTTAGTGTTTTCGTTCGAAGACGCTAGCGAAAGCGTGGCGCTAGCAGTTAAAAGAGAAGCAATGAAAATTAAACGATGTATCACGATGTACAAATTAAAGACTTGTTGCACTGCTCGTTTCTTCAAATAAATTTAAGAATAAGAGATGAAGAAACACCAATGTGAATGTTTTTTGCACTAGATAAGGAAGCATTCCCATAACTAGCGACGTGCACAAGTCCGTCTGGCACCACTGTGCTTTTATTTACCGTATTTGTTTTTCGCTGCTCTCGACTGCTCTCGACACGTTATGGGCGACCGTACGGAAGAAAAAGCGAGGATCGCAAGCCTCACGGCCTGCCTTCTCGCTCTGGAAAGCGAGGCAGACGCTGCAAAAGCCGCCAAGGAGAGGATAAAGCAGCGCAAGACCGAGCGTCACCACGTGATATTGCCGACGCGTTGTAGCTGCTTACGAGACTAGAAAAGGAAATAACCATTAAAAGAGTTCATTACATCTTCTGCAGGATATGAAATTTGTTTTTACAAAGAGTTTTGATGACAGAAAAATAAGCATTCGCTCTTTTTTTCCCACCACTCGAAAATTGCTGGCGCCCACTGGTTTCGAGGCTACTCATTCGGAGCCGTAAAAGAGATCGACGAACGCCGTTTACGAAAAAGACCGCTTCTGAAAATGAGTTCGCTCTGTGCCGTGTGTCTGCTGTCAGGAACTCCTTTTCGGAAAAAGACCGCTTGCTTAAAAGACTTTTAAGTGCCCGTGTGACAGGGGTATAAAACAAAGCTGAACGACGCTCTTTCTCAGCTGGGGCGGGAGACCCGCATGTGCGAAGAACTCCAGGTGCAGGTTTCTCAGCTGCAGACGCAGCTTGATGACTTGAAGAGCACGACGGAAGGGTCCTAGACCGAAAAGCCAAAAGGGTCGCATCATGCTGCGACGGAGGACAACGGCACGTCACGTTTTCCCCAAGAGGAAAACAAGGAACGTCACACACGTGAAAAAGTGCGTAGCCAGGCAAGTCCGGGAAGCTGCTCAGAACCACTCGAACCGAGAAGGGAAGAGCAAAGATAACTGGATAACGAATGTGCCTTAGAGCTCCAGGGGTGGAGGCCCACTTTGGGAAACAAAAAGCGTAAGGAGCTAGGCAAGAGCTCGAGAGAAACGGGATTTTCCAACAAAGATGTGCCCAAACAACAGAAGCGCTTCACATAGCCACCTTATGAAGGTCGGTGTGCTTTCATATATGGAGACAAGAATGCCTTCAAAATAAGGCACACCACTTTACGCGTTGTGAAGTGGAACAGGCGAGTTCAGTTCCGCACAAGGAAGAATGCCACCCTCCAGAATGTGATGGGTGAAATGGATGCTGTGGTGGACATTTTGAGCGCACCAGAGGCAGTTGTGGCCGTTAATTGCGGAAGCAGCGATATCGTGGACAGTGATGCCTCCACAGATATTATAATACAGGATCAAGGACAGGATGCAGACGTGGCAGGCGAGAGCCAATAAGCATCGCTTCATTGCATACGGTGTTCCTGAGCCAGAACGCTGTAATGACGTAATGCTGAGCAAATACAAGCTGTGGAACGAGAAGCTCAGGAAGGCCTGCGATGAACTGGGCCAAAAGGGGGAGTTTGTAAGCACCACACGAGCGCCGACAGGTGGGGTGCACTGTTTGCCCTACAAGGTCGGCGCTGCTGAGGAACTGGGCAGACGTCAGGGACACAGGCTTTTTTTTAGGACTCCATCCGGTTGGACCTACAATACGACGTACACGGACAAGCGGCTCACACCCCCTGGCACCGCTTATGACAGCCCTCGGACAGGCGATGCTAGAGATGGCAGAGAAACAGGACCAGGTGAAGCGTAGAAAGCTCCCTCGTCCCTCCAATCAGGAGTAAAATATGTACACTGTCATCGCCACCACTGTGGCCTACGTGTAAGGGAAACCAACGTGGGTCTTCTCAATGTACACGGCGCAAGAAAGCGGAGCAAGTGGGAAGAGAAATATGCGATGATAGAGAGTTAAGAAATGGAACTTTATGCGCTAACAGAGACGCACTTTCGTGGGCTGGAGGAACCCCCTATACATCCGAAGTGGGAATTGTCAGGCTCTAACCGCAAAGGGAATAGACGCAAAGGCGGGGGAATAGGTATGTTGTGGCGGTCCGGAGCGATGTGGGAAAGATTTACCTGCCCTTGCACTGAACATACGTGTCTCCGTGGTAGCATCCTAGGGATTCCCGTGATAGTGAGTGTGGCCTACCTCGCAGTGAGCAATGGCCAGCATGATGGAAATACTCGAATTATGAAATGTGTGTAAATGTATGTAACACAATGGGCAGCTGACAGAGAAGTTTTACTCATGGCCGACTTCAATGGCCATCTGCAGGCACTGTATGGTTTCAAGGACTTTAATGGAGACCTGGTGGACCTGACAGCACGTGAACTGAACTTGGAAATAGCCAACTTTTGGTCTGACTGCGAGGCTGAATTCACATGGTGTGCTAGGAACAGCCATTTATGCATCGACTGTGTACTTATGTCACCAAAGCTGTCCCGCCACGCCACATCAATCACAATAGATGAGGATAGGAAGTTCAAGCGTGGGAAGTGAGCGTAACCGAAATAAATCTACCTTCTTGACCTCCATGGTGCCAAAAAACGGACAGACTGTCGTGAGTCGGCCTCACGCTACCTACTGGAAGAGACATATGAAGACATGGCCCAAGAGTTTGAAGGCAGGCTCATGATTCTGGAGTCACCTTCCTATGACAAATATGTAGAAGCTCTGCAACAGATAATTGAAGCACATGAAGTATGCGTTAACTCCCGTGGAGGGGTGAGTTGAAAGCCATGCTGGGACAAGGAGGTCAAAGTGGCACTAAGTGCTCGACGGGAGGTGAATCGCCTACACAGAAAAGCGGTAAGGACACTCCTTCCACACAAATGTGCAGAGCTATGGCAGAGGTACCTGGAGTGCAAAAGAGGTATGCAAGCAATAGTACAACGCAAGATTACCGAGAATGGCAAGCATCTGAAAGCCTTAACTGAAGACAGGTGAAACGGTTCTTGGCGGTTTTGGACGTATGTGTCATCGCTTGACAGGAGGGCAGCCATGCCGCGGATTCAAAACCAGGAGACGAATTTGGTCGTCTATGATCTTTTGGAACATCTTACAGAACATATGCATCGTCTATACCAACCCGCGCAGTCAGCATGCGTGTCTGCAGAGAAGAATGAAGCAGCAATCCAGTGCCACGAAGGTGAGATCATGAAATGGCAAGTGACGCGAAGAGCGGTGGACAGGGCGATCACACGCATCTGTGCACACACGGCGCAAGGACTCGATGGCATACCCGCCGGTGTTGTAAAATACCTGGGGGATGCTGCCCGAGATCACCTTGCCAACATCTTCTCTGGCATTATGGTGGGTGACCAAGTCCCTACAGCCTGGCGAACAGAGAGGGTGTGCCTGGTGAGAAAGAAAGGTGTAGACACTGGGCTTCTACGAGACTACAGGCCTTTGACTGAAACAAGCGTTTTATACCGTGTTTTTGCAAAGGTATTGAAGGCCTGGATGAGTGGGTTGGCAGAGAACAACAACGTGCTCACAGACTTGTAGAAGGGGTTCCGAGCTGACCGACGCCTGGTAGACAACCTCTTCGTGCTGATACAAACCATAGAAATGGCTCTCGAGCAGTCCAGAAACCGATATGGTTGCTTTCTTGACGTAGCTAAGGCATATGACAGTGCCCCACATGAATCCCTATTCCAGCGGATGGCAGAAGTCGGCATGCCAGAGGTGTGGGTCAGCCTAATGCGTCGGTTGTACAAAGATAATTCAGTTATAGCGTGCTTGAACGGAGCCCAGTCCCGACCAGTAATGGTAACACGGGGACTTAAGCAGGGCTGCCCCCTCTCACCCCCTCTATACATGATTTATGTTTCTGGACTGGAACATATGCTCCTAGCATCCGATATCGGCTTCTCATTCACCCACCTGTACGATGGAATGCGCGTGACTTGGAAGCTGCCGGGTTTAGTATATGCAGACGACGTGGTCCTGCTAGCCGAAAGCCCTACGGATTTGCAACAACTGGTCACCCTCGCTGCGACCCATCTGTACCACCTGGACTAGACCTTCAATGCAAAGAAGTCTGCTACATTACAGTTGTCAGGCTCCCGCCCTAATGCCGACATTTACCTGCCAGGAGGAGATCAGATACAATGGGCCACTGAATATTGGTACCTCGAGGTGGTATTGAGCACCTGCGGTGACTTGTTGGGGTTGCATGAAATGAATCTGCACAAGAAAAAGCCTATGGGGATGCAACCGTTTCCTCCTCATCCGAGAAGTGTGGAAGGCTGTTCATATCCCAGGCCTCACATTTGCCAATGCCATACTGTGCCTCACTGTGACAACCAGGCAGTGGCTGGAGCGTGGCCAGCGGGAGGTGGGCTGTGTGGCCCTTGGATGCCACGGGCGTGTCGCCATAGCAGCCATTCAGGGTTACCTGGGAGGGTCCTCATTTTAGGCGCGCGAGGCGAGAAGTAAGGCTACTTAAGAAGGACGCCTGCGACTCATGGGCGACGAATGGTGGCCCAGGCGACTGTTCAGATATGCGAGTCTAACGGCACACAAACGCAGTGGTGCAGGCGCCTGGGCAGCCGGAAAAGAAAGTTTGGCTTCTCTGAAACCCGGTGATTGAGGACAAGATGTACAAGTGGGCCCATGCAGTGAAGTCGCAGGTGTGTGAGGAGGAGACAGAGCAGTGGTGGCGTGCCATAGAAAACGGACGGACGGAGAAACTTTATTTTAAAAACAGAAACCCTGCAGGGTTACCAGACCGGGCTCAGGCCACCCCGACGTTTTGTGCGGTGAGGCGTAGCCTTTCCACCGCTGTCCGGGCCCGCTGGATTGCCCACAGTTGGTCGTGCAGATCTGAGCTAGTTAGCGCGCTTAGCCAACGCTCCTCGAGAAGGTCCGGTTTTATATTGTCCTTAAATTCACACTGCTCACATGCCGCACTCAAAAAGCCGACATTGGCATGGAGCTCCTTCATGATAACAGCGGTGGCAGCACCCTCCTTTTTGAGGCACGTGCTGCAGCGCTGCGTACGTTGGTATACCATCGCAGGTTCAGCACATCTGCGGAGGTGGCCCGGATCATATGCCGAATATGCGGCACTGAAGAGGAGCCCACAGAACACATCGTCCTCCGCTGCGCTGATTTGTGCCCGGGTCACCTAGAGGGCACCACTTTCCCGCTGGCACTGGGATTCCGAGGAGATACGGAGAAGAGCACAGCGGTGGCCTGAGCGGTCCACGTCACAAAACAGAGATTGGTACAGCGGTGGCGCAGAGCGCGCAGACAGTGCCGACGCGCAGACAGTGTAGACGTTTAGACAATGTAGCTGCTCTGCAAGGAGACACTGGCTGGCGGTTGCAAACGTGATAAGTCGTTTTGTGTGTGTGTGTGTGTGTGTGTGTGTGTGTGTGTATTTGTGTGTGTCACGTTTTGTTTTTTTCTGTCTCTCTTTTCTCTACGTCTTCCTTCCTTTCTTTCTTTCATTCTTTTCTTTCTCTGGTTAAGGCAGTTGAGAGCTGCCTACCCATTACAAAGGGCAGGACCATCATCCATCATCCATCATCATCATCATCATCATCATCATCTGGCCACACCGTATATATAGGCACTGCATCTTGACCTCCAATGTAGTGCCGGTAAGAGATTTCTCCTGCGCGATTTCTTGAGCAATCAAAATTTGCAGCATGCGCGTTAACTAAAGGCGGACTGCAGGTCTCTGTGTTAAATTCGAAACCATCGCAATCGCCAAAGATCATCCGGCCACAGTGCACATTACTTTGGAGATGCTTAGAGCTCATATTAGACACCTTGCTCGCGCCCCTGCCCACCACCTAGCTTCGCTTCCAGAAGACCGACCGAGTGCCTCCTTCTGTAAGAGAGTATTGACTTTCCGTGAGTGCCTTCCAACAGTCTACACACCTCCGGAACGGATACTAACACCTCCTTGGTGCTTGGACCGACCAAAACTGCGCTTGACAGTGCCGGGGATTCGCAAGAAGGCGGAGCTCTCGGCGCCAGCCTTAAAGCAGATGATTCTACTCATGCTACACGAAGAATACAAAGATCATGTCAAACTTTACACGGATGGCTCGACAACTGTTGGAGGATCTGCAGGAGCTGTGATCTTCCCAGCAAGAGCCGAAACCATCCAGTTCAGAACGTCACACAAGACGACATCGACAGCCGTGGAGATCGCGGCACTCCGCAGCGCACTCCGCAGGATCGACCAAGAGACACCACAAAAATGGAGCATTTTTACTGATTCGAAACCAGCTCTCCAATGTCTACACAATACTCTACGTCGTGGACCTCAAGATCAATTGGCGCTCGAAATACGACAACTGTACCATCACCTAATAGACGAAGGACATGACATATCTTTTCAGTGGTTACCAGGCCATTGCGGCATCATCGGTAACGAGCATGCCGACAATGCAGCTAAGAATGCTCACGAAAATGTAGTGATGGAACCTATTCCACTATCAAGAAGCGACGCAGCAGCAAAGATTAATACGCTTGCGCAGGATGTCGCAAGGTCTATGCGGAATACGCCCGGTTTTCTCCACACCCGTCTTCACCGCCTGGACCCATGCCTACGACTTACTATTCCATCTGGCCTACCCCGATCCGAGACGACCCTTCTCTGCCGTATGTGGCTTGGGGTGTCTTTCACGAACGCTTTTGCCTGCCGCATCGGAATGAGAGACAGCGCTACATGCGACCATTGCGACAATGACGAAACAATTGAACATATTTTATGTCAGTGCCCCCAGTACAGCTCTCAGCGACAGTCCCTCTCAGCAGTGTTTGCTCGCCTCGACGACCAGCCATTTTCTGAGCAGTCAATCTTGGAATGTCGGAAAGATCGAGCTTCACGCCAGAAAGCAACGAAGGCGCTGATGAAGTTTCTGCGAGCGACCCGCCTCGTAGAACGATTGTGACACTACTGTGTGCGAGTGTGTGTATGTGTGTTTGTGCTTCTCTTCCTCCCTTTCCCCTTACCCTTTCCCCAGTGCAGGGTAGCAAACCGGATATGTTTTCTGGTTAACCTCCCTGCCTTTCCGCATTAAAATTTTCTCTCTCTCTCTCGGCGTCTTCTGCCTCTCATTGTCCATTAGCAGCGATTGGCGTCTTCCACTAGAAAACAAGGGTCCATTACTGCGTGCTTTGCACCACCCAGGTGCAAAGCACGCAGTAATGCGCAACGCCGTGATGAACGCCAGCATCAACGTCACCGCCAGCGTAAGCGTGAGCACCCACTCCTTCGCATCTACACAAGGTTCTTTTTAGCGAGAATTGTGATCTTTTAAAAGACACTTTGCAAGCAACTGCACAGAAGTCCTAGGAAGTTGAAGGTAATATGATACATGACAATACCTGTCGTCATTATACATAGAGTTCTTGTAAATGAACTTTTTAGCATTCACTAAGATATCGATTAATACATTTTAAAATGAAAAAAAAATAATGAAAACCGATGAGTTTTTTTTAGACAAGCTGCTAGAATATTTTTTTAAAAGAGCCAGCACTGTCTTGTTACTATGTTTTGCCATAAGCACATGCCGTGCATAGCACAGCAATGTGTTTATCGTTTATGTTGGTCACTACATTCTGCTTGTGTTCACTCGCTGAAACTTGCAAGTACGATGGGTAGAATACGCGTTTCAGAAGAGCCATGACTTGCAAATGTATCCGCACACAGGTTCCACTGTCCCTGCTGCAAATTGATGGGAATAGATGCCCGAATCGTTTCGAGAAGTTGGTTTTCTTTTGTATATTTAGGCCCAAAAAGTCTACTTACCGCGCACAAAGAGGGTTGCCGTGGTCGAGATGGCAGTGCCCACACTATTCTCCGCTATGCATTCGTAGTTGCCTTGATCTTCTTCCTGGGCGTCGGAGATCTCCAGCGAACCTGCACAGGGGGTTATTATGGCGAACACCTTCAATGCCTCATCAACCGCGACAAGTCACTGTTTGCGTCAACTAGAGTGACGCAAAAAGATCGTCTTGTGACGACGTCACCATGTGGCGTCGTCATGACTCGAGATTATGTCGCATGGAGGCAA
This sequence comes from Rhipicephalus microplus, assembly GCF_043290135.1. NCBI lineage: Eukaryota > Metazoa > Arthropoda > Arachnida > Ixodida > Ixodidae > Rhipicephalus > Rhipicephalus microplus. The sequence continues at coordinate 29,259,665 of NC_134709.1, read as the reverse complement.
AATGTTGTAGGCCCGTGTGCTCAGATTTGGGTGCGCGCTGAAAAACTCCTGGTGGTCGAGATTTCCGCAGCCCACCACTATTGCGTCTCTCATAATCATATGGTGGTTTTGAAACGTTAAACCCCACATATCAATCAATCAAGATTATGCGGCGTCATGTGGAGTCTCAAAATTAAAAAAAATGTAACAGAACACTCGTGGTTCTATCAGATACCTTTAAGCAGACAAGTGCATTAATTTGAAAATCTTTGCTTTATTAAAGTAGAGATTTCCTGACTACGAACATTACGTTAGGTTTTCAGTTGCGAATAAACAGCAGACTCTCACTCTACACAACTCAAAATTTCTGTCTCCTCTTGCCCCTTCCTCAGGGATGAGTAAAGAACTATAGGGTAAATAATTACGTCCCTGTTAACTTCCTTGCCCTCCTTCCACCCCCTTTTCTTTCTTAAGCTTTTCAGGGAATCGGTAGTATACTGTATACAAGTAACCTCTGAGCACTGTTACAGACTCCTGCGATTTCGCAGCTTTTAAGAGCATGCCGGCCGATCTGCCAAAGGCTTCCCAGTTCAGTGCGCACACCGCGACTGCCATTTCATCTTAACTTGTATTGATACTAATTAATCACTGGTAGATAATTCAGCGTAGTGCGCATGCCTTGACCACACATCCCTCTCCTTTCATTTTTGATGTGCACCCCTATATAGAGGACCTACAAGGTCTTCCCATAAGCTGACCACCACTTTCTATAACGTTACGTTGGAAAGGGAAATTAAGGTAGCTGATTACGCGGTCGCTCAACAACAGTGCAGCCCATTGACCTTTTGCAGAACAGCATTCAGCTTATATATTTGTTGGAGTTTTATGTCCTAAGATCACGACATTATTATGAGAGACGCTGTAGTGTAGTCTTCCGTGAATTTTTACCACGAAGTGTTCTTCCACGTGAGCCTCAATCTGAGTACACGGACCTCTAGCATTTCCATTCATCGAAGTGTGGCTGCCGCGACCAACGGCGTGGCTGCAGGGTCAACTTGCCTGAAGCTGCAAGTGAGTATCGTGGATTGGTCATGTTGATGGGGATGACGTTTCGGAGCCAGGATATCGTGGGTTCGGGCTCTCCCTGGGCTTCGCAGGGAAGCACCACGCTGCGGTTAAGCTCCACACCTTGAGGTTTGGGCACTACCTCGAAGCGTGGGAAGCCCTGTGGAATCGTGTATTCTGATAAAGCGAAGAAAAACAAAATAAAATTCAAAGCCAGTTCCGGCCGAACATGGAGGAGATCGTCCTCTCCGTAAATTATGTCTATAGAAGCTACGTTAGTCGTGTGATTGGTATTTACCATCAAGCACAGTGAGCTTGAACTGAGCCCTGGCAGGATCACCGACCCCGTTTTCGGCGAGGCACTCGTAGGTGGCGTCTTCTTTGCCGCTACGGACTGGGTCAATGCGAAGCACTGACCCTCCAGTCATCTCGGTCACCGTGTAGCGCCAGGAAAAGAGGCGCTTGCCACTCTTGCGCCATTCGATCTGCGGCTGCGGGTTGCCATCGGCCATGCAGGTGAACGCTGCCGTCCCACCGGTCACCACCGTCTGGTCCCGCGGAGAGATGACAATGCGTGGTGGCTCTGCGTCTGTAAATGGTAAAAAAATGAATACACTAAGGGGGGAGGGGAACAAGCCCAAATTTCACTTATTTGGAAGTCTGGATTCCCGCGGAGCTGGTGGGAACTCTTCTCGTCCTAGTTTGGTTTAGCCTTTCTGACTTGTGTGTGAAGCACCATGCATACTAGGCTTCCCGAGGTCTCCTGTCGTCACGGTGTAGCATGTAGCCATGGCACAACATAAAAAAGTCACAGTTTTGCCGCAAAACAGCAACAAATTGGGACGTCACGTGAAGAATGGCAAGCAGATCAAAACGGGCCCCGCGTTGCACACACATAAATGACGCACGAAACTTACTCACACGTACAGATGAACGAGAATAAGTGTTTTCAGTTATTCTTTCGTGGTGTATGAAAAGCGCACACTTTTCGCAAATAGAGACTGTGTAGCGAGCGCAGTGACCTTTGTGCGCCCAGTAACTACAGCAGAATAATTCCGGTGAGACCGTACAATTTTCCCCACTGCGAGAAAAGCACACGCACGCATGAGCGTCTACCGTCACCCAAACCTTCCGCGGGGTAAACATACGCGTCGGAGATCCCGAACGGACACGCGTCGCCACGTCGTGACAATCTGTCGATGTGCACTCATCACGCCATCTCACTGGTAATGCTGAAAACGCGTTAGTTTCCCCGAGATGGGCATCGCCAGTAGTTAGTGGTAGATATAAATAGCTTGCCGTTTCAACGTTAAAGGGGGGGGGGGTGCTCCTTCGTGGCTCAGTGGCTAATGCCACGCACTCACAAGCAAGAGGTCGAACAGTCGATTTCGCACGTCGGAGTCTTTTTCTGAATTATTTTTTTTCTTGTGTTTTCATATGTGTAGACACGTTTACATATGCGGTGAATGACGGCGGTTCATGACGACGGCGGTAAAATCCAACAGAGAGTGTCCATATAATTGCTATCACAATAGAATGGATGTGCGCCACAATGTCTAAATCCAACTGCTCGCCATCGTTTCACTAAAAATGAGAAAGCAACGGTTAGGCCAACAAAGAGCTGACGACGTTAACGCAACACAAACACCCTTTTCTGGGTGCAGTATAGGGCACTGAAACCGGGCATGTACTCGTAACCGGGCATGTACATGTGAGGACGAAGAAGAAAAAAAATTACCCCATCTCCCGCTCATGAAAACCACGTGTAGATGTGAAGCAGCGGGTGCTGACGCTTACCCCGAAGGCGACGTTGACGCTGGCGCTCATCGCGACGTTGCGCAGGAGATAAATCCGGGGAAGCCGAAAGCACCCAGAGATGGATCGGCGTTTCTTACTGCAACATGTGAATCACTGCTATTGGATAATCACAGACAGAAGACTCCAATCGCACACAGAAACCCACGGTCCGTGTTTAGTTGACGCGTACGCTGCGAATTTTCATTGTTCAACACCATACAGCAGAAATCTCCCATTGGCACTACCTTGGAGGTAAAGATCCACTTTCTACATATATAAGGCGGCCAGTGAATGGCGGCCAGTGAATTAGGTCATTGTCACCGGGACATCTGTTCTGCTGTACAAAGATTCTTAATCGAATCAAGGCAGTTTTGATGGCAAACCTCTTGACTAGAAAACTTTCATTTCTTCTAACCATTTTAAAATTTATTAGAATTAAAGTAATATGTAATCCACTATCTAAATAAACGAATCTTGTCCAATACCCCACAGTGGGTGTATGCCATTCGTTTAGGTTATCATCATCATCATCTTTACCACTTCCCACTATAAACCAAGCATTAAAATAAAGCTACTGAGCTAGAACGGTGTGCGTATGTGGAATAGATTTCTTTTTTGGGTGAATTGCTTCAAAAATAGTAAGAAAAAGCATGCTTTGTTTAACAAAATTTTCCAAATGCCAGCACGTGAAAAAACAGTTGCAATCACAGTAGAAGAGATAAAGCAAGCGTCTCTTCTGCAAGGAGAGATGCTGACAACAAAAAAGAAAGAAACCAGGATGTTTTACAAATAGTAGTTCAAGAGAAAATGTGTCTTAAAGAAGCCTGGAAATGCGTGGGTGGTATTGAGTTTACCCCGTGCCCTGAAGAGGCCTCTCACCTAGGCTGCGCATCGCAATCATCTTTCGCGGCCCACCGATAAGTCGATGTTGCCGACAATGTCAGCAAAATGTGATACGCCAGCACCGCACTATAACCAGTCAAAATTTGAAACGTAAGATTGAACGCTATATCTCCAACAGTTTGAAAAAAAAAAAGCTCTTGAAAACAGGCGCCCGTCTTGATAACCGGCCCTGCTTGCTGACCGAGGCTAGTCTCACCACCAGGCCAATCACCTCGGTCACAGACATGGATGCTATAGATAAGGGCAGCGGGTGGGACAGGCGTCTCAAAATGAAAACGGAACACGCGAGCTGTGGCCAAGCGATGCAAAACGGTATGCCAACGTGCTTCATCACAGAAGTCGTTCTTTATCTAAAAACGGAAATGATGACACTATCTCCTTGCAGGTTGCTGTTTATCAAGAACCCCTTTTTTTGATAGAGAGCACTGGCATGTTCTTTTGCGCAGTTCGGCCACAGCTCGCATGAACCGTTTTGCTTTTGGGGCACCGCTACGTATACTACATCAATTGTTCCCGACCGAAGGTTTGAATTACATTAAACAGTTTGAAAAATTGCATTATTTCCCCTGTTTACCTTCCGGAACCACGATATCATCGTGACGCACGCCCTAGTGGCGAACTCCGAAAATTTCTACCACCAAGGGTTTCCTTAACGCGCCCTAATTGAAACAATCTGAATCGGTGGCGATTTGTATTTGTAAACCACCGCGCCGGGACGACTTAGTCCGAGTTTAGGTGCCAGTCCGCTTGAGTCTACTCATGAGAGAGTTCGCCGACATGGGGTGCAAGCTTCGCAAGTTTGATATTTTCTTCCATCTCTCCAAGATCATTTCAATACAATTCCGCCTCCTTATACTCACTTAGACTCACATCAATAGTAATATCTGGAGTTGTGCGTCCTAAATTCACGATACGATCGCGAGACGCCGTAGTGAAGGGCTCCCGAAATTTTGACCAGCTGTTGTGCACGAAAATCGCACTGTACACGGGCATCTGTACTATTTCGACGCCATCTAAATGCGACCGCCGCGGTGGCAATCGAAACTACGATTTGCGGCACGACAGCCTATGCATCAGAATCCGATCGAGCCGTGGGTCTGAGTCCGAGTGAGTTCAGGCACGCATCACCGTCAGCAGTTAAATACAGGCCGGCAAAATTTTCCGTGTTTCTAATAGTTCCTGTCCCGCCCACGCTTGGTCCCAAATGGTGTACATCGCACGGATGATTGGGCTGGTTGGTATTCGTTCGTTTTTTAACTTAATAAGGGCGCGCAACGGACACAAGAACAAGAGTACTTTGTTGTGTGCATTTTCTTGTCCTAGTGTCCGTTTCTGTGTGCGCGCCCTTGTTCAGTTAAAAGACAGTGTACATACTTTCCACACGTAAAAATTGGTTAGCACCGGAACACAGCTTCAGCTGTTCGGGATATTGGCATTTATACGCTGGAATTCAAAACCGCAAATGTAGAAGCACGTGGCGTTCGCAAAGGTCATTCGAAGTTAAACTGACCTTTGGTGGCGAGGACAGCGGACGCAAGTTGCAACAATACGAGCGCTTGGAGGAGATGCCGGAGCATGGCGCACCCTTCGTATACGAACAGGTGTCTACACCAAGAGTCCACGGCTGCACTCGTTCAAAACTTACTGGGGCAGCACAGACAAAGCTACGTGGACAGAGCTTCTGTACACGTGTTAGTGCGTGTGGTACTACATTTGCTGAAGGTATAGATTTTTAGTGTTTTGTTGTTCTTTTTTGTGCGCACAGGCTGACAGGTCTTTCTTATGCGCTCTCAAGGAAAACACCAATGAGAAGGGCTTTTTTTTTTTAAAAGGTCGGTGCTTGCTATTCCATAGTCGTCCCCAGTTCGGAGCTCTTTTCCCCGCCTTATCGCCGTTTACCCGACACTTCCAGGTCAAGAGCGACATACGCGTTATCAACATATAAGGAAACATTCCAGATAAAAAAAAAGTGGCCAGTTGTGAGTAAAAAAACGCAAAGCGCATGCCATCGAGTCCACTAACATCGCTTAGGCACAAGAAGAGACACATTTAACTCTTTTGTATGCGTGTTTTTATACTGCTCATACTTGTTATGAGATATGATAATAATTTAGTGCTACGAGATAGAATGGTGTTGCGAGAAGTTAGTCATCCATCAGTTTGATGAAAAATGATTTCAGCCACCAATAAGTTCATTATGCAGCAGTGATGGAACAGATACCTGTAATCATAGCTGACCTCCCCCACAGCGCAAATCGCTTTAATTTAATGCTGAAGCGACAGTGTTTGAGGTGCGCGTGCTAACCTAGACAAACTGTGGCCCGTGCCAGCATACCCGTGAAACATGCTTTTGCGGGTACGTGCCACACGACTCGCGGAAAGGGTTTGACGTCGTACGCGACAACATTGAGACATTATTCATGTCACAGCCAGCGAGTCATATTCGTCAAACCATTTTACCCTCCCATACTAATATTGGTTTACGCGAAGTTAAGGGGACATTCACTAAAGCATAGATAGATAGATAGATAGATAGATAGATAGATAGATAGATAGATAGATAGATAGATAGATAGATAGATAGATAGATAGATAGATAGATAGATAGATAGATAGATAGATAGATAGATAGATAGATAGATAGATAGATAGATAGATAGACAGACAGACAGACAGACAGACAGACAGACAGACAGACAGACAGACAGACAGACAGACAGACAGACAGACAGACAGATAGATAGATAGATAGATAGATAGATAGATAGATAGATAGATAGATAGATAGATAGATAGATAGATAGATAGATAGATAGATAGATAGATAGATAGATAGATAGATAGATAGACAGACAGACAGACAGACAGACAGACAGACAGACAGACAGACAGACAGACAGACAGACAGATAGATAGATAGATAGATAGATAGATAGATAGATATATAGATAGATAGATAGATAGATAGATAGATAGATAGATAGATAGATAGATAGATAGATAGATAGATAGATAGATAGATAGATAGATAGATAGATAGATAGATAGATAGATAGATAGATAGATAGATAGATAGATAGATAGATAGATAGATAGATAGATAGATAGATAGATAGATAGATAGATAGATAGATAGATAGATAGATAGATAGATTCAAAGTGTCTGCAGAATGCGAAGAAATCGCCGAGCCATGCCAGATCTCTGGACTATTTTCGAAAAATGCACTATTCAGTTTCAGTAATGGTGAAACATCAATTGTGCGTGCAATGCTGGATATCTTATTTTATAAACGTACATATGTACTCCCATGATACAGCCACCTCGTCGGGCTAACGTCGGTTGTGGTTAAGTGCCATCCACTGAAGTTAATTCATGTAGCAGCGTCCGCGGCTACCACCCTCACGAACACAGGCGTTACATATCGCTGCTCGTGTTCCTAATACATATATGGTGCTGTTTGCATCGTTGCGCAAGTGTAAGGAACTAGTTATATAAAACTTGTGTGATTGTTCAACATGTAATTGTGCGTACAACATCTTAATATATAGTTAGCGTCATTTCGCAACATCATCGCTCAAAAACAAAATTTACAACACCATCACCTTCCCTCCACATGCTTCGTATAACGTCCATTCCCAATGTACGTGGGATCTGCCGAATTTTCTCAAGAAAAGACATCGCTGTAAACAGTGTTTGGGCATATTTACTATTACGTCGTCCGGGTAACAGCGTTACCAGGATGAAGAAAAGTTCCTTTGTCAAATCGTTAGCTCCAGTGACATTCTCTGTAATGATTTCTAGAGTCCATTACGTATTTTCGAGTGATAGTATTAGAAGTAAAAACGCTCGATACTTGTGCTCACCCGGGGCCACTAGAAAACCTGAACGAAATACGGAAATGTAATGCTAAAGTTTCAACTGTCTACACCTGTAAATCGCATAACTAGGCAACACAACATCACATATCTAGCATATCACCAAAACAATTGCGATTAGTGTTTATATAATGATGTGATCTGGCGACTACCCTTTTTTTATTAGTGCATTGTAATATTTCATATTATTTTTTTCTTTATTTTAGTGCACATTGTGAAACCCTCTTTTATTTTGGTTGTCTCTAGATGCACGTTTTCTGGGCTACCCTATATATTGCCACGTTCCATTTCCCAAGTTTTTGTTATCGTCCCAAAACACCGCACGATTCTCAGCGCAAACCGCGCCTGCAGTTTTCTAGAAGGTTCCAGACTGTAGTAGGTCATTTCGATAAGATCACGCCCACTGTGCGAATGGTACAGATTGTTCTGGAACCTACGCCGCCGCCAGCGATAACGCTAGAACATTCGACGGCAAGAGTATAAATGCCGACGCGCTTCGCCGCTTGTCAGTTGTTGATCGAAGGCCGACGCTGCGTTCGCCGCTATCAGTCCGAGACTGCTATCTGCTGCTCTAATTAGACTTTCCCTTTACCGGGCACAGGTTCGCCCAAATAAACAGTTAAATCCCAACGCGAAGTTTTCTGTCTTTGGCCACGTCACGACCCCGTGACATCTGGTGGAGGTGCAGCTTCGTTCATGTACCGGACGCCCCCGTCAAGCCGTGAACCCAGCCCCCTTCGCGGAGAAGACACCGACGCCAACCAAGAGCAGCGAACGAGCCGCCGACAGCAAGGTCTCCCACCGGAGTACGGCCTGCTACAAGACAAGGCGCGGAAGACCAAGACCATGACCTCGACTGCAGCGACAATGACAACCGGAGCGTCCCAGCCCGCGATCGTCATTCATCAACCCAGGGAACCACCAACGTTCCATGACTCATCGTTTGAAGACCCGGAAACCTGGCTAGAAACATACGACCGTGTGGCCGCCCTCAATCACTGGGACAATGAAGAAAAGCTCCGTCGTGTGTACTTCTACCTGGAAGACACCGCAAGGACCTGGCTAGAGAATCGGGAGTCCACGCTCCGAACGTGGGATGTCTTCTGCGGCGCATTTCTTCAAACGTTCGCAAGCGTCGCTCGCAAAGAGAGGGCCGCTGCTCTACTCGAGGCCCGGGTTCAGCTACCAAACGAAAAGGTTGGAATTTTCACAGAAGAGATGACCCGCCTATTCCGTCACGCTCACCCAGACATGTCGGAGGAAAAGAAAGTTCGTTTCCTCATGCGAGGGGTCAAACAGGAGCTCTTCGCGGGACTAATGAGGAATCCACCGAACACCGTCCAAGAATTTGTATCCGAGGCGACCACCATCGAAAAAACGCTGGACATGCGCACCAGACAGTATAATCGTCGCCTGACTCCAGAATGCGCTGCTGCTCAGGCCAGTGACTCCGACGACCTGCGTGAAACGATCCGAGCGATCGTGCGGGAAGAGCTGCGCAAACTGTTGCTTTCGGCGCAGCCTCAAGTGGATTCGATCGCCGACATTGTGCGAGAAGAAGTCCGGCAATCGCTTCGAATTCCCGAAACACCGCCGCCCGAGCCAGGAACTATGAGCTACGCCGCTGCAGTGCGCCACAACGCTCCTCCCCGTCCACGCCAAAACGCCGCCCCGTCACACTTCCGTCGCCAGACGCCACCGCCGCCACCACCCCAACCGACGTCCTACCGTTCCCCAGCGGGCCAGCGCAGTGCACCGAGAAAAACGGACGTTTGGCGTGCACCTGACAACCGCCCGCTCTGCTACCACTGCGGCGAGGCCGGGCACACATACCGCTGTTGCCAGTACCGACAGATGGGACTGCGTGGCTTCGCCGTCAATGCACCGCGTCCGCAGCCAGGAGATCGGCCACGTGACATCGCCGACTACCTGACAGGAACTCAATGGACACCACGAAGTCCTTCCCGTTCGCCGTCGCCCAGCCGCCGCATGTCACCGCACCCCCGGCAGTACTCTGGCCCAACGCGGGGCCGGTCTCCTAGCCCGTATCCGGGAAACTAAGGGCAGCAACCGATGGAGGTGCGGTTGCTGTGCGACGAACTACCGAAGATCCTCCGACGACGACGCCAACGCGACGGAGCTTTTTGAACACAACCCCAACCAGGAAAAGCCCTGAAGGCAAAAGCTCACTTACCGAAGGTGGCCGGACGACGCAACATGGAAGCAGCGGAACAAGCCGACGCAGCCGTGACCCGACGCCACGCCCTAACTGTAATGCGAGACGGCGAACTAGCGACCTCGACGTTCTTATCGACGGCCACAGTGTGACCGCTCTCGTCGATACTGGAGCCGACTATTCTGTCATCAGCGGGTCGTTCGCCGCGAAGTTAAAGAAAGTTAGGACAGCTTGGAAAGGCCCTGAAATCCGCACAGCCGGAGGTCATCTCGTAACACCTGCAGGAATCTGCACAGCGAGAGTCACCATTAACGGCCGTATTTATCCTACAGACTTCGTAGTCCTACAGCGTTGCTCGAGAGATGTCATCCTTGGCATGGACTTCTTATGCCTCCATGGTGCTGTCATCAACCTAAAAACAAAGTCGATAACGTTATCCACAGAAGAAGCACTACCGCCGCGCACGCCGTCAGGACACCATGCTTTGAATGTGCTGGAAGAACAAGTCACCATTCCGCCTCGCTCAAGCGTCATTATTTCAGTCGGCGCTCCTAAATCACCTGACTTGGAAGGCGTCGTTGAAGGCAGTCAGCATCTGTTGGTCACCCGAAATATTTGCGTCGCAAGAGGAATTGCAGAGCTGCGGGGAGGCAAAGCAACGGTTATGCTCACGAATTTCAGCAATGAGTACAAACATGTGAACAAAGGAACAACGGTCGCATACATCGAAGAAATTGTCGAAGCCACCAGTGCTTTCGCCCTCGCCGATTCTGCAGAACCTGCTCAGAGGAACCAAGACCCTCCCATAGCTTTCGACGTCAATCCCAGACTTCCGAACTATAAGCAAGAACAGCTCAAGGCCCTGCTCCTGCAATACGAAGATTGCTTTTCGTCGTCATCGGAAATTCGGCAAACCCCAATCACGAAACATCGCATCATAACCGAAGAAAATGCCAGACCACTCCGTCAGACTCCGTACAGGGTTTCGACGCGAGAACGTGAGGCCATGAAGAGACAAGTTGATGAAATGCTGCGGGATGACATTATCCAGCCGTCCAAGAGTCCATGGGCATCCCCCGTGGTGTTAGTGAAGAAAAAGGATGGGACCCTACGTTTCTGCGTCGATTATCGCCGCCTGAACAAAATCACAAGAAAGAAAGTGTATCCCCTCCCACGAATAGACGACGCACTTGATCGGCTCCATAACGCCACGTACTTTTCGTCAATGGACCTCAAGACTGGCTATTGGCAAATCGAAGTCGACGAAAGAGACCGAGAGAAGACGGCGTTTATAACACCGGACGGCCTCTTCGAGTTTAAGGTGATGCCCTTCGGCCTTTGCTCAGCGCCTGCAACGTTTCAACGCGTTATGGATACAGTACTGGCAGGATTGAAGTGGCAGACTTGCCTTGTGTACTTGGACGACGTCGTCGTGTTTTCCTAGAGTTTCGACGAGCATCTTCGGCGCCTTGAAGCTGTACTTCAAGCCATCAAGACTTCCGGACTCACACTGAAGCCAGAAAAGTGCAGATTTGCGTATGAGGAGCTCTTGTTTCTGGGGCACGTTATCAGCAAGTCTGGAGTTCGTCCCGATCCACGGAAAACATCCGCCATCGCCGACTTCCCGCCGCCCACTGACAAGAAAGCCGTGCGCCGATTTCTGGGCCTGTGTGCCTATTATAGGCGGTTCGTGAAAAACTTCGCCCGCATCGCCGATCCGCTCACTAACCTTACCAAGGCCGACGTGGAGTTTAAGTGGGAAACGCCGCAGGAACACGCTTTCCAGGAGCTTAAACATCGCCTCCAGACGCCTCCGTTACTTGCCCATTTCGACGAATTCGCCGAGACAGAAATACATACTGACGCCAGCAGCGTAGGTCTTGGCGCCGTTCTTGTGCAGAGGGCTGACGGACTTGAAAGGGTTATTAGTTACGCCAGCCGATCGCTATCCAAAGCAGAAGCAAATTATTCCACAACAGAAAAGGAGTGCCTCGCCATCATCTGGGCTACGTCGAAATTTCGCCCCTACCTCTACGGCAGGCCCTTCAAAGTTGTGAGCGACCACCACGCCTTGTGTTGGCTAGCCACCTTGAAGGACCCTTCAGGTCGCCTCGCACGATGGAGCCTGAGACTTCAAGAATATGACATTACTGTCATTTACAAGTCCGGCAAAAAACACTCCGACGCCGACTGTATCTCTCGTGCGCCTGTCGACCAACCGCTACCCGACGACCCGGATGACGACTACTTCTTAGGAACGATAACTACCGACGACTTCGCTGAACGACAGAGGGCCGACCCGGAACTTAAGGCCCTAATAAAATACCTCGAAGGCAGGACCGCCGAAGTCCCGAAGGTATTCAAGCGCGCACTTGCGTCGTTCTTTCTACGAAACGGTCTTCTACAAAAGAAAAACTTTTCACCGCTTCGAGCTAAGTACCTCCTTGTGGTGCCTTCAGCTCTGCGACCAGAACTCCTGCAGGCCCTTCACGACGATCCGACGGCAGGGCACCTCGGTATTTCTCGCACGCTCGCGAGGATACAAGAAAGGTACTACTGGCCACGTCTTACCACCGACGTCACTCGTTATGTGAGAACATGCCGGGACTGTCAGCGACGCAAGACACCGCCGACAAGGCCAGCAGGACTTCTGCAGCCAATTGATCCACCTTGCCGACCTTTCCAGCAGATTGGTATGGACCTACTGGGGCCGTTCCCGACGTCGGCTTTCGGAAACAAGTGGATCGTGGTAGCTACCGACTACCTCACCCGCTACGCCGAGACAAAAGCCCTGCCAAAAGGCAGTGCCTCCGAGGTAGCTAAATTCTTCGTCGAAAATATCGTCCTACGTCATGGCGCCCCGGAGGTCCTTATCACCGACAGAGGAACGGCATTCACTGCCGACTTAACTCAAGAAATCTTGGCATACAGCCAAACAAACCACCGCCGGACGACAGCGTACCACCCACAGACCAACGGCCTCACCGAGCGGCTTAACAAGACGATCGCTGACATGCTGTCAATGTACGTCGATGTCGAACACAAGACGTGGGACGCCATTCTTCCGTATGTGACCTTCGCATACAACACGGCGGTGCAGGAGACGACGCAGATATCTCCATACAAATTGGTCTATGGAAGGAGCCCGGCAACGACGCTCGATGCCATGTTACCCAACGTCACCGACGAAGAAAACCTCGATGTGAGCGAGTACCTTCAACGCGCCGAAGAAGCCCGACAACTTGCGCGTCTCCGTATCAAGAATCAACAGACGACCGACAGCCACCGTTACAACCTTCGACGACGCTTCGTGGAATACCAGCCCGGTGAACGTGTTTGGGTGTGGACACCGATACGCCGACGTGGACTAAGTGAAAAGCTTCTGCGACGGTACTTCGGACCGTACAAGGTGGTTCGACGGCTCGGCCCACTTGATTACGAGGTTGTCCCCGACGGCATCACGAACTCTCAACGACGCCGATCGCGACCTGAAGTCGTCCATGTCGCGCGCCTCAAGCCGTTTCATGCGCGTTAACAAACTGAACTAGTTTTTTTGTATTATTGTTGTATCGTAATTTATTCATTGTACTTTCTTGCATTATTGTTGTACTTTCATTTTTAGTTGAAGCATCGGGACGATGCCTTTTTTCAGAGGGGGGCAATGCCACGTTCCATTTCCCAAGTTTTTGTTATCGTCCCAAAACACCGCACGATTCTCAGCGCAAACCGCGCCTGCAGTTTTCTAGAAGGTTCCAGACTGTAGTAGGTCATTTCGATAAGATCACGCCCACTGTGCGAATGGTACAGATTGTTCTGGAACCTACGCCGCCGCCAGCGATAACGCTAGAACATTCGACGGCAAGAGTATAAATGCCGACGCGCTTCGCCGCTTGTCAGTTGTTGATCGAAGGCCGACGCTGCGTTCGCCGCTATCAGTCCGAGACTGCTATCTGCTGCTCTAATTAGACTTTCCCTTTACCGGGCACAGGTTCGCCCAAATAAACAGTTAAATCCCAACGCGAAGTTTTCTGTCTTTGGCCACGTCACGACCCCGTGACAATATGTACTAGGGAGTCAGGAATATACTCAAGCGGTTCTCACAGCGTTTACTTGCCGTCCTCTTAACGTGTGCTCTTAACGTGTGGAATAAAAAGTTCAATTTCAACCTGAACCTTCGCGGCACTGGAAACACACCGCAGAGCCGCGAGAAACATGTGTTTCCCGATTTACCCCCGTATTCTAGAACGTCCCTTCACTCAACGCTTCACCTTCACTTGAGAAAGCCGATAGAAGCGCCCTCCCTAGGCACGGCAAGTGACTGCATATCAGCGATAATTTGGTGCGATTCTCGAGCAGCGCAGCGTCATTTTAAGCCGAGAAGTGGCGCAGTGCTCAACTCTGTCAAGTGAAAGGTGAAAGTCGAGTCGAGGAGCGTTTGTGAATACGGGGGTTAGTCATCTTCGTCGAATGCACGGTTGACTTGCTCGGTGTAGCTCACTGCAGCTTCCGTTCTGTGCTCGCCACAACTTGCCGTCTTCTTATCATTCCCGTAGTTGGCACGCCAGCCGAGCGAGATAACTTAGCGCGATCCAACGTGCAATATCGCCGAGCGAGTGGCGAGAAGGAAAGGCTATGAACCCAAGCCAACCACTTCCCTGCACTTCGCCTCGTTTAAAATTCACGAACTAAGAAATAGAAAAACACATAAACACAAGAAAAGTTCTTTACAGTGGTATCGAATTTCTTTATTTGTAAGAACTTGCGCAAGGCAACAAACGCGAACATCCACATCAACCTCACTCCGTTCATTTAGATCTTAGGATGACCGGCAACCGCTACGAGCATGTATGTTCCTTGAAACCGAAACTAGCGCCGACTTTTCGGGGCCTGATTACAGCATGTAACCAAAACGCGAGAAATCACGGCAAGCTCAACACTTGCTGCAGACATTGCCCACGCGTTTTATGAATAAATAAGTTATTTTTGGCCAGGAGGAGATAACGCCCGAACACACTAAACGAAAATGACCTGAAATAACCTCGAAAACTGGGTAAACCATTTGTCCTCTAGCGCACTACCTTCCCTGGATTTTTTTTTTACCACCTACTATCGAGGTAAAAATTTACTCTTGTGCTACCTGAGTTTTTGAACGTAGGGAGAGTAGTAATTATTTACCCCAGTGAGGTTTTGAGCGAGCATAGAGAGAGTAAATTTTTACTGCCTTCACAAGGTTTTTGAGGTAATTTCTGGGAGTTATTTCCGGTAATAAAAAAAATAAAAATTGACGGGTCCATTCGCCCAGAGTCGACAACTTTATTAAATAGCAGAATTGATTGAATATATCAAACGCCAGAATTGGTGATACATAGATTCACATACAGACAAACACGCACACACAACAAAGCAGAATAATACACCACTCGAACAGACTGCACGCGTTGCTCGACTACACTTCGACAATCCGGTATATATAGGCACGACTTTTTGACCAGCCCTGTAGTACCGGTAGGAGAGCTCTTTTTTTGCATCGATTAACAACAACGGTTGAAGGTGCAACCGTAAACTTAAGGTGAGCTGCAGGGCACAAAATGTCACACCGACATTTTAAATGATAAATCTACCGGATCTCACCTTTTTGATTATCCAGTAATTACTTGGCACACCGGGCTCATGGCCCCACGCGTGTTAGCACTGCTGATGCACAAGTCCATAAAATATACCTAAGTACGCACAAGCCATGGTAGCTCAATGATTTTCATTGAGCGACGGTGCACAAACGCAGTCGCAGCACGTATTCATCACAACGGGCGTAGAAGAGCGGTCCACGCCTGCATACAAGCTGCTTACCTACGGCGTGCTAGGCCTTTTCGAGGAGCACGGCTATCCGATGAAACACAGCTGACGATCACAGAACACATATCCTGTGCGAATTTCGTCGTTATTTCAAACACAAATGAACACGTAACCGCTATCTTACGGGGACATGGCGGTGTATGCATACTTCCAACGAAAGACCACCGTCCGGGTTTTCTTCGTGCTCACGGGAGCCGCTTGTTGGTTCCGTCTGCCTCTTATCGGCTACGTGCTACATGTTTGAGAACAGTTGGTGCATGAGGTGGAACACATGAGTTGGTGCATGAGGTGGAGCCTACTGTGGAACAAAATATATGTGATGCTTCTTTCACCTGCCCCGGCGACACCCTCCCACTGGTCACTGGCGGCCGCGGCTTGGTGCCGACGACAAAGTGAAGCATTTTGCTTATTGCTTCTCCAGTAGGCAAGCACGGACGATGACACCAGATTGGTTTTGTTACCACTTGCAGATCTGCGCGATTCTGCTCGGAAACGAGATATCCGCGACGTGCAGCTTAGGAGGCGCTCGGAAGCGGACGGTCACTGAATGATGTAGGAAACACGTGAGATCCATCAGCCCAACCAGACACACAGATTCCGAGGTTCTTGCACCGTCTGTTTCCAAGACCACCGCCGAGCAAAAGCCAACAATTTGCGAAAATATGCAAGACAACTTTCCACAGCAGGTTTTCTTTCTTTTTTTCTTCTTCTTTGAGGGCCACCCCCCCCCCCCCTACCCTGTCTTTTTTTTTTTTTGTTCAGAGAATGCTCTTCTCGATTGTGCTTATGCTGCCCCCAGTTCCAGTAAAAGTGCGTTGACTCGAGGTCAGTCCTGAGGCACGGCGATGCCAAAAAAAAAAAAACATCTGTGGTCCTCGCGTACCTTCAGGATTCACATAGAGCGTCACAAGGGGGGTATGTGGCAAAAGCCACCGAAGCAGCTAAACCTTGCTGTCACGTGGTAATAAACTGTGAAACGCAGGTTAAAAGTCACGTGATAGAAAACTCCGTATACGTTGTAAAACTGGATTTTGACATCCTTTAACTACTTGCCTGAGAGGTGGTGGTAAAACTATGTCATGTACCATCTTTTACTCCTACACGAGGTAGTAATTTCAAACGCGACAGAGTTTTCAGAGGTCATGAGCCGCAAAAACGCCAAACTCGGATAGTTTTCGCTTACAGTGTAGGAAGGAAAGTGAAAACGAGGAAATAACCATTCAGTTAGTACATTTATTTTGCATTGGTAAAGCAACGTAGTCATGTGATAAGTTATCCAAACGTGCAGGTGGCACCCTTTTGCCCCTTCGAATCGCACGCAAAGGCATCCTCGAACGCCCTAAGACGCTGTGATGACGCCATGCAGCGGCCCTGTCCGCCAAGTTGGGGTACGCAGTCCTGTGGAGCATTAAGTATCGTGGTCAGCCAGGAAACACTATACCGAACATCAGTTTGCATTGGTCAGTGCTATAGTAATTAAGAACCAGCACTAGAGATTATTAACCATTACTTAGGCAGAAGCAGTGGACGCGTAATTCCTGACAGGAAGCAAACAATGACCACGAACAAGCCGGAGCGCGAAGAAAAGGATAGGGTTTCATAAATATGCACTAGAGGAAACTGCGGCGCTAGTATCTATGGAAGCTGCAACGCACGGCGCTTCAGCGAGCATGGGAATCATGAGTGCATGGTACACGGATTTGTCTAATCTTCGTACTTCTGGCTCCGTGTGTGATCGTGTGGCTTGGAGGTGTTGTCTCACGAAACGAAAATCTCCAAATGTTCAGTGCTTGCGCTTGACCACCATAATCATCTAGGTTTAATTACCATTTCAAATTGGGTAACGAAGCTAAATGTTTGTTCTTTTCATCGAAACAACAGCGAAACACATCAATAAACGAAGCCACAAGTACGATTCGCCCCCCCCCCCGCAAGTATACGAAGACTAGGCAAATCAGTGTACTATACCCCATCATTCCCGTGGTCGCTGAATGATCGCAACGTCAGAGTTCCCTTTTGTTAACTTTAGGAAACTCTATAAAGAAAAGGACACAACGCGGGTGCTGTTTAACAACTGAATTTTTATGTAACGAAATTTAACGCAACAAAAGCCAAAAATATGCACGCGCAGAAAAGTTGTATGACGTCGAACAAATGCTTCAACTGGCACACCTCGCAATCTAGTAGACAAACAAACGATTCAGATATACAACAATGTTTATACTAAATAACGCGTCAGCGAGTTCAAGAAAAGTGTAAATCAGAAGTAATCAAGAAGTGCAATCAAGTGTAAAGAGGTAAGCGGTCTTAGAGGGGCCATGAGGTGATCACCGAAAAACTTGCGGTTTTCAGAGAAAAAAACACCGGGCCTGCGCCGAAAGCGCCGCCCTGTCACAGCGAAAGCTCGAAGAGTGGCCTTTTAGAGCCTTTTTTAAACACTCTTTAGGTAACCGCTACTAGCACACTTGCTCGGTACCCACTGCACCATAATGAATCAATTTTTTGTGTACTAGGCTGGCAACAACTATGCTATCCTTCATGGAGAAGCGCGGTATCCGCTACAAACTTGTTAGAAACATTGCGCAATATTTTTATGCACTGGCTGACGACTATGAAACATTATGAAGTGGGTATGCGTCACAGTTAATACGTGAACAAGAACAAGGAGGATTCAAGAAAAATTGCTGGAGTGGAAGCTCTAGCACTGCCTTGCCAGCAGAAGTGAAGCCATCTTTTGCCACTGCCAAGATGGCGGAAACATGCTCTTTTCTGATGACGCCCACTTAAAGATCAAGTGGCTTTGATATGTTATGTAAATGCTACGTTAAATTTATGTTAAAAAATAGTTGTTCCCGAGGAAATAACAGACAGAAACGAGTATATATGACTGGATCTTCAAGGAACATTGCCTCCAATTTGAGGCTCACAAAGAAAAACTAGTAACTGTAAGACGCACTTGGAGCACTATGTGACCAGAAAAAGTTCCCACATTAGGCTTGTTGGGCGTGCGACGGAAACGCTTCGTTTTTATTCACTGAACGGTGACTTATCATGCCCCTTGTAAGATGGCCGCCACAGCCGCCATCTTGCCAATGGAATGGCTTCACTCCTGGGCAGTCATTTCCACTCCAGCATTTTTTTAAATCTTCCTTGAACAGGAACAAGCTTCTGCAATGGCTTGGATCACTGCAGGACCCACTCGTTATGCAATTTGCACTGTTACTCTTTATGTCTGGTGGTTCCTTTGATATATGAAAACGCTGTATTACTCATATTAGCGTGATTCTTTTCCCGACAAAAAGCATGCCTAAGGGCAGTTTGGAAGCGAGTTCCGAGCACCGGTTTTGGCTGTGTGGCAGACTACTGAGCAGGCAAGCCGTGGACTCAGGTTCGAATGAGACTGTGTCCTTGGTCTTTTTTTATTTACCAAGTTTTTTTTATTTCTTGTAATAATTGTTGCGGGCACCAGTGGCGGCGAGCAATGATGACCTCACTGACTGACACTCGCCAATGTTTCGAAGCCAAGTTAAAAAAACGAAACTAACATTGTTTTATTTTTCAAATAACTTCTGTCATGGTGAAATTGAAGACTATGTTTTGAAAAAAAAACAAATAATTAGTAAAAACTGATTTGGTGTTTCTATGTTGGTATTTCAGACATAGGCGGGCGCTAAGGGGGCAGGTGGAAAAAGGGGGGGGGTACCCACACAATTCATAGAAGGGCGGCGCTAGGCCTGCCACATACCTTCTTTAAGTCAGACGTGTCCCGTCATTGTTACGTTGTTTAAAGCCTAAAATCGCGTAGATTTATAATGATACTGCAAGTCGAATACTGCTGATGTTCCAGTCCGCGAGCTTCTTACCTTCACCTCCAGAAAGCTGGAGGCCTGACAGTGGCCGTTGTCAGAAGCAGGTCATCACTCTATGTTCATAATTGCACGCATCGCGCAGTTTCCTTTCCTTGCTGACTCGAGTAACGGACGGGCGAGGGGGGGGGGGGGGGGAGTCTGCGGGATCATATCTAAACTTTCTCTATAACTAAGAATCCTACGCATCATAGGCATATGCGCAGGGTGTCCCTTCAGCGGTGGGAGGCATAGAGTTCCCTAAACACAACTAGAGGGGGACTCTAGCGCTGCGATCATTCAGCGACCGTGGGAATTGTGACCAGTAAACATAGCTGCTTAGTCTTCATGCTTGCGCACTTCGAACGCACAAAGGGCTTTGTTTATTGCAGTGTTCTGATTTTGTTTGGAACAAGAGAACAAACAGTTGTCCACTTCGTGACCCGATTTGATTTTGTGAGCGTAACAGGTTAAGGTCGTGAAGCATAACGAATAAACTTTGACTTCTTGTGGTCTTCTGAAAAAAAGAGCCCGAAGACACGCGAAGCCAAAAAGGGCTGAAAGTACGACAAATAGACAAATCAATGTGCTAACCATCATTCCCATGCTCGCTGAACGCCATGCCTTGCAGCCGCCATGGACACTAGCGCCAGAGTTTCGTCTAATGTATTTAGAGGAAACTCTATGGTGGGAGAGAGGGAGGTCGAGTTCTAAAGACAACATGGTTCACAGAGGATGAAAAAAAAATGAAAATGTCATGATGACATGCTTTTCGCAATGGCCTGTCATTGGTTCCTGGCTTAACATATAAAGTAAACTGTTCTTGGAATGCAGCATCAAGGGCTTTAAGTCACCGTTATCGGCAAACAACTTGCGTGCCTCTCTAAACAATCGCGGGATAGGTTTGACTGAATAATGGACGTATGCAGCAGACTTGACGACACCTCTTTGGTGATAAAAGGAGGCGCCCTTTTCCCCACCCAGCCCTCCTTCTGCACACGCCTATGCTACGCATGCTTCTGGTTTAACAACTTCCGTGCCCCTGTAAGTGTTACAGAAGGTTCACCAGGGTACACACGCACCTTCAAACACCCGACAGTGTACATGATTGTCTCCGGCGTGAGTGTGGAGTACTGAGGTAGACGCTGCTCGCGGGTGCCATTGAGCGCTGCCAAAGCGCCACCTATGCAGGAGTAGGCAAGCAGGCTCTCCAGCACACCGCCTTCTAGGCTACCCCCAGACCCAAGTTCACATTCGGTGGGCAGGGTGGACTGAGGAACCAGGTACCTGGATTACCAAGAAGTAATCGCTCAAGCAATAAATCATATTTCTTTGAAAAAGAGGTACACTATTGAAAGAGCATGAAGGAACACTCAAAAAGAAACAATTCACGGTTGAATGTGCATGTTCACAATATGAACCTCGTGACGAGTACAGCACCACTTGCCGTTTTCTTCCGAACCTACGCACCTCGTAAAACGAGCCACTGCTACGCTTACCCTTTTAAGGAAATCCTGCTCGCATACACTTTCGAGGAGCTTTTGCCGTTGCCGCCATTTTCCGTGTGAAGTTCGAATTGATAACATCACGTCACGCATCGTATGTTCTACCCGCGAGCAAGAGCTCGCTAGCGCTGGCGACGAGCGCGGTTAAAACGGTGAATAAATAATCCAGCTAGCCGTCGCTGTCGCAAGGAGGGCGCTAGAGTTACTGTATATGCTACCTTCAGGTAGCAGAGTTGCGCCAAGGTACGCCATCTTGGGTTCAAAAGTCTTGCGGGAAAGCCACTCACCACCCACGTAGGAGCAGCGCTCGCGCTTATAGCGTTGCTTTATTTTTATTTTGCTTTCTTTTCTTTCTATTTTTATGAAGATACGAAACAAACTCAGTTGCTCTGGTCATGCCTGGAAGCCTTGATATTATGTTTACATTTTTGGCAAGTAATAATGAGAAAAAAAACGTGCGTCAGCTCACTGAACCAGTGGTATACATATGTACATTTATAGTAGGCCACACATTAGCTTCGGCTTCCTTTGCACTGTTTTTCCCATTGACATATATACACTTATTTTTTACTCTTCATCGCTATCGAGCCAGGGATGGAATATTTTCATCGTGTTGGGCTCATTCGTTAACTGTGTGAGTTAATCAGCTAAAGCTTTGTAGTCTTGAACTGAATCGAGCTGGATAGCGATCGAGAGTGGCCGTGTGACGCCCGCGTTAAGCGCGCAGCTCGTAGTACGATCGTATTACAATAGCGGCTCACGACAATTGATGTGAACCGTCGTTCAACAACCCTGTCGTGTCCATTTTTTTTTTCGCTGAAGGTTTCAAAGCTGCATTCGATTCACGCAATAACACCTTGCCGATTCAAATGGTTCTAGTTTAAATAGCTCAAGTTTAATGCATTTGCTGCCGCATTTCTCGTGACCAACAGGCAGCATGGGTATACATAACCGAAGAAGCGCGGCGAGAATGACAACAGCCGTTGTCAACCCCGCTTGATCTGCCCGGAATCAGCGTAGCGTTGGCTTCTCCGTAGTGCAAATGAACCACCTATGACCACGTGATGGCGCTCGGCGAATAGGAACGCTTAACTCCTGTAGGCGGAGCGAGCGGCGCCCGGAAAACAGTGGCGCAACTCTGCTACCTAAAGATAGCATATACAATAACACTAGAGGGCGCATGCGACATCACCTCGAGTACAGGGCCTGCCGTCTATTGCTCATCAAACCTAGATAAAACTCCCCAACCGTATTTCGTAAGGATCATAAAGGAACGCCAGGTGAGGCGACGGGGAAGGGGGAGGGGCTGAGTTGCTTGAATGGCGTGGTCACTGGCGCGCACGTGCCATCTCGACAGGCATCAAGCTTGCTTTGCCTTAAGCGCTTACTTCCCGATCAGAGAACTTGCACATTGAAAGTACTTTGGACCATAAAGCAACCGCATTTCATAGAACTGCGTTTTGTTGAGTTATACGGGAAATCGCAAAACTTACTTTAGTCGCTAACAGAGCAAGTTGCTAGCCTTACTTCGTTTCGCAGTACAAGTTGTTGCTATAGCATTCATTGCTTCGCCCTAGAGCAAAACTGTGATTTCTTATGAATATTTGGGCGTGGCATTTACGAATTCGTACTCTCGTCTCCTTGGAATGGCGAGCACTTCGGCATGCAACATCTGCGCCTGCGAGGAAACGCTTGAGCACATTCTATGTCATTGCCCAGCATACCAGACTGAACGAAGTATTATGGAAGCCAAGCTCTGTCAGCTGGATTCACGGCCGCTTACAGAAGAGAAGATCCTGGGACCTTGGCCGACGGCTTCCCATACGCGCAAAGCCACGAAAGCCCTCTTGTACTTTTTAAGGACCACCAGACTTCACGACCGCTTGTGAAAGAACTGTGCGAGACCGTGCTATGTAGTCTCGAGCTGACTATTCATGCTTCTCTTTCTTACCTCTCTTCTTTTCTATCTCTTTCCGTTCTATTATTCTCCTTTTCCCCCACCCCAAGTGTAGGGTAGCCAACCGAGCCAAGCTTGGTTAACCTCCCTGCCTTTCCTCTCTATTTATCTCTCTCTCTCTCTCTTATGAATATAATTATGGACGTCATTACCTCTCAGCGAGCCTCCTCGCAATCAAGTGTCCCAGCCCGCCCACGTTGAGCGCCGGCGGTCCTCCGGACGCGAAGAACGGGATCGCGAACAGCGACGCGGGCACCACGACCGTGCCGTCCACGGCCACGTCGACGTCCATTCGAAACACGTCCACGTGCTCCTGGTCGGGACTCAGGCGCCTCGCACGCTCGTCGGCCGCCGCGAGCCAGTCGGCGAAGAAGTTCGGGCTCGGCTGACTAGACGCCGGGAAACCGGCGTAAAAGGCGTCCAGTCGCGCGACGCTTTCCGCGTACGGAGGGAAGCCCACGAGAAGGCGCGGAGGCGTCGCGAACGGTGATATCCAGGTCGTTCTTGAAGACGTGAGACATGGATTAGATAGGAAAAATTAGGGATCTCTTTCTCCTCCGGGATACTGGGACAAGCGAACCTTAGTGTGGGCCCTTTCTTTCCTTTGCATTGTGCAATGCTTTTCCAACCCTTTTCATTCCTCCATGCGGCAAGCAGTACCCAATTCGCGTAGTTAGTAGCGTAACGCTTATGTTGCTACATGTGAAAATGAGGGCGATGCCTTAACATTTTTTGAACCTTCATTTCTTGTTTGTTTGTTTGTTTGTTTTGTTCGTTTCTCTCAATATATCGCGACTGCTTTCAATGTTTTGTTTTCTTTCCTGCTTTTATTTTCCGTTTTTCCTGGAATGTCTTGCTTACTTTTCTTTGCCGATGTTGCACAACCCCCGGTGTAGTACCTCCTATAGAAAGGGCATACTGACATAAAAATTCAAAATAATAATAATTAACCTATGATACCGAAATAATGACAATACAGCTGTGAAAAAAGTTATCTGTTCAAACTGGTTTATTAACACGGATATGTTTTATGCCATAATTCACCAAGAGTTGAGTGAGTACCGCCGTCACTGAAATGACGTCGACAAAATGCACATGATGAGATAGCAAAGAAAAACTTCAAAGAGCTCCACGAACCGGAAGTGAATTTACGACCGATAGGACCGCCAACACAGGTGCGGGACATGCTATCCACTGCGCCAGGGTCACACACGCGCCTCCCATATCTAAATGCTTTCGCTCAGAATGCTCTTGGTCGGCGGGGAGCTGTCGCCATCTGGGAGCGGTAAACTGAAGTAATGCACCACGAATGTGACCTCCGCGATCACCTCTTGTAACGCGTCACTGCGACGCGCCTGTCCGTTTTGGCGCCTCACCAATACATCGCTTGCACTGACGTCAGTGAAACCGCCATGTAGATGAACCTCTTCGCACAAGCAAGGTTCGTGACTTCACTTGCTAATGTCATTATATCTCACGAATTATTTAGTTATTGATAGACAGAGATCAATAAAAGTCTGGCCATATCATTATCATGTAGGAGCAGGTAAAAGGCGATGTGAATATGCTGCATATACTTCATAAAGGCAACCATGTTGGTCGACCGGTAATTTATGGATATGCGAACATGGCGTCGAGTGCGAGCTATATGTAGGAAATCTGAAACTGTAAACGCCTTAACACACCGCGAGGTGGATGCCTTAGTTAGACCGAACCTCGGCGTCGCTCGAAAGATACCTTTATATTAATAATAGCTCTCCAAAGCTCGGCTGCCTGGCCCTGCTGTAAAGACGCGCGTTTTGTTTCTCTCTAGCCCGACATAGTGTTTGGATGGTGGTCTTAACCCGAAATATGCGCCCGGTCAGTGACGTTTTCTTGAACGCATGGACGGACGGACGCATGGACAGACGGACGAATGAATGGATGAACGCACAGATGGTCTCGCGGACGGACGGAAGCATAGACAGGCTGACGGGCGCTTCGCCCCACTGATCACTATGCACTCCGTGGATATGCTGTGATTTTTTTTTTTTTTTAAGAATCGAGTGGTGGCACGTTTTTTCATCGATTTGCTCACAAAGTTTTCCCGCAGTACTTGAAATACGCGCCGTTGAACCTAGGTGTACGAGTTTTCTCTGCTGCTCCAATTTTTTTTTTTCAGTGTGCTGAACGGAGGCTCATTCATTTTACGGTCGCAAAAAAAAAAAAACCGCAGCACCGAGAAAAGAAACAAGCTTATCACAGAAACTGACTTCATGTGTTGCATTTTTTGTGCGTGTGGCAAGCAGTTCCCGTTTGAAAATAGATTCACGAGAAGAAGGTATAAAGCAGCTTTGCATCTTTCAAACTCCTCAAACGCTCGCTGCAAAGGTGGCAGCACCATCTCGTTAGAGCAAAAGACGGAGCCATGTGCATCGGTGTGTCTTGAAGCACCAGGGGGATGTACGCAATGGCTCACTGGTTGGTAACTCTGCGCTGAAAGCCGGAGCAACAAAACGCATGCCACTGTGAACTTTTAAACGGTGATGAAGCTGCCAAACACCAATAGACATTGTGCCAGCTCTCTTGTATATCAATGTACAGTAAACGTTCAACTACTTCCATAAGGGCACGTTTTACTTTTGAGTCATAACTTATTCCTAAACGTAGGAACCAACTATGCCTTCTTTATTTCACTTTACGAATCTTTAAAGACAGAGAATCAGACAGCCAAGGTAGCAGCGCGTCTTGGTTTTGTAGTCAAACAAATGGCATCTGTAGAAAAAATAAGTTTCACTGGATTTATAGGTTGAGACGGAAGCTCACTTGCGAGTTATTGATCACGTGTGATTCGGAATTACAGGATACGCACTTTCCCTTGAGACAAGCGGCGATGACGTCAGTCATGCTGGTAATATGGTCACGTGCCTTGTCCGTGACATGCGACAGCCGAATGAGTGCGGCCAATGCTGGAGCCATGACATGCGACACCATAGTCACACATGACGTGCCGAAGGACAACTTGTCATCGCTGCAAAATTATCAATAAATCGACAAATTAAAGAAAGGAACGAAAACGTCAACTGTGCAAACATCGTGAGGCAGGCTAATTCATTACACGTTCATTTTCACAGCACAAGAAATGTTGGTACAAAGAGAGAGGAGCTACAAAACAAGCTCTGCCTTGTAGTCTAACACCTTTTGCCCTGTCTTTTCTCACGCTAAAAAATCAAAATTAAGCAATGTTCTTGCAATGACGGTGTAGCAATCCGAGCCAATCCACGCAAAAAAAACGGACATATGTTCCACGGGTATATTGTTTTTAATCGCGCACTGGCACATTTCTGCGTAGTTATCATTTTTTGTGCAAAATATCGAACGCAGAGCAAATACGCCAAGGCACACGAGAATAAATTTGCATTTATCTCTCACGATACCGCGTAAAGAACGGCGTGTCAATATAAACTATTGCCTCCGGCATGTAGTACACTGTTCTATTTATAGAGCGGAAAAACGGGGCTTGTAGTACTCGTATACGTTTCTTCCGAGACAAGCATTTCTCGTACCACTACCGTGTTGCATTCCGTATCTCGAAGTACGGGATACAGCCTTGCCCTCGAGCAGTCCTTCCACTTCAGGCAGCATTCTAACGTCAGCCACGATAGGGGAAGGTGTTGACTATTACTCGCTCTTTCCAGTGACGCAGGTGGCGCTATGCACCCGTGCTCCGAAGCTTTCACACGGTGATAAAACTGCGACGCAGTTCGGTCTCTCAGTAGTCATGAACTAATGAACGCGTTTTCACGCTCTGCGACGCTGACTTGCACGCTCGCGACATCACACTCTCGTCCGCCATTTCGACGCACCGCTGCGCCACCTGTTGTCGCTGGAATGGTCGAATACCGCAAGGTTAAGTAGCACACTTCTTTCACATGGACAACAGGGACAAGAGGAACACAACACTCGCAACTAAATTATAGTAGCGAGTGTAGCAAGCGTCGTCGCATTCTCGCCCATATTTTCCATGTAAAAAAGGTGTGCTACTTAACCTTATGCTGGGAGTCGACATCGCATTCGCAAGTGGGATAGTCTTCTGATTCTGAAGTACGAGAAGAACACACCAGACCACCGAAGAAGCGCTGTGGTGTGTCCTAGTGATCGTGAGCGAGCGCTCGGGCAGGTGGTGGCATCCCATGGTGGCCACGGTAACTATGTAGCTAACGATGCTCACAATAATCAATAGCGTAGACATTGTGTATCTGTCACAGTACGGTATTTTACATGATTCGAAGAGAGAAGAGTAAGCGCTTTCTGGCCAACCGAAAAAAACTGCAAGCTTCAGAACGCGTGCTTGTTTGCCTCACGTGTTCGCAGGTGTCTCAACTATGCCCATCGGCCGTGTTTCCTGAACGCACTGAAATAGTGTGGTCTGGTGGCTTAGGCACCCTGCTGCTGACGCACCGGCACGTTCCCACAGGTAGCGAGATTGAATCCATTGCATTTTCAATGGAGGCGGAAATGTTGTAGGCTCGTGTGCTCAGATTTCGGTGCACGTTAAAGAACCCCAGGTGGTCGAAATTTCCGGAGCCCTCCACTACGACGTGTCTCATAATCATACGGTGGTTTTGGGGCGTTAAACCCCACATATCAATCAATCAATCGAGATCGAATCCCAGCCGCGGCGGCCGCATTTTCGATGGAGCTGAAAGTGCTTGAGGCCCGTGTGCTTAGGATTTAGGTTCACGTTAAAGGACACCAGGTGGTCGAAATTTCTGGAGTCCTCCTTTACGGCGTTTTTCATAATCAAATGGTGGTTTTGAGACGTTCAACCCCAACTATTAATATTATTACATATTATTAATACATTGTTGTTGTTGTTGTTGTTGTTGTTGTTGCTGTTGTTGTTGTTGTTGTTGTTGTTGTTGTTGTTGTTGTTGTTGTTGTTGTTCCCCTTTAAGGGTTACGAACCAATACTAAGAGGAACGTGGCAACGGGAGGCAGAGAGTTAGGCGGGGGGTGTAGTGAAGGAGTAATGTGACCGACACACTCTGGGTAGCGGCTGCATACATACTGCCGTTTTACTATAGACGTTTCACTAATGTATACACGCACAGGGACACAGTGTTGCCAACCTAAACACTGAAACTGAAACTGCAAGACACAACAAGGGGCTGAAGTGGTTACGAAGTGTTCGCGAATAACGAAGGCGCCACATTCAGAGAACAGAATCAATTGGCGAAGCATGAGACAGGCCTCTGGTCTCCAGTGGGCGTAGCGAGGCTGATGATGATCATAATGATACACCACTACGTGGCGCTTACCTTTTCAGCTTGGCGGCCAAAGTATCGACGAAAGGAGCCAGCGCGTCCAGAACGTACCAGCCTGTCCAGACGAGCAGGTCGTCGATGTCGGCGAACGCCTGCCAGACGCTCTCCAGCAGTGGAACGACCCGACGACCCTCGTGCACGTTCGCCTCTCGCCCATACGGCGTGCTCGCTTCGATAGCGTCCGCGAACGCGTTAGGGCTGACTCCGGCAAACTGCAGGTCTCTCACCTGCGTGACACACCGTTTAGAGTGCGACAAGTAATACGACAGCAGTTTCCCGCCGCAGTGGAACGGGTATACTCCGCTCCATATGCGCGCACTCACGATAGACGCGCCTTGATCTCGTTTCGGTAACGCTGGTCGGGTAGCCAAATTTTCTCTTGCGTTTCTCTAAAGTCGTGTAGAAACCTGTTGGGAAGCGAGGCCGGGTCGTAGTCTTCGTAATGCTCGAGTTCTACGCACATCAGCGGATAGTAGATTTGGGTCGTTTCGGATTGGATTTCAGTTCCCGCTACCCAAGGTCCGTGGGCTCTCGAAAGAGCGTATATACTGTCGCTGCCAATAGGGTAACGCTCTACGTCTGTTTGCTCGATCGTTTTCGAAAAAGGACATGGAAGTTTCCTAGCGTTCCCAATTCTGGCAATGTTTTCGAATCACTCCGGTGCGATATTGTTGCTTTTCGATCGCGAGCGCACGACTTGTTCTACTATCACAGCTATTTCTGCGTTGTCGTCGCTATCACTCATACAATCGATCGGAACCGGAGTGTAATATATACAATGCTGCTCGAGTGAACACTGCTCGGCGTGGCAGCGCTCTGCGAAGCACCAGTGTAGCCGGCGCGGCCGCGCATCCAAGGGACACATGCTCATGTGCACGATCGTGCTGCTTTTACTGTACTCGAGGCAAGCAAAACCGACGCTGGCGTACCACGGAATGGCAGGACGACGTGAAGCATCTCCCGTATGTCCGTGTGCGCATGCGTCGCTTTGATGCGCGTCCGCGCTAAGCCGCGTTCATCCTTACAGTGAACACCGCTGTACATGACCGACCAGTGCTGCCGATAGCCAACGACACACACACACACACACAACGACAATGAAACGTTTTAATCAAACAAAAAAAAATCGGTGTCGTCCATCACTCGCAGCTGCACACGGCCGGCGCGTGAAGGACGATGCGATAGCTTTTGTCTCGACGCTCGTAGTGGTCTCGCACCAAGGACATGGTGTGATACCACACGTCACTGGGACGCAACAGGCGCTGAAACCACCACACGTGCTCGTAACGAAGCTCGTCGTGGAAGGGCGACGCAAAGTGGTCCACGGCGTGCGTAGGCGTGACTGCATTCGTGAGGTACGCGTTGACGAAGTTCGGAGTACTACATTGCAGCAACGCCACCAGGTAGTTGAGCGTGGCGAAGTAGTCCGCCGCGTTATTGTCCAGCCTGACCAGAAGGTACGAGAGTTCCGCCGTCGATGCGATGTCCGCGAGCCACAGGTCTTCGGTGGTGTTGATGAAATTCATGACGTCCGCGACGGCCCTCGTGTTGGTGCACTGGTTGGTGCCGCTGAATTCGAGCGCGACGAGCCGCTTCGTGCGCTCTTCGAAGTAGGGCAAGGCTTTCGCGTAGACGTCGGTCGAGTCTTCGGCCGTGCACCGTC
The DNA here is from genome assembly GCF_043290135.1 of Rhipicephalus microplus. Lineage (NCBI taxonomy): Eukaryota > Metazoa > Arthropoda > Arachnida > Ixodida > Ixodidae > Rhipicephalus > Rhipicephalus microplus. The sequence continues at coordinate 29,229,740 of NC_134709.1, read as the reverse complement.
GGCCCTTGCAGCGGCGCAAATGTCGCCGCATGGTCCCGCTCACGCGGCTCTCGTCGAAAGCGATGGTAGCCCTCGCTTTAGTGAGCGGCACATAAATGAAGACTCGGACCTCGTCTGCACACTTTGCCGCAGGGTAATGCCACACCGTCTTGCTATCCGCGTTCGTCGTCGTAGCTTGTAGGTTCGCTTCTTCGGCGTGGTCGCGTACTTCGACGGGCGGATGTTTCGGGGACATGTCTGTTTGCAGAGAGGCAAAAAAAAACGTTTATGGTGTCTAGGCAAAACCGTTGAGTTTATATAGGCCCCGTTATCTACGATCTTCGCCGTTTGTTCTTGTCGTATACCGGAAGCGTATACACCCCACTGCGTGGTATCGTTATCTAGGACGTGTTGTATCGGTACATTCGATCATTTAACCACACGTAAAGGTACACCGATTACTTGAGCAATCGCGCACACACGCCCCCTCCCCCAATACATCTAAAAGGATCGTGTGACGCACACTCACTTTCTTTCGGGTATCTACGCTCACAGCCACTTGCTCCTGAGCAGATTCTGCGGCGTGAAAAAACAGCTTTAGAAAGTGCGCATGGTGCCATGAAACAAATCTGCTACACTTCGAGCGCTTAACTTCAAGTGCAGCGTTTTTCGTTGCACCACCCCCGAAACAGCGTCTTCCTCGAAATACTGCACGGTCGAACTTCCCGCCGTTAGCGAGGCTGTAATCGACAATGGATGCATTCTCGGTTCCCGCTCTCCGTTTTGGGGGATCGCCACGAAGCGGTGCTTGCGGAGATGCTTCCGAAAGGAACACTTCGATGGCGTAACTTGAATTGCAGTGTTTTCCGTTACACCACCTTCTAAACGGCGTCTTCCTCGAGAGACTGCACGTGCGAGCAAGACTCGAAAGTGCCTACCGATAGCGAGGGTGCGATCGAAAACGGATGCATTCTCGGTTCCCGCACCCCGTTTTGAAGGATAGCCACAAAGCTCTGCTAGCGTGTAATCCAAAGTGCAACGTTTTTTAAATGCGAATGCATTTGTTAGTCAGGCTATGTCAGGCGTCCGGCGTTGTCCGCTGCGTCCGCGTGCCGGCAGGTGTTATCTCTTTGCTATCACTCCCTTTTCTATAGCAATAGCCGCGGGCCCGCGCGCTTATTTTCGCCCCTGGCAACCGGAGCATGCGGTGCGGCAGTGTGGGTGGTAGTGGTTAGAAGATGAAGAAGGCACCTAATTTCTGCAGCCTGGTAAGGAGTATGGTGCAGTGCCTGCACAGTGTACGAGAGGGTAAGTTCAGTGCTTCGCCGTTCGCCTTCTCTCCTCCCTGCGCCCCACTCTCCCGTCCACTCGCGCCTCACCTTCGACCATTCGCTGGCTAGGCGCCTTTCAAGGCGATGGCAGAAAACGGGGAAGGCGAATGTCTGACGGCAACGGTAGCCTCGCTCGGTGCAAAAAAAAGATGCATTCGCTTTTACTCACGATTCTCTTCAGAGAGGTAGGGGCATTTTTTGTTACACCACCCTCTAAATGGAGTCTTCCTCGAGAGACTGCGCGCGCGGAGTGCGACTGAGACTCGAAAGAGCCCGCTGATAGCGAGGGTAAATTCTCGGTTACCGCACCCATTTTGGAGGATCGCCGAGAAGCGGTGCTTGCGCGTAACCCAAAGGGCAACAAGTCCGTGAAGACTAACCGTCATTCCCATACTTGCTAAAGCGCCGTGCGTTGCAGCTCCCAAAGGCACTAGCGCCAGAATCACCTCTAGTGTATTTATAGGGAACTCTATACAGGAGAACAAGTTTGTTAACGCCAACAGTACCCACCTTTCTGAAGGCCTGTGATGCGGTACGAGCGGATTGAGCCGAGACGATCCAGGCACGGGCCACTGCTTGATTCATGCTCTGCTGCAGAATGTTCCATTGAAGCAGCAGGCGAACATCGTACTTTATTTCGGCAATGCTTGCCAGGAGGAAAAGGTACCTGAGAAAGCAGTACAGTCTATCTCAAGAACCTGGGCTTCCTGTGGCCGAGAAAATTCTACCCGAGAAACACACTTCCAATGTATTGTATGTGGCCCTGACAGTTGACCTCCCAAGTGGCCGGCACTGAATGCGCTTCAATTTCCGCTAACAGTTGTGCTTATGATGATCGATGGTTTTTTTTTCTGCGGCCTTTTCTCGCTGAAAGTACTGGAGCAGGAATTTTAGTCGCAAAAAAGATGACACATTAGCCACAACGGTCACTTGTGCTAATATTTTTCTGCGTAGACTTTACAACCTTGGTCTAGGTTTAGGCCATTGTTCGAGTCTTGACACATGTTCGGCACAAATGCAAGCCACAATATATTTAACGCAGGAATTGAATATTTCAAGTACCCCAAAGGCTCACTAGTGGCCTTACGTTGAGGGAGGGGACATAAACAGAACATAATTTTTACTAAGAATGAATAATTACAAGGTAATACAATGCTGTAGTACAGCAGTTCATAAAACATGGCAAAAAGGCAAGCAAAGGCAAAAAGGCCATGGGTAAACATCGAATAAAGTATAATTGTTAATGAATCTTACAGGGTTCCGAATACGTTATAAATATATAACTAGTTGTAATGTGTAGCCGGACAACTTAAGACGTCGTAAGAGGCCTGCCCCAGATTACCGGAGCGTAGTGACCGATCGTTCTTGCTTAAAAACAAAGATTATTGCTCATGCACTAGGCAATGTTTTCTGAGGGACTTCGGCCCATGACGTCAATGTGGATTGCTCGTTCTTTGGCGCAGACGTGTGTGTATCTGCCTTTAAAGATGAAATAGAATTTACTATTAAAGTGATACCAGAGTATGCAGATACAGGAAAGGGCACAATTCTCTGAAAATATTTAGGAAGCGGACGTTACCGATGCTCAGTGTCGGATCAGAATTCGCGGAATAATCACGCTTTAGTGTCACAATCGTTTATTATAGCATTTAGCGTGCATATACTCAAGTTTCTTTGTAAGTGAGCTGTAAGCATTAACAATAAATAGGTTATTTTCACTGATGTGGATGCTAACAGCCGCCAGGACAGTGCTAACACAGAACTTGTGTGGCCGTCTGCTGACAGATGCAGTTCGCACTCTCTCTGGGCAACATCGTTTTCTCAAAAAGCACGCCAAATGCTGCAACCATGTCGAGGCCACTCCTATCTGTCGGCAGACCTTAAAGAGGCCCTGAACCCTTTTTCCGAGTCATCGTCGAATAACCTGCGTATCGGAGTTTACTGCCCCGCGGATCAATCGCCACAAAAATTTCTCAAATCAGTGAAGATGGAGTAGCGTTAAAGATTAGTGGCACGCTTCAATTGTTTTCTTGCTTCCCTGCATGATTACCCACGGTCGCGCAGGATGTTACCCAGGGATGAATGCAACAGGAAAACACCTTACATTCTTTCTCAATCTCCTCTCTCTTGAGTTGCTCTACTTTTTTTTTTGCTTACTCCCATCCCCGTACAACGCTACTGAGGTAACCTCATCATGAATCAGTTACTGCACTTCACTTTACTATTCCTTTTCCCTTTGTATAATAGTCAATACGATATTCCGACAACGCACGTCATGACCTTCACCTATGACGCGATTGCTTTTGGCCGTCGTTATTCCCGAGGGAACTAGCGTGACTGCTGTGTAATGTCATCCGACCATGGAGATCTGCGCCAGTACGTGGCGGCCCCGGGTGGGGAGAAACGCATCTGATCCAAAGGCCGCTCTTGATATATGCCGGCTGTTAGCCAACAGCATTCCATTCGCTGTCCGACGCCAAGAAACAGGCGCCGGCATATGCAAAGAGTGTGAGTACAAGCCTCGGTATGAAACAGGGGGCGCCTCACTAAGTGGCAACTTTGCACTCCGCTTGTATACGCTCCCTTCACCACGCCCGACTGCAAGGCTGCTCGTGGCGGCGAACGCTTTCAACAGGACGCTTTTTTTTTTTCAACAACCTGGAGGGGTGCGTCATCTCCCCTTTAATGTCAATGGGTATCTCGAAGGGACTGCCACTCAGTCCGCCCCATTTGTTTGGCGATTAACAATTCACATATACAAGCTTTCGGTCACGTTAGCGTCTCGACCGATCAATTTAAGATATGCCACCGCAAGAGTGCGTAATCATGCATCGTCAGAAGTGCGTGGGGAGTGCATGCAGTGCGTGTGAAGAGGTGGAGAAAACTGCCGAACACTTGATAACGCTCTGTAAAGAGCTTCACCCTATAGTTCAGGATGATGGCGCAGAGTTTCTCAAGGCACTGGGGTTCAAGGACAGAAAGGGTAAAATAGACTTTAAGCAGGTAGAATTAACTAGAAGGAGGTTATCTCATTGGTGGCTAAAGTGCAGGCACGAGTGAAAATTAAACCCCTCACTCCAAAGTAGCAGTCCTCAACCTCCCAATTTAAAGGAAAAAATTAAGTCTAGTTTTTGGTTCACTAAGTATTACGGCTTGGTGGCGTTAGCCACCACCCGATCTAAAGGGTACAGCCATATCAATTCATTCATCCATCCAGAAGCATGCGCAGTAGGTAACAACATAAGATAGAACACTTAAATTACCATTTAGATGACAAAGCGGCTAAACGCAGTGTGCAAGCGCAAAAGAATGTTCACGAGACTACGAACATATGCGGAAAGGTATCTCTGGTCAATACACACGGCACGTTCATACCAGTGAATCACAACCCCATCGTTCAATAAAAAATAAATTCAGAGTTCTAGCTTACATTGTTCACGACAGTAGAATAAGCTACCATGTACTCACGAGACGGTCGCCTTCTGGACTCTCTCCGCCGAAGCTATCAAGGCTTCGCGGTCCAGCTGCACTGAGAGTGAGCGTACGACACTCGGCCGTATCCGCAGCAGGCCGCTCAGCCCGTACTTGTACGACAGCTCCACGTGCACCGCCAAAGCCTGGGATGAGAGCAACGTGACAGCGTGAATGCTTCGTACTCAATCAGAGACCCGTCGCGAGTACGGAGACATCTGCGACGTGGGTTCCGGCACGGTCCTTTGACCTCCGACGTCGTGCAACTCCTTGCTCAAAGCAATGTAGAACATTATAGGCTAGCATTCTCCAATTGTGAATGGTAAATGGCTCCTATCCCTCAAGAGAACGTTATGTAACACCTGGATGTTACCGTTAATTGTCTATTGAACAGGAATCTGGAGGTTTACCGAGAGGGTTCAACTTACATGTAAAGCCGACTTTGGGCGTTGCACGTATCAGGAAATTTCCGGCATGGAGAAAAGACTGAACACGACGCAGCGAGACATGAATGGGGAAATGATAGGTGTAACCTTTAAGGGACAAGATGGGAGCAGGGTATAGGTCAGGCAAGAAATGATTGGTAAGGGTATTTCACTCGAAATCAAGAAGATATGGGCCTGATCAGGGCATACAATGTATAGGCAAGATAGCCGCTCGTTGCCGCCGTAAGCACCGGATTCGCTTCATCGACGCAACATGGAAGAGGCCTTTGCCCTGTTGTGGGCGAAGTCGGACTCGACATGATGGTGATGCCTTATACGTGTTGGCATGCTTCAAATTAAAACTGATATGAGCAAAGTGACGAAAAGGTACACACAGACGAACATGTACCAACACAGTCTTACTGCGTACCTGTTTGTCGTTTTGCGCATCCCAGTTTTGATTTGAAGTATGAACAAACTCGCCCAGCTACAAGTTTCATTCAATCTGGCATTCCTCTTTCAAGTCTGACGTCATGCACCACCTTGTCGGGTGACGTGGAGGTCGACGGAGACTGGCGGACGAGCTTGAGATTGAAGCGCTTCATGAAGTCCTGCAGCGATTTGTGGCTGAACGTCGCGACCGAGTAGACGAGCAGGCACTGTCTCAGCAGCTGCACGGCCTTGCCGCGAGCGCCGGGAAGGTGAGTGGCGCGGCGAACCGCTGCGAGCACCTCGACGCGGCTGCGCCACAACTCCTGCAAGCGCGCCACCGTCAGTACTTCAATCAGCGTTATCATCATCATCACCTCTAACACCAGCATGAAAATGGCAACCACAACAACAAGACAACCACATCCAATCCCAAGTGTACCGCAGGTGGAAGCTACTTAGTTGCTAAAGTGCGTGGAAACACAATAAACATGGTAAGTATGTAAGGTACAAAACGACTGATTCCATCACCTTTCCATGACTAGCGAACATAGTTATCAATGGCAGCAGCGGAATGTGATCCGTGGCTTTGGTGATTGATTGATTGATTGATTGATTGATTGATTGATTGATTGATTGATTGATTGATTGATTGATTGATTGATTGATTGATTGATTGATTGATTGATTGATTGATTGATATGTGGGGTTTAACGTCCCAAAACCACCATATGATTATGAGAGACGGCGTAGTGGAGGGCTCCGGAAACTTCGACCACCTGGGGTTCTTTAACGTGCACCCAAAACTGAGCCCACGGACCTACAACATTTCCGCCTCCATCGGAAAAGGCAGCCGCCGCAGACGGGATTCGATCCCACGACCTGCGGGTCAACAGCCGAGTACCTCAGCCACCAGACTACCACGGTGGGGCGTGGCTTCGGCGCTTAATTTCGTTACAGTTTACTGTAGAATACCAACGGCGAAGCAAGAGACAATCATTGTCGCTTTCGTTTTTCCCGCGCACCGATGACGCGAGAAGAAGTTCTTTTAAAAGCGATCTGTATGCAGGCAGCGACATCTCACCGCTGCCGCCGCAGTCAATAACCCCATGGCCTTCGATTATTGACGGCACGCGGCGACAGCGGTCTCGTGTCTCTGCCTCGGCTCTTTTTATTGGGAAGGAGGATCGCGTTGTGATACTTGGAAGTAGAGCACTTGGAAGCATCGAGTTTCTTAATATACACTAGAGGGAACTCTGGCGCTAGTGTCTATGGGAGTTGTAACGCACGGTGCTTCAGCGAGCATGGGAATGATGGGTAGTACACATATTTGTCTAATTTTCGTACTTCTGGCCTGCTTCTGGCTTCATGTGGCTTGGAGCTTTATTTTTACGAAAACATAAATTAGCAAATGTTCACCGTTTGCGCTTCACAACCTTATTCTTTTAGGCTTACCATTTCAAATCAAGTCACTAAGTTCAAAGGGTTCGTTTTTTTTTTTTTCTTTCAAAACAATACCGTAACCAGCATTAAACGAAGCCGCAAGTATGATTCGCCGCCCGCAAGTACGAAGACAAGACAAATGTGCGTACTAGCCATCATTCCCTTGGTCGCTGAACGATCGCAGCGCCAGAGTGCCCTCTAGTTAATTTTCGGAAACTCTATGCTTGGAAGTCCTGGAGCGGAGAAGGGCAATTAATAAAGAAAAGCTGGAGTGGATATTATTGCACAGGGGTGAATGCGTTTCTCCCCAAGATGGCTACTGCGGCTGCCATCATCGAAGCGTCGCAATAAACTGTCGAAGTTTGATGAAGTAAAGGCAGCGTTTTCACACAAGCCCGGCGAGTTTATTATGATGACTTTTCCGGGTCACATATTGCTCTTAACGTGCCTTTGTGTTACTAGGTTTTCTCGATATGCCTCGAAGTCTTGGTAAGTTTAAGTGGAAATCAAGTTTCAGATACTAATCATGATGTGGTACTTTCGTTGCGAACCAGAATAGCTTCTTTTATAATAATGTAGCATTTACACTAACTGAACAAAGTTTCTTGACCTCCAAGTCTTGATTATCCTGAAAGAGTATGTTTCCAACACAATTGAGGGACCAAAGCTGGCTTCACTTTCGCTTACGAGAAGTTTGGACAGCTTCCCCCTCAGAAATTTTTTAACCTCTCTGCGAAGGACAGGTAAGTAATTCAACCTCTTTGGAGAAAGCAACACCACTCACCCCGTCATTACGTACTACTCGCATATATGCGCATCTATGCCTCCCTTCCCAATTTATGTCTAATATACACCGCGTATTGAGGCGTACATGCGACAGCTCCGTATATTTCAACTGCTCGAAGCAATTCCTTTTGGACATGTATAATAGATAATATGCGTACGCAGCACGTGCGAATAAATGACCGTGCATAAAAATGGAACTACGTGTAAATTAACTTGAATATATGTAGTTCAAAGGGTGGACACACGCTTACGCACCCACATACTCTGCCTCATACCTCTACTTAACTGCAAATATCACGTCATTTTTTTTTAATTCGCATGGTTGTAGCTACGCACGCTTTTCCGCGACAATGCAGACAAAGAAGCCATGACGTCGTATTAAAAGAACTATTTACGTCATATTTTTACTACGGAAAGCAGAGAACCGATGGCCGACCTTTATGAGGGACAAGCTATCACTTGACGATCATTTTTCCAAAGAGTAGAGAGCTTGGTTTCTCTCGGACCTTCGGCGGGGAAGGGGGACGATGAGGAACCCTGCTGGTCAAACTAGCCCCCCTCCCTGTTGTAGTGATAATAACCGGGGTTTCACGTGCCAAAACCACCATTTGATTAATGCAGACGCCGTAGTGGAGGGCTCCGGCAATTTCGATCGTCTGGTGTTCTTTGCCGTTCACTGGCATGGTACAGCACACGGGCCTCAACCGTTTTGCCTCAATCGAAATGCGACCACCACGGTTGGGATCGAATCCACAACCTTCGGGTCAGCAGTCAAGCGCCATAACCACTATAGACCACCATGGCGGGTCGACCCCCATATTGTAGACCATTGCGCACGCTTCTACACGTACAGTACAGCTTAGTGCTGAATACCTGGTCCATGACGCTGCCGGGTCCGCGCAAGCGTCCACACACGTAGTCGGCGAAGTTGCGGCACGGCTCGACCAGCGGGTTGAGCTTATCGTGCAGGTAGGCGGTTGCGGCGAGGCAGTCGGGCGAGTAGCAGACGCTCCCGTCGTCTCTCTCGGGCGGGCCACGAGGCTGCTTGGACGGGAACATGGACCCTGCGGCCACGGTGGCGACGAACAGGAAGCCCAACACGCCGGCCAGGGTGCCGATGATCGCGCCGGCGCACCAGGTAGCCGCCACAGACACGACGGAGAAACCGCCATGCACGACCACGCCTTCGTACTGTTGGTGCTGTTGCTGCGGCTGCTGATGATGATGCTCCTCGTGGGTTGGCTGTTCCTGCAGGCATAGAGCTTCCTAAAATTAATTAGAGGGGATTCTGGCGCTGCGCATCGTTCAGTGACCATGGGAATGATGGGTAGTACACGAATTTACCCATGTCTTCGTGCTTGCGGGTGGCGAATCGTACTTGTGGCTTTGTTTATCGCTGTTTCGGTGTTTTTTTGAAGGAAAGAACAAACTCTTTAGAGCTTTGTGACGCGATTTGAAGTGGCAACATTAAAATTATGCACCATCTCCCCGAAGAAAATCGTTATGGGATGCGAAGCAGCAGCGGTGCGCACTGACCCGGCTAAAACGGGCGTCGACGCAGGTGCTGGAAGAGCGGTTTGAAGCGAAATTCGCCTAGTAGTCTTTCCTAGAGTAAGCGTTTCTTTGAAACGCAAAGACACGGGAGGTGGGTTGGGTTTCATGTAAGTTTCGTCGCATTTAAAAAAGCCGAAAAAGTTTTCCCACTCGGCGTGCGGTCGAGCGTTGCGGGCGGTGGAGAGGGCGAAGCAAGAGAGGAATGTGTTTTGAGTGGGCGGAGGTGTGTTGGGAGGAGCCGGCAGCTGCTGCGGGTGAGGGAGAGAGTAACAATAACGCGGAGCTTTGACTTGACCTACTTGGCATAGTTCCAACAACTGCGGCGGGGGAATGCGGTGCGGCGCGTTGGCACTGAGACACGGACGCACAGAGTTACACGGGCTAGTCAAAGAGCTGCTTTGCATGTAAATGATTAACGTGGTGGAGCGCAACCACTCAACTTTGCTGATTTTCGTTTCGCGACGAAACACCCCCAAGCCATTCCATGACAAACGGAGCCAGAAGTGCGAAGATTAGACAAATCCATGTACTACCCGCCATTATCATGCTCGCTGAAGCGCCGTGCGTTGCATCTCGCACAGACACTAACGCCATAGTTCCCTCTAGTGTATTATTAGGAAACTCTATGTCTGCGTGAGTGTTGCTATCTAGTTTAATGCCCGAAAAAACAGGTTGATTACAGAGGCCCTGCAACGCTTCAGCAAGTAACCATTGAGAAGACTTATTAAAGGAATTTATTGCCTCACGAATAGAGCACAATTTTTATTCTGCCATCAATCAAGTACAAGCGCAGTTACAATGACTAACGATCAACAATAAAAAGGCCACGTAAGAAAGGTCACGGGCCCACGGCGCTGACTAACAACCAAATGCGTTTGTTTGAGTCAGCATATATACTTTACCACTATCCTTAAGATACAAATTATTATCAACACAATGCTATCATAACAACACAATAAAAGACAAAAAGCCATTCTAATGATGTTAACTGTTGAATTTTAAAGTTCCAAAACATGATTATGAAAAAAAGGCATGGTAGCTTATCATACACAGCAATGTATGTACAATTAAATAGATTTCCATTTTATGGAATAAACTGAAATGCATGAATAGGTTAGCAGTTCCGAAATACTTCAGATATCTGTCTTCATGGTGTGTGTGCGTTTGTGCGTGTGCGAGCGTGGGTGCGCAATAGCGAAAATTTTTCGTCGCGAGTTGAGGGGCGATTAGTCAAACCTCCTGGCTGCGCCAGTGGGCTGAGTCTTCAAAAGAATAACTGCGCGGATGACATAATGAGTTATTGCCTGACCGACTAAACGAATTCTTGATTTGCTTGAACGGATTCGAATGACAGCACCCGGTGATCAATACTGACTTGCTAAGTATAACTGGTACAAATAAAAGTTTTCTTGATGGACTGACTGCTTGTATAAGTGAATGGTTTATTCCTGCACGGGCTGATTGAACCAGGGATTCAATATGTTGCCGAGTTTATGACTGGTCGACAGAGTGGTCGCTTCTATTAACAATTGATTCAATGAATGGGTGAAGTATAGATTGACTTGTGAGTGACTAGTTCATTTATGGAATCCCAGACTGGCTGACGGTCAGAATGAAAGAATAAGCTGTTGCTTGAGATATTTACTAATAGAAGTGAAATACATAAATTGAATTCTCCGTCGTCCGAAAATTCAGTAGTCCCCCGCTTCGCTTGGTAGAACGACATACCCGTGAGACGGGGGTACTGGGTTCGATACCTTTGCTCCGGGATGTATTTTCCTCCTCGCAAAACCACTCGCGCACGCGCAGATAGATAGCCGCTTTTACACGAACAACCACGTACTATGAATCACTTGGCCGCTACTGTATGAAATGTGGCTGAATCGCACCGCTAACTCGTGATTTGACTGTGAGTGTTACTCAAGAAGTACGTTGCTCACCTGATTGCTCTCTCCCGAGTGCTCATGTGACATGCGAAATGCGCTGTTACGTGCAGCACAAACGTCGCTTCAGCAGAAATAGCCTTCTTCTGCCTCTTCTTTTGGTACTGTTGATGACAATGACAGTTATGATTTCCTGATCTGATGATGATGATGATGGTGGTGGTAGTGGTGGTGGTGGCCTAAACGAATGGCCCACGCCGACTCTGGGGACTGGATGATGATGATGGCCTAAACTAATGGCTCATACCCACTCTGGGGGATTGATTGGGGTCAAAGACGATGAGTAATCTTCAGAAGCTCATCTGAAGTGACGGACCGGATGATTTTTTACACAAATAAAAACGAACGCATTAGGGAAAGCGGTGGTCAATTTAAATCAATGTAGCCTATGATTTAATCACTGAACTTAAGTTCAACACAATACTGAATGTCTTACTTTCTTTGAATTTTTTATTAAATTAGTGTTATTTCTGTTTGCACCACCAATGCCGCCGCCACCTTCACCACCACCAAATTTCAGGCGACCACGCCGCGGTGTTGTAGTGGCTAAGGTACCCGGCTGCTGACACGCAGGTCGCGGGATCGAATCCCGGCTGCGGGAGCTGCATTTTTCATGGAGTTGAAAACGCTGTAGGCCCGTGTGCTCAGATTTGTGTGCACGTTAAAGAACCCCAGGTGGTCGAAATTACCGGAGCCCTCCACCACCGATTCTCTCATAATGATGTGTTGGTTTTGGGACGTTAAACCCCACATATCAATCACTAAATTTGAAGCAAAACAATATAGAAAAGCCAGACGGTTGGGTATCATTCCTACTTGAAAAAACAAAGTTCGTACTAAGGTATTTCCTGTTCATTGAAAATAATGAATTTATTGACTTTATCGTGTGGGCGCATTGAATTTTTCAAGCGTGCGAACTATTGCTACGCGGTATTTTATTTTTTTTTTATTTTCTGACAGCCAGCATGGTTATAAAAGAATGCACTCTCGAAAGCAACGACTGCATGCGTTTATTCTTGCCTAGCACCCTCTAGAGTAACTGGCACTTTTTTTTTTCAATGGCAGGAGCAGAAGAAGTAAACTTTATTATTCAGAAATGAAAGAGACGCGGTCCAAATTTTCGCGCCATCTGCCATTTGTGAACTACTGCCTGAAACCTTAAGGATCGATGAAAACGCTACAGCGCACCCAGTATCTCGGAGCTCATGCTCAAAATGCAGACGCTTTGCCTGCTCCACGAGCGATGGCGACTCCACCTCGTGAGGCAAGGGACGTTTTGAGCAGAGGCGTGGCTAGATTTCTTTTTTCGGGGGGGGGGGGAGCAGCTTATATTATAATTGACATCTTTGTGCACAAGGTAGCTAGCTGGTATGACATTGAAACTGAAATAAGACGGCATGGGAGATGGAACACAAGTTGACAGGATGCGTGCAGTTCTGTCAACGTCATCAGCTTGTGTTTTTACCGCGCGCTGTTTTATTTCAGTTCAAGTGTTTCGCATCGTGGCGTGTGTAGGAGGGTGCCGCTTGGGTGGAGGTAAAAGCTGGCGTGGCTCATGGGAGGCAGGTGCCCTTTTTTCCACCCCATGCCGAATGCCCATGTGCGAGAGCTTTTAGAAAAAAATGGCATCGACAGCGTCGACCCGACGAATGCAAGGAATATATGTTATGCTCCCAACAGGAATTAAACCCAAGCACTCTGCTAGGAATTCGATTATTCTACCGCGGAGCCATGCCATGTATCGGAATTCGTTTGGAAAAAATACCCATACGCTGACATAATATGGGTGAAACTTCAACTGTGGTTGCATTGCTGCCCATCTAATTTTATAAGAATTCTCTATGCACTTTAACGACACAGCTATGACGTCGGGTTATTTTCTATTATACTTAAGCGCCATCCATTGAAGTTGATCTACAAAGCCATATTTAGGGCTACCATTCTCGCAAGCACAAGCTCTACGTAATAGTTTACCGCCTCTGGTGTTGGTAATACTCGTGTTACTGTTGACATCGTTACGAAACTGTGAACAGCTAGTTATGTAAAACATATGGGACCGTTCAACATAGGTCTGTGCGGTCCAGTATTTGTGCAACCCATTAGCGTCCTCTCATAACATTTCACTCAACGAAAAAAATTACCCCACAGTCATCTTCTCTCGGCATGCTTCGCCTAACATTGATTTCTATCGTACGCGTCATCTGCCAATTTTTTTTTCTCTGGAGTCTGAACGAACGGTGCCACGCCATCATCGCGTTTTTTTTTTCGTCTAGACACGCATTGCTCTTATCGGTTGAGGTAATATCACCGGTGTCGGTTTTTATTGATTAGAATGCGTCGTTATAATGACCTCCCTATGCAGAATGTTTACAATATCGATTTGCATGTTCTTAATGAGTACAAGAAGTAGTTGCCATTTATCAACTGATTGCTAACTTCATCTATGCCAGGAAATAATACTTGGTTTTTGAGCAGCCAAATGAGAATGGCTGATTGGATAGCTAGTGTAAACTGAAAGAAAACAAGCTTTATTGTACTCTCTAAGTCCTGGGGGCCGGCACTATTCATACCAACCACTACACACAATTGCACATATAAGTAGTTTTTGTGCCTTCTTTTCTGTTCAACAAAATGGGTCCTTTTCGACACTTCTACAGTGGCACTTCAGATGCCACGCCCCAAGAATTTAGCTCGCTCTGTCCAAGGCTTTGCCAGAAAAAGCCGAGGGTCAGGCTTGAGACCAACCATCTGACAATAGATGCAGTATTTCAGGTCCGGATAAAAAAAACTTGCCCTGCTTACAAACACTCCACGATGAAGTCGATGTTTTTCACATACGACACCTTATTTTTTATGGTCACATTTTGTGTAGCAAGTTTTTTTAGTCAATGTGCCCCACTTCACTTGCTAACAAAAGTGCTGTACCCAAACACTCCTTTTCCCCATCCCCTTACGCAGTTAAGTATCGTGCAGTCAGCGTCCAAGTGAATCCGATGTTGTTGTTGTTGTTTTTTCAGCCTCAGCTAACATATCTCGGATTGCGAACTCCCTCGTCACGCCGTAGACGAGTGACCAGCCATGGACCTCAGAACCTGGATGACCGGAGACTTCTGCTTCCAGCGGGCCAGCGACTGCACGGGCATAAGCGCGATCAGAACGAAGAGGCAGCATAGGGTGAACACGCCGGTCAGGTACTGAGTGTCGAACTCATTCTTCACGATCAACATGGCGGCCCCTACTAGACGTCCCACGCACCGGGCGTAGGCCTCGTATTGGGGCGACAGCGAGGAGCAGTTCCTGAGCTTGCGCAGCGCGGCGCCCCACAGACCCAGGGAGAAGTGGAAGGCCAGCATGGCCATGACGATGACTAAGACCGAGTCCGGATAGAGGGGCATGGCTGCCGCTGCGAAGAACATGCCGATGGCCGCCAGGAGGCATGACAAGGTCAGGGTGTAGCGGGGTGTCGCCCGGATCATCCGGGTCACCCGAAAGAAGCAGCCCCCAAAGACGTGGAAGAAGCAGTACATGGCGTACAGCAGGCCGACGTCCATGTTGGATGGGTTGACAAGGGGCGCCCAGAAGGCCTCGACGATGGTGCTGCAGCACCACAGGGCTGCCTCGGAGGAGAGCACGGCGATGGTGACAATGCGGTCGGACCGATATGGCTCCACGAGGTCCTTGATAGGCTGCGAGGGCGGAGCGAGCCAGTGGAAGAGAAACAGAGCGCCCAGGACGTAGATGGCGATGCGGAACATGATGAAGCAGTCAAAGTAGATGACGTCACAGAGTATGCTGCCAATGACGCCCGAGACGATGCCGATGAAGCCAATGCCGATCATGATGGCCAACTCTGGCGGCGTGGCGCGGGCGCTGAACTGACCCGCGGCCAGTGGAAACAGCGTGAGCACGCAGATCTTCACCAAGGTCATGACGGGAACAGCATGAAAAGTTAAAAAGGTGCGGGTATCAGATTGCTGTGGTCTGAACACGGTGATATATCTTAAATGTGACGGTCATCAAAGCCATTTTCTTATTGAAACACTCCCGTAGAATGCATGATACCAAACATCCGAGGCAACCTATCTAATGTGGAGGGCACTTAAATGTGCCCCGTACACAAGGAAGTTGCAAGCCGAAACTGCGAATCGATGGAACCGCACAATAAAAGTGTGTGTTGTTATCGAAGTTTGGAAGATACGTTACCTCGGGATGGGGGGAGGATGGGTTGCTATTTTGATAGCCGTTCTGCGACTATCTTATCTGATATTCTCGTGTAACGCACTTGTGGAACCATGACCAATCATCCAAACTGTTTGACACTGCGAGTGCGAGAAGCAAACGTTTCATTAGAACCCATTTTCTTTACCTAAAACCATGTGGTGGGCCCTGTGATATGTGACACTAGAGCTTGAGACGACGTGATCACGTGTTGAACCTACGCTTCCTAGCTTCTATATTTCTTACGCAAAAATTCTTCCGAGTGATTTCTTTTTTTTTCAGCACAGAAGCCTCCTTTTGCCTTATTTCATTAGTACCGGCAGTCTGCGCAAGTTGTTTGTTGCGTAATTCATTCCTAAGGTCGAACAGGCTCTGGATGGTAATGTCTTGTAACCTAACCTCAGCTATCACTAGCTGCATTCTTACACCTAGTATGTGGCACTTGCCATTGTTCGCGATGTTGACCTACCTTGCTCCTACATTTGTGCATTTGCCTTTGCTTTCGCTATTACAATACAATGTTCATACATTTGTATCTGAACCCTCTTACACAATGCCTCTTTGAGACCTTTGGGGTATTCGTGAATGAATGAATTAACGAATGAATGAATGAATGAATGAATGAATGAATGAATGAATGAATGAATGAATGAATGAATGAATGAATGAATGAATGAATGAATGAATGAAAATGTCGCTCACCTTAGCCAGCATCTTCGAGATCATCAGTGTTTGCAGGTGGTCGGTCTTTTTCATCAGGCAGGACTGGATGAGGAGTGCCAGCAGGAGCGGCGCGGAGAGCTTCCAGCCCACGCGCTTGGCGACCGAGCGTCCCCAGAGATCGGCGAAGCAGCCTCCGAGAGCTCCTACAGCGTAGATTTGCGCAATCGCCGTCTGCTCTAGTTTGTTGTAGTAGTACAGCTTGTACTCGTAAGGGTTTTGCAGACGGTCCCCGAACACCAACACGAAGTAGAAGACAACGGCGTGCCACTGAGACAAGACAGATGGCTGCTGCTTGGGCACTACCGCGACCCTTGAGGAAGACGTCATCGCAATTGCTAGTGGTGGTTTCGCTTCCGGCAAGGCTTGCGGCTTGGAATGACCCTGTTCCTGGTCTTAACGCTGCGGCTCGGCCTACAGGAGAGGGTTTGGCAAAGAGAGAGAGAGTGAGAACAAGAGAGGTCACTGCAATAAACAGTGATTATGGGAACATGAGAGACCACTCAGCGAAGGCTAGTCTTCTCATCTTACTTTACATTGTTGAGAGTGTGAGTGCACACCAAAATTTGACAAATACGCAGTTTTGTACGGGCATAGGATTGAGGAAACGCGCCTAATAATCGATGTAAAGCACATCGATTATAGCGATTGCACATGCATGAGTCAATCGTCGAATAACTTGCACAAAGATGATTGATTGATTCATTGATTGATTTGTCGGGTTTAACCTCCGTAGTGGAGGGCTCCGGGAATTCCGACCCACAGGAGTTCTTTAACATGCACCCAAATTTCAGGTTGCACGAATATGATATCAGGTGCGTTTACAGTTAACAGCACAACTAAATTTTGATCTTAGGGGGTTTAGGAACTATTTAACGTTGTGTCACACAAAAAATGAGGCCTAAAAATGTCCTCCTTTTGTTTGGCAATATATTGTAATGAAAGGGTTCTGATCAAATAAGAACATCACAAGTTCGAAAGGGCTGGCAGACCAGCGTGCTTCAATCCAACTCCACAGCGTGAATACTCTTCCCATTGCGGAAGCCACAGGCCAGTCCAGAATTTTACCCAGGACGTTGTGATCACGTATAAAAGCCTCAGGCTTTGGGAGGAAAGTGGCGTCAGCAAAGTCCGAGGAGAGGACATTAGAAGTACCATTGCAGGACATGTTAAACCACCATTTGACCAGTATTCCCTCCAAGCCCTCCAAGCCCTGACAGCCCTCCAAGCAGGTGACTTGCGTCGCAATGAACCTAGCAGATAGGTGCTTCACGGCTGACCCAAAGGTCGCAGGATCACATCCCGGCCACGGCGGCCGTATTTCGATGGGGACAAATTGTTATTAGTATGAGTGCCTAGACTTAGGTATACGTAAAAGAACTACAGGAGGTGTAGGTTTCTTAACCTTTCTTCTACACCGTCTTTTATATCGTGGTTTCGTGGCGTGAAGCCCCAGCAATTGATATCATTCCCAACTCGCATACCGAAATTTAAAAAGCGCAGCGTTGTAGTCTCTGTACACGAAGCAGCACAGAACATACACGTATCGAGAGCTCCAGACTACGTATAACACTGACTCGCTGCATCGATAGGACGGCGATTCAGGTAAAAAAAAAGAAGAGAGTGGCAGGCTTTGTTTAGCTGACGTCACACGGAAGTTGTAGTCTTTACCGCGTTCTATAGCCTCCGAAAAGTCGAGGAGAGACGCCACACGATCACTTACCCGGCGAGCTCCAACGCTTGTTCGCCTTCTACCGTGGCCCACACCCACTGTCGGCGACTCTTTTTTTTTCGAACGCGGGCGAATGCCGTTCCTGTAGCCACTTGGCTGGTAGGCGTCGAGCGATGTGTCAAGTTCGCACTACTGGTGTACCAAATACTGCGCAGCGCCACGCCACTCTTGGCCAGCTGGCCACAAAGACAAAGAAGTGAGGCGCGTGGCCCGTGACGTGTAAGCCACGCGCAGAGCAGTCTCAGGCTATTGACCTGGCTGCACGCGTCAACCGATAGCCCTTCGCTACCTTTGCGTAAAACTAACCCCCGTATTCTAGAACACCCCTTCACTCAACGCTCAACCTTCACTTGATAATGATGATGATGATGATGATGATGATGATGACGATGATCTCTGTGGTCTTCCCCTTTATACCGGGGGGGCACCTTTTAGTGTCCTGACCGGAATGAGAAAAAAAGGAAAGAAAAATCACACCAGGTCCATGAACATCACAATTGTTCACTGTCTCCTTGACCACCACTGTAGAAGCCTTGCTTTGGTTATTGCTGTCGCTGCCAGGGGGTGTACGTTAGTATCGCGGCTGTCGCCTCCCGGTGCGCCGCAGTCTTTCACAAAGCCGAGTGCCTCCGGTAGTGTGGCGCCATCTGTCTGACGGGGACACAGGCATTCGCAGTGAAGCACCAGGTGTTCAATGTTCTCCTGGTCTTTCCCGCATGTCCTGCACTGTACAGTGCCGTCGGCCAACGACGGGTCGAAGTGATGGCGATACACCTGGGTACGGAGCGCTCCAGCACGGGCCTCAAACAGAAACGCACTGCCGACATTATTGTCGTATAATCGTTCGGCGGAGACGGTGGTCTTGTGAGCTCTGTATAGGGCCAGACTGGGTTTCTTCTCCATAGCCGCCTGCCACATCGACGTCTCAGCTTCCTGCACTCTATTCCGTACTCCTACTGCCCATTTCCTCTCACTGTCCTCCTGGACAGGGTCAGTAAAAAAAAACTTGAAAAAGCCGATGGCAGCGCCATCTGTAGGCAGAGAAAGTCACTGCATATAAGTGATAATTTGCTGCTATTCTTGAGTAGTGCAGCGTCATTTCAGCCGAGCAGCGCCGCAGTGCGCAACTCTGTCAAGTGAAGGGTGAAAGTCGAGTCGAGGAGCGTTTGTGAATACGGGGGTAAGACTATGACAGGGCCTCAACAGCCGCCGTTAAGTACCCCTGCGCTTCAGCTATTGGATGCAACTTATAGAAGAAAAAAAAAGAAACGTCACACAGCCCATTCTTCATTTACCTAAGACAACATGAAGGCGAAAGCCAATTACCTTTGTAGCGTTAGCTACACTGGACGAACCAACGTGGTTTAGTGTTCACGTTCTACAGGTGCGGGCTGCGCATGCGCGAGGAGCAGTGACTGCGCGTGCCTCGCCGGTCAGCCCATTCCTGAAAAGTGATGTCATAGCCGCGGCAGACGCATTCTGGTTGTCTTCTCAGGCTGGCGCACCTGCATCCACGCTACTCTCTTCGGTTGCATTTGCCGCGGCGCTACGTACTCACAGAAAGGTCCACGGTTAAAGGGAACACGGGAGCGTGTGTCGTCTACTCTGCGGAGCCGTTTAAAGGACACCCGGCCGTGCTTTCGTGTTTCTCGTTAGCCATAGAGATTCCTACAATTAACTAGAAGAAACTCTCGCAATGCGATTGTTCAGCCATCATGGGAATGATATTTGCCTATATTTTTCGTAGTATTCGTGCTTGGGAACTTTAAACGCACTTGTGGCTTTGTTTACTGCTGCATATCGGGGTTTTTTTTTCTTCTCTTTTTCATGCAAAAGCATTGACCGTTAGGAACTTCCTGGATCAATATGAAACAGTGAGCCTAAAAAGGTGAAGGTGGTGGAGCGTAGCTGCTTAACCTTTAGTGAACTTCATCTTGCGGCAAAGCAGATTCAGGTCACATGGAGACGAACGGAGTCAAGAGAAAAAAATTGACAAATCAGTGTACTACCAATTATTCCCACTGAGATGAGGTGTTTAGGAGCGGACCTCATTTATAAGAGAAGAGTAGCCATGACAAGTGGAGTGGTAAGGGCGGAACCAGTTGGTTGGTTGGTTGGTTGGACCCAAGAGGAATGGCTCAATCCACCACGAGTGATCGGCCATGAATCGCGTGGCAGTGGGATTTTGCGGAAAAAAAAAGGGGGGGGGGGGGTGTATGCCTACTTTTTTGTAAATGAACAAAAATCCTAATTGTGCTAACAGACTAGTATGCAGTGTTATATAAGAACAAATAAAAATATCAAATATATAGTATAGAATATATGAAATAGACTAACGAAGAAAATAAGTAATAAGTATGTACTTGTGAGACTGGCATGGTAGCCGTTTTGCTTCTTTCATATAGGTATATATCGCTCCATATATGTCCCTGTTGCAATGACCTAGTGCCGAAGCAGCTAGGGAGAGTATTACCGTTTCAGACAGCTCGAGCCGGAGTTTTCAGAAAGCTGGTGTTAAAAAATTGTGCCTTAAATTTTGATACCTGCGGCATTCTGCATCGCAATTCAGTAAATGTCCCTTCAAAATGTCTCGTTTCACATCATGAGCTGTACCACTGAAACTTAAGGTGCTGAATATCCGCGCCATTTAGAACAGAGGAGTTGGTGTGTTCCCTCCGTATACAGAAATTTCAAAATCGCGCGTTTGTATAACCAGCCTGTGCATCGACGAAGACGACGATGATGGCGACGACGACGACGACGATGATGATGATGCTGATAATGCCTTAAATAAGGCGCATACCCACTCAGAGGGATCGGTCAAGAACTGATTACCTGAGTTAGGCGTTTTCAATATTGAATATTTATGAAAAATATTGTTCGTAAAGCGAAAAGAGTCCTATAAGTGTTGTTCTCCCGTTAAAAACGAGCCAGCCAAACGTCGTCTTCATCACAATCTGAGTGGTACACTCTGTATTTCTGAGTAGCACTCATCTTCTTCCCTACATTTTCCTCCCCTTCGGAAGAGAGGCATCCTAGCGACGCTTGGGCAGGAGACACTATAAGGATTGTAATACGGTTTTGGCGGTCTGTGTGGACATTTTGCCGTCCACAGCGTCGTTGATCAGGGGGCTGCTCGAGCGGTTCCACGATGTAATTCACGGGTGGTGTTTGTGATACAGGGACAGAAGTTTCGTTGAGAGACCAGGGCTGGTGAAAGGATGCGAAGCCAGAGAAGGTCCTCTGATGCATAAGAAGCCGGAGGCGTCGGGCAATCGCGGTGGTGTTTGTGGCATTGCTGATCAGCACTTGCGAGAAAGCGGGCGCCTTTACGACACTCTTCCGCGTATTTAGCAGCTTGTGAC
Organism: Rhipicephalus microplus; assembly: GCF_043290135.1. NCBI lineage: Eukaryota > Metazoa > Arthropoda > Arachnida > Ixodida > Ixodidae > Rhipicephalus > Rhipicephalus microplus. Next base: position 29,208,344 of record NC_134709.1, on the reverse strand, counting down.
ACCGTCGTCGACTCAGCTTCGTCAAGAAAGGATGGTGTCTAGCGTGCAAGAGGGCTCGCGTTCGTAAGAACCGTTCCACGCGCTACCCACACAGCCGCAACGCACGTGCCGGGACCCCTGATGAACCTGAGCGGGGAACAAATAAGCCAATTGGCGACGCTCTTTCACCCTCTGCTTGGGTGTGGCAGGTGTGCCGGCACGTGCATTGGAGCTGTGCGGGAAGGGCATGGAACGGCCAATAGGGCCGTTCCACGCGCTTTCCGCACAGCCGCAACGCACGTGCCGGGACCTCTGATACACCTGAGCGGGGGACAAATAAGCCAATTGGCGACGCTCTTTCACCCTCTGCTTGGGTGTGGCAGGTGTTCCGGCAAAAGCATTGGAGCTGTGCGGAAACGGCGTAGAATGGCCAATAGGGCCGTTCCACGCACTTTCTGCACAGCCGCAACGCACGTGCGGGGACCCCTGCCGCACGCAAGTTGTGGTGGTAGTTGTTAGTAGAGAAAAAAGGCACCTAATTTCTGCAGCCCCGAAGTGAGCACGGCGGAGTTCCTGGTACGCAAGCAGGGGACAAATAAGCCAACTGGCGACGCTCTTTCACCTTCCGCTTGGGTGCGGCAGGTGTGCCGGCACGTGCATTGGGGCTGTGCGGCCAGCGCATGGAACGGCCCTAATGGAGGAAGTACGAAGAGAAGACAGTGGTTGTCTGGACAGCAGTATTATGCGCGTATGTTACAAAAGTGAGAACACTGTCCCAGTTGGAGGGATCGGTTGCGACGTATACACCCCGCTCTATGAAGCGCCATGAGTTGCAGCTTCCATGGACGCTAGCTCTAGAGTTAACTCTACGCTATGGTGTTGCCGTCACCTAGATCTCTCGTTCGATACCCATAATCCCAGCAGGCTGAACGTATACAGCGCAAGTGCTTTGTTGCCCGTAAACGCCAGCGTTATCGAAGGGCTGATGCGTCTGTCCGAGCCCGCGTAGTGGCAGTGAAACGCCAGCGCCGTTAGTTACACGCACAGAGCAAAAAGCAGCAAACCGCAGAATAAAAAGTGGGGAAGAGGTCACAGAACAGAAAATATACAATCGCGGAACAGATGAGTTAATCACAAGAAATGAACACAGAGCGATAGAAAATGTCACGCAATCGCACAAAAGAACAGAAAATTACAGATGAGTAAACAACATGAAAATAACACATAAATGCGATCTGAACTCTTTAGAAACAGAGGCAAATGTCAGCTTTGCAGCTTCTGCACCTTTCACTTCGAGTTTAACAGGCTTATTACATTTTTTATTGAACTAGTCACACTCATTTCTCTTATGTTTATCATTGCATGCGTAAAATTTTTTCTGTTAAATCTTGTATTTTTTTTCCTTTCGCGATGTACATTTTATGAAAAAAAGTCGCGAACCAACGAAGAATAATGTCTTTCTTAAGCGTCTTATTTAGATTTCCACAGCGACTAAAAGCGAGAAATTTGATTATGCCATCGCATGCTTCCTCCGTGAATGTTCCAGCTGTCACGCCATCCTTAATGTTGTAACAAAACGTACTCCTTCGCTGCCTCAAATGAACGCTCGCTTTTCTTTATCCAGTATTGTTATTCATTCGAAGGATCGTCAGATCTATACGAGTTTTCTGACTCTAAATTGACTCGCAGTTTATTGTTGTTGCATTTTTTTTTCATCCGAGGGTGTCTGGCTTTTTGTTTCTCGTTCTCAACGATCTTAAGTCATCCTCGCCCTTTCTTCAAGCTCTCTTCTATGTTCCTTAGACACGGCCAGTAGCGCTGTAAGCGCTAAGGTCCCGAGACCACCTATTCGCCTCCTGAAGATATAGTGAGCAAACTTCGGCGAGCTGTTGAGATAGAGGCCTAAGGTTATTTGGCGAAAGGGAGTCTAGGCTTGGGGTGTGACGAAGGTGTGGAGAGTCGGTGTCAACGCACTGCGAGACGCCGCAATCGATGTTGTTTACGCCTGAGGCAGAGTCGATAAAGGCTGAATTGCGACAGCACCAGGATCTGTCGTTCCGGAGGCGTTTGCGTAGCTCGTGTTGCCGAAAATGGCTACTGTTAGCCCTACGACGTGGATTCGCAAAGTGATAAAAGAAAAGGCAGCGTAGATTAAAAGACAAGCGGATCCTGTCTAAGATGAGAATCTCGTCTAAAAAGCTGAAAAAAAGAGGCAGAACGTCTACGAGCGAGGGTGTGTAATGAATATAACAACGAAAATGAAGCAGAAATAACCAACGTTGTCTCTGGCTGTGTTGCAACTCTTAGACAGCACGTGGACAGTCTACGCAGACAGCTTAGAAGACAGCGCCGAGCCCATGCTGTCCGAGAAATGGAACACGTTTAGACGGCTTCTACGCGACACGGCGCCACCTCGCGTAGAAAAGAGAAAGCTGAAATAAACAGTTTTATTTTATGACTTATTTTGTGATGAAATAAAAAAACAATTAAACATTACCCTCATTAAACGTTTGGAGAAGTGTTTTCTTGCGTGTAGACGACCATTTTGGGGATATCCTATCTATCTAAGACATAGATCGGATATCGCTAGATCGGATACTTTGCTGTCCGAACAAGATGGCTGTGCCGCCATCTTGTTTGGACAGGAAAGTAGCCTGCATCATATTTGTCTACGATGTGGTCTTCTCGTAGCTGTCTACCTAGCCGGCTACGTGAGAATTGGAATGGTACTTTAGATGGCCGCCGTCGAGTCTATTTAGCCGTCTACGGTGAGTATTGGAACACACCCTCTGTTAGTGACACCATCCTTGGATTGACATTGAAAAAACTTCAGCCAGTTACACGCTGTGATAGTCATTAGAGATCGACGCAGTAAGGGCATAAATGATTGACTACGCTTGACGTCAGTCTCTAATTGATTTGATTAAAGAAAGTGCTAATTGCTTTCTAGGTGCTTTGCACTGAAAGTCATCATCATTTTGATTTCGTTTTATTTTCATTTCTTTGTTCACTCCCCTCTGGTCATGCGACTATCTTGACATCTACCTACTACTACTACAACTACTACTACTACTACTACTACAAATAATAATAATAATAATATTGTAATCAAGATAGTGGACAAGGTGCTTAAAGAAAAAGAGAAAGATTACGACTTGCTATCATGGCCCACGCTTTACGAAAGCGCTATACAGTAAAAGCACACGCCTTTCATCCCAATAATTCACTGTGCTGCCAGTAGGCAAAGCTAACGATGCCTATCATTGGCCATTCACCATAATCTGTACCCACACACAAAAACAAAAGCTACTTTGTTTTGGCAAGTTGGCTTCTCCTTTATAACATCCTAATTGTGGCGGTGCACGCTTCACAAGCACTGCTCACGCTTGCCAGTTTTCATCGAAGACTGCTTCGTTTCAGTGTTTTCCTGGGCTTTTTTAGGATTAGTTAGTTAGTTAGTTAGTTAGTTAGTTAGCTAGTTAGTTAGTTAGTTAGTTAGTTAGTTAGTTAGTTAGTTAGTTAGTTAGTTAGTTAGTTAGTTAGTTAGTTAGTTAGTTAGTTAGTTAGTTAGTTAGTTAGTTAGTTAGTTAGTTAGTTAGTTATCAAATCAATCGAACAGAACAGTAAAATTAACCTGGCAAAGCCTTGGCTTTACTCAGCCAACGGGTATTGAAGAAGGTGAAGGAAGGATGATTCGACCAAAGAGGCTCATGTAAAAGACAGACCGGTCATCGGCATTCCGTATGTGCATGCCTTTTCTAACCACATGAGAATAGTGAGAAGTCAGTTTGGTACTAATGTAGTGTTTTCCCCTAGCAGCAGGGCAGGTCGCGTCTGCACAGCAGTTTAAAAAGAAGTTGAGGGTGGCACAAAAAAAAATGGAATGAGTGTAACCTCAAACACCTGGACAGATTACTTGACTGTGGAAAAGGGATAGTCTACCATATTTCCCCACCGCACTAAGCGTTATATCGGTCAAACCAGACGCTGTTTCGATAACCGATTAGCGGACCACAAAATCTTGTTATAAGGGCGACCTTCTTCTAATCTCTGTATAAATTGTAGATATTGTAAATGTCGTCTTTTACTGAACGAAATTAAAGTGTCGTCGAGGCTCAAAGTCAGAACTGTCAGAGAGGTTTTTGAAGTCTTCTACATTCCCAAGTCCAGTGACATGTGTGTGGCAAGTTCACCGGTAAAGTTGCACAACTTGCGAATTACTAACTACCAAACGCTAATCTTAACTATCATTCTTCGCATTTTCTACGTTACACGTGTATTTCTGACAGTAAACCAACAGTCACTAGTCCACGCTTGTCTTGTGCTTTTCTCCCTTCGGGTTCCTGTTTTTGCGCAGACTTAATTAACAGTGGTTATTTCCTCTTGTTTAAGGTCCTATTTGTTTTTGCGCATTATTATTTTTTGTGAAGAGTTCCAGTGCAGCAGCCGGGCCTCTCATTTCAGTATCTTCAATATACATTTTTGCGGTTTCCTCGAAGCCAAAGCCACAATGGCTTGACGCTGAATTACGAACGAATAGAAAAAAAAAGGAAAAAAGCGACCATCATTGAAGGGCGAGCAAGCACAGGGAATTATTGGAAAACCAAGTAATAAACGTTATGGGCTATACACTACATTTTTGCTATTTAATTCGTTTCTAGCCCCTTTGAAAACTTTCCAGTGGTTGCAAGTGCTCACCACGTTCCACATCAAAGAGAAAAAAAAAACACGGAAGAAGAAAATTTTTTGACGAAACAAATATCGAACCTCTTGAGCTTCGAGAAAAGCAATTTCAGTCTTTGTTGCAGGGTTTCATCGTCTAGCGAGGTTTCATCAGCGTTACGCAACCGGTACAAAGACATGAAGGAAAAGCTCGACTTTACGCGTGTTCTGGTTCTTTTTTTTTTCAAGCCCTCATGCTGGTTGCGCAATATTTAAACGACGAAGGAAACCCTTCAAACGAAGTTCCGACAATCCCGCATTCCCACGCGTCTCATCATGACGCCATTTTGATGGGACTCTAAGACTAGAAAAACTCTTTCTCTCGTGTTTGCTATCCTTTGAAAAAAAAAAGACTAAATTTGTCATCCTATTTCTCCGTGACGTCAGTGATCGCATTGAGCGTCGGCTGCAGCCTGCGTAATTATTTAAAAGGGGTGATTTATCACATTGCTTGAAGAAATTTAAGTTTGGCAAGTTGGTGTGCATTCATTAAAAAAATTAACAGTGGATACGAGAATCGGGTTGGTTTATTTTGCCTAATTACCAACTTGTGAATGCGCTGTTAATGCATTCTAAAGAATGACAAGGTGTTTTAAGGCAGTCAGAGTATTGTCATATAATATTTAGTGGATTTCTATTGGTGCAATGTAGTCAATAAACGAAAGAGAGAGAAGTAGAGAAAAGAAAACGTTACAATTCATGACGTACTGCTGCCATACAGTGCCGAGTTCTATAGACGCAAATTCAACACTAAATCTTTTTTTTTGTTTTTCCTTGAAACAATGAACCTGTTATGACAAAATTAATTGCAATAAAATTATGAAAAACAAATTATGAATCTGCATTGATTTACTGTTTCGCTCTAGTGTCCTTGTCAGATGTCATCTATTCTTACACATTATAGTGTTGCTTTTTTTGTTTTGTTTCCGTTCGATGTGCAAGCTTCCAATCTGCGTCTTCTCATTCCGAGCAAAAGAACGACAACTAGTTCCCTCTCAAATGAAGAATAATGAAAATTGCACAAGGCTTAAAAAGTTCTCTTTGTAGTTTAGGAGAGACGCTTTAAACGAAATGAACCCTCCACGAAAAAAATTCCGCGGCAATCTCAGCAATCTCATCATCTCCTGCCTCCTCATCGCGTTACGCTGCATTTCTTTTTGTCGTTTTTGTAATTTCCGTTCATTGGTCTATACTTCAAAGCCCTGGTAAGTGCCTTTGTTTCTTTTTCAGGCTGTTTCGAGCACCGGCATATTCTTTTCTTTTTAGGGGCGAAGCTCCTTATGGTGTGGCTTGGGCGTTTCTCGTAGTATGTAACCACCAGTGGCACATACCCGATATAGGTATAACATTTGACCTCCAAGGCGGTGCCGGTGAGAGATTTCCTCTGTGCGTCGTTTAACAATAAAAAATAGTGCTCAATGTACATGCCAATGGCTGCTAATAGGGAATGAGAGACAGGAGCATTCGGCTTTTAGCCAACGCGCACGCTGCTATCCCCATTAGCAGCCATTGGCATGTACATTGAGCACTGTCGGACAGGAAAAGGTTGCTACGTTATACTCGCTGGGCGTAACCTCCTTGGTTTTAGAAATATTTACCGAGCATTGGGCCGCAGTGCCATGAATACAGTGAACTAGTATATACCATGAACTCAAGGTGGTTGAAGGTGGGAAGTAGACCCGAAGCGCAAGCCGTAAGAAAGTGTGCGTGTGCCACCTCTCGTTTAGTCCTTGGAATGTCCACTGAATGGCGGTGCTTCTATATGGGGAATATATGATAAAAAGATGCGAGATGGTGGGACTTGGAGTGTTGAATAGATGGACGAACGGACACACAGACAGATGCATGGATGGACGCATGAACGGACGCAGGGGCGGATGCATGAACGAACGCAGGGACGGGCGCACGAACAGACGCATGGACGGTCACACAGACGGACGCATGGATGGACGAATGCTTCGCCCCACTCTCCATCATTCACTCCGTGGATATGCTGCCATTTTTTTTTCTTCGTTTTTCGAGGATACTCTGGTCGCTGCCGTGTCACTGTCTCCGAAAGGGCAAACATCGAGCCGCACATGGCGGTGACGTGTGCCGCAGCCGTCGATACGCTGCGGACGTACCACGGAAGTACGTACACGGTCTAGAGCTACAGTTCTTGGAGCGAATGTTCTAAAACATACCGTTGGATTTCCTGAAGGTTTGGGCATGGACATATCCTCTTTACGCGTCTACGTGTATACATTTTTACATAATGTTTTGTGCTTAGGAAAGCAGAGAGGCTCAAATCCGCGAGGCAAATTCAGGCAAGCGTCCTACTTGCCTGAATGCAGGCATTCTGTTCCTCCAGGAGACGGCTGTCAGCTTGTTTCCCTCGCTGATTCATCTGTGTCATCGTGTTTTCTTTGTATCCGAATTCCACCTGGCCTAGTTTGTCTCAATTCGACCACACCCAATTCGACCCTATCTGACCAGTCTTCATTGGATCCACCCCTGAAATTATTCGTGTTCGCTTGGCATTATTCGGCGATTACTATATTCGACTGTTTTTTGTTGACCTCCACGATTTAGCAAAAGCACAGCTGAAAAAAAAAATGGAGGACTCGGTTCCTTTTTTTTTCTTGGCAGGTCCTTGTAAACATCCTGTGCCACAAGTTTCGTAAAGAACGCAGCAAGGGTGATACAGAATACGCTTGAAGTGGCCGCACTTTTCCCGTCCTTCGCATACGCGTAGGGAGAACTTGCTTGCAAATATATCTGCCACTAAAAGCTAGGGAAAAAAAAAACCGGCAGTTCCCACAAACATTTGGAATCAATGTTACGCGAATCATGCGGAGGGAAGGCGACTGTGTTGTTACTCTTTTATTTTAGAAACTTTACGAGATGGCGTTAAATAGATGTAAAATTGCTGTACGCACACACGTTAAACAGTTGATTGATATGTGGGGTTTAACGTCCCAAAACCACCATATGATTATGAGAGACGCCGTAGTGGAGGGCTCCGGAAAGTTCGACCACCTGGGGTTCTTTAACGTGCACCCAAATCTGAGTACACGGGCCTACAACATTTCCGCCTCCATCGGAAATGCAGCCGCCGCAGCCGGGATTCGAACCCGCGACGTGCGGGTCAGCAGCCGAGTACCTTAGCCACTAGACCACCACGGCGGGGCACACGTTAAACAGTCGCATGCTTAGTGTTGCATAAATATGCCAACGGTAGCATTTGTATTAGCAACACCAGAAGCAACATACTGATATGTAGCACTTGTGCCAGCAAGGATGGCGACCCTGGACACTGTTAGATAAAAGAATTTCAATGAATGGCACTTCACTACACTTGTCGTTAACCCGACGTGACGGTTGTATGATAGCAGCACGTATGTATTGTTTATAGGATTGAATTGCCAGTACTGCAACCACAATGGACGTTTCACGAACATTGCGATCTACTTGACAAGTGCTTTCGAGACCTGGCGTGGCTCTGTGGTAGAATGCTTGATTGCCACGCAGAATACTTGATTCCAATATTTCGAACACAGCTTGGACGTACGTAATGTAGCACTTTCTTATTTGCGGCAGTACAGCTTAGAATTCGTCGCAACACCATTACATTTGTTCTAGGAAAGCAGTTCCCAGAGAAGAGACTAAGTTTAACGTCCCTAATATACGCGCGTATGTTAATAAAGACCTCTAATTCAGAGCCAACGCTTATTTGCATATTCAAACAGACCCAAAGCACTTGGTTAGCGCAATGCAATTGTGCAACATCTGCACAGATTCGAATACTATTGCTAAGACTCGAAAAAAAAATTGATATCGTAAAAAATACAGGTTTTCACGTAGACTATAGAGCTTAGAAGAAACAGTTGGCTAAGCTTTCACATATCTAAACCTACTTATCGCAAGCGAATGGTATATTTGGCTTGGTTTTTCGAAAGCTATGCACTCAGCACTGGCGCATCCAGAGGAGCGCGAGTCGGGGAGTTAAACCCGCTCCCCAGATTTGCGTCAATTCTGTTAAACAACTAATCCAATGCTACCCGCACTTGTACTCTCTATCACATCACGTGCTATCTTTCTGTCTCTCTCCTCCTTTTTCCCTATTTTTTCAGTCTCCCCATCCCGTTCCCACGTGTAGCAAACCGGTTATCCTCGACTGGTTGACCTCCCTACATTTCCTTCTCTACTATTCTCCTTATCTCTCTTCACATTCTTGTGACTTGTAGTAAAGCGGTATGTACTGCTCACCACGTTATTTCAAAAGTGCTTGAACGGCACACGGACGTGATCTGCCATGTCCTGTTGACGTTGCACAACATATTAGGCCCAGTGCCCATACTTTCAAAACAGCGTCTGGTTGCATGGTCGTTAGTCGATTACATTTCCGATATTGGCCTTGTCTAAATGTCTCTAGCAATGGAAGAATTTACATGAAAAAAACCTTAACTTACTTGACACCCGACATATAAATACCCTTATCAAGTTGAATTACACATTTCATATTTATCTATATTATTGTTTTATTATTCCTTTCTTCTCTCTCTCTCTCATCTGAAATCATATAGTCTCTTTCCCCATATCTGCACAGAGTGGCATGTCAGCGGTTTATAGACGCCGGCAAATATCTCTCTTTTTCTACTAAAGAGTATCTCTCTCTCTCAATGTCATGCCCCGATCTCGTCTTCACTGTTTGTGTGCTTGTGCGTGCGTGCGTGCGTGTGTGTGTGTGTGTGTGTGTGTGTGTGTGTGTGTGTGTGTGTGTGTGTGTGTGTGTGTGTGTGTGTGTGTGTGTGCGTGCGTGCGTGCGTGCGTGCGTGCGTGCGTGTAGACGCATAGATGTGTGCGCGTGAGCGTGCGTCTGAGTATGTTTCAAGCAACGTAATAACATTGATTCCTTCACAAGCCAATTCATAAAACAGAGGTATTAAGGGCAGCGCCTTCCTCGCGTTCTATTGCGCTACAGGTGTCCCCGTTACAGAGGACGACGGTCTTTGTAAAGAGAACAAAAGCTGGCGACAATCACTGCCTGGGTCGAGAGAGCGGGCTTTTGTGACGCCCTGACTCGCAGGGACACGCGAGCATTCGGCGGGAGTCAATATATTAGGCGACGCGTTTCCAGGCGCCGCCTGTGTCAGGTGCGTCGGAACTCGGTCATTGATTCGGAACTGCGGTGTCGGGCTGCGTTTTGTTTCGCGTTGCTGCCAAAGTCCCACCGAGGTCTCATCCAGTTCGACTGGAACGGGAAATGAAGTGGAGAGAGTGAGAAACGTAAAAGGGAGCGGACAAGGCGAGTGTGGTCGATAACGCAGTTCCTTCTCCTGCTCGAAAATTACCGTAGGTTCCACCACTGATGTGCTACGGCTGCTGTATTGGTGGCGGCTCGGCTAACGTCAGAAGGAGGTCATCGGCTTGCGCTTGCGAGGGGCACGGGGTGGGGTGGGGGGAGGCACTCCCCTCAGTCTTATATAAATGGGGTGGCACAAAAATTCTGCCTCACACGTTTACTTTAGACCTTTCACGTCACGCATGAATGCCTATAGGCCCGTGCAGAATTCGTCTACAGGGGAGGGGAGGCTCGTCACATCGTCCCTCCTCCCTACTATGTAAATGTGTGGCGCTGACTTTGCAGCCCCCCCCCCTTTAGGCGACTAGGGGAGGCGGCCGCCCCCCCCCCTCTGCCCCCTTCGTGCGCATGTCTATCCTAATGACAAGAAAAAATGACGATGCCTGCTTTCTTTTCTTTACGATAACTACGACCAAGCGCACTTAATAAACAGTGGCCGTTGGGAGAAACACCTCATCGGTTCACCATCACGTTTAATTATTTTGAATATATAAAATAAATATATTGTGGGCATGCCAGTATCTTCTATCATTGAAATATTTAAATGTGTGTGAAATATGTAACCGAGGTATATAGTTGTGTGTTACTGATCTGTAAATGTATATGTCGATTATCACGACTGATTTGGTTGGTTTATAGGGGGTGAGACCTCGTCAGGCTTTTAGCCTTTAGTGTTTGCCTCCCGCAAAGAAATCCTGTATTTTTTTCCGGCAAATAAACAATGTCGATGATGATGTGGATGCTCACCTTCATTTAGTCAATGCTTCATTCAGCCAATGCTTTCTGATGCGCCAAGGGCTAGGCTGCCTGGGATCTACCGTTCGAAAAAAAAAAATATACAAGAAACTGAGAAGAAGAAAAAGAAAGAGAAGAAATTGGGCTGTTTTCAAAATAAATCAATAATGCGCCCCAGTTTTCTTCTTTATTCAAGCTTGGTACCATTAGGTTGAAGCTGATATATTTTTTTTTATTATATTACGAGGTATACGGGGTGAACGAAGCAGCAAGAGCAACGTTGTAACAAATTCCAACAAATTGATGGAGGCGTGTGAATCTTCAGAAATTTGAAATAATGACTTGAATAGCGTTCTGTTCAAATCGGTACTCCAACCTAATGGTGAATGTTACAAATTTGGAATGTTTTTTGAATATTTTCCAGTAATTAGCACAGACGAAAGAACCTCCGAGAAACGAATATTGGCACAGTAATCGTAACGTTCCTTTCTTAAAGCTAGCGAATGATTTTTTTTTTCAATTGAAATGCTGTGGATATTATGGGCTGTTACGAAAGTAGATTCATTGAAATTCTAGGGCTGCATCGAAACTGGTTGTCCTACTATTTTAATTGCGGTGAATCGGACCTCCTGGTTGGACATCTTAAAGACTTTCATCGTTTGTGATGTTGAAACTGTTATGTGTCGGCCGAGTCAGTGACCTTTTCTCTCCTCCTCTATAACTTTCCTTCCTCCTCTCCCCTTCCCCGGTGCAGGGTAGTGTACCGGGGCTCAGCCTTGGTTAACCTCCCTGCCTTTCTCTTTGTGTTCTCTCTCTCTTGTAGCGCAAGAACAACGCACGCAAACGGAAGCATGGAACAACATGCAAGTGCCATTGGAATAGCACTCGCATATTGCTTCGTATTTCTGTTTCTATCGCTATTACAATAGTATTCAAGTCGTATTTCTATTCAATTTGGTTTCAATACTCGCTATTTTCCCGTATATCTTACAAAGTAATTTGCATACATGCTCAATTAAAGCCGAAAATAATACGGATACCCAGCGCTGGTGTTGTTTCCAGTCTTGCTTGGTCCTAATTCGATTGCGCTGCTTGCTCGTATTGCGCATGCGTTTTTTTTTTTTTGAACCGCTGTTGACTACTCAAGAGACGCACAATGATCAAATAGGTGGTCTCCTTCAAACTTTTTCTTGAGTGCTACCGAAACACTTCAGACGTCATGCAAACAGCCTGCTGTAAACGGTCCCCGTTTTTAGAAATGCGAAAGTGCTTGGAGGAAAACCATTGTTTTCGTCTTTGCGCTTACTCTTTTTTAAGAATGATGAACAGAGGACGGGGCGAGTACTGAAGTGGGCGTCATGCCTTTGAAAAGCGTGTTTAGCGAAGGGCCGTACGCAAAGAAACAACAGACGTGAAACGCCTGTTGACGACGATGGCACTTATAGCTTGTAAAACCCTCGGGTCCCATATCCGCCACCCCTCTTTTATGTTCGGTTTCCGCGCAAAGCCGACAGACGCAGCCGTGGCCTCCATCCAGAAGCAGGGAGCTCTATAGCCGGGCATTCCCTAGGGCGTCCCTTTCGTTACCCCCTTTTTTTCACTTTTTTGGCCATCACGCGCAAAAAACGTGTCAAAACATCGCACACGCCGTAATATGAACGGCGCCTTCACCGGGCCCGCCAAAATAGCGAGCAATGAAAGTGCAATCTCCGACCTACCGGCAACTAAAAATCGACGCCAGAGAGGAGGACTCAATGTTGGGGGAAACGAAAGAAAAAAATGGCGCACGATCGTGGCGGAAAGCAGACGACGCTAAGATACCAGTCTCGCCGCCAGACGGCGCCGACTGCGTAACGACGGTGACGTCACGGTTTTGATTTGGCACCGCAATTGGCTCGCCCCGAGCGGCGTTGGCATGGCAACCAGGTGAACGGGTGGAGGAAGCGAGCATCCTTCTTCCCCGCCGTGCTTCGCTTCGCTTTATTTTGGCGCTTAAGCAAAGCTCGTACGTGCTAGAGTTCCTTCGCTCTCTCTTTCTCTCTCTCTCTCTCCTCTAAGCTCTCCGTACGACGGCTTCTCGGCGGCGAAGAGATGTGCTATCGCAAGCGCAGACGATCGCACACTGCGCCAGCAGACTGCTTCGTTTTCATTTTAGTCTGGAAGCTTTCGTTCACTTAGTTTGCGTGTTTTTTTGTCTGTTTCCTTTCGTCGTGCGCGCAAACAAGAGGAGGACGGTTTTCGGAGACGTGCTATTTCTTTGACTGCTCGTTTCAAATAGCTCTGTGTGCACGGGAGGCGCGCTTCGGACCATCGTTGAACGCCACGAAGCTACCTTCAAAGCCGCTCTCGGACGGAACGTGGGTGCGCTGCTCCCAAATCGAAGAGGCTGTCTGTCGACTCTCGCCTCGGCAGCCTAGCAACCTTCCACGCAAGCCTTGCCAAAAACGTCCCGTTTCGCAAATCCAGCGCGACGTCAAAGGTAAGTCGCTCCTGTCGTGGCAACGAGAACGCTTTCAACACTGTCGCCTCGCGACTCGTTCGGGAGGAGGCAGCCATTTGTGGGGTTCAGATGCGAATTCGAGCTCGCGTTTCAGAGATTCGCACGCTTTACTATTTTTTTTTGAAGTTTATTCAGACAGTCATGGTATGGGATGAAGGGGCTAGAGGCAGATGCAACTGCCTGACAAAGGCCCCCCTACCCATACATTGCTCAGGGGTGGAAAGCCGCGGTGCATGCGCAAATACAGGTAACAAGAAAAGGCAAAAAAAAAAAAAAGAACAGGCGCACAGGCGATCAAAACACAATAGGTAGAATAGTTACCTTCGGTACACACTAATGATGCGTGACATGAAAATGTTTATACAAGCCCTGATGATGACCAATGTTACAAAACAGTATAGAACCAAATAGGAAAAAAATCAAAAGACAGCAAATGCGCAATATAAAGAGAAGAATATAAGAGACTTGTGTCGTTGCGGTCGGTTGTTGTTCGACGACTTGTGCAAGTGAGATGTAACGACCACTTTCGACGCGGGCATCCCGTCGAGCGCGACAACTGGGGTGACAAGGACGGATCGCTCTACTAAACCGATCACGTGTCAACGGGAGTAACACTTTGTACCGGGTAACACATAAAAAAATATAGCGATCTATCAAGACCGACGACAACGCACAAGGTTTACCGGCACTCCTTGTTGAGCCGCTTTTTGCTAACGCTATATTTAGCCTCTGATCGGACGTCTTCTATCTCACTGAAGCTTTGCCTAGCCCCCTTAATGCGAAGTATCGCATTAATCAAACATTTTTAAACTAACTAACTAATCTAACTAAACAACTGAACAAGAATAAACACGGTCTTGATGAATTAGCATGCACTGACCCCACTATACATAATTCAGGCTGTCAAGACATGTTGTTGGGTTATTCGGCTCCCACTTGATTAATATTTAATCAATATGGTAACACTATAACACCTATAGCACATGGGAAGAACAGAAACACGTGGGTAAGACGCGGCCTCAGTGTTAAAACTTCGAAAAAGTGATTGATTGATATGTGGGGTTTAACGTCCCAAAACCACCATTTGATTATGAGAGACGCCGTAGTAGAGGGCTCCGGAGATTTCGACCACTTGGCGTTCTTTAACGTGCACCCAAATCTGAGCACACGGGCCTACAACATTTCCGCCTCCATCGGAAATGCAGCCGCCGCAGCCGGGATTTGAACCCGCGACCTGCGGGTCAGCAGCCGAGTACTTTAGCCACTAGACCACCGCGGCGGGGCTTCGAAAAAGTGGTTTATTGGCGAAGCAGCAGGAGTGAAAACGTAGGAAACCAGGTAGAAGAGCACGAACACGCATTATCGCGAGTAATAAGTTTTTAAAGCATGAATATTACATGTGACCGATAGTGTTAAGATGGATTATCAACCTGCCCAAACTCACATTTTTTTCACGATCAAATTGTAAAGACTCCAACCAGAAGTGAATTCAGGCCAGCAAAGATAATGTGAGCTGTGTTTTAGCCATTTTGATCGCGATTCGTGTTATATCGATAACTTACGTTCCTATAGCTTTGTACTTAGTTATAAATATGAGACTAAGTAGGTTTTCCCGCCTTAGTACCATAGGCCATGAGTTCAAATCGCGGTTGTATTGGCCAGATTTGAAACCCACTGCGGTGTTCTAGTGGTCGCGGTGCTCCAGTGGCGGTCGCATTTTTAAGGAGGCGAAAACGCTAAGTACCCCTGTACTTAAAATTAGGTGCACCTTTCATAACCCAAAGGTGCTAGAAATTTACCGATCCCTCTACTGCGGCGTCTCTCATAATTATATTGCGATTTTGTGTCGTAAAACTACTACAATTTATGTCACATTTTCATTTATGTAATGTCACACTCAGTGACGGACAGGCAATGTTGCCTGTCCATTTGCCCATGACGGCCAAAGGCGAGCATCATTCCTGATTGATTGATATGTGGGTTTTAATGTCCGGAAACCGCGATATGATTATGAGAGACACCGCAGTGGAGGGCTCCGGAAATTTCTACCACCTGGGGTTCTTTAACGTGTACCCAAATCTAAGCACATGGGCCTACAGCATTTTCGCCTCGACCGAAACTGCCACCACCGCAGCTGGGATCCGATCCCGCGACCTGCGGGTCAGCAGCCGAGTACCTTAGCCACTAAATCACCGCGCCGGGGCGAGCATCGTTCCTGCACGGCCGTTGTGGCATGCTAGTATAGCATAGCAGTGTAGAGCCTTGCATAGTATAGTATACTAAGAAGGTGGGAAAGGAAGACGTTGGGCGAGAGTGAGAGATGTGAGGATGAGTGGAAAGAAAGGAGATAGTAAGGCGTAGTATGCATAAAGAAATAGATAAATAGGAAGAAAGAAAAGAAAGAAAAAGAGCAAAAAATTGAGATAAGAGAAAGCAATAAATAGACCGAACGAGAAGATGACACAAAGGAAGAGGAAGCGAAAAATAGAGATTGGTAAAGATAAAGCTAAAAAAACAAAGGACATGAACACAGAGAATTGAAATGTTCAAGTATGATACAAAGACAGAAAGAGAAAGATAGGAAGAAAAATAAAGCTTGAAGTAGAAAGAGATAAACACAGAAACAACAAAGAAATTGAGTAGAGACAGATAGAGAATAACTAAAAATATCAAAAGCGTATGAACCGAAAAGCAGAGAGAGAAAGAGAAAGAAGAGGAGGAAGCGATCGGGAAATCAAGAGAAAAAGAAATGGTAGAAAAATAGAAGGAGCTAGTAACGGAAAGAAATATATTTCTACGTCCACCATCGAAAGTGCCCCATTCGCACGCGTATACGCACCGTTTTTCAACAATTGATAATACACTCTCGATCATGGGCTTCTCGTTGATGGGCCGTTTTCTGATACGGTAATCTTACATTTGGTCGAGGTCGCCTGTAATTTCACGCTCCCGTGCTTGTCATTGTTGCCTGGACCCGTGATCATCGTTGTTGTCTGCACTAATTGCAGTGTTGCTCTGTAGTACGTACAGCGAGAACTCAAGACGGGGATACTAAAGAAGAGACACAGGCAAGCACTTTCTGGGTCTCTTTTTTAGTACCCCCGTCTTGAGTTCGCGCTGTGCGTGCTTCGTTATGCAAAACTAACTAGCCCAAAGTTTCACTCTACTAAGTTGCTCTGAAAGCACGTTAATGAAAATGTGATTCTCGGCAAGGAGAGAAGAAAAGGTTAGGAGGGAGCATTCCGCAATACGAAAGAAAGAAAGAAAGAAAGAAAGAAAGAAAGAAAGAAAGAAAGAAAGAAAGAAAGAAAGAAAGAAAGAAAGAAAGAAAGAAAGAAAGAAAGAAAGAAAGAAACGAACTCGGTCTTTCCCCATTTTCTCTATAGGGAAATGCCTGAATTTTTTTAGATCACCCGACACTGTATGTCTGCCCCCCCCACCCCCCATTTCAATTCGCCTTACGAAACACAAAATAAAAGCATGCGAACGCTAGTTTGTTCCCAAGTGAACGCTCACTGCGTCCCTCTTCTTCTCGTTTCGCAATCTCTCTCTTCAGCAGTCGCCTCGGTGAGCATGCCTCCGGAATGTCGCATAATGTATATCCTCCGCCTATCGCTTCGTCTTTCGACGCATAAAATTCGCCGAACTGCTGCATTTAGGAAAGAGCACATTGTAGATGTGTAGCGACGGTAATAGCGGGTTGTCGAGAGGACCCTTTAAGCGCGTCTTCCTTGCTTACGTAAGGGTGTGTGTGTTTTTTTTTTCTGCGCAGACACGCATATTGCAAAACGCATTAGGCTGTAACAATGTTACACTAAAGTGTTTCAGTTTTACCTTTAATAACCAGGATGTCAGTATGTCAGGCCTGGCGACAAAATAAGATGATTTTGATGCCACAAGATCTAGCTATTGTCAACTTGTCACGTTCAGCGACAAGCTTTGCGATATTTGCCTAATATGCTACTTTGTTGTCGCGTATACCCGTCTCTAACCTCAGTCCCGCAATGATGTTACGTAAATGTCTATTCGTGCGGATAAGCGCTTGCAAACACGCCGTACTGACGCTGATTCTTTATTTTTCACTTACGGATTCTACCTTGTTAACAATTGTCTATTAGATTAGGGCTACGTGCGTCTCGGGATGTTGTTAGCGATAAGTGATAACATAGATAATGCATAGCGACGACGCCAACAAAATAGTTTTTTTTCATATATGGTAATTGTGCAAAATACAGTTATTGGGAAAATGCACCATAATTTAGTGATTACAACGTTGAGGCCCTTTTGTGTTCTCTAAATTTACACGATGCTGCCGCGGAGGAAACATCGCCTTCTCAGAAGTAGAAAGTGACGTTAAACATTTGGTTTTGCAACAATCTGGCCAACTCTTTTTACCAAGGAATGTCACAGCGCGGTGATCGAAATTTGTAGCCAGTGAACGACGCCGTTAGGTTTGCTGAGTTTATTTATGTCGCGTTTTCGTGATGGCAGCCTATAATTTCACTGTTCGTGTGCGTGTGTCTGTCTATCTATCTATCTATCTATCTATCTATCTATCTATCTATCTATCTATCTATCTATCTATCTATCTTCCCTTGCTTCTTTTTTTTTCTTTGCTTTTCAAAGCTCTAATAGCCTGATAGCCTGGATGAGTTACATCTGCTGCCAGACAAACGTTGAGGGGGATCACTCCTCTCCTGGCTATCACCATCAGTTCATGGCGAGTGCCGCTATTACGATAATCACCATGGACCTAAACCAAATTGTTGCGAATCAGTTTACAATAATTCATATCAAAATGGGAGCTGATCAAATCAAAATGGGAGCTGACAGATGGAAACACGTAGGGGGATAAGCAAGATGAATAGTGTAAGTGCCTCAGACAGGCTGGCCGGCGTTTCGATAGGAGGACCTACTTTTGTCAAAGGCCACCTGTCATTCATTGCATGCTAGTTTTTGAGGGGGTTAGTATAGTCATCCTTGGCGTGCTAGTTTTAAGGGGGCTAGTAGTGACGCCACTACTAACCCCCTTAAAGCTATCACGTCAGGGACGACAAGGCGCCTTTGATAACGATACGTCATCCTATCAAAACGTCGGCCAGCCTGTCTGAGGCACTTCCACTGTTAATCCTGCTTATGCCAATCACAGATACTTTTATATTTATTTTTATTTCTCTGCAGCCGAGTTCGCAGCTAATATTCCCGGCATACCAGTGCCAAGAAAGACGACGCGTTATTAATGACTCAGCGTGTCGATCGATTGCTTCTCGGAAGTCTAGGCGGCAACCGAAGGATGTCACAAGTGATGCTAACGTGTCGCAACAGCTTCGCGTCCGCCGCCAAGTGTGGGCGCACAATAAATAGACCGAACTCGCAACCCTGTCCGTAGCAGCTGGATTGTCGTAGACGTTTAGCCACAGCTCCAAACAACATTCAATTCACGGGCTCAAACAGAGGCTCCCACGGCATTTTCGGTAAAGGTGAAAATGCTGTCGGCCAGTGTGCTCAGATACGGGTACACGTTTAAGAACCCCATACGGTCAAAATTTCAGGAGATATTCACTACGGCGTCTGTAATAATCATGCCGGGGTTCGGAGACGTTAAATCCCACATATCAATCATCAATCAAACGGAGGCTTTAAGCTAATCAGGAACTATCTCTACCAACTAGTAAAGTTAGACCTGACTTCCACTAACAAGAACTGCATGCTTAGTGCTTGCTGATCTCTATAAGTATAACCAAACTATTGCGTTGCATTGGCGATCCGCGCAGGTGACATTGCGAAACGGTGAATGAAGGATGAAAGAAAGATTACGTTTCTTTCTGTCCAACTCTGATTAGCTGAGCTCTTGTTTGGAAGCAGATGAAGCTTATCCGGGACATCAGGCCATTAAAACTTTCAGGAGCAAAGACAGACAGACACGCAGACAGAAAAGCAGACATACATACATACATACATACATACATACATACATACATACATACATACATACATACATACATACATACATACATACATACATACATACATACATACATACATACATACATACATACATACATACATACATACATACATACATACATACATACATACATACATACATACATACATACATACATACATACATACATACATACATACATACATACATACATACATACATACATACATACATACATACATACATACATACATACATAAAAATAAAAGGAGACATCCTTTGAAAACACAGATAATGAGCGGTCTTAGAAAAGGCAGGCAGCAAAGCATGAGCAATAAAATTATAATTTCAACTGATGAACAACACAATCAAATGAACTAAACCTGAAAATTCACAGCGGCTTTCAAATTGGCCCCGAGGATACACACGCTACCTAGAGTTCATGTAAACAAGGGCCTCCGAGCAGAACTAAACGCATGCCCACATGTAGCAGAAAAGAATGGCTGGTCGACGCAGCGGCCCACGAAAAGAGGCGTAGGATGGACGGCTGGTCAAATGCTGGCAGCTCAACGAGTTGTTTTTAGCGCGGAACGAGAGCCTATAGTGCCTTGTTTGCAGGGCCAGATGCGAAAGGCTGCAGCTTAGCTCGAGTCGAACGGCTCCGCAGCGAACCAGTGATCTATCCAAAACGTGCAAACGAAACAACGGGAAACTGCCGTCGAGAATCGCCCCTCGAGAGAGATAGAGAGAGAGGGCAAAAGAGAGAGAGAGGGAGATGCCGTGATGGTAGGCAGCCCGACGGCGTGCTATGTCACTTCGATAGTAAAAACAATCTAGATTGGGCGATCACGGCCTCTGTTTTTCCGCTGCGGTGGAGGCTCTATGCATTCCGCTTCGTCGACGAGATCGCTAACGCGCTGCCGATAGCCGAAGTGGTTTCTTCGTCACTCGTTGCCGCCAGCAGTTCGTTTCACGATCTTCCTCCCTTACGCTTTCGCTTGCACTGTACTTGGGGCGCGAAAGGACAATGAAACGATACGAGCAATGGCGCCACTCTTTTTCGCTTTGATCGCGTTTTCGTGTGTTGACGGACCCCTAAGGAAGAACGAGCGCTTTCGCTATTGAAACGTTTTGTATGCCATTCCGATAATTTCGTATGTTTACGTAATATCCTTACGGGAAACATATGGATTCCGTATGCTAACATACGGAAGTAATTCAGCGGGAGACGGAATGTTTCAATGAGGAATGTTTGCCCCTGGCAAGATCAGATGCAGTGACCATAGAATGGTAAGAGCTCGTGTTCGCCTAAATTTTAAACAAGGGAAGACAAAAACTGATACGGAAAAAGACAATTAATGAACTGGCGGTGAGAGGGAAAATACAGGAATACAGAGTTTTGCCTCATAATCGAATTCGAGGCACTAAATGAGAGAACCGACGTTAGCGTTGACACAATGATCGATAATGTTACTAGTATCATCAAAAAGTGTGCAATTGAAGTTGGAAGTTCAGTCACTAAACGAGAAAGTGACAAACAATCTCAGGAGAAGAAAAATCGTATTAAAAGATGACAAACGATAAAAGCCTCTAATGCAACCGACAAAATAGAGCTAGTGGGGCTTTCGAAGTTAATAAATAGGTGTAAAGTCGCCTACATCAGGCGGTATAACATAAAAGAACTGAGCCGGCTGTAAAAAGCGGCAGAAACCTAAAAGCTGCGAAGGCAGACTTGTGCATAGGCAAAAATCTGATGTATGCATTGAGAAACAAGGAAGGCAATGTCATAATCAATGTGGATCGCATAGTCGAGATAGTCGTTACTCGGGCAGAACAAACGGTGGTTAAGGATATCATAATTGAAATCAAGAAGAGGAAACGGACATGGGCCGGCCATATAGCGCGTAGACAGGATAACCACTGGTCATTAAGGGTAACTGGCTGGATTCCTAGAGAAGGTAAGCGGGTTAGGGGGAGACAGAAGGTTAGGGGGGCAGATGAGATTAAGAAGTTTGCGGGTATAAATTGGCAGCAGCAAGCACAGGACCGAGTTAACTGGCGGAACACGGTAGAGGCCTTTGTCCTGCAGTGGACGTATAGTCAAACGGATGATGATGATGATGGTGATGATGATGATGACGACGACGACCACGACAACCACGACGATGATGATGATGATTATGATGCTGCAGCTGATGATGATGATGATGATGATGATGATGATGATGATGATGATGATGATGATGATGATGATGATGATGATGATCATTTGCCGTAATGGTATCACACCATCACATTCTGCACTGTAGTCGGGGAGTAAGAAAGCTTTCATTATACAGGTCACTCAGTCCTGGGGTTATTGTTGTTTATCTTCTTCTCACCGTGAAAGATGACAAATTGAATCCTGCTCTTGCAAGCGCGCCCTCTCCATTTGCTAGGCAAAAGGCATTTCTCTTGACTGGTACGATGGGTGTGATGTGGGAGGAGAATTTATCATACGGCGTGACGTCACACACAAACACACGTGCGCGGATGCAGGTGACGTCAGCGAACTGCATATGTACACTGGATAAAAAAAATAGAAGCCCTTTTTCTACCGTGAAAAGCTAAGCTAAGCTTGTGCCTGCCGGGCCTACTATTACCTTTTTCTATGCCGGCAACTCGACCTTCCCCCACGTGTCCAGCACTGCAACGCTTCTGTTGTTACTGGCGACAACGATGGTGATGCGCGAAACGACTAAATTTAACAGTGAAAAGCAACGATGAACGGTGGCAACGTGAAATGACGTACCACCTTTATAAAAGAAGGGCATAAGCTTGCACTAGCCATGTCAAGCTTAAGAAATAGCGAAGCTGTTTGGTGTCAGGGGCGTGACGTGTTCTTGGCTGACTCAAGGTTTTTTTTTTTTCTTTGGTGTAGACAGAGTACAATCGAACTACTGGCAGGGGGCAACGCGAAAGGGGATTGTCTATCCACTTCGCGGCTTTGGTTGCACTAGCTATAATGACGTAATTTAAATAGCTGGCCACAGATTCAACGTGTCGGCAAAGGCGTCGGCGGTGGCTCGCTTCGGCTCAAATTGCAAGTGACCCGTGTAGCACGACGAAGCTTCACTTCATCGAGAGTCTGATTTGGATCACGATCCCCGAGAACACTGTAAGGTGTAGCAGTAGCTTGTCGCCATGTCTCTACGTGTCTCGCTTTCGGCAAGCCGGCTGAATCTACCGCCGACGTCCAGTGTGTCCGCTCGTATCGTTTCTGCTGGTGTGTTTTTCGAAACAACGTTTGCAAAGATGTGAACTGTTTTTTTTAAGAGCTTCGCGCGAATTAGTACTATTCGGTACAAAACTGGAATACAAAATAGAACGAATTCTTTAAGTAGCGAAGGCAGCGACGGCTGTGGCATGCACAAAGGGCAGAGCGAATGTGAACGTTTTCGACACGCGTGGACGTGATTTTCTGGCCGCTTTGGCGTTTTCGTTTTCGCTTCGCCTATCAAGTGTGAATGTGCCATAACGTGAAAAGCTGACTGTGGCACCCCCTGTATAAGCGCAGGTTTTCCTCGCTCGTAATTGGCTTGCGCCACGCCGGGAAACTCGGCCTGGCAGCTGTACCGATTGCTTTCCGTCGGCGGGAGTGGCAACGCGTGATAAGCAACGGAACGAAAAGTTTTTCGCTGACACCTGACGTTTCGCCTCGAACTTTAGGAGCTTTGCTCCTAAAGAATCAGGTTACTATATCATAAATGGCTGATCACCGACAAGCCGCCGATCCGATCGAGCGAACATCGATTATTATAAAACGGTGCATACCTATACGCATGTGACCGACGCACTTTTGAGGGCCGCATGTCTGTACGCTGGCCGGTGCCAGGGTTTTCATGCACGAAGCCATCACCAGCAGAATCTAACTCGTTGAAGTGCAGTTTAAGATCAAACTAAGAGGCCTGCGAAGGCAATATTTCAGACGGCAACCCTCGAGAAGAACCGACGAATGCTATCAGTGATCGTGAAAAACGCCTTCAAATCGTGCACTGCCACAATTGCAGTGTTAAAAAGGAGAAGTCAACTTAATAACACAATATTTGGGGAGTTTTTGTTTTTTTTTCGGGGGGGGGGGGGGGAATGATCCACAGACAAGTTCAAGGAGTGCATGTTGACACGCTTTTTTTTTCTTTTCTTCTTGCTTCCTTCTTTTTTTCTTTTTCCTTCTTTCTTTTACCGACGAGTGCGATCAGTAATCGTGCAAAACTTCTGTAAAGTGTGCACTTTCGCAATTGCAGAATTACGAAGGAGAAGCACACCTACTAAATCAAAATTTCGAGGTTTTTGTTTTATTGGGGAAATAGAAACCAGTCAAGTTCAGTGACTGCATTCTTGACAGGCTTCTTTCATTCATGCTTTTTCTTTCTTTGATCTCTTCTTTTTTTCTTTTTACTGACATGTGCGATCAGTGATCATGCAAAACATCTGTAAAGTGTGCACTGCCACAATTATGGTGTTAAGAAGAAGCCAACATACTAAATCAAAACTTGGAAGCTTTTGTTTAATTGAGGAAATAGGGAGCAGTCATGCTCAGTGAGAGCATGCTTGACAAGCTTTTTTCATTCATTCTTTTTCTCTTTGTTTCACCGACAAGTGCGATCAGTGATCGTGCAGAACACCTGTAAAGTGTGCAATGCCATAGTTCTGGTGTTCAGAAGAAGCCAACTTACTGAAGCAATACTTGGGGAGTTTTTGTTTTATTGGGGAAATGGGGAACAGAAAAGTTAAGTGCGTGCGAGCTTGACAGGCTTTCTTTCTTTCTTTTTTTTCTTTCTTTCTTTCTTTCTTTGCTTCTTTCTTTCTTTCTTTTCATGGCATTGCACAATGCTCTCTCTTAAGGGTTTCCTTCTTCCATGCCCAGACTCGGATCGTCAACCTTGTGCTTTGCAGCGAAACAATTCCGTTGCTGCAGGTAACAACGGTGGTCATGTGTTCGTATCCACGCAACAATTGAATGTGGCAGCGTGAAAATGACGAGTCGTAAAAGATCACATTGCTTCATCTGAAACCACTGGTCGCCGACGAGCCCACGAACACGAAAGCATCAATTACTGAGAAACAGCGTAAACAAATACGCGTCTAAGCAGCACCCTTTTTTTTTTTTTGACCGCATTTATCTCTTCATTTCGGCGCCCGTGTCGGGGTTTTCGCATATGACAACACCCCTATCGAAATATGTAACGCATTAGAGCTTCATGACACTCATGAAAAGCCTAAGCCTCTCACGTTTCTCAAGGTTTCTGATGTGGATAAAGGTAGCTTTTTAAGCGGAACCCAATGGAAAGACTACTGTAACGAACACAGGGGAAAGTCAGGATATAGGAAATGCCCTTTTTTTTTTTCAGAATGAATACACGCCAGCTAGTTCAGCTTTTTTTTTTTTATTCTAGGCTCGTAACGTGCATTTCTTGCAATTTCATTTGACTTTTTAAAGGGGCCCTGAAACACTTTTTCAAGTAATGATGGAATGAATTCGCTGGAAGAGCTTATTCCCTCACGAATTCTACACCGCAAAATTTTTTAAGAATTCGTCCAGTGCAAGTGTAGTTACAAAGGTTTGTCGCATGCTGCGACTGCATTATCTCTTCTCTCGTCCCGACGAAAGCACTGGAAGCTAAACAAGGAGAGGTGGCAGGACCACAGAAAACATCACGCGTGCTTCGCGACCTTGACAACTTTTTTTTTTTCGAATGCGCCGCTCTTTCAGTGTGATCGCACACGCACGCGTGGACAAGTAGCAGCCTCTCGCGGTGATATCTGTAACGAGCGAGCGTACAAGTTCAGTTAATGGCTGATAGATGGGTCGTTGACATGTGAGTTTTGGGCATACAACGTGATTTGTCGAGAGAAGAGGAAGCAATTTTTAGGTGACTTTGATAATTTATTGTGAATTCTAGATCGCGTGTTGTGCTATAATACTTGACTCGCGTGTTGTCGGGAGCCTATACTACCGATCGGCAGCGTTTTCTGATCATGCTCAGAAAGTGTTGCAGTGCCCCTTTAGGTGTTATCACGGAGCATGCCATTCCCAATTATGTAATAGCTAGCTGCACCATACTTTATGAATTCACGATTCATACGAGCAGCCGCCTTTTTTGCTGCCAAACTGTCTTATTGGGGAGTGCTTCGGAGCCTGGCCTGTCACGTGCTGTCATCGTATGCTGCAACTGCTTGAAGTCACGCAGGCGAAACGACGAATAATAGCATAGCCATCTGCAGCATACTGAACGCACTCCCGCCCGAGGAGAAGTCTTCTTCTTGCTCTTCGAGTGCATTCGCAATAAGTGCGGAGCACTTCAAGGAGACGGGCTGTGGCATGCTGTCGTCGTTTCGCGTAATGCAGAGCATATCACGTATAAAAACAGACACGGAGAGGATGCAAGCGAGAAAAACGAAAAAAAATGGAGGGAAAATAATTATAAAGAAAAAAAGAAGGTATACAATTTGAAAGAGAAAATGAAGGGAAATGAAGAAAAAGTAAACAAAAGAGAAAAAAAAGATAGCTGCCCAGCTCTTAATTTCCTTCAGTCTTGACACACCTAATGCTGAGCTGCCTTAACGTTTCTTTGTTGTTGTTTTTTTGTGAAAATTCTCAGCTAAGCACCATCATCTGTCGTGTTGTATTTATCTAACTACAATAACCTCCCGTCATTCTCTACGCTCCCAGTTTGCAAAGTCTAACCGGCTAGGCACCAACACTAAAACTGCATTCCATATTTCTTTCTTTTAAGGCGCTCGTTGCTCTAAAACGATATTAAGCATTAGCCAGTTTATTTCTAGGCTTTTATGAAGGGCAATTTATTACGCCTAATGATCTCGTGAGAAAGCACGCATTATCCGGTGCTTTCGCTAATAACGGTAAGTGACTTCCCAACTGATACATTCGTATTCATCTTGAGACTTACTAAGTGCCTGACGTCGTTCCCAATTAAGCGTTGATCCGGCTCTGTATTCGCGAAGTGGCGCTCCGACGTTGGCAAAACAGCAACGTGCTTTCTTATCAACTTATGAGCTAAAAAAATAGCCCAGAGCAGACATAACTGAACCTTTCCTGAGCGCCAAAATGTGGAGCTCCACTTCCCTTAATTGCTGAAAATGCAGCCGTAATTATGACGCAATGGTGCACGAAACAAGCAACAATGCACCCTTTTTCTTCTTTCTTTTTTTTTTTTTGCGCAATTCGCGCAGCTAACGTCTCGCAAACATTTCAAGTACACCCTGAGTTAGCCCTGTAATGCGCAGGCGCAGTTGCGCGACACAGGCGGAGAGGAAGAAAACAAAAACGTTGTTTTGCGAAGTGCGAGCACTACCGCTGGCGGGGTCGGCCTCTTCGACCGAACCGAAGCCAAGACACAGCGACGCTTCTTTACGTTTTGCTTTTCTTCACCAATTACAGCGCGCCAAGCGCGAGATCGTTACGAAAGTCGCGACCACGTTCGCACAGAAACGGGGCGCTCTCTGGCGCGCGCCATTAGCTGCAGACGAGACAGGAGGCCACGGTGAGACAGGCTTAGGGAACGCCTGTCCTGTGCTAGAGTGTTGCCAGCGTCGTCTGCTACATTCAGGCCAACGCCTTGCAGACACGTTATCTATAATGGAGCAGACGAACCGAGCGGGTACCGAGTCTTTTTTTTTCTTTTTCGCTTCGAGAACGTGGGCTTCGCTATAGTCATTCTGTTGCTACGTGTACATCTGTATGAGTTGTTAGAGAGTTTTAGTACTGCGTACGATGCGTACGTGGCGGCGTTGCGTACGTAAGGACGCCACGTTCTGCGTAGTGCGCATGCGCAGACCGCAACGCGCACGTATCGCGTTACGTACGCAGCCGCTACGTACGCACGCATGAGATGCGTGCGTGCGTACGTATGAGGTGATCGCGCCGCTCTCGAACAAGTTCGCGACAGCGCGAGACTTCGTTTTGCAAAATGGCGGCATCGAAAACAAGCACCGACCGGCTCTGTGGCTTAAAATATGCCCATAATCTGGCTATAACACTTGGATTGGCTCACATTGGCTGTCAACAACACGTGCTTCTATTTTGATCTACCAGATGGCGCAACACGCTTCACGCTCGTTACGTACGCGGGTACTACGGCGTACTAAAAGCCGATTAGTGGCAAACGACGCCACGTAACGCAAGGCGCTTGTGTGATGCGTTCGTAGCACCATTCCGCAGTACTAAAACTCTCTATTATGTTACTACGTGTACATCTGTATGAGTTGTTTTTTTCTTCGTCGTTGCATAGAGCTGGCTAAGAGAAAGATGTATCCTGTATCCTTACGTGTTGAGTATTTTCACGCACACATTCATTTACGCATTGAACGCCTGCTCTGAAAGGGATTGGGAACCACGTCTCGGGCTTGATAAAAAAAAATTCAGTCAGTTCCGCTTGGTGGGCACTGACGAAACAGACAAGTTGGCCCGCGATGGGGTTGAGTGAGGTGGTGTGACGTGGTTGAATGAGGATGTGAGGAGTGGCGGGAGTGGTAGCGAGTGTAGTGCGGAGTTATGGGAGTAGTCAGTAATATAAGAGGTGGGAGGAGTGGCACATATTCTTAATGGAATTTAATTAATTTTCGTGCGTAAACCCCACTACGATCTACGACGGTTCTCTGATATGAAAGGCTCAACTAAGAACACCTTCGCTTGATGTGAACGTTCTGCTTGTGGCAGACGGTGCTATCAACAGCTGAGCTAAACCTTGCAGCCGTGCATGCCAGATGGAGTTCAGAAGCACAGCAAGAACTTATCGTTTCTTCAAGTGCGCTCTTTTTATGCAAACGTCCACTCTCACTATCTTCGGTGGGCGAGACTCTTTTGGATGACATCAAAACAGAGATAACACACTATTGCTCAATGGCCGACGCAATTATAAGGCAGCGTTGGAATCAGATGCGCTTCTTTCCACGGGGTGCTTCCACGTTCTAGTGCCTTACAGCGTAGTCTGCTGATATTGCACAGTAGTAACACTAGTGGGCACAAGAATTACAACGGCAGTTAGAAATCGTGTTTCATGAAGCGTGCTAAAGCTTATGACGCGCACTGACGTTCTACCTGGCCGTCGTTCACGGTGAGGTTTCCAGCACGCTCGCCGAGACGGGAGAAGAAAGAAATTACAGCGTGCGACAAATATCTTTAACTCCGTTCATTCTTGGCAGACTCAAGAAATTGTTGTGGCAGTCGATTAGAGAAGCAATGAAACTCCGATGCTAGGGGCGTTCGATGATCACTTTAATTGTGTCGGTTTGGCAGTATGAATCAACGCCTAGCCAAGAAATTCGAAAAACCAAAAAATATTGTAGTGAGAGCATGAAGAGAGCAAGTTGAAAAAAAAAGGTAGACGATTTTCTCTTGAGATCCTTTGTAATAGCGAGTCTCTCCAATTAGGGCAGAGATACAGAAAACGGGAGAAGGAGGGGATTCGCAATAATATCAGTGTAAAAAAACAATGTTTCTTCCTCATTCTACGTTTTATCGATGCCTTGGGGCAAATGTCATTCCCCTTACAAGCGGGGCTGGCGCTGAGGCCACCTGACTGGGTAGGATGACGACCTACTCTCTCCCCTAAAACTGCAGCGATAGAACAACTGGGAGGGAATGTTTTGCCAGTGCAAACCTACAGTACCGTCCACTGTTAAAGGGAACACTCTAATGAGCACCTGTCACATTGAATGCGTCATACGTGCTGGTAGGCGAAAAAAAAAATTTTTTTTTTCGTGCACGCCACTGGTCTATGAAAAGAAGTCAGAGCAGTCAACCAGAAGCAGTCGGATGCAAATCTAAGCCACTATGTTTTTGGCAGAGAGCGAAATCCGGACAATGTGCACACGAAAGTGTTCCCTTTAACAGTGAACCCCTCTGTACATTTACGAAATTGAGGACCGTTCACAACACATTTGGTAGACAATTCGATTGTTTTATTGAGACAGTGCGATGACAGCGTTGCTGTTAAAACACTAAAGAAGGACTATTCAAGGACACTAGCCATCATTACCGGCATTTAGCCAATGCCATTGAATGCTGCTATTTCGTTTTCGCTATGTATTTAAGTATGCTTTCGTGGCGCGGAGTTTTGACCTCACTCGTGAGAGGCGCGTAGAAATTACGTGGCAACAACTTGGTGATAGAACAAAGAAAAAAAATCAAACTGCTAAACGAAATTTTAAAGCTCAGCGAAGAACCGGCATTGTCGATAAGGAAAAACACGAAATGATTCCCTCTCTGATTCGCCAGAGGCACCGAACTCGCTGCTATAACGTTCATGGTGGACGCCCACCTTCTTGATTGATTGATTGATTGATTGATTGATTGATTGATTGATTGATTGATTGATTGATTGATTGATTGATTGATTGATTGATTGATTGATGGATTGATTGATTGATTGATTGATTGATTGATATGTGGGGTTTAACGTCCCAAAACCACCATATGATTATGAGAGACGCGCCCACCTTCTTCAAGAACAAGAAACTCTAGACGGCGATAAAATCAGAAGTAATCGCGAGACAGACGGTGAGAATAAACAATAACAGACGAGCAAAACGGTCGATTCTGGAAATGGGGATCGCAGTGAATGTAGCCGCTGAAGAATGGGTACGGGGTTTCGGAGACAAACAAAAAAGGCGCAACCTTTTTTGTCGGTCATCAATTGAGGAGGCTTTGTGCTCCAAAACAAGGCATCCGGCGCTTGGCGTCCTTGTTTGAGATAGGCAGCGTTCGTCGAATCGTTTCGGGAAGCTTTCGTTCGCGTTGTTGTTTCCCAGACCGTCGGAGATATCCGAACCTTTATTTTCTCTTCTGGTCTATTCTTTCCCAGTTTGGTGTCGCATTGTTTTCTACAGTAATCTCGCAGACGGTCACTAATTCTGGATCTTCTTTTCTCTCAGAAAGGAGTTGGCTGATGAAAACAATAGATGGACCCACATCAGTGTGTTCTGTTCTGCTTTTTGACTGCCAGATTCAGCCCTCACGAAAGGGGGAACATTATCGGAGCGCATCGTTTTTTGTTTTTTATTTTGTCGGTCCGGACTAATTGCTTTCAGCGCGAGATCGAAAAACGCCATTTTCCTCTCCTGCCTAGACAATAAATGTATCGAAACAAGAAAACATGCTGGCACGAAGTGTTGTTTTGTTTTGTATGCGACATCCTGGTGTGCGGAAAAAATTATTAACGATACTTGAGTCCCGTCCATCAATTATAACTTTTGAGCAGACATTGACTAGAGTGGGTCACATAGATTGAAACTTCGTGGAAAAGACAGACAGGACTGCGCAGAAGCATAACCTTACGCACATGCTACTCTTATCGCTGCGAACAGCATTACTGAAGGATGTAACAAAAATAAACTTAGGCAAAGCACACCACACAGGCCTGAGCAACGTGCCGACAAAAGAAAAAGAAAAATTCACCAAGGACCGTCTTCTGAAAGTACGACAACAGCTATTAAATAAACTAGCTTTTTCCCCCTATAACTAAATACAAAACTACAGTGTCATACTACAAAAGCAGGTTTCACCTTAGTACGACAAACTAAAAGAAGCCCACTTTTGAGACATCAGCTTCGAGACTGCGTTTTGTGTTTCTGCCATTACTCGGGCAGAATCGTATTGTCGAGAGTGCATTTTTTTTTATCAAGCAATTTCACTCTTACGTTTAGCTAACTTCCTGATCAATAGCTCAAAGATATTCTGTTTTCTTTTTTTTAGATGTCCTTATGCCTTGTCATCTTGCTTTAAGACCCTTTCAGAATCTCTTATTAGGAAAGCACACTCTCTCTTCCGCAGAACACTGTAGCTGTTGCCTTGCTCCTTTTTCTTTAGAATATAGATTTTCTACACCTGGTCGTCCTTGCACCAATTGCTTTCTTTCTCCTTCATCCAAGAAGGTCTGCCAGCAGTCCTATTTCAGCTAGATTGAAGAAATTATCTGTTGATAATTAATGCGAGGTTCTAATTTCGCAATATTGAAGAAGACTTAGTAACCGTAAAAAAATAAATTTTTTTTGTACTTCTTTTAAGCTGAGCAGAGTGACAGGTGCGTAAGTCAATGAGTAAAAAATTTATTTGGAAAGTACAAATCGCTGCAAAGGACTTCAGTTCTAAGATAAATGAACTTGGAAGAAGGCATTTGTAATCCGTAAAATAAAGAAAATCCAGACCAGAACAACTATTTCTTTTGACATCCTTGACAAACTCTAGCGTAAAATACTCCCGCTTTCACATTTACTACTTCTTTTTTTTTCTTTTTTTTAACATCGAGATTTCTTTAGCGTCTCCCTGTTGTCCTTCTGGTACTAATTTATTCTAATTCACTTCGTTGAAAACGAATTGCTGAGCACTGACATGTTCAACAGTTTCTTTTCCGAAGTCAATAATTATATGAAGCATTCATAGCGTGTACTGCTTTTATTGCGCGTGTTCTCTCAATATTTTTATCTGCTTTGCTTTTTTTTAGATTTTAGCACTTAATGAGTGATTTCTATCTAACGAGAATCAACAGAGGGTCCCAGTACGCTCTCCTGACCTTGGGACCCTCTCCTGTATGTCCTTTGTGATGTAACCATACTGTGAAAAAACATAAAAAATAAAACTTTGATTTAATTTGATCTGATTACCGGTAATAGTTTCCACCGCAGTAAATCAGCGGCTATGCTGCTGGGCTGCTGACCTGAAGGTCGCGGGATCGAATCCCGGCTGCGGCGGCTGCATTTCCGATGGAGGCGGAAATGTTTGAGGCCCGTGTACTTTACGATGTTTGTGCACGTAAAGAACCCCAGGTGGTCGAAATTCCCGGAGCCCTCCACAACGGCGTCTCTCATTATGATATCGTGTTTTTGGTACGCAAAACCCCTGATATTTTTTTTATTAAGCACATCACTCAAGTAACGCTGAAAAAAATATGTACTAAAAAAATTACTAACAAGTACTGCACACACTCCATCACATCCCAAGAAATATTGGCAGCCCTTTCGTCTGTGCCATTGATTATTAAGCTTAAAAATCAATTTATAACAACTTTGGGGTCTTATGTGCCCAGACCATAACGTGGTTACGAGACAGTCGAAGCAGGGTGTGTCCACCTGAGTTTTCAATTACAGGTGCTTCTTTAACGTGCACTTAAATTGAGGTATGACCTGCCCCTTAGAAAAGATATCTCGGAACTCATGTTGTCTTTTTTACGTGTTCCTACTGCCTCCTTTTTTTATTTCTGACACTGGAGAAGTAGGCAAAACAGTTAGATAAATACTTCTCTGTTGTTGCCGCTTTTCTTGTCTCTTCAAACATTTATGGAATCGGTAGATGCACGAAGAACTGCTCGAAAAGAAAGTTCTTTTCGAAAAATAAATGTGTCGTCGACCT
Source organism: Rhipicephalus microplus (assembly GCF_043290135.1). Lineage (NCBI taxonomy): Eukaryota > Metazoa > Arthropoda > Arachnida > Ixodida > Ixodidae > Rhipicephalus > Rhipicephalus microplus. Next base: position 29,175,709 of record NC_134709.1, on the reverse strand, counting down.
ACACCAACTCATTTCGCCAGATGCACCGCGTGGGGAGAAATCGATCCGCAATTTTCTTGAAACTCCTTCGAAACTCCCCTAACCTGCTTATGAGAGAGAAAGAGAGAAACGATTCATAGAAGTCGCTTCTGCTGCATTCGGTAAAAGAGTCTTGTAACGTGATCGAGCAATTTCCGGAGTACAAATAAAACGTTCTTTTTTGTTTTTTTGTTTTTCAGGCATGCTCCTCCTCAAAACACAAATAATTGACTTTCCAAGCAAAGATGTAAAAGGGGTCCTCGCACTGGACCTCACTAAAGCATTCGATACTGTCAAACACGACTATATTCTTAAGGAGATATCGGCTTTGAACCTGGGAGTTAAATTCTTCTCCTTCGTTGAATCTTTCCTCGAGAGTCGGACGGCGGCAATAAAATTGGGACAATCAGTCTCGGAGCCTTTCAAACTCGGACGAAGGGGTACTCCCCAAGGGGCAGTTATCTCCCCCCTTCTATTCAACATAGCCATGCGCAAGCTGTCGGCAAGCCTTTCTAAAGTTCCTAATGTCGGACACGCTTTATATGCTAACGACATTACAATCTGGTGTCCCGGAGGATCGGAGGCGGCGGTTGAACAAGCTCTACAGGAGGCTCTGGACGTTACAGAGTCTTTCCTGGAAGGTACGGGACTGGCGCTTTCGCCGGAAAAGTCGGAACTCCTGCTGTACAGACAGGCTAGACGAGGTGTTAGGGGACTCACCCCTCTCGATCAGGTGCCCATTAGCGTTTGCACCAAGGATGGTCGCACAATTCCTAGAGTCAATTCTATGAAAAATCTGGGGCTTTTATTAGACTCTAAGGGATGCAACGCAAAGACTATAGCCCATCTCACCACAAAAACAGAGAACATTCTCAGATTAATTATGCGGGTGTCCAACAAGAAGGGCGGCATAGGCGAGGATATCCTCCTTAGGGCCCACCACGCTTTCCTCATGAGCCATATCACATACATAGTGGCGGCTCTCAATTGGACCAAAACGGAAAGGGATAAATTGGACACGCTCATGCGCAAAAGTGTCAAAAATGTGCTCGGCGTCCCAATCACGACTAGCACAGAAAAACTCATGAAGTTGGGAGTGCACAACACCACTTCGGAATTAATTGAAGCGCAAAGGTCAGCACAAATAATTCGGTTATCGAGTTTCAAAACAGGAAGAAAACTGCTCGGTGCGGCAGGCCTCCGTCCTATCTTCAATCAGGGAGAAACTACGCAGCTTGATTATCAAACAAGGAACTCGTTTATTGTTGACCCTCTTCCACGAAACATCCATCCCCAACACAATAAAGGTCGTAGGTTGGCGAGGGCTAGGGCTTTCATAAAGAACCTCTCCGGAACAGAGACATTTGTGGACGGCAGCAAGTTTTCCGTGGCAGTAGTCAATGACAGGGGAGAACTTGTCTCGGCAGCTTCAGTGAAGACCTCCTTGGTCGATGTAGCAGAACAGGCTGCTGTAGCGCTGGCATTACTGGACACCAAACGCACCACGGTGTACACCGATTCCCGAGCGGCCGTTAGGGCGTTCGCATCGGGATTGATAGCCACAGAGGCAGCCAGAATTCTCCACAGCAAACCCCCCTCAGACGTTATTCATCACATAGTCTGGTTTCCCGCTCACATGGGACCAGACGTACTGCCGGGTCACCTGAACCCAAACGAGATAGCCCACGACTGTGCGCGAGGTTTCACAAGCCGCGACGGGGTGGTCTCTCGGGTGGGTTCGGGAGAGCTCGTCCACAGTGATCCTCTCGTTACTTTTCACGAGATAACATCTCATTACAGAGGAGAGCGACAGACTTTTCCTTTTCCCCACCATAAGCTCCACAGATCACAAGCAAGCACGCTCCGCATGCTCCAGACGGGGTCTTACCCCTCTAGGGGCTTTCTGAGCGTGCTTCATCCGGATATTGATCCACTTTGCCCAGATTGTGGTGAATTTTGCTCTTTGAGTCACATGCTCTGGCAGTGCCCTGCGTTACAGGATTTTAAAACAGAAGAAGACTGGACGACGGCAATCACAGACCCCAGACGAGACGTCCAGCTTCAGGCTGTCCAGAGGGCCCGTGAACGAGCGGAGAGGCATGGCCTCTCTGTTCCGACATGGGACTAGCCAACGGCTGGGCGGGGACCTACATAGTTGGCCCGCTGCCTTGCCTCTCAGGACCAAATAAAGTTGTTTGTCCTGTCCTGTTTGTTTTTCAGGCTCCTATTGCGGATGTTTCGGCCGTGTTCATGAAGGAAAATAGAACTTTTTTGGAAAAATGATTATGTCACGCAACTAGTCTTTAGCCAACGAAACTCGCCACGTAGTCATTCTATTCGCCTCGACCCCCAATCTTTTCGAAACTGTATTCCACAAAAATGCCGCCCGCTTGTTCCCACGGGGGAAACTCGAGTAAATGCGTCGCAGAGGGGTGGGGGTATCGCGTGAATGTTGTGTAATGGGGTATAGACTGCGAATTCTCAATTTTTACTACGTCTTTTTTATTCTTATTTATTGAACGAAGGAGAAGCGTTGCCTTCAACGAGTGGTGGGACGCTGATGTGCGATCCAGTGCCTACATATTCGGGTTGGCCAGTGCATAGAGTTTCCTAATATGCACTATAGGAAACTCTGGCACTAGTGTCTATGAGAGCTGCAACGCACGACGCTTCAGCGAGCATGGGAATGATTGGCAGTACACACAAATGTCTAATTTTTGCACTTCTGGTCTGCTTCTGACTCTCCGTGTGTGTTCGCGTGGCTTGGAGCTGTTCTTTTCACACACTCAAAAAAAAAAAGCAAATGGTCAGCGTTTGCGCTTCACCACCTTCTTCTGTTAGGCTTGCTATTTCGAATTGTGTCACGAAGTTCAAAAGGGTTCGTTCTTTCCTTCAAAACTAAACTTTATTCAGCAATAAGCGAAGCCGCAAGTACGATTTGTTTAGCCTAAGTACGAACTACGCAAATGTGTGTACTACCCACCATTCCCATAGTCGCTGAAGGATCGCAGCGCCAGAGTCCCCTCTAGTAAGTTTTAGGAAACTCTATGGGCCAGTGAACGGTTGTACAGCTCGAGCGGTCGGTTTTTACTAGCAGACGCTGCCTGCGTCGGCGTTGCGAGGCGAGAGAGAGAGAAAGAGAGAGAGAGAGAGAGAAGGAAGGCGCAAACAGTTGGCACGAGACGCATGCGACACGAGGCGCGAGCGTGCGCAGTGGAGGGAGGGAGGAGTCGCGCATGCGCAGTGGGGGGAGGGGGGGATATCGCCGCCGACGCGTGACATCGGGCGACTATGAAATGCTCCGCATTTAAATAATTATTAACCGAAGCAGCCCTTCGAGTGTAAAAAAAAAAACGGGGAATAAATGAGTTTGAGCATTTGCAACAGTGACAACCCAAGTAGGATTGGCTCACCACGGGACCCCTGAGCGACAACGTACACGTGTTGGCCGAGAATAGCGTGTTTTAACAGCGCCTGTTTGTCGAGCCGTAAATTCGGTAATACTGTACCTTCGTGCTTGGTACGCAGTTGTTATCGACATGCCAGGCCTCAATAATTAGACGAGTTTTTTTTTTTTTCTATCCTGTGCCTGTCTACCTTCTTTTCTGCTGCTTAGCGCCTTTTGAGTTGTTAGTCTGCGTTTCTAGTTTTTTTTTCTCTCGAGTCTATGTTTGAACCCGACTTTTCTCTTCATACCATGTTTGATGAATTAAGTAAAATACACAGTCTTTCGCCTACGGGGGACACCGCTAGGGGGCCACGGAGTGCAGACGTGCTTCGCGTCGGCTCCGTAACTTTCCTATGTTTTTGGTGGTTTGTCAAACTCATCGTGTAAACTTTTTCTCTCCATCGATCAGCGGAAGTTTCAAGGACTTCTCTGTCACCAAGCTTTGCCAGGTGAACCCACTTTTTGGCCGCTTATCGGAGCCTTATCCTCCGCCACGCTGGCACGAACGCCAAGCCCAGCGTCTATCTCTACGTACGGTGTCATAGCCCGGCCGCTGCGGCGGCAGGGCCCGCCAGCCTGACATGTCACCGGACCTCCTCGGAGCTCCCGATCTCCGACGAAAACGCACCAGGCCTTTCCAAGAGATAAATTGATGTCGTAGTGGTAGATGGAGAAGAGATTCGGCCGGAAGATTTCGGTGAGAGAGCAGGATGGTGCAGCGTCCGGAGAACGAAAGAGGCCGATGGCGTGTCCAAGTCGGCGCAAAAGCAGCAGGTGAAGACGCCGCAAGCGACGGCTGCCGCATCGACTACGGGGACAGCCGCGGCCACGGCTGCGTATTACAAGAAAAAGTGTGCCCGTCAATTGCAGCACCTCGCTACGGCGAGTCGAATGCCAGAACTACAACCGATGATTTCAAGATCATCGTACGTCCTAGAGATGGCTTCAACGGAGTCGAATATGGCATGGATCGCCTTTCTTGCTGCCTACGTAACGTGGTGGGTATTGGCAGAGAAGCAGATCGAAAAGATAGCATCTGCCTCAATGTGACGCAAAACGTCGTACTCAGCACACCGTCGGCAGACAGAATCACACGCTACGGAGCCATCAGCAAGTTTTGCATCGGTGGCAAAGAGTTCGCTGCTAATGCTTATCAAGCCGCCGCGGAAAAACACTTCAAAAGGCCTGATTAGGAACATTTCCAAGGATGAGAGCCCGGCGGACATTAATAACTTTGTGACGCAGCGCAACCCCGGATTGCTGCACGCTAAGCGCATGGGCACCACGGACAACATATGTATATTGTTTGACGGCTTCCACGTACCCAGACACGTGTACTATGGACCTATGCTTGTCACATGCTCCCTTTACAGGAAGCACATCGACGTGTGCTATGAGTGTGACAAGCTGGGACATCGCTCTGACGTGTGCCCCAACCCGCAGGACAAGATATGCCGGGGCTGTGGCAGCAACAAACCGCCGTCTGACCATCGATGTGAGCCGCGGTGTCAACTGTGTGGCAAAGGCCACCTCACAGTATACCGCAGCTGCAAAGCGAGATACAAGACTCCGTACATATAGTCAAGCGTCTTCAACTAGAGCGACGACAACGAGAAGAAGAGGAAGCAGCCGAGGTGTACGGCAGCAGATACAACAGCAGCATCGGCACAGTAGGCAACACAGGTCACTACGGTCACTATTCATCGTTCGACAATAATTCGTGCAACGCCGGCCCGTGAAAGACTAGCCGAGACGCGAGAGGCGGCAAGGGGAAACACTGGTCCCGCTCTCGCAGCCGCACACCGATGCCGAGAAGCACGTCGAAGACGCGTGGTGGTGCCTATCCAGGCACCACAGCCTTTAACCAAGGCACACAAAGTCAGCAGCACCAGACGCAGCGGCAGCCGCAACAAGGGCACATGAGCACTGGGCAACAGGTGAGATGGGCAGATGTCGCCGCTTTTCCCACCGGTGGCGTTGCTTCCGCGGATCGTTCTCTTGGTCCCGCCGTCGGTGGCGGTGGTGGGAGCGAGCTCGAGCAAGCAATAGAGCGAGTGCTAGAACAACGCCTTTAGGACCATTACAATCAATTATTTCTGAGCTTAAACGCGAAAGCGCTATCCTCGGAGCGGGAAATTCCATGTTGAAAGGCGAGGCTCCACAATGGCAACCTTGGCAGCAACAGGTGACGCCGCTGCCTCCGGGTTTAAAGCTTTGGACAGTGAGCTGGGCCAGAAGGGTCGCCGTAGCACAGCAGTGTCCGGCCACCTAGAGCGGCCCGAGGGCTCGCGTCATCCTGATTCCACTTCCCCAACCACACCCACCCTCAAATGATTCCTTTGTGAATCAATAAAGTTGATTACCCACCTACCTGCCTCCTTCGCCGCTTCGGTCTTCGACTTTCACGCGATCCGAGGCGGTGGAGATGGACACGAACGATGAGAGCGGTTCGGGAGAAGAGGCAGACCACCGACATGACCGCCCGTGTAGCGCGAAAAGAATCGCACTAGATCGTGCGAGACCCGCGGACCTCTCCGGCAATGTGAACGTTATGAGCAACAACAAAAACACATCGATATTATAGAAAACAGCCTCGATGATCGTTTTGCAAACCATGTGGCGCAGATGAATGACATGTTGAACAGTGCGATTGCTAAGTTGTCTGTGCAAATGGCTCAAATGTTCACCGCGCATGTGGCGTGCATAGGAAACATAGAAGCCCGAATGCCGCTAGCTTGGGGCAAACCGATTAAAACGATAAACAAGCCGTACGCTAGACAGCAACCAAATCAACAACAGCAAAACACGCTGGCAGACGCAGAGACGCAAATTCAACCGAACCCAAGTCGCCTTGACGGTGATGGGTTCAATTAATTGTGACTATCACCATGTCTAGACACGCACATAATCGCATAAACACTAGCCAACAACAGTATAAGATCCGGCAGTGGAACTGCCGGGGTTATAGGAGAAAGCGGGGCAATCTAGAGCAATATATTCGCGGCCGCGCAACGAAACCCGATGTTATCATTTTACAAGAGACAAACTGTCCGGCAAAACTTGCTGGTTACAAAGCCATAAACGCGGCAGTGACTGACAGCAGACGGAGAAAACAACGGGTGACATCATGCCCGGCACATGGCGGGTCGCCGAGGGTGGCCGCGGGGCGCCGGCGGCGGGGCGTTCCACTCACGTCGTCGGTGCACCCGCGGTCACCACCGTCGCGCTCGCAGCCGTGCTTGTAAGACGTAACGTCACAGTGGTGCAGCGTGAACTTGAGTGTGCAAATATACCACACGTCTTCGTAGAATTAATTCCTAGGCGTGGGCGAGGACTGTTGGTCCTTGACGTATACAGTAAACCCACGTTGCAGCACCGATTTGGGGAGCTGCTCCGGATGGCTATAGCACGGCCGCCAACGCGGAACCTCTGCTAGTCGCGGGTCATTTCAATGCGCAGCACGGGGCCTGGGGATACATGCGTGAAACGCCTAAAGACAAACACCTTTAAGAAGACTCTGCAAGACCTACGGCTTGAACTCGTCGCGAACCCCGCCGATCCAACACGCATGGGGCAATATAGTGAGTACAGACACGCGTCCAGACCTTGCGTTCGTATAGAATGTAACCGCAGTGTCTCGGAAAAATATGCAAGAGGACTTGGGGAGTGACCACTCGCTTATAGAAAATATAACTGACACGGGCCCGAGCGTTTGTGGAGTATGCTCAAAAGGCTACGGCCGTAAACTCAAACTAGTAAAGTGGGACGCGTTCCGGAAGAAACGAGAAGAAGAAGGGCGCGGTGACAAGCCGATCACGAATATAGACGAATGGACTGCGACGCTCAATAGGGACGTAGATGCGGCAACGTGTGACATTCCGCCCGAGGCGAAGCTTGAAGTAATCGACAGCCGGCTGCTACATAAGTGGGAAGCAGAGCAAGCCCTACTTAAAAGATGGAAACACCAAAGACACAACCGGGCATTGCGAAAACGCGTGGCACAGTTAGACATATCTAGGAACACGCGTTCAAAGTATGTATGGCGGAGTGGGAAGACATGTGTAATGGCTTGGAGAGGCAGATGCGTTGGCCGGATGCTTGGCGTCTCTTTCGGCACCTGTTGGATCCGGAGGAAACTCAGGCCACCCAAGGCCATACAACTCCAAGATTTGTGAAATATTGTGAAGGTGCGAATATCCTCGCCGCAATACGAGACCGTTACTTTAAGGCGGGAGACTGCGCCCAACGCCCCGATTACGATGGAGTCGCTAATGATAACTTAGACGCAGACTGTAGTGAGGCAGAAATTTGGGCAGTGCTTTTCAAACTTAACTCCCGGTCGGCGCCAGGACCAGAAGGGTAACCAACAAGGCTCTCCGAAACTTAGACGATGAGTCAATCTCCCGATTGGTAACTTACGTCAACGAGTGCTGGAGAGACGGCTCCCTTCCCAAAGCGTGGAAAAGAGCTCGAGTTGTCATGATACGTAAACCAGGCAAGCGAATTGCACTCGATAATCTAAGGCCAATTTCGCTTAGTCCTGTGTAGGAAAAGTCATGAAGCACGCAGCTCTCATTAGAGTAACCGACTTTTTCGAAGACCGTGACGCATTCCCGCACACCATGCTGGGATTCCGCCGCGATCTCTCCGCACAGGATGCACTACTTCAGCTAAAGCACCACATTGTTGACGACATTACCAGCTCCACAAAGGCGATTCTTGGCCTGGATATTAAAAAGGCCTTTGACACCGTCAAACACCAATCGATACTAAAACAAGTTGAGGCATTAGGTCTAGGCCGAAAAATGTACAATTCCATACGTGATTTTTTTTTTTGCAAGCAGGCGCTCAAGTGTCGTCATCGCCGACCAAAAGTCACAATATTTTGAGATGGGCTCGACAGGCACGCCGCAAGGCTCCGTAATATCACCGTTGCTTTTTAATTTAGTGCTATTGGGGCTACCAGAGAAATTAATGGAAGTACCCGGAGTGTATCATAGTATATACGCGGATGACATCACCCTCTGGGTTCCCGGAGGAGGTTGTGACGGTCACGTCGAGAGAACGCTACAGGCGGGAGTAGACAAAGTTCTGGAGTACTTGCAAGAAACGGGCCTCGAGTGCTCAGCAACCAAGTCCGAACTTTTAATCTACAATCCCACAAGTAGAGGCCACAAAACCCCACGCCGCGAGGAAAGGGAATCCTTCAAAACACGCGTTCTGTTGGCAGACAGCACTCCCATACCACACGTAGACAGGATTCGAATTCTGGGTTTACACATACAGGCAAATGGCCATAATGGTGAGACTGTGCGCCGGCTCCGTCGTTCAGCAGACGACGTGATCAGACTATTGCGTCGTATCACGAATAAACGTAATGGTCTGCGCGAACACTGCGCGATCTGTCTCGTGGATAGGCTCAGTGGATAGACTCAGAAAAAAAAAATAAACTGCATGGTACAAAAGGCCTTCAAGAGAGCTATTGGCCTCCCGATCAAAGCGAGCTCCGAAAGATTTCTAGAGCTAGGACTTCTCAACTCACTCGACGAGTTAATTGAGGCCCATGACGTTGCGCAGTACGAACGCTTAACAAAATCAAAGACGGGTCGACACATCCTTGAGTCGCTGGGCATCAGATATCACGCCCAGCAAGGAGAAAAGGTGGAGGTCCCTGCCTCAGTCCGCCACCGCTTGATCGTTCCGCCGATTCCTAGGAATATGCACCTCACGCACCACATCGGACGGCGTAACCAGAGTGCTAGACAGCTTCAAAAGAAGTTTGGTAACAGTACGGACGTGGTGTACGTAGACGCCGCGAGATATGGAGAAGGGAGAAGAGCCCACGCAACTGTGGTCGTTGACCATCAGGGAAAATGCCTCGCGTGCGCCACGGTGACGACGGGACACACGGAGGCGGCCGAAGAAGCCGTGATAGCCTTAGCACTCGCCGCATGCAAAGATTGTGATAAGTGACTCAGAGGCGGCAGTCCGCAGTCTCGCGCGTGGCCGTGTCTCGCGGGAAGCCGCGCGCATCCTTCAAATGTGCTGAGATGGCGACTCGACGTCGCCTTCACAACCTCAAACTTCAACGGTTTTCCTCCTATGGACCCCGGCACACACCAGCGTTCCGCTCGCGGGGAACGATGTGGTCCATGCCATGGCTCGAGGTCTTGCTCGCCGAGCCGTGGCTCACTATGTGGCCGCCGCTTCCGACTCCAAGAGCGGGGCAATGCATCTGCTGGATCAAGACACTTTGATAGGCACGCAGCAACAATATTCAGAATGCTCATGGGGTGATCGTCTTACAACGTTCCGTGACATCACCCAACACTATAGGCTCGATATAGGTTCCCGCCACCGCACGAGAAATTAAAGAGGCGCGATGCCGTAAGCTTTCGCTTACTCCAAAACTTACTCCTAACCTAGCCCGGGCCTTCTACGCCACCTCTACCCGAACCTATACCGCACCGGTATGTGTAAAGCGTGCGTCCACAGAGCAACGCTGAGTGACGTGTTCTGGGAAGGTGCCGGCGACAACAGTCGTTAAAACGCCGCCAATCGCGATGCGATGCGTCTATAGCGGCCGTCATTACCAAGTCACAGGGAGCCTCAAGCTCACTCTTTCCTGCCGCCGCTCCGGCTGCGGGAGCCGCGGGAGACCTTCTTCGTGGGCGTCGCCGCCGCTTGGAGGCGGTTCTCCAAAGCTCAGAGCTGAACGACCAGCTTTGGGCCGTCCGGCAGGCCGAGAATGCCGCCCGAACCCAGGGACTACGAGCCGCCACCTAAAGCCACCGAGACCAAATTACCCACTGTGTTCAATAAAGTATTTTCCCTCTCTCTCTCTCTTTCGCCTACGGCAACACATCAACCACGTGGAGGCAGGCAGGGACTTTGCCAGAAATCTTTTTGAAGCAATACACTTTCAGTCGTACAATGCCCGGTCGTTGTTGTCGAGGCTCGCCCAGCCGTGACCCCTAGACGAAATGCAGGTGCAAAACATCTGTGCACAATACCGTCTACAGAGAGTAAATAACACGCACATGGTTCAAAGAAGATAAAAGGCCACAACACCGCAAAAACACCAACATTAGACCGCCAATCAATTGAAGCACATGACAGCACAAAAGATTAACAGAAACAAGATAAAGGGCTGTTAACTTGCACAAAATAGAAGGTCGTGATTCATTACTTTGCGCTCTGCTTCGCCACTCTAATCAGCATTCATTTCGGAACAATCTTCCCAGTCCGTCATTTCGGCCCCTCGGGACGGCTTTAAGCACTCCCATAGTAGAGTACTCTGTGCTCTGAATCGTTACCCCCTTTTTCTACCCCCCCCCCCCCCCCCATGTGGTCGTGATAGGGACGGCTTTGTGCTCTCCCATAGTAGAGTACCAAGTACTCTAAATCGTTAACAACTTCTTCCAACCTCTCTTGTTCTCGTCGCGGGACGACTTTAAGCTCTCCCATAGTAGAGTACTCTGTACTCTAAATCATTACCCACTTTTTCTAACCCCCCCCCCCCTGTTCTCGTGCTCGTCCACCATTGAGGGCCACGGGACGGCTATAAGCTCTCCCATAGTAGAGTACTCTGTACTCTAAGTCATTACGCACTCTTTCTAACCCCCTCCCCTCCCTTGTACTGCGTGTGCTTACAAACTGGCAGGTGTTCTCTGTGCTTACCCACGGGACCACTTTATGCTCTCCCATTGTAGAGTGCCAAGCGCTTTAAATCGTTAACCACTTTTTCTACACACACAGAGAGAGAGGAGATAGAGGAGTGGTGGTTTAGACACATTCAAATCATTTCCGTGCGAGTGGCATCAAGAGCTTCGAGCCCCCGTCCCCAAGTTACGCCAGTAGGGGCAAGATCAATAGGAGTTACGCAAAGAAAGATGAAATTGTGACTGTCCATCTCAACTATTCGGTGCAGCAGGCAGGGCTTAACCATTTATGTTCTTTTAGGTAATTTTAAATTGCCCAACACCACTCTGTCTCTGTCTATCTCAACTGACATTTGTAGAGCTTGGTCTACAAAGTTCGCGGAACGTCCCTCTAAGCTACAGTAGCCGGCTTGCTCCTTCCATGTTTACTCTTTTCCCTTAGCTTGTCTGTCCATGTACCTTTGACCTTTATTTGCCTGACGTGACCACGCACGTGCATCTGAATGTCAAAGAAATAGAGGACGCATCTATTTACTCGGCGCAGCGTCGATGTGTTCTCGTTGCAACAAGTCGCCGCATCAGGGTGCGTGCGGCACTTGGTAAGCGTAAAACCCGATAAGGGCCGTTTCACGCGCTTGCCGCACAGCCGCTACGCACGTGCCGGGACCCCTACCGCACGCAAGCGGGGGGCAAATAAGCCGATTGGCGACGCTGCGGAGAGTGAAAGAGCGTTGCCAGTTGGCTTATTTGTCCCCCGCTTGCGTGCGGTAGGGGTCCCGGCACGTGCGTTGCAGCTGTGCGGGAAGCGCGTGGAACGGCTCCAAGTCATGTCCCGGCCTTGCGCAGTACTTTGCGTATGCTTGAGCAACCGAGAAAACAACAAAAAAAGAGCAGCGAAATCCCCTTGAAGGGTCAGTCAACAGGCTCCGAAACACGCAGGACAAGCTCGCGCATTTTTCCTGCGCGTGACCAACCTCCTTCAACGCGCAGTGACGTCATCTCGGCCGGCGATCGGCGACGTGGCGTAGCACGCAGCTCGTCGATTGGTCTAAACCAGGTATCAATAAAGAGTAACTTAGTCGACGTCAGCGATCGCCGAGTTGACGTCACTGCATGTAAAAGAATTAAGGTTGGTCGGGCGTATGAAAGATGCGCGTTCCGGAGCCTTTTGACTGGCCGTCGCCGTTCCGCGACGGACTGTAATAAGGCGATTCACACGCTGCTTTACATGCTACTCATTATTTGCTTTGACCCAGATGGTGTAATTTTGTTTTCTAATTTAGCTGTGGTAAGCTTAGATAATACGCAATGCAGCATGGTTGGCCTCGGTGGTACGGGGGTTACAGCGTTCGGCTAATGAGCCGGATGTCAGGGGTTCGATCCCTGGAGGCGGTGGTCGCGTTTCGGTGGAGAGGAAATGGTAAAGGTCCATGCATTGTGCGAGGTCAGAGCATGGTAATGAATGCTAGGTTGTTGAAGCTTCCCGAACCCTCCACTACGGCGTGTCTCATAATTATATCGTGGCTTTGGCTCGTAGTATCTTGGATATTATTGTTGTTATACAGCGTTAATAAACACCTAAGACTTCGTCGCATTAAAAGCAGCATGGAAGAAATATATTAGGCTGCTCTGCAAAAGCATGCTACATGGGTCAGTCGTACTTTTACAGGATGGGAGAGAGAAATAAACGTTTATTTAGAAACAGTGTTCCGAGCGAGGACCGGTGACAACCTAAGGTGAGAAAGTTCCCTAGTGCAGGAACACTCTAGCTTCGACTGCCCTCTTGGCCCTGGTGACGAGTTGTCGCTGGTCCTCCAGGTCCTCGAGGACGAGCTTGGCCTCTCACGTTTCGATCAGGTGGTCGTCGTTCGTTCTTGGTGCTTGGTCCCACTCTGGTTGCATGTCCTAATTTGCATGGCACTGGCATTCCAGGAGCAAGTGTGCCAGGGTGTCTGGTACGCTGCAGAGCGGGCACGTGTAGTCATGTTTCGTTGGGTATAGGCGTTAAACAAGATAAAAAAACAGCTTTTTACTCCAAGCATAGCGCTGGGATAACGCGTAGAATAAGCCATAACCGAAGATGTCCCTTCAAGCTGTCGTACAACGGAGCTCACTGCGAGGGTCGCGATTTGAAAGGTGTCCGCTCGGGATCTATTCTGTTATTATAAAGGGCGCTTTTATTTTTTTTCCAAAACAGCCCTAAAACATCGCAGTGATACAGTTCTGATGTCGGCAGGAATCGCTAAGTCTATAATCTCAATAATAGAGGTCACACGACACAATATGCGTTTGATGATGATGGCCAATATGTATGACTCACACTCACTCTAGGGGATTGCCACGAAACGAAAAATTAGATAGAAGGGATCACATTTGGGGTGTGTTCCAACACTCACCGTAGACCGCTAAATAGACAGCTAAATGAATAGCGGTCATCTTAAGTCCCATTCATCTTAAGGCCGCTGTCACGGACAGCTATTTTTGGCGACACCGCGTCTCGGCATTAACGGGCGCCGTACTCCCCGACTGACCGTGAGAAACGGCGGCGCATGAAAGGGATCCGAGAAGGGCAAAATGGGGTGCTCGTCTTAGAACGTCGCCGCCGACGGTTAATCCTTTTGTAACTGTGGCGGCCTCTGCAAGGTCGTAGAAGGCCGCGGTATACCCCGAACAAGGATTAGACTACGAGACGACCCGCTGAGAGCTAAGTGGTTGACCGTTCCCACGGAGAAAAGCGTGGGAAACGCTCTGGTGGCCAAGCCGTATGACAACAACCCGACAGGTTGTCACTCTCGCTAGTTGCGGGCCCTCTCCCTATTAAAAGGGGTGGGGTCAAAATATTTTTGGGGCGGAGTTTCCCCTCAATTAAGCGCGCATGATTGGACCCAGGTAGAGGTCTCTTGTCCCCAAGGAAGAGAGCGAGGAGACATGAGAGGGATTTAAGCGCAGGATTTTGTCCTGCTAGGCAGACTAGTCGCTGACCAAGATGGTGTAGAAACAGATCAACAAGCATCTCTTCTAGAAGTTTTTAGTGTGGCTCTGTATCGGCTGGCCACCTAAACTTAGCCGTTCGTCTAGTTGTGACGCGATATTAACGTCGGCAACGTAGACATCGGGACTTCGCCTCGAGTTAGCTCAACCTGCTCGAAGTCACCTGCAAGCACTAGCCTCCCGGAGCCACCAGCGTTGCAACACCGCCGACATCGCAGTCGTGCCAGAACTTTCTTCGACTTCTCGCATCCGATCGTCGGGGACACAACGCTGCCGGTCATCACACGTATGCCTTCACCTGTTTATATCTTTGAACTTTCTACTCCGTATTTCTATTGTTGTTAGTTTGTGTAGTTTGTGATAGTTCTCTCGCGTAAGCTGATTTATTGCTTTGTATATATATTTTTTAGTTGCATCAAGTGTTGATGTGCTTTGTTAGTTGTATTGAAGTGTTGTATTATATCCCGTGTGCTGCAATATCACTAGAGTAAAGCTGTTTTGTTTTCTCACGTCTCTGATCTCTTCACTGTCTCTGCTTGCGTGCGGAACGAACCAACCTGCTGTCATTCCCGTCGCCGACTTCGCGCTGGCGACGCTTGAGTGGCAGCTTGTAACAGCCGCCCTTTCGCATACGTGTCGTACGTGTTCACTCATTTAATACCCCCTCCTACAACAACGTTAACCAATTTAGCCATCGACCCAAGTAAGTCGCAATTTAACACCCCATTTCACAACCACGTTAACCGATTTAGCCATCGACCCAAGTAAGTCGCAATTTAACACCCCGTTAACCAATTATATGCTCCGCATCCTCCTCAGTGTTCCCTCGAGGGAAGCTGCGGGCAATTTTTTTGCACTGTTTTTCTTTAAAAAATATAACCCAACAGCGTGTACTGCTTGTTCACAATACCGTCCACGCTACTTACTCCAGTGAACGGAAAAAGTGCCCTAGTTTTTCTCAACCCGTACAAACCTCGCACGCACAAGTGTCATCTCTGATAGTGTTCGCACCAATGTTTATGCGATGACACGAGCAAAGAGAAAAAAAATGTAATTTTTTTACGTTTATCGAGAACACAAAAGCAATCTCACGACGCGTCCGTTATAGGGGAAACGATTTTCTGGCGTGTCAATGCGACACGGGTGTCTTCTTTCCTCGTGGCGTGCGCAGCAGGGAGCGATTCGGGTCGCATCGACGCACCGGTCGATGCGACCCGAATCCGAACACGACCTAGTTTCGCTCAGCCGGCGCCTTTCCCTGACTGCGGTACAAGAAATAGTGTAGCTCCGAAGGGACTTTTATTCCTGTTACTGCGATGACACTTTCTCTTCTCCTTCCGATAGCGATATTGTGACTTAGAGGAGCGTGGCTTTCTCTCTTTGCACTCCTTCTCTCTCCCTTTTTCTCTGTATTCATCTTTAAAACTCACCCTTCCCTCTCCCAAGTGTATGGTGGCATACTGGTTCTTCTATACTGGTTAACATCCCTGCCTTTCACCTCTCTCATGTTCCTTCCTTCCTTTTCTTCCTCTCTCATTTCTCTATTCCTTTTGTAAAGACAGAAATATTATATGCCTTATCAAACGCGAAAGGAGACAATCGGGGGCGTCGGCATCTACACGAGAGATGCAGAAGTCATCACGTGGAGACGCCACTTTACGACCGTAGGTCACCAGCATTCCTGGTGTAAGTGACGTCGCTGTGACGTCACATAACCTGTTCCCGCGTTGAAATTCGTCGTCGCATTTCGTCGTCGTTTCGTGGGCT
The DNA here is from genome assembly GCF_043290135.1 of Rhipicephalus microplus. Taxonomy (NCBI): domain Eukaryota; kingdom Metazoa; phylum Arthropoda; class Arachnida; order Ixodida; family Ixodidae; genus Rhipicephalus; species Rhipicephalus microplus. Next base: position 29,159,824 of record NC_134709.1, on the reverse strand, counting down.
GATCCCGGAGGCACTGCAAAACCACGTTATGTGCAGCAGAAAGGTTTCAGTAAGGAGGCGTGGAAGGTGGCGATGCAAAAAAAAAAAAAATACATGGACTGAGAAAGAAAGCAATGGCGGCTTTCGGTTTCGAGTCCTCTTAAGCAAAATGCATAAGGGGACGTGGGACTTTTGTTTTCCGCGATTACGTTTATATGCTATTCTTTAAACGAATTTTTTCGGGATGAGTTGCCTCCGAGAGCCGAGTGCGAAATCTGCTGTTTCTTCAGGGCAATGACCTTATAAGTTGAAGGGTATGTGGGCCTCCTTAGAAATACATGGGATAGTGGCCTAGAAAGTTTTGACCCCCCCCCCCCCCCGTCCTCTGTACATAAACGCTTGTGCCCACTTAAATGAGCGCGTTTTCTGTCTGAGTCTCGTTCTTTAATGTCTCTTTTTTTCAGCGGTACTAACGATCATCACCACATGTGACACCAATACAAGCACATCTAAGTGCGCGAATCACAGAGAAGCTAGATAAAAATCAATGTCTCGCGATGTTACCACATTGCGATGACTTCGACTTTGGAGTATACACTAGGCAAAGATAACTCGCTAACTATTTCGGTGAAACATGCATACCACATGGTTTGGTGGCGTATGCAGAAGTTCGTTTCGCGCGCATGTGGGGGGGGGGGGGGGGGGTTAGGCAGAGGTGTGTGTTTGACCCAAGTGTAGGCCGGCCACGCAAGTGTGGTAGTAGTTGTCTTCGTCACCGTGGCGAGCTTGAGGCGAAGAACACACTGGCTGCTACGTATTTCTATAAAATCATAGTTTACTAATTGAACGTAACGATTACAGTAATAGTTGGGATTTTTACGTTCCAACACCACGGTGTGATTATGAGGGACGCCATAGAGCTTAGGGCTGCGAAAATTTGTACCACCCGGGCCTCTTTAGCGTGTGCCTCAAAGTACACGGTACTCCGGCGTTTCGCCTTCATCTAAATGCTACTGCCGCGGTCGGGATTCGATCCCGGGACCTTACCGTCAGCACTCGAGCACTACAACCACTAGATCCCCACGGTTAGCCATGAAATGTAACGAAGTGGAGGGGCATAGTAGCCAGATATTAATAACGCAACTCGCGCAGATCGTCGAAAACTTTCGTTGTAACTTTCTTCGTTCGTCTTTTTTTTTTCTACTTGCAGGAGTCGTCTCACCAGAAAGGATCCATCCGAAGCTGCAAGCAAAGCTGTGGGACTTTCTTCCTTTTGTTGACCGACTGGTCACCACAATCGCTTCAGCATCGACCAAACAAGCGGCTTTGCATTTCTTCTTTATTCTTCGGCAACTCTGGAAACTGGCCCAGCTGAAGCAACCATCGGAGAGCTTTGCTTTCTTTCTGTATTGGCAATCTAAGACAGCGGGCGAAAGAAGCCATCGGACCGCTCAATCCGCAATCAGTAGACCATACGGCGCAGCGCAGTGGAACGACCGCCTCCCAGCTTCAATATAAGAGACTGAGATAATAATCTCACGAGAAGGCTGCAAACAATCAAGACTTCGATAGCACCGTCGCTTATACACTAGCCCTCGGACCAGTAGAAGAGATAACTGCGTAACACTGTATTAGGGCGAAGAATAGTGCGGTGAATATTTTTTTACCACAGAACTTCATTCGGCCTTGAGATATAACAGCACCAAGAAGAAATCGAGTTTTCCGACAACTTAAACGTCGAGTATCGAGTGATGTATTAGCAAACAACAGGGGCGCAGTGCCACTCGGTTTATCTGCGTGGGGAATCTGTTATCACTGTGGAATCAAAATAGCCTCGAAGAACCTGACCAGCGAAACATCTCATTGTATCGATGCAAAGGCAACGGGAAATCTAGTTACCTGATGGTTTAGCTTTAACTCATAGTTGTGCACTGATCATTGACGTCGGTGGAGCGCAATTTCAATTATTTTCCATAATTTTTGAAGAATCAGATAATCATAGAAAGTTGAGACGTGAGCAGCAAAGGCTTGTACACAGAACCTTTGGACCAATTACCTGCGATAAAAGAGAACCTAACTACCTGACTAATTACCCTCAAACTTTATTAATGCACTCAATAGAAACATGTTATAAACCACTGATATAATCTAATGACATCAACATATACTTCAATTCTCATCGTGTTATACTACGTGCCTCACTGTAAAGATAAAAACGAAGTCGGATTTCCCGCTATCACGAGGACGTGTACACACAAATTAAACCAAATTAAAGATACTAACAGAGCATTGCGATTGTAGTTTTTTTTTTCTTTAGTAAAACTATTAGGAGCACCGAAATCATGACGTCATACTGAAGGACTTCCCTTTGGGACCATTAACCGAATAGCCCACTTCGTCGACTAACTGGACACAATATTTTATATTGTAGCAGGAGTCTTGTCCAGCTCAATCAAAACTACATATCTCAAGTACGTATTAAAATATCAGCTCTTTTTCCGCAAACCGTGATACTAAAGAACAAAGAGCAGGAAAATGACCACTCAATTTTTTACCGGAAACTTTACATAACCTAGCAAATCGCACCAGCCGATGCTTGGAGCAGCGTTTTAGAGCTGCCTAGAGCCGGTTGCATAGTGTATTAGTTATACTCAGCACATTATAACCTCGGCTTCAAGCTTTCGTAAAAAGCTGGCGCCTCAAGTGTAGATAAAATAATGATGTCTATGTAGAAGACACGTGCTGGCAGCCCTGCCAGAATATACAGAGCCTGTAAGGCTTTTCAAGTCCACCCCAGCTTTTACGGATCAGCGTAGGATATAGCCAGGCTATAATAGAGACCAGAATTATATAGTTCAGACAGCCCAAGTAGCCGGGTAACTGGCGGCAGCTGAAGCATTGTCGACTGGCCAAAGCTGGACCAATAAAAACGACACGATTTTTTGTCGTTCGTGAGGAAGCTCTGACTGTGCTGAAATCCTTCAAAGCCATTTGCCGGGTGGTAATCTAGAAATTTCGCAAGTGAACAACTGAATTTCTGGCTTGAATCTCAGCCAAAATTTAAGTAGCTGATTTTCGATCAAAATAATAAGCCTCTGAAACAATATAGAGTGTTTTGCTGGCACTTGAGAATACCAGACATGACAGAAGAGCTCATGTGAAAATAATGTTCTATGATCTAGTCGGGCAGATGATTAGTCATGCCATTCTTTAGGAGCAACAGCAACAGTTAAAAACAAGCCAGGAGTCAATCAAAACAGAACGGTTATGCCCCGCAAGACGCTTGATAGTATCGACATTCTGAAGTGGAGGGACGGCATTTTTCGTTTGGCAAAGCTGCAGGAAAATTGTAAAGGTACACCAGTACATGTTCTGGTCATCCACCTGTCTTTCCTTGAGGCCAAGCTCTAGGAAAAAATACTGTGAAAAGAGGACGCTGCGAAGACCACTTCCGAAGTCACTAAACCAATCGCCACTGCGAAACCATACAAGATACCGTCATCTACATTGTACGAGAGAACGCAACACCAAGATTGTGCGGGAACCTCAGAAATCACACCTGTTTGTACACTTCATCTTTATCACGTGATCAGACACGCGTCAGGAAAACTCCAGGAGTCATAAAAAACAAAAAAGAAAACGAGAATATGTCTGAAACAGTGCGCTAGACACAAAAAGGACAGGTGTGAAACAAAACAATACCTACATCCGCTCTTCAAGGAACTCTTGGGAAAACGGTAAACCCCTGCACCGAACAATCGAACGCTTGTCTCTGGAACGCATTGAGACTGGAAAGCAGGATCGAGCGGTGACAAAGTGGAGCCAGGAGTCCAGGAGCCTGTCTGAGAAGGACACTGCACCACTGGAAGACCGAATGCTTGCGACGTGATACCAAAGGAACCAGGAGGCGTCGTCGACAAAGCAGGCAGTACAGGAGAGGCCCGTTCCGTCGAATGGCTCCCGTTCAGGCGCGTCACGTCCAGCGCGCCCCGCATTTGACGTCGCCCATAGACGTGCACTGCCACAACATGACCAGACTCCTGCTGTCGCTGACGGCCAACCTCTCCTCCTCGTCGTCGTCACCATCAGTGAACGTGTCCCGGGGTGCAGAGGACGACCTGTGGTTGACCAACGGGTCCTCCACGTCGGGCACGGGTTCTCCTGCCATCGACGACCGGGAGTCGGAGGCGAGCCAGCGCCAGGCTCTGCTCTACATCGTGGTGGTGCTGTTCTTCTACTCCTTCGGCATCGGCTTCATGATGATACGCTACATGCGCCAGGAGGCCAAAGAACAGGAGGAGTGCAAGATGTACCGCAGGTCAGTGCGTTCGAAGGTTCACTCTCACACAAAAAAAAGTTGGAAGTTTTGTGTGTGTGTGTGTGTGTGTGTGTGTGTGTGTGTGTGTGTGTGTGTGTGTGTGTGTGTGTGTGCGTCTTGACTTGTCACGTGTGTCACTTTCTCTGAATATTGAAAAACGTGAACTCTCTTTACAAATCCTCGTGCTTGCTTCTGACAGTCATGTGACCCAAAACAGTTACAAACGCCGTGAACGTTCCAGGCCAGGATTCACCTAAAAGAGTAACGCATAATCTGATTTTTTTTCTTACTAGTCATTCACGGCAGAGCCAGCGTGGAGTCAGCAGTGCAAGTACAGGGATAAGCGCTATGGCCTCGGTATTCATTAACTCGCACACCGCCAGCACTGTTTAGCACAGGCTAATACTAGTGTTGGCTAAATAGTAGTTTTTGACTAAAGCTTGCTAATCTTGTCCTGTGTTGGCTTACGAATGGCAATTGTCGGATAGTGTTGCCACGTGGTCGCTAAATATCAGCCATACAGTAGGCTAGTCCTTCTAATGAAGGCTATGCGCTGCAATGACAACCTTTTAATTGTGTTGCCTTCATTAAATCTCACTCCAATGGTGCTCTCGCATGTACAGTACAGTTCACTGCCGAAGGGAACGTTCGAATCTGCGTATTTCGTATTGCAGGCCACCCAAACACTGGTCGCGCATTGCGCGAGTCTCTCAGGAGGTTTCAGAACCGTCGAACACCTTATTCAAGTGTACACACAGTTACAACCTAAGAAAACATGTCAGCTCCGCCCACGGCCACAGATGTCCCTTCCACAGATAGAATTTGCATAAACTTTTGATCCAATAACGCTTACTCATTTCAATGACGTCAAGCTCCTTTCGAGTTTTTAGATAGGTCACTTAACCATACAGAACCTTATGTTGCTGGTTGTGTTGCTGGTTTTGGGTAGGAAACTTGAACAGCCCAGTAAATTTCATCAAGGATTCTGACATCGTTGCTCATCCAAACTTTATGCACTAACAACGAATTAAACTCTTAGTAATACACGTATTATTCATATTAGCGGATAAAATGTGTTTACGGTTCGGACGGAAACCAGCTGGCACGACGATCTTTCACAGACGATGGGCAGGTGCACTGCAGTTTTGTCTACGGAGCTCACTTTTTTTTAGATTCCAACAGACTATTACTCCCCTCTGATTTTGCTACAGCATGAAATCCTGACATGTCCTGCGCTCGTGTGTTCCTTTTAACAGTGAGCCTGTCTGTAGATAGACAACGTGTGTTGGTTTTGTCTGAAATTTATATTTGTCAAGGCACGCCGCCTGACTAAGCAGGGCTCACTCTTCTTATGCTCCTCTGTCCGCAGATACATCAACGCTGCCCACGAGCAGTACCTGAACGCAACGAACCGAGCAAGGCTGGCCAACCGGCTGGCGTTGCAGGCGCTGAACACCGTCAACGCCATACCGCAGACAACCCACGTCGGTTCCAAGGTGACCTTCGTATGACGACCGGCCAAGGCCTTCTTCTAGACGTCCCAGCGCACGGACAGGACGTCAGCTTCTGCGTTTGGTCTGCAGCACCGCAACGTCGATCTCCGAAAAAAGAACAGATAATGCTCTATTCCCCTGCTGGAACCAGACAAACGATCCTACAGAAGCGTGTTGATAAAGAAGCAGACGGCTTGTTCGCCTGCTGGACTGCTGAACTCTGAAGCATGCGACGTTGCAGGAGTGTATTGTCGATATACATACATGTGGAGTTGTCCACTCAAACGGTCATCCACTGCACCTCCTACTAGCGATGATCAAGCATGCGGAAACATAGGAGAAGGTCCTGGCGGTCCTTTTTGTCAGCTTTTCTGCCTGACCATTCTAAGGTTTCAAAAAGGTCCCCGGAACATCTTCATCATGTTCCCTGTGTCTCGGCGTTCATAACTTATTAATCGTGTTGCGCCAGGACATGTTGAGTTCAATTCATCGCGGAGGGGCTCGTTTGAAGCAAGGAAAAGAGTTCAACCGCGTGAAGCTTCTGTGAAATCTACCAAAGAAGGGTTTACGCTCACCAAGAAGACGGTAACCTCGACGAAAGGGAAGTGATCGTTGGAGACGCTCAGAGCTATACGTCAAGGATTGTGGTTCAGGAACTCAACAACCAGCACACGGAAGACGACCTTCCACTCAACCGATTCCTCCCCAACGCAGTTGCGTGTTGAAGTGAGGAGCTTGTGAAATATATATATTTTGAGTCAGTTTACGCGAAGACTTCGAGGAGGCAGCAGTGTGACCACAAACGCTTGTCCATCTGCCGCAAAGTACGTGCGCGTGGTTTAATGGGACACGAGCGTACAGGGTGGTGACTGTTAGACGACTGTGAAAGTGCGCACCAAGGCAGCTGTACGGACAGTTTTCTGCATGCGATTCTTACCCACTACTCGGTCTTTGCACACTTGAGACCTGACCTCAAAGAAGCCAATCGTACTAGAGGGTATACATATAACGTCTCAGACCAGACTGATTAATAATTGATCTGCGGCATAAGAGATCCCATTGAAGGGTTCAAGTCACATCTCCTGGAGCCGAACTTGTTAAAGTGTTAGCATTACGGGGCACAAGACGGGGTAAACAAAGTGTACAAGTTCACCTAAGGCCCTCTGTGTGAACCCTACTTTATGTACTCGCATGGCACTAGCACCGAGTTGGTCAGCCTTTGACTTGTGCTGGCTAGATGTCGGTTGGTGTATTGGCCAATGCTGGAGTGTAACGTAATCGAAGGTAATTACAGGTAATTAAGGGTTATGTCAGTGCATAATTTTTTTCCCTTTCGCTCATATCATCACTAGATGTTCTAATCTCCTGTTTGTCAGTTTGTAAAAGCCAGTGACAACTTACATGATTAGCGCCAAGCTCGACCTCATCGTGGCATCTGTCTTCGAGATGACGTTGAAGAAACGCAGCATTCGTGCCGCGGCTTCAGGACTGGAGAACCCCGTAACCCGTGCATATTTTTTGTTTACTTTCTCGACTTGTTGAATATGTAGTGTTGCAATTGCACGCATACATATATACGTGTCTTCCTTATCCACCTCTTTTTGACGATATTTTGTCACTTGAGCAATTTGCGTTTGGGTGACTTATACACAGTTACGACCCGTTCCTGTCGACCAGAAAGCACACGTGCATAGTAGGTGGTGGTAGTGGTTCTTGAAGAAAAAGAAGGCACCTAATTTCTGCAGCCCTCTAGGGAGCACGGCGCAGCGCCTAGGCGTGCGCAGATGGGAGGCAAGGGGGGCCACCTCCTCACCCCACATTTGTCTAATGGAAACGCTAAGTCCGCCTCATGCCTTTGCTCAGTCAGGCCTCTCGTCATAGTCGAATGTGCAGGGTCATGACTAGGAAGGTTTTTGTCGATAATGACGGCCGAGTACTTCCGGTCTAGCACTCTGACTGTTTTGCATCCAGTGGAGCTCTTGTTTTCTTTCGGACTCAGCCAATGGGAGGAGGGGGAAGGGGGGGCAAGAGTGTGGCGAAATTTCGCCCCTCTTGAAGGAGAGCCCTATATACGCACGCTTATGCACAAGTGTTTACGTAGAATATTCCTGCAAGCCTTTGCTTCGTTTCATTGATTTTTTACGGCGGATGAATGAGCGCAATCAGTTATCTTCAACTCGAAATAACAACGGCTCACCGATACCATTCAACGCTAAGACCACATGCCCAATGAGACGACCGGCCGCAGTTAACGCTCCTATTACCAAATGTCTACGTCGTCGCACATTTTTCCGTTCAAGAGACAGTCCCTGTAGTTCACAGTAGTGGCAAAGATGTGACGCTCACAGTCAAAGCACAACTTCTGGCGTTCTTGAAAAGTTAAGTAGTAATAAAATAAAACTTGAATATAGGTACAGGGAGTGCTGACTTCTGCGACTCGACCAGACGGCCCTCAGTCGTTGCTGAAGGCGACCTCTTGGGATCTTGCGTGACCCGAGTTGGACGTCCGGAGCAGAGCTGGCCCGCCGAGTCTCCCGCTTACGCGAGTCTACAAGCTTCCGCTTTGGTAGAAGGGTCCACGCGTTAGTTCAACAAGATGCGTTTCATCGAGGCCATCGTCCCACATTTGGGCTATCGGGTTCGGATTCGTCTGGGTGGGTGATGAAGCTCTCTTTGACCGTCATACTTTACACGACACGACATTTTCAGAATAAATTTTGCTTATTGCAGCATCGTTTAAATGCAGTTCGAGCGAGCTAGATCATTACTTTCGTGATGATAACACACGGGACAACATCTTATGTTCATTCGGGAGTTCGCGCGGCTAAACAAAATGCGACGCAACAGGCACTTCTTTTTGTGTACGCTTGTTTTCAGTGCATAATACAGTTATATCGCGTACGCGTGCGTTCGCAGCGTCAGTGAACAAGATATCGATAAGAGTATATTTGATGACATGCAGAACCGGATAAGGAGGGCGGCAGGGGCACATAAGGCCGTGCTTCGAGTGACCAAGATGACCACAACGAGTGCGCAGAAAATATTGATACACAATGTCCACAAGGCAGATCCTATCAATCACAAGAATGGCCTTGCATAAGATAACCATATTTTTCACGTAGTCTCGTTCAGCCTGCTAAGTATTATAGCTATAGATGGATCAGTGCGATGCGTGGCGAGTGTAAAAACGCTTTTAAAAAAAATGGCACAAAGGCTTTCGTAGCAGAGACCGTGGCTGAAATAAGAAAAAGCGACGACTGAACGCCCCTGAGTGATAATCGTCGTTCAGCGCTAATTCTACATTTTTACATACACTACTGCGTTGTCATATTGCCCTTTCGGGAAAAGTTATACGACGCACACAATTAGCTAATCAGAGTGCCGCAGCTGCCCTCTGGGCCAGTCAAAGCCTACGACCAGTATGGTCACGAGATGGCACTCAATGTCACCGTCGCCATCAGCACGGCTGCTTTTGGCCCCGTATATCCTCTGTATGAGGTCTACAGAACGTCTGCAAACTATTAAACGTACATCAGAAAGTACTGCTTCTTGTGGACTGTATACATCTAACGGATGAGTTCAAGTGCCGCTATCTCAGGCTGTGTACGTTGTCAGTTTGTATTTGTAACAATTACTATGTAAAAGATACCATATGGTAGATTGATTAAGCCTAAAAACGTCTTAATCCGTTCGCACTTTCATTAACCTGTTAATTTGTCACTGCAACGCACAGAACAGAAATCACTCATGTCCAAGATGGTGGCCCAATGCATTAGTCAAAAACGAAATTATTTATTGTGCAGAGACAGTGGCTGGACGAATTTCAAGTTCCATGGCGTTGCCGAACAGTCGAAGCACTTGCGATATACGTGTGTTCATGTAATTTCCGGTTGAACAAGTTCTTTCAGGTGTTTCTACAGATGTGCGAAAACTTCTAATGACGTGAGCCGCCTCTGACGTATTCAGCGACCGTGTCCGTGATATGTCGGCGTATTTTTGTCAGAGCCCTACGAAGAGCATTATATACACGTCTAGGCTCTGGATATTTGTAAATAGATACCTGCATCTACCGTGTCTGCGGACAGAGAAATAAACGAGTTGAAACTGTTATCCTGTGTGTTTAATACCTCCCCTTCTTGTTGTGTTATTCTGCCATATGATGCGCGAAGTGGCTATGAATTTCTGATTGATTGATATGTGGGGTTCAACGTTCCTAAAACCACCATATGATTATGAGAGACGCCATGGTGGAGGGCTCCGGAAATTTCGACCACCTGGGGTTCTTTAACGTGCACCCAAATCTGAGCACACGGGCCTACAACATTTCCGCCTCCATCGGAAATGCAGCCGGGATTCGATCCCGCGACCTGCGGGTCAGCAGCCGAGTACCTTAGCCACTAGACCACCGCGGGGTGGCTATCAATTTCTGGTTGGGATAACAGGTGACTACCACACTTCCAAACATTAGGCACAGTAGTGGCGGATTTCCAGCGAGCACTGGAAAGGAAAATTTACGGCAGATAAGAATTCCAGGCGAAGTCAATGTCGAGAAGTACACCAAGGTATTTAACAGATGAAACATAGGGAACAGGTGTGCAAGAACATGGAGATGAATAGTAAACCAGCAATAGGATACCTAAATAAACGTTTTTTAGTGGATTATGTAACAAATTAGCTGTGTTTTAAAGACGTTTACATTAATTACAGTATTAACGAACCAGTTCATAAAACTTGTCGTGGCATCTTGCAGAAGGGAAACTGCTTCTGGGAAACGAAAATTCCGAATACAAAATGACTGTGTTGTCAGCGTACTGAAATATGCTAGTAGATACAGTCGCGGCGAGATTATTAACGTGCAAGTGGGAAAAAAATGGCGTAATATTTATCCCTGTGGTACGGCGACATTTATAAAGTTTATATTGCTACGGTACTGTCCTATGGATACTAACTGTTTTTTATATAAAAATTTAGCAAGTATTTCTAAAGAAGGCCCAAGAAATCCAGTCAATGAGAGTTTCGGTTTTAGTAAACTATGACACACACTGTCAAGAGCTTTTCTAACATCCACGACTAGAGCCCCTACGACCTGGTTAGCTTCTAAAGCAGAATTTAAAAGGTCTGAAATATCCTCTACTAGGTTCTCTGTGTCTTTACCTGGTGTAAAACGATGTTGTGCATCTGATATGTTATTGGCATCAAGGTATGTGAACATGGCTGGTAAGATATGCTTTTCCAAGAGATGCAAGAGAAATAGGGATAGCATGGTAATTTGTACGCTTATTTCGTACAGCTCTCTTGAGTAATTTTGTGGGGTAATTACAGCACAAGAGAAGACACGAAACGAGACGAACAAAGACTTCGTTCGTTTCGTTGTCTACACTTGCACTTTAATTACTCCACGTAATGGGTGGCACGCTGCATCAATGCATGGGCGCATTCCTCAGCAGTCGCCAAAGGCACACTTCGGCTCCGTTTACTGTACATCTCAGTTTCAAAAAACGATAACGGTGGAGGAGCTCACCGCCCTCATTCCTGATGAAATCATTAGTGAGCGGGCGATGGCGCTTTAATCGGGTGCCAGATAAAGGACGGGTTTGCCGAGCTGTGTTTTCCTAATTGCTACTGTTTTGCGACCATTTCTTGCTGATTATTCCGTTCTACCAACGCCTCCTTTATTTATTTCAATGCCAGTGCAAACACGCACTCCTCAACGGATGCCGTCGATCCACGTTAGTTCAGCGAGTGGTCGCGATGGGACGCCACATGTAGTGTGGGGCTGCTTGCGTCCTGCGTGCGTCCGAGCGATTTCCAAAGGAGACGCGAAAGACGTGTTAAGCCTCTACAATATCATACATCCGTGAAACGTGTTCCTTCGTGCGCCTTCTTTGTAGCTCGAAGCAATGCCGCTGCCGCATCATTGCAGCGCTCCTAAAAGTCAGCGCATACAGCAGCATCTGAGTGACGCCATTTCCCATGATGATGATGATGATTAAAGGCCTCCTCTTTGAATCGGGGTGACAGCATGCGCCATCTAGCCTACCTTAATAGTTCGAGTTTAAATTTTGTCCCTCAACTCGGATGTCTTTTTAATTTTGCCCAGCCGCTACTCATGGCTGGGATGTTATTTTATCGACTTCTCTGCTTAATCGCCCGCACAGCGCCACCAACGGTGACACGATTTCTCAAAAACACCGCATCTCTTACAGAGCAAGCGTGACCGTCAACATTGTGAGCACGAGGGATGCATGACGCTGCCCCACGGATTTGTACACAACTGAACAAAAGATTACTTTATACGACTTCCGTCACATGATGGCGCCACATGACGGGTTTCCTTCCCCCTGCTTACTGCCGCCGTGACGTCACGCGACTTGACCGAGTGAGCGCGAGCGGGAGGCTGTGAAGCCATTGCCGCCAGCGCCTTGCGTGAAAACATAAAACATTCGCAGCAAGTTTTAGCTGTTCGATGGCTCAATTTCGCCGTTAGCGTTGGTATTGACGCTGGTGAGGAACCTATTCCGCTTTAAATTGTCTGGTTAATGTATCTGCAAGGAGTTTATTTTGCCATTTGAAGAGAAAAAAGTTGTACACTATCGAAGGTGTGGCTATACCATAAGTGTAAAGTATGATGTCCCGAAAAGGGGACGGAATGAATAAGGTAAACTATATTCAATCTATACTCTTTATTTACACACACACACACACACACACACACACACACACACACACACACACACACACACACACACACACACACACACACACACACACACTGTCCAGAAGATGCCCAGAAACTATTTCCGTTCGTTTGCTAAACTTCTGCAATTTTGTATGCTGAGTGAGTCCTTTTGTATTGTGTGTTGGTTGTTGCATCAGTGTACTTAATAGTCTTTAAATATCCCAGCTTGAAATGAGGCTCACAAACCTGAAAACCATTTAGGAAAGTGATTTATCGCAGGCTTTCTGCTGCACATGCACCAATATTGACCAACTTACAAAAGAGAAAAATCTTTGGGGTGTCTACAGGTATCCGAATTCGGTTGAAAAGCAGGCGTACACTTTTCAAGGAAGGCGAACGTGGTGGCGAGACCGGCGCATATTTATAGTACCGCAAAAATAAGGTCAGAGGAGCGGTAAGAAATATTACATACTATAACAGATTCACGACGCCACGCACCAGCCCTCTGCGTTTCTCAACTAAGAAACCGGAGGTGTAACAATAAGCCCACGGTTCTACGCGCAAATAGCGATATGCTTACCAACCATGAAAGAAAAACGCCTGCTCGAGAAAGATAATGCCATGCGCGTTTATTACTTCATTTTTATACGTTCAGGTGGCGAGCAGCACAACGTGGAACGGCTCTCTCACTCTGCTTCTGAAGTCGGCTAAACGAAGCGTGAAAATGCTTCTGCTTTGTTTCGCCGTCATTTTGCAGCCAGCCAGACATTAACCTCCCGACAAACGCGTTTACCAAAAAACTCTAAGCAGTAAAGTGCTGCCTCCGGAATCTACGTTATCGCATGGGTGAGCGTCAGCGACCCTCAGCTAAGTGTGTCTAATGTTAACACTCACGCTAGCAAGTCGGAAACGCACACATCGTTTCACAGAAAGCACCGAACGTGTGTTCGGAGTGTTGCTTTCAAAACAAATCAAGGGCATACCTTCGAATCACGGAGAGAACATCTATCGATGTCGCCCCTGTCAAAGGTAAGCTTTCATTTCGCTTTTTGGTCGTCCTCGGGGAATGAAAGCACTGGAACCATCGGCACATTGTCAATAGCGTCGGCATGTTAGGCCTGCGGCACTGTCCCATTGGGAGAGCTTGCAGTGAACACTAAACGCGAACATTCCGTGAACAAAGCACACCACATTGCCACGCAGCACTCACACGACTACGGAAAACACGGTCATCCTCATGCAGTCGCCGAAAGAAACACCGGCATTCCACGACAGGTTTCGTCAGGCTTTGCAATCCTGCTACCTTGAACGGCGGGAGCATGAATGCGCACGTCTACTTGACAGGAGACTGTAGAGTCAAAACTGAATGACGTCAGAGGCCATGCGTGGAGTAGTGAGCAAGCCCGATGCCATCTGGATAACATCAGGCCTGCTCAGTGTTGCGGCCGCGTGCTCTGACGTCATTCCGTCTTGACCGTCGTGTTCCACTGCACAGACCTGCCTTCGCTTGCTCACGCCGTTCTAGGTAGGTAACTAACTTTATTAGGATCCAACGAGGAATTACTGGTCCCGGCTAGGCCTCCAGGAGCTGTCGTCCGCTGAGCATCGTGCGATGTTTTCGGCGATAGCCCTGGCCCGCTGGACAGCCCAGATTTGGTCCACTGCCCGTTGGCTGAGAAGGGCGGCTCGCCACAGCTCAGCCAGTCGCCCTGGGGTACACTCACGCTCGTCCGAGTAATGGCGGCGAACACTGCTATACAAATGGATTTGGAAGCCTGATTAATTGATGATTGATTTGTGGGGTTTAACGTCCCAAAACCACGATATGATTATGAGAGACGCCGTATAGTGGAGGGCTCCGGAAATTTCTACCACCTGGTGTTCTTTAACGTGCACCCAAATCTGAGCACACGGGCCTACATTTCCACCTCCATCGAAAATGCAGCCGGGATTCGATCCCGCGACCTGCGGGTCAGCAGCCGAGTGCCTTAGCCGCTACAGACCACCGCGGCGGGTCGATTTGGAAGCCTGTCACATGCTTTCGTGGCATGCTGGTCGGCAACGGAAGAGACCGTGTTTTAAATGTGGAGCATTTCTTAATCGCACGAAGTCACGCGTCGGCGATGGCGCCGTCCACAACCCCTAATGTGCATAATCGCGTCTCGTGCCGCATGCTCGCGTCCCATGCCGGCCCAGGAAGACACCCGCAAAACTGTCGCTCCCCCCTCCCCTCTTTTTCCTCGCAAGGTCGACGCAAGCAAGCTCTGCTAGTAAAAAAAAAACAAAAAAAAAAACGACTCCTCGTGCTGCACAACCGTTCACTGGCCACCCCGTATACGCTGGCACAGGATCGCGTGTGAGAAATTCCGTCAAGGGCGTCTTTACTTGGCTTTCACTTGACGTTGGTGGTGGTGGTAAAAAACATTTATTTCAGAAAAAGTTTACTAGAGAGTGCCGACGTGGCCCATCGGCGTGCTAGAGTGGCAAGACCCTATTCCGGGACGCCAGTGGAGCTGGAAGCTGCCCGTGCGCGCTCCACCAAGGAGCGTTGTGCAGCCAAGGTAGAGCAGCCGAGCAGGTGCTCCTCCCAAGCCTCTCTAGTTGGGATAGGAAAAGGGGATGAGAAAGGGACGGGATTAACTGGGCACGATGCTACGACGTGATATGTGTCGGCGAGCACATGACAGGTCGAGCAGGTGCCATTGATTTCCGGCAAAAAGTGCCTGGCGACCGCCGGACTGATAAAAGTGTTCGTCTGCAGGCGGCGTAGCAGTCGTTCGTCCGCTTTCTCCAAACCGCGTGCGGGGTCCGGGTAGAGGCGGCGCGAAGCCCGGTAATAAGCCAAAATTTCGCGAAAGCGCGTCAGGCCAGATTCCGTCTCGGGACATGGAGGGGCAACGGCCCGGACAGAAGAAGCGCGGGCAGCGGCATTTGCCGCCTCGTTGCCGGGCAGGCCCGAGTGGCCTGGGGTCCACACTATACGAATGGGATAAGGGTTAAAGCGCCAAGAGGCTGCCTGTAGTAGGCTAGCCGCCAGCGGAGCAATGGAACCCTGAAGGTACTGAGAACAGGCCGAGCGCGAGTCCGTCAGGATGGTGCGTGAGGCAGGGTGAGAGGCGGCCAAAGCTATGGCAACCTCTTCAGCGTGCGTTACTGTGTCTGCTCGAAAGGAGAGGCCATCTACGTGTTTGCCCTCTGTAATCACGGCAGCCGTGAAGTGACCCGAGGGGGAGGGACCCGAGACGTCCACGTAGAAAACACCAGGACGATCGGAGTGTCGCGTATGAAGGGCCGCGGCGCGTGCTAGCCTACGGCCAGGATGGAGGTCAGGGTTCATATTACGGGGTAGAGGTTCCACCCATAGCTTTTGACGCCAGAGCTCTGGTATCGGCTGCAGAGGGTCTTGGTCAGATATCGGGTTAAGGCCAAGTCTGTGTAGAAGACGGCGCCCTGAAGGCGTCTGCGACAGTCGATTGATTTGGTTAACGCGATGAGCTTCGCGTATCTCTGCAAAGGTGTTGTGTACCCCCAGAGCCGTGAATCGGCTGTTGGAAGTTGCAATAGGTAGGTCCAGAGCGCGTTTGTATACTGAACGAAGAAGGACGTCCAGCTGGTGCTCGTGTCGACGACGCAGGCGAAGGTAAGGCAAGGCGTAGAGGACGCGACTGGTCACAAACGCGTGGGCCAATCGGAGGGACTGAGACCCGCGGAGGCCGCCGCGCTTGGTAGAAACTCGCCGTATCATGCGGCTCACCTGTTCGCTGGTGCGTCTGAGGCCTGATATTGTGCCCTTTGGATCCAAGGACGATGTGAGGTGAAGGCCAAGAACCCGAATATTTTGCACTGACGGGACGGGCCCGGACGGAAGAAAAATTTGAGGCGGCGGTAGCGGAGAGACTGAAAGAAGAGCCGATTTAGCTGGAGAGCACTCCAGGCCGCATGAACCTGCGTAGGTGTCCACCAGAAGGGCAGCCTTTTGCAGGCGTTCTTCGATTTGCGCTAAGGAGCCGGTGTTGGTCCAAATTGTGATATCGTCCGCATATAGTGCGTGTTGTATTCCCTCGACCTCGCTTAGAAGAGAGGGGAGGTTCATCATCGCCAGGTTAAAAAGCAGAGGAGACAGGACTGCCCCTTGAGGTGTACCCCGCGTGCCTAATAAGTACGGGCCGTGTTCGGTAGAATTAAGGCGAATGAAGGCGGTGCGATGTGATAGAAAGGCGCGAATGTAGTTGAAAGTCTTCTGCCCGCAGTTTGTGGTAGACAGGTTAGTGAGTATAGTGCTGTGTTTGACGTTGTCGAACGCCCCGCGGAGATCGAGAGCGAGCACGGCTTTATCGTTATGGCGCATAGTAGTCGGCTCTATGATATCGTGTTGAAGCTGGAGCAGGACGTCCTGCGCCGACAGATGCGGGCGAAAGCCAAACATCGTGTCGGCAAAGGTGCTCCTGGCCTCCAAGTAGGCTGAAAGGCGTTCGCGAACCATGGTTTCCATGAGTTTGCCTGCGCAAGACGTAAGTGAGATGGGTCTCAGTGCCTCAATACTAACGGACTTTGCCGATTTGGGAATGAATGTCACGACCGATGTGGTCCATTCCGTTGGAAGCGGAGAACCGTCCCATATCGAATTTATAAGCTGGAGTAGCGAGAGGTGTGCTTGGTCGGGAAGATTTGCCAGGAGCGATACTGTGATTCCGTCGCGTCCAGGGGCCGTGCCCCGTCGCATTTTCGTGAGTGCAAATCGTAAATCAGAAAGCGTGTATGGGGCGTCGAGCTCGGTGTTAGGGGCGCCGGAATACGTATATGCTGGGCCTGCGGGATCAATTGTGCGGCAGATGTAGCGGTCACAAAGTTCTCGCGCGAGTTCATCCGTAGTGCCCTGAAATGCATGCAGAACACGGTGGAGCTGGCGTTGCGTTTCTCCCCTGGTGGTGGAGGGATCGAGAAGGCTTCTAAAGAGTCGCCACGCACTCTTAGAGCTCATCTGGTTTGCAGCCTTCGAACAGGTGTCTGCCCAGTTAGCATCGGAAAGTTGTGCGGAGTATGCGGCCGCCTCTGCAGTGAGCGCCTCAATGCGAGCGCGAAGTTTCCGATTAAGTTTGTTGCGTTTCCAGCGCCTTATGAGCCCGCGGCGAGCGTGCCAAAGATGTAGGAGGTGTGGATCGATTGCAGGAGTCAAATTAGAGGTTGCAAGGGTGCGAGTGTTCGCTTGTTTCATATGAAGAGCGTATGATGCCAACGCTGCATATTCGGTCGAGGAGAGGCCGGCGGGGAATGGTTGCATTCTGAACTGAGTCCAATCGGTGAGACGGGCTTGGCCCCAGTGTTGGCGCATTTTCTGCCGCGGTGTGAACGAAATGCGGAGTAAAAAGTGATTGCTGCCTAGGTTTTCGCCTAAATTTTCCCATGTAGCATCGCGGATGTGACGGGTGAGGGAGAGGTCGGGGCATGTGTCTCGCGTGACCGAGTTGCCGGAACGTGTGGGTTGTGCCGGATCGGTAAGAAGCGTCAGGCTCAGCGAGGAAATGAGCTCCTTGAGCTCTCTGCCCCGGGCCTTCTCGTAGTGGTAGCCCCAGTGAGGGCTGGGGGCATTAAAGTCCCCGACAATCACCAGTGGTTGTCGGGCCGCTATACGCAGTGCCCGATGGAAGAGATGCGCAAACGAAGCCCTCGCAAGGCGAGGGGGACAGTACACGTTTAAGATATGTATTGATGGTTGGCCCCTCCGCTGAGACAGCACTGATATCATGCCGTAGTCGTAAGGAAGATCCAGATCGAGGTCGATCTGTATCGCCGTGTAAGCTTTATGCACGAGCAGGCATGTGGTGGTGCCGCCTACATAGGAGCAGTATCCAGAAAGGGATGGAGCAGGGCCAGATTCTTGGAGCGCCAAGACGGCCGGCTGAGAGCCAAGTGAGCTGAGGAAAAGGGAAAGATGTGAACACTTTCGCCTGTTCCCGAAGCCTCCAGGGTTCCACTGTATGATCTCGAATTTAGGCGCAATGTTTGAACGGGACGTACGATTGGTAGCCATCGTGACTGTCCTAGGTTTTATATTTGGTCCTCCATGTCCCGCTCGGAATCCTCAGAGGCAGGGAGGGGCACGGAGGCCGGATTGTCCGACGGCGGGGTGGTGGTAGCCACCTTACGACGACGCCGTGGAGCTGTACCCTCACTGCTCACCGAGCAGGAGCGGGAACGCGATGCCTTGGGTTGAAACTGGGTGATTGCCCAGGCTTGAATAGCCTGGGTAACCTCTACTACTATGCGTTGGACCGAGAAGCTGGTGAGGAGGTGATTAATCGAAGCTTCGACGCGCGTGAGGCGTTCCTCTACGCACGGGGTGTACTCTTCGCTAGGGAGAGTTTGGTTAGCGGGCAAGAGAACCTGAGGTGCCCCAGGAGCCTCAAGAGCTTCTGGAGTAGATGTGGCACCGGTTCCGAGTGCTGGAGTACACATGGCTGCTTGAACCGGCGGTTTAATGGGAGTGGACTTAGCGCGAGGACTAAGCTTGGACGTAGCTGGCGTAGCCGCCTGGACAGAGGAGGCAATACCGGATGGCCTTGCAGGACACTGTTGTTGTGGTTGAAGTCGCTTATTTAAGAGTTCGAGTTGTTTACTTAAAAGAGAATTTTGCTTTTGAAGTGCCGCAACTTACTGGCGAAGGGCCGCAAGTTCGGGAGAAGGAGGATCGACAGAAGGGGGTGAGAGAGGCTTAGAAGCAGCTTTCCCTGCCCAACTGCTCACCTGAGGTACCGCCGCTGGTGCTTCGAGCGGTGGGAATGCTTGAGAGTCGGCGTGGAGTGGTGGAGCCGAATGATGCAGGTTTGTGCTGCTGTCTGGCTGTGACGAACATGAGGTGGTTCCTCGAGGAGATGTTGAGGGCTGCTTGCGTTTCCGATATTTTCGGTATTTTGCCGTGCAGCCACTGGTCCCAGTCTCATGGGCGCCGTGGCAGAGGAGGCACTTGGGGTGGCAGTCGTGGGCATCGAGACCTGCAGGTGCGGGGGTCCCACATTTGGCACACTGGGTTGGAGCGGCGTGAGGGCACTGAGGTGGTCGATGACCAATGGTACCGCACTTGGTGCATACAGGGACCGTTTTCTTATAGGCGCGGATATACGTCGCCACGCAGTGGTAGAAGAGGAAGCGGGGTAACTTCGTGCCCTCGAAAGTCACCACCGCCGCCGCGGAATCTCCGAGTTTGCGGACCGCAAGGATAGTACCTTGAGGCCAATACAGTTCAGACTTTATCTTTTCCGGGCTTTAAGCAGGGTTTACATTGATGACGCCCTTGCATGTATCCCCTGGTGCCTTGGCGTGGCCTCGAACGGGCAGCTGCTGATCCCCCACTTGCAGCTGGAAGTCCCCGAGGAGTCGCTGTGCGATAGGCAAAATGGTGGTGCTACAGACCAAGATGTTCTGTTCCCATATTGGCCACACTTGAATTTGCGTGGTAGTCCGGTCGCCGAGGTAGCTGCGGATGGCGTCGCCCGCGCGATCGGCCGGGACAAATGTGCGTAGCTCGCAGGGAACGCGAGGTTTCAGCACTACGATGTAGTCGTTGCGAGAGAGGCGAGGAGTTTGACGCGGACGCCACTTGCGTTGCTTCGCTGGCTGCGAGGACGGAGCAGAGGTAGGCACACCGCCGGAGGGATGGCGCGCCGGCGTTCCTTGCAAGGCTGGGGAATGGTGGCCCGCCGTGGCGTCTCGTTGTTGTTGAGACGCAGACTTCGATTTCGCTTGCTTGCGTTGCCACAGTTTCACCATATCGTCGAGGTATTCATCTTCTGATGGCATAGGGTTTTCGGAGGATGAAATCTCCATGGACAGCATTTGGCTTGAGGTAGGATCATAGCCCGTAACCACGTTAGCGGCCGCCATCGCCGGGCTGAGAGCCCTTAGCGAGGCGGCGTTGTAGCCGGGAGTGAAGGACGTCCCTCAAGTTGTCAAAACTGGACCCACCTGGACGAAGGTGTTGTCTAGGCGAAGCGGAGAACTTGGCGGTGACGATAAATCCAAGTTTAAGGGGTACCAAGGTGGATGTCCGCAGAAATAGCAGAAAATCTACGGAGGCGATGTGGAGTGCGTCCGTCACCATCGAGCGCTCGCAGCGCCTCCCCACTTGACGTTGGAAGCAACGCTTCTCCTTCATTCAAGAAATAAGTATAATAAAGACGAAATAACAAATAAGCATTCCCAAACCGTACCCAATTACGCAACGTTCACGCGGTACTCTCAACCCTCTGCGACGCGATTCCTCGATGTTTCTCCCGTGGGAAGATCCAGGAGGCCTTTTTTAAAAGGGCGATAGTCTTTCTTGGGGACTTTCGACGGAAAAATATTGGTCTGTCTGTCTGGTTGTGACGCACGATTTCCTGAGACAAAGATTCTAGGCAGAAGCGCAAGTGAAACTGCACGTGAAGTGTTAGAGCTAGGCCTTTTTCATTGAAAAAAATAAAGATCACTGTGTAAGCACCCCTTCAATTTCGTTGTTACCAAGCGAACTTCAGTTTATCGCTCTGAGGCTATGACATTGATTAACTGTACGTTTGATAATGTATGCTGTTGGCCTTCTATGGTGTGTGTGCGCACAATGTGTCCTGTATATATTCAAGCCTTCGAGCTATGGATAAATCAGTTGGAAGTGGGCGCTGTGTGTGTTTGATGCATGGGTGTGTGCGTGTGTGAGTGATCGTGTCAAGTTTTCGCGCTCAAATTAACTTTTCGAAATGCTCTACCAACTAGCCCAATAACAAGTTAATTCTTTTACAATATTCTAGACGCAGTGCCGACAATTTCTCCCAGTGACCTAACTTATGCGAGGGACTACGCACCAGTGCGAGAGAGGACAGATCAAAAAAAGGAAATGCCGCTCCGTGTGTCTGTCCCAAGACATTTTTTGTAAATGGAAGATTGCAATATCTGTTGCAATCTTCATCATCCTGACATTGTGCTGAATAACATACTTGTGGCAGCAGCAAACACTCTCCTCAATACATACGCCTTTACGAAGACAGATGTTCTAAAGAGTACAATAATGATAACTCAGCAGAGAAAGCTGCTGGGAACTCGGGAAATAAGTGGGCATAGTTTCTACGTGCAGTGTGTGTGTGTGTGTGTGTGTGTGTGTGTGTGTGTGTGTGTGTGTGTGTGTGTGTGTGTGTGTGTGTGTGTGTGTGTGTGTGTGTGTGTGTGTGTGTGTGTGTGTGTGTGTGTGTGTGTGTGTGTGTGTGTGTGTAAATAAAGAATGAATAAAATTTACCTCGTTTATTTCTTTACTTTGTTGGGCCATCAAAATTTCGCTCTTATTATTCGATCACATGTTCGATAGCATACAATCTTTTCTGACTTCATGGAGGAATATTAAATGGTTTAAAAATAAATCGACAAAGACTTTAAAGAGTAATACACCACTTCAACTAGCTCCTTTCTAGACGCTGATGATGATGATGATATGTGGGGTTTAACGTCCCAAAACCACTATATGATTATGAGAGACGCCGTAGTGGAGGGCTCCGGAAATTTAGACCACCTGGGGTTCTTTAACGTGCACCCAAATCTGAGTACACGGGCCTACAACATTTTCGCCTCCATCGGAAATGCAGCCGCCGCAGCCGGGATTCGAACCCGCGCCCTGCGGGTACCTTTCTAGACGCAAAAGGCAGAATAAAACTGTTGCGCATGTAACAACTCGCCGCAGAACGTTTTATCGTTTAGCGGGAGACGATGGTGGACATTGGTTCACAGCCTACAGTAGGCGCGCTCGCTCGGTCAACACGAGTGACGTCACGGTGGCGGTGAGAAAGCCTGAAAATGTTTTCTAGATAGCATTGGCAGGTGGCATTGATCGCCCGCTTATCTGGCTAGCATTGAAAGCAATCAGCAGCATATGTGCGTGCTTCGCTGCAAATGTCGTCGAAAAACGATACTCTTCTGCCGGCAGTCTCTCTCTTTTTTTTTTCGTGCATGGCGTCGCATTTTCAGCGCAGCATAAGAAACACTGGGGTCTTTAGAATTACGTATCCATGTATTTTCTAGTAAATGAACAGACCACCTAATACTTACGTATTGATGTTGTACCTCCAACATGCGGAATATTTGCTTTTTGATCGACAATGTTCACGAGTATGGACGCAACCACCAGTTCAAGATAATTGGGAGTTCAGCTAGTGCATTAACTTTCGACGGGTGGCTGAACCATGTGACATTCACGGACGGACAGACCAAAATTCATGCGTTGAAGTATCCCAAAAAAGACTACAGCGTCTTTAAAGGATAGAGGAGGCGCTGGTTCTACTTCATTCCGTTTTCCTCCTCTCGCTCTAGTACACTCTTGGAAAAAAGGTGGTAGTACTTGCTAACTTTGGGGTAGTAATGGTTTGTCACATATGTTACAACCCTGGTAGTAAGCGCAGTTAGTAACGGTGAGGGTGGCAACAGTTACTACCTCTGCTCTTTCTACCAGCAGTTAGTAACTGTTACTATACCTAGCCGTTACCACCCATTGGTAGTAACTTTTAAAAGGGTTCAAAAAAGTAGTAACCGATACTACGTAGTTCACTCATTTTAGCATATTATTTCTACACGGCTAATGCTGGCTAATCAATGTCTTACAACTAGACAATTTCGAGTAAAAAGTGGGGTGCGCCATGAATGCGAAGAATGCATAGACCAAAAAAGTTCACTATTTTTACGTATTTAAAAAAAAACACTATTTTTACGTATTTTTTTTCTTTATTTACACTATTTTTTTACGTATACATGTAGTAAGAAGTAAGCGTGGGGTATATATAGCCCCTACTTTGCAGGGGCAAGTCTGGCATAAGGGAGCATTTGCATTTCAGGATGAATTTTAACAAATATAAAACTATAGTACTACATTATACTACGTGGTTACGTGTGTTTGGTGACGTAGCACAAGACTTTTAAGCAGCCTTGCTTATAAAAATTTATATCTCATATTTATTTATTATAAAATGGCCACAACAGGGCATTATGTACAGTGGCCGGAGCAATGTACCGAACTCATTCTCAGTGCATTTGAATGCTTCACATGACTAATATATCTGCGTTTAAAAGGTAATAATCGTTATGGGCCTTTGACGCGCCAAAACAATGATAATATTTGAAGACACGCTGCAGTGAATTAGCTGTGGCTGTCCTCGAGGCTGATTGTGACAGCATGGTTATTTTGATCTGCCGGTCTTGTTAATATGTGCTGTAATTTACTAAGTTTGTTGTGATTGTCTATTACGACACGTGTAGCACTTGCTTATGGTTCGTTAACTTGTACTTCTTCGTTTCGACAATATCAGAATGACATTTAAATATCTGTGTTGCGTAATTTAAAACAAATTGTATTTTCTTGATCTATGGATACCTTCTGCGTCATTTTTCCAAGTAATGATTATACGTCGAGACGATTACTCTCACAAATAATCAGAATCATATTCACACATTATTTGGAATAGATAGTCGAAAGCCGGGCAGCAAAGATGTAGTAACGGAGCAAGAAAGGTAGTAACAGCTGCAGTTACTGCCTCTTTTATTTCAGTTACTAACTCTTTACTAACGTAGGTAGTAAAGAGGTCGCAAAAAGTTAGTAACGGTCACAGGTAGTAACTGTTTAATAACGTAGGTAGTAAACATGTAGCAAAAGGGCAGTAACGGTCGAAGAAAGGTAGTAACTGCTGCAGCTACTACCTATTTGCCTGCAGTTGCTACCTTTTTACTAACTTTTTTTTAAGAGTGTAGATGTCACAGCCACACAAACAACAACACCTGTCTCACTACGCGGCGCTTGGCGTTCGCCCCTTTCATCGTACCGTGTGCAAATGACCCGTTCGCTTCCGCCAACATTGCGAAACGCATGAACAGGAGCTTATGAAGGAGCTGCGCCCTAATATTACAGTGTCTAGAAATAGTATATTTCTAGACACTCTACCAATATTCTTGCGCACGCACACCAAGCAGCCAGTGAAATATTTTGTCGTGGCAGGTTTCGAGAAGCCGCAGTAATGTGCTCTGTGTGTACACCTACCCACCATCCCAATACGCCAGTCGTGCATCATACGCGTTGACAACGCGCTTAAGCTGAATTGCCACCCCCGTTTCATGCGAGTTTTCATCTAGTGACCATCGCTTTATGTAGCTACGCTCCGGCGATATGTACAGAGTAAAGAAAAGGTCTGGTGTAGCAGCCAACCTTGCGTTTGAAGGAACGAATTGCCAGTTCCTGTGACCATATCGCTCCATCTACAACGCCGACGCATACTACCGATACACCGGAGGACCTTCGCGATACGATTTATCTTGAGTGCTAATCAGACTGGACACTTTAGTGAACTACCTGCAAGACAGACAAAGCACTAGCCTCCGGGCAACTTGGATAACTTTGCGCATGGTCGATAATCCTAGCCAAGTGCTGAAATGTGTACGACGATGCAGTATGTTACGCTACCTGTACTGAGTAGCGTGTCCGTTCAAGGCAAGCGATATTTTCCCCTTGTTCTTGAACTCCCATTTCTAGCACTTGTACACTTCTCCCTTACACCGCAGCACGAACTAGCCGGCGAGATGACGAGCGTCCTCGCGCAACGTGCCCACTGCTACACAGCTTCCGGCCTGCGCAACATGTATCGAGGTGGAGGACGTCAGCAACTTAGATATGTGGGGTTTGACGTCCCAAAACCACGATATCATCATGAGAGACGCCGTAGTGGAGGGATCCGGAAATTTCAACCGCCTGGGGTTCTTCGACGTGCACCCAAATCTGAGCGCACGGGCCTACAGCATTTTCGCCTCCATCGAAACTCCAAGTGCACAAAAAGGGCCATATTTGCTCATAGGCTAATATGATGCAATTATAATTGTTAGTGTTGTCCTATCCCGAACTGGAGCAATTAGGCACCTTCCGAGTGAAGCTCATTGAAGAAACTTTACCATGAAATTGAAATCAAGACCATCGATTTAAATGAACATCGAACTCGTGCCCTTGCTGTTTGTTATTGTTGAAAGCAGGTCACAACGTTGACCACGGCATGCATTTCTCCACCAAGCCTAAAATTTACAATCTTATTATAACCCGGATATAATGAAATATTGGTTATAACGAAGTAAATGAAAAATTTACCGTTAGGAATATACTTTTATAATGAATTTTCGAATATATCGAATTTATTTTCGTGTTAGATGCAACTTCGTTACATAGAGGTTTGAGTGTACAATGCGTTGACATGAAAGGCCATCCCGGAGCTGGCGATCAATACTGAACGCCTCAACTGCGTTCCCTGGAGCAGAAGTCTCGAGCAAGCGGCACGCGAACCTTTCGCAAGCAGCCCGGCTTCTGCGCACGACTATCTTCATCGTACATAGAATTCTTTCCCTAATTAACACATGCGATCCACCACGAGTATCAGATCCACGCAAGATAATACGTTCGTTTCTCTTTTCGCAGCTAAACATAGTAGGTATCGTGCCAGCAAGTTTATAATTTTTGCAGTTATGTGCTTAGAAGTAGCTTTGTGACAATGCTAAATGCTGCTCTAGCATTACTTTAATTGTGGCAATTAACGAATTTTTGTTCAGCATCTGCTGGTTTCCATGGAGCTTGTTCAGGCTTCATGCTAACGCAATATATAGGACATGCATATATACACAATGTTTATGTAATGACGTCAGGCTAGTGACAGCACAGGGTAGGAATGGCTGGCTTAATTTGAAAAATTATTCAACAAGAAATGTCACGAGCATTTCGACAATTGGACGCCATGGAAGCACTCGATGCCTTGACGAAGACAAGTCCCGTTGTTGCAATGTTGGCTTCAACAATGTACACTATTCAGCGATTCATTACCACAAGCCTCCATGTTCCTCCGACTTGATTGATATGTGGGGTTTCACGTCCCAAAACCACTGATGATTATGAGACGCCGTAGTGGAGGGCTCCGGAAATTTCGACCACCTGGGGTTCGTTAACATGCACCCAAATCTGAGTACACGGGCCTACAACATTTCCGCCTCCATCGGAAATGCAGCCGCCACAGCCGGGATATGAACCCGCGACCTGCGGGTCAGCAGCCGAGTACCTTAGCCACTAGACCACCGCGGCAAGGCATTCCTCCGACTTCAGTCTTGCTTGGCTGAGCAATGTGGTCGCAATGCAACAGGTCCCAAAAAACTATTCTGCTAGTCTGGACAGTTTGAATGCCTGTTTAGTGCTTCTTCATAGAAATGCTCTGATAGAAAATCTCCCCCAAAAGCAAATATACAGCTGGCATGAGTAGTTTCGAGACCACGAGATGAGAAAAATTTGAATTACCCAGCAATCGGTGACTATATTCAATCAAACTGTGCCGTACATGCTGTTCGCGCATTTGAGAAGAGGCCGGTAATCTATATTCAAGTCTGCCAGCCTGAACAGCGAGAAAATCCAGCTTTTTTTTGTTGTGGTCTCTAAACTTTTGATACCAACTGCAGATCAGCCCATTGGCACAGCCATTGGAGTACTTAACACTCCCAGTGGCCCTGCATGCAGTAATAAAAACTCAAACAACTTTTTTTGCATTGTTTCATTGATTCCTCAACAGCATGAATTTATGTATATATTTATAATATGTACATCAACAAACAGACACACACTTTCGGTCGGAAAACACAGTTCTGCAGGTGTAACACGGAAACTGGACATCAAAAAATATATTGGCAAGAGTAAAGCAAAACACAGAGAGAGAGCTAAAAGTGTGTAAGGGCTGATTACACAGCAAGACTTACACGTCCGATAGCAACTAGTGGAATGAAATCCTAGTGGCCGTCGAGCTTCCAACAAGTACTCACAGAGACGAAAAAAAATGTTACGCACTGTATGTGGACAAGTACTACGCCCAACTCTGTTTTGTGTCCTCCGTGTAGCCACCTACATGATGAATTTGCAAAACTAGTTTTTCACTTTTTTTAAAAGTCAGTGCTTTGAGTAAACTGACATGACAGTTTACGAAATTTTGTTACACCACTAGGTGGGAGCATCGTATTGCCCTGAAATTTCTTCTCATCTTGCTCAGTCTCACGGAACTTCAAAACTATTACAGTTTTACATCTTTGGCAGTCACAAGCATAGTCCTTTCATGCCCCTGTATTTTATTTGCCACCTGTACTCATATGCTAATCAGGCACTCACACCCAGAGTCTGCCCTATGATGTTTAGTTTTGCACAACTCGTCAATCTATTACACTAAATACAAAATATGATGAAA
Source organism: Rhipicephalus microplus (assembly GCF_043290135.1). Classification (NCBI taxonomy): domain Eukaryota; kingdom Metazoa; phylum Arthropoda; class Arachnida; order Ixodida; family Ixodidae; genus Rhipicephalus; species Rhipicephalus microplus. The sequence continues at coordinate 29,132,104 of NC_134709.1, read as the reverse complement.
TGCCACAGGCATGCTGTGCATTTGATATGCAACGTGATACATACATCTAGCTGTTCACAAAAACATCAAGCCTAGTGCTTCTCAAATACTAAGCCTAGAGCAAAACAACCACTGTTATTTACATTGCTTAATTCACTTCCACTTGCAAAATAGTTTTTCTAGCAGTCTATAATGAAAGGCTTGCATGCATATCTGAACATGATGCTCATCACTAAGGGTTCCCAATTATAAACCTTCGGAAAAAAAATTGGTGATACCGTGAGACCTGTCTTCAGCATCTTTTATGCATTCTTACTCCTCACTGCAAATGTTATCGAAGGACTAAATACGTATCCATTTTAGGACAACTTTCAATCGGGGCCAATCGTGTCAAATTGGGGAGACTGGTCACGAGGACACAAAGACAAAAGAAAGCCCTCAGTATCATTTGTAGGCACAGCATTGACGTGTGCGGGCGCACTTGTAGGAAGCTGGACGACGTTGAAACAGACAAGTTCTCATCAAATCTATCACAGACAAAAAAACAAGAAGTTTTGTCACCATCTCAGCCACCGTATATTACACTCCTTGTGCTCCACCTCGCACATGGCAACAGTTGCTTATTACTCACGAACTCAAAGGAAAAAATTTTTTCTTCCTTAAAGGCTCTGGGTACTAACCAGGTTATAATAGTAGAGACGGGAGGTGCGGCACTGTACATCACCAAGGAGAATGCCTCGAGAAGGCATCACTCTAGAAACCGACAAACAAAAAGTGTAGACAATGACCCACATCTTCCAAGAAAATGACCGCTCAAATCGCAGCTGTCGATCTAATGCATACAACCTAGTTTTCTTGTGCATCATGATCGTAAAGGCAAATTTGGGGCAAACAACAAAGCACATATTTGCACTCAAGCAGCGTACCCATCAACCTAGAAAACTGCAAGAGTGCGCCTAACCGGGCTGGTCAGTACACTATAAAGATAGGAACTGCAACTGTCTAACACTGTTTTTATCTTAACCTAAAAAATAACACTTGTGCACTCAACAATCTAACCACATCTAAAGAAAGCTTTCAAAGAATTTTTTGACACCAAACCAGATGCCAGAACCTGCATATAGGCTCACCCATTATGACAGCACTTCTTCAGTACCGATGTGCTCTCAGAGGCTTAAAACCCACACCAAAGTCTGCATGACAATTTTTATATGACGACTGTTACACCACAATCAAACACTTCTTTTTTTCCCTAATAAATTTCAAACTTTCTCGAATGTTACCCTGCCCGAAACGCTAATGGGTTGCTCTTCTTAACAATGCATCAGCCTAAACATCGAGAACTTCAGAGGTCCTTCACTAAGTGCTTAGGCAACCGCTTCAGGTCAAACGCCAATTACCCTGAACGCATGTAACGACTGCTGCACGGGCTGACAAACACACACAATCGAATGATGAGTGCACCTACAGTGATTGTTGCAACACTTGCATGTGTCTTTCTAAACATGCCTCAACTGGATCCCACTCGAGTAGACACACATCATACACACACCAGCCCCTAGAGGGATGCCTGCACGCTGCTTCTAAAGGGACAAGGAATACAGTGAATTCTAGATCCCATCTTGTAGCCTGAATTCGCCCATGTCGTGAGAAATTTTTCACTAAGCAGCGCTTGAGTGACGACCTGCTTGCCAAGAGCGACGCATGCCCGTACTGACAAAGCAGCACTGGTGATGAAATCCCCATACCCCTACGCACAACTGCAGGGTGTTCCTTGTTTATCGCAACTTCGACATCAGTGGCATGCAGCACAAAAGCCGTTAATCACCTGTAACTGGTGGATCGCCATGTAAGACTCAAAGAGCAGTAGTAGTAGAATACGGTGCAGTAAAAGAAAATCAAGACACAAGAAACAATAAAATCACAACTAAAATGACAAAACACTGTCATGGTAAATGCGCTGATCTCACTTTCAACAGCAGAACCAAGATCTACACAGTCTCCGTAAAAGAGTTTATAAGCATTCAGTTCCCAGTGCAGCCAAACCTCAATTACTTATCACCTCAAATTACATATCAGCTGTAAAAATTAGTCGAAAAAGAGTCACGCTACCAGGATGGTTTCGCAAATGTATGTTGAGGAACAGTCACACCATGAGGACAGTGTTGGAAATGAATTTCAATAATCAATTTTAGCCACAAAGCAATTTTGTGAAACATGCAATTTCGTTTTGATGAGGTTTGACTGTATCAAGGTTGCTGCATTACCTGCGACCTGGCAAATAAAACTCAAGCACACTGCATTTGCCAGTCATGACGACAGAGCCAGATCTGCACTCCATGTCAACAGCACAAGTTTTTGATCCTCCATGCACAAAAGAGGTCAAAGTGAACCGGCGTGCCCACAGAAGCATGCATACCACCAGCAAGGAAAGGTAACTAGAGAAACCAGACTTCGTAAAACATGGCACATGACATATACAGCATTCCGTACGCCACAAAATGAAAACCTCAAAGTTTACACACAAGGTTGAGTTCCCAACTGATTGAACGCTCTCCAATGAGGACAAAAGTGCGAGGACGACATTTCGCAAACCAACAGAAGTACTTTGATTAATGCAACCATAAAAGCTTCACCGAACAGAAAACGCGTAGTGATTAGCTTTGAAGCGAAGACCTAAAAATCCACTGTGCAGCGTTCACAGAGTGTGTGTGTCGTTAGGGTTGGAGAGCAGTTGCTAGTACCACGCCCTTCTGCTACAGAGGTACTTGTTAATGAACAGAAAAGAGATGGTTAACTGGCAAACCAAATAAACGAGCCAACATAAAAGAAAAGGGCAGCATACAACACACCTATGTATAAGAACAGCACGTAAAGTTGGGCACTAAAAGAACACAGCCCCAAGGAAGGAATACAACTGTGACACTGCCTCTATGTCTCGTTTGCAAGTGCCACATTTTTAACGAGGCCTCTTTGAAAGCGTGCCAAATGAAGCCGACAAAGAATGTGCAAGTCTGGTCTTTTTTGATCCCTATAAAATAAAAAAAGAAAACTCGGTATGACAATGACATGCAAATATAAGTGCTGGAATAATAACGCAGTAACCTGGCTTTCAATGCACACTGCCGAACTCAAACCTCCTACAATTGTAGATTGTACAGTTGATAAGCTGGCTACAGCAACAAATGTACACCCCCAAAATGTCGAAATAATAATCATAATAATAATGATAATATTAGTAAAGACAACTTATTTTACAGCTCGAGTCTTCAATGACTGGCTCAAAATCAGAACGCCAAAAAGAAAGGCAGCAACAAAAGATAGCATTATGTACAAAAGGGTTGAAAAAAAAAGTATCAATAGTTGAGCAGAAGTCTAGGATAGCGTGCCTAGCACGTGAACACTACTTCAATCCGTGAAAACCCACTCTGTCAAGCCGGTATGCTGAAAAAAAAATAATAATAAAGGCGTACTGCGAGCTATTTTTCACACTAATACTTTGCGCATGCGATTACAGTTTTCTTAGAGATTCGCCAGAGCTGGAAGGCAGAAACTGTACAAAATGAACAGAAAATTTTAAAAAAAACTGCAAAGCACTTTTGTAACTGGATCGAGTGCCTGCTGTCTCGCACCAGGTCACCACATCTGCAGAGCTGTAAGTTACATCATTTGCAATAGTGAGAATGCAGCTTTTGCTAATAAGAGTAGGCTCCCCGTGATTCTTGGTGGTTTAGTCATTTGATCCTGCTAAAAAGTAAAGTGACTTCAAAGTATTTTAAATACTGCTTATTTCTTCAGGTAACACCGTCTTCTGAATATGTGACATTGCACAAATCAGGTTCAGCCGATTCAACTTCAAAGAAGCAGCGAAAGTGCCTGCCCCGCAAGAATGCCGTAAGAGCAGCAACTTACTTCGCCGATTCTAGTTTTTAAATAAAAAAAAAGGGGGGGAGGATGGATGGATTTTGAGCCACTCTCAACGTGGCTCAAAATCAAGCTTCTGCAAGTTTCCTGCTGCCGAAAACTGAGTCGTAGCAAGCCCAACGACTAGCAGTTGTAGGAGATGGGCCAATACAACCAGTCATATATCTTTGACGAGTGCTGGGTTGTATCCACCTGGACACCTGGACAGTGCTTCCGAAATCTCCTTCCAAAACAAACTAGACACATGCGCACACAAGGGTCAACCATACGTAACAATTTGGTGTATGTCGACTTGTGACAAGAACCATTTCTTCGGCAATGGTTGCGAAAACAATGACAAGCACTGAGACAAAAGAAGGCATAAAGTAAACGTCCACGATAGCGTTGGAAACGCGTGCACCCGGTGGCTTTTGCACGTGGACACCACTGCTCTTGTCGTCGCCGCTGCTCTTTCGCTCGCATTTTACCGTTCGCGCCGTGCGGGTGCTGCCGTGCACCCCACATGCCTTTCCTTTGTTTTCAGTCTCTGCACTCTCCTTCTTGCTACAAGCACAGCACTGAGGTCGTGCGAGGAGAGCAGAGGTGAGAAGTGAAAAGTCCAGTCCTTTTCTTGACTAGGCAAGTCCTTGCTGCTTCTCGAATTCGCTCCAGGCATCGTTGAGCTCCATGAAGATGAGCTTGGCTAGTTCTTCATGCTCGGTGCCCACAAGCTGGTCGGGAAGAGAGGACAGCACACAATACAGTTAGAAAGTGGTCCGAACAAGGCAATTCCATATCAACTTTGACTGCCTGTTCCTTAATGTGCACCTATATCTAACAGTTCAAGTATTCTCGCATATTGGTCCTCTGTAAGTACGCTTGCAGTGTGTGAGAATTGTAAGGTGCGGCACTGCCAAAGCTCCTTAAGCTTGGCAGTGCCGCACCTACCCACTAAGCTGTCATGGTAAGCTTGGAAATGCTTTTGGAACAGCTATACTAAGTGCTTGAGAGTGCACAGTAGAAGAAAAATTCACATGACATCAATGATGACAGGTAGCAGTCATAGCATGTTGGTCTGCTTTCAGGTTGAGGGACCAAAGACTTTCACTAATGCAGCCAGCATATAAATTTTGTTCCTATAGTTGATTTTATGGACAAAACAAATAAGGAGAGAAATACAAGCTGCTTAAATCGGGAACAACCATCCCAGGCTGCTACAGTCGATGTACATGTATGAGTATACTACACATTAGTAGTGCGAGTAGCAATATTATGGGTGAGAAGAAAATTTAAGTAACAAACTGAGCGCAGATCGAATCGTATAATTGTATGCTCATACGGTGGCCCGACATCTCGAACCGGAAGTCGATGCAGACTGGCGCTGTAGCCCACAATCCTCTGCGTGAGCCACAATTTTTCTATCCACCTATGGTATCAGCATCAGTAGTTGGCAAGTTAATATGGCAAGTTGGGATACCACAATTCATTGTTCGTGAGTTGCTGCATGGGGGGTTACATTAAAGGGGCCCTGCAACACTTCATCAACTACCCATGGAATGAATTCGCTGAAGGAGCTTACTGCCTTGCGAATTCACCGCCGAAAACATTTTTCGTTTCCGTCCACTATGAAGCTGAGTTGCAAAGATTTGTCACACGCAGCAGCCACATTCTCTCCCCTCTCGTCCTGACGAAAGCGCTGGGAGCTAAGCAGGGATGAATGGCATGGGGAAAGAAAATAAGTCACGCATGCCTCGTGAACTTGAACACTTTATTTTTTTTATTCGAATACACGGCTTTCCAGTGCGATCGCATGTGCATGCGTGGATAAGTTGTGGTCTCTCGCGGCAGCCCCAGTAACGACCAAGCGCCCCAAGCTCAAATTAGCCAATGGCAGATAGAATGGCTGTGATAAGTGATTTTTGAGCTGTAGTGTCATTTGTCGAGAAAATAGAAAGCAACATTTAGCTGACGGAGAATTTATTGTGAATTCCAGGCCACAGGCTGCACTGTGATATTCGGCTCTTGCGTTCTCGGACGCCTCGACCACCGATCGGTAGTGTTTTCTGACCATGCTCGAAAAGTGTTGCAGGGTCTCTTTAGGACACAAAAAGCTACTCAAGCAGAATAATGGGTCAGGTCCTGCACTAGCGTACGCCATCATTCTCTGCCATACGCACCTTGTCGGGATGTACGGCGAGACAGGCCTTACGGTAAAGGCGCTTGACGTCGGCCGGCGACACAAGCTGGTGCATGCCCACCTCGGTCCAGCGGCAGCCCTCCCAGATGACCGTGTGCAGCGAGCACAACAGTGCCCGGATGTTGCGCTCCTTCTTCGTTGTCCAGTCCATGATCTACGGCATTGGCACAGGATCGATGGCCAATGGTTAAGTATGCCTCGTGGGCTGACAACGAGTCATTCCACTGCCAACACTGGCTGTGGCTCCGACAGTACACAGTTGCGAATGCCGCAAACATTTATTGCTTGCATACAGGTAGCGAATATTCTGCACAGGGCTATAACAGCAGTGGAACAAATGGAAAATTAAAGGTCAGCATTCTGAAAAATAATCGTTACAGACTGTATTTTCTTCCTGTTACCTAACAACAAAAGCCCTACCGTACAGTCAAAGCTCATTAATACATACCCATCTAAGTGTACTAACTAGGCTTGTGCAAATAGTCGAAAGCTTCAAATATTCAAACTAATAATGCAGTATTCCAATTCACTTCGAATTGAATTTAAATTATTCAAAATTTTTAATTATTTGAAACTAATGAATACTGCATATTAATACGCATGTGACAACATGTAAAGGTGGTTGCACTGCAGTGGAGTGATGCTAAGCCATGAAAGTACCCGACCAAGTGTATATTAATTCGCATATATTCTTGGCAAAAGTGATTTCACTGCAGTGAAGTGGTGCTATGCCATAGAAACACATACCCATGAGAAATATGCAGCGCAATGAAGCCCCACTTCAAGGTTAAATGAGAATAATACCCTCACATCGATTCATTCTTTGAGTTTAAACGCTTGTTATACCAACTTATACCCCTGACACACGGGCGCCCTAAAGTCCTTTCGACGGGGGGGGGGGGGGGGGGAGGACATCTTCTAAAAAGAAGTTTAAGTGCAGTGACACACTACAAAGAAGTAACTCCTGTCCGGCAAAGATCCTTTTCAATAAAGCAGATCCCGTATCTACCTTTCGGCCCGGAATGGCGTACTCCCAAACGCCCGCAAGACGTCACAAGCACCCTGTTGGCAGCGGCAGTTGCTGTGTCTGGTGCCGTGTGTCATCGGCGCAACTCCTTTCTGTAAATGGTCCCTTTTGCCGACAAAAGGGGTTTACTTTGATGTACTTTACTTTTCCCCACGTGTCGCAGGTATTACATGCTCCAAGCGGAGCACATTTTAAAAGTAACATATTTTTACAGGCTATCACTTGTATTCTACAGAAAGTCAAATTTTTGAGACAGATTTTTGAAATAAGCGAAGTTGCGCTAATCGTTGTAAAAGATGAGTGCTTTAGAGAAAATTACTACTACTCATCAGCTCTTCAATGGCAGTTTCCAATCTTTCTTCTCATACAGGTTTAAAAGCAAAAGAAATAACATACAAGGGACGTACCCACTGGGTTTTGCCACAATTCCATTTTTTTAGCAGAGAAAAACTGCCTAATGCTCATCAACTTTGCGGTCATACTCGGGCCTAAGAAGGTGTCATCCGGCTGCTTGACACGTCGGATCAGTGTATCTTCACCACCCCTGCACTAGACCTTATTTCGAAGCAAGCTGAGCAAATTTATCGTCTCAGAAGACGTCGGAACTTCTCCAGGTGGTTCGTTGTCGCCGTCGTCTCCGCCATCCTCTACTTTAGCGGCCGTTTGCACTCCTTTGACGCCATGCTTGCCACATTCACGGTAAGTCGTCGCTCCTCACAGTCAGGAAAAGAATTCGTACCATTCGGTTTGCGCAGATGAATGGAAAACACAGCTAAGAATAAATCCCGAGCACTCCACTCAGTCAGCGAAAAATCTATACCACACGGTTTGCGCAGACGAATGGAATTCACACTTCACGAAAAATTTTGTGCACAGCATAAAGTTAACGAGAGAAAAACTACACCAAGCGTGGACAGAGGGCCTCCCTGATCAGCACATGTGGCACATGACGTGCTACAGGGTTGCTTGACAAAGTTGATGAGTCGCTGGGCTAAAACATTGCTCACTTCCCATTCGCGTAAGCGTCAACATAGTGGCAGGCGTGGCTAAATAGGAAAACAGATCGTGGCAGCATTGCACAAGTCTTGTGAAATGGTCCGGTGACGGAATTTTCGTCCCACTCTCAATTAAGATTTCGAGTTATCCGCAATCCGACCCAAAAATACCTTGAGATAAAAAAAATATACATGGGACGTATAGGCAAATGTTGGGTGCCGCAGAAAGTTTCGACTTAGCAAATTTTTTAGATGCATATGCAAGTTCGAGTTATTAAGGTATTACTGTTGTGTACAGGTTAGCTGGGCCATGAGAGATATGCTTATTTTTCTTTATAGTATGCGATACATATACTAGGCAAATTCGATTCAAAATTATTCGACCAAAATCACTATTGGCTCCGAACTTAAAATTCACTATTTGCACAAGCCTAGTACTAATGGTCAAAATCTAGTTGCAACGAATCCCCCAAACGAGCCTCATAAAGATTAATGCATTTGCGTGCCGCTTAAGCCAAAGTGTTCGCCATACGCCTACCGGTTAGTGCGTACTAACAGCGTACCGTGATAACATTTTGCACCCTAAAATTTTACTGCAACACTGAACTTTCAGACGCCACAATGTGCTGTGAACGGTTTTCGGTCATGTTGATAAGTGTGTAGATCAGCCAATCAGTTATTATGACTTCCGAACGATTGTGGTGATGACTTTGAAAGTGATCATTGGGAAAAAATGAAGGCGAGGTGGCGGTCACCGACAAACATGCTGGTATGACTTATCACCGCGAAAAGCCTTATGACAATATTATAATATAGATCGACCTTTTTTTTTTTTTTCACAACTAGTTATCAATCTATATTAACGACCAAATAATCTTTACCTATATTTATGATCAAACCAACCAAAAGCACCAAGCTTATGGCGTTAAACTGCCGTGCCCGCTGTTCTTCAAGCAGTTCCTGCTACATGCGCATGTTATATACCATAAAATCTAAAATAAAGACCACCCCAGGCCCCCCCCCCCCCCCCCCCTCCGTTTCTTGACTAAGTAATTAACAAAAAGGTTGTTGATGCAATAGCCGCATACCAGCTTTTGAAAGCCCCCGCGAAATGCAGCCACTCCGCCATGTTTGCGATGAAACCAAGTTTCTAGCCCGCCAGACGTGCTTCCGGTACCGCCATCCAGCATGCAGCTGCACTGTCCTGAGGCCTCGCCACCTCGCTCTTTGTTCGCTTCACAATTGCGGTGACGGTTCGCATTTGCTTGTCCGCGGTTGTGACAATGTCACGACGGCAGAGTTAGACAGGCGACTTCAAGCGCCAAGTACTTTTTGCCGAAGACTCGACCAACTGTGCCACACAGCGCGAGTTCTGTGTGACTGAGAACTTGATTAGGGGTTGGCGAAAGCAGCAAGACAAGCTGTTTGCGTGCAACGGACGGCGTCGTGCTTTTCGCAGCGCAGCAACCGGCAGCAATAGCAGCGAGGATGACATCGTTTGGGAAGATGTGGATGCTTGCGAAGAATCCAATGACAACAACATTCTTGATACATCTAACGAAGATGACCGCACCGGCAGCAATTAGGGCGCTAAGTTATGCAAATAAAGGTGTGCTAAGCTTCAATTTTTCTGTTTCTATATACATAAAAAAGGAGGGGGGGGGGGCAGACTATTTGAATGCTTTTTTTTTTGTTTTTTTTTTTAATTTCTCATCTAACACTATAATTAGGGGTCAACCTATATTTGTGTCCTATTTTCGAGTAAATACAGAAATTAGCAGCAAGAAATGACACACAAGTAAGTTATTTGCAAACAGAAGCACCATGTCATATACACTCAAACCTTCATACAAAACTCTGATATAACAAAATATCGGTTATAACGAAGTAAATGAAGAATAGTCTTGCAATAGATATAATGTAGGAATAACCTTTATGAGAAATTTTTGGATATAATAAGCTTATTTTCGTGTAAGATGCAACTTTGTTATGAGGTTTGAATAAATGAGCAAGTGTGAATGATCTGTGGCTTACTTTTAAAGATATTGTCTTTGAATGCGTGGAGCGTTTCATACCGAAAATCGTTAAAAAAACTGAATGCCGGAACCCCTAGATTACAAGAGAAACGCTACATTTACAGCAAAAACTTAAACGAATAAAAAGCAAAAGAGCGAAATCTCATGATAAAGCTGCTTATACACCGCTGATAGCTAACCTGTCGGGCGAACTAAAACTGCAAACTGTGCGCGACAAGGAAAGATACCACGAAACATCGCTTTCAACTTTAATCAAAACATCACCCGAGAAATTTTGGAGGCTTATCACGCCAACATCTCGCTCGATTGACTCATTCACGATAAGCGGCCAAAGAACATGCAATGAAGAAATAGTTTGTTCCGCCTTCAACAACCACTTCAAGTCTGTTTTTACTTGTGATAATGGCATCCTTTCTGATTTTTCAATATCGCTCCCACCTATTCCAGACTTAGTCATTTCCGAGAATGGCATTTTAAACTTACTGCTGAATCTGGATGTTAAAAAATCAACCGGGCCAGATGGCATTCCAAATGCCTTCTTGAAGCGCTACGCAGAATGGTGTTCTCGCTATTTGTTTATTTTGTATACCCATTCGTTGATTGAGGGCCAACTGCCAGATGACTGGAAGATCGCCAAAATTAAGCCTTTACACAAAGCGGGAGACAAGTCATCTATTCCGAATTACCGACCGATTTCTCTTATATCAACATCATGTAAAATTCCAGAACACATTATTCATAAACATATAATTACCTTCCTTAATTCTCATAAAGTATTAACAAATGTTCAACATGGGTTCAGGCGGGGCTTTTCAACGAATACTCAATTAGTGGAAATTACACATGACTTTGCTCAAGCAATTAACGAAGGGAAGCAGACGGATGCCATATTTATGGATTTTCAAAAAGCCTTCGATAATGTTTCGCATGCTAAATTACTTCACAAATTAACTTGTATTCTACAAAACAAAAAGATCCTTGACTGGATAACAGCATACCTAACAAACAGGCGTCAATTTGTTACGGTAAAAAATACATCTTCTAAACACGCTCCTGTAAACTCAGGCGTTCCTCAAGGATCCGTCCTTGGGCCTCTTTTTTTTTCTGTTATATATAAATGATATCGTCACTGACCTTTCTGTTTACATTAGGCTGTACGCCGACGACTGTGTCTTATATGAAAAGATCACCTCAGTTGATGATCAAATTAAACTAAATCGGAACTTTCTAAAAGTAATTTCGTGGTGTGACAAATGGCAGATGCCTGTTAATTTTGCTAAAACAGTTTTTATGAGAATTACCCTTAAAAAAGACTCTCTTTTGTTCCAGTACTCCACCAACAATACAATTCTGTCAGAAGTAACTCAATACAAGTACCTTGGTCTCTGGATTACAAAAATCTATCCTGGTCAAAGCACATAGATTTTGTAGCAGCTAAATCTCTCCGTAAACTTTTTTTCCTAAGGCGTTCTTTAAGATCAACCACACCAAGTATTCGTCTCCTCGCTTACAATGCCATTATCCGTCCTATACTGGAGTATGCTGTGGTCATATGGGACCCGTTCACTCAGACTGATATCCAAAAACTTGAAAGGGTGCAAAAAAAGGTTGTTAGGTTCATTTATAACTCATATGGTCCTACTTCGATTACAAAACTTCTCTTGAAAAGCAAATTTCCAAACATTCCGGACCAAAATCGAATATTGCGCTTAAAATTTCTTTTCCAGTTAATAAAAGGTCACTATGCAGTCGACACATCACATATCGTTCACTTTTCATTGGGTTACGGAACAAGACAGAGACACAATCTTACTATCTCTCCATTGATGCAACGAACAAATTGTTTCAAATATTCTTTTTTTCCGAGGACTATCGTGGATTGGAACAATCTACATAACGATGTTGTTACCCTAAATACATTGTCTGCATTTGAAGAGTCACTGCAGATATGATTGTTATCTATGTTTGTACCTTGCTTTTTGTTGATTCTCTAGTCTCGAAGAATCACTGCAGCTATCAGTTACATAAGTTTGTATTACATTTGTTTTTTATTGTTTGTTTGCCTGTTTTCACTGATGTTTATGTTTATGTTTTGTACCACCCCTGCTATGATCTTGTAAAAGATCGCAGTACCAATAAATAAATTTAAAAAAAACAATTTGTTAGCAATTACACATCAGAATGGAGGTGATGTATTTCATTAAATAATGAGTTCATGAAGACAAGATGGCACACTCAAAACAGATAACCGGGTTCCCTGATAGTTATTCAAAAGAAGCTAAACTTAAATTATCCAGAGCCTACTGTATGTGCAAGTGGAGGCCCTGCCCCCTCACCATGAGCTTTATTGGGTCCATCTCTTTGGCCATCTCTGCCCGGCGAAGCTCAGCAATCGTCTTCGGACCTGTGTCCTTCTTGCCAAAACCCGAGAAGCCCTGCGTGCCCAGAAGGTCCTCGAATGTGTCCTCCGTCAGCTTTGCCTTCTGGCCTGAGTACATGGACAATGCAGAAAAAAAGAAAAAGGTAACCATAAGAATTGGGCGCACTTCTAGGAAGCAAGTAAAATTTGTGTGAAAACAAGAACAAGATGACTGTCGGTGCATGCAAACAGGCGCAGTATGCAAGCAATCAGTTTACCATGTCAGCACTTCCTCTATTTTCTTCAATACCAGTCAGATGCACTTGATCCATCCATGTTCACCACCCACTCGTCTTGTTCCTTCCTACTGCACTCCTACATTCCTACTTTGATATAACTAACATGACTTAACGAAATATCGGTTATAACGAGGTAAATCAAGAATAGTCTCACAATAGATGTACAGTCAATGACATACTTTTATAACAAATTGTTCTATATAACGAACTTATTTTCATGTAATATGCAACTTTGTTATAATGAGGTTTGAGTGTATACCCTGTCGGCTAGCCTTCACATTTGCTTTACAATTATGGGCAAGTGTACCGTTTCAGTGGAGCCCCACGGCAGTAGTCAGTGTAAGCAATATTTGATCAGTCGTGTTCTTATACACGGGACGTGTCTTGCACCTATCATGATCCCTCTGTTGGCCATCATGCTGGCTCTGTTAGACACTGTGTACTGAGATGGCGCGTCCCATTTCTTGGTGCCAGGCATGCTACCAAATGGACAGCATTGCTTTGAGCCACAGAAGTCTGACACACACATGCTATAGGAGAGGGCTGGCACATCTAATGAATCTGCATGGGAACATGCTCAACGAACATGAGATCTAAGCATTTGTACCGTTTAGGTGACGTCATACCATGACAACTCCCTGAACTAAGGCGGACCAACAGTTCCCGTTAGGAAGCGAGCATTTGCAATTCGCATTGAAAAATAAAATAGAGAGGGCATTAGCTTTGCTAATCTCTTAACAGTCTATTGCACCGTAGCGGTGCCAAAAATGACGACGCTGATGGCAATGAAAATGACGATGATCACCGACCAGAACTGGTTGTGCAGTATATGACGCATCGATATGCCCTACGATACATTTCGAATGACTGAAAACAACCAGCAACCACCAGGGGAACGTGCATAGGCATCATATTCGCAAACCTCAGGCTAGATCAGATACCACAAAACAGTAATAACAAAAGCAAAATGAAATTCGCAACTCGACAAAACATACCTGTTATGACCAACCAACAAGGTGTATTTAAATACGTTGTATATAACTGCACACCGCTTTGTCACTGATTCATGTGCATGAGCGGTCAATGTCACGGGTGATTTACGATAACACGAAACGGTACCACTGCTTTGCCCACTTATCATTCACTTCGTGCACATTCAGTGGTTTTTAATGCAATAGTGTTGAAGAGCTCGTCTCGCAGAAATGCGTCGGCGTTGGTGTCAGCATCGGCGGTTGAGAGCGAAAAATCATCATCTTTGTGCGACCAAAAAATCAAGCAAGACGCACATAAGATAAATAATAAAGAAATCTGGGTCTGAGTGGGGATCGACGTCGGGTCGGTTGCGTGGCAAACGGGTGTTCTACCACACAGCCACGCCTCAGTGTGTAAATACCGCGAAGGTAACTTCCTCTGCTTGGAAATGCAGTGAAAGCAACTTTCATGCTTTACAAACACGTGCGTCCTGTATACACGCGTCACATTAAAACATGAAATATTGCCGTAATGTGTGGTACAAGCATACAGTGCCATCAGGCGTCAGTACATGGGATCGTAATAATGACTTCATAGTCAAAAGCTGGTGGGTGCATAGCAAGTTTGAAAACATTTTATACACTAAGTGCTCGAAGTACGCACTTGGAACAGAATAATGCTATCAAGTTCTACTCTTAAAGGTGAAACGTAACAATCCCCAATTTTTTTTTTCCTGAGGAGAAGGGTAAGTTTCTTCAGTTTGATATTGAATATATTGCTTTTTAAAGGCATGTCTTGATGCACACGAAAAAATTCAATCATATAATAAGTCAATTTAGCATAACAAAATTTATTGTCCTACGGGCTAATATTGTCTTTCCTGATTCACAAAATAATGGCCTCTTCCTGAAAGTGGCAAATTCCATAACACATCAAGACAACAAAGCCAACTTCAGTATCTAAACAAGTGGTGCGCGAAGGGCTGTAACATGAGGAAAGGCTTATTTTCCATGACGAAAAATGGCCAACACAGGCGTTTCGTTCACTGGACCTGGTTAACCTTCCAGCCTCTCTAATGCTTTTCTCTCCCCCTTTCCTTTCTGCCTTCACAGAACAACATATCTGACACACGACTCGAAAAAAATGCAAATTGGTGGTTAAAATAAATGGCCAAGCAAGTGCTGCCACCTGTGAAGAAACACACAAACTAGCTTGCAAACAAGCGATTCTCATTCAAAACACTCACGGGGAGACTATCTCAAGTGGACCAGAAGCACTCGCCCAAACGGTTTGAGCATGGCTGGGCAAGGACGTGCAGTGCTTGTCCACAATGATTGACGGATTAAAAGAGTATCGATACAATTTTAAGGCATCACAAAAAGGGCATTTTTTTGTTTCGTTGGCATGCAGTGTGTGTTGTCCCCCCACATCGAAGCTAGGAAACATGTATAAGGTGCTTTACTTTCATTTGAAAGTTTTCTGTTGCCCAACATCTCCAATATACAACTCTACCACTATGGGCATTATCACAACGAGTCCTGTACACAGTTAGCCGACTTTCCGAACTCTTCATCCTACATGCAGCCGAAATTGCTGTCATAAGCGGTGGATGCCAATTCACCCTTTCTTATACACAACACATACAGTGTCACAGTGTTGTCCTTTACGAGAGAGAATTCACGAGCGTGTGACCTGAGCTCTGCAGTGGCTGCAGACAGCACCATCAACCGACATCTGAAGTAAGCACGTCCACCTTTGAAGTCAACCACTAGGAAACAAGATAATGAGTCATGGCGAGCGGACACGCACAGCTAGATTACGCTACCATTCCGGTCTGGCAATGGGCAATGCTGACAAAACCGGGCGTGCTTTCATTAGCTGCCAGTTGATGGTGCTCTAGGACAGCGGGCGCAAAGCGCAGGCTAGGCGCTCAAGCGTTGGCTTTCATAAAGGATGACTGTGTGGTACAACTAACAGCGAACTGCAGAGTGCTGCAAGCACACCAAGAACTGCTGTGCCCCAGTGAACCCCTATCAGATTTTAGTGTTCAGCATTGGTAATTTTATTAAGAGCAATAAAATTAAAATTTCTGAAATTCACATCAGTGGTACAATTAATCCAGACGGAGGTGTTCCGTTCGTTACGTCAAAAAGTGGGTGGTCCGCATCGGTCGCGAGGACGAGGGGAAGCGAACAGCCAATGTGGAAAGTGGAGGCCTGCGTCACAATTTTGACGTCGGTTTGAGGACCAATTGAGCGCAATTAAAACGTGACGCGTCCAGTGTCTCCGACCTGCGAAGGATGCGTCCAGTGTCTCCGACCTGCGAAGGATGCGCCCAGTGTCTGCGACGGACGCACTTGGTGCCTCTGCAAGGGACGCAGCACACTCGTAATACCACGGAGTGAATGATGATGAGTGGGGCGAAGCTTGAAAGGGTTTCATTGGTAAACCGTGAATCCTCCCTCCGTCCGTTCATCTGTCCATCTGTCCGTACGTCTGTGCATCTGTCCATCTGCCAGTCTTTCTGTCCATCCGTCTCTCTGTCTGTCCGCCCGTATGTCTTTCTACGACAACGAACACTGACAGACAGACGGGGCAGTTATGACAACGAAGGGAGGATTGAGCCGCAGCGTATGTGCATTAGGCCCGCTGCGATGCCAAGTTCTCAAAGTACCCGAATACCGAAAGGCGCGAAGCCCTAACATTTGAATCCAATTCATGCCACCTCGCAGCCATATCAATCCATCCGTTTCATTTCGGACGGTCTCTGCGACTGTTCTTCCCCCTCCGTCCGAGAAACGAACAAAAACAGACATGTGACACCTTGGCTCAAGTAGCATAAAATGTCACGGCATTCATCACGGCTCAAATGGGCCATTCGCGTGCGACTAGATGGAGTGGAATGCCTCTGTCAGAGTTTGGCTCATGTGAAATATAACATCACGGCAGTCGTCACGACTCAAATGGGCTAATCGCGTACGACTCGATGGAGCGGAGCACCTCCATCCAAATATGGCTCACGTGACAGAATGTCACGGCATTCCCCATGGCTCATATGTGCCAATCACGAGCGACTCAATGAAACAGAACGCCTTCGTCCGGATTTGGAACGGTATAAAAATGCACCACAGAACTCTTAAGGGAGAGAGACAAGAGAAACGTGGCAGCGGCCAACGTGGTTGTGCCGTTTTCTTGCCACTTTGTTTGGAAAGCCAAGAAGAGGGACGGCGGCTACTGTGTCCGGCCGCTCTGTTTCGGCCCTAGAAATAAAATGACAAGATCGGCATGGCAATGTGGGCTGCCTTCACGACGTCTCACGTTTCGACTCTCTCTCTACAAAGAAATGGTGTGTATTTGTGCGAGTGAGGCTCGTTAAAATGCATTTGCTGTTTCAGTGAGCAATTTTGCAGAGAACAGTGCTGCTAACCAGTAAACCTGTCAAATGCACAGCTGAGGATGACACAGTAAGGTGCCGAGAAAACTGCCAGTATGCAATGAACAGCAACGCCATTACCTTGTTCGTCGAGTGAGGGAATGTGACATCCCTAAGCGACTCGGAAGACGCAACAGAGACAACAGTGAAAGACTTCTGTTTAAGCTTGACAATGTGGGTTTCTTCAGTATGCAGTTAAAGCAAAGCACAAAGGTTATCCTGTGTTCCTCACAAGGGACACAAGTGCAGTGACCAGGATTGAGCCTATAGTCTCCACCTGGCCACGAAAAACACCCCACAGAAACATGGGAATGCACAAAAAGGCACAGGTGAAAGGTGAAACGACATGGCTTGTCTCCTGCTACGCACACTTCAGCCCCATTTTCATCATGGGTAACAAACCTGCCTAAATAATAGGTGTATTAAAGGGAACCTGAAGCACCTTTCTAGAAAAATATTACATTAAACCTTTCAGGGGTATCAGGCAGGCGGCCGCGTTAAACCTAATTCAAGGGTTAACGTTATTAGAGTATATGCCATGTCTGAGAGATCTGCATCTAAAAACGTATCTCTAGAGGCAGCATTTGTTGTGGCGAAACACAATGTCTTTCAAATTTCTGTTGAGAGTTGCGAAAGCTGTGTTACGTCAAGTTGGCATTGCGCAAGAAAGACCGGAAACAGGCGGCGTGCTCCAGCCAATCAGGAGAGATCGAATTGGACACATCCACGAATTGGACATCGCGAGAATAGCTCCCCTGGCATCATACTCCACAGTAACATTTGGCTTATGAGGTCTCAGTATTCTCGACTACCAATCAGCAGATTTTTTGAGACGCCAGTTTTTATAGATGTGCACAAGCGTTATCAGCTAGGCCTATTGGCATGCAAAGACGTTCAAAGCAGAGACTGTCAATTCGCAAAATTTTTCCTAACCATTGCTGTAAGGTGCCCCAGCCGGAGCTGCAGTTTTTTCCACAAACACACTTGCGCCACCGGGTGCAGCTGCAGCGCTGTAGTTAGGCTTAGCAGGCCCCGCTGCTGTGCCTGTCTGAGCAGCTGGGGGAACAGCGCTGCCAGGTCTCCACTTTACGCCGTTGGCACCGGCACCGCCAACCTGTGTGCCACTTCCAGTCGGCTGCGGGCTGCTCGTAGCTGTGGCTGACTTCGGTTGCGACCAAGCAGGGAAGCCAGTCGCGGTTGCCGCTCCAGTCTTGGAGGCTGCACCGGCACCGGTGGAGCCACCAGTCAGGTTTCCTGTAGCCATAATAATATAATTACTGTTGAGCTTTCATGTACCAATAATAAATGGCAATTCATTACTGTGAATATTGCAAAAATAAATTGGGTACGTGAACCGACCTAGGTCTGCAAACGGGTCGGCCTTGCGCCCGAGCGCCTCGAGGTTTGGCGTGGAAGCATTGCGCGTCAGCCCAGATGCCGGGGTCCCCGCTGCGCTACCACCCGTCGAGGGCACGAGCGGCACCCACGTGCTGCCTGGGAACAGGGTGTCCCATGTCCCTGGCATGGTGTCGAGTTTGGCGGCTCCTCCGCCACTCTGAGTCGTCGCTGTAGAAGTGGCAGCCATGTTGAAGGCTGATACGCTGTTTGGGATGCCACCCTGCTTGTGCTGTGTGAGGGCCAAAGAAAAATAAAATATGAAAATAATAAAATAACATGTCTGCAGAAACAATGGACTCTAAATAGTGTCTTTATGTTCACACTGACATAGTATTTCCTCACTTCTAAGGCTCATTCTTTATCTAAGAGTAGTATAAAAAAAACAGTGTCCCTTATGTATTGAACAACTCAAATGCAAAATCCATATATTTCTTCTCAGTTGATGCATTCATCCTCCTCTATCTTAAAAAGCCTTCCCCACCTAAAAAATGCATTTAATTGATATTGATAAGACCAACCGCGATCCCTTCAAGTCTGTCATGAAGGAAGACTACTGTAAATTGCCAACACCCATGTGGATATGACGGTATCTGTGCTGCCAATGATGCTTCATTACAACCAGGTTTCAACTTCATATCTATGCAGCTTATGTACCTATGAACATTATTTACGGCATTGCTCAATTGTAGGCTGGTGCGAATAGTAAACTTTAGGTTAGAAGCGAATAGTGATTTAGGTCGAGTAATTTTGAATCAAAGCCCAGAGTTGCGCACATTTCTATAGCTTTTATGCGGGTGCACTCCGCTGTCATAAGTAGCGTCCTTGCATGCGGCTCCTGGACGAATTCGGTGAGTAGCGTTTCCAGTTCGGGGTGCACTGCAGTCAGTCCACGAAACAGTTTCTTTTTGGCTGCTGTAGGGTGTGATGCGTTGCTTCTGGCTCTTCCAGTATGAGACGCTTTTCTCCTATGCACCGAATAACCAATGTGCCGCCAGGTTGCTGTGCGCTTCAACATACTTCATAACTTTTTTTTTTATAGCCTATCATTAACTGCTGTCGACTACCACTCATTTCTAAAGAAAATAGAAAAAAAAAAGAAACTGCAGACTGACAGAGATAACTGAAGCAAAATGGCGTTGCCAGTACACTGTAGGTCTTGCATAGTTTTGCCCAACAGCGCCGCTGCTGATGCTCACGATGGCAATGGAGGCCTTCAACTTCAGCTGCCCGTCATAGCGAGACTTCAACATTATTATCTGCCAATGACCGATATATAAAACGAGGATCGGCTTTTCATTGCGTCCTCCGAGAAAAAAATTCGACCTATATTCCGGACCTATATTACGATTTTTAGGGTACGTTGACAGCGATGAAATATTACAAGCGCGAGACACTCGGACTAGCAACTTTTGCTGACCAAGCTTACAGCACAGCTTACAGGGTATTGCACCTGAATGTATGAAACGGAGTACCGTGACCTCAGTAACTCTGTGCCTCAGCGTCCCACCTGTGGTGTGTTCCCTGCGCTGACACTGGTGCTAGCCCAGCCGGGAGCAGCAGAAGCCGGGGTGGCCGTGCCAAACGGGTCGAAGAGGTCGGCCCCACCCTTGGTGACTGTCGGAGACTTGGCATCCAATAGGTTGACAGTGGGAACACCCGACGCAGGCGCTGCCCCCGTGGAATTGGCGGCAAACGGGTCGAAGGCCGGGGCGCCAGGCGACGAGAGGTCCCCGATCAATGGTGGTTGCGCCGACTGCGAGGCAAGCGATAACACAATCCATGACAGAGTCAGTTTTATGACGTAATATCAGAGGTGATTACTGTTATCGACACACCACATACTGAGTAACAATGACAAGAATAATGTCTCAAATATAGTGATCCAAATAATTAACTACCTAACATATCTCAGTAAGTGGCACTCCTGTTAAACAGAACACACTTTGCCGGTTCCTTCAGGTTCAGATAACAAGAGCCTACTAATTGTCCAGCAAAAGGCGATTTTAGGCCGAAGTGGCAGGATTTTTGGACTAGGTCAAGAAAGACGACCAGCAAGCAGAAAAACTACACAAAGCCTACACACAGTGAAGCCCATGCTAGACAAACATGTTTGCAATAGTCAATATTAATTTAAGATGTATCATAGGTAATACCTTATTTATTATGTCCCCATTCATATGTCAAATGAGTTCAGTAGCAACCATCAGTTTGCTGTAAATAAAGAACATTCTGCATGGGGAACATTCTGCGAAGAACACGTGCTGCTTTCCTTTAGCTAAGCCAGCACTGACCCTGTGGTTGACGAGAAGGTCAAAGTTGGACGTTGGCTGGCTGGACAAAGAAGTGCCCAGGAGGTCGTCCAACGAGCGGTCCGAGGGTGCTTTACCCTCTCCACCACTACCCTCATCAACGGAAAAGCTCCCCAGGTTGAGAAGGTCCGCCTCCTTTGCCTTGGACCGCGGTGGACGTGCCGGTGCACTGCTATTCGTGGCCACCATGTTCCCACTGTCTGATGCTGAAAGCTTGCGCATGGGGCCCAGCAGGATCTGGAATGAGTGAGATGCAGAGGAGGTGAAGCAACAACTCCTTGCATTTTACCTCAAACTAAATTTTTCATATCCGTTTTGTTGCATGACCTGAAGTGCACTTTACAACTGTCACCCACTATATGACGCATGCTTACGATCAAAGCAGGAAGCAGTGGATGGTGAACAGAGCTACGGGCAGCAAAGTGGAATGGTGAGGAGAACCCTGACAATGCCTCATCTCGAATACTTTTGCCCTCAAACTCGACGACGTTGTAAGGAGTTGGCACGGTAAACTTCAAGGTGGCACTGAGAGCTAAATTTTCTTTTTATGAATTTACTTGCTAACCAAGTACTTTAAGACACCAAAAGTATACTGTGATATGGTGGAAGGGTATCTCACTAATAACGCTAATACAAGTGTCGTACAAATGACACTTGTACGCTTGTAGAAATACAGACAACAATATTCTCTTGTGCGCGCCTTCAAGCCTACAAGGGGAGCTACCTTGACACACATTCTGCGACAAAACAAAAATTGTCCAGAGGGGACCAGAGGGAGCCCCACAGCATTAATGAAGGCTCGTTTGATGGCTAGACGTGAGAAGAGCCACCAGAAAAGGCAGTGCTGCCAATCATTTCGGCAAAGACTGGATACAGAACGATCTCCAAACGACTTGCATTGGATCGAAACACCAGCGCTCGGGTCAGAGAACCAAACTAGCCTGTTTTGAGCATGGCTTTCTGCAATCCAGTGCCAAAGGTGTGCGAAAATTTCAACCAGCCCTCCCACCGTGTCTTGCAAGATCGCGACACCAGCTAGTGCCCAATCAAAACACTGAGGGCAGATTTATCTCGGAAATTTTTTTGTTGATTTCTTCGGTAATCTTGATCAGGCTGCACAGGCATATGCAGTTCTTTCTGCCGATTTTAAATATGTAATTACAGTAGAAATTTTTAATTAGAACTAACTGGAACTGTGTGTGACTGTGAAACATTAAAAAAGTGGGATGTAAGGAACTTTGAATTATTGAAACTCGTCAGACGTGGTCATTTACTGAATCTTCAGATTTCAGGTCAAGATCCAGTGCTGAAGGTGGCGCCAGTGAACTGTGGTACAGCACGTCGTCTCCCACGTGCTAGGGAGCGTTTGTACAGTAAATGCACGCCATACGCTCTCTCTACCAATAGGAACAAGTCGGCATTGTGATGGACATTTGAAGAGCACAGCATGTGATAACAAAAATACTCCCTCTTAAAAATTACATGATGCATGGAAATTATTCCGAAACCCTTCCTTAATAGGCCAAAACAACAATTAAAAACTCTCATCACGTGGCGAGCGCTGAGATGGTGGCGGGAACGAGCAAACTCTTGGCGAGAAAAGACGATCTCTCTCGTGTTCAAACAAATCGACCATCATGACAGCAGCCAACGATGCATGCCGACACACTGAAACTCCAAGGTGCTTTCCCCTAAATCTCTGTGTGTGGACGAATACTTGCCTCTGCAGATGTGGCACTGGGGACATCGCTCTCCGAGTGCTGAGGTGAAGTGTCCCTGCTCGGTAGGCTGGGTGTTGCAGGCGGAGGCGGCCTTCCAGGAGCGTTCCTCGAGAAGTGGCCTGCAACGACGAGAGGACAGCACACCTCGTTACATTTATAGACTACTGAATAGCACACAGAAGGTCAAATATGAAAAACTCAGTTTAAAAATACAGGCACCGTAATGTTTAATTTACTTAGGGGGTTTTGAACATGCGGTTCGCGGGCCGGTCTTGGTAAGGCTATCGGGCCGGTCTTGTTAAGGCTATCGGGGTAAGGCCTAGGATTGGGGGGCGTTATTCCTACGCTCCCGATTCCCTGTCACATGATGTCAATCTGGCCACTTCTGACACCATGTCGCGCGGTTGGTGCCGCAGGGGCAAGGATACACAGAGACTGACGCGTGCACACTGCTGCCTCAGACGAAAGTGGAATGCTGCTTTTTATTAGACACGAACGTATGCACGGTGCAAGTAACGGGGTGCCCCGTTCCAGTGGCGGCCTAATAGAAGGGCTGAATTGTGGCGACCTCTACACAAATAAGCGAGAACATTGATTCCCCTCGTTACTAGGCAGTGATCAAGCCAACCTGGCCAAGTAGTGCTCTGCCATCAAAAGCGCCTGCAAGAGTAATCAGCTTTGGGCTGTCCAGAGAGCCCACAATGGAGTGATCAGGCTTAGCCTGCCCGTACCGACATCTGAGAAGTCCACAGCACACTAGCCGCGTCTCTCAGGACTTTAAATAAAATTTCTTCATCCATCCATTCAGTCTTTTCTTGCGTATTGTGTACCTTAAACTTCTGATGCTATCTGTGCATGAAAACTGTACCGTGAAGTTGAACAAAAGTGCTCAGCACAGCCATGCCAATTATGTTTATGATGGAGCCCATTTCGTGACTGCATTCTTGGGCGGTCGGCAGCTTCAGGATATTTCCTCAGAGGTTTAAAACAACCATACACACCAATGCAAGCCTCGAGTTCCTCTTCGGTGCTGAACAAGATGGCGGCGCTAGTCTCCAGGTGCTCAAGGTCAGCCCATGGACCGTTGGTGAGCCGCTGGCTGGGAGAGTCCCCCACCCGGACTTCAAGGGTCAGCTGGAAGCCCTCAGGGTACCGGTCCAACTCCTCAATGCCATCGAGCTCGTGCCTGCATCAAATTCACACACACGAATGACATCTGTAAAAGACTGCACCAGTGCTCTAAGTTGAATCACGAAAGGCAAAAGAAGGGGGTGGCCATTGCTGCAATATATTTTTCTTTGCTTAAGCAGAATTCACTCTCTAATTCATCTGTAACTGAAGAAAGCACAGTCCATAAAAGAACTTTTATGACAGAACTATCTGTGCACCCAATAGAACAATGGCATACAACATAACATTGTAACA
Organism: Rhipicephalus microplus; assembly: GCF_043290135.1. Lineage (NCBI taxonomy): Eukaryota > Metazoa > Arthropoda > Arachnida > Ixodida > Ixodidae > Rhipicephalus > Rhipicephalus microplus. The sequence goes on along the minus strand of NC_134709.1, from coordinate 29,108,051 downwards.
AGGAAATAACACAAGCATGCAGAATTACATGCGTCATCCTGAGTGTAATAATTTTCATTTTTTAATCGCTACCTACACTTCACATTCTCGATTGAGACCTAAGTAGTTTTGCTACTTTATTTCATACTTTTCAAGTTCAAGTTACTTACGCTGTGTGCACAGCAGTTCATGGAACATTTTTACATGATTTTGCCTGCCCAAGCTGTCTGGCCAAGCAACTACTTTACTACAGCAATTAAGCCTGATTCAAGGTACACAGTTTCCATAATAATGACAAGACAAGCAAAGTTTAAGGAAAGAAACTTCCCTTCTTCTTTTTTTTCTTTTACAGAAGAGTAAACCTTTATCAAAAGTTCAATTTATTCAAAGTTCAAGCAGCCACCAAAGAAAAATTTTAACCAACCCACTGAACCTGTCTCTACGTACCTGCAAAATGTCAACTGGGATGTGCCAGCTGCCACGAATCCCGAGTACAGTTGGACTTGGCAGATTTTTATCGGCGAAACCTGTTAGACAAAACGCACAAGTATTTCAGCGAAGCATAAAAGTCGTCACTTTCTTCCTAGGTTGCAAGCGACCCGACCGACAGCACCAATTCTGAACATCACTGTTAGAAACAACATAATGCAATACCAGAACAACACAGCATCAAGTAACACATATGGAATCCTTGAAGCTATACACGGGATAGTAAAAAACAACTTGTGAGTGTGCACATAAATGTTTCTAGCAGCAGCAGCAACATAGAGGAGAACATCATTAATAACTAATGCCACAAAAGTCCTGGTTGAGTGCATTGTGCACTCCTCCACCTGCGTTTGGTTAGCGTTTTCTGAACCTCTTTATGAATTACGAACATGCCCATACGTCCAACCAAAATCTTCGGTACAAGTGCAACAAAGTTAACTTAAATTACGTTGGCGGTTAACTTATGAGCTTTTTTTTTGTACTAGAAGTATCTGAAAAGGAAAATTTGATTTCTAGAGCCTTACATGTTGGAACAATGAGGCAATTACGAGGCACATCACTGTGGAGTACTCTGGTTTCATTTAGACCCCCCTAAAGTCTTTTTTTGTTGATTCACACGTAAATCTGCTGTTGAGCCTTTTTATAAGAGAAACCAGGAAGTAGTTAGTGCCCCTTATACAAGTTTTCTCTCTTAAGTAGGGTACCATGTTGTAGATATCTGGTCAAGCCTTATTTCGATGCAGGCATACTTGTGTCTTACACCAAACTCTCCATCACATGAGTGTCTCTAATACAAGGTTTCAACTATAACCACGCATTTTCGAATTCTTAAACCAACCAAATGCAGCTGCTGTGGCCAGGATTTGAACCCCCATCCTCGTATTTGAAGAGTATCTGAAGAGTGCAAGTCAAAGCTCGCACATGCTAGGGCAATGGCTGCGAATGAATGAAGACGGTATGCTGTATATGCTTGTAGGCTCTGCTCACCGTATTCAAAAAGAAAGCAGGTCTCTGATCCAGTTTTAAGCATATGCTGCACTTACCTTCCCAAACGACGACCGAGCGTGGTAGACGGCAACTGTGACGTCTCCGGCAGCTGCGACGTTCAGCGGAATCGTCAGCTGCTTTTCTGCATAGTTGTGATGACTGCACAGTGTTCCGGTGGAACAAGGAATGACATGAAATTCATTGAGTCAACAAAATGAATACGGTTACACGCACTTGGTTTATTTCCTTTGTGACAGCATATCATCAATGGTTAAACCAGTGTTATTACTAGGCACAGGTCATGCTAAAATACCGCATTTACTAGCATAATAGGCGCACTATTTCCCCAGAAATTTCCGGGGTCAGGTTCGGGTGCACCTATTACACAGGGTGAAATTTCCAATAATATTATTTCTGGATACAACATATATCAATGATAATAACAATAAACAAGGACAAAAAAGAGCACTACAGCGCTCTTTTCTGTCCTTGTTTATTGCTTCCGCAGTCATGTTGTAACTACTAGGTTGCGCTGCTTGCATATACAGCTATGGGGCAGTTAAAACATTTGTACCGGAATCGAAGGCACATGCGATATCAAGATTTATTTTTTCCAAAAAAAAAGTGCACATTGAAATTGAGTAAATACAATACACTGCAGGAACAGTACAAATGAAGTCAAAGAGGCTAACACCTTTTACCAGGACACTAAATTGAAAAAAAATAAATAAATGTTGGATGGCAACACTGGAGTAAGATTCCTACAAGAACTTGCTGTGACATTGCAGATCTTCATGGTATCTGCAAAGACCTACTTTTTTTCTTTGTTCCTAATGTTAAAAAGACCTGCATTGCTAATTAAGGGAGCCAGATATGTATCAACGCCATTTTCAGTCAGTTCTGTCGAGCAAATATTGCCAGAATTCAAACAAAAAGGAACATACAGAAATCGACGACATCACGTAGACATGTGCTTACAGTTCAGCGAGATATCTGAGACATAGATGTTTACCTTCATGCTTTCACCCTATAACAAACCTGTGATGAAGAACTCAACAATTGCAGAGTTCATGAAGAATATTTCATCAACCTAAACTAATTCAGCTTATCACTTTAATGTCAACCTTAAAGGGCCACTCACCAGGTTTGACAATTTTTTGCTGACAAGCGCAATGCGTAGACGAGGCGTTCGTGATCACGTCTGCCAAAATTTGCAACGCTGTGCGCCGCCGAAACGGGCCAAATTTCAAGATGAAAGCTGCTAGCCCTCCCCTCTACTTGCGCACGCGTAGAGAATGAGGGCATGATGTGGACGTAGGAATGGCCCTACGTACACAGCACTGCGGTCACGTTGGTCCTCTACGTATACGACTCTCCTGTGACGTTGTCAACAATATACCACGTGACGTGGCAAAAATTATTTAACACAACATGCGTAGTTTATGTATTTGTTGCTTTAAAAGATGAGTAAAATTTGAAATAAATAATGAGACGCAATAAAAATTTGTGCACGTTTTTCTTACATTTTTTCCCCGTGAAATGCTACGAGATGCGGGGCTAATGTGCCAGAGTTTCACATGCGTTCGGGTTCTCACGGTCAGCGCATTAAGCAGATGACCACCGTAGAACGCTCCTACGCGTTTGCGCACTCATTGTGCTCATCTACTCTACCGCGTCTAAGCCAGCGTTTCCAAAGAATCCTGCAGAAACAGGCAGAAGACCACAAAATAACGCTGGTCAACAAAGCAACGCCGCTCGCGTGCACGGGGGGCTGGGCTTGTTCGGGCACATCATGCGAACGTCACCTCTTGGTCGGTTGCCGGAGAGGGTGGGGAAGAGGTTTGGCTTGCGAAGGCTATGAAGAGGAGCGGCAAGGGTTTCAAACTCGTCTCCTCTCACCCTCGTTTCGCACTGCTTCAAGAAAACTGTTTTCTCCGCTTGTAAGGAACCGATTCGAGAACTTTTTGTGGCAAAACGTTCCTCATCGAACACCCAACAACTTCCACTGTCTAACTAAAATTCGGTATGGGGCCTGGTGAGTGGCCCTTTAAGAGAAAGCGAAATGAGTACTAACACAATGTTATGACACCATTCACTGAAGGCCGTGACTCATGACAGATTCCACAAGTGCAGCCCAAAAATTACCAATTAGTATAAACTTCACTCACGCAATTCGTTCGTACTCTTGACATGTACTGTGTATCCTCTCCTCTCCAATGTAGACCTCAACAAAAGGCCGACATCCATCCCTAGGGGAAAGCAAAAAAACACAATTATAACTGAAAGTTTCAATGACCAATTGATTGAGTGGTTGATTGATTGATCGATCGATAGACAGAGTGACATTGTCTTAGGAACTCAAAGAAGCATGTGCAAACACCAAATCAAAGACATCGCGTCAGGAGGGTGGGGATAAGACACTTGTGCTCTGAAACTATAGGCATGGTCCACACTCCAGGGTAGTCTACACTCCGGGGAAGCCTTCACTCTAAATACAGCCTTTACGCCCTGTAGGGTCTTTTTGTTCTACAACAATAACAATCAAGCTTGAACTGATTTCCTTTCTCGAAATTCAGGGCTTGCCGCTTTTGCATCAACAATGTATTGTCACGCAGATAGCCTGCGTAACGTTCTTGACCTCGAAGTAGCAATCAGATGGCAACAACGCAACAAAAGGCAAGCAAGATAGGTGATGACTAATGCCACAGATGCCACAAATATGCCCTCTATGCTTTGAATGCAGACCACAAAATCATCAATGGCATCCTATTCGGCATAGTTGTTCCCAAAGAAGATCAAGCTCACCTAAGCTTCGTGAACATAGGCACAGGCTTCAGCGTAAGTGCCACAATCTGCAGCGGGAACCGGTGCGGCAAAACTTGGTGGTTCTGGGAGACCATCAGCGACATGTACTGGATATACCTGCGAGAAGGACCAATGTTTCAAGCCAAGATCGATTCAGACGCGAGCCGACGCCTATCAAAGGTGGGAAGACCACTAGCGAATTTCGTGGCCGAGTCGATATCTATACTCGACGACAACTTATCTCGACATTGGAGAGAAAGCTACAGAGACAGGGCTTCCACACATACGTGTTGCCCCGCCGCAAGTAGTACGGCAGCTTGCGGCTAGTTTCGGTTTTCCTCGCTCACATCAATAACACATTCAGACAAACATATACGTGAAAATTATGAATGGGTGCAACATTTGGATTGTTCAGTGTCCTTTAATGAGTACATTTTTCTCGAAGAACTAAATGCGATTGAAGCTGCAAACTGGCATCAGGAATGCCATTTTTCCTTGAAAAAGGGTAGACTGAAACAGTGTTGCTGTCTTAGGAAAAAAAAAAAGGAAAGCATTCTTGCAAGGAAAACAATAACTGTATTTTACCTACAATTCCTCGCAAATGTTTCAGTTTCATATAAAATGAAGCAGTATTTCAGCAAGGCAAATGAAAAAATCACGGGTAAATTTAAGTACTATTCTTTTTGACACGGCAACAGGCATGCGCTTTGCTTCTGTAGCTCCCACATTGCTGTCACGAAAAGTTGTCGCCGAGTATACAGCGGAACGCGATACGCCCGAGATCCTACGCCTAGTACAGTCAAGTTATCAAGACACGAACGTGCATAGAATGCAGCAGTTTTGCTTAGGCTCCCGCAAATTTTTGTCTCATATGTTCACTTTCTCTTAATATGTTTTCATCCTTTACACCCAGGAAAGGATAGCAAACAGGACTCGCACCCGGTTAACCTTCCAGCTTTCCTTCCTCTCTCTCCCATTTTTTTCCCACCTCATCCTCAAGTGGATTGCAGGCCACATGCTGTGAAACAAAGCACATCTGGATTCCCTATTTTGCATGTCTCATCAATCTGCACGAGATTCCGCAAGACTGCTGCGTGGTAGACACCGTCACAATCCGTATGAGGTGCAGCGCACTGGGCCCTCATAAATGTGAGTGCTCAATAGCGATTCCATGGCAACTTGTAGGAAACCACACTGCCCCACAAATGCAAGCTGCTATTGCCCCTCATATGCACGTGGCTACACTGCCGCCTCAGCCTTCCAACAATAGTAGAAACTCGACTATATGATTTAGAAGGAACCGCACAACACCATTGTATAAACCAGACATTGCATAAGCTGAAGATTGAATATTCAGGCAGAGACACTCAGTCCTGCTAAACAAAATGAACACTGAGAGCCCGGATGATCATATGACGTGAATGTGCACTTCTCTAACAAATAAGATTAGGTTATATTAGGTTACTTCATGCATATTAACTTAGACTAGCTTACCGTATTTACTCGCGTAATTCTCGCACTCGCATAATTCTCGCACTCCCACATCGCCAAACAAAAATACGTTTTCTTTTTTTTTTTCTCGAGTAATTATCGCACCCCCGAAAACTGCCGCAATAATGTCGTCTGCTCGTTCCAGCCACTGATGATGATAGCGTGCGCTGTCTGGCACCATCTCTTAAACATCAAGCATACTATTATTGCACGAAGACTCAATCCAATCCAAGCCAAGCCAAAGTGGCAAGTGCGCGTTGCGGCATGTTTTGTATGTTGTATCGGTAACCTTGTCACGTTATTTATTTATTTATCAATACTGTTGGCCGAAGGCCGTTACAGGGTGGTTGTGTTACAAGATATGCAATAAAAAAGGGAAAAAATGCAGTCGCAATCGAGGATAGACTAAAGGTACAGTACACGCAAGACACAATACAGTAGTACACAATATACAATGATAGAAAAGGTACAATGCAAGCAAGAAGAGCTATAGACACTAGTAAATCCTGGTACCATCAATTTTTCCGCAGTCGCTGGAGGAATCGGCTTTTATACAACAAGAAACGACAGTTTTCTTTAGGTAAATAGAATCTGCAATGTATAGGCTAGGTGTCTGCAGGTTATGGGGCAATATCGAAGCTACATGGCTGCTTTCAAGTTGAAAGTGATAGATCATGCACTAAACAATGGCAACAGGGCTGCCGGTAGGGCCTTCGGGGTCTAAGCTTTTTGTGCTCGCTACTGGTGATGGCCGTTGAAAGCCACCAAGAAGCATTGCGCCTGCCGTGTGCTTAAAACTGGGATTGATGGTAAACCTTATTTCTTTAGAAGGAAACTGCGGACGATTCTGTTAAATAGCCATCAGCACAATACTCGCATTCTAAGCTTATCATTGAGGGCTCCTGTTAAGCGAAAAACGCTACGCCCACAAGCTTTGCATATGGTATTTTGATTCTCGACTATTTGCTTGCACTTTTTGTGTCTCCAATAGGTCTTGCCTTGTGTAGAACCTGCGCTTTTATTGCTGAGGTAAGTCTTAATTGGTACTTCTCAAAGCTTGTTGTTTGTTGCTGGTGTAAGAAACCCGATTTGCGGCCACTTCGTTTTCTTTTTCGCACTGTACGTTTTCGTGGAAAGTCACCGCGTAATTCTCGCACCCCCCAACTTTGCATCGGTTTTCCGCCAAAAAAAAGTGCGACGATTATGCGAGTAAATACAGTATTTTAAAAGCAACAGTCCGGCATTTAACTGAAGATGTAACACAGTCCTTAGTGAAGTGTTAAAAATACTGAATTTAAATACTGAGGTACATTCCTTTCGATAAAAATGGTCAAATGGCTTGCACGTTAGCATCTAGTGTGAAAATGAAACCATAATAGTGACAGCTTTCTGCCCATGGTGTGAAATACAGTGTCACCACCATCACAAATTACCACAGAGTGCATATTGTTACAAGTTCGTGAAGATTTAGTTCATGCTAAATGCAACCTGCGTGGTTTGAATGAGGCACTGTTGGTGGAGTCGCACTTTATTAAATTTCATGGGACAGGAGAAAGTTAAACAGCATTCTGAAGATAGCTGCAACCCTCGTTATCAGATGCTCACAGCCTATGACCATGAGCTGTGCAATGGAAGACCTCCTACTACAATCAAGGTCCGATTTCCCGGACCCTCAAGGGACCGCCAAAACGTCCGGAAAATCGGGCAGCCCAGAAAAACAAATGCAAGCAAAAAGACACTTTTTAATAGGTATTTTTCGCTGATGGAGAGGGTTTCGCTAGTAGTGCAGGGTTTTCACTGCAGCGAATGCATCGTTTAGGTGGCTCTGGAAAGAGCCGAAAGAAAAAAAATCCGATGTGGCTGGCACTACCACACTTTTGTGTAAACACAAAAAAAGAAAGTCGCATAGTTTCTTTTGCATGACCTTCCACTTGCCCGCGATGATGTCACCCTCAATTTCATTTAACGTCATGCTGTCGCTGTGCGCCGATGAGAGTCAGTGCTCGCGTCAATTCCGCACACAGCTCGGGGTCTTTGTCAGCGTCGGCGTGCCTACAAGGGTTATGCCAGCTAGAATCAAAACACCAACAACGAGCAGATCATAGAAGGCAACGTCTGTTTGCGTGTGGAAGTTCGTCGCACACACTGACCACTCCGGGCGCGATGGCTGTCTCGATGTCCAGTATGAAACTCGTATGGCGAAAACAGTCGCGGAGGGTCTGTTGCGTGAGCGCCTTCCACGAGTCTACAGGCATGCCAACGCCAGACCACAGGTAAACAGCGTAGCTTTTACCGCTGTTAGGGCACAGGCTGCACAGCACCATGCGACCTAAGCTATAGAGGCATTTTCAGTTTCGAAGGTAGGAAAAATGGCTGGCGTCGATACTGACTTCAAGTCTGCGGTTAGCGGTAAAAGTACGGAAAATCGGGTGGCGAAAGCTATAAACATCCGGAATTTTTTCAGACTTTTTAATACATTGACTCTATGGATAACTTGACGGTGCCACTGATGAGTCCAGGAAATCAGGCATGTCCGGAATTTCGGGCGTCCGAGAAATCGGACGTCGGCTGAACATATAGTCCACAAAAACTTTCTAGGGGCCTAAATAAGATAAAGCTTTTATAAACTGGTAACTAGTTTGATGAATACACTCTGTTTAAGCCAAGCTTGTTTATGTAACAGCCCCTCAATGCTCATACAAATGAAGCACACTAAAAAATGAAAATGCACTGCCAGGAAAGTAAATTCTCCTACTATGATGGCTAAGTCCACTTGTGTCTCTTCTATTCATTGACACAAAGGCATGCCAGGTTTATATTAAAAAGCTGTATCATTACATGCAGTTGTACTTTTATTCTGAAACCAGTTCAGACCACGAAAATTGTGCACGCATTAGGTTAGAGTAAATACGATATCTTGGGGTGGGGGGGGGGGGGGGGGGGAGTGCTTTGATGGCACTGACATTGTATGAGGTAGGGATGGCATAACAGCGTGCCGTATAAGCGAGGTTTGGGTACATTACTGCTATGGGGGTTTCACCGAGGCCAAACCAATTTGTCGTAAAATGTATGCCATGCACAGAACACTGCCTGACCTTATCTGGGAAGGGCAGAGGGTGACGGGACACCGGCGAACAGCAAACATCTGCAGGGCTTCTTCGGGGCTGTCGAACAGGTGGCAGAACACCAGGAACGCCGACACCAACACTGCTGATGAACACTTGCCATCCTGCAGTGAAAGGTCCACAAAGGAAATGCAAACACAATTGTTGGGGTGTTACATCCCGAAGCCACAATATGATTATGAGGACACTGCAATGAAGGGCTCTGAAAATTTTTAAAATTTCATGTTTTTTAACTAAGTACACTTAAATCTAAGCCCATTGTCATGAGTAAGAGGGCGTGAGGCGGGTGCTAAGCACTGGAATGTGACATCGATGCGCGAGACCCCGATGGTGCGCATACGCGCCACATTCACGTTCAAGATTGGACACAGAGGCTCGTGGCACGCAACCAGAGCCGTAATGAAAAGTCCCAGAGGATGAGCCGTCACTGCGCTGTGGAGCTTTAATCTGCGAAGATCAAGAAGGGTAGCATCGCCACAGCGACAGAAGCAGTAGCTGCCCAGTTCTGAAAACTGTCAATCCCGTAAGACTTGAGTGAGACTGCTCGGACTTGCCGCACCCTTTCACAGCAGCTCCTGCGGCAACTACAGCTCTTCCACTTCGTTCCGGAATGGTTGCAGCCCACACCAGTCAATGGAGTGAGTCATCAGTGAGGCCATTGACAAGTTAGGTTTAACAATGCGGGCCGAAGGTGATGAAATAAGACCGGAACACCGGCAATGAAGACAAGCGGTTCGTTGGGCGGAAACAACCGACGTTGACTGTGGGAACTTGCAGAGGACGTCAATGACAGTTTCGAGAAACCGTCGACACGGCAAGAATGCAGTCGAGGCGACAACGAGACGACCTGTAAGGTAGTTAGATTACCAAGGCGCCATATTGGACAGGTAGCAGCAGCTAAGGCTAGAGAAGGGTATCAACTGGTCTACAGTCGGCTTTGGTTTGAATATGTACGTTTGGTTACCGAGCTAATTTTGTGCGTCTTGCTTTCTATTTTTTAGGGGTGATAAAGAGTGTTAGATTAATGTACATTTGGTTGTTCAGTTAATTTTGTGTGTCTGCATGTGTTTCTTTTTTGCTTTCTATTTTTTAGGGGTGATAAAAAGTGTTTGTATGGCCACCCCAGTCTCTCCCGATTGAATCCTTTGCAAGCGCTCCCGAGATAAATCGTGACACCCACAGACCTACAGCATTTCGTCTACATCAAATTGCGGCCCTCACAGCCAGGATCAGTCCCATGGCCATCAGGTAGATTGGGACCAAGCTAGCAGGTATTGGTTTTTAATCTACTTTAGTTCCTTTCAATTTAGGTCATATATTATACTACCATTAAAAACATACGAGCAATGTCCTCTATACCTTCCTTGGCTTCACTGTCTATCCATTCCACTAACTTGTGTCTTACAAAAGAAACACGTCCCCAATCGATTTCCCGATACATCCCCCAATCAATCCCCCCGTTTTATTCACATACTTTCTATTGCACTATGAAAAAATATATATACGTGCGACTCACGAGGCAGTGGACGACGCACACATTGCGGGTGTCCTGGTTCAGGTAGGCCAGCATGGAGCGGCATAGGTTGAACAGGGTGTGCAGGGGCGGGGCCTTCCGGGCCAGCCAACCCCGCTCGGTGACCTTGCAGTCGAACTTGGCCGACGAATAGGCACGGCCCGACACGTTGTAGATGGCATAGTGGCCGCGGTGTCGGGCGTCCAGCAACGTTCGCACGTCCTCCACGTGGTTGCGATATGCAGACTCCAGCCCTTCCGCGGGATACGACATAACTGCCCGCCATCGCGATAAAAAGAAAGGGACAACAAAATGTGAGGAGCCCTTTTCCCGATAGGGAAAATGGGAGCAAGCGAAGCTTGGTATGTGAGTGTCTGACCTATTTTTCTTTCATTCTCTCTATCACCTTGCACCATGCTCCCTCTAAACTTTTTCCTTCCTCCAAGCCAAGAATTGGCCCTTTACACACAGGCTTAGCATCACACCACTTTTGTTGCTACAGGCAACAACAATAGTAACGCGTGAAAATTAAATGTAACAGTGAAAAGCGACAATGAAATGCAGGAACATAGCATGGCAAGTAACCTATTTAAAGATCAGATTGCCATATCAGAAACGGCTGATCCCCAAAAAACCTACGATCAAGAGAGCATCAGTTGTTGGAAAATGGTGCACAAAAATACACATGTCTCACCCTCGAGGCCCTATTTGCGTACACCTGCACTTCTGTACACTCATCAGCACCGGTTTTTTGCTAAATATGCCATCACCACCGTAATCTGCAACTCACAGAAGCTTTGCTTAAAGACTGTAGTCTGACTGACAGTTTGGTGGTTCGCAATTAGGTGAAGATATCGTACTTAAATTACATGTTATCCGAAGCGTCTTACTGAAAAGAGGGTCCAAGTGATGCAATTTACTAAGATAAGATAACGAGCAGGAAAACGGTTGCCAAGGGAGGAGAATCCAAATGATGATGGTTAATTAATAACACTCAGAGAAAATGAAAATCAACTGGATGAATGACTGCTCGATTGACTTATTTTTCAACTAAGTGAAAAAATTGCAGGAAAATATGTTTACCAGAACGTTTACTGAAAAAAGTGGCATTGGGACAGGTCATGCAATCGAGAGATGAGGCAACTGGGAAAGATTTGTTGAGAAAGGGACATTCTAAAGGTAACAGTGAACATCGTATAGGAAAGGTCATCACAAGTAATCAAATACTCACCTGCAATTCTACTTGTGATGTAGTTGAAATCCAAGTCAGCCTTGCCCATTGTCCTGAAAGAGTAAAACAAATATCGCAAAAAAGGAAAATCAATCAAAGGCTCGCAACTTTTTTTAGACACAACCTAATGAAATGAACAGATAATGTAGACCATGCCTCACTGTAGGTTTCTGGCAAATTTGGCTATCTGTTTTTTTTTTGTTTGTTTTTTTTTTTTTTTTCACTTAAGCTGAGCCACTAGACAAGCCTAAGGTGTTTTACCTTAATCAGAATGCGACCTCCGCGGCTGAGATCGAAACCACGAGCCTTGCGTTAGCAATCGAGCACCATGATCACTATGCCATCGAGGCAGACGTCTTTCTTATTGTATTAACTGTTTCTGCACAATCTACTCATCGCACAACTTCACCTATTTTCTTGTATTTTTTTTTACCTACATAGCGTGTCCACTCTACAAAGTGGTGCTCAGTTTTGTCTTCACGCCTCTTATTTGTATAGATGCTTCGCGAGTACAGTTTGCATTCGCACTTCTGTATGATTCTTCATTGCTTATAGTATTAATAAAGAAAAATGCCCCGCCATGATGGTCTAATGGCTAAGGTACTCGGCTGCTGACCTGCAGGTCGCGGGATCGAATCCCAGCTGTGGCGGCTTGATTTACTACACGCGATTTTCTACAGATACTACGTCCAGCCATCTAGCCCCGCTGCGGTGGTCTGGGGGCTAAGGTACTCTGCTGCTGACCCGAAGGTCGCAGGATCGAATAGCGGCTGCTGCAGCTGCATTTTCGATGAAGACGAAAATGCTGTAGGCTTGTGTGCGCGTATTGGGGTGCACGTTAAAGAACCCCAGGTGGTGGAAATTTCCGGAGCCCTCCACTACGGCGCCTCGCATAATAATATGGTGGTTTTGGGACGTTAAACACCACATTTCAATTAGATAATTGATACAAAATTAATTGTAAAGCATCGTCAAAGAGTTTAACGACTGTGTGTGAGTGTGTGTGTAAATGCCTGCCTTTCCCATTATAAATATCTAGTGTAAAAATAATTTATTTTGCACATTATTGCAGCACTGAGAGCAGCATGTAGAAATGATTCGCTCTAAGGCATAGTTCACTGAGGACTGCCACTAGTCGCTACGCACTGGTAGCAAATAATGAAAAAAAAAATTTTGCAACGATTTGTGACAGCTTGGACGAAAACAAAACTTGAAGTACATAAACAGTGAAAAAAAAAAGTGAACTGCACGCATTTTTACAAGGGGCATCATACCAGCAAAGAGGGCGTACCTAAACCAAGGAAAGGAATGTAGAAAGAAAGAACCTGCGTGGCGTCATAGTGGTTATGGCACTCAAAAGGTCGGGAATCGAATTCTGGCCACAGTAACCCCCCTACGACAGAGATTAAATTCCGGAGTTCTTAAACTTAGGTGCATGTTACATAACAACACCTGTTCACAAAATTTCCACCACGTCTCTCATAATCGTAATTTGCGAGAATTCATGTTCCGGTAGTTCCAATATGTAAATTTCCGCAAATTATGACTGAGAAAACTAGACGGGTATTACCTACAGAGAAACACGTATAATGTATATTTCATTATACAATTGACATCACAGATAGTGAAAGCAAAAATGAAAGGCGGACACAAGACTAACCAAGAGCAGCAAAGAATGTTTACGGACTAAAATACGCAATTCATGCACATGACAATCAAGCGTACAGCCGTCAGCGTATCCGTTTCTTACGCTAAGTTGATGCCGGCGTAAGTTATGCATGCATGTCCTGTCGAAATACTGGCTAGAAACTTAAGCTGCGAATGGATTATCTGTTCGTTGGATGCCACCTATCACGTTTGATTTTCGCTGTTGAAAACGCCCTCTTTTATGTTCTCTTGGAGAACGATACAGCTTCCACAGTTTCTGGAATGATTAGTGCCCTGCAGCCACCCGACACCTGCCATGGTGATGGTAGCATGCGCATTAAACTGGAGAAAAACAAGCGCCGGCACAATTATCCGGGCGCAGTGAACACACACAAGTGCGTAGGCGGAGGAATCAAAATGGCGGCCACGCTGCGGCCAAGGCCGCAGAGGTGGCACCTGTTCTTTCAAAGGGTGACACCACTCTTAGCGGGGACGCGTGTATCGAGGCACTCTGGCTTAAGTAAAAAACCAGACTTGTACATGTTACAGAAACTGGAACGGACGCATTGTGCATCACTCACTGTTGGGCCATGTGCATGACCTTGGTGGAGGTGTCGCCGAGACGCTTGAGCAGGCTACCAGCGCCGCCACGCAGCGACGTCAAGAGGCCTGCGCTGCCCCAGCCTCCTTCAGCTGCCGAGGGAGGAGGAGCAGCTGCGGAAGGCGTCGTGTTCCCGTGGACGTTGAGGCTCGGTGGAGGTGGCCGACTGGGCGGTGCTGTGAACAGCAAAGCAAAATAGAGGTCGTGGTAAGCCACTAAAACCATGATAAACTGCAAGGGTGGGCAAGTAGGGGTGGCAGTGCCAAGTGTTACTATGTAGAGCCAAGGAAGAAAGTGACAAATAACATAGAGAAAGATGACTCAGTCGGGTTCCACCACCCCATTTGGCGCGCATCAAAAACAAAGATAACCGAGAGCACGTGGCAATATGAGAGCCTCAATGGATTGGGACATAATGAACACAATACTGCTGTTACAACAGTCGATAGCTCTACATGGGCCAACACAAGCTAACGTTAGTGACCACTTAGCCAATATCCAGCCAGCACTAAGCAAAAAGGCATGCCACTCACTGGAAGTCGAGTTGGCCACGCTGTGTATAGCTGCACTGGTGTCGCCCTGGGATAGGCCTCCCGTCACCGGGCTGGATCCGCGCAGCCCTGGCGAGTTCTCCAGCTGCACGTTCTTGGCCTCGCCCATCTCCTGCAGTCGCTCAGCCACGTCGATGATCGTGGGCCGTGATGTTGGGTTCACCTGAAGCATGCCCCCTGCAGGCACAGCACAAGTGATGTTCACGAAAGAGCATGTGCATAGATACAGTAGACCACAAAACAAATTAATCAATTTCTCGGGTTTTGAGCAACAATTTCATGACATAATTCGAACTCGAAGGGGCCCCAAAATTTGTTCGAATTAAAAGAAGTTTGAATTAATGAAAGCTAGATAAACGGAGCGCTCTCCATGCAGTGGCGCATGTGCATTGAGCTAACACACGAGGGGGAAGTTTTAGAAGACTTACATTTATTCACAAATCACAGGACATCTGTTATTAATTGAAGTAATCGGTGATGCGCGTCTGCACATGTTTGCCTTGCAGCGAGTCGATCAATTTTGCAAGCAGCTTGCAAAGCATTTCTACTTCGGCTTCAGCATCCTCCTGGCAAGAGAAGTTGCGCGCGAGAATGTCCAGCGCCTACACTTTCTAAAGACGACGATAACAATGACTGCTGCGTAGCAGAGCCTCTTGCTCTCCGCTACGCAGCCGCAGCATGGCCAGCATGTGACGAGAAATGAGGAGCGTCTCCACGCGGAGAGAATTTCAGAGAAAACCAGCACTCCACGGCAGCTTTTTTTTTTTTTTTTTTTTTGCTCTCTTCGCGCGTGTCGTTGAAAGTAGGAGGATTACGTGGCAGGGAAGGGAAAGGGAAAAGCGTGGCACTGGCACGTCAAAGACACCCCCTCTCAAGGCGCAGACCTGTGCTCCCGCAAGGGACAAGGGCTGCAGAAAATAGTGCCTTTTTCCTTTCCTTCAACCACACAATCATTCAACACAGCGATGGCTTTCTTTTTTTTCCTCTCTCTCTTCGCGCGCAGCGTTGGAAGAAGGAGGGTCTTTACGTGGCAGGGACTGAAAAGGGAGAAACGTAACACGGGCGCGTCGCAGATCGGCATTTGAGATAGAGCAAACATTCCAACGCAGCCTTTTCTTTCCTTTTCATTTCCTTCGCGGGCAGCGTTGAGGTGTCGCAGGTGCCACGGCGGGATTGGGCAGGGTGCTGAGAGCATTTTTGGAGCGCAGTATGTTCGAATTAACCATCGTAAGTGATTGGCCGTTCAAATTACCGAGCATTTTCGCCCATTGGAATACACATAGCTTTGACGGCATTTCATCGCAAGTTCGAATTAACGGGAAGTTCGAATTAAGCATGTTCGAAATAATGAGATTCGACTGTACAACTATGACAAAGCTAATCAAGCCAACCAACAACTAAAAAAAAATCATGGCGGACATTATGTTTTGTTTTTCAAAAGAGCCCTGCAACACTTTTTGAGCATGGTCAGAAAATGCTGCCGATCGGTAGTAAAGGCTCCCGAGAACACGCAAGCCAAATATTGTAGTGCAGCAGCTGGCGTGGAATTCACAATAAGTTATCAAAATCATCTAAAAATTGCTTTCTCTTCTCTCGACAAATGACAGAAGATGCTCAAAAGTCCCTCATAAAAAGCCTTCTATCTGCCATTGGCCGATTCAAACATGCTCGGCCGTTACAGGAATCGCCACGGGTGGCCGCAACTTGTCCACGCGTACGCGCCCGATCACACTGAAACATCTGTTTATTCAAAAAAAAAAAAAAAGTGCTCAAGGTCCCGACGCGTGCGCGACGTATTTTCTTCGCCCCTACCATCCCTGCCTACTTAGCTTTCAGCACTTTCGTCAGTACCAGAGAAGAGAAAATGCGATTGCAGCATGTGACAAATCTCTGCTCATAAGGGACAGATTTTTTCAATTTTCGCTGCGTTGAATTCGAGAGGCAATGAGCCCTTTTAGTAAATCCATTCCATGGTTACTTGAGAAAGTGTTTCAGGGTCTCTTTAACTATAGTGTAATCATTTGCCTTAAATTGAAGAAAATAAAGTGAACAAAAAATTGCCTGTTCTGCTGGTGGGATCTAAACAGATTCTTCTAATATGTAATTAGGTTTGAAGACTGGCGTTTATGGGTTCTGAATTTAAAGGTTGTGGATTCAGATTCCACCAATGGCAAGAGTGATTTTTTTTTTTTCACTTTTATTCCTTTCATTTTAGGTCCATATCATTGGACTACAATTAAAAGGAGCTAGAATGGAGTCCCCCGCCCTACTCCCGCACGATCTTCTTGGCCTACACGGTAACTGTCTGCTGGTTTCATTGGCTGCATCTAACAAAGGAACAGGCCACTCGAACGACTGCCCTTCTTTCAATACAATGCCGAGGCATGTCATTATCAAAATGCAATCACTGCGACCGAGATTGAAACTGCGACCTTTAGTCAGCTGCCGAGCACAGTAACCAGTGTAGCACCGAGGCAGACCGGCCACAAAAATGCAGCCAGCAATTGGCTGTCCATCAAAAATTGGGGCTCACCAAGACGCACTAAGACATGTTCTTCTATATAAAAAAAGCTGTTCTTTCAAATTTCGAAGAGCTCCTATACTGAAGTACTCAATAAATATAGAGATATCATCCACAGTGAAGCCTCGTACAGTTCAAAGAACTAAGCTCCCTGATATGCCAGACATAGGTAAGGCTACCACCTATTTAATACACCCTACCTCTTTACATAGAACACCACCAAGACATACATGTGCCCTGTATTTTTTGTGCAAACGCACAGAGGAGTGAATTGAAGAACGCCATGTCGGCAAGCCCAAATCGAAGCCATACAGTACCTGGAAATGTAGAAGCATTAGACTGTGCTCGCAGAGAACATCTGTTCCTCTAAACGGGGCCCTGCAACACTTTTTCAGCATGGTCAGAAAACACTGTCGATGGGTGGTCTAGAATCCTGAGAACACCTATGCCACGTGCTATAGAGCAGTTCACGGTTCATGGTTCAGAATTTGCAATTTAGTCTGCAAGTCAGCTAGAAATTGCTCCCTGTTCTGTCGACAATAGACGCCACATAACACACATGGTCATGCCAAAAACACAAAGCCCACGACCATTGGCCAATTTCAGCATCACTAGCTACATAGCGGTCACCGTGAAATGCGGCCATGAACTCGCGCTCACACTGAAAGGAAGCAGTCTGTTCGATGAAGAGAAAAGTGCTCAAGGTCATGATGCGAGCTGACCGAAAGGAAGCCGTCTGTTTGATGAAGAAAAAAGTGCTCAAGGTCATGATGCGAGCTGGCGAAGGGACACATGATCTTGCCCTATTCTCATTGCCCCTCCGTAATTTCCAGTGCACTCACTGGCACAAAAGGCGAGCGAAAGCACTTGATGTGTGCGACAGATTCCGGTAACTCAGCTCGTGCTTGAAAGATTCTAAAAATATCTGCGGCAGTTGATTCACGAGAAAATGAGCTCCTTTAATGATACCATTCAACGATTACTTGGAAAAGAGTTGCAACGCCCATATGGCCTCTGTATGACTATCTGTACATGGAAAACACTGCCAATCTGCACTCAAGGCTCCCGTCAACGCACATGTCAAATCATTGCTGTACATGCAGCAGGGAATTTACAACTTCGTAGCAAGAGTGCAACAGTAAGGCCAACCAATCTGCACTCAAGGCTCTTGTCAACGCACGTGTCAAATCATTGCTGTACACGCAGCAGGGAATTTACAATTTCGTAGCAAGAGTGCAACAGTAAGGCCAACCTAATATACCCCACACTCATCTGTATATGTGCAGTGCTGAGGTTGCGGAATAAAATGCCAAATGAAGAAAAACTGTTCCCAAGAGACATCAATCCGAAATGCTCTTTGGAGCAAACATAATGAAACAAACTTTCTTACTTTAGTCATCTCATGCAAGCTACAGTTTCAATGGAGCGAAAATCAATGCTAGTCGAAGTGGAAGGTTAGAGGGGCCCCGCAACACTCTTCCAGCACGGTTAGAAAAGGCTGTTGATCGGCCATCAAGGCTCCTGAGCACATGATAGCCAAACATTATTGCGCAGCACACGGTCTGAAATTCACAATAAATTTTCAATGTCCGCTGCAAATTACTCCCCCTTCTTTCTACAAATGATGCCATATACTCAAATTACCACGCCATATTCGAAAATTCACGGCCATTGGCTAAATGGAGCATCGCTAAGCTGTGTAGTTACTATGGTCCCCGCAAGAGGCTGCTTCGCGTCTGAACGCACACTTGCTCACGCCCACATTGCAAGTTAGCCACACGTTAAAAGAAATAAAAAAAAGTGCTCAATGTCATAACATGCAAGCAACATATACCCCTGTCACGCTGGAGGTGTTAATGTCATTAGGTTCAAATGTCATTCAGAGCAACGAATGCCATTCGATCCGTGGCGGTGCTACACAGGAACGCAGGAGTGCTACATAGAAAAGCAGCTTCTCACCGATAGCACACTCGCTAGCACGAAAGGAGAGAGAGCACCAAAAAAAGCATTTGACAAATCACCGTAACTCCACTTGTACTTGGTGGATTAAATGAACTGTATCAAACAGATCCCACTGACAGTTATACACAAAGAATGCAACCAGCAGTCATAAGTAACTGAAGGATATATTTACAACAGCTGATAACTGATAATGATAACTGATGACTCTACGGCCAAGCTGTTAGTGCCTTACAAAAAAAAAAAAAATTAACATCCCACCTGACATAACCTTACAGGCCCTTACAGGAAAGCCTTCGGCAAGGCTCCAACCGGCACAGCACGAGCACCACGGCAGCATGCTAGCAATTTCTTCGAGAATCCTATTGATCATGAGGATGCGTAGGCAGAGATTTTTTTACAAGACCGGGCACTGCAGAAGAAGGGAGGCCAAGAACACACCGCACGGCACGACACACGTCTCCCGCACACGACTGCTTGCCAGTAGCCAATGACAAAAACCACTTGCAGCCAAAAGGCGGCAACGGTAAAAGTTGAGAAAGGCCGGAAGTGCGACAGAGGCACCCCTACAACCAGCCGTAAGGCTTCGTTTCCACTTTTTCCGTGCATTACTGTGAGCACCGACCTGGAGACAAACCAGCGCAAAGGTTGAGGCATTCAGTCACATGCAGGTATTCCGTCCCATCTCATGCTTGAATGAACTGGTACGAGAAGTTAAAAAAAGTAGCCACCCATCAAAGGGAGGAAGCTGGGATAAAGATGATTGAGAAAAAAGTTTGTATGAGAAGCCAAGAAATGCTGCAGTCCCATCCAGCACCTTTCAACTAAAAGCCGCTACAGCTTTGGGAATGCTGCACAGAATTGTTGAAGAGTAGTTCCGATGGCACTCAGCATGTGACAGACGGGCACTGACACTTGAAGAGAAGCAAAAAAAAGAGAACACAAGGACACAAAGTAGTGACGTGAAAAATTAACAAACAAAAGCGAAAGCACAATGCCCTATAAACTCGCACGCACTCTGCGACAGCACTATAAACTGCAGCTGAGGAACAAGGCTGCGGGAAAAAAACGTAGCAACGGCAGTAAAACATAAAGACTCAACCACAAGATGCCGTGACCAACACATGATGCAGGAGAATGCTGAAAGTATAAAAGACAACTGTGACAACTCTGTACGCACACAGTAACAGCCTATGGTATGCGACAGCTGACAGCTGAATGCTGCTGCCTAGCTGGCAGCTCCAAGAGCTGCCAAAATACAAGGTTAGAAGTGCGTCACAATGACGTCGATGCTGCGTAAGTGTCACTAAAGGAAGCTTTTAAAAAGTCACAGAAGAGTGCGAAAGGGTTTGCGAGCACTCACGTATGAGATCGTGGAGGATGTCGAAGCTCGTGTTCCCAGGGGGAATGCTGTAGTTGGCGTTGAGGATGCGGAGCTTGGACGAGTCCGGGAACGGGTGCTCGCGAAAGCACAGGAGGAACAAGACGCACCCCAGAGCCTGTGTCGATGATGGCACGCACGCAATGAGAGCATGTCAACAAACACGAACACCTTTCATTAGCAAAAGGTACAGTCGTCAACATTCTCATCCTGTTTTTGTCCACTGCACAACAAAGGCCTCTCTCTACCAATGATCTCCTGTTTACCCCATATTGTGAGAGCCAATTTAATTTCATCCTCACCAAGTTCTCAATATCGTTGCTCCATCCAACTTCCTGCCTACCTCGACTGAGTTTTTCTCATTCCTTGATAACCATTCTGTTTCTCTATAACAGGTGCAGTACACTGAACAAAAACTGGTTTCAACAGTTTGAGAGTAGCTCCCTAGCACCTCGCGATATTGTCTATTGTTAGAGTAAATGCGCTGTACCTTCAGTGAAACTACGTTAATATGCACCTGCCAGGTTCGTCGGCCTAACTACGCACTAAGCGTACTTCGCA
Organism: Rhipicephalus microplus; assembly: GCF_043290135.1. NCBI lineage: Eukaryota > Metazoa > Arthropoda > Arachnida > Ixodida > Ixodidae > Rhipicephalus > Rhipicephalus microplus. The sequence goes on along the minus strand of NC_134709.1, from coordinate 29,087,210 downwards.
TTAACCACCCGCAACAAATTTGCATCTCCTGACACGCGCCATCACCGCCAACAAAGGAATAAGTTCAGTGCCACAGGAAATGCTGCCTAAGGTGACCACCGCCAAGCCATTTCTTTTTGCCAAAGCGCAAAAAAGATTCTGTCACTCTTGCAGAACTGTCCGATAGCACCCGGTGGTGACTCCAATATACATTTCGAAACTACTGCGGGGTCTGGGTTACGCAGCGTGGTACAGCTACAGAACGAACATGATCGGCTGTCCGCGACACACGAATTACGCAGTTTGCTTCTAAATAAAGACTGACACAGTTTTTTTTTTTTTTTGGGGGGGCGGTATGGTCACAGAGAGCCAAATTGCGTACTGCATAGGTAGTTGCGTGCAGCGCTTCGCCCACTCAACACACAACGGTACTGCCAATCTGCTTGCATTAGAAAGAGCCCACTCCGCTTCAAGCCATGCACAGATGCAGCGAGTAGCCTGTTAAGATAATGCAGCGCAACGAACTTTCTGCAAGCATTGCACTCTTCGCGATGCACTAGCAGTCCTGACAGCAGACGGAGGAGCGTTTCGGCTGTCACTGAATAAACACGTGCAACAGTGCCACGCTTGCTGTACAGTGTGCATACAGCAAGGTTTCTCGGTGCCCACAGCCCGCAATGCTGAACTCCGCAACAGCTAGAAGCTTGGGTTTCTGCAAAGTGTTGTGTTCTTGAACATGATTGATTGATTGATTGATTGTTTCATAGGTGGGGTTTAACGTCCCAAAACCACCATATGATTATGAGAGATGCCGTTGTGGAGGGCTCCAGAAATTGGGACCACCTAGGGTTCTTTAACGTGCACCCAAATCTGAGTACAGGGGCCTACAAAATTTCCGTCTCTATCGTAAATGCAGCCGCGGCAGCCGGGATTTGAACCCGCGACCTGCGGGTCAGCAGCCGAGTACCTTAGCCACTAAACCACCGCGGCGGAGCAGTGCGTGCTTGAACACAGTATCGCTCGACGTGGCAGCAGGGTTTGGTGACCCAGCGCATTCAGGTAGTCACCTACTAAAAGCGTGCAGCAGGCTTAAAATAGCGTTACACCACATGCGTGTGCCCGAGCAGATAGGCGAGAATCATTTCATCGATAAGGCTTCTGTCGGCGATAAGCCATACCGGCACATTTGTCAATGGTCGCCACCTCGCATTCGTTTTTTCCTTATGATTACCCACAAAGTCTTCGCCACAATCACGTGGAAGTAGGAATAACTGATCGGCTGAGCTTCGCACTTATCAACATGATGGAAAAATGTTCATGGCACATTGTGGCACCTGCAAGTTCAGCGGCGCAGTAAAATTTTTTGGTGCAAAATTTTATCGTGGTATGCAGTTAGTACGCACTAACCGGTAAGCATAAGACGAACACTCTGGCTTAAGCGATCCTCGAATGCATTATTAGTCTGTACGAGACTCTGTCGGGGATTCATTGCAACTACGTTTTAATGTTAGTACACTTACTTGAAGCCTGTACACACTGACAAAGTTTGACTGTACTGTGCCATCATCATCAAACTGTAGCTAAGTCCAGCAAAACTAATCTCTGTTTTAGATTACTTTACGTCCAGTTCATTAATAGTGAATAGTTCTTTCCGATAAAGGTAATTGAAAAACATTTATTTAATCTGGCTTTGACCAACAGCAAATCTTAGTACTGCATACATGACGCTCATAATAGTGTTGTATACATAAGAGCTAAACGTATTGCACGCTGTGCATGCTGGGAACTTCTGCTCATGCACACTTTGCAAGACACAGTATTAAACCTCGCTAATGACCAAGTTCTCCCTTGAACAACGGATCACACTGTGAATAATACATACAACAAACCTGACAATATGCCAATTAAAAAAAACATGCATTTCAATAGGGTTGTTTCAAGTACACTTTTTTTTTTTTTACTGATGGGTGTGCACTTTGTTAATGGCAACTCAGTTAAGTATGATGCAGAGGTGGCATGAGAAATGAGAGATGCTGCAGCAGACATCTTAATTGTTTAGTGTAGAAACAGCGCTATTACAGGATGCAGAAGAATGCGCACACAAGAAAAACTACATTTCGTGCATATGAGCATTCTTGTATGCCAAGCTTATATGAACAGATGTGACATGACAACTTTCAGCGGCACAGCAACAAATGAAATGTAATGCCGGTGTGGAGTGTGACTTCGGACTGCATTCGGGGCACATCTAGATCAGATATATTGATAGCAATAAGAAATGGTCACTGCTATGCAATCCAACAGTGTAATCGGTATCAAAATTGACACAGACGTCAGCTAAACCACAATGCACAAATCGCGCATGATCCAAATAGGGCCAGATAGCAACTCAATGCTACCACATTACAGCCCCCCCCCCCCCCCCATTTGAAACAAGCCTAATCCAGATCAGTCCTCCAGATCAGTAATCCAGATCAGTAATTAAATGCAGGAGTTCTGCTTTAATAGAACTACTTCAGAGATCACTAACAAGCAAGGAGGAAAAGTTGAAAGCAAAATAGTCAAGGCCCTCACCCAAATGTCCATGGCCTCGTTGATGGGGTAGTTGTTGTACGTGTCCAACACTTCCGGCGGCCGATACATCGGAGTTGTGTTTTTACACATCTGTCATATCCAGAAAAAAATAAAAACAAAAATGTGTAACACAGCACAGCTTTCGTTGAACTTGAAACGCACAAAGTCAGTCAGAAGTGCTGCTGCAAGCAATCGATTTTTAGTATGTTACACATACACACTTCTGGCTATTTTCTGATATACAGTAGACTTGTTATACGAAACCTGGAAAGACCAGGATAATATCTTCAGTTTTAGAGGAATTCCACTTACTGAGAGAGTAACAGGAATGCAGAATAAAGATACTAAACTGCAAGTGTTAGACGCAGTCATACCATTTAGGCAGCAACGCACTTAACTCTTTCGTTACCAAGACTATTCAAATCGATCACCAGTGATTGACACATAGCATCACATGTTAAAATTGCTTTTCACACAGCCAGCACTTCCTAGTAGTTAGTCCAGCCACTCAACTTTCAGAACCAATTTGAATTTGCCAGTTTTCGCAACTTAGTGAATTTTGACAGAGCTTTACACGAACCAATGTACATGTGTGGTTGGGAAAATGCACTTGGCTAGCGAACTTGACTGAAGTATGTGCCTATCGTGGTTAAGCTGTAGTAACATCAAGGTTCTGTAAAGAAAAGAACCTTTGAAAGTCAAATATCAAATTAAGGTGTCAGTTTTGCAATCTAACAGTGTTGAGCAAAAATAATTGACAAAAATTTATGCCAGCTATTCAATATAGGGCTGTTGCCAGGAGTCGGGTGGAATTTATTCTACAAAAAATATTTTCGAAGGTCCGCCGCGTGTATAAAGTGTGGAGGTGGCCTTCTCAGCCAGTTTCCAGCCAGCTTTGGTTTCGCTCGTATCATTGTATCAGACACAAGGCTGCATCTAGTGTCACTCATTTTTTTTTAGGATGACCATAAAGTGACAAAAGAATTGTTTGCGTAGTTACATACACAAGGTTTATTCATGAGTAATGGCACGATAAATTGCAATAAATGTTTGTGTAGTTCACATACATACAATAATGAGTGCATGAAGTGGCCTCAAGCGGAAACTCTGAGAGAAAAATGTCACTTTTGATCCAGTTAGCATCATTTCACTATGCACGCTTTTGAGACATCGTTCAGTGGTCATCATTTGAGTCTGAACTTGTAAGTAGCTCTTCGTATGATGGGGCTGGCACCCTATAAATCAAATTCTGATTCGGCATTTGACCAGTGTTTCGGAGGAATAGCACTTTCGCAGCGCATGCAAACTGCACATGTGAGCGCAAAGAAAATTGCATGGTTGCATGCAAGTTTGGAAAGCAAAAAGCAGGGAACCTGCAACAATCCCTCGCCTTATCACTAACAAGACAAAAGCCGTTTTTATGGTCCCAAAACGATAAACACAAACCACAGCAGCGTCGTTTCAGCATCGGCATATGAACAGACATGATTTCATCCCTGGGTACAATAAACAAGAGCTTAACAAAATAAGTAGCCGCCCTTTGTGAGATTTTAAACCAGACAGCCGTCATTTTTGCAGGCACAAAAAGTGGGAGCACCCTGAAGGACATAACTGAATCTAGCCGGCGCACCACCGTACGAAAGCAGAAAAAAAAAAGAAAAGCGAAACTATTGATGCAAGAAAATGCCCTATGTATTCTTGCAATGTAGCAGCGCACACCAAATGAAAGAAATGATTAAAGAAGGCACGCATTTCAAATTACACAAGCAATGATGTACATATTTGTGATTGACCATATTGAAGGTGTTTTTAGAGGCAAAATGTGTACGTCGTTCACCTTGAAAGAGTTAAGAGAGTTCCCTTTCTGAGAATCTATTGTTACCTCGATCATGACACATTGTTGATTAAAAGCACAGGCTTCTTGAAATGAGTGGACAGTTTGTTCTCGTTAGCTTTACTGCAGGAGTGCAAAAGATTGAAAAAAAAGAAAAAGGACAATAAAGACATCTCCATAATTTCCTGTTTTAGTATTTAGTGCCAATAAGATGGATGCGGACAAATTTCAATAAAGGCTTGACAAGGTTTGCGTGTACTATTACTTGGCAAGCAAAACATACCATGTCTGAGCATTGAGGCATGCAGAAACAACATTTCAAGGACCCTTAAACAACCTTTTAAAACCCAGAGGACGAGCGTTCCCCAGCTTTTTGGAATAATTAGGTGATGCCAGCAGTGTCTGTTTAAGTGTCAACACAAGAAAATGAGCCCTTGATTGGTCCATTTACAAGGGGTATCCTGCCCTGCCTTGCCACGCGCTCGCAAGCCCGTTCTGTCTTGTCTCCCGCGGCTATTGTGAGAGATCTACTGATATCACTTCGTGTTGCGTTTTTTTATTTCTGCAAGAAGAGACAGCAGTGCGAAACCAAAAGCACGAAATTCTGATAGGCTCAAAATTTATTGCCAATTGTGCATGAGCTATATAGAAAAATAAGTGGAGAGGAGCCGATAGTGCCCATAGGAAGGGCAGCGAAGGCCACAAGGAGACCACTCTCGCTTTTGAACTTGGAGAGTTGTCCAGCGGTAAGGATTGCCAGAACTCACCTCGTCTTCGACTAGGCTCCGCTGGATGGCCGTCCAGTAGCTGTCGGGCTTGTAAGACTTTGTCGTCGAGCTGCCAAAGTCGCACAGCTTGATGGTGCCTTTCGAACTCAGCAAGAGGTTCTCAATCTGCGAACCAAGTAGAAGAAACCAGAAATCTCAGTCACATTTTGCTTTTCAAACCCACAGAACAAATAAGTATGACAAATTTTTTAACTCTAGCGATTATCCAAAGGTCACAGGCAGAAAGGTCACAGGCTCACCAATAGACTGTTCGACAGGCTTCTACAATTTACTGCTGCTCCTCAATCATAGACAAGAAGGCTTTAAAAAAACTGCTGGCATGCAAATCGAATGAGTGGTTATCAATTTTTTTTAACCCTTCCACCCCTTTGTGGAATGCCACAGCACTGGTTTACAGTGAAAATCTAGTTTTAAAAGTTAAACCCTCCTTACACTTCTGAGGAAGAACAAAGTGAGGAAAATGAAGCACCTTTCACAAATTAACTACACTCAAACCTCATTATAAAACAAGTTTGTCATATCCGAATATTTGTTATAAAGGTTTATTCCTAACACTGTATCTATTGCAAAACTACCTTTCATTTACTTCATTATAATCAATATTTCCTTTCATCCGCATTTCTTATATGGAGGTTAGAGTACACACTGCTCAAGATCCACAAATGATTTAACTTAGCAAGTGGTAAGCACATCTGTTAAACCAACACAAAAACTTGAGATAAGGTTAGAAATGTGCAGTGTCCTACTGGTAAGCTGGTACAGCGCTCTTTGCACAAAATTTGAAACACAGGTTTTCGATAATCACTTAATCTTCATAATAAACCTAATGATGAATCGGTCAGTGATGTCTGTGTGCGCTTTTCTGCATTCTCTGTTATTACTTACACTATGAGGACTGTTCAGTGTAAATCACAACTAGTTGGCAATGCTTTCAGTTCTACACGCATTTAAGACGCTGCCCATCGCACAGCTACTGACCTTGAGGTCGCGGTGTATGATAGGCGGACTCTGGGAGTGCATGTGACGAACGGCACTGCACGTCTGGTAGAAGATCTGCAGCACCTGGGCGAGGCTGAGGTTTGTCGTCCGCTGTTGAAGGACGTCCACCAGGGGGCCACCTGTATAACCAGCGCAAGGTATATAAGTTTATAGGGTCAATTGTTTAAAGCTGCAAAGCATACAAGATGACTGTGCAGTACCGCATGAACGCGGATATTACAATCTACCCCACACGTGAGGAGTAGGTTGCACTAATAAAAACAAGCAGGGCATGTATACTTACTGTAAAGTACCACAGCAGCATCCACCTCACTTTCACTGACAATTTCAGTAAACTAGCATGGGCGCTTGTCCAATCGATGCCATAAAATATAAGATGGCAGCCAACAAAAAGCTTCGAGGTAGCACTACGGTGGCTACAAAATTGAAGAAAGCACGTTTGTTTTGGAATTGTAAATGACAGGTAAAAATAACGCCTACTCATCATCACTGAACCCAGAGAATGACTTTCAGCCGCAAGTTATTGAATATTCTCCCCATCGCCCATTTTGATCCCATAAGAGCTGCAATGAGATGATTATTACGCTCGATGCTGGCACTCTAAAGGGGTGGGAGGTTAACATACGGTTTGCAGTGTTCTGAAGTTTCGGAAACATTAATACTGCCTGCTTATGCGAAACTGGGCACTTCTGTGGTGCTTTGCAGAATATTAACAAAGAAGAACCAAATTTTCTTCCCGTGAGCACTATTAGAATGTTCAAATTAATTCACTATTAAATAGTCCTCAATTCAATCTCTGATGCTTAGTCTACTAGCCCAATACCTTCTTAATGTCCTATGGATGCCTTATGGATCAAATAAATGACAAGCTTTAATGCAGCTGTTGTCCTAAGAATACTTCCTAAACCTTGATTAGTTATACAACAGTCCATCAACTTAGGCAATTATAGATTTACAACCAGCTCTATTTAACTTTCTTTTAAATTTTTGATCGATTTTGGTGAAACCTGCAGAGTATGTGTACATTTATGCACTGATTTCAACTACGAAACAATTTTTTAGAACATTATATGGTTTTTATAATATCAAACATTTTATAAAAATTTCGAGAATAAAATCTTCTGAACAGAGAAAGTTGTACAGTAATTTAGCACGTCAGAATAATCTGGAGTGAAAACTATGCGCAACAGGATGAAAATGGATATTGTAAACACATTTGAACAAAAGTTATAACTTAAAAACATTAAAAGGATCGTCTACCACTCGGAAAATTTTTTCCGATTGTGGTGAAAATGAGCAGTTCATTCATCACACCGGCGGCAACGAGCATGCTTTTGTCCTGTAGAAAAGGAATGATATTTCTAACTTGGTGTAGGAAGTCGACAAAAATTGGCTGTAGCGTCACCCAACAGCGATGAGTTTAATCTACTGGTAGGACAAGAAATCCTCACAGGCACACCTATTTTGCATAAAAACAAACAGGTAAAACTTTAAATTGTATTTTATTCACTTGAGGCAGTTTAGGTTGCGCCAGACACTAATTTTTCCTTTTTTTTTCCCATGCGTTTGAAGAGGTGCCTGGTGGTGCTGCCGGCAATGCGTTCGCTTGCCTGAATGCCTGCCTGCAAACAGCGGAGAAACGCGAGCACGGCGTCCACCGCCACTCATAAGAACAACAAAAAAAGTGTTAAATAACCGCTAAGATATTTGTTTCATTAGTAAATAAAACTTTATGAAGCCTGCAAAAACCACATGCGGTTTCAGTTTTTTACTTTCACCGGCAGTACAGTTGTCATCACCTCCACCGACCAGTGTTGAGGGCATTCATAGCACCGATTGAAGGAGACTGAACGCAGATCGAAAAATTCTGTTTCAAGAATTTCTACACATTTTCCAGGGGAACCGCTGCAAAGTTAGACCCCTCAGATGGTACGCGTTTTATTGCGTCACAAAACAGGAAAGCAGTGAAAGACAGTAGACAGTCCCTTTAACAAGCGAGTTTATATTAAGGTGTCAGAGTAAGCAAAATAAATGAAAAAAATGTGTTTTTTTTTGCATTATTTGACATCTGCAGACAGTGTTCTCACCTGGGCAGAGTTCTGTGAGGAGAAGATACTCCGACTTGCCATGGCCCGATTGACCTTTCTCAATGGCCGCAGCTGCAATGAAGTCTATCACGTTTGGGTGGCCCGAAAGCTTTTTCTGTACCCATCGTCAAGGTCTGCCAACAAACGACTCCAAGGATGACACTGCTATGACTAAAGAAAGCATTACATACAATAGCTAACGAGTGCCTCGGCTAAGCGCATCCTACACTGTACATCTCGCAAAGGGGACAGAATTATTTAGCAGCTGATGTGGTAGTGTCTAAAGGTTTGCTATAAAGTGATGAGACTGGGCTAGAAGAGCAACTAGGGATAATTGGTGGTAATTCAGCACTAAAGAACAACAGCACTAAAAACAGACAAGGACCAAAGACACGACACAGGTGCCGACTCACAACCCAAAATTTATTGGAAGGGACAAGCACGCATATATAAAGCAGCCGACGTAGTCAAGAGGCACACCATAGTGTCTGCACAGCAGGGCTACAAAAATAACAGATCATGACGAAGTAATATATGCTCAAGAACAACACCCGAGAAAAAAGAACAAACCATATACATGCAAAAAATAAGCACGACAGTCCACAACAAACACTCGCATACGGCAGCATTTAATCTAACTTCCTTTTCACCTAGGCTACAGACACTTTGCTGACACACCCTTTCTTCTACCTATCAATGCAGAAAACTTCCCTACAGCATTTGTCCAGATGGCTAACCAAACAAGCAGTTTCCTCTTCCATCAGCTGGCAGCCACCGCACACTCTACAACGAGCTGGCAAGTACAATCTGCTAGGAGCCATTGACAAGAATGAGTGTTCTATTAGACTAACATAGAATTCACTACACGTACTGATCAGATCAAAGGGCCATCTTTACCAGGACCAGTCTGATTACTTTACCGGCAAATCCTGCATAGTTGTACGTAAGCCAAGGAGGCAGGAGAGGCCTCCCTCAAATGACCGAAACATGGCAGCTGAGTACGTCGGTGTCTACAGAAGAAATATCTAGTCCCGCTCAAGTACAGACGGGTCTCCTGTTAAAGGGAACATCTGCATGCTAAGGATGTTTGAATTCGGCCCTCTTACAGAAGAACACTGGCTTATATTTGTATAAGGTGACGGTGGTCGACAGCTCTGACTCCTCTCAAGAAACTAGGGACTTGCATGAAGATTGCTTCCTTATACGCTGGCTGCTGGAAGGCCAGAAATATGGGCAGTGTTCATCTGAGTGTTCCCTTTAACAGTGAACTATACTGTGCTTGGCAAAATTTTCCCGACATAGTCGCTGATCGCCCTGCTTACAACTTCAGCCAAGATAGTGCAGCGCACTCACCAGTACAGGCTTTTGCGCATATGCCTATGAACTGGAGATGCCACTAACTTTTGAAGGTATATCTTACTGTATTCACTGTAAATGCAACATTTCATGTAAGACCTACACAGATGTTAACGTGGTTTCCCAGCAAAACCAAGTTGTGTAAGATTTGTCTTGTTAAACAGATGAACCGCACACTCTGAAGGAAGTCTGAAATGCTTTGCAAGTTGTACGAAACCTAGTCAAGAATGCAGCTGCTACCACTTATTGTCAGGCACATGAATAAGCAGACTGCTGCAATAACGAGAAACAGGCAGTCTGTGACTGACGAAGGTATACTACGTAGAAAATTTCATGTTTTTTTAAACAACACTGAGCACTTTCTGTAATGTTCTTAATGTCTTGAAAAGTATACTTAAACCACTTATGCTGGAAATCAAGTGCTGCTCAATGTTGAGAAACAGTCAAACAAGTAATGTCTCCGTGCCCAGCATTTGGCAAGGAAGACTTGTCAGTGTCATCATGCGCAAAGGGGGGGGGGGTGACTGCAGCAGCCCCTCCCCAATTTTTTCCTCTCAAATAATTCACTTGTTGTGAGTGCTTCCTCAGTAAAAATATCCTTACACTGCACCCATTTTTCACGACAGTTGCTATGTGGGTGATAAATGCCTTTCATTGAATCATGGGCTCCAGCAACAATTCTTGTACAATAATTTCTTGCCACTCCAATCCTCAGTCTTGACTGCAGTCTATTGCAGACACCATTTATAATAACTACACCACTTATACTTGCACTAAATCTTTTACCAGTTACAGAGACTCAGTAACAAAGTGCTTCAAGCCAACAAGCCAAAATCAAGCCAAGGATACAAGAACATTGACTTCCTGGAGAATGGATCTGCTCGCCTCCTCATCGCCAGCAAACATTCGCTGTAGAGAGTGAATAAAAAGAATAAGAGAAAATGTCAGGGTCATGATCAACAGGAAACAGCTGCGCACCATGCGTAATCTAGCACTTCCTTCACATACTGACGCCGCTGAAATGAACAAAAAGGGGGGGGGGGGGGGGGCAGTTGACAGGAAGTACCAAATTGGCAAGCTCCACGAGAACTCGAAAACGCAGGGTCGTTACCTTGAGTGCATATTCCTTGTTCGAAGACAAGTCTTGTGCCGCAAATACGAAGCCAAAACCCCCTGCAAACATACAATGCAAAACAGACGATCAGTTAGGCACAATATTTATTTATTTATTCTTGAGAGATACCTTACAGGCCCGATAGCATCGCATAAGAAGTGTTACAATGAAAACTGAACTTACAGAAAACATGGGTATAATACAAATTCATAAAAAGAACAAAGAATGATACAGCGCAATAATGTTGACTCCATACACCAGAGGAACTGCACACCGCATACGGTGGCAAATTACAGCACATTAAGTCAAAGAAAATGCAGCACTTTATGAAAATAAAGCTTGAAAGTTCATGATAAAGCAATTTTATGATGCTATTACAAAATAACAGCTCAACTTTGCGTCGAAACAGAAGCGATGTCAGTTGCTACTACGCCAATCAAGCAACTGAAGCTATACTTCTCTACATGCATACATAACTGAGCAATGCAGAAAAAAAAACTGTGCTACCTTTAAGGAGTTATTATGCTACAACACCAAAGAGCCCCCTCGTACAGAAAGAGTATACTTGCTGTACCGAAAAAGGTAAACTAAAAGTCTCACAGAAATAGCTCTGACTGTTTCTGTATACGAAACAGCAGCATTAGAATGACATTATAAAAGCACCTTAAAGGGACTAACAATTGACTTTTCTCAAACCATTTTTTTTTAAACATTATGTAACAGAATGAATCTATTCAACACAGCCAACGGGAAGAGAGCAGTTGTTAATAGAAGGGTAGAGGTTTTTGCAAACATACATATAACTACCAACAGGGTACCCCAACCAATAATTGGGACAGAATCAGAAAATTTTGAAGCAAGACATTCCCAGAAGTAAACTACAGACTAAACAATAAATGTGGCTTTACGGCAGATCTGCAGTGTCTGAAGAAACTGCCGAAGACTAACAGCCCGGTGCATCTCGTAACTCAATGAAGGTAAAACTGACTGCCATGAGCTGAATTTCTTTGTTCCTGGTGAAATGTTAGAAGTTATGATGCAGCGTCAATAATGAATTAGCAAATGAGAATAGGCTAGCAAAACAAAGTGAGGCTGGCTCCACAATGTTCTGCGATAATTTCTGCAATTAAGAAAAAACAGCCTTTGCATGAGTGCATTCATGGGTGTACATTTTTCATCTTTGAGGAATCAGTTCATAGTTTGTTACAGTGGCAATGTGCCGTTTTGTCTCGTAAACTCTGGAAGCGTGAAGAGCCTAATAACCCTCAGCCTTTTACTAAATATGCTGAACTTAGGTGTACAACGTTATCTGTTGTCAATCACGACCTCCAGCTCCACTCGCATCCAAAACTGCTCCCAATCAAAGATAATTTTCATAGATGACTGATCCAATCATCTCTTATTAACATGAGACTGATAACTTTTTGCATGCTTGAGAAGGTTTATTTTGAAGTGCACATATAGATTTGTAACGTTTGTTCTGGATAGAAAGTTTCAGTCGCATCAAGTTTTGTCAGATTTTAAGGTCACTAGTGAGCCAAATCAAGCGTTTCAGGAATAAGCAATGAACTTTTATTTTTCAGTAATGCATAATCATTCAATTAGCAAAGACAAGGTACTTATGCTCCAAGAGGTGTAAAGGAGGGAATATACGTCAATTCTGTGGGTGGAGATTTTTTTTTTTTTGCTAGATGTAGGTTACTTTAAACAATTGTCGCTCATAGCGCGTTTGTAGCGCGTTTCAAGAAGGAAACCACAAGAAATAATGCATATGTGGAATAGTTGACCCAATGCGGTTGTGCAACAAACATCAGTGGATTTTGAAAATGCATTGGACGGTTTTCTTTGTAGTGATGCAGGCTGAATTCTGTTGTCAGCATTTATGCGTTGATTTTTATGTGTGTAGTCACTATTTGCTTAATTTTTTATTGTTGATTATTTATCTCATATTTATATGTGCTTTTGAATTTTTCTTCTTTGTGCGAATATTATGTACTTTGTGACACCCTCCCTGTAATGACTCAAGCGCGGGGTTGACAGTATCAAATAAATAAAATAAAATAAAGAAATAAAATGGCACATACTAAAGCGTTATTTGAACATCACACACCAGTCAAGGCAATGACAGAACAGAATGGCTTTCTTTGTACCAGTATCCCAACAGATCGCTCGCACACGACGTCATGGACCCAGCTTCTAAACATATTGGCACGCTACAATGGTGGCTTTGATGACTAACGAGTTGTGGTTAACCTGCTTCAATGTGACGACGTGGCATTAACGCCTCTGTGCATGTATAAAAAAGTATGTGCATGTCATGTTTTGATGTCATCAATGTGACTTTGCAAGTGTCACATTGCCCCCCACCCTGGTGCTTCAACACTGCAGTTTCGGTGACATCAGCGCAAGGCATCTATAGAGACTCTCGAGTTTTGCGGACACGCGGAGCTACTTGTCGACGCAGTTTTGAGTTGTGCAATGCCCGACTCCCTTGCACAGCTTGCTGCGCAGCCAGGTGCAGCTACAGCGTACGAAATAACGATTGAGCTAAATATTAGATGTATTTGCGCATTGAACACTCAGAAAAAGAGCTACGAATTTCTCTCCACTAGTCGGACGCATCACCGAACCGCCATGAAGTGCTTGTTGGTTCACTCGCCTGAACGAAGGCGAAAACAAGAGCAGAGACAAAAGCTCTGCTCTCTGCGAAAGAAAGACCTCAGTCTGCACTACTGTTGCATTGTTAATTACCATGGACGTAAATGTCTTCAGTTTTACCGATTTCCGCAGCTTTCTCAACGCAGAATCACGAGAGTGCTATATAGAGGCCGTTTCCAATGTGTTGTAAAAGCGTATTCCTCGCGTTCTCCACACCGTTTCCTTGAGTCAGTGAGATAATGTAGGTCTTTTGCATTATTTTGAGTAGCCCATACAGAAAAACGTGGTAACTTTGATCATGAAGCTTAACAGACCCTTTGACCGCGGTGCGCGACATGCAACAGTAGACAGGAGACGCCAGCGATAAACATCCCACACGTTGCGACCACCGATATTCAAAACTTGTCCCCACCACACAGCATTACGCATGTAGGCCTTTGAATGCTCTAAGCCCCGGCTTTAACAACTCGGAAATGTGAACACGTGCGTCATACAGGTAAATCGCAAAATAATCTCAACCACAATAATTTTTTTTTTTTTTTTTGGCCTTGGTCTTCGGTTAACAGAGCTATCTCGGAGGCATCAGTTTTGCCTTTCCAAGTACACTGAAAAAGTCGACAAGCATGTATCCTCATTTGCTGTATATACAAACGGAAGACAACCGTAAACAGAGCATTCGAGCATGCGTAATAAAACTGTTCAGTGCGCAGGAAGCGACAAATCGATGAAGAATGCAACTGCAAAGTGAAAATCACCAGGGCCATTCGTGCCAGATAAAGCGAGCTTTGTAGCACTGCTCGCAGATTGCTCGTGTATGCACTTAATCACTTTGGCAACATGTGCATGCCCAATTTTAACGCAACAAGGCGTTGCACTATAATCAGGTCCCGCTCAAAGTGCTAGATATAGTCAGGAAACAGGACATTTTTCTATAATAGTTTCCTAGATATAGCCACCATTTAACCAGGACCAGATTTAGAGTGTACGGAATGCACGTCAGAGTGCTTGCCTCGAACTCGATGTCATGCTTGCACCTGAATTGCCAGTTGCAGCACGCCGAAATAAATGAAATATCTTCTGCATTGTGCCCGCATTTCGTTTTGATGAGCTTCCTACTTTTATGAAGCTAGGTCGGATCGAAGGAAGAAGCTTTTCAGGTCCTTGATTTTCAGGAAACCGCATCCAAAGACCAACGAAAGAGGAGGACCTATTCACGTTCGCTTGTGGACGGCCCTCGGTGTACTACCCATTTACAGCCGGCGCGGCGATGGGGGGCGCTGGTGGCGGAATTTTTCGCAGCGCCGCCTGGGCAAATTCTGACACCTATAAAAAATTCCGAGGGTGTCACATTGGTGCCAGCATTATACGGTGAAAAATCTGATCCTTTCACGCATCACGAAAAATAAATTAATATTATGGTAGAACGAGAGGCGCTGCCAAACATAGATGAAAAGAGAGAAAGAATGCATCGTCAGACAAACACAAGGTGTGTGACAGCCGGGGGAGGGGGTATGTGTGTTGGGGTGGGGGAGAGGGGTGCTTTCACTGAACTGCTGTAAACGCAACCTGCGATCTGCGAACAGGCTATTTTCGGAAGCGAATGTAACGCGGTATTACGCGAATCCTTCGTTGTCTTAGCGGGTGAGCGAGCAGCGTACACACGCGGACGGTCTCGCTTCAAAGCAAGGCGTTTTCGACACATACGGAGCGAGAAGTTCTCTTTTTCAATACGACGCGCACTCGCGTAGGCGGGATTCAAAACAGAGAATAAAAGAAAACCATCCTCCTTGCGCTTTTTAAGCGTCCGACGCGCCTGGCACGAAACGCGCGAACGCGTTAACAAATAAAAGAAGAGGTACGGGAATGCTAAAGGGCCGCCGCACAGGCCTCTGCGGTAGTTCGCTTTTTTTTTTTTTTCCCGAGCGTAAATCGAAACTCCTCCGTACCCACCATTACCCCTTTCACATGAGCTCCGGTTTCTAGCGAGCGCAGACCGTAGGCGTGCGATTCTTGTTTGGGTTTTGCTGAAGGCTGCTTTCGTGAGCACAGTGCAGCCCTCCGAGGAGCACTAAAATGAATGGCGATAACGCGACGGCGAAAGCAGGCCGCGCGCTCGTACGGACTAAACCAGGGCGAGTTGTCCGGGAAGTCGAGCTTGAGACAACGAATCGGTGATTAACCGGATTAACGAAAAGGGTGGAGAGTGTTACGGGCTACGAGAGGGCTCGGCGGGCCATGCGGGGCACGATCACTGCTAGAAATCATAAAACCACGCCGAAGGAGCGCTTGACAACTGCTCCTTCACAAGTGGCCCCGAAAAAAACAGCTGCTAGACCGCCGCCGCTCGCTCTGAAGTCGCGGCTGTAGTTTGATACTGTACGGTGGGGCGGGTGACGTGCAATAAAGAACTTCGAGAGACACCGTCAAACGCTAGTTGCGCCTAGGCGCAAAAGCTCCGCGGCTTTTGCAGAGAGCAAAAAAAAAAAAAAACGCAGCCGGCCCAACTACTGCTGCTAAGAAACAAAAACAAGAACCTCTCAATCAAAAGGAGCCGTGCGCGCAGCGTTGGTAAGTGGTGCAGCACGCATGACAACACAAAAAACGCGTTTGTGGTCAGCGGTAACGTAGGAAATCGCATCGAAGGAAGCATTTTCGAACATGAGGTCGCGTTGGATGCTGTAGACGAGAAAGAAGCAAAATAAAGCTGACCTTCGGCTAGAACCCGCTTGACGCGCAGCCTCTGGTTTCCGAGCTCAACCACTTGGCCAACGAATTCGTGGTCTTCGCCGCCTCGACCGTTCGCCGAAGACGAAGAACCGCCGCCAGCGAGGTAGCCCAACGCCGACTTGAACAGGTCTGTCATGCTGGTTCACGACTCGGGCAGGCTGCGGCAGTGGAGACGGGGGCGTCGCACGATGCGACTTCTAGCTCGACTCTTTGGCGGCGACAAAGCACACACCCGCAAGTGCGAACTTCAGAGCATGTTGACGCTGTCGCGTCCGTGCTTTCTGCTCGACGGGGTTGAAAATAAAACGGCCTTCGGCGTTTAGACGACGGAGGATCGCCTATCGACCGCGGCCCGTGCTGGGAGGACGCTCCATTCACCGCTGGGCGCCATGTTTGCCCAATGACGTCATGGGAAAGACACCGCAGTGCTGCAGTCCGCCGCTGCGTTGCACCGGGCGCTCCTTCCAGAAAAAACTAGCTCTATTTACAGATATCAACTTTGCCGCAAAGCAAGCAACGTTTTTGTAGGAACTAGTTTTCTTGAGCGTTGAATGTAGAAGTGGGAAAATTAGTAAAGTTTACACGTAGCCTCAGAGATGTCTAATTATTGAGTAATCGCAGAGGCAACGTTTCAAACTCGCTATAATGTGATAGCGCTGTCATCATCTGCGATGGCAAACACTTTTTTCGCGAGTCTGTGGTTTTCTTGTGCATTGTATAGCGCAGTTATATACTCTGTATTTTGTTATGCAGTTTTATGCACATCTTAGAAAAAACCTAGATTACATTGAATGTTTCCAGCGATGTTTATTTTTTTTTACACGGTGCTTTGAACTGCCTTCGCGAAGTTCCTATGTATTACGTGGTTGGAAAAGAGCGAGCTCAGTCCACGCAAATTTATAAATAATTAGTGTACTAATCATAATATTGGTGTATATGATTCAGACTCATAAATACTGTCGAGGAGTGGCAGAGGAAAAAGCCCCGGCAGTGCGACCAGTGGCGGCGGGCTGCCAAAATTGATTAGCTTCAGTCGTAAGACGTTTTCACTGTCATCACCAAGCCAGGGGTTGACTCAAGTATTAAACATATAGGACTTGAAGCGTGTGGGATGCCGACGTGGGGGTGGCTGTACGACAACGTTCTCCTGTGGCTAAATAACGAGCCGGCCGGAGGAGAAATCGAGTAAGCCCGGTCCTATCACCATGGCTGATCACTCAATGGAAACGCCAACTTGCAGTAGTGATTTTCATATCATAGCTTCGCTGTACATGCATTTTTACGGGGCAGTAATATAATATATATATTAGAATAATACATTCAAACCAAGTTACACCAAAGTAGCACCAGAACCATAACTCTGTTCAGTACATCCGATATTTGTTGTAACAGTGCAGATACATGAAAATCGGCTCACACAACAACGCTGTATACAAATACACAAGCACTACGCTGAATGAAGGTTATCATCAGTCATTGGGAGTTATTTTATTTATTTTATCAGCCCCCTGGTCATGTCCGCAGTGTTTATTTACACCAAAACTTTCCTAACCATTTGAACCTCATTCATAACCTTTTTTTTATATCTCATATACTATCATTTTAAACAGAAATGTGGTCGGCAATTGTCTTGCAATATTTATTCTACTCTTTATGCTAACTTTAGTTTCGAACCTCGCGCGAGCCAAGTAAAGCTCAAGATGAAATGTCGGATGCATAAAAAACAAAAAAAAAAACTGCCCCAATCTGAGCAGCCGCCGCGCAGAGTTTTCCAGCGTGGCACGAGCCGAGTAAGAGCGACGAAAGTCCCGCGCTTTTACCGGTGATGCCACAGCCAGCTTAATTTGCATACGTTAGTTCTACCACTGGAGCATGGTCTGATGACAGGCTAATTCTACTCTACCTTGTCTACGCCAAGAAAAGAACTAGGATCAGCCAAGATTGATTGATATGAGGGGTTTAATGTCCCCAGACCACCATATGATTATGAGAGACGCCGTAGTAGAGGGCTCCGGAAATTTGGAACACCTGGGGTTCTTCAACTTGCACCCAAATCTGAGCACACGGGCCCGCAACATTTCCGCCTCCATCGGAAATGCAGCCGCCACAGCCGGGATTCGATGCCACGACAAGCGGGTTAGCAGCCGAGTACCTTAGCCACTAGACCAACGCGGCGGGGCCAGGATCAGCCAAGAAGACCATAGTAAGCCCCTGAAACGAACCAGCTTTGCTGTGTCTTGCTTCGCACACGTCGGCTGGTGAAAATTTCTCCCCCTTTTCGTTATCGTGGTGGCTGTCGCGTTTTCGGTTTCTATAAAGTGAATAAATGTTGATGACATGAAGCGAGACCGAGAAAAGTTCGCTACGAGCGATAATTCACTGTAACACGAGTTTCGATCGACTATAAAAATAACAGCCATTTCGCGGACAGCATAAGTAACATATATACGTGCAGCTGGCACATGTGAAGTATATGTGACATGGTGTTATAAATCCGAAGCTCGAAACGTAGAAAGTAATAAGGTTAGTACATAAAGAAAATTCTTCATCAGGTGTTTCACGGGCTTTGTAATATGCGATTGTAAGAATCGCTAAAAGTACCTGGCAAAGCACTGCTCAGAGCACGCACTCCTGCTTTTCTGCGCAATAAAATAAACAGGAGAGGTCTTTATTGATACTGAGGATAAAAGTCCACCCAGTACCTCTTTCACCGTGACGGAGCTACGAGAGCAAGCAACCGACTGACCACGAGGAGTTTTCACGGACTCTATCAAGGTCGCAGAACCACTGCGCCGACATATATAGGCATGCATATAAGGCCTTCCGTTTCCCCATAACCATATAGATGAGGAAGGAAAGTCGTTGCAAGCCTTATATATCGATGTTTTCACGGGCGGCTAGCTCCCTAGCTGGGCACCACCATAGTCCTTGGCTGCTAAAATGGGCGAGCCGCCCCCTGAAAATGCATTGCATGCCGAGGCTACAGTGGCTGGCACGCAGCCACGCACAGCAGTGATTTCTCGCGCCTGTAAAACGGTCTCATCATCAGAATGCCTTATCAAAAGCGAATATTGATCGTGGCGTCCCCCTTCAACGGCGCGTGATGCAAAATATCATCATCACGGATTACGTCACCAAATGTCATCATGACCAGCCTAAGTACGGCCACCGCAGGGCTAAGGCGGCCTCATTGCTCCGCCAATCAACCTCGCTCTGTGCCTCTCTGCTGCCACACGTTCAAACTTCTTACGCGCTTACCTTCTCTTGGCAGACGCGTAATTCCCGCCAAGCTTGTTTTCTATCCCAATGCGTACCCCTCGTGCGGACACACGGCGACATTCGCACACATGTTCTGGGAGCACTCATGCCGACAATTAAGGTCCATCAGAAGCTCACTTCTCGCCGACCAGCAAAGGGCCGTCCAGAGGACTCCGAAACAGCCCGCAGGTATTTCCCTGTCGGTCCCTACGTGGGCGACGCCTGCTTCGCGCTAAGCGCTTCCTGCAGGACAAAGTTTTTCCAGTCCAGTCCAAGTGGGCTTCAAACATTTCTATTTTAGCATTAGCGCTCGTTACCCCTGTTCCCCCCATTTTTTTCATAATAATTTCTGCCATAAGCCTTGGAAGTCCTGAGAACTGCGCGCACATTGCAGTCGCGACATCTCATGCTTACTTTTCAGATATATAAGTCGAAGGGAGTCGCTAAAGGAGAAACAACTTTCGCACAGAAATGTGGGGACCGTAGCAGAAGACAACGCAAAAGCCCCAAAGTAGCGCTACCGATGACAGCGCCCTTTTAACAACTACAAGAAGGTTTTCAATTGTTATATTTAAAACTAAGACAAAAAACTATTTTTATGTGTGAAAAATTACTGTTTGAAAGGTTATTTTATGTTATGTTTTACGTTTGAGTTTGTTAATGTGTCGTGAGATAGCAGAAGTTGTATCGCCGCCGTCATCACCGCATGCAAAAGCCCGCCTTTCGTTTCGAAAGCCGCGCTGAATTTAAGGGAATGTGTCGTGCATTCGAGTGAGTAAGTCGTATTTATTCTTATTTTAGCGTCAGACTTTAAGATAATGCTGGAAGCGAAGCGTTTAGCGAACGATATCATGGGAAATAGCAGGTAATAGTCTCCGCAGATTGCCGGAGGGATTATTTTCGCGTGAAACGTTCACTTGTCGCGGAATAGGTACGCTGCCTTCCTAGTCAGTTGGAAATAGTGAATGAACGCGCGTACTCGCTAGTATTTATTTGAATATATGCCCTCATCTTTACTGAGATTTGATGGTAACTCTTGGCGCGGTGTTTATTTGTGTTTGTAGCGTGCTGAACGTTTTCGAGTACCCGTAAAAGTGGAAGGGAAAACCGTTAGGCCTAACATAGTTAGGGGCTTCGTTGAAGGCTCAACTTTTAAGCCTGGCGAAGTAGCATGATGAGAATTACATATTCGAAAGTATAAAAAGTTTAGGAATCGTTTATGACGCTCAGAAAAAAAATTGCTGGTATATCGCTAATTCGGGTATCTCCGGGATTTTTGTCCAGTGTTGGCGTGTGGATGTAGGGGGGGTCGCAGCCATGACAGCCGACATTCTTTCAAGGCAAAGGGAGGGGGAGCTTCTGCCAGGTTATTTTCGTGATGAACCAGCCATCTGAGGAGGCAAAGAGGGAGGAGGAATTGAGTGTGGGGGGGGGGGGGAAGGCAGCTTGAAGTTGCTAGAATGCATGTGCCCCCCACCCCTCAGTCAACACCTTAGTAATGTAGTCAGAAATCTTCAATGCATGCGTGGGAGTGGGGGGGGGGGGGGTTCAACTATACTTTATGTTGTTTGTGTATGTGCTCATAAATTTACACATGCTAAATAGAAGGATTTAGGGCGGGTGCGGGAAGTACTGAGCCTTCCCCTGTAGCTTGCAATGTGCTGCTTGCTTGAAACAATTATTTGGCCTCTGCCCGCCACATTGTCTCGGCTGCACGGAAATGTTAACTTTGCTGTCTTTTCATTGCCGTTTTTGAGTGACGCGCTAATTGAAATGTCATTAGCTGAAATCGTCGTTTGTTGTTTTTTTTTGCTTCTTGATCTATATTTGTACTGGTATTTCTAAAAAGTGAGAAATGATTTTTTGTTTTTTTATTACAAAGTATTGCATTATTGTTACTTTGAAGCTTAAATGGTTACTTAAATGGTTACTTTTAAGCACATCTGCTTAGGAGTATAATCCACAAGAATGTCATAGAAATTACAAAAGTTGCTAAAAAAAAGATGGCATAGCACACAGGCAAACATGTTTGGTGGTCCATGTGGAAATAAGCATAATGCACATTTATTGATCCAGAGTTTTTTCTCTCTGTACTTGAGAAGCGTAGCCAGGGATGCCTCCTATGCAACACTTGCTTAATATTTTCTTGTATTTTTTTCTTCTTTTGCTAATACATAATTCTCTTTGCTGTCCCTTTTACGTAACTCCTCATGTCAGTGGTAAATGTTTTAGGAAGAACATCGTTGGTGTGACCTTGTGACTCAATGCCTGTATGTTTTCAATATTGTGAATTTGACTATCTCTCATGATTTAGCTGTTTTGGCAGAGCAAATGTTCTGAAAACTTGTTAATTTGACTCTCTTGTGTTGGTCTGTTCTTGATGTGTTCCTTTTCTGATTTATATGGCTGAGGAAGAGTCCCAATCATAGGCATGCGTAGTGTTTCCCTTCAGGGGGGTGGGGCAAAGGTTCATTGCAGTGCAGTGCTCCCCCCCTGTTAAGTCAATGTATAAAGCAGACTTTGCCCCCCCCCCCCCCCCCTCTTTCCTCTTATGTTACTAGAAGGGTGGGGATGGCAGCCCTCCTGTATTGCATGCCTGTGGTGCCAACAACGACCAAAGAGCAATCATGTGCCATAGACAGAATATCAAGTTAAACAGCGCTTGCATTGTCACCTTGTGTTATCTCCATCCTCCTACCTTTTTGCACTGCAACCTGGTAAAAAATGAGTCATCAGTAACTAGTCCATTCCCCTTCTTGTTCAGTTTACTGTGGGTTATGTGCAACATCACTTCATACCTGCTCGAAATGGTGGGCCTGTTAGCCATAAAATGTTTGAGGGGATCTCTTTTTTTACCAGATTAGGCTGGCATGACAGCTTTGAGGTGAAGTATTGTTTTTTTTTAAAGTCACTGGATAAATTATTTATGGATTAATAAAAACTTTCAGCATTTAATATGTTAGAAGGGCAGCCTTAGACAAATGATTAGGCTTGTGTGAATATCAAATTGTAGGTCCGAAACAAATAATGATTTAGTTTGAATAATTTAAAATTGATTTTCAATAGTATATATCACATGTTATAAAGAACATTGAGCATAATTGTCTTGAATTGCACTGACATTCACAATATTATATTAAAATGGTAACAAGGCATGCGAATTTTTTTTTTTTGTTCAAATGAATAGTAGCACTATTCAACATTCCTGCTACTATTCAACATTGAATAGTAGCAGGATGTGACTTTTGGTAAATGCAAGTGATAATCTCTATAATATGGGATGTTCTACAATTCACTTTTATATCAGCATTAAGCTTGTTTAACAAGCTTTTAAACTTAAAAAAGGAAAAATCAATGCATTGGTAATATAATCATTCAAACTTGAATTGGGGCTTCGAGGCAGTGCAGATTTTTCGGGGAAGGTTTATTCACGGTATACGACTCCTCTACTGCAGTGAAACCACATTTAGAGAGGTCTTTCTTGAAATATTTGCACAGGCACATGGTGACAGAGACAAACAAACTGGTGCCAGTCCCCGTGTGCCTGCACAAATATTTCAATATGAATGTGTTCCAACTAGGCCGAATCGCAGTTCTCTTAGACAGAGATGTTACATGTCCATTAATAGACACCTATTCGTTTATTTCGAATACTTCGAAATTTTTGATAGTGTAAATTCAAAGTGAAACAATATATTAATATTCGTTCGAATATTTGTACAACCTTACCAGTTATTGATAATTAGCCGAAATGGACGTGTAGCATGTGAGCGCTCTGGTGAAATCTTTGTCGTGAATGAACTATGTTCTCCCGTGTCACATTTGATGTTTGATTTTTTAAATCTGTTATATGCTTGTTTTGTCATATTTCTTGGCTGTACAGTGGTTATTGATTAGAAATATAGATTTGAATTGTGTATTTTCTAGCGGTGTGCAACTTTTCAGAAACTTCGAGCAATGAACGGAATAATATTCTGTTTGATTTGCTACAGGCATCGAATGGGGCATATTTGAAAAATTAAACAGTTTTATAGTATTTTTTGAATAATAAGCACTGAAAAAAATACTTGGAAGGAACAAAACGTTCCTTAACGTTGACATCAGATAGGCATAACGTTTCTTATTTTAGTAGTATAATTACCAAAGTGCATTCAGCCCTAGATTGATCACTGGATGAAGGCATTTACGCTTGAAACTCCAGGGTCCTCGACGTGACAAAGCAATAATTTTTCTATCTTCGAGATTACATTCTAGATGATGTTGGCTCATGAATGTTATTATTGTTTATATATAAGCTTCATTTAGAGCCTGCTGACAAAGAGCCTCATTGAATGCCATAGTCACTTCTGTATTTAAACTTGCAGTTACAAGATATTTATAAGGCTCAAGCAGTGATGCTCCTTACTACGCCAAAGAATTCCCATTCAGAGAATTCCCTATTTCGGGGATTTTTCTGGGGAAGCATTGACAAAATTTCCAGCGAAATTCCCGGCACAACTGTACTAATTTCTGAACCCATCCACGCACACACATACTAAAGTTACACGTGTCTCACGTACTGTCAACTTTTGCAATCATAACTAGCTCCTCCAATGCCGTACAACAAAAGCATGACTTTATTAATTAATATACTGCTAGTACACTGCACATTGTGGGCTTCATGTCTAACACCACGAGTGAACTAGAAATGGCTTCGCGTAAATATCAGAAACAAATCTTAAGGGCTATATGCTTGCGTGGTGCATGCATCAGAACAGATTACAGCAAATGAAGGTGCACTGTGATGGCTAGTTATCGGTCGTCATAGGAGAACTCAACCATTCCTGAAATTCCCTGCAATATCACGAAGATTCCCTTTCTCTCAAAATGACAGGAGAAAAATTCTCAAAAAGGCCATCACTGGGCTCAAGTTTCTGCTGTATATGACCTCGCGTCAGTTTACATAATCGTGGTATCTCATGTAGTCTAAAGGGTATCGTAATGCTCTTTTGGTAAGGCTTGTGAATACTTGTTTCAAATAAGTTGTCGCGGAGTCGTGGGCTGTTTTGAAAGCAGTTACATTACCATTCTTGGGCTGCTTTGAAAGTGGTCTCCTTACTATTTGAAAACTATTCAAATAATACTGAATCCTCATTTTCATTCGATTTGCTTCTACACCTCCTAATTTGCACATACCTAGTATTTTCATGTGAAATCTCACGTCCATTCTCTTCACATGGCACACTTGCAGGTGTGACTAAAGTGCTTCACAACATCATTATCATGTGTCTCTGGCCACCTGATGCTCTGCTTGTGGATTTTAGTGTGTAATCTTCTTGAAATGTGGTTAACTCAGGCCTTTGGCAGGGTAATTACGCATGTCCTGTCGTATGGCTCCTTACAATGTAACAGTATCTCTGTAGAGCCGTGTAGGTGCCACGAAAATCAATGTGGCAGGAAGGTGGTGTGAGAACATTTACTAAAGGCGGCACTTCTGTGTGTGTGTGTTTGTGTGCATGTCTGCTGCAAGGCCAAGCCTTCTCATGCAGTAAAAGCAGCCACATCGCTTTCACATGTTCTTTCTAAGGAAATGCTTCTAATAACTAAAATCTTGATATGACGAATGCGGATATAACGCAATATTAGTTATGACGAAGTAAATGAAAAAAAGTCCTACAATAGATACTGTGTTAGGAATAACCCTTACAATGAATTTTCGGATATAGAAAACTTATTTTCTTGTAAGATGCAACTTTGTTATAAGGAAGTTTGAGTGTATCTGCACTGTCAAGGTGTTTGGCTCGCAAATTGGCCACCCAATTCGAATAACCAATGCGATGTAGCCTTGAACAAAGGAGCAATTCACTAAACGAAATGATTGACGGCAATACAGTTAGATGCACTATACCATAATTTTATTTATTTGAAATGATATCGATAACTGGTTCGTGCTTATGCCTTGCATGTGTCCCGTGCTAAGCGGGTTCTTCTCTCACACGTGAAAGTATAATAATGTCGCTCCCCGATTTGTATTACACATACCCAGAAATTCTTTCGGGGGGGGGGGGGGGGTTTATCTGTAGAATGGCGAACTTTTGCACCTGGTGGTTGACGGGAAGGCCTGTAAATGCTTTAGTATCAACCGAGAATTTAAAACGTGAAAAAATTTCGGGGAGGTGTCGGAACCCTCTCAGCTCCCTCCTAGTTATGGCACCGACAGTTTCGTCTTCCTTTCAGTGTTCGAATGATGTTATCATCCATAATTTAACTTTGTCTATTGTTTGGTGCTGTTATCATAAATGGATTGAAATCATATGAAAACATTGGTGGTGTTCTAACAGCTGCTAATGATTATTAGCTCGCACCAGTCAGTGCTAATGAATGGTAGGAGTATGCAAGTAAATTTGCTGAACAGTGCTGCCTTCAAGATCGGTTGCTTTCAGCCAGCATTTTCTGTCTTTGGAGGTAAAGAAGCCCTAGAATTCAAGTTGTATACACTTTTGCTGTAATGAAGCTTCACTTTGTGTTTGCCTTTGATTTTACCCTTCCTGTCTCGGCTAATGATGGTGAATGTTAATTTTTAATACTGTCACATGTGCTTTGTGAATATTGCAGGATTATTCCTGCAACGCAGAGGGAATGGCACTGAAGGTGGCCCTTTCTCAAAGATTGCATCTACAATTGCTAAATAAAAGTAAGTTGAATGTGTTATTATGCTTTGTAGAACTGAAACTGAAAGTGCATGGGAGCGAAATTGCCTGACAGTGTATTTGATAAAGACCATGGAGGGTCTTTGAGCCGGAATAAAGGTGCATGCTCTGGGGGTAAGAGAATGCTTCAAAAACCATATGAGTTGCAATATGATAAGATTTTCTTCAAAAGTTTTATCATAATGCATCATTTTGTGGTGATTTCTTTGGCCAAACAGCAGCTTTGTTTCAGTGCCAAGGCTATCAGGATGAAACAAAAATTGCCATATGTTGTGCATAATTTTACATAAATCATTTTTACCATGCACAATAATTACCTTTCATACGCACAGCTGTTAAAACTGGTCTATATAAACTTCAAGAACTCTCGCACATTCACAGCTGCTCTTCCATTTAAGGAGGCTATTTAATGGAAGTCCACTCCAATGTGAGCAGCACCGTTTTTCTGCATTACTGTTTTCGTATAAATGCGCTGTGTATTATTCAGGTTATTCCGGGTGTAAAATCTTAACGCTCCTGATGTGGCTTTTGCATGAATGTGTGTGTGTGTGTGTGTGTGTGTGTGTATATATATATATATATATATATATATATATATATATATATATATATATATATATATATATATATATATATATATATGCAAACATGTATGTCACATCACTTTATTTCCTTAATGATCCCTCATGGGAGTATTACATTACAGATGGGCATACAGATGTGTATTTTATGAAAGTTCTGTGTGATTCAGCTGTGCAGTCTCATTACTAATGATAGTAGCCTGAGCATAAAAGAACTTTGTTAAAGTTGCAAAAGTACAGCTGTTGAAAGCATGTGCAACAAAGATATGCTTTATTTACAATGTACTTGTGGCAGCTACTTTTCGCTGCTCAAGTTAGTATGTAATTTGTAGAGCTGTGCAAATAGCAAAGTTCTGGATGCAAAGTGGATCCGAATATTAAAGGTTGACTGTGAATCAATCGATTATTTTTTAAATAGTTGTCTAATGTTTGTTTAATATTTTTCGAATACTTGAAAGTGAGAGCTACAGAAAAGTGAGAACTACAGGAAAAAGGTTGCAAGGGATTCTCATCGTAAAGGGGGCACTTGCTCGGCATAGGTCGGTGAAGTGTTGAAGTGCCGTAGGAACGGTGTTCCCTAGTTGTTCTATCAAGGATGAAGCAACACAGAGACCGTTTTGTATTTATTTACATGATTTCGTGCTACCAATCGTGTGGCACAATACTCTACATGTAAAAGGAAAAGACTGTTTCCTCCACATCTCCTCTTTTCCATTTTTGTGGAGGCTCAATTGATTTGGTGGACAAAGGCATGCTCCCTTCGAATTTGGAGTTGCTTATTTGCTCTGTAGACATTAATGTATGAAGAAATCTGAAATTTAGGATGCTAAAAGTCTTCATCTGATTTTTCCTGGAATTTTTGGTCTGAAACAACATTAATTAAATCCTGCACTTATGTCGCGTGGGTTCGAACCAGTGCTTTTGCAAGTCCATTCGCTTATGACCTTAGTGGAGGCCTAAAGGCAGCTTTGCCGCAACACCATATAGTGTTATATAGTGAAACGTATTAAAAGTATGAAGGGGCCAGTGTAACGCCACAGTGCTTCTCTTTGTAGCAATAGGCTTTTACTTGAGTTGATACATTGGCTGCCATGGCAGTCTGATGGGCAGCTTTGCTGCAATGGGGTAGTGTGGTGGGGCAAAGCATATCAAAGATCTAAAGGGGCTATTGTTAATCAGGCGCTAAGTGTAATAATAGGCAGTGATGGCGTAGTGGTTAGAACACCAGCCTTGCATGCAAGAAGTCCGTGGTTCGAATCCCGGTGGCACGCAGTTTCCAACCGGATAAAAAAAAATCCGCGTGGAGATGGAACTGTATTAAGAGGCCTGGGGTGCGGCCTCACCGGTGACCACCTCCGGTAGCGCACTCCCTCACCAGAGAAGGATTGGCCACCTTAGTGCAGTATCTGGCCACTACCTACCACATGCATGTGTCAAATAACTCAGCGCCCTCAGTCTCCAGCAGCTGCGAAGCAACCGACTGCGGCGGTGGTCAGATCTGCAACGCAGCAGAGGGTGCTAAGAATCTCTGGATCCGGACAGGCCACCGTAGAAACCTGAACTTGGCAACGTTTAACGCTAGAACCTTATATAGTGAGGCTAGTCTAGCTGTACTATTCGAGGAGCTAGAGGGCATTAAATGGGATGTAATAGGACTCAGTGAGGTTAGGAGGACAGATGAGGCCTCTACAGTGCTACAAAACAGGCACGTCCTTTGCTATCGAGGCTTGGCTGAAGGAAGAGAACTGGGAGTGGGGTTTCTTATCCACAGAGACAAAGCTGGCAACATAGAGGCATACTGTAGCATTAATTAAAGGGTGATAGTTATCGTAATGAAACTCAATAAGAGATACAAGATGAAGGTGATTTGTGCGCCTACGTCCAGCCATGATGACGCGTCAGTTCAACGCTTCTATGAAGACGTGGAATCAGCAATGAGTAAGGTAAAAACACAGTATACTATACTGATGGGAGACTTCAATGCAGAAGTAGGGAAGAAACAGGCTGGAGACCAAGCAGTAGGAGATTATGGTATCGGTACTAGAAGTGCCAGATGGGAGCAACTAGTAGAATTCGCAGAACGCAATAACTTACGAATTCTTAATACCTTCTACTGAAACCGAGGGAACCGTAAGTGGACATGGAGGAGCCCTAATGGCGAAAATAAGAACGAAATAGACTTTATACTGAGTGCACACCCAGGCATCGTGCAGGATGTGGAAGTGCTCGGCAAGGTATGATGCAGTGACCATAGAATGGTACGGTGCCGAATTCGCCTATACTTGAAGAAGGAACGACAGAAACTGATACCCAAGAAGCCAATCAATGAGCTAGCACTGAGAGGGAAAGTACAGGAATTAAGAGTCTTGCTTAAGAATAGGTTCTCGGCTCTTATCCAGGAAAACAGCCTTAGCGTTGACGCAATGAATGATAATCTGACGAGTATCATTACGGAGTGTGCAGTGGAAGTTGGAGGTACTGTAGTACCTCCAACACAAGACAGGGCACTGGCAAGCTGTCCCAGTAAACAAAGAATCTCATTAAGAAGCGTCAAAGCATCAAAGCCTCAAGTACAACAGACAAAATTGAATAGGTAGAGCTTTCGAAGTTGATTAATGAGCGCAAGGTATCCGATGTAAGAAGGTACAGCATGGACATAATTGAACATGCCCTGAAGAACGGAGGAAGCGTCAAATCAATGAAAAGTTGGGATAGGCAAAAACCAGATGTATACACTAAGGGACAAGGAAGGCAAAATAACTACCAATATGGATAGGATTGTAAAATTAGTGGAGGAGTTTTACAAAGATCTGTACAGTAGCCCGCACAACCACGACCTTGATATAAAAACTAGCAGTAACCCAGATGACACCCCACCAGTAATTATAGAAGTCAGAAAAGCCTTGGGGAGCATGCAAAGAGGCAAAGCTGCTGGTGAGAATCAGGTAACATCAGATTTGCTGAAAGATGGAGGGCAGATTTTGTTAGAAAAACTAGCAACCCTGTTTACGAGATGTCTCCTGACGGGAAGAGTACCAGAATCTTGGAAGAATGCTAACATCATCCTAATATATTAAGAAAGGAGATGACAAGGACTTGAAGAATTACAGGCCGATAAGCTTGCTTTCCGTATTATACAAGCTATTTACAAAGGTAATTGCTAACAGAATTAAGACAACATTAGAATTCAATCAACCAAAGGAACAAGCAGGATTTCGAACAGGCGACTCAACAGTCGACCACATTCATACTATCAATCAGGTTATAGAGAAATGCTCAGAATATAGCCTTCATAGATTACGAGAAGGCGTTTTATTCAGTAGAAATATCAGCAGACACTGCGGAATCAGGGCGTCAACGAAGCATATATAAACATCCTGGAAGAAAGCTACATGGGATCAACTGCTACCATAGTGCTTTATAAAGAAAGCAACAGAATACCAATCAAGAAGGGTGTAAGGCAGGAGGACACAATCTCCCCAATGCTATTTACCACGTGCTTACAGGAGGTTTTCAGAAGCCTAGAATGGGAACAGTTAGGGATAAGAGTTAATGGAGAATACCTTAGTAACCTGCGCTTTGCGGATGACATTGCATTGCTGAGTAACTCAGGGGACGAATTGCAACTCATGATTACAGAGTTAGACAAGGAGAGCAGGAAAGTAGGTCTTAAAATTAATCTGCAGAAAACGAAAGTAACATGTTCAACATGGGTCCCAAAAGGGGCTGTCGTGCACCACACAACTAGTTGTATTTTATCATGATCTGGTATCCACCATTGATTCAGGGGGGCAAACTGACTGCATCTTCTTAGATTTCCACAAGGCATTCGACACGGTAACACATTCACTGCTTTGCAACAAACTTAAATTACTAAATATAGATTCTGCTGTCCTAAATTGGATTGAAAATTATTTGTGCCAGTGCCGGCAATGCGTCATCTTAAACGGCAAAAGCTTTGATTATGTTGGTGGGACATCGGGAGTTTCACAGGGTTCAGTTTTAGGGCCACTTTTGTTATTAGTTTACATAAATGATATTTCAGCAGGTATTTCATCACATATTAGATTTTTTGCAGACGATTGTGTTGTGTATAGACAAGTAAAGAATGACAGAGGCCTTACCCAACTGCAAACTGATTTGAAATGTGTTCAAGATTGGTGCTCTACGTGAAAAATGAACCAAAATAATAAAAAGTGTGTCCATGTCTCCCTTACAAAGAAGCGGAAACCTATGGAAACAGAGTATACTTTAAACAATGAACGTCTAAAAAGAGCAAATAGTTATAAATACCTAGGTGTAGTCTTGTCATCCGACTGCTCGTGGAATGCGCATGTAGATGATGTGGTTTGTAAAGCTGGAAAGGCGCTAAACTTTATCCAAAGTAATCTAAAAACTTTGGAACTGAACTTAAAAAAGACAGCGTATTTAACATGTATATGACTTATACTGGAATACGCTTGTGTCGTGTGGGATCCTTCGCAAGCCACATTGATTGATAAAATTGAAAAAATTCAAAACCGGGTGGCCAGGTTCGTCTTGGGACGATACAAGAGAGGGGAGAGCTGCACTCAGATGAAAAATGAGCTTGGGTGGGAACTGCTTTCCTTGCATCGGCAAAAGCTGCCACTGAAGTTCTTTTTTCAGATATATAATGATAAAACAGTAATTAATAAAGAAAAATACTTTAAGGAACCTCATTACCGTTCATCCAGAACTGACCATGTTTTTAAAATAAGAGAATTACGCACCAGGACGAATTAATTTTTTGTTAGAACTGTTAAAGAGTGGAATGGATTGTCTGCCATGCAAGTGTGCTGTAAGAACGAAAAATTGATTGTGTCGTTTCTGTAACCCCATGTTCGCGAATTCATGTTTTGTTAGAACTGTTAGAGTGGAATGGATTGTCTGTCATGCAAGTGTGCTGTAAGAATGAAGAATTGTTTGTCGTTTCTGTAACCCCCCTGCTGTAACGCCTTTGGGCAATGCAAGGTAACCTTTGAATAAAATAAAGAATAAAGTAATATACAACAACCTCGAAAGAGAACAGCACTTCGAGATAGGTAATAGTGCACTTGAAGTTGTAAAAGACTATGTCTACTTAGGACAGGTAATTAACCGCGGAGCCGAACCACGAGAAGAAAAATGGGGTGAAGCACATTTGGCAAGTACTCTCAAATAATGACAGGTAGATTACCACTATCCCTCAAGTAGAAGGTATATAACAGCTGCATCCTGCCGGTACTCAGTTATGGAGCAGAAACATGGAGACTTACAAGGAGGGTTCAGCTTAAACTGAGGACGACGCAGCGAGCAATGGAAACGAAAATTTACGGTGAGAGACAATAAGAGAGCAGAGTGGATTAGGGAACAAACTGGGATTAAGGATATCATAGTTGAAATCAAGAATAGGAAATGGACATGGGCTGGGCATGTAGCACGTAGACAGGATAACCGCTGGTCATTAAGGGTAACTAACTGGATTCCTAGAGAAGGCAAGCGGGTTAGGGGGAGAC
Organism: Rhipicephalus microplus; assembly: GCF_043290135.1. Lineage (NCBI taxonomy): Eukaryota > Metazoa > Arthropoda > Arachnida > Ixodida > Ixodidae > Rhipicephalus > Rhipicephalus microplus. Next base: position 29,055,050 of record NC_134709.1, on the reverse strand, counting down.
AGAAGGTTAGGTGGGCAGATGAGATTAAGAAGTGTGCGGGTATAAATTGGCTGCAGCAAGCACAGAACCGAGTTGACTGGTGGAACATGGGAGAGGCCTTTGTCCTGCAGTGGACATATTCAGGGTGATGCTGCTGCTGATGATGATGATGAACTGTATTAAAGATGATAGTCTTTTTTGGGTTACTTGGACCAAAAAAAGTTTGGTGTGTGTGTGTACATTTATCTGTCTGTTCTCCGAATCGATACCCCAAACGGCCAAAACCCAACCCCATCCGCAGCGCCCACCAATATAGCTCAAGTTTCTGTGTTCATACTTGTGCGATTGTCAATTAAAAAGCAATTATTGCACATATCTGAGGCACTATAACAACACATCAATATTCTATATGTGTGTCTTTATACTAGAAAAGGGATACATAAGTAATTCTAAGGACCATAGCGCTTATCATGCTGCGCTGACAATGCAACGCTATGCACAAAAGGGCAAGTGTTTCCAACGCTTTGCTAAGACGACACGGTGGTGGCACCTGCCCGTCGCTTTGCATTCTACTCCTTATCGCCTCCGAGACGGGCATGCATGCCTTTCTTCGTTTTTGAAGATAATTGCCAGATAGCGCTCATGTCTCACGTGCCTCGATACGCCCGATCGCCTTCGCTGCACAGATCGATGTACTCTAATGCAGCACCTTTCGTATAATACAATTCACCGATTTTATCGCACAGAACATCAAATAGACGTTTTGTTCACTCTCTCCAGATGCAAGACTATGGTCTTTCGACGACATTTGCGGTGAAACATGTAGATACGGGGCCAATTTTTATAATCAGGTGTAACATATGACTTGCTCCTTTGAACTTTTGGGTAGAACCTGCTTGTTAAGAAGTGCAAACATGTCTTCATCAAAAGCTTCACTTTGATTCGTGTATTCAATAACGCTCAGCTGCCAATACTTCCTTTGTCTTCCGACATCTATACCTCGGGCAACTTTTATTAGTGTTGTGTGTGAAGCACATTACCTGCGCCGTGACTCCTAGCAGTTTGATGGGATAACTGTGCCTTGTTACGTTTGAGATTGGCACTCCCTACTGATGCGTTTTTCACCTATTTGAAGGACCTGAGTCCTCTTCAGTGGCTAAGAGTTTCCTCTGTGGCCGTTCTGAAAGACGTAGTCGCAGCCAGTTGGCTCCTTGCCACCAAATGTTCTTTTATATCAAGGCATCTAGCGATTCGCCTCTCATTAGCAAGTCCGTAGGATTTTCATCACCCAGGCAATGCTGCCAGCAAAGTCTGTCTACATTCAGGAAACTGGTTTGTCAAGAAAAAAACGCATATACTTTTTGTTTGTATATTTCAGAAATCTGCTGCCTATTAGTCCCCCATTATATCAAGGTATGGTAAAGAGAAAGGCTTCAATGGGGCGATTTTGATTTTGCAGCAATGAGACTTGTGCTGATGTCGCCATTAGCTAGCACTGTGCAAACATACACACACGCTCCATGAGCTTGTGTACTTCAGTCCACAAACGCGTGTATTCGAATCTCCCGACAGCTGCCTCTTCCATATCTTTTCTCCAGCTCTTCTTCTGCCGTGCTGTATCATCCAACAGCTCTTCATCCCAGTCGACTCTACGGGCCCATAGCTACAAAAATAACATCTTGCCTCTTACCATGAAAGGAGCGACAGTTCATGAAAAAGAAAAAAGTACAGTTTATAATCCTGTGGGTCATAAACTGTACATAATTTCTGCCGAATAGAGTGCTTCGTATCTTGAAAATTCTCCAGAAATGTCAATATTTTGAGAGCTGTAAGTAAGGCTGTCCGTCTTCATGTCTCATGTCATTCCGAGCACTTTCGTATTGCATGAAGTTTGCTGCTGTTAAAAAGAGCTGGCTTATTTGAGGCTTATTTTCTGCAGCACTTGACAACTCGTTCATTTTCTGAGTGGCATTCCAGCGTCATTCTTTACTTTCTTTGTGGTAGCATATAGCTCTACAGTTGCTAGTAAATTCTCCGCACCAAACAGCTGATCATCTACATAGAATGACTTGGCAAACTGTTGGGCCACTCCGTACCGCTCATTTACTACACCTCGATTGAGGCCATGTTGAAGGGTCGCTGTAAGCATGATTGAACTTGACGTCAATCTCAAAGCTACTCTTGTCATTCACCAGACCTGTATGTCGTCATCCCTGAATAGCAATGTAGCTAGGCTTCTCGGCAAACCATAGAAATCTGAGAAAAAAAAAATCTCTAGCTTTCATGAGCTCTTTCACCAACCTGAAGAAACGCTTCAATATGTCTATTGTCATTGGCACTTTGTACCAGCGAAATCACATGAGGACTTGTAGCAGTTGAGGATTCAAGTTCGGGCCGGCTTGTGGCAGTCATTAAAGGGCTCGCGGTCTCTTGCATGCGACAAGGCATCAAATACCACCGTCAACTTTGTAGTGAGCGAGTCCTCATGGATAATTTCCCAGCGCAGCATATGTAGTAGGTACGTTCCTCATCAGGTTTTCTTTTGGAGGCTATTTCCTCGTGTCCCATACCGACATTGTCGGATGGCGTGGTAGTACCGCTTAAGCAGGTCCTCTTTAATTGAAGTCGTCACTCAAGGCTCTTAAGGTGGTTACATGCTACGAGGTACTTGTCTTCAGTGAGCTGTTTGTCAGGTTCTTTGCACGGCAATGCAACTTTGTACTGTCGATCGTTCTTTACACTATTCTCTAAGAATTTAGACAACGGTGTTGAAGATGTTAGTTTTTCTTCCCCATAACATCTAATGTCCGAAAGGACTGCATGTCGATCATTAATCTCCTTTTGCACATCTGTTCTTAATCATAACCCTGGAGGTGCTTTGCACAAAGCTACTTTTTTTTTACATGCCCTCCTAGCGTTCCTCCCAATGTAATGTTAATTGTCCCTAGTCCTTCAATTTCTTGGCTTTTAACTTCACCAGTTATGATCCAGTATGCAGGCTCATTCCAGACTTGGCGTGCACAATAGGAACAATAAGCCCGTTCGCTTATACCATCTCTAGTTCATGAAGGTTTTTTGAAGTAATATTATGGTATTGGAATTTGCTTTATTTCGAATTTAAGTTATTAAAAATTTCGAAGTATTCGAAATTAACGAATAAATTTATATTATTTTGCATGTAAGCCCTGTAAAGGTGGTTTCACTGCACTAGAGTTGTGCTAAGCTGTGAAAACCAATTCGCATGTTACTGTTTGTAAAAGTTGTTTCACTGCAATAAACAAATGCTCAGCCGTGAAAACACTTAAACAGGGGGAATGCGCACGGCCGCGAAGTCCCACTTGAAGAATAAGTTAACATCAAACCCTCCCATTGATGCGTAATTTTTAAAGTTTAGAAGCTTGTTGTACACACTTATATGCTTGCATTCGACTGGAAGTCAAATCCTGCTACTGTTCAAAGTTGTTTATACTTCCTACGAACAAAAAAAGCAAAAAGAGCAAGGCATTTGCACAGGCCTTGCTTCAATTTTTAAAATATACTGTGCTGTTTAGGTCATGACCAATATGCCAATTTTTATTTGATATATATGATATATACTGTTCGACCAAATCAGTGTTTGCTTCAAATTTGCTACGGATCTAATACTAACTAATCGCGCAATTACCTTTCCTATGGAGCAGTCGGTGTTCGTCACTGTGGCGTCTTCATGAATCACTGGTATTGTGATAGCTTCGATGGTTTGTTCTTTGCCACCAAACTGGCTTCTCACGAGAATTTAGACTATTTACTTCGCTGTGGTTATGAAGGCACTTCAGATGCAGATGTGTTGATTGCCATACTCGTTTCTCCGATTACTTTCGACTGCAAATGTGTAGTCAGTTCTTCCTTTATAGATGAATGCTGACTCCCACTGTCTAAGATTCCTCTTATGTAGCAAGCCTCATTTTCTCTTCCCACCTAGGAACAAAAGGTCTGTAGATGTACATTTTCATCAAGTTGGCAGTTCGTTACAGCAGCTGATCTTTCACTTTGGTCTGACTCTGTTCTTTTAACACATGCTGCCTTTGTGTTCAATTTCTTACTCCTATTTTCTTTTGCGTTTGGGTTGCTCATAGTTGTTGTGTGCCTTTTTTTGCTAGACATGCAGTATGTGCGCCTTTGATAATTTCTGGCTAGGTGTCCCAGTATAGTGTACCTATAGCGCCTTGCATTTCTGTCTAGTCTATCTTTCTCCTCTTTGAGTGTTTGAGAACCGTGTTTCGTTTCGTACCTCATAGATTTGCAGAAGCACTCATTATATCTCTGCTTTACTGTATGTGTGGTATGCTGTGCAAATGCCGATAAAACATGCTTGCGATTTTGAGTGCGTGCTGATGGTTCTTGTGTCCCTGAACAATCTTGGCTTTTTATTTAGATACAAACCAGCTAGCTCTCAAGCTCCTGACATGATGACGCTGTTCCTTTGTTTGTAGCAAGTGATGTTCGGAGCCTGGTGAAAAGAAATGACGATCTCTTGCAGCACCTTTTAGTTGAATGCCACAGAGCAGGGGTCTACAAATTTGCTGCTGCAAAGCAGTTTTATGTGGCCCCGGACACAATATGAGAACTATGAAAACCACGCTTGTCGCTTCTATTTGAAGGGTGACGTGGCAGTTTTGATCTCGCGTAATGATTCCACTAGCAACCTATGTTTGCAAACTGCAACCTTGTGACATACGTGAAGGAAATAGATGTAATTTTATCCTGGTTTTGTACATTACTGCTGATACGCTAAATTTTTGCTCCTTGCCTACACAACTCTTTCTGTGTCATGTCACCGATTAATTGCTGATACTGGGTTTTAGGCACCGCGTTGTGGCTCGACATAACCGGCCCTGTAGAGGACCGCAATAAAAACTCGAAGCCTACTGAACAGTACTACGATTGCTTTAATGATGAGACAGAATCTGAAGGAAAAAACAAAAATATGTCTAGTAGTTCAACCCTCCACATACCCTTAATATTTTTTCTTAGGTCCCAACATCCCCCTTTATTTACAAAAGGCTAAATGAGAGGAGTCTTGTGGGATTGAAAGCTTGCTGTCCCTTATGCTATCACCTGAGACAACTTGAAGGCAAAAGCAGTCTTCTTTTACTCAATGTTTTATTGATGCTGCCCTGTCTTCTTCTTAAATCTTTTTGCATCTAAAATTGTTTCGCACTGCCTCCAGTATTGAAGGCATTTCAAGCTATCTGCACATAATGTGGTTTTGCACTGCCTTTTGTGATTGGCCCACCTGTGACCAAGCTACCATGTTGCGATTATGCCATCATGTTATGACGTCAAAAATTTTGGCGATCTGTGATGTCATTATGAAGAAAGGCGTAATGGTACAGGAACTTACATTTGGGGTGTCATCATGTGATGATGGTATTTTTCATTGCTCTTGTTGACGCAGATGCAACTAGTCAATTTTACATTTGACCAGGCATCTAAGGCTATCACCTTGAAATTCGACAAGAGGTTCGATTATTACATCCTAGTTTAATATTCCATAGACTCTGAGGGGGAATCTGACATTCAGATGATCGAATCTCTTGAAGAAGGTGCTTTCAAGCCTGGAGCATACACTAATTTACAGAGGCTTTAGTGAAAGGGAAGAAAAGCTTGGAGGAGGCTTTAGCATCGCCTGCAAGAGTAGAATGCCTTGCCGTAATTGGGCCCCTTGTGCATTGTGTTCTCAATTTCTAGCCTGGCTTCAGCTCTCGAAGCATGCCCCAACCATGCCACAAGGAAGCAAACGATTGTGCGTGTAACATTTGCATTTTCAAACTATCCGAGAATGCCTACTGCGAGTACTCTTGATAATGCCCAATATACCATGATTACACGTTCCACTAATCAGCAAAGGACCCACTACACATCCTTAAAGCAACAGTTGAACCTATGCAGCTGCTCACTTTGTTTGTGCATTCTCATCTGATTGTTAATAAATGTCTAAGCGCTTTCTAATGGGTGAGCCTTTGAAGCTGCCACTAGTTGCATAATTCACATGTTTTGATGCCTGGCGTGATTCTATGCTTCTGCCGCACAGCATTTCATGCTTTATGGAGACTTCTTTCACTACTTGACACTCATCTTTTCCCAAAGCAGTTTCTAGGAGTAGCGGAGCTTTGACTTCCTGGGTTTGGTTCTCACTCAAACTGAATATTTTAAGAGCGGGGCTCTTTATGCTTTTCGTTGCGCCAGGTAGTGCGAACAAAAATGATTATCATAATCAATCGGCGTGCGTTCTCTTAATCCTCTTCTTTCTGACAGTCGTCGTCACCTTTTGGTTCACTGCCAAACATAGGTTGACAAAAAAAAAAAATCGGGCGCTCACTCAAACTCACTCATGAAATATATTTTGCCCTTGGGGCCCACCAGGACTCAGGCCCGTATTCACAAACCAACCTCAACTTTTTTTTTTAGTTTTCTTTATCAGTTTGAAACTTTTATTGCACATGATAAACAAATTGCACCAGTATTCATAAACTAGCCTTGTCCTGATCTTTTGCCCTGTTACCATTTTTGCGCCTTTATAATGCATGTTGAGGAAAACGTGAGGTAAGGCCGAGGTCGGTTTGTGAATACGGGCCTCAGACTCGCCAAAAATTTTCTCATTCGGGTTTACTCAGCCTCAAACTCATGAGAATATTTTTCTCCCGGACCCATTCAAACTCATGCTAGCTTGATGAGAGAGTAAGTGAGCCTAAGTGAGTTGACACACGAGTGAGTTTGCCGACCCGTGCTCCCAAAACACGACTAATTTCTCCGGCATGACCTGTTATAATCCTGATTGGTGTGAGGAGGTAACGAGTATAGAGAGGGTGAGAAGGAAAGTCAAACAAAAAAAGCTGAAACGGAAGGAAAAAAATCTTAGTACTAAAAAAGTTCTTTATGGGGCAGTGGCATTTGAACCTGCGTAACCATGATCCAAAGGCGAGTGGTTTGAGTAGCCTAATCATCCACTCCTTGCCCATTAAGGCATGCTGGTAAACTTGGCTTTGTATACTAGTGTTTTGCTTGGGGGGGGGGTTAGAAAAGTGAAGTTAGGATGAGGATGAGTGAAATTACGAGGGGAGAAAGCCGAGCATAGAGTATAAAGAGTGAGAAAGAGAAAAATAAAAAAGCGAGAGAGAGAGATTGAAAAGAAATGAAAAATAAAAAATAAAAAGAGGACGCAAATGACTGATAACTAGAAAAAAAAAAAGAAAGGAGAAGAAATCAAAAGAAAGAGCAAGATATGCCTAATGCAAGTCCAAACTTTGTGGATGCAGAAAGTGCGGGTAAGAAACCAGAACTAGCAATCAGAGAGAAAGAAATAAGCAGAGGCAAAAGAACAACACAAAAAACAGATATAAAACACTCCCCCCCCCCCCCCCCCAAGAAAAAAACAGAACAAGAAAGGTAAGATACAAATGATGAGAAGCAAATAGGCCACCTATCTCAGTAATTCTTTCAGGCGTGGGACCCCTAGTGCGAAGCTGTCTTTATTTCCCTTTTACGTATTTGTTTCTGGCAACTAACTGACAATAATGCAAGAAATAGTTCAGAGGATGTTATTAGAAGTAATTAACTGTAACGTAAATGTGAACAAAGATTAAGTGGACGAAAACATAACTTGTTACCGGCAGGATCCGAAGCTGCGCGTCTGATGTTTTACCACTGAACTACAATAGTGGTTGTGCCCCCATCCACTTTGTGAGGCACATATGTGCATTTAAACGCAGAATCGTCAGTCAGCACCACCTTTAGCCATTATGGCGAGTGTGAAACTCTTTCGTGCCCGTTTGGCACCACGTAGTACGTGATCTTAACACGAGATGACAGCCGACGAAGGTCGCAGGTTTGGATCCTGCCGGTGGCATGTTATCTTTTTGTCCACTTTTCTCACATTTACATCACAGTTACTTCTGATAATGTCTCCTGTACTTTTCCTGGCATTTTCATCCGTTAGTTCTTATTGTGTCTTAGCAAGAAAATGAGTGCTTAAATTTACACGTTTGTTTATCTTATTTGTGTCTTTCTCGATTTATTGGTCACAGAAAAGACGAGTTTTCACTAACAACCAATGATGCTGACACTGGAATTTCATCAAAGCAAGCTCTTTGATGCTGTCAGATTAAAAGCACATCCCAACTCATTGCTGCTTATCGTAGTAGCCGCAGTTATGAGCACAAGATGTTTTACAGACATGTAATTACATTGCTGGAATGTACTTTGCATAAATAGACTTGTGTTTTGACGCAGCAAATAAATCAATCGTGGTGGTGAAAATGCAACTCACAGCCACCCCTGCCAGGCAAGTGGGAAACGTGTGTTTCTGACATTATTCATTAACTCAATACATGCAGGAGAAAAAGTGTACTCTGTTTCAATAGTGTCGTTGTGTAAAAGCTATACCAATAATTATCCTAACGCACAATTTTTTTTTGGTGTGTAGAGCTTGGATTACATTGTTTTATACATACTTAACTTCTCCAAAATTTTGTGCTGCAAAAGCCAGAATGTCTGTTATGCATAGACTTTTTTATCCCGCCAGTTTGCTCTTCCATCACTGCACTATGCATACGTGCCAGTCTTGTATGCTTTTATATGCTTTAAAATTACTCGTGTGTTGAGTACTTCTATTGTCTACTATATTAATGCCGAGTATTCTTTGGCCGCATATTTTACATATTTTTTTGCATGCACTATGATAATATTTCAGACATACTTACCTACGACATGAATACTCATGTCGTTGGGGTAAGTATATATGATTGTGAAATTTGATTAGCCCACTCTAGCTAAAAGTACAAAATACGATTCCTGATAGTGATGTGGAAAAAAAAATCTTGTTTTCTATGTTTGCCCATTATGAACTCCAGGGGTGGACATTAAAACCTATTCAGTCTCCCATAGCATTGTGCCTCCCGGTCATGTTATTGCATGTTTTGGTTCATAGAACCTCGGCAATTACCCATTTATTTTAGCACACTGTTGACCCTCGTGTGGTGGCAAGGCAGGGAATGCTTAGTAGGAATTGCTTAGTATCACTAATACTGATGAATGACTTGAATCATGAGAGAGGCAAGGGTTCTGGACCCATTTCTGATCAGGCGGGTGGTGAGGTGGGGACACCCCTTGCCAGTGTTCTAGCTTTGAAACTTGTCTTCCGAACATCATGTTGGAATCGCTACTCAGTTAAGTATACAGTCAAACCTTTTTGTAAGAGACACTGATGTAATAGACAAATGGTTATAAAGGACACCAGTGTGCCTATGTTGAAGTAGGTGTTGAGAATGCACTCTTGGTACTTTGCTTATAAGAGACACCTCATATAAAGGACAACTATTGCCCCTTGTGCATGTGTCTTATATTGGAGTTAAACTGTAGTGCACTTTTCGTAAGACCAACGCTGAAGTCTGAAATCCTTCCCATGAGCTCAAACAAAGAAGTGAGAGCTGCTTCCCATTTAAAAAATCACTGTAGAGCATGAGCTTTCTGAAGTGCTGCTTCTGAGGTGTCGCAAATGCTTCTTACGCCTGTCTTACGCCTGTCTTTAAAATAAAAAGTAAGTAAAGAGTTCCAGAACATCTGCTGCAATTTGTTTGGGACAACTGTTTCTTGGAAGCTATTGAAAATGTATGACTTTGTTATTTAAAAAAGACAAGTTCACCAGTTAACATAAAATTGCTTTGATGAAAATGAAAACAAAAGACGCTGACCACGATAAGAGCAAAAAGCAAGACGTTTCAGCTCCTGTACGGAAGCCTTGTCAACAAATGAAGAAAGAAAAAGGAGGGGCTGATTTTTCCCTTGTGAACAAGGCTACCGTACATGAGTCGAAATCTCTTACTGTTTGATTTTATCGTGGTCATCATATATCGTTTTGTCTTCATGTCTGTTCTTGACCAGACGGTGTTCCTTCCAACTCTTCATTTCACGAAAACGCTCTGGAAGAAACCTTCCAGCTGTGAATTGCGGCAGGCTGTTTCTGACAGGTATACATGATGGGATATAGAGCTCGCTGTAAAGAGAAGCTGTCCTATAACGTGTTTTAACAGAAAGCTTTTAGTGTTTCATTTCAACATTTAATCTGAATCACATATTAACTTGGAAATAATGGTGGAGCTTACCTGTGAGTGCCACTTAGAAAATAAGTTTGCCATGCAACTTACGCTTGTACTAGTATTGGCTGCTCAGTGCTATTCTTCCTGACCTGGAACTAATGGCCATTTTCTTTTTAAGTTTTATTTTAAGGCATGATTTTAGAACTTGTATAATTTTAAGTACAATAAAAGGTATGTGTATGAAAACAAAATGGCCACAATGGCAAGATTTGTCCCCCTTGTCACTTTTAACGATTTTCACCACTGATATGCCTAATATGACAGTCTAAAGGAACACATATATTTAATGTTTTGTTACAACTGCATTACAGTAATTCAGTATTGTATAGCAGTGCATTTAGTGCATCGATCATTAGAAATAATACGCAACTCGAAGATGCACAAATGAAAACCAATCGTCAAAACTGCACGAGAAATATATTCCTTGAAGGAGCCCTGCAACAATTTTTGAGCACGGCCAGAAGATGCTGTCGATCGGTAATAGAGGTTACCGAGAACACGCAAGCCAATTATTATAGTGCAGCACGCGGCCTGGAATTCACAATAAATTCCTAAATTAGCTAAGAATTGCTTTTTCATTCTTTCGACAAACGTGGAACAAGCTCAAAAATCAGTTGTCACAGCCATTTTACAAGCTATTGGCTTATCTGAGCATGGTGCGCCCGGTCATTGCAGGGCTCGCTACGGTAGATCGCGATTTGTCCACACGTCTACGGGAGATCGAACTGAAAAGCCACGTATTCGATGCAAACAAGAGAAAAAGCACTCAAGGTCATGAACCATGCGTGACGCATTTTCTTTCCCCGTGCCATCTCTCCCTGATTAGCTTCCAGCGCTTTCGTCGGGATGAGAGAAGAGAGAATGAAATTGCAGTGCGCGACAAATCTTTGCAACTGCACTTGTACTGGACGGATTGTATAAATTCTTGCGGCGATGAATTTATGAGCCAATAAGCTCCTTTTGTGAATCCATTCAGTGGCTACGTGAAAAAGTGTTGCAGGGCCCCTTCAAGCCCATTAGAAAGGTTTTCTAGCGATCACATCAGAGCAGTGAATACTGTAGGGAATGCTATTGTCGAGTTGCTTTAGCGAAAAAAATATTTGTAATAATTGAATGTATACATTGAGATATGGCATCAATTTACGCTGTGTATTTACATTCATGAATTCATCTGTGAATTTTTCTTGGTTGGGGTGTCAAGGGCCACATGCTGTCCATGTTCTGCTTATTTATTAGCAATAACGAGAGAGATCTGTGTGTCTAGTTTTTGGCGTTCTGCAAATGTGGGAACTTCTATGCGGCATAGCATATTACTTTCTCTGTTAATAGTGCTGCCTCCAGTTCAGACGCAGGGGAATGTCAGGAGCGGGGAACATGGCGGTGGGGAGGGTGTTGAACTTCCCCGCACCCTTCCGAAATGTTAAAGCTTTGGATGTGTATGTGTGCTCACAGAAACATATCCATTAACATACACTAAGGGTGGTTCCAACAGTTCACCCCTCGCCCGACATTTCTGTTTACGCAACAGGGAGATGGTGAGCGGGTTCCCTTAGCCTGCATGTTCATCGTCATCAGACTGACTATGCCCACTGCATGGCAAATACTGTCTTCCATGTGCCGCCAATTCATCTGGTCTTGTTAGTCTCATCTGCCCACCTAACTTTCTGTTTCCTTCTCACACGTATTTCCTTTTCTTGAAATCCAGTCAGTTACACCCAAAGGGACGAATGTACAGAGACAAACAATTTTTCGCGTATTAATAGAGTACAATTTCACAATCCCGAAAACACTACTCTGATCACGACACAATGCTTGGTAAACGAGAAAACGCACAGAAAGAAAATGCGAGTGGAGACGCCACGTTATGATTCTCGCACCATAAATTGTGAGGGCGTCTACTGTCTTACCTGCTTCTAATCGATAAATTTAAAATGCTTCGTCACATGTGGGTGTCATAGACCCACCGCACAAACTTTCAGAAAGTTTCATCGAGCCAATGTCGCGAGAGTACGAAAAGCACATTTTGGAATTCGGGATGTTAGACGCAGAGCTTTTGGCTCGAAATTTAAAAATGAAACTTCCACCTTGATTGTCTCTGCTAATAATGGTTTTTTTAGTGAGACTTATGGCGTTAGTGTTCTCGAAGTGCAGTTTATCAATAGATCTGAATTAAGTCATTGTTTTACTTTAGTGACCCTTTAATGACCAGCAGTTATGCTGCCGATAAGCACTATGTGCCTTGCCTATGTCCATTTCTTCTTGATTTCAACTATGATATCATTAACCCCCGTTTGTTCCCTGACCCACTCTGTTTTCTTCCTCTCTCTTAAGGTTACACTTATCACTTACCTTTCCATATTGCTCGCTGCGTCTTCCTCAATTTAAGTTGAACCCTCTTTGTAAGCGTCTAGCTAGTTTCAGCTCTGTAGGTAAGTAAAGGTAAGATGCAGCTGTTATGTACCTTCCTATTGACGGACCATTCATGATTTGAGAATGCTTGCCGTATGTGCTTCATTATTCTTTATTTGTTATTCTTCATTCATGAAATACCCCGCAGCATCTGAGGGCGTTACATCAATCAATGACGTACATCATCGTACGCACACAAAATACTACATCAATAACTGAAGTACACCTTTGTTCACACACACAATACAGTTATTTTCACACATAAATACATCTTCATTTGCACTATGTACTTGCTTTTCAGTAAGCTTATTCCACTGTTTAATTGTTCTAGATAAAAACGAATTGGAATACATGTTCGTTTTAGCTTGGTATTCGAGGATCTTGCAACTATGAGCAAAACGTTTTAATATGTAATAGGTTCTGTGTAGGCAAATGTCTCATAAGTTCTAGTTTTATTATTGTAAATCAAATAAAGAAACTTCAATTTCTGTTTATGGCGGCGGTCAGAAAGACACTTCCCATCCTAGCTCAGCCTTCATTGCAGTGCAGCTCTCCCACCTTCCGTACCATGCCAAGACGAAGCTAGCAGCCCGTTTCTGAATTTGTTCAAAAGCAGCAGTGAAGGTTACTTCGGCGGGGTCCCACATGACACAGCTGTGTTCCAAGATAGGTCTAATACAAGTAGTGTATGCCATGCGTTTTAAATTCACATGCAAACATCGCAGGTTTCTTTGAATAAAATTTAAGGCCTTACCAGCTTTCGCCATGATAGTGCCCACCTGGGACCTCCATGAACACTCGGATGATAGTAGCACACCTAGATACTTATATCTACTATCTTGTTTCAACTGTACATTGTTCAGATGATACCACGTCTGAAATGGTTTCATCTTTTTAGTAAGTGAAATATGTACACACTCGGTTATATTCAAATTCATTTTCCATTTGATGCACGTGCTATGAATCAGTGATAAGTCTTTCTGAAGTTCTGTTGCATCATCAGGATCAAAACTTTTTCTGTACACAACAAAGTCATCCGCAAAGAACCGTATAGAAGATGAAATTCCTGCCGAGATATTGTTGACATAAATTAAAAACAATAGCAGACCCAAACGGAGCCCGGTGGGACCCTTGAGGTAACATCTGCATATTCAGAGCATTTTCCATTTAATAGTACGATTTGTCTTCTTTGAGAAAGATAGCATTCGATCCATGTCTTATCAATGTTCAGGGTGGCAAGTTTAAACAGTAAGAGTGAATATGACATTGTGTCGAAAGCTATCCGAAAATTCAGGAACACACCGTCAACCTGTCCTACAGTATCTACACCCGATATTACATCGTGATCAAATTCTACCAAATGTGTTGTGCAAGACAGCCCTCTGTGAAATCCATGCTGCTCGTTGATTAGATCCTTATGCTTGTTTAAATGATTTATTATTTCTTTGTATAAAATATGTTAGAGCATTTTACACTGAGTAGACGTAAGCGATATTGGTCTATAGTTACCACCACCGTCTTTTTTGGAATCAGCCTTGTGTATCGGTACCACGTGCGCAATTTACCGGTCTTGTGGTAGGCTACCCGTCTCTAAAATTTTTTCGAACATTGCAAAAATTTACATCGAAATTGGCCCTGCACAACGCTTGAGTACACGCGGAGAAATTTCATCTGGACCACTATATTTACTCTCATCAATGTCCTGCAACGATTTTTCAATTTTGTTGACTCTAAGCTCAACAGGAAGCATAGGCAAAATGCTCATAATAGTTGGTTGATAATCACAGCTGTGTTTGGGTAAGAATATCGAGTGTAAAAAGTTGTTTAGACATGTAGCTTTATCTCCGTGATCAGTAATTGGCTTGCCATTATAATTTAACTCCTGTATATTGAAATACTCTGAGCCGCACTGTTTTAAGTACTTCCAAAACATTTTAGTATTTGATTTCATTCTGATACTCAGCTTGATGAAGTAATCATCTTTAGCTATTTCTATCTTTAGCTTATATACGTTGGTAATCGACTTCAGTTTTTCGAAGTTAGCTACTGATTTGCTTTTCTTGAATGTGCGAAACGCCCTCTTCCTTTTGTTGATAAGTGTTAATATGGTCTAGTTATTTCACTCGCATGGTTCGGCTGAGCGGTTGCTACTTGTCCTAAGTAGACATATTGTCTCGCACATATCACAAAGTGCTGCCCTCTGCTGAAACTGTTGCACATTACTTAGCAGACATGTACATGGGCAAACTTAATTAGTCCGTTCCATGCTTATTCTTCTGTAGTTACTTTACTATTATGGTTCGGCTTGACCTGTCCTTGGTAGGCATGTTCCTTTAGCCTGCATACTAGGTGCCCGTTATATGAACTGCATTATTTTATAGGCAAGAATTACAATGTAGGAATGAACCTTGCACATGCTTTCAAAGTTTGATCGCAACGATGGCAGATATCTGTATTGTGAGCACAGTTCTTATGCTTGATCCCCCTTCTTCCCCGCGAGTGGGAGATCTATGCCTATCGACCTCCATTGTAGTGGTTAAGAAGGTTTACTTTATGACAGGTAGATTGCCAATATACCTTTAGAGGAAGGTATATAACAGCTGTATCTTGCTGGTACTTAGCTACGGAGCAGAAACGTGGAGACTCGCAAAGAGGGTTCAGCTTAAATTGAGGACGACGCAGCGAGCAATGGAAAGAAAAATGGTAGGTGTAACCTTGAGAGACAAGAAGAGAGCGGAGTGGATTAGGGGACAAACGGGGGTTAAGGATATCATAGTTGAAATAAAGAAGAGGAAATGGTCATGGGCCGGGCATGTAGCGCGTAGACAGGATAACCGCTGGTCATTAAGAGTAATTAACTGGATTCCCAGAGAAGGGAAGCGGGTTAGGGGGAGACAGAAGGTTAGGTGGGCAGATGAAATTAAGAAGTTTGCGGGTATAAATTGGCAGCAGCAAGCACAGGACCGGGTTAACTGGCGGAACGTGGGAGAGGCCTTTGTCCTGCAGTGGACGTAGCCAGGCTGATGATGATGATGACTAGCCCTAACACCTTCACCATATACCTCTGAATGTGCCACGAAACGCGAACGTAATCGCGGGAGCTCGCTATACCAAAAGAGTGCGGCCATCTTTGGTCATACGTACGATTCGACGCAGACGCTAAAGAATCGTACTGCTTCGCCTCTCTGCGCACGCGGCCGCCTGTAGCTTTCCATCGTGCAAGGCGCCGTTGCGTAGAAAGCGAGTGGGAAGACGGCCGGCCGGGTGAATTGTTTTCCTTCGTGAAAGTGCAACTTGCGGTGGCGCGAGGGATTGCGCGGATGAGGCCGTGCACAACAGAGTAACGCGGCACGTTTTGCGCAATTGCTGCTGCTTGCAGTGTTGCGCTCACCGGCGGCGGCTCGACTCTCGGTTTCTTTTCCGCGTTTACGCGCGATTGCGTAGTTGCGTGCAGCGTTGACGAGCACGCCGGTCCATGCGAAGGTCTCGCGATGGACCGCGTGCAGCAGCGCTTTGTCGACTCGGGCGTGTCGTGTCGTCCGTTACGAGATTGTCTGAGGGGAACCCGATGCAGTACTACGTCACAACCTACAAATGGAGACCACTGCTACTGCTCCTACTACTTCTCTTTGAAGCAGTGAAGTGCGATTAGGCAGACATGTGAATGTTAGGCAAGACAGTTTTACTGAAGAATCAGAGTTCGTATGTGAAGCACATATATTAGAGAATGCAGTATTTAGCAACGATTCTCACTCGATTACCGTATCACCTTAATTGCATATTTAAGATAAACGCTAGCGTACGATATGCTTTGTCTCATTGGCGGCGCGAAATCACCGCGGGTTCCACTGGTTCTTATCGTTCGAAATATTTTCGGTGGACGCACATTCGAACTTTATTGGCGCAAATCGAAGCCAGCGTAGCGAATGCGCAGCTGCACCTTACTATAGTTCACGCTGAGTGTGTCGAGGTTACCGCGATACTCCCTCCATCGCCGCTTGCTTCTGGGTTTTGGGGTCATTGGCAAGGATGAATCGTGGGCTTGCGTTTAGGCGCGCTTTATCGCCTGTACACTTTTGTTTTTTTTTCTTTATTTTTCGTTTCTGTAACTCTCTCGCGCTGCTCATCTATCGCAGTGTATGTGCGCTAAGCCTCGTTTGCAACTTTTGTTTCTTCTTCTTCGTCCCCTGCAACCTGTCGTCTGCTTTTGTGTTTTTTAATCTTCTGCTATTCGTATTGTTCTTTTTTTTACGTGTGCGCCAAAGGCGAATAGGCATTCGCTGTAAGCGCGTATTCGCTTTCATCGGCATTGGCGCAACGCAACCTGCTATTTTATTTCTTTTGCAATCCCACACTTGACGGTATCCATCTTCCCTTGCCTCTCGAACGCGGAAGCAAGGTCTCTGTTGCTCTCAGCATGCCGGTTGTTTATCGGCCTCGATGACCACGCGTTCGCCTTGTTAGCCGTGTCCGTGCATGGCGAAGCGACAAGAGAAAGCAGTCCTCTCGAATCACGCGAAGAAAAGCAGGTCATCTGTCACCGAGAAATGCGACGCTCTGACTGTTGGAACGTTTCTTTCTCTTTTTTTTTTCTTGTTTGGCTCGCGCATCGCCTGATATGGCGTGAAAGCAAATGAGACTGACGTAGTGTCGGCTGTAATTGCGTCCTATTTTTTTTTCTTCTGTTCGCTGGCTTAATTCATAATTTTTTTTTGTTCGGGGACTGTTTATGCGTGGAATGGCTAAGTTTAGCACCTGGGGGGGGGGGGGGTCGATGTGTAGGCGTGTAAGTGCTCTAGCATCACCCGAAAAGTGAAAACGTGAGAAAATTTAGGGGGTTTCCGACACCCCTCAACTCCCCCTTGTTGTCATAAATCCCCTGCCGCGGATTCATGACATACAGGCTCATGGGAGGGTGGGGTGGGGGGGGGAGGGAGATAAAAAGTTCCCAGGACACCATACCATAGATATACATGAGATAGTAACCTGCAAACTTTCTGCGCGTCGGACAGAGAAAAGCGTGGCTGTCGGAAACTTGGCGTGACGTAGCACGCGTGGAAACGAGGATGTGAAGAGGCCTGAGAAATTTTGAGAGGGCGCTGCTATACATCTCACTGGCATGGTCGTGCGCGGGGTTCTCTTTCAGATGGGGGGGGGGGGGGTTACATGTTAATGCATCCTGCTCCCCCCCTCAAAAAGAAAACAAAACGAGCTCAGCAAAAAAAGTAAGAGAATTCAAAGTCAAGAATGAAATTGAACCGATGACACGCTACTCTCAGAGGCTTGCCATTTGTCCGCTTTCCGGGGTAAATGCGGGAAGTTTTCCTTTTAATTCGACATCACGATTCCGGGGTCGCCGTTGTCTTCACAAAACAAGTGAAGCCACAACCTAGTGTCTCGTTAAAAACCCCGAAGAAGGCTGGACACATTTACCTCAAAGAATAGATGACATGGCTCACTAAGAATTATTACAGGCTCTGACGTACCTACACCATTACGCTATTTCACGGCAGAAGAGTGCGCGCGGCATTGTAGGGTGCGTGTCAAACGCGTCTATTTGAGCGAACACCAGGAGGCGCAAGTAGGTAGAGGGCTGTATATGATGTATACGCTCCATCGCTCCGTCAAAGACAGTTGCTCGTGTGCACGTGCGTCCACGTACTTTGAAACGCACGCAAGCGTAGAACGTATACACAAGAGCATGACGTGTTCTGCAAGCGCAGCCTATACGGCTCGGTTCTGCGAAGATCTGGGTCGATACGAGGTCGCGGCCGATGGAAGGTCATGGGTGTGACGCACGTGAATGCAAGAGGTTTGGCTGCCGCGGGTGCGAGGGTGTGAGAGCTCATTTTTTGTTGCTTTATGAATTCGAATTTGTTTGCATACGTAATAGTGTAGCTTTAAATGGAGGCTGTGGTCTTGCATGAGTGCTCCATATAGGGGTAGTGTAACATCAACGGGAAGCCACAAGATGGTCAACTTATCTGGGGAAAAAACCCGGCCGTGCGCCCGAAAAGGGGGAGAGCAGTGGGAATTCCCCTTTGTTACCTTTGGGGGTGCGATGTTGTCTTTGATGAGCTACAATTGGTTCATGAACTATGGGGCACAACAGCGCAGTCATAGGACGAAGAACATACAGGACGCAGCGTTAATTGGTGAACTGGGTGCGCAGGCAGAAGTTCCTTTCACGGGGAGGGGGAACCTTCTTGATCCGAAGAGAGGGCAGCCAGGTAAAGGGTCATTTAGCGCTATGTATGCCATGCCAAAAAAAAAAAATCGGAGAGGGGGGGGGGGAGGTGGCTGTGTCCTGTATGTCCGCCGTGCCGTTTTTGACTCAACACGGCAGTTGGGGGTTGGGGATCGCAAAATTTGTCCCACACTCAGTCGTATGTGTCCCGTAATTGCTTCAACAGATTTATGGCCATGCATGTTTTTGGGTGATAGTGGATGCCGAAGGCATTTCATTCATGGAGCTGTTCACTTCCCCACCGTTACTCACGACAAGCTAGGGACCCAAATGAGGGCATTGGGAGATACGCGTCATAGCCTCGTCATTATTATTATTATTATTATTATTATTATTATTCAATGCCGAAGCGAGTAAAAAAATAATGAAGCGTTTCACTTCTCTCTTCACCCATTTTCTCACGAAGTATATCTAGCTCGCCCATAAAAAAGTACTTTTGGAGAGACGAGAACACTGCAGCGTAGATAATGGAATAGGGAGTTGAATACAAATGACGAAGACAAATGACGCAGAGAATGGGATTCGCTAGCTAACCTCGAACCAATGTCTGAGTGGTTATAGCATTTGAGCGTTAGGTCGGAGTATATACTTCGCTCCCCATTCTAAAAACCTGGTGGGTGCCTGGCTGCATTGTAGATTGAACCCCGTATGGCCCCAGTCCGCCAATTTGCGATGCCATGCCGCATGCGTCTTTCTGACAACGGAAATGTCGCGAGACGCCTCGTGACGTCGGAGGTTCCCGTTCCGGCGATACGAGAACGGCAGAGGCCTTCACAGGAAACTGTAGAAGGTGTTTCGGACGTGGGCGCTGTGCCAGTTCACTATACCGATGTGGTGGCCTGAGAAATGTTTCAGTAATACGTTCTGGCGGGCTACACAGTAAAAATTTTTACACCCAAAATGGTGTAATAAGGGTGCTTTTACAAGAAAACACCCTTTGCAACATTCTTTAACACCCATAAATGGTCGATTGAAAAAAAAGCACCCATTTTTTGGGTGCTTGCCTTGATAGCACCCTAAAATAGGCTCTAAGGGTGCTTTTGTGTCTGAGAAGGGTGTAGGTGAGTGTGTTCATTGCTGTTAAATATTCTTAAACTGCCACGTGAAATGACCAGAACACGAGCAAGTAAACACTCCGACAACACTGCGCTTGTGTTGTTCTGTGTGTTTTCTTACTCCTATCCCGGTCATTTCATGCAGTTTAAGAACGTTTAGCAGAAAGGAACAGTGAATCAGTGAAATTAAGGTGTAAGTGTCGACAGTTAAAAATGTCGGCAATGGCGAAGTCAAAAAAACCCGCTCGTGCTCCCCAAGTCGACCATGGGGAGCACGAGCGGGTTTTTTTTTTCAGAAATCATTCGAAGTGAACGACCCACTACAAGGCGCTGGAAAGGGCGACCTTTTATAGTTCCAAGGCTTCGTTACAGCGCGAAATTCAAAAATTGGGGCAGCCTTAAGGTTCGCCTTTAAGAGTTGAACTCGATAGTGACGTCCTGCTTACTTCAACTGCTTTGTGCATACTTTTTTATTCTATGATGCTACTTGAGAAGTTCGAATTGCGGTTTACTACAATGTAAACGATAAAGTTGAAAGTGTCTTTTGTCAGACAAGCTTGTCGTATACAGTTGCATTCTGTGTGTTGAGTGGCGTGGTTTAAACCACAAACACAAATGTGCGTGAAATGCTTTTGACCAGGCTATGCCTCTCCGTGGTCGCGCGCGGTAACGTGTGTGCCTTTTGTAATGGGTGGCTGGCCTTAAATATTCATTTCGTGTTCAAGGGCTCGGTTAAATAGTAAAATAAAGGACGGCCATAATCCAGTTTTCTTTCTATTAGCATGATTATTGATATCACCTTTGAAGGGGGGAGGAATGGGGCTTGAGAAGTAGACCACTACCAAGTGTGTTTAAGAGACAGAGCAAAAAAAAAAAAACAACGTCAATTACTAAGTGGCCAGTTAGTGAACGTCGGAGGCTCAATTATTCCAGGTACCTTCTGGACTAAACCGCCTGCAGGACCAGAGGCGCTGATCGACCAGGTCGGCCTTCAAGATCGTAGCCTCCCAAGCTTCGCTGACGAGGTTAAGGAAGTACTGAAATCTGCCATTCTTGCTACCCAAGGTATTTATTTTACCTTCATGTTGCCCTGTTACATTCGCTTGTTATGACTTCTGTTATTCCCATTAATTTCCCCCCTATTATTATTATTTCACGTATAAGCTGTTTGCTGGAGTAGCGCTACCTCTGTGATTCACTCTATGAGCGACGGGTGTTCCTTAGTGTGAGCGCGCGCCCTGTATGTTGGAGTTAGCTTTGCTATAACGATATGTAACTTTGCTTGCGGTAATATCACCATCAAGGCGCTTGAAGAACAAGAAGACGAAGACTTCTCCTTAGTGTGAGCTCGCGCACTGTAGGTTAGCATTAGCTTTGCTATAACGATATTTAGTTTCGCCTGCGGTAGTATCACCGACAAGACGCTTGAAGAACAAGAAGACGAAGACTTCACCTTAGTGTGAGTGCGCGCTCTGTATGTTAGCATTAGCTTTGCTATAACGATATGTAGTTTCACTGTGGTAATATCACTGTCAAGACGCTTGAAGAACAAGAAGACGAAGACTTCTCTTTAGTGTGAGCGCGCGCTCTGTAAGCGTTAGCAATGCTATAAGGGTACGTAAATAGTTCCGCCTGTGGCAGTATCACCGTCAAGACGCTTGAAGAACAAGAAGACGAAGACTTCTTAGTGTGAGCGCGCGCTCTGTATGTTAGCGTTAGCTATGCTATAAGGATACGCAGTTGCGCCTGCGGTAATATCCCCATCAAGACGCTTGAAGAACAAGAAGACGAAACTTCTCAGTGTGAGCGCGTGCTCTGTAAGCGTTAGCTATGCTATAACGATATGTAACTTTGCTTGCGGTAATATCACCATCAAGGCGCTTGAAGAACAAGAAGACGAAGACTTCTCCTTAGTGTGAGCGCGCGCTCTGTATATTGTCACGTTAAAGAGACCAGGAGACGTTTTTAAGGCGTCCTCACAAAAGTCCGAAGAGCGGTCGGCTCAGCGCAGCCAAAAACAGAACAATGGCACGAGGGGAACTGCCACTTCGTCTGCCTCTTTTGCGCTGGCAGATCAAGCGCGCGGCACTGCCCCTCCTCCCTGAAGAGCATCGCCTCGATGCTAAACGAAGCGTGTATCGTAAAAAAAAAAAACATTGTCACAGTGTGTGGTACGGTTTTAACCGCACCACGTGTACAATCTCGGGTCGTAGCTGTCGGCGTCGGGGTGGTTGGCTTCCGTCCGGAAGGACTTCGTAATTGACGTCGCTCACTTGTCGTAGCACTTTGTACGGGCCAAAATACCGACTGAGAAGCTTCTCAGAGAGACCTTTGCAGCGCACAGGGGTCCAAACCAACACCTGGTCACCTGGTTTATAATCGACTTGTCTGTGGCAGCGGTTGTAGCGCTGTGCATCGACGCCTTGTTGTTTCTTGATGTTTACGCGGGCTAGTTGACGTGCTTCCTCGGCTCGTTGCACGAAACACTCAGCATCTTCGTCGAGATTCTCGATGTTGTCAATGTCGCATGGGAGCATTGCGTCCAACATCGTCTGAACGTCCCGACCGTATAGAAGACGAAACGGAGTGAATCGTGTGGTCTCTTGCGTAGCGGTATTATACGCGAATGTTACGTAAGGCAGTATTTCATCCCACGTCTTGTGCTGTACGTCTATGTACATAGACAGCATATCAGTCATCGTTTTGTTAAGCCGCTCGGTCAGTCCATTTGTCTGAGGGTGATACGCTGTTGTCTTGCGATGCGTGGAGTAACTTAACTGAAAAACTTGTTCAAGGAGCCTTGCTGTAAACGCTGTTCCTCGGTCTGTGATGACACAGGATGGAGCACCGTGGCGTAATACAATTCTCTCGATGAAAAACTGAGCAACTTCACAAGCCGTGCTTTTAGGAAGCGCCTTAGTTTCAGCATAGCGGGTTAGATAATCTGTAGCGACGATTATCCACTTGTTGCCGGAAGATGACAAGGGAAACGGACCCAGGAGGTCCATGCCGACTTGATCGAAGGGTGTTCTGGGTGGCTCGATAGGGTGAAGTAATCCCGCAGGCTTAACAGATGGGGATTTTCGGCGCTGGCATTCGCGGCAGGCTTGAACGTACTGTTTAACGCAAGCGGCAAGTTTCGGCCAGTAGTAAGACTTTCGTACCCTAGCGATGGTTCGGGTGATGCCCAGATGGCCCGATGGAGGCTCGTTGTGGCAGGCAAATAGAATTTCCTCACGCAGCTCTGCGGGGACGACCAACAGGTAAGTTTTGTTGCTGGCGGCTGCGTTCTTCTTGTACAACACGCCCTGTCGTAAGCAGAAGGATGACAATCCGCGAGTTATATGCTGGGGCAGTGATACGTTGCGGCCCTCTAGATGTTCAATGATAGGTCGCAATTGAGCATCTGCTCGCTGCCGTAAAGCCAAGTCTGTTACGCTTACGGAGCCAAGGAAAGGGCAGTCCTCTTCGAAGCTCTGAGCGGCAGGCTCAACTGGCGCGCGTGACAACGTGTCCGCATCTTCGTGTGCACGACCGGACTTGTACACGATAGTGACGTCGTACTCCTGCAGACGTAGGCTCCACCTTGCCAGTCGTCCGGAGGGGTCTCTGAGGTTCGCAAGCCAGCACAGCGAGTGATGATCCGTCACTACTCTGAATGGACGGCCGTAAAGGTAAGGTCGAAACTTAGCAATTGCCCACACGACAGCAAGGCACTCCTTCTCCGTGGTACTGTAGTTTGACTCCGGGCGTGTTAGGGTTCGGCTTGCGTAGGCGATAACCTTTTCAATTCCCTCCTGCCGTTGGACGAGTACCGCGCCCAGACCGACGTTACTGGCGTCGGTATGAATTTCTGTTTCGGCTTCCTCGTCGAAATGTCCAAGAACAGGTGGTGATGCCAGGCGAAGCCGAAGCTCTGTGAATGCTGATTCTTGTTCAGCACTCCAAACGAACGGCGTATCGTCTCTAGTGAGTCTAGTTAATAGTTCGGCAATTTTCGAAAAATTGCCTATAAAGCGCCGGTAGTACGCGCATAGACCAAGAAACCGCCGCACACTTTTCTTATCGGCAGGAGTCGGGAAGGCTGCGACAGCGGCGGTTTTCTCAGGGTCAGGACGGACGCCTTCTGCGCTTACGACATGTCCAAGGAACTTTAGTTCTTCGTAACCGAAATGGCATTTTTGCGGCTTTAACGTAAGGTTAGCCGTCCGAATCGCCTCAAGTACTTGTCGTAGTCGCTTCAGATGTTCGGAGAAGCTGGTTGAAAACACGACCACATCATCCAAGTACACAAGGCAGCTTTGCCATTTTAAGTCAGTCAACACAGTGTCCATCATGCGTTGGAAGGTAGCTGGCGCAGAGCAGAGTCCGAACGGTAGCACCCGAAATTCGTAGAGGCCATCCGGCGTGACAAAGGCGGTTTTTTCGCGGTCGCGCTCATCAACCTCAATTTGCCAGTAGCCACTCTTTAAATCCAGGGAAGAAAAATACTTCGCTCGTCGTAGTCGGTCAAGCGAGTCATCAATACGCGGCAGCGGATAAACATCTTTTTTTGTGACGTTGTTGAGCTTTCTGTAATCTACACAGAAGCGAAGCGTACCGTCCTTCTTCTTAACCAGAACGACCGGTGAGGACCAGGGACTGTTCGAAGGCTGGATAACGCCGTCGTCGATCATTTCTTTCACTTGCTGCTTGATAGCTGCGCGTTCTGTCGGCGAGACGCGGTATGGCTGTTGGTGAATAGGTCTTGCGTCGTCGTAAGTGATTATCCTGTGCTGTGTAATTGGCGTCTGACTCACTTTAGACGACTGAGCAAAGCACGCCCTGAATTCAAACAATAGCTCTCGCAAGGCCCTCTGGTTCTCTTCTGGCAGTGCACTGTTCATGTCAACATCTATTACGGTTTGTCCATTGCGGCTACTGTCTTCACAGGCAAAACACTCAATGACGTCCTCCAAGGCTTCAGCGTAGGCGACCGCAGTGCCCCGGAAAAGGTGACGATGCTCATTGGTGAAATTTGTAATCATGACCTCGGCTGTACCGTTCCGAATGTCAATGATGCCTCGTGCCACAGAAATTCCAAGCGCCAGCAGCAGGGAGACGTTGCACTCTGCCACTGTTTCACCGTCACTGGTTCCTTCGGAAGTCACCTGAATTAGGATACTTGCACGAGGTGGTATTGTGACACTGTCGTCGGAAACACGGAGGGCGGTTGTACGGCGGTTGGAGTCCCTTGACGTAGCGTTGACTGTCGAAAAGGAAATGCAGCGTCGCCGTAGGTCGATTACGGCGCCATATTCCCGAAGAAAATCGAGGCCGAGAATTAATTCGCGGGAGCAGTCACGTAGCACGATGGAGCTGACCAAAAACGTGCAGCCTCGTATTTGTAGCCTGGACGTGCACAAACCAACCGGCGTTACAACATGTCCGCCAGCTGTACGTACATGCGATCCTGTCCAAGGCATTATCACTTTCTTCAAGGTACGTGCCAATTGTCCGCTAATAATCGAGTAGTCAGCACCAGTGTCTATTAAGGCAGTTAAATTGCGACCGTCGAGCAGCACAGGTATGTCCATTGAAAAGTCGCTCAGCTGGGATACAGGCGCCGGCGTAGTCGAATTTCCGTTGGTCCGATGTCGCGTCGATTGGAGGGCGAGGTCTTCATCACGTCGAGAATCAGCGGCCTCGCCTCGAAAGGTCGCTGGCGTTAGTTTTCCAGGCGAGGGCTCGGAGACCGTCCTTGCGGCCTTCGATTTCCGTTGCCTGAATAAGATGACGACCGCGGTGACGGTGAGCGCGACTGACGCCTGAGTGGGACGTTCTGCCGAGCGATAAAATCTTCAATTTCTGGTGGTCTCTGTCCAAACCGGGGGCGGGGTGAATTGGCAGGAAAACCCTGCAGCCCAAGTCGGCGGTACTGGCAGTCTCGGTAGAGGTGACCCGCTTCACCGCAGTGGTAGCAAAGCGGTCGTCGGTCGGGCATGCGCCATATGTCGGATTTACGCATGACGGGTCGAGTGTCTGCAAAATAAGGGACCACCTGTGCGGACTGCAGTGTGGCGTACGGGGTTGCGGCTGGTAGTGGGACTGGTGCAGGTGCGTTGTGTTCGAACGTGTCGGTATAAGTGGTGCGCTGGAAACCACTCACTGGGGATGGTGTCGTGGACGACGGAACGGTGCGTCTCAATACGTCTGCGTAGGTCACCCCTAGAGGTTCACTTGAAGTTGCGAACGCCTGAAGTGGTGCAGCAACCTGCGTTGGTGTCTCGCGGCGAGGTGTGCCGAGCGCATGCTGAACTTCGTCACGTATGATGGTGGCGATGCAATTCGTGGAAGGCTGCTGCTGCGCCTGGTTCAGCTGTTGCAGCTGTTGTAGCTCGTCGCGAACAACCGAACGTATCAGCTCGCGAAGCGCTCCCACGTCGGTCGGGAACGAGCCTAGCCCGGTGGTATAGGTAGCATTCACTTGCCGATCGTACTGGTTCCGCTGCTGCAGCGCCTTTTCCATGGCGACGGCTTCAGTGAGGAACTCCGCGACCGTTCTAGGCGGACTACGAATGAGTCCAGCGAAGAGCTGCTCTTTCACACCTCGCATCAAATGTCGCAGCTTCTTGTCTTCCGGCATGGTTGGATCGGCGCGAGTGAACAGATGAACCATATCCTCCACGTATGTAGCCACACCTTCATTAGGCATCTGCATGCGGGACTGGAGGGCCCTTTCAGCGCGCTCTCGACGATCGAGACTCGAGTACGTTTCGCGGAGCCTGTGACAGAACTCATGCCACGACGTTAGGAGGCCCTTGCGGTTCTGGAACCATGTGCGAGCACCATCCAGAAGACTAAAGTACACATTCTTGAGCTTCGCTACTTCGTCCCACCCGTTGAAATCCGCTACGTACTCGTACTCAGCCAGCCAATCTTCCACATCTTCATAGAGGCCACCACGAAAGGGACTCGGAACACGTGGTTTTTGTAGCGTGTAATGAGTGGGTGCAGCTGCGGGTGCAGCGGTTGGAGCAGCGGCGGCTCCAGCGGTAGGGGAAGCGGTGACAGCAACAGTATTCTCCATACCAGTCGACGTACTTGTACTGTGAGGCACAAACTCGGGGGACAGTCCTCGAATCCTCCGACTGAAACGGTGTACCGGCGTAAGCTCTGGGTTTTGGGTCACGTTCCGGCTGCTAGAAGGAGTCTGTTGCATAGGTGAGGTTACCCCGCACCTCCACCATTAAAATGTCACGTTAAAGAGACCAGGAGACGTTTTTAAGGCGTCCTCACAAAAGTCCGAAGAGCGGTCGGCTCAGCGCAGCCAAAAACAGAACAATGGCACGAGGGGAACTGCCACTTCGTCTGCCTCTTTTGCGCTGGCAGATCAAGCGCGCGGCAATATTAGCATTAGCTTTGCTATGGCGATATGTAGTTTCGCCTGCGGTAATATCACCATCAATATGCTTGAAGAACCAAAAGATGAAGACTTCACCTTAGTGTGAGCGCGCGCACTGTAGGTTAGCATTAGCTTTGCTATAACGATATGTAGTTTCGCCTGCGGTAGTATCACCGAGAAGACGCTTGAAGAACAAGAAGACGAAGACTTCACCTTAGTGTGAGTGCGCGCTCTGTATGTTAGCATTAGCTTTGCTATAACAATATGTAGTTTCACTGTGGTAATATCACTGTCAAGACGCTTGAAGAACAAGAAGACGAAGACTTCTCTTTAGTGTGAGCGCGCGCTCTGTAAGCGTTAGCAATGCTATAAGGGTACGTAAATAGTTCCGCCTGTGGCAGTATCACCGTCAAGACGCTTGAAGAACAAGAAGACGAAGACTTCTTAGTGTGAGCGCGCGCTCTGTATGTTAGCGTTAGCTATGCTATAAGGATACGCAGTTGCGCCTGCGGTAATATCCCCATCAAGACGCTTGAAGAACAAGAAGACGAAACTTCTCAGTGTGAGCGCGTGCTCTGTAAGCGTTAGCTATGCTATAACGATATGTAACTTTGCTTGCGGTAATATCACCATCAAGGCGCTTGAAGAACAAGAAGACGAAGACTTCTCCTTAGTGTGAGCGCGCGCTCTGTATATTAGCATTAGCTTTGCTATGGCGATATGTAGTTTCGCCTGCGGTAATATCACCATCAATATGCTTGAAGAACCAAAAGATGAAGACTTCACCTTAGTGTGAGCGCGCGCACTGTAGGTTAGCATTAGCTTTGCTATAACGATATGTAGTTTCGCCTGCGGTAGTATCACCGAGAAGACGCTTGAAGAACAAGAAGACGAAGACTTCACCTTAGTGTGAGTGCGCGCTCTGTATGTTAGCATTAGCTTTGCTATAACAATATGTAGTTTCACTGTGGTAATATCACTGTCAAGACGCTTGAAGAACAAGAAAACGAAGACTTCTCTTTAGTGTGAGCGCGCGCTCTGTAAGCGTTAGCAATGCTATAAGGGTACGTAAATAGTTCCGCCTGTGGCAGTATCACCGTCAAGACGCTTGAAGAACAAGAAGACGAAGACTTCTTAATGTGAGCGCGCGCTCTGTATTTTAGTGTTAGCTATGCTATAAGGATACGCAGTTCCGCCTGTGGTAGTATCACCGTCAAGACGCTTGAAGAACAAGAAGACGAAGACTTCTCCTTAGTGTGAGCGCGCGCTCTGTATGTTAGCGTTAGCTATGCTATAAGGGTACGAAATAGTTCCGCCTGTGGTAGTATCACCGTCAAGACGCTTGAAGAACAAGAAGACGAAGACTTCACCTTAATGTGAGCGCGCGCATTGTATGTTAGCATTAGCTTTGCTATAACGATATGTAGTTTCGCCTGCGGTAATATCCCCATCAAGACGCTTGAAGAACAAGAAGACGAAGACTTCTCCTTAGTGTGAGCGCGCGCTCTGTATGTTAGCGTTAGCTATGCTATAAGGATACGTAGTTGCGCTTGCGGTAGTATCACCGACAAGACGCTTGAAGAACAAGAAGACGAAGACTTCTCCTTAGTGTGAGCGCGCGCTCTATATGTTAGCGTTAGCTTTACTATACCGATATGTAGTTTGGTCTGCGGTAGTATAACCGTCAAGACGCTTGAAGAACAAGAAGACGAAGACATTTCTTTAGTATGAGCTCGGGCTCTGTAAGCGTTAGCTTTACTATAACGATATGTAGTTTCGTCTGCAGTAGTATCACCGTCAAGACGCTTGAAGAACAAGAAGACGAAGACTTCTTTATAGTGTGAGCTCGCGCTCTGTAAGCGTTAGCTATACTATAAGGATACGTAGTTCCGCCGCTGGTAGTATCACTTTCAAGACGCTTGAAGAACAAGAAGACGAAGACTTCTCGATAGTGTGAGCGCGTGCTCTATAGGTTAGCGTTAGCTATGCTATAAGGATACGTAGTTCCGCCTGCGGTAGTGTCGCCGTCAAGACGCTTGAAGAACAAGAAGTCGAAGACTTCTCCTTAGTGTGAGCGCGTGCTCTGTAGGTTAGCGCTAGCTATGCTATAAGGATACGTAGTTCCGCCTGCGGTAGTATCGCCGTCAAGACGCTTGAAGAACAAGAAGGCGAAGACTTCTCTTTAGTGTGAGCGCGCGCTCTGTAAGCGTTAGCTATGCTATAGGGTAACATAAATAGTTGCGCCTGTGGTAGTATCACCGTCAAGACGCTTGAAGAACAAGAAGACGAAGACTTCTCCTTAGTGTGAGGGCGCGCTCTGTATGTTAGCGTTAGCTATGCTATAAGGATACCTAGTTCCGCCTGCGGTAGTATCACCGTCAAGACGCTTGAAGAACAAGAAGACGAAGACTTCTCTTCAGTGTGAGCGCGCGCTCTGTAAGCGTTAGCTATGCTATAAGGTAACGTAAATAGTTGCGCCTGTGGTAGTATCACCGTCAAGACGCGTGAAGAACAAGAAGTCGAAGACTCCTCCGTAGTGTGAGCGCGTGCTCTATAGGTTAGCATTAGCTTTGCTATGACGATATGTAGTTTTGCCTGCGGTATTATCACCATCAATACGCTTGAAGAACAAAAAGACGAAAACTTCTCTTTAGTGTGAGCGCGCGCTCTGTATGTTAGCGTTTGCTTTGCTATAACAATATGTAGTTTTGTCTGCGGTAGTATCACCGTCAAGACGCTTGAAGAACAAGAAGACGAAGACGAGGGCTCTGTAAGCGTTAGCTATGCTATAAGTATACGTAGTTCCGTCGGTAGTAGTGTCACCGTCAAGACGCTTGAAGAACAAAAGACGAAGACTTCTCTTTAGTGTGAGCGTGCGCTCTGTAAGCGTTAGCTATGCTATAAGGATACGTAGTTCCGCCTGCGGTAGTATCATCCTCAAGACGCTTCAAGAACAAGAAGACGAAGACTTCTGTTTAGTGTGAGCGCGCGCTCTGTATGTTAGCGTTAGCTATGCTATAAGAATACGTAGTTGTGCTTACCGTAGTATCACCATCAAAACGCTTGAAGAACAAAAAATTTGCCCGCAGCTTCCCTCGGGGGAACACTGAGGAAGATGCGGACCATATAATTGGTTAACGGGGTGTTAAAGTGCGACTGACTTGGGTCGATGGCTAAATTGGTTAACGTGGTTGTGAAATGGGGTGTTAAATTGCGACTTACTTGGGTCGATGGCTAAATTGGTTAACGTGGTTGTAGGAGGGGGTGTTAAATGAGTGAACACGTACACACGTATGCGAAAGGGCGGCGCTGGTCGAAGGGACGTCGATCATTGTGTTTGTGGATTCGTTGGAATTCATTTCACCGCGATCTTGGACGTCGACGCGCCGTACAAACCAACCG
The DNA here is from genome assembly GCF_043290135.1 of Rhipicephalus microplus. Taxonomy (NCBI): domain Eukaryota; kingdom Metazoa; phylum Arthropoda; class Arachnida; order Ixodida; family Ixodidae; genus Rhipicephalus; species Rhipicephalus microplus. The sequence continues at coordinate 29,024,438 of NC_134709.1, read as the reverse complement.
ACGAGCGGCAACTGAGCGAGCGAGCGCCGACCTTGAGTAGATATACAGCACGACGGCGCATGCACTGTCAGCTGTTGAATGTTCTCGAAGCGCGACGCCACATGCGCGTCCACTGGAGAATCAGGAGAATTGTAGATGTCGAACGCGGTGTGTAGAGGAGGAAGGGTGCACAGATGGTGGAGGAGTGAAGCGCGCGCGGTGTGTAGAGGAGGAAGGGATGCACAGATGGTGGAAGAGTGGGCGACGGCGCGACGGCGCATGCGCGCGCGTCAGCTGTCGAATGTTCGAGAAGCGGTGCGGACGGCGCACTACAAGGCGCGAGTATAAGATGCTCCGCATCTAAAAGATGAAGACTTCAGTTTAGTGTGAGCGCGCGCTCCGTAGGTTAGCATTAGCTTCGCTATAACGATATGTAGTTTCGCCTGCGGTAGTATCACCGTCAAGACGCTTGAAGAACAAGAAGACGAAAACTTCAGCTTAGTGTGAGTGCGCGCTCTGTATGCTAGCATTAGCTTCGCTATAACGATATGTAGTTTCACTGTGGTAATATCACCATCAAGACGCTTGAAGAACAAGAAGACGAAAACTTCTCCTTAGTGTGAGCGTGCGCTCTGTATGTTAGCGTTAGCTTTACTATAACGATATGTAGTTTCGTCTGCGGTAGTATCACTGTCAAGACGCTTGAAGAACAAGAAGACGAAGACTTCTCTTTTGTGTGAGCGCGCGCTCTGTAAGCGTTAGCAATGCTATAAGGGTACGTAAATAGTTCCGCCTGTGGCAGTATCACCGTCAAGACGCTTGAAGAAGGCGAAGACTTCTTAGTGTGAGCGCGCGCTCTGTATGTTAGCGTTAGCTATGCTATAAGGATACGCAGTTGCGCCTGCGGTAGTATCGCCGTCAAGACGCTTGAAGAACAAGAAGACGAAGACTTCACCTTAGTGTGAGTGCGCACTCTGTATGCTAGCATTAGCTTTGCTATAACGATATGTAGTTTCGTCTGTGGTAGTATAACCGTCAAGACGCTTGAAGAACAAGAAGACGGAGACTTCTTTTTAGTGTGAGTTCGCGCTCTGTAAGCGTTAGCTATGCTATAACGACACGTAGTTACGCCTGCGGTAGTATCGCCGTCAAGACGCTTGAAGAACAAGAAGACGAAGACTTCTCTTAAGTGGGAGCGTGCGCTCTGTATGTTAGCTATGCTATAAGGATACGTAAATAGTTACGCCTGTGGTAGTATCACCATCAGGACGCTTGAAGAACAAGAAGACGAAGACTTCTCCTTAGTGTGAGCGCGTGCTCTGTAGGTTAGCGTTAGCTTTGCTATAAGGATACGTAGTTGCGCTTGCGGTAGTATCGCCGTCAAGACGCTTGAAGAACAAGAAGGCGAAGACTTCTACATAGTGTGAGCGCGTGCTCTGTAGGTTAGCGTTAGCTATGCTATAAGGATACGTATTTCCGCCTGCGGTAGTATCGCCGTCAAGACGCTTGAAGAACAAGAAGGCGAAGACTTCTCTTTAGTGTGAGGGCGCGCTCTGTAAGCGTTAGCTATGCTATAAGGTAACGTAAATAGTTGCGCCTGTGGTAGTATCACCGTCAAGACGCTTGAAGAACAAGAAGACGAAGACTTCTCCAGTATGAGCGCGTGCTCTGTAGGTTAGCGTTAGCTATGCTATAAGGATACGTAGTTGCGCCTGCGGTAGTATCACCGTCAAGACGCTTGAAGAACAAGAAGACGAAGACTTCTCTCTAGTGTGAGCGCGCGCTCTGTAAGCGTTAGCTATTCTATAAGGATACTTAGTTCCGCCTGCGCTAGTATCACCGTGAAGGCGCTTGAAGAACAAAAAGAGCAAGACTTCTACATAGTGTGAGCGCGTGCTCTGTAGGTTAGCGTTAGCTATACTATAAGGATACGTATTTCCGCCTGCGGTAGTATCGCCGTCAAGACGCTTGAAGAACAAGAAGGCGAAGACTTCTCTTTAGTGTGAGCGCGCGCTCTGTAAGCGTTAGCTATGCTATAAGGTAACGTAAATAGTTGCGCCTGTGGTAGTATCACCGTCAAGACGCTTGAAGAACAAGAAGACGAAGACTTCTCTCTAGTGTGAGCGCGCGCTCTGTAAGCGTTAGCTATTCTATAAGGATACTTAGTTCCGCCTGCGCTAGTATCACCGTGAAGGCGCTTGAAGAACAAAAAGAGCAAGACTTCTACATAGTGTGAGCGCGTGCTCTGTAGGTTAGCGTTAGCTATACTATAAGGATACGTATTTCCGCCTGCGGTAGTATCGCCGTCAAGACGCTTGAAGAACAAGAAGGCGAAGACTTCTCTTTAGTGTGAGCGCGCGCTCTGTAAGCGTTAGCTATGCTATAAGGTAACGTAAATAGTTGCGCCTGTGGTAGTATCACCGTCAAGACGCTTGAAGAACAAGAAGACGAAGACTTCTCTCTAGTGTGAGCGCGCGCTCTGTAAGCGTTAGCTATTCTATAAGGATACTTAGTTCCGCCTGCGCTAGTATCACCGTGAAGGCGCTTGAAGAACAAAAAGACCAAGACTTCTCTTTAGTGTGAGCGCGTGCTCTGTATGTTAGCATTAGCTTTGCTATGACGATATGTAGTTTCGCGTGTGGTAATACCACTATCAAGACGCTTGAAGAACAAGCAGACGAAGACTTCTTAGTGTGAGCGTGCACTCTGTATGTTCGCGTTAGCTATTCTTTAAGGATAATAGTTGCGCCTGCGGTAATATTACAGTCAAGACGCTTGAAGAACAAGAAGACGAAAACTTCTCCTTAGTGTTAGCGCGCGCTCTGTATGTTAGCGTTAGCTTTACTATAACGATATGTAGTTTCGTCTGCGGTAGTATCACCGTCAAGACGCTTGAAAAACAGGAAGACGATGACTTCTGCTTAGTGTGAGCGCGCGCTATGTAAGCGTTAGCTATGCTATAAGGTAACGTAAATAGTTGCGCCTGTGGTAGTATCACCGTCAAGACGCTTGAAGAACAAGAAGACGAAGACTTCTCTCTAGTGTGAGCGCGCGCTCTGTAAGCGTTAGCTATTCTATAAGGATACTTAGTTCCGCCTGCGCTAGTATCACCGTGAAGGCGCTTGAAGAACAAAAAGACCAAGACTTCTCTTTAGTGTGAGCGCGTGCTCTGTATGTTAGCATTAGCTTTGCTATGACGATATGTAGTTTCGCGTGTGGTAATACCACTATCAAGACGCTTGAAGAACAAGCAGACGAAGACTTCTTAGTGTGAGCGTGCACTCTGTATGTTCGCGTTAGCTATTCTTTAAGGATAATAGTTGCGCCTGCGGTAATATTACAGTCAAGACGCTTGAAGAACAAGAAGACGAAAACTTCTCCTTAGTGTTAGCGCGCGCTCTGTATGTTAGCGTTAGCTTTACTATAACGATATGTAGTTTCGTCTGCGGTAGTATCACCGTCAAGACGCTTGAAAAACAGGAAGACGATGACTTCTGCTTAGTGTGAGCGCGCGCTATGTAAGCGTTAGCTATGCTATAAGGATACGTAGTTCCGCTTGTGGTAGTATCGCCGTGAAGGCGCTTGAAGAACAAGAAGACGAAGACTTCTCAGTGTGAGCGTGCGCTCTGTATGTTAGCGCTAGCTATGAAAAATAGATACGTACTTACGCCTGCGGTAGTATCACTGTCAAGATGCTTGAAGAACAAGAAGACGAAGGCTTCTCCTTAGTGTGAGTGCGCGCTTTGTATCTTCGCGTTAGCTATGCTATAAGGATACGTAGTTCTGCCTGTGGTATTATCACCGTCAAGACACTCGAAGAATAAGACGACGAAGAGTTCTTCTTAGTGTGAGCGCGTGCTCTTTATGTTAGCATTAGATATGCTATAACGATATGTCGTTTTTCCAGCCTTAATATCATCACGAAAGCGCTACAGAACAAGAAAGTGACGCGTTCTCTTTGGCGTGAGTGCGTGCCCAATACGTTAGAGTTGTCTATGCTCCATATGGTTATACCTTTCTTAAGCCAAGCAATGATGACAGGGTGTGACACTGTGGCCCTCTGAAGTGCTCCGCAGTTAAAAGCTTATAGAGTCACTCGTTTCATGACTGCGGCAGTGCTAATGTTATAAGTGCAGCAAAAGACTGGTGCATTATTCACAACATGCTCACCAACCAATCGTTCCAGTGAACTTTCACGTAATTTGCGTGCGGTGAGTTCCCGAGTCATTTCAGAGACTTGCTGCAGGTCTTGACAATCAGTGGAGGGTGTGCAGTGTTTGCGTGCAGCGGCTGAAATTCCCTGGCGTCCTCTAGCTGTACCAGGTTTCTAAATTGAGGTGCTGCTGAGTTGTGGTTTTCATTCCCTTCAAGTTTAGCCGAGTGTCTCAAAGGGGCCCTGAACTCTTTTGCCAGTTAACCATCGATTGTTGTTGTTGAAGGGGTTCACTGCCTCAGGAATCGACTGTTTCAAGATATTTCAAAACTCGTAATGTTTGCGAGTGAAGTTACGTGAATTTGTCGCACGCGTTATGTGCTTTTTCTTTCCTTTCGTACCAGTGAGCGCGCTAAAAACAATGCGGGGGGAGGGGGTGAGGGAGAAGGGGGCAAGAAGGTACGGCCGTACGTTCAGTGCGCTCGTCATCACCTCGAGAACTCTTCCAAATGCGAATCTATCTATCTATCTATCTATCTATCTATCTATCTATCTATCTATCTATCTATCTATCTATCTATCTATCTATCTATCTATCTATCTATCTATCTATCTATCTATCTATCTATCTATCTATCTATCTATCTATCTATCTATCTATCTATCTATCTATCTATCTATCTATCTATCTATCTATCTATCTATCTATCTATCTATCTATCTATCTATCTATCTATCTATCTATCTATCTATCTATCTATCTATCTATCTATCTATCTATCTATCTATCTATCTATCTATCTCGTCTTTTGGTTTATTTTTCTTTCTCTTTCTTTTTCTTCCTTTTATTCTTTCTTTCTTCCTGGCTCTGTATACGTCCGTTCCTATATATTACTTATCCCTCTTTCTCTCCACGTCGCCGTCACTACGCTTTCCCAACCCATTGCTATACTAAGCTCTTATGCTCTGCTAGCGTGTGCGCATGTTGCAGAGAAATGCGTAGGTAATAACTTCCTGAACATGTCGTTTAATCAGGATTGTTACTCAGCTAAGACATATATACGAGCAAACAAAGTCAACCAGAATGGTATGCACATTCGTAGGGCACTTACCGCCGTTGTAGAGTGTGATTGAGAAATGCCGCTACTTGATAAATTCGCTCTGGAGATTATTGCTGATTTTTCAGTGCTATGTTCCCATCGTCTGGTTGCGTTGGGAGCAGAGTGAACATACCAGTTCACTGTCTCTATAGAATTCCTTCTAAGTGCCATGCTTCTGATAAAAAAAACATGAATGTTAAAAAAAAGAAAACTGGATAGCAAAGTGTTTATGACACTCGCCTTCAAATCGTTGATAGGCCGAGACAAATATCGCCTCGCCGAGAATTTTTCCCAAGCATTATCTTCCTTCTCTTTCCCTACATCCATCCCTATTTACTACTCCTCTCACCCAATGAAGTTAATGCATCTCACCCCGCACGAATCAGTGCACATGCCCTGAGAGCGAAGTGAAAGAGGAAGACTATGAAGAGGGCATGGGGTGGTTAACGTTGTAATAACTTTAGTTTTGCGATCGCCGGCAAATCTCGAGCATAGCAACTCGGCTGTACGAAATCGGACTGTCCTTTCTGCACACAGTCGGTGTCGGCGTAGCGCACATTCCTGCGCCCCCAGCGGTGCCTTGAAATGAGAACTAGGATGCAGCATAGTCACGCGCCTTATGCGGTCGGCCATCCGGCTTGTTCTGCATGATGCACGGTGTGTGTGCACGCGCCTGTTGAATGTCTGGGAACGTTCAGAAAAGGAACGCCGTTCCGCCTGCCGTTTGGTCGATGTAACGTGTTACCGTTAGTTCCATTGATTCCCAATAGAACTGTGGCGTTCCTCCGTTCTTCCCAAAGATAAAGAGTTCCTGGAACATCGTTTCTTGGAACGCCGTTCCGTACAACTCTGCTTTTGCTGTCCTACAAGGTTAGAAGCTTGGTGTTAGTTGCAGTGAAGATTTCTTACAGGAGAACTGACTTTTAGTTATCGAAACATAAGCATACGCAGAATACTTGATGGTTCTTATCAGCTTTATTGAATGTTGAAGAGATGGCACATCACATGTCACCTCAGTGTCAATTCAAAAACACGGGTACTGTAATTCGAAAACACGGGTAATTCGAAAACACGGGTACAATGCTGATGCCGCGCATAACAAGCGATGCGAATTTAGCATTCACGCATGACGTTGACGCCACGTGGTATCAGTAGCGTGCATGCAGCGCTACATTTCACTCTTTAACGCTCCCTCACTATAGCTTTATTTATATGCAACGTTGACTTAATCTTCTGCATTTGTTAGGAAGGTGTCACTAACGGAGGAATGGAAACCTCTTTAAAGGTGCGAAATTTTTATGCTCCCAATGAGAGGCACTGCGCACTTTTCTGCGTCTGATGTTTTCGTGCGAATGTGCAAACAGAGATAACATTTTTTCCCGCTACATTTATACTAAACTATAGTGGCACAGATTGGAATTGATTGACGAATGACACTTATTCGTTAATGACGTCGATACAGATGTACGTGTACAGCCGTGGTCACGTGTGTGTAAAGTGCGCGAGCAGCCGGTTCTTGCTGTGCGGGGTGACACCTTGAGGCAGTTTCAGGCTCAGACGTGTTGTGTCAGGAGCCTGCATGTGTGGTCTAGTCATGCTATATAGCCACGCCAGAGCCCGCAACTGCCGCGAGGTGTCGCCCCGCAGAGCGAGAACCAGCGGCTCACGCGCTCTACAAAGACGCGGTCGCGGCTGTGCATAGAAGTCTTGTGATAAGGTGCCGACTCTCAAGATCCAAGCGCCTTAGCCCAGTGGCGTGTGGGAGTGTGGGCAGGCGGCCTTGTAACCACGGCCCGCCATCTCAAAGACGAGTACCTCGGGTGGAGAACGGCAAGGCAGATTCGGAGACCAAAGTTGCTACAACCTCGCTACAGCCAAGTTCAAGCGGAGTTCAACCTCGCTACAGTCAAATTTTGCAAAGCATGACACCGTTCAGCTTCGCGGTATATCGAACTTTGCGCGGCTTATTGCAACCTTTCAGCAATTTCTTCGCTACACCTTCACTTGCGGTTTGTCTCGGCATTGCTACACTTTGATACTTAGGGCACTTACCTTATTTGACATATACCCTATTAGAAGTGTGACAAGTACTAATTGTACGCAAAAAGTACGAGATGAGTACTGAAATTTGACTTCGGGCGTTCTTACGTCGCGTATTCGTAGTTATAGTGCGAATAAGGTGTTCCAAGGTGCTCCAAAGTGTTCATCTTGGAGCAAGCCCCGTAGACAAACCCTTGTGCCTTCACACCCGCTTTACCATAAATCGTTCTGGTGAAGTAGACGAATAGCTGTTTTGGAACAGAAGGCTGCTATCGGCTATACTCACGGCGAACGACATTCTGAAAATGTTTTTTTTTTTTTTTAAATGGAAGAATGGCCGTACGCAGCTTCTGAAGTTCCGAATCTCAGGAAGCACGTCTTGACGTCCTTGTATTAACTTTGTGAAAGTTTTTTTCTTCTTGCCACTGTGCCAAAAAAAATAAATCTGTCCAGTCCTCCCAGACGGCAACGCTGGGCTGTCAGCGGTAAAAAAAAAAAAGCGGTCGTGTGCGGCAGTCTTGGCAGTTTCGTACGCGCAAGAAGTTACCTAACTTCAACCAATGACGTTGCAGCGGGGGATAGGGGTTGCAAGCCGAGGTTCTTCTGCGAGTCTGTTTTGAGTTTCTATTCCAAGCCCCGACGTGAACCCTTCCCAGCCGATGAGCGTCGTCTGTGTTGTAGTTTTGGAAGGCGCGCTGCTGACTGACACGTGTGGCTAAGTGAGCACACTATTTCCCAACCGACTCTCTCTCTCTCTTTCCAAGCTTTGCACAGACGATACGCCTTGAGCAAAGAACGGGCGGAAGATGGAAGGGAAAAATACACAGTAACAAAATGGCGAAGAAGGCTTCAAAAGACGGGATGGAGGAATCCCGAGAAGCGTTGAAAAATGGCTCTCTCGGATGAGCCGTCGCCGGAAGCTTCTGTACGTCCCCCCGAGTGCTTTCGGTTATAGCTGGCCTCAAGGACATGCCGAAGACGTCATGTTTATTTATGTATGAGTTATTTTTTTGTATCATATTCGTGTCGCTTCTTTTCCTGGTTCCTTCCGCCAAATGCTGGACGGCACTGCAGCGACAGTCACTTCTGGTTTTCCGCTTTTTTTTTTCATTTTTCGTTTAGTACATTTGCGCTGTTATCGTTCTGTATTTCTTGTTTCCTTGTTTATCGTCTGCTCGTCTGTGACGTCATTTGCGGTGCTGAGGGTTACACTCGTGCCTCCGGAGTAGCCGTAATACTGAACTGCTTTCAAGAGGGAACGTTGTGGGGGAGGTTGGGTTGATGGGATATCGGGAGATGGATGCCCAGTAAAAATATAAAAAACTGACAAAGTGATAGCGCGATAAAGCTGACACAAACGCGCAATGAAAAAAAAAAGGCGAGCGTCAGTGAGAAAGTAATCATATCGTACTGTCGGCACAGGAAGAAAGGAGGTCATCTCAGCTTCGCAGGTCTCACGAGTAATTGCAGATAACACTGACGCACTATCTCCAAATGGGGAATTTCTACCTGTTATGCCGTCGTAATACACCGAGGTCTCAGAAGTTCTTGGCTTCATTCTTGGAAAACTTTGAGTGCTATCTACATATATGCATAAAGATAACTTTCTCGAGATGCCCTGTCTTTTTTTTTCTTCCTTCATCGTCACCCTACGCGAGCATTTGGGTCAGTGCGCATGGCCGCAGTGAAAGCTGGCGTTATTCATGACGCAACGTCGCGTGACCCCGTGACCTTGCCCGTGTTTCATTTACAAGACAACGCGCGCGTTGCAGACGACGGACTTGACGAGCGATGCTCGCGGGTTTTTTAATTTTCCTTTTACCGCCTCACGGCGTTTCACCGCTAGTCGGTCGTGGGTGGTTGTTCAGTAGTAACATATATATATCGTTAATGACGTCGAAATTTCGCTCCCTGCTGCCTCGACAAAGAGAGAGAGAAAATTTAATGCGGAAAGGCAGGGAGGTTAACCAGAAAACATATCCGGTTTGCTACCCTGCACTGGGGAAGGGGTAAGGGGAGACAAAAGAAAAAAAAAAGGGGGAAAGGGAGGAAGAGAAGCACAAACACACACACACACACTCGCACATAGTAGTGTCACAATCGTTCAACGAGGCGGGTCGCTCGCAGAAACTTCATCAGCGCCTTCGTTGCTTTCTGGCGTGAAGCTCGATCTTTCCGACATTCCAAGATTGACTGTTCAGAAAATGGCTGGTCGTCGAGGCGAGCAAACACTGCTGAGAGGGACTGTCGCTGAGAGCTGTACTGGGGGCACTGACATAAAATATGTTCAATTGTTTCGTCATTGTCGCAATGGTCGTATGTAGCGCTGTCTCTCATTCCGATGCGGCAGGTAAGAGCGTTCGTGAAAGACACCCCAAGCCACATACGGCATAGAACTGCCTCGACAAATGATGACATACACACAATGCCACGACCATTGGCAGAGTTGAGCATCGTGAACTGCATGGTTACCGCTGCCGCCGTGGGGTGCCGCTACGTGCCCGCGCGAGTGTCCGCCATAACACACAAGCAGCAGGTTCGAAGAAAAATGAAAAGCGGTCAAGGTCACGACACGCGGAACAGTCGTAGCTTGTTGCCTCTTTTCCACTTCATTTATACCACAGATTTCAGTTCTCTCACTGTCACAAATAGCGAGAGAGAGAGAGAGAGAGAGCGCTTGAAGCGTGAGGCGCATCCCTGTATCTGCATTCGCACGTTACGGACTCCAAATATTTTTGTAGCAGTTGATTCGAGAGGGAGTGAACTATATTACTGAAGTTATTTGATTATGACGTGAACCCCTTCTAGGAAACCAGCAGCGTGAAGACGATGCCGTGACCACCGCGACGGGCTGTATCGTTCAAGGTCTGAATTCTGGTGTACGCGGTCGCTCTGTGTACGAATTTCGAACGTTACATTTTGTTTTGGTGCATGCACCAAGTTTCTTCCCACGCATCCACGGCGTTTGAGGACGGCAGCTGGATACTTGAAGGGACACCAACCCTTTCAGACGCCAAACTATTAGGAAATGTCTGTAAATGTGTCAAACCATTACAACGTTACTTCAAGGCACTCAATATTAAATTGCAACGAAAATAACGAGATCATTGTTGAATCTGTGTGCGTCACAGTAACTCGTTCTAACTAAGTTGCAATTAAATATCTCTATTCTGAAATTATTGATGCTTACGTTTAGGATAAACAGAACCTAATCTCAGGCTAGCAATACAGTGCAAATTTATTTTTGGTTATGTCAATTGTGAGCAAGGAGAATTTCTACTTTTCACATTGCCTGCAGGAAGCCGCACATCGCACGGCTTGTGAAACGCGGCAGTGCCTTCAGAAAAGCGATCATATCTATCATCACACTGCAAAATGAGGTTAAATGAAGACAAAAAAAATCATGCAGGAGGATCAATTCATCTAATGTACGGTACATCTTGCTCTTTCTCAGCCTCTACCTGATGCAAATAACGGAAACGAGTGGTGTAAACGAGTGTGTACATAGCGTCTGAAAGGGCTAAAAAGCAAAACGGTTTTCGCGTACTCGTAAATTATAATTTCTCAGTCTTAAAACGCCACTCTCTCCGTGACACGACGTTTGGTTAGCGTGAAATTGACGAAAAGAAAATACGGGTAGGGACGCCACCTTGAGGTTTCCGTAGCAAACACCGTGACGTCATATATTTATGTAAGGCGTCTGCTGGGTTCCGCGTAGATTCTGATCGATAAAAATAATAAAAGTATTATCATCTGCGCATGCGTGCCATCGACCTAGCGTACGAAGTTTCAGAAAATTTCATCGGGTCAACGTTGCGAGAATTCGAAATATGTATTTTGAAATTTTTGACGTCAATCGCGGATATTTTGGCGCGACATTTACAGATGAAACGTCAACCTTGATTTTTTTTTCCGCTGATAATGAACTTATGATAGTCAAACTTGTGGTGATAGAGTTCTCAGCGCAGAGTTTGTCAGTCTAAACCATGTCTTGTTTTCTCTTTGTGTACATTTCATGGCTTTGTGTACATTTCAGGTGCGTTAAACCAGCACAGGCGTTCGGAATTCAAATACAAAACTAAGGTCCACAGTAGCCACGTATATTGAAACGTGAAAATTTTGGGTAAGTGATGCGCGTACTTTTAGTTTCGAGCGTCTGTAGATCGTGTCGTGTCGGCGTTATTTGGAGTCGAACGCTGCCATTATTACCCAGATTACCTATAGCGGATAGATATGCAGCGACATGGCGTGGTTATCACGGGCTCATAGCAGTCGTTATACGGAAAACTAACATAAACGAAAAAACCTTCTCGCGTTCCTATCCGTGACTTCATCGTGAAATTCCACAGTATGTTCCACATTGTGTTTGGTTCACCCACCTCTTTACTTCTTGAATTAATAGGTAACGTCTTAATCGCATAGGCGTGTGCGTGCATGTGGTTATTCATTAAGGGGGGGGGGGGGTTGGCTCATCCCTCCCTCGCCTTTTTGTGTGCGCTCGCCTATGCTTAAACCAATGTACCTGTCGACAGTCTTTGCCGAACAGCACGTTACTAGTTCGGCGAGTTGAAATAGTTCCATTATTGAGATTGCACAAAGACAACACTAAAAAAGGCTACGGCACTGTGCGGGTGAACAGGCGTTAGGGCTGCTTAAAAAGGGGCCCTACTCCAAATTGCGCGGCTCAGGTATATAGCTTGCGGGATCCATTCTCGTGAACATGCGTATGTCATCAATGATACGGCTAAAAAAATATGTGAATTTTGAAGTTCGCGCGCACGATTCAGGCCGCCCATCGCCACATCGACATCATGCAAAGTGATCTGAAGGAGACCCGAGAACTTCCACAACGTCGCCACTGCAGTCGAGCTTCGAGATGCCGGCTATACCATGAACGTCGTAGTCACAATAGCGCTTTTGCGCGCATGCGCCACCAGGCTACTGTTTGACGGCTGCTCGGTATAGTCCGTGCTTGTGACGAAGGGGTGGAATCTTCATGAATGTCCTTGCCATGAGGTGAAGACGTTGACGATGACGGGAACAACATAGCGCTGCACATGCCGCATGCGAAATATATGCAGGTAGCCTGGAAGTGCGTCGCAGTTCTGTATGACGGTTCACACGCTAGGTGGCGTTAGTTGGATATGATGGTTTCTCGCAAGCTGAAACTAAGACGGGATGGTAATAAACAGGATAAAATTAATTATTGATACCGTGCTGCAGCGAGTGATGAGCCGTGTTATGAGTGATACGACCTCCAGCAACATACTGCAGCAAAAGAAAAAGGAAAACCCGCCAGGCCTGCATGGAATGTGCAGCATCGTCACAGCGAAAGGCTGGAGGAGCAGTCCTTCAAAGCGCTTTTTATGACTCTTGAGGCAACTGCTACAAGCACACTTGCAGGGTACCCACTATGCCCTAAAACATAATTTTTTTTTGTAGGGAGGCATTCACCATATGCAATCCTGCACCCTTCTTTGGAGATGTGTGGTATTCGCTACATACTTTCGAGAGAATTAGTGAAATATTTTTGATGCTGTGGCTGACGACGATAAAGAATCGTGCCTGAAGCTTTTGTATTAGGTTGGAGCATTCGATGACCCACCCGTTGCCCCACCGCGGTGGTCTAGTGGCTAGCTGCTGACCCGCAGGTCGAGGGATCGAATCCAGGCTGCGGTGGCTGGATTTCCGATAGGGGTGGAAATGTTGTAGGCCCGTGTGCTCAGATTTGGTTGCACGTTGAAGAACCTCAGGTGGTCGAAATTTCCGGAGCCCTCCACTACGGCGTCTCTCATAATCATATGGTGGTTTTGGGACGTTAAACCCCAGATATCAATCAAATCAATCCCACCTGTTAAACAATTTGCATTGTGTGACGCCTGGTTGCTCTTTTCCTGTTCTGAAACAATATTACTCATAATAATGCGATTTATTTCCAGACGTCAAGCCTGCCTAAGGCTAGTTTGGGACCGAGTTTCGAGCACCGGCGTGGCTTTGTCGCAGAATGCTGGGCTGGCAAGCGGGGGACCCCGGTTTGAATCTCATTGTGACCGGGGTGTTTTTTACTTACTTGACATTTTTTATGTTATTTAGCAAGAGAGTGGTTTCGGACACTGGCGGAGGAGGACAACTACGGTGCACGCCACCGTTGTTGGGATATTATTACAGCTTTAGCTGTAAAAGAAAATAAAAATAAACATCGCTACAGCAGTATGTCCCAGTACCCTAGTGTCACTTTATATTTCGTGCTTGATAGTCAGTGGAAGTTGGAGGCAGGGTAGTTAAACAGGACACTGGTAAGCGTTCGAAGAAAACGAGGAATCTCACTGAGAAGCGTCAAATCACGAAAGTCTCAAGTACAACAGACAAAATAGAACTGGCAGAGCTTTCGAAGTTGATTAATAGGCGTAAGGTATCCAATGTAAGAAGGTATAACATGCAGGGAATTGAACACGCTCTGAAAAACGGAGGAAGCGCCAAAGCAGCGAAGAGGAAACTTTGGATAGGCAAAAATCGGATGTATGCACTAAGGGACAAACAAGTCAAAATAACTACCAATATGGATAGGATAGGTAAAATAGCGGAGGAGTTTTAGAGAGATTTGTACAATAGCCGAGACAACCACGACCTTAATACTAAAGGACTAGCAGTAACCCAGATGACACCCCACCAGTAATGATAGAAGAAGTCAGAAAAGCTTTGGAGAGCATGCAAAGAGGCAAAGCTGCTGGTGAGGATCAGGTAACATCAGATCTGCTGAAAGATAGAGGACAGATTGTGTTAGAGAAACTAGCCACCCTGTTTACGAGGTGTCTCCTGGCGGGAAGAGTACCAGAGTCTTCGAAGAATGCTAACATCATCCTAATAAAATAGAAAGGAGATGACAAGGACTTGAAGAATTACAGGCCGATCAGCTTGCTCTCTGTAGTATACAAGCTATTTACAAAGGTAATTGCTAACAGAGTAAAGAAAACATTAGAATTCAGTCAACCAAAGGAACAAGCAGGATTTCGAACAGGCTACTAAACAATCGACCACATTCATACTATCAATCAGGTAATAGCAAAATGCTCAGAATATAACCAACCACTATACATAGCCTTCATAGGTTACGAGAAGGCGTTTGATTCAGTAGAAATATCAGCCGTCATGCAGACACTGCGGAATGAGGGTGTCGATGAAGTATATATAAACATCCTGGAAGAAATCTACAGGGGATCAACTGCCACTATAGTGCTTCATAAGGAAAGCAACAGAATACCAATCTAGAAGGGTGTAAGGCTGGAAGACACAATCTCCCCAATGCTATGTACCGCGTGCTTACAGGAGGTTTTCAGAAGCCTAGAATGGGAACAGTTAGGGATAAGAGTTAATGGAGAATACCTTTTCGCCGATTGCATTGCATTGCTGAGTAACTCAGGGGACGAATTGCAACTCATGATTACGGAGTTAGACAAGGAGAGCAGAAAGGTGGGTCTTAAAATTAATCTGCAGAAAACAAAAGTAATGTACAACAACCTCGGAAAAGAGCAGCGCTTCGAGATAGGTAATAGTGCACTTCAAGTTGTAAAAAACTATGACTACTTAGGGCAAGTAATAACCGTGGAGCCGAACCACGAGATTGAAGTAACTAGAAGAATAAGAATGGGGTGGAGCACATTTGGAAAGCACTCTCAAATTATGACAGGTAGATTACCACTATCCCTCAAAAGGAAGGTATATAACAGCTGTATCTTGCCGGTACTTAGCTATGGAGCAGGAACCTGGAGACTTACAGAGAGGGTTCAGCTTAAATTGAGCACGACGCAGCGAGCAACGGAAAGAAAAATGGTAGGTGTAGCCTCAAGAGACAAGAAGAGAGCAGAGTGGATTAGGGAACAAACGGGGGTTAAGGATATCATAGTTGAAATCAAGAAAAGAAAATGGACATGGGCTGGGCATGTAGCGCGTAGACATGTAACCGCTGGTCAATAAGGGTAACTAACTGGATTCCCAGAGATGGCAAGCGAGTTAGGGGGAGACAGAAGGTTAGGTGGGCAGATGAGATTAAGGAGTTTGCGGGTATAAATTGGCAGCAGCAAGCACAGGACCGGGTTAACTGGTGGAACATGGGAGAGGCCTTTGTCCTGCAGTGGACGTAGTAGGCTGACGATGATTATGATGATGATGAAGATGACTTGATAGTCAATAAAGTGTAAAGTTAAGGGCTCGTTTTCTTTGTTAGGCACAATAACAATGAGAACTAACAGTTATAATTACTACTTGATGGTTGAAACTCACACCTAACACTTACACTGAACGCTAATAGAACGCTACTGCAGCGCGAAGAAACGTAACAGCTGAGAAGGGCAAGTATATACTGCCTCGCAATACGTTTGAGGTGGACATTTCGTACTGCTTTAATATTTTGTTCCTTTATGAAGACGCCTCACCAACTCGCCACCTCTACCTTACTCTCCACATTAATGAAAAAATGATGTCAGCAGGTATGGTACAAAAAAAATCACACGATTCCTTATGCATTTCCGTAAGACGACTTGAAAACAAAAGTTAATTTCTTGTCATTCGATTGTATTATAATCGATTATAACGACACTTTGTAAATTGAAAAAAAAAATGTAATGTTGTATTTCATGGTCAAGACGCATTATTCTACTTTAGCAAAAGCACTGTGAGAGGACAGTGGTAGACATGAATGGTGCGTTTGTAAAAAGAGTATGTGACTGTGGCGCAGTGAATAGCGTATCCGGCAACGTTTGTCGCGGGGCGAGAGGTTGGACCTTCGACTCCCGTTGATGGCACTTTTTTGTTAATTTTTTTGACCTCATTTCCGTGACGGAAATACGTCACTGAAATCTCGGTTGACCCCGGCATAAAACACTTTGGTGCTGAAAAATGATAAAGATATCGTGTTTTAGGGACATAGAACCACCGATATTACGGCATTCAGAGCGATGGGGGCTGTCAACAAAGAGTTCGACAAGAGTGCCTACGAATTCACTTCCAGAGATGCGTAGTAGCTTTTTAAAGTCGTGTTACTGTTATAAGGTGACTTCAGAGATTGCTTCCGAAACTCACGCTCAATAATTATATCTAACCCTTGCCGAGCCCTGGACAACACGAGGGCTCGGCGTTTGCTCGAGAATCAGGTAAACGTATACAGCAAACACGCAAGTAAATACGCGAGATGCGACACGTGATACACGCGGTATAGCGGCGCTCTCGGCCACGCAGCTCGTAATTACATGGAGCCCGGAAATCTTTAAGGTGCGACCTTTCGAATATCGCGCGGCCTTTGAGCACTAAAAAAGGGGGATTCGTAAACAATTTGGCCGTGCAGGAGATATAGAGTGCGTTAAATATCCTCTGCTCCCGTGCGAGGGCGCCCTTGTTCCGGGCTGTAGAAGAGCGAGGCTGTTTAAGTGTGCTGCTTTTCTGGAGGCGTTATTAAAGTCTTAGCAGCTGAATTACCTTAAGTGTAAAGTGAGCCGCAGTGCACGACACGAAATTATTGTGTTGCCTAGTCCACCTAACGTGCGCAACAACGCATTCAGCACGTTCGCCGCTGATAGTTGTTTTGGCCGTCATTCCATTATTTGTTTTACCGTAATTCTTTTTCACGCGGACTGAGTGGGGCCAACAACAACAAAAAACGAACACCTTCGTCCACTTCCATTCTTTCGTAGCCTTACTGCAGCCAGATTTGGGGGTTCATGTTTCGGAATTTTTCGCCCCCATCGAAAATGCGGCCGGGATTCGATCCCGCGAGCTGCGGGTCAGCAGCCGAGTGCCTTAGCCACGAGACGACCACCGTGGTAGGTGCTATCGGTGAACAGAATACGCCGCTTGTATACCTCCTGTTACTTAGTTTTCCGGACACAGGATTGCCCTATAATGAGTACCGGCTCTACTAGCGTGACTGCAGTCGCCTAATAATCTCTCGGGTTTAACGTCCTAAAACCACGATGAGATTATGAGCGACTGCGTATATATAGTGGCGGGCTCTGGAAGTCTTGACCATCCGGTGTTCTTTAACGTGAACTGACATCGCAAAGTTCATGGGCCTCTGCCTTTTCGTCTTTATTTAAGGGCGACAACCACGGCCAGAATTGAACCCGTGACCTTCGGTCCAGCAGCCGAGCACCCTGTAGTCACTGTTCCACCGAGGCGAACTGTTCACCGTCACTTCTAGGGGACAGTATTGCAGGAAACTTTGTGCCTTGCAGTACGTGAAGAAATACGGCATTCCTCAGGCATCGCGTCGACGACATCAACACCGAAAATCCTTGGCGGAAGAGAAAATGAAACTTGTTGCAGACGGAAGTACGGCGGTGGCGGCGTTCGCGTTCTAAGCTTGCGTTTCGGGGCCAAGGTCCCTCTTCATTTCACTTGCGCGCCACGTCCTTCGACCAAAGGCTGCTGCCGCGTTTAACCCTGAATCCAATGGTGCAAAAGAGCGTAAACAAGAGATTATGATCGCGCTGTTAGTTAACTGTGTGCTACGGGATGCGCGAGGGGAACGCCTGCCACAGCGTATATGGGCTGCGCCAAGGTCCGAAGAAGTGGCTTTCGCGATGTACGGCGTGTAGGCCTTTTCCGGTGTTGCGTCGGCAAGCGCGTAGCTAACAGTACTGGTTAGACCCTGCGGCGCTGAATAGTTAGGCAAGAGCTATTTCGGATCGGTGTCCATACGCCTATATGTGAGAACGCCTGTGTATGCGGTTTGAATGAATAATCGTGATAACTGTTGGCGTCTTGCCTACACTTAAACCACTCTGCGATCATTAGAGATGCCACACTAAAAGACCCCAGAAATTTCGACCAGCTGGGGTTCTTTAGCATGCACCTAAATCAAAGTGGGCTTCTAGCGTTTCGCCGCCATGGCGGTGCGGCTTCCACGGCCGGGATCCGATTCCGCAACCTTGGTTTAGCAGTTGAGCACCACAGGCACGAGGCTCACGAGGCTGGCGAGTTTCAATAAAGGCAGAGTCACTGTTATAACTGCCGATGACCTTACATTGTAATAATCATTTTGCCAGTATTGACATGCACTATAGCCTACATTAGCAGTATATTTGGTGGACACTAGGTGGTGCCGGTAGCATGTAGGTGAATATGGTAATAAGCCACTACACCAATCACCGCGATTTTGTCAAGGGGTTCAGGTCCGATTGATGTAGCGTCGGTGTTACTACAGAGGTTAGTTTGCGCTAACACTTACCACATTTGAGCGAACATGGGGCGGTTTGGTATTAGGGAATAATATTGACCACCGGGGGTTTCACCGAATTACAAATACACGTGTCTTTCTGCATTTCGCCCCGATAAAAAAAATGTGACAGCTTATGCCGAGAATTGCATCCGTGTCAACAAGTTCAGCAGTGGTACACCTTGACCGTTGAGTCACCTCGGCGAGTAAGCAGGTTCACAAAAGAGTAAAAAAAATTGCCATAGAGCGGAATGATAGTGGATAGTGTACAAGACGGGAGAGGTTTACCTATAGTCACGATGGTGGATGATTTAGGAAATTCGGATGTATAGAGTTTATAAAGAAATAGAATCGGCTTGTTCAGGCATCAGAGAAATAACTTGAGACCGTCGGGGGAGACCTTTTGTCTGCAATGAACGAAGAATCGACTGATCGTGATGATCACGATGATGATAATAGCCAACAATTAAGGAATCATTCATACCTCGATCAAGCGAGATTGAGAGAGTTCGATAAGTGCGCGCGAGCCGAACCTTTTCTTCGTAGCGTCAAGGTTTCTTATCCGTTCTAATCTATGCATATAGCCTCGCCTTCGCAGGTAATACGGATCAGGGCCGAGCCTTATCTCCCCGGGTGATCTCGCAATATCTCGCGTGGTCGCGTTGCTTATCGAATATAAGCGGTCGTAGATGACCTGCCCCAAGGCTCGTCGAGCCGTGAATGAGCTTACGGACTCCCTCTATAAGCGAGAGCCTTAAGCAACCTATAGCGACGGAGAAAGTGTCTTGACTCGGGGAAGGTCGTTTTGGGGTAAGGGTGGTCTGCAGGAAGCACGCCGAGCATAGTGCACAACATTGGTCGTTGATGACACTGTCTCCTAAGCTTAACTTCGACCCGCGGAATGTTTTGATATTACTCGTGAAGGGTTGTGTGAACAAAGTAGTGGACACTCAAGTAAAAATCGCCTATTAAGACAACGGCGCGTGAGATATCTCGATCAATACATCTCTTGTTGGTGAGCTTCTCCTTCTCTTGACGTTTCGTTTGTCTCTTTTTCCTATTTGTTTGTTTGCATTAGAATCACTCGTAACGTTTCTTTATGCACACAACACGGAAATAAGAAAAAGCCCAGCTGCTCTTTGTATCAACAATTCCGTTACAGCCCACGTATTTAACACAACAGAAACAGTTGCTGTTGGGCGTGCTCTTGAACTCGTAATAAAGTGGCTAGAGTGTTTTAGTGGATCCACTTGAAAGGTGTATGCGTTTGCATTTGCGCGATAGGCTCGGTTATGTTATTAGCCAAATAAATTCTTAAGATTTACATGCAAGTGCTACGATATGATTATTGGTTAAGCAGCAGTGGATGACTGTCAATAAATTGTGAGCACCTTCGGTTTATTAAGGAGCACCTAAACGTGAGCGCACGGGTGTTGTTTGCGTTTCTCCCACATCGAAATGCGACAGTGCAGCCAGATTCCAGATGTCTAACCACCTCCTCGGGCTGCGGTAGCTAACTCGAGGTAGTTCAGTTAACCTTTCTAATTTTCTAATATTGTGTGTACTCGAGCTGGCTGGTGTATATATATATATATATATATATATATATATATATATATATATATATATATATATATATATATATATATATATATATATATATATATATATATATATATATATATATTGTCACGAGCGGTTGCAATGCACGGCGCATACAGCGCGAATGAACATTCAGACAAAAGGTGAAGAAGGAAGACGACGTTGGGTGTGCTGTCTCGAGACCCCTTGTGGAAGTAAACGCGAACCATCCAGGCTCGCCTGTTTTTCAACCTTTTCGTGTACTTCTTGCGTGTAACATTTGGTGGAGGTGCTGGGTACCTCCCACGACCTACGACGGAGCCGTCAGCACCAGAACTTCGTAGAAGCCGTCGCCTTGCCGGACTTTCGCCATCGCGCCCCGACATGTCTCTGGAGCAAAATGACCCCCTCAGCAATGCCTCGGCAAGACCACCGCTGTATCAGCATTACCGAGAGCCACGGCCGTTCTCAGCAAAGCCAGGGGAAGACTTCGATGAATGGCTGACCCATTACGAAAGGGTAAGCCAATGCAACAACTGGAACCCGGCCAGCCAGCTCAGGCATGTCGTTTTTTATTTGACGGACACGGCCCTGGTTTGGTATGAAAACCACGCCGACACGCTTACTACATGGAGCAGTCTTATTGAAGAAATGAAGAAGTGCTTTAGCGACTCGGACACTAAGAAGAAACGAGCGGAAACAGCTTTAGCTCAGAGAGCTCAGGTGATCGGCGAGACTTGCACGACATATATTGAAGAAGTTCTCAAGCTGTGTAAGACCATCGACTCTCGAATGCCCGAGGAAGATAAAGTGGGACACCTTTTAAAAGGTATTGCGGAAGACGTCTATAACTTCCTCATTGGAAAAGACAACCTGAACACCGTATCAGACGTGATTCGGCACTGCCGCACATTCGAGGCGCTGAAAACTCGCCGAATCACGCCGAAGTTTGGACGGCTAGCCAATGTCACGACTGTGGCCAGCGTTGACGCGAGTCCGCAGACAGACCTCTCAGCTACCATTCGGCAGATTGTCCGTGAGGAGCTCCTGCGGCACGAAGAACAAACGCGTTATGCGGTGCCGCGTTGCGCCTCCGTCGCTTTCCGAGACGCCGTCTGCGCATCTCCTCCGGCTACTTGGCAGCATTCGGTGAATGCTGCGGATTGTAACAGCTACCGACACGACCCGCATTATGGCCAGACCGAACAACGCCATTACGACTCGATTGATCGGCGTTTTGATCAGCATCCACGCGACGTTCGCCCACGAAGACCCAGCACTGCCTACGACATCCAAGGGGAGGGGATGAGTTACTCTCAGCCTGTGGCCGCTGTGGAATATTTCAATCAGCGTCCGGAAGTTCGCCCTCTGCCCGTGTGTTACAACTGTGGCACGCCTGGCCACATAGCTAGGTATTGTAACCGACGTCGGGCATTCAGCAATGGACAGTCGGGATCGTTTATGCAACACGGTGGTCGTGCAATGGACACTAATAGGCCAGGAAACACCACTTGTGAAGGCTACTTCCGAGAAGAAAGAAGCCGTCACTTCCCTCTGGACAGCTATTCTGGAGAACAAGAAAGGTATCGAAACCGTTACCGCTCTCCTGCCTCCGAACGTACTCTGACACCACCACCAGCTTTCCGAGCGTCTCGATCTCCATCTCCCAGACGGCGTGTGACGTCATCATCTCCTCGACGCCGCTTCGCGTCACCACCGCCGGGAAACTAGCCAGCGCGGCCGATGGAGGTGAGGTCGCTGGAAAATCTTTGCTGCCGACTCGGATACCTCCACCTATCTTCATGCTGAAGAATAAGGTTAATGTACTTATTGATGGCGTTTCTACCATGGCTTTAGTCGACACGGGAGCAACTGTTTCTGTCATGAGTGTGGTGTTCAAAAATCTGCTGGGACGCAAGGTTATGTTTCATTGGGACCACAGCACAAGCTTTCGTGGAGTGAGTGGGGACTCATTATACCCGGTTGGTGTGTGTAACGTGGATGTCTCCTTGGGTGGTCAAACCTTTAACACTGAGTTTACCGTGCTTCCGCGTTCCACACACGATGTAATTCTCGGCATTGACTTTTTGAAATTGTGTGGCGCCAATGTTGACTGCCGAACAGGAGAACTCAGTATTTGCGGAAGTGTGTCCTCTGCGCTCTTAGAAGAATCATCCCAGCAAGAGAGTGTGTTTTGTGTTTCTGAAGACACTGTTGTGCCCGCTTTATCCGCAATGCGCGTTCCTGTTGTTTGTTCGTCTTCTGTTAGTACTTCGTTCGATGTTGCGGTGGAACCGGTCCATAGAAACTGTCTTAAGAAAAATGTGTTGGTTCCGTATTGTATGGTTTCAGTTACCGATGGATGCGCAGGGCTATGGACGCTAAATTGCTCCACTGAAGCCGTAGTGCTGTCTCAAGGCCTAAAACTTGCTACGTTTCAGGGAGAGTCATTTATACCTATGGCAGTGCTTACAGAACTACCGGATACAGCACAAACCAGTGTCTCGCACACCGCAAACGAACACATGCTCGGAATGGTAGCTACATCGCTCAGTGACCATGAACGTCGTGTTTTGATGGCCCTGCTCTCGAAACACTCTTCAATATTCGACTTTGCACAGCACGACGGCCCCACATCGATTCCTGCATCCCGTACTCGCCATCGCATCAACACAGGATCCGCTGAACCGATTCGTCAAAAACCATATCGTGTGTCCTCGGCGGAGCGAAAGATCATCAGCGCTCAAGTCGAAGAAATGATGGGTAAAGGAGTAATTCGGGAATCGTCTAGCCCTTGGGCAGCTCCAGTGATACTGGTGAAGAAGAAAGACGGCACGTGGCGATTCTGTGTCGATTACCGTCGCCTAAATGCCGTTACTAGGAAAGACGTATACCCACTCCCACGAATTGACGACGCCATCGATTGCCTCTTTGCGGCTTCTTACTTCTCTTCTGTGGATTTACGATCAGGTTACTGGCAAATCCCTATGCACCCGGATGACAGAGAGAAGACCGCTTTTGTAACGCCCGATGGACTATTTGAATTCAACGTGATGCCTTTCGGGCTTTGTAACGCCCCCGCAACGTTTGAAAGGTTCATGGACACTATACTTCGCGGTTTGAAGTGGGAAGTTTGTATGTGCTACCTAGACGACGTTGTGATCTTCGGCCGAACATTTCGTGAGCATAACGAGCGCCTGGACTTGGTACTGAACTGCTTGAGGAAGGCCGGCCTTGTGCTTAATTCTAAAAAGTGCCATTTTGGTGAACGACAGACACTTGTGCTGGGACACCTGATCGACAAAGAAGGTATACGACCAGATCCACAAAAGACAACAGCTGTGGAGGCATTCGAGGCACCTCGCTCTGTGAAGCAGCTACGAAGTTTTTTAGGGTTATGCTCCTACTTTCGCCGTTTCATTCCCAAATTTGCTGACATAGCTCATCCGCTCACATGCCTTCTCCAAAAAGGTGTTCCTTTCGAGTGGAGCTCGGAATGCGACTCATCGTTTCGGCAGCTAAAGCTACTGTTGACGTCCCAGCCTATTCTTCGCCACTTCAATCCGTCATCACCGACAGAAGTTCATACCGATGCTAGTGGTGTTGGCATTGGCGCCGTACTAGTTCAGCGTGTCGGCGACAGCGAGCATGTGATATCGTACGCTAGCCGCTCATTGAGTCGCCCCGAGCGCAACTACACTGTCACCGAACAAGAGTGTCTGGCGGTCGTCTTCGCTGTGCAACGGTTTCGATCGTATCTCTACGGGCGCCCCTTTACTGTCGTCACGGATCATCACTCTCTATGCTGGCTTGTGAATCTTCGGGATCCCTCTGGTCGACTAGCACGCTGGGCGCTCCGTCTGCAGGAGTATGATTTCGTTGTTTCCTACAAGAGCGGCCGGCGACACGCTGATGCTGATTGTCTCTCTCGCCTGCCACTCCCAACGACTGAATGTGACGCGGACAACTTTGATGAATACATCGCTTTTGTGTCCACGGGATTTCCGGATATGGATACCTTCATATCAGAGCAGAGGAAAGACGACAGCTTACAGCCGCTATTCGCGGCCGCGCGGGAGTCCGCTGCAGACAATCGTTTTCGCTTACGTGACGGCGCCCTATATAAGACGAACTTCTCGGCTACCGGTGCGCGCTACCTTTTGGTTGTCCCCAAGAGCCTTCGCAGTCACGTATTATCTGCCATGCACGACGAACCAACTTCCGGACATCTTGGATGCACAAGAACACTCTACCGTGCTCAGGAACGCTTTTATTGGCCCCGGATGCGCAATGATACCGAACGGTACGTCGCCAGCTGCACCCAATGTCAGCGTTACAAGCGACCAACTGACGCGCCGTCTGGTCGCCTTCAGCCTGTTTCGCCTCCTAGCACCCCCTTTGAGCAAGTTGGTATAGATCTTCTGGGCCCTTTTCCGCGATCCACAGACGGCAATCGTTGGGTCATCGTTTGCGTAGACCACTTAACCCGTTATTGTGAGACGGCAGCACTGCCGTCGGCCACAGCAAAAGACGTTTCCATCTTCTTACTGTTTCAAGTTATCCTCAGACACGGACCTCCTCGCATCGTAATCAGCGACCGTGGGCGGCAATTTACCGCGGATGTTGTCGAAGAGACCCTTCGTCTGTGCTCATCAAGCTTCCGCCATTCCACTCCATACCATCCACAGACTAATGGTCTAGTGGAACGCACGAACCGAACGCTTGCCAACATGCTGTCCATGTACATCGACTCCGCGCACAAAAACTGGGACACAATTTTGCCTTTCATCACCTATGCTTTCAACACCGCAAGACATGAGACCACTGGTTACTCACCTTTCTTTCTCCTTTATGCTCGTCCACCACGCTATAATCTTGACACTATGCTTCCCTACTCTGCTCATCACAGTGAGCCGATCAACGAGATTCTCTGTAGAGCAGAAGAAGCGCGACGCCTCGCTCGGCTACGCACCGTCACCTCGCAAGACCGGTCAAAGATCCGCTATGATGACCGTCACCGACATGTTCACTTCAATCCTGGAGATCAGGTGTGGCTCTGGACGCCTTTACGGAAACGTGGCCTGTACCAGAAATTTCTCGCTCACTATGTCGGGCCCTACGTTATCCTCGAACGCCTCAGTGAGGTCAACTACCGCATAGCACGGCTCACAAGCACTGGACGGCGCTCGGCTAAAACAGAAGTGGCGCACGTCGCTCGCATGAAGCTATGCAATGCACGAACCACTGAGTGACTCGCCCGGCGGGCTTCGTCTGCCAACGGGGAAATGTCACGAGCGGTTGCAATGCACGGCGCATACAGCGCGAATGAACATTCAGACAAAAGGTGAAGAAGGAAGACGACGTTGGGTGTGCTGTCTCGAGACCCCTTGTGGAAGTAAACGCGAACCATCCAGGCTCGCCTGTTTTTCAACCTTTTCGTGTACTTCTTGCGTGTAACAATATATCATCAGCCTGACTACGTCCAGTGCAGGACAAAGGCCTCTCCCATGTTCCGCCAGTTAACCCAGTCCTGTGCTTGCTGCTGCCAATATATACCCGCAAACTTCTTAATCTCATCTGCACACCTAACCTTCTGTCTCCCTCTAACCCGCTTGCCTTCTCTGTGAATCCAGTTAGTTACTCTTAACGACCAGCGGTTATCTTGTCTACGCGCTACATGCCCGGCCCATGTCCATTCCCTCTTCTTCATTTCCATAATGATATCCTTAATCCCTGTTTGTTCTCTAATCCACTCTGCTCTCTTCTTGTCTCTTAAGGTTACACCCACCATTTTTCTTTCCATTGCCCGCTGCGTCGTCCTCAAATTAAGCTGAACCCTCTTTGTAAGTCTCCAGGTTTCCGCTCCGTAGCTAAGTACCGGCAACATACAGCTGTTATATACTTTCCTCTTCAGGGATAGTGGCAATTTACCTGTCATAATTTGAGAGTGCTTGCCAAATGGGCTCCACCCCATTCTTATTCTTCTAGTTACTTCAATCTCCTGGTTCGGCTCCGCGATTATTACCTGCCCTAAGTAGACATAGTGTTTTACAACTTACAGTGCACTATTAGCTATCTCGAAGCGCTGTTATCTTCTGAGGTTGTTGTATTTGCTTTCGTTTTCTGCAGATTAATTTTAACATCCACCTTTCTGCTCTCCTTGTCTAACTCCGTGATCATGAGTTGCAATTCGTCCCCTGAGTTACTCAGCAATTCAATGTCATCGGTGAAGCGCAGGTTACTAAGGTACTCTCCATTAACTCTTATCCCTAACTGTTCCCATTCTAGGCCTCCTTTGAAAAGTTCCTGTAAGCACCCGGTAAATAGCATTGGGCAAATGGTATCCCCCTGCCTTGCACCCCTCTTGATTGGTATTACGTTGCTTTCTTTTTAAAGCACTATGATATATATATATATATATATATATATATATATATATATATATATATATATATATATATATATATATATATATATATATATATATATATATATATATATATATGGTGGGGTGAAATTCAATGGATGCGGTGGAAAATGCGGTAGAAAAAGAGATCGACAAACGTGCGAAAAAACACTAGTTTTACTAACGTTTCGGCAGGTGGGCCTGCCTTCGTCGGAGTGAATCTTCACTCCGGGATTCACTCCGACGAAGGCAGGCCCACCTGCCGAAACGTTAGTAAAACTAGTGTTTTACTAACGTTAGTAAACTAGAGAGAGAGAGAAACCGAGCACTACTTTCGCTGATTGAGACTGTTGGTTGAGGTGCGTATGTGTCTTATTTATCTGCGTCGAGCTCCTGAAGGACTGTGACCTTGTAATGTCACTCAAACGCGAGCGAGCACGCATCGTCGCCGAAGGTCGTTCAACACGGAAAACAAGTGAACGAAAAAAAATATACGTCGTGAATGATAACGAGAGTTCCACTTTCGCCGTTCGCGGTTGAGTCTACTCTTGATTTTTTTTTCTCTTTCGCTTTTGTTTTTTTTTCCGAACGACCTTTCCTCTAGCGTTACGCTTGCACGCCCCCCCCCCCCCCACATCTCACTGCTTTTCAATCGCGTATCGTAAGAACGCCAGCGACATGCGCAGAAACTGGGACAACAGGTGTTAAATGAAGCGAAAGCAAAGAGCAGCATCAAGTCGTGTGTCAGTCAAACCGAGCACTCCCTTTGGGAGGAGGGGAGAGGGGCGACCGAACATGGTGTAACAGTTAGATGCAGTACCGTGAAAACCTGCCGTCGTTCTATGGAGCACTGTTCGATAAATACAGAACACTATGTCAGTCTATTCAAATAAATTCTTTTATTGTCTCCGCGTTATAATAAAGTGAGCTACAGAAATAGGCAGACATAGAATAGGGTACGCAAAGATATCGTTAGTTGCGTATACGTGCGTTTTTTTTTCGTCACTTTACGTGGGCAGCGAGGAGGATAGCGTATGACGCATGCGATGTAGGAATGGCGACAAATACTAGCACGGAGCTTTGCGTACCATATTTTAAAACTCCAACGTTTCTTGACTGTGAGGTTTCAGATTTTTTTTGAAAGGGATGAGAAATAAAAATTGTCGTATTCGTCTAGGCAGCATTGTCGTAGTGTCAGTAGCGCTTGACACGGTTAAGCATACACACGGTAGTACATATGTATTATTTTATTACACTTTTACACGGGCGGATGACTGAGACAAATAAACAGATAGCCAAAATAAGCCAGTGCTGACAAGGAGGTGGCGGATTCGAATCCCGATCGTGGCGGCTGCATGCGATGCAGACGAAATGCTTTAGGTATGTGTACTTCTCTTTTAGGTGCACGTTGAAGAATCCGTTTGATTGAAAGTTCTGGAGCCTTCTACTGCGGTGCCACTCGTATTCATATCGTTGTTTGGGACGTAGAACTCCCCAAATATTTGCAATCTAAAGATTGGAAACATTCTCGAGGTTTCTGAAAATTTTACTTTTACAGCCGCATAAGAAAACGTTTTTTTTTTTTGCGATGACTTATAAACGTGCTCAGTGCTTCTGAGGGTTTGAGGCTCGGTTATGTTCGCTAATTAATCAATCAATAATCGTTGGGGTGTAACGTGCCAAAAAACATTTATGTCCGCTTACAACCACTTTTCCCTCGTGTCCTTGCGGTATTCGCCTTGCGCGGCACTGCACGCAACTGTGCTGCGAGACAACGCTGTGCGCACGCACGCCGTCTGCGGCGAGTGCTTGAAGCGGATGACGGCACACGTAGCGAGGCTGCGTGGCCTGCGTTCGGTTCCAGCGAAAGAAATCGCGCACGTGCCTCGATCGCTTTGTCGTCTGCTACGGTGCGTGACCGTCTGCAACGCGACGCGGAGGCAGACGAATTGAATAAGCAAAGCAGACGTACTGATGTCGAGAAATACTGTGCTGTGCGAAAGGAAAACCTTGGGGCGAAGCGCATCGCGGCTTGTTGTGAATGTGTAATAAAGAAAAAAAAAAGACAACTATTTATAAGCAAATCGCACCAAGGGGAAATTCGCCAAAGAGACAATTTCTCATTCTTAGATTTGAGCTTGCGCTTGACGTGGGTTTTGCTGTTGAATTTAAAATGTTGAAGATGCTTAGTGACCTTTTTAGGTTCTTTGCGAAGTGTGGCGACTTGAAACTGCCAATAAAGGAAAGTGAGTGGTGTGCATTAGTCTCTCTCTCTCTCTCTCGGTTTATGCACATTAATTCGTGTGTTTACTATTGTTTGTTAGATGTGTCGCATCGTTTTTTGTAACTACACGTGTTCGCGCAAGAGAAAGTGCTCACTTTTTCTAAAGCAGATCATTTTTTTTTTGTGGTGTACTGCCGTTTGAAGAGTTGAATGAGTCGGAGATGCAAGTATAAGTGATCAGTCAAGAACTTTAATATATGGTCCTGAGGAGTTTAAGCCACCAGGGTGCCCACGTGGGACATCCTAGCAGCCGCTACCGTAGGCGACGCCCGAGTCGGGGCGGGAACGTGGTGGCGTTCCGCCAGTTCTTGGGCCCTCTGGACTGCCTTAAGTTGGTTTCGGAGATTGGGGCTCCTGAGTGCCTCCTCCTCACTTTTTTTGCTTTTGGGAATGTAGAGACTTTGCTTTTAAACTTGTTTAAGAAACATTCCACGAAGTGATTGTCTTGTTGGGGCTTCAGTTTCATTCTTTATGCTCTTTATAGACCGCCGGATGCCGGAATTGATTATGTTGCCAAATTACGGGATCACATGCTCCAGTTCCAAAATAGCAAAATAATACTGATTGGTGACTTCAACTTCCCAGGAGTCAACTGGGAGCGGTTCCAGACAGACTATGAATCCAACAAACAAATACATATTTTGTTTGATATAATGCTTACTCACGACTTGATCCAATTAGTTAAAGAACCCACTCGTGTCAACGCTACATCCAGTTCTGTACTAGATCTTGTATTCGTTCACCGCGACTTTAGAGAGAGTACAGTAACAGTAGAAAAGGGCTTGTCAGATCATCATCTTGTTTGTACCTCTCTGCCATTGGGTCGGTCTGTCAGTACTGATAAATGTTCATCACGCTCTTTCAAGGATTATTCACAAGCTAACGATGAATGTATAATTGAGCATTTGGAATCTTCCCTTGATGATTTTGATGGGGACGACGTATGCGCCCTTTGGAATAAATTTAAAGAAATGTGCCAACACTGCGTACAAAATTTTGTGCCAAACAAGCGCAAACGAGTCTATAAACACACGCCTTGGGTAACCCGGAAGATAATTCACCTTAAGCGAATAATTAAACGCTTAAAAAAAGACATGTACAATCGCCCGTTGTAGAAGAGATAAAGAATACTTTGGCACGTGAGGTTTGTGGCTCCAAAGACTATTATTTTAAAACATTGTTGCCTAATTTTATTAAAAATGACCCCAGTAAATTTTGGAATTATATTTCTGAAAAAAAGAAGCCGGTGAAGGAAATTGTAGTGGGTGGTTCTGTTATTTCAGACCCGCAGGCAATTGCTCAGCATTTTAACCAGTACTTTCAAAGTGTATTCTCTGATTCTTGCGCATGTATGTTGGCGCATACCACAGTGTATCGTCCTAGTGATGTTGGCTTTATTTCTTACTCTGGTGTGTTATCTATGCTTTTGAACCTTAATACAAAAAAATCATGTGGTCCCGACAGCATTCCAAACATATTTCTTCGTCGCTATGCTGAGTCACTGGCTAAATTTCTTGTTGTTTTATTTCGTACTTCTTTAATGTATGGCGAGCTCCCCGAAGACTGGAAGATAGCTCTGGTTGTACCTATCTTTAAAAAGGGCGACCGCCTATGTTTTCAGAATTACCGTCCAATATCACTAACATCTTCTTGTTGCAAACTAATGGAACACATTGTCGCCACTCGCATTCTTGAATACTTAAACGACCATAATAATTGATTGATATGTGGGGTTTAACGTCCCAAAACCACCATATGATTATGAGAGACGCCGTAGTGGAGGGTTCCGGAAATTTTGACCTCCTGGGGTTCTTTAACGTGCACCCAAATCTGAGCACACGGGCCTACAACATTTCCGCCTCCATCGGAAATGCAGCCGCCGCAGCCGGGATTTGAACCCGCGACCTGCGGGTCAGCAGCCGAGTACCTTAGCCACTAGACCACCGCGGCGGGGCTAAACGACCATAATATTCTAACAGGTTTCCAGCACGGGTTCAGGAAAGGGTACTCCACCGTCACACAGTTAGTTACAGTATTTCATTCGTTTGCACACACCTTAGACAACACCGGTCAAATAGATGCAATATTTCTAGACTTCAGTAAAGCATTCGATAAGGTACCACATGACAAATTAATTCTTAAGATGCGAAATATTGGCCTCCCCGAAATTCTGGTCACATGGGTTGCAAATTACTTGACAAACCGCAAACAACTGGTCATAATAGATGGAATAGGGTCCGGCTATCTTGATATCACTTCGGGAGCTCCTCAGGGAAGTGTGCTGTGTCCATTGGTTTTCATACTGTATATAAATGATATTGTTAATGAAATTACAACTGGTGTGCAAATTCGGTTGTTCGCGGATGATGCAGTCTTGTTTCGGGATGTTTCGTGCTGTGCTGATCAGTGTGAACTTAATACCAATCTTACTAATATACTTGAATGGTGCAAGAACTGGGGAATGGTGCTGAACGCCGACAAAACACTGTATCTTCGCATAACACGAAAGAAAGTTCCGTACGACTATCAATACACACTAGGAACATCGCCATTGAAACAAGTCACCAGTCATAAATACCTCGGTGTCACACTAACCAGCAATCTCTCGTGGAATTTACACATTAACAATATTTGCTCATCTGTCTTTCGTAAGCTATGCTTCTTAAAACACAAACTCAGAAATTCGCCTTCTAACGTCAAGCTCCTCAGCTACTTTACTTTTATTAGACCTAAGCTCGAATATGCCTGTATAGTCTGGGACCCCTACACTAATCACAACATCCGTAAAATAGAAAGAATTCAGAGAAAAGCAGTAAGGTTTATTTATTCTAAATACTCACGTACTGATTCTCCCTCACAAATAATGCTTGCTAACAAAATCCCCAGCCTTGAATCCAGGAGAAAGTTCCTCCGTCTTGATTTCCTTTCTTCACTAAGTAAAGGTGCACTGTCCATTGACCCATCTCCGTTCTTGTCACCGTTACAAACAAGACCTACTAGGCACCACAACCCGAATGCTTTCGCCCCATATTTTGCTGCTACTGACACCTTCAAGTACTCTTTTTTTCCGCGTACGATACAAGAGTGGAATGAATTACCCCCTGTATAAGTGCCTTGTTTGCTTGTATTGTTTGTATTTTTGCATTTTATCTTCTTGTGCCCCCCTGCTTGGACCTAACCATGGTCTGCGGTATGTATTAAATAAATAAATAAATAAAAGTCTACATCTCTGTTTCA
Source organism: Rhipicephalus microplus (assembly GCF_043290135.1). NCBI lineage: Eukaryota > Metazoa > Arthropoda > Arachnida > Ixodida > Ixodidae > Rhipicephalus > Rhipicephalus microplus. The sequence goes on along the minus strand of NC_134709.1, from coordinate 28,992,449 downwards.
TTTCACCGGTCTTGTTACGCGAAAATCCTGCATTTGTGTTGCGTAAGCTTCGCAGGACCCATCTTTATGGAGGTGTGCATCGGACAAAACAGGTGTCGCTTATGAGTTTTCCGGGTATTTTAGATGAACAAAGCAATATGCAAACTGGCTTCGCCTCACACAAGGTATTATTATGGAAAAGCCTGCTTTACAGGCGTCGTGTACGTGCGTGCAGACGTATTCGACGTTGCGTGAGCGTTGTCAGCGTTAGAGTTGCAAGTTTCGTATAGGAATTATAGCTCTAAACCTGATAGAACTTGAGACGTATCAATCGATACTCTATATTGATTACGCGCTTTTCGTCGGAAAGCGCAGGCTGTGGAATAAATTTGTAGCTTGGACAATCGAGGCCATTACCTGGCCGTCCAAATCACCCGCACCATACCAGGTAGGCTATAGACCTGGCGTTACCCGCGTGCGAGTATAGGGGTGGCGCGTAACAACCTCAGGGTTTGCAGTGGACTGTAATATAGTTGACTCCCGCTCTCTCTCTTTGTATCACGGGGTTGCGAGAGAGATAAGAGAGATATGAAAGGCAGGGAGGTGAGAGATATGAAAGGCAGGGAAAGGCAGGGAGGTGGCTCGGTTGGCTACCCTACACTTGGGGTGGGGGAAAGGAAGAATAATAGAAAAAGGAAATATATAAAAAAGAAGAGGAGTAAGAAAGAGAAGGATGAATAGTCAGCTCGAGAATACACAGCGTGGTGTCACTCTGTTCTTTCACAAGCGGCCGTGAAGTCTGGTGGTCCTTAAGAAGTACTAGAGGACTTTCGTGGCTTTGCGTGTATGGGAGACCATCGGCCAAGGTCCCAGGATCCTCTCTTGTGATAATATCCAAGACAGAAGTGTGCGTGACAATACAATTACGTCTGCGCGCGTTCTGCATGGTTTGCAGATCAAACACCCGCCGCTTCTAAATTTGGCATCACCAAGCTAATGTGTACGTCTGTAACGTCGACCGAGGGCCTTCAGGACTATGCACAACAGATCGATGCCCCGCGAAGGCCTGTCGCAACGACGCTCCAGCTGATGAAACCCCCCGTGTCATCCACTTCGAGCTTCCGTCGTCGACGCGCGATGGCGCCACATGCCCCGTTTTTCGAGCAGACGACGCTGGGAGCAGACGACTTCTTCGATCCGCTTATCGTCTGCTACGCGGGGGCCGTAGAAAGCGAAGGGGATGGGCGGAGAGAGCGTAACGATAAAAGGAAATCACGGTAATGGTCACAAAAGCGCACGCGACATAAGGGAAGCGAGTAGGGGGCTCCTTTCACTCTCTCTAATGCCCGCTATGCTCAAAAAGAAGCGCGGTCCTTGACCCAGATTGCGTGCCGGCCCTGCGCGTGTAGTGACGTCGGCTGCCTATAAGGACCCGGGCTTTCGCTTTTGGCGGGGCTCGGACTGCGGTGTTTTGACTCATCCTTGGCTGCGTCTTCGATCTTTTCCTTTCACGCTTTGAGCTTAGTAGGGAGACGCGGAATTGTGTGGAGAGTGAAAGGGGTGGGGCGTAGTTTGTGACGACGGTGGGCGATTATGGGCGCACAAAAGGAAAGCACGTCCCGTTCTAAATATAGAGCACGGTCGAGCACTTTCGATGTCACTGTAGCCTTGGAGCATAAAGGGAAATGATTGAAGAATGAGACGAAGTGGTACTATAAGTCAAAGCATGGTGTCGTCTGCTCTGGCGTAAGAAGCTGCATGACGACGTGCCGTAATACAGTTCTGCTTTTACGGCTGTATTGTACGCAAAAGTGATTAAATAAATGTTCGTGTATGACCATGATTAAAATACGTTGCAACACAGTAACTTAAATTTTCTAGGGAACTTTTAAGACAGGTTGTCACTGATGCCTTGGCTTGTCATATTTTTGGTATGAATATGAGTTGAGTTTTCTCTTTTTTTTATGTGTACGTGAGCCAACAGGTGCCTAACATCGGCTTATGCTTATTGTGCTGCCATGCGCGTGCAATTTGAGTTTAAAAAAAAGTGGTTAACGCTTTAGAGTACTTGGTACTCTACTATGGGAGAGCTCTTCGGAAAAAGTGGTTAATGATTTAGAGTACTTGGCACTCCACTTTGGAAGAGCATAAAGCCGTCCCACATCCTGGCTTGATTCAGAAACTAGATGAATTAGAATATCTTGCTAGGGTTCTACAACAGTGAAGTAGATTGGCTGTTTAAAATTTGTAGGATAAGCTTCTGGTCGCAGAGGACAGCACTACATGCGCTAGTTACTGCGCAAACAAATTACAAAAGATATTGCTTCCGAGTACTTTCCAGTGTTTCGTCACAAGTTCCGGCACGTTGAGGTTTTATCCGCAATACCCAAATGGTGACGTTCCAAAGTTCGATACGGACTACCATGCGCTCGGCATATTTTAAGTGCGAGGACCACGCCAGGCCTTCTTACAAACTCCACGCTATGTGCAGTGCACCTCGCAGCATGGCGACTGCGATTACGGCTATTAAGGCCTTGCCTCATCAAAAGCGGAATTTGACCGTTGATGTCTGCTGCGTCTGGCGGCGTCGTGATGTAGTACGGTGTGAAGCGAAAATTTCCATCATGTGATGACGTCGCCAAATGGCATCACATCACAGGTAGCCAAAATTACGTCACTGCGACGTTACATGATTGCGTCGTCACATGACCGTAGCTTGGTCAAAAGGGTCCTATCATGGAAGCAATCTAACACCACCGTCCTGGCTAAGAGTGGCGCTGAGACTGCCTGCATGCACGTAAATACGCTTTAAGTGGACGGGGGAATGACCAGGACTTAAGCTGTGCTCCGCCGCGGTGGTCTAGTGGCTAAGGTACTCGGCTGCTGACGCGCAGGCCGCGGGTTCGATTCCCGGCTGCGGCGGCTGCATTTCCGATGGAGGCGGAAATGTTGTAGGCCCGTGTGCTCAGATTTGGGTGCACGTTAAAGAACCCCAGGTGGTCTAAATTTCCGGAGCCCTCCACTACGGCGTCTCTCATAATCAAATGGTGGTTTTGGGACGTTAAACCCCACAAATCAATCAATCAATCAATCAATCAGGACTTAAGCTGAGTTGGTAAGAGCATCGGGCGCGTAATCCAAAGGTCACTGGTTCGGTCCCTCTCAGCGGTAAGGGTTTGTTGTGATCTAGATACAGCGCAACAACTGTAGAAAGAGACAAAAAGGACAGGATATAGCCATCTGGTTCATCCAAAAGGATGAACCAACTCGCCCAAATTAAGCTCTTGTTGCGGCAAGTTCTCTTTCCGTCCAGTTTACTTTTGTAACATGTGTAATCGCAATTAATACAGTACCGTAGCCATAAAACAGTATGATTAACGTTCTCTATACCTACCTAACCTTCTTTGTCGTTTGATTTTCATAAAGATTGTGTGAAACAAAAAAACAATTCCCCTCGAACATTTGCTTCCTTCATTTACATACATGCATACATACATACATGCATACATACATGTGTACATACATACATACATGCGTACATACATACATACATACATACACACATACATACATACATACATACATACATACATACATACATACATACATACATACATACATACATACATACATACATACATACATGCATACATACATACGTACATACATGCGTACATACACGCACGCATACATACTTACATACATACATGCATACATACATACATAAACAGAGACACACACACACTTCAAGCTACGGGGCCGATGTTGACTTTGACCCAGATCTTCCTCGGGCGCGACTCGCATCGCCGAATGCGGCAACTCAGAACGCGTGCAAGACGACAACGACGAGCCGCCATTGCGAGCAGACGGTTGCGGCTCACATTCGAATATGTGATTCGCTTTTTTCCGTTCTGGAATCTCTCATCGTGGTTTTCGTCTCTCTCTCTCGTTTTGTATTTTCGTAGCGTTTCTGTCATGGCCGGAGGAGGCCACGTGTGAGCCTCCTCCGGACGAGCAGATCTCTACGCAAGAGAAAGGACGCCCTGGTTGATTTGACGTGGATCCCGCGTGCGCATGCATGGAGAGACAAGTATTCTGTCCGCCGCTGCGATCGCCGCGCGGACGGCCTTCTCTCCGACCTTGGTCTCGATTTCTCCATCCCGCTCTGGTGACGGAGTGTGTAGCGAAAGTTTTGGAAGAGGCAAGGTCGGGCGCGACTGTAATGAGAGTATACGTGTACGCGCACATCGGGCAGAAGACGCATCGGCAACCGTGTCGATTCTGCGTGTACAGTGCCGTGCGTTCCACTCATGTCACCTTTATATCTGGCAACACACGCGCGCGCGCAAACACAGACATCCATAATTTCTGCAGCAATGCGCCACAGAAACAGGGTCAAATCCACAAATCCACTACTCATTACAGCGGTCCACTAAAGATAAGCGAATCAACATATTTGCACAGCGCAAGACTGCGAGTAGTTACGACGTAACTACAGAAGAAGAGGCAAGGACAGAAAAAGCGCTCTTTCTGTCCTTGTCTCTACTTCTGTAGTTACAGAAGAAGAATGGCGATTTGGGCTAGTTGGTTTGAATTCATAGTAATAAGGGCTGCAGCGCGAGCACGAATGTGCTAGAAGAAACAGACAAAGTCGAGGTACGGAAGGCAAAAGAGGACAACACGAGCGCTCGTGTTGTCCTCTTTTGCCTTCCGTACCTCGACTTTGTCTGTTTCTTCTAGCACATTCGTGCTCGCGCTGCAGCCCTTATTACTATGAATTCTGTAGTTACGTCGTAACTACTTGTAGTCTTGCGCTGTGCAAATATGCCGATTCCCAATCATCAACTAGCCCAAGCATCTGTCTTATCAAAGATAAGCGATCACGTGGGCCATGAAGATGGAACAAATACGGCATTTCCAGCTTTTCTTGTTAACCATCTGCATTGATAGCTCAGGCGATGATTGAGCGCGTGCAGGTTCATGGGGATGATGACTTGTTGTCTACGGCACACGGCAGACCTCGACCATAGGAGCTGCATGGTTAGTGCGTTCGTTTTTAGAGGAGCATGCACTAGCCTTAACGAAACTTATCAATTGACCCGTGTATATATGTTTCAGTTTCAGTTTATTTCGGACATAGTTACATGACATGAAATATGTCCACGAGGCAAGGCAAAAGCAGACTCGTATGTCTCCCGACGAGGCCTTCACCCCGGACTTGCGCGTCGGACAGCCAGGAGCAAAATCAGAGAAAATAAGTACAATGCTCATTGCACAACTTATATAAACAAAAAACGAACACTAAAAAAGCACATTCGGACAAAAATTATACAAAGTTTACATTGTTCAGGTTTAACATGTGTGTTAAGAATTTTTTCGTACCAAAAACTGTCATCATCGTAAACGGATATCCGCCACCGAAGTTGGGTGTATCGCACTGTTCACGACTGGTTCATTGAAAATGAAGGAGACGGCAGCGAGGAGACTCTAAAGTAATCGGAAGGCCTACGCCAACGACTACGTGCCCGTTTCGCGTGTGTGGCTTTTTTTTTTAACTCGAACCTCTCTTGCGCCTGACAATCAACTTAGGAAAAAGCTATCGCTAAGGCCTAGCAACTACCTAGGAACAACCTTGAAAAAAAAAAGTCTGCATCACCCAGCTAAGGCCTCCAAAACACAGAGAAGCAACCAGATTAGTCTTCAAAATCGTGTAGTTTCGCTGTTTCAGCGCTTGTGCGGCTTACGGCGAGCTTCGCCATTTTTTTTCCTTTGCTGAGGCTGCACACAATAGGCATGACCTGCAATATAGGTTTTCTACACCACGACGAATATGCCGTAGCCTGGTAGACGCCACTACAGGCGTGCGCACGAAAAAACCATAGAGCCCCCCTCAACCCCCCCCCCCCCCGCTCGTAGTATAACCTCCGGTGCATTGACTTATTAGGGAGGTGGGCGCTACGGCAAAGCTTCGGCCCCGCTCCTGAACAAGAACGCTACGCACTCTTATGAACATCTCCTTTGATTCTGACGTCATCGACGACGAAAACATGGCGGCCATGATGTTTCTTGCTCCTGCGAATGCGCACGGCACTTCCAGACGCAAGCGTATATCTTGTACCATTTGCGGCTTTTACTTCGAAAAAAGCGTCGCTTTGGTGTGAGTTTGGATGTGGAATCTTGTTTTGGCGCCTCCTTGTCTTTATTTCTATTTTACGCCCCTATATAAATCGCTTGTGCTAACGTCCATGAAGCCGTTATGATATGTTGAAGTACCAACATGATGGGCCGCGCAGTTTGTGATGTCACGTTTCATGTTATGCTGTGAAATTCGTGCAAGGTGGTGTTTTATGGGTTGGCACAGACCAAAGACGTTCCATCGGCTCGTCATTGCATAGTTAATAATCTGCCTCGATGTCATTGAAGCCGCAGCCGCCATGTCGGAATATCAGTACGCCAAGAAACCGCATCCATGAGGCAGGTTACGTACTTCGAGTAGAAACGGGACAGACGTCATAAAGGCGGACGTGTGTGCGCATTATTGTGTCGTCTCGGACTGCTCCATCGCCATCGGTATCACGCGTTTTTTTCCTCTCGTAACCTCGCCCCGAGAAATGGAATCGCAATTTCGCCTAGCACACGTAAAATAAGTAATGGAAAAGAAGCGAAGGTCGCCGCCATGCTTTCCTCGCGTATAGTCCGTGAAAATCGGCAAGGAAAGCCGTGACCCAGAAAGCGGCCGGACGCGCGTGCAGTAACCGACTTACGCGTTCGCGCGCAATGATGGGTTGCAGACGACGTTAAAAGGGAAGCGAGCACTTGACCCTTGACCTTGCATGTTCAAACATTGGTCGAGTCCTGCTAACGCGCATGCGCGCTCACCGCCGAGACATTTTTGTTAAGTCATTAGCGAAGCGACGTATAGGCCACAAAATGAAGGGATAAGAGGAAATCATAAAAAACGTCGTGTATAAGGACTATCTTGCTTGACCGACGCTGAAACAGACGATTCGGTAGGCGCCCCACTTGCCACGGTCGATAATCATTTGGTTGCTATCGTCTACTCTTTTTTTTTTTTGTTTCACAACTATGTTTGCGTTTTGTGTGTGTTTGTCGTCGTGTTTGCATCCGTGTGCGTGGTGTAATAGAGGAGATAAGTGGAATTCCGTTTGTAGCTGGCTTGTTTCGTCCTTCTGGAGACAAAATGGCGAGGGGTCTTGAAGTTTGTGCCGCGCGATTCGAGTGGCTAGCGGCAGGGCTCGTATGTACCTCAAGGCGAAGCCAAAGTAAGAGTCACCGCTGGGACTTCCAAGGTGAGAGACAAGGCATCACGGCGGTCGCTTTCTCTTTTTTTTTTTCCGGGAGGAAGCTGAGAGGGAGGAACGACTGGAGGGTGGGCTTCGTGGAAGATTGGTCTCCGGCTCAATTAGGCCTAACGAGCGAGAGCGTGAAATTATAACACGGCAAAACGCACTCTTGAGGAAACGTTATTAGGGCGGAGTTCATTAGATGCGAACAAGGAAGAAAACAAAGGGACAGAACAGAATAAGTCCCATGAGCCTCGGTGATTACCGATGAGCCCATCGCGTTTAGTAGTGCCGGTGATGACTCATCGAACGCGAAATGTCGTCGACGGAAGTGATTCAAATAGTCGTCACGTTATGACGTCGCCTTGTGACGAAGTCACTGGTTGCCAACATTCGTGTCTTGATATAACGTGACGTCACATGATGACGTCATCACATGACATCGTCGCATGGTCAAAGGCGTCGCCATTTTCTGGAGGTAAAGCAGAACTACCTGGAGGGCATGCATCACTTGCAGTGCCCTAGTTCCCGTAACATCCGGGAACGGAGGCACTGCTCTGATATGGAGATCAGTGTAATTGACTGTGAAAAAAAGAACATGTTGGCTTTCGGTTTTCTGGCCAAAGCAAGATGGACAGTGTGCTTCTTCGTGGTTTATTTGACAGTGTGCGCGTTTTACGCCACAATGCTTTTTATGTGACATGATAAAGTATTCTTTGTAATGTGAAACGTAACATTCGATCATGCGCGGTTTGTTGTTAAGCCGGCAAAAGCCGTGGGTGAGCTTTAGTGGCACAGCGGTTGCGGTGATCCGTAGATGACCCAAAAGATGCGAGTTCGATTTTCTCTCCAGTGGTTGCATTTCGATGGAGCCGAAGTGCTTGATGTTCGTGGACTGTTTGCGGTATTTGTACACGTTGTCAAACACTGGCTGGTCCAATATATATCCGAAGGTCTCCACTACAGCGTATCTCGTAGCCTGAGTCCTTTTGGCCGTTAAACTTCGTGGACCAAGCCAACCCTTTTAGAAAAAAAGAAACAATCTTTTAACCAAGCTAAACCAGCTCTGGAGCCCGAAAATTTCACGGAACGGCAATTTGTGAACGTTTCGTGTTTCGATCGTGTCAAGCTTTCCAGCATGTCACGTTTCGACAGCAGCTGTAACGTTAAACGAGAAAAAGGTCCGCGAGGGATGCAAATCGTGTGACCTTGGTTCTCCACGTAACTGGGGCACCGAGTGAAGAGCGGCGCTGGGTTCGCGGAATTCTGCGAACGGTGGTGACCAACACAATGGCGTAATGCGATGGTCTGACATAACGAGGTCAATGTTAGCCCCTTGTAGTATCTACGCTGCTGGGTTGCGCATAATGGGGAGTCGAGGGCAATTCTACATAGCGGGCATGACGGAAACGACGGAATGAGGGGAAAAAAAAGAAGATAGGAAATACGGACCAAACCCTGCAGCGTTGTTTGCTGCTCTGCCACCGTTTCCTCTGTGACAGTGCTCTTGCATAGCGTGCCATTTTCAGCACAACCAGAGCTGGAAGGTCAAAATCTGGGTGCCTGGCGTTATATGCAAAAAATAAAAAAAGAAAAGGAAACCAGAACAATAAAATAGGAACGAGCCCTACGGTCTGCTGAAACGATGTGGGAACCGGATCGCGACTTTATCGTATACGCCGTTCTTGTTTGTTTACGCCTCCGAGTTGGGGAGGGAATATAGGCGAAAATAAAACACGAATCGAATAGGAGTAAACAACCCACCGCCGAACTCACAAACGCCGGTTTTGTGCCGAACGCACGCACACACGTTATAAAAAAGCAGGGTCTGTGTTGTACAGATGAATGGAGTTCGGCGTGTGAATAGCGGGAACGGTATACGCGGTCGAGCTCAGATTTTAGGACGGGACTCCGAGATCCGGCAGCCAGACGGCGAACAGACGGCACGAAATGCTTTTGACAGACGGCGAAAGCGCAGCAGACGACGACTTCAACGCGTAAACAGCAAGGTCTGTCTGGGTCATTTCGACCAACACGGCATGTGGAGTTACGTTCGAGCTTTAAAGAAAAATCGCTCAAGTACCGCTAAAACACACAATAAGAACGATCCGATTTGAGTTGTAGGGTGTTGGAGGTTCCTTCGACAATGTAGGGTTGGATAATCACTCACTGCAGTGGCCTTACGGATTTCTTTCATTTTTCCCCCGTACTACAGCCCTCCCCTCCCCCCTCCACCCCGCTTCTTATTCATAGCGACTCTTGTTCTGCAACGGTGGCGGCAGTTATCTAATATTGTCGGATCTCGAGTGACTCCCCACCGCACACGTTCTTTTTTCTTCTTCCTTTTTTCCTTTCAGACATGACACCTTTTGTCGCGTAACAAAGCCGAGCAGGGAAGGTTCCGATAGTGGTAGTAGTACTTATAGTGAACTGAGGCAGCACGCCCGCCTACCTTTCCTCAATGCCTACCGCGTATGAGACGACAGCAGCGTATAGGAAGTAAAGCGCGAAACTACGACGTTTTCAGTTGGAACTAAAAAAGAACGACATAGAAAGCAACGAACAAGTGCTTATATATTCGCGTTTATTTGTATTTAATCTCCCGCTTCGGTGTATTTACTTGATCTGCCGCATGGCCGCTGACAAGCTAGCAGAAGCCATGCGCGGGTCCATTTTTTGCAGTAGGTGTAGACAGGAACCGTAAACGGGGTCACATCGCAACAGACGAAGAAAAAAAAAAGGGGAGGGGGTGTACAATGGATAAATGCGGGGCTGTAAAGACTTTTTTAATGTTTTTTAGGCGAGACTGACATGAAAACATAATAAGAAGGATGCAATGCACCGAAAGTTAACCCTCCAATGCGCGCCCACGTTATCTGTAAATGACAGCATATAGAAATACGCGAACAGTTTCCACATAAAAGCAGACGAAGCATGGTGTTTTTTTTTTTCGTCTGCTTTCGGCAAACAAGGATGTACAAGTGAGGTGAGACGGCTCCTAGGGCAAAGCTGGAAAGGAGCTGAAATTCTTTCAAGAAACGACTTGTGACCGGGGTTTTGTTGAAATGAAGGAGGGTCTTGTGCGTGGAGGGAGAGGGGGAAACAAGCAGTGGCTTAGCGGAAACAACAAGTAAACAAAGTAAACACGCGCCACGTGTGTGGATGCTTGCAGTCGGTCCCGTCAGACTTCCGCTATGCGGGAGGGGTTCGGTAGCAGACGACAGGAGTGAAATCACCAGCAGACGACGCGCAAACGAAGGGGAAGGAGAGGAGGGGTAGGCGTCGATACACACGTAAGAAAAATAACAAAATGGCGGGGAAGGGGCGAGGCCGGTGATAAAGAAAGGACGGGAGTTTCGGAGTCTACAAACAACAAACAAGAACTCCAAGAGTTGCGAGAGCATGGCTTTCTCTTTCTCTACGCACGTGGAGGCGAGTGAGAGAGTATCGCGATAGATAGAGTGCGGCAGCGAACAGAAAACAAAAGTGGGGCGTCGGCGGAAAAGAGGAAGGGGAGACGGGCGGACGCCATTTTTGTTCGCTTTCTTGTTACTCGCTTCCGTACTCGGCTGTGTGGAATATGGGTTAAGGTTACGCGAACCCGGATGTAAGCTAGAACTTTCCTACGCGCTGATACCGCGTGGAGGAAGAAAAAAATCTAGAACGACTAAAGAAATAACAAAAAACGGAAGTAGCACGCGCCGACCGTATGCCGCGAGCTCTTGACCTGTTAGCGATCACTTGGTGCTCGCCTTCGTTCTTATATGGTGGCGCCCGTGAATGATGTGACCCAGAGGACGGGAAATCTTTTCTCTCCCCTATCGTTTCCTCCCATCTTAACGCTTGTTTACGGCGCGTTGTGTTATCTATTTGCACTCTTCCTACCCCCCCCCCCTCATCTCTTGTGTGATTGGTTATTTGTGTTTGCGCGGCACGGTCGTCGCTGCGGCGCATTCTTTTCCACCATTGAATGTGCGCCTTCTATGTTGCTCTACTCTTAAGAAAAAAATATTGGGTGGAGTTTTAAAGAGAGTGGAAGGATGTGTCTGTGTGGAAGGTAACTCGCAAAAAAAAAAAACACAGCCAAATGTGGCGCCGGTAGCTTTAAACGAAACACGTCGCCTAACTGGGTCACGGCTACGATCTTTAATTCCCTTTTTTTCGGAAGTGGGTTGCCCCGGATGCTACCAAACCGAACAAATACACGTAGGAGCGGTTGTTTCCGATCAAAAGTGGGACAGTGGGGACGGTTATTTTTTTTTGCGGGGTGTCGTTTTGCGTCTGAGCGGAAGGCGATTGCTTCGGTGTACGTGGCTGTTAACTGAAAGACAATATAGATTCGACAGTGCTGGGGTCGTAGCGGAAAGGTCTCCGCCTGTGTACGTGTAACAGGTGTGCCCTAGATTCTTTCGGTTCGACCGATCGGCCGCGACGCACGTCAACAGGCGTCCGTTACGGTATTCGGAGTATGACAGATAACGTCGGTTGATATGGTGAAACAAAAAACAAACAAAAGAATAATAAAAGGTGGCTATTTTTTTTTCTAGTAAGTTGACTCAGTACCGTTAGGTCTTGACGTTACTGAGGCCTTACGGAAAGTTTCGTCATTTGCGTTAGTGCCATTGCGACGGTGTGGCGGGGCTGGTCAAGATGCAGATATTGTAGCCTCGTCTCCTGCTATCCTCACAATAAATGGCTCATTTTCAGCGGCAAAGCTGTTTAGAAAGTTCTCCCTTGTCCGACGACGAACCAAAAAAAAAAATCTATCGCCATAATAAACGGCTGTGTGCCTCAGAGATTGGGTGAATCTAAGCACTCACCGCTGACCGACCAATACTGAAGAAGGAAGCAGTTAACCCAACTGACCATAAATGGCTGCGAAGCGACGGCGGCGTGCCCATGGCCCCGAGTACGTGTGACGAGAGGATAATAGCCAACGAGAAAGGCAACTGCGCCTGCGAGAGAACCCGAAAGGAGATGGAAGCCTCAAGCCAACGAGGACGTGCCCGTAGATCTATGAAAGCTGCGATTGCTTGGCGTCAGTGCGATTTTCTGCCTGTGGAGTTTAGGCATTCGTGTCGTTTCTACGAATCCGTGGTTTAACACCGCCTAGCTGAGGCCTAGCAGCGATATAGAAGCAATCTAGAAAAAAAAAAACCTAGAAGCAACCAGATTAGTCTTTAGAATCGTTCAGTATTGCTATTTTTTTCCGCAGTGCGTGGCAGGCTGCAAGCTCCGCCTATTTGTCTTGTTCTTTTAGATCTTTGTTACGAACGATACTGAGTGCCGAAATAACCCAGCGATTTGTTGCCGCGGCCCTTGTGCTAGCCTCGTAGGAGCTATGATATCGACCACGTTTTTCCAGTAGAAATTTTCCGTTAGCTCACAAGATATCTTTTCGGGAATGATGCGTATAGTTTATATCCTTAGTAGCAAGCCTTTCACGAACGTTGCTTCGCGGAATTTCCCGCGGAGTGGAACGCCATCATATTTGGCATAGTTCATGCCCAGCTGTAAATACGAAGGCCTTTCTGGGTCGGCGAATGTTGTAGCAAAACGTAAATTCGTGGCAGTTGTGCGGCGTTTGTCGCCCGACAACGTAAATCGTCGGGTTGTTTCAAGGAAGTAGCGCAGGCAGCGAAACTCTCCCCCCCCCCCCGGCCCCATCACCTGTTGGTATCAAGGTGCGCAACAGATGCCAAAATGAAAATCGATATCTAAAAAACGTCGATTTGTTGATCTCTGTATTTCCGGGGGTAAACGTGAAAAGTGAACACCTCATAGAATGCAGTATCACTAGTCTCGGCCGCCGCTGACGAAATGAAAAACATGCGTGGCCACAGCCCTGCATATTAGCCCTGCAAAATAAAGGTGTGGGAGCAGATTCGGCGCCCCCGATTTACATGAATAGGGGAAGAAGAGTTCCCCAATCCCTATTCACCTTTCGCACGAACGCGTATGATTATTCACACCAGAGGCCGCTTGCGAACACGGGGGTTTCAGAACTTCGTGAAGACTTTATTGAGGTTGCGTGCGATACAGTTGATGAAATTCCCGATGCCGATTAGACCCATAGCTATCGGCTGGTAGGGCTCCTACGGAAAAAAGCATGTGAGCACAATAACAATTTCCATATTGAATCACAACATCAAATATCATACCATCATCATGTCGCAACAATTTGTGCAAGAAATCACAACAGCAAGGAAAGCTCTAATCAAGAAAAGTAAACTGTGGTATATAAAAGAATTGGACTTGTTCTAGAAATATAAAGGAATTGTTAATAGAAATTTTCGAGACCACTGGCAAACGTCCCAGACGTCCAAGACCTTACAGCGTTAATCATGGCGTCCTGGACGCGACTCTACAACTTGGTGGCTTGGATAACGAGGCATATAATAAAATGTGCTTTAGTGTGGTAAATGACACCGCTGTAACGTTTTTTTAGTCCGTGTGCATCTACAATGAGAGAATTTGGAGGTACAATAATGAAATACAGACTATGATGCCAGTGAATATACAGGGTGTGTTAATACAACTAATGCGACTGATTGTAAATCTTAAGGGGAAAAAATGGACGAAAAGAAAATTTCCGCCCCCAGAGACTTACTGCGACCTTCGAAAAACGCTTCCGATGCTCTACCAACTGAGCTACGGCGGTGGCCGTCCGTTCCACTAATATGTATGATTGGAGGGGTGACTTCGGCAGTAGTTCAGTCATAAAGATTCGGATGCGTTATTCGATTGTCGCAAATGCGGTCCCGTGGTCGGCGGCAAGTCATGTTTTCGTCTGCTTTTCTTTCTCCAAGTTTACAATAAAATTACTACAATAACATCTCCTGTACTTTCTTTGGCATCGTTGTTTGCTAGCTCTGATTAATATTGTGTATAATTAATACAAACGAACTCTTGAATTTCACATCTTTTCTTGAAGGAACGTGAACACAATGTGCCGCATAATGGCCTCATCTGTACGCAATGGCGATGGCAGAACGCACAGTTACTGCCAACTTCTGTACGTCACCAGGAGTTGGCAGTAACTCGGGAGCGTTCGAAAAATAAACTGAAAATAAAGCCATTGTCTTGACAAATGGTTATACAAGCGCCTTCCGTAGTAGTTCAATTGGTCAAGCATTAAACGCGTATTTCGGTCTCTGTGGGTTCGGATCTCATTGATTAGGCCGCGCTTTCCTTCCATCCTGTGTCATTCAATTTGCGCCATAAATTGCTATGCTATATACGATTAAGAACAACATTATAGTATCGCCTATGCTTCACTTGGCCCAATTGTCTGTTGGACCGATTGTATTGTCTATAGGAGAGACAGGAGCCCTCCGAAGAAAATATCCCTCTCGTACGTCAGGGATTTGATCCTGCGACCTACAGATCAGCACTCGAGCCCTACAACCGCCGTGATGGATGCCTCATGGTCTTGTTGTGGTTTTGGCTCGTAGTGCCTTGAGAGAGAGAAATATGCAAGGAAAGACGGGGAGGTTCACCAGATGCACGTCCGGTTTGCTACCCTGCAGTCAGGGAAGGGATGAAGGGAAGAAAAGAGAAAGAAAGAAGAAAGACACACACATTCACGAGCGAACTCGGGGGACCACCCGCAGCCTTGAGGTGGTCGTTTAAATGTGTTGTGTTCAGGTACTGCAGTAGAGCTTTAGTATCTTTCTGCACTATCGAAGCTTACGCTCGAGGTCCCGGAATTGTCTGCACAGAAAATGGTCTGGTTCAAAGCCATCTGGAGCTGGCATCGCTAGCTGTCGTATCGGGCGCAGCTGCACAGGACCTGTTCGATCGTCTCTTTAGTTCAGCAGGAGTCGCATGTGGCAGCTTGGGCTAGCTGGTATGGCATGACGATGTCTTTCTGTCCTTGTCTCTGTGTCGTCGTTTTGTTCTCGCGCTATAACTATCGTCATCGCATGTATTGGTGTCTGCCATACCTATGCGAAAGGAGTGTGAATGCGACACCCAACCAAAGAAGGCACAACAGCGTCGCATTGGAGCGGAAAAGCTGCGATGGTAGCTGCAGCTTGAGCGAAGGATCCAGTTGATATAAGTATAAGTGATACCTTTGGAAGTGGAGAGCCGACCAAAACGTGCGTCTGAAATCTCGATTAAGCAAGTAAAGTTGTCTCTCCGCATCACTACTTGATGATAATACCTTGAAAATTACGATAAACCTATGCACTATGCAAGAAGAGGCGTTGTCGCAAAAACTCGGGTCTAGTTTCTCGAAATTGCGTTTTAAAATCGAAGTGATAGAAGTTCGGGTCAGGGCTGTGTCGCTTTTACGTTGCGGTGACTGCGTCGACGCGACACGGAGCGCTGAAACTCGGTCACATTGATACGCCCTTTCTAAATATAACTTCGCGGCTGCTTGCGTGCCCACTTGCTCGTTGTTACGTTATTCTTCCCGGCCCTCCCCTCTTTGCGCATTGTAATTCCTAGCTATGCGTTTTGTGAAATAATCATGTTGCAACCTGTTTGGTCACAGAAAACGGTTCCAGATCGCGTAACAGGTTTGGCAATGGCGTGTGTTTTTTTACAAAAGAAACTCCACAATGGAGGAATTCGGCAACACCTTGAAAAGGGACAGAAAGAGTGGGAATCGGGGTAGAGTTTTGCGAGAGGTGTGTCGCAACCCGGAATACTTTTTTTTTTGTTACGTGAGGCTTTTACAAAAGGAATAAAGAGGGAAACAACAACAAGAAAAGGTAAAAATAAGGGAAAACCTGGAAGAAAGCGAGCTGCAGGAGGAATTGGGTCACCACTTCAACGAGGGAGGAGACGGAACGATTTCTCGCTACAATTCCCACGTGCCAGTTCTCGCGCAGGAGAGATTCCCGCGAAGTTCAGGGAGCGGGTAAAAGAGGGCGCCACCGACCACTCCTCCTGTGGCACCGACTGCTCGTTTTTTTTTTTCACTCTATTTTTTGCGTCGGTATCACCGCGCGTACATTCAGTGCTACACCAGAGGGGGACCACAAATGCAAGAGACATAAAGTAAAGAAGCAGACGTGGCGGGTGAATGAAACGCCACCGTAGCAGACAAACCCGCAAAGGGAATGCACGCACGCAGGAATATTCCTCTTTCCTTACTCTTTACTTCTTTCTTTCCTTATTTTCGTTCCTTTTCCGGGCCTATTCGACCACCGCGCTGTCTTCCTCCTTTCCAACCGAACCCACACTTTTATGTATTTGCATATACGTAGCTATAGTTATTTCTCTTTCGGTTTTCCGTTTTCGTCTGTTGCCTTTCCCATTTATGCATTTCCCTTTCTGTTCAACGTCTGATTTCTTACTTTTTGCTGTCTGCTTCCCAAGAACCGCTTGCTGTTTATCGTCCGTTTCGTTTACGTTCACATTCTTAAACTTCGGCTCCGAGACGCACCTACCGTCGTTTGCTTCTTTATCGTCTGCTTCACGTGACCAGCCTCCTTCCCTTTCCCCTCCCTATTACCCCTCCCTCTTTGTTTGGCTCGCCCGCTTTCCCCCGTGCTGGCCCTGACTCGTTGAGAAAACGGGTCATTCCGGCCAAGAGGTCTGACCTAGATACTCCCGTGTTTTCCCGCCTCTTCTTTCCCCTTCCCTTTGCTCCGTGGCTCTCTGGCGTGCTAGTGTATAAAGGGACATGTTGTTTCCCTAGCGTACAGCGTGATAGCTGCTGGACTGTTCCTCCCTTTGTGACGCGTTTCTTCCTCCCCTTCTTCCTTTTATAGCCTCTATCGAAGTACGTGTTTGTATCTATCTATATATCCCTCTGGAGGCCATCCGTGGCCTACATTGCGGACGATCCGTTCCCTTACTTCGCCGAATCTCCAGAAGCGCTATCTGCGAACTGCAATGAGCCGGTCGCTTAAGTTTACGAAAAAAAAAGGAATCGATTTCAAAAGAACAGTTTAACCTACTTTAAATGTTTTGACAGCCCTAGGTGATTCGTCGACGTGGTGGCGTGATACCTCCAAACGATTTCCGAAACCGTTTTGCTTTGGGTAGATGGAATTTCCCCGCTCAGCATGAGGATTGGGTACTGCAGATGTGTTTACAACGTCCAATTTTAATTTTTACACTTTTTGGGGAGTAACTGATTTTACAGGATTGCATTTTTTGAAGTTCTCGTTTTCAAACGTAGTTTCCGTGAATTGGCGGTGACAATGTTGTTCATGTTATTTTCCGGCAGCTACAGATGTCGAACATCGTTCAAGGAAAAATAGTTTATCGCATGTCTGTGAAGCACTCATCGTTGAAACTATGTGAGTGCATTACAGACATTCGCAGCAGTTGCTATTACATATTTTTCATTATTTCTTGTCAACACAGCTGGGATATTCTCAGTAAAACCGCACTGATATCCGTTGGGGTTAGCTTTTCTGTACTGAATCGGCTTATTTGGTGCCATTAAACGAATGGTTATTTTTGTTGCTGCGCGTTCTTTGCATTCTGGGTGCTGGAATTCGCGTCTTTTCGTAAGAATTTTCGACGCGACTTGGCAACACTAAAGGGGAAAGCTATATGAAATAAGGGTACCCCTCCTTTTATAAAGCTATTTTATTATATTATATTCGTCTATACATTTTTTATGCGTCATCTAGGGTAACTTGATCTCGCTAAACACCGCCTATGATGTAGTCAAGCCACATCGAAGCTCTTGCTCGCGACGACAGCGCTGACTGCTCTCCTAGCGGCCAAACGCGGGTCATCTTAGTTGCCAAGCACCCGATGACTCTATCAGCAGACGACGACAGTTTGCCCCTATTGTCTCACTTGGAAAAGAAACTGCAGCAATGGATATGTAATGCGGAGCGATTTGTAGTGTGCGACTAAAATGCGGAGTCACCCAGGATGCTGTTACTAGGCTAACGACGCTCTCAACCAATGGCATTACTACGCGGTGAAGTCGGCTGAAAAAAAAAAAAAAAATTGGTGCATCAGAAATCACCCGTGGATCAAGTTGCGGCTTAATTGCGCCCACAAGAACAAACGTGATGAAAACGTAAAGCATAGTACAGGCACACAAATAGAAAAAAAAGAGCACTCCTGTGTGTAATTTTAATAACAGGACAATTTTGCGCCTTAAGGCGAGCGTCATCGTACCCATCACCAAGCGCGAAAATTGACCGTCAGGTCAGCGTCGCACAGCTTCGATATGACATCATCATGACGTCAGATATCGCTAAATTATGTGACGTCGCATGATGGCGTCATCACGTGACCTCACAGCTTCGTCAAAGGTTCACTAATTAAGGAGTCAGTGCAACACCATATCATGTATGCAGTACCTCCGATATTGGAGGCAGTGCAAAAATTGTAAACGTAATACGTTGGGTGCTCAAAGGGGTTGTTTCTCTTTTGGGGGTTCGGGGGGGATTATTTCAGTCAATTGAGAAAATGAAGATGGTTTTCGTCTCCGAGCTACATTGAGCGAATGCTTAAGAGACGCTTCGAGTTTCACTTCACCATACCGCAACAACACAAACACCACGCGGATATTGACGAACGCTACGTTGCTGACAGTGGCTCCCGCTCGAGGAGTTCTCGCTCAACGTAATGATTATTCGCATCATTTACTATGATAGGGATTTTATTAACTCTCCTAATCAGAGATAGGGAGCGTTCAGTCCCTGTGTCTCTTTCAACCTCCGTTTGGTAGTATGCGTCAAAGCGGGATAGTTGAACAGAGCATGGTGGACGTGACAGGTGGTTGAATTACGAGGCCAGCTGCCGCGCTACGCTTTCAGTGAGTCATGCCCGACATTAAAGTGGGCCAGGGCGAACGCACACGCCTTGGGCTCTGACCCTTCTGTCCAGCTACGTGGCGTCTCTTTGTGCATTGTTGTGCGCGTCGGAACGTTAATGCCTCATTGGCTTTACTTTTCTGAGGAGCAGTTAGATCGTGTACAGAAAGCGTTTAGTTTCGCAATACACTATACATGATCGAAGTTTTTGACATTCACAACGCTGTACATACAGTTACATCCTCTGATATAGACTCAATTGTACACAAACACGACTTGCTCACTCACTACCACATACGATAACTCTCCTGCTTCCTGACTCACTCCTTCACCGACTCCGTTGCGTACTGACTCCTCCACTCTCTCACTCCTTGACACACTTACTCCTTCACCTATTCCTTGTCACACTCACACCTTCATTCTATAACCCGTTCATTCTCACTCATCCCCCCCACACACGAGTACATCAGTCGCTGCTCTGACTCACTGCTTCACTCTGCCACTCACTTCCACACATCCTGTGCTCGCTCTTGTATACTCCTCACTTACTCCTCTGCACACTCACTCGTTCATGTACTGATCCTTCACTCAGTCAGTGCTCATTCACTCATTAACTCGCTGACTTAGACAGCCTCACAGCTTCGCACATTCACTCCTTCACTGGCTACATTGGACAATCACACCTTCACTCCCTAGCGCGTTCACTCTCTCTCTCTCTCTCTCACACACACACACACGCGCGCGCGCACACACACACACACGCACGCACGCACACTTCATCACTCGCTCCACATTGCTGACCGCTCACACACCCGCTCACTCCCTCGTTGCTTCACTCACTATTTACTCCCCCGCTCGCTCTTTCGCACACTAGATCACGCCTTGGCTGGCTCCTTTGCGTACTCACTTTTCACGCTATTCATCCCACACTCACTCCGTTGCTGACTTTTCACATTCACAACTTTCCTTTCTTACACCAACGCCGACTAAATTTCAAGGCCGAAAGGCTGCCGCAGTGACGTCAGAGGGTGGGGGCCCAGTTACGCCGCGAACGCGGCGGAAAGCCTGTGTTTCGTTCACGTTTTAGGAGAACCAACGCTCCCGCTCTCGCAGCTGCTGCGGCTTGATTGGGCCGAATAAAAGATGTGGAAAAAAAAAGTCTTACTGAGCATGCTCAGTTGGGCAACTGGGCCCCCAACCTCTGACGTCACTGCGGCAGCCTTTCGGCCTTGAAATTTAGTCGGCGTTGCTTACACCTTCACCATCACTCATTCACACCCTCACTCCATCATTTGCTTTACTCGCTCACTGCTTCAGACAGCCATTCACTCTCACACTCCTTCATTCTCTCTTTCTTCCTCACTCCGTCACACACTCACTCCCTCGCTCACACCTTCACACACTCAATCTTCACTCACTCATTTACACACTCGCTCGTTTGTTTTCTAACTACTTCACTATCTCATTATTCCCACACTAACTCCTTCCACTTTCACTCACTCACTCACTCACTCCTTGAATCATTTCAATCACTCATCGCTTCACTCACACACTTTATTCTCTCACTGACTTACTGCTTCACTGGCACACCCATGCGATATAAACATTGCAGTTTGAGACGTTTACAAATTTCTGATACGTTAGCTTACATGCAGCGTGTGTAAATTGATTGCAATGTTGAGGTAATTCGACAAATCTTGTACTCGAAAAATTTTGCAGTACGTTTCTGAACGTTGGACACCACACGAACTTTGTCTTATGTATTGTGCAGTTTACATTAGGCGTGATTTATAATATCAGGATAGAACGTTTAACTTTCATGATCAACATTTGTTAACTTCATTTCAGCTTCAAACTGTCCAGAACCGAACGGAATTCAAGAATTTTTGTATGGTATGACTCTGAACCGCTTTATACATGCACGGTGCTAAGAGAAATTAATAGCCATACATCGTGTATTTAGCACATGCGCAAAATACGCTTAATGGATGAAGATTAACGCGTGCACGCTTTGTGCACACTCAGCGTCTCGTGTTTAACCAATTTGTATTCGAAGACTAAGTCCTTAAACAAAAATGTTAACTTGTTAAACATTCCTATAAATGTTTTCAATGCTGGCTGTATATGCCATAGTATATTCAAGGAAAGTCTTTTTTAAAAGGCACCCTTAAAAAGAGAAGCATTTTTTTCGTATTAGTAAATTACTCTTTCACAAAACAAAACAAAAACCAGCATGCTTGCTAAATGAGAAATCGTTCAAAACGAAAATGCAATTGGCGACGCCACTTTCAAGCTCTCGCACCAGTCGCCGTGACGTAACAGGTTTGACGGCATCGGCGAAGGCCGATGCAGTTTCGGATCGGTAAAAAAATGAAGTACATTGTGTTCTGGTGGAGCCAGATACCGAACATTTTAGGTCTCAGGAAATATCAATGAAGCAATGAGTCCAAAGTACGAAGAGCACACTTCGAAGTTTCTGACGTCACCATTGGAGACTTTTACTGGATATTAAGAAGTGAAAAGTTCTCACATTGCCTCTTTTCATCCATTAATAAGCTTGTGGGACTGGAATGAATGACGCTGAAGTTTTCATAGCGTAATTTGCTGGTCTAAACAGATTGTTTTATTTCACAATACCTTTTTTCGAGACGTGATGGCGACGCGGCGATTTTCGCGGTATACTCACAGACACGTGGTCTTTCGTCTATAGCTTTCAGTGCAGTGCGTGACATTTGAGCGCGCTAGTTTCTCGCTTTGTTCTTAGGCCTAACCGTTTCTGTCCTTCCGCATACACAGTTAGTTGTTTGCGAAGCCTTCGTCAAGGTCGGCGGAGTCGTTAAAACGCGCAAATCGGGGAAGTCGCCTGACGAAACGGCTTGTGCGAGCGGTCTCGCGCTCGTTGAAAGATTTACAGTGTAGCGCGCGCCGCCAACTCAATCCCGGCCCCCAAGAGCAACGGCCATTTTTGCACTAGCCGCTGGCTTCCAAGACGAAAGGGTAGGAAGGGGAAGGGCGTCTCTATAAGTGCTGCTGTGACTCGTAACCAGTGGCGGGTTCCCAAATAAAACTGCGACTTGCGGCGCCACTGACGTGGCAGCTTGTCTTAACGAAAACGGAAACTGTAACGAAGTTTGGAAGTGAAGCCAGTGATGCATATCGTAAAAGAAAGCGCCCAGGAAAAAAAATCGAGAGTAAACAAACGAAACTCGAGGAAGAAGGGAGACGAAAAGAAAACCGGCAAGCAGATGACGGAAAGGGGAGTAGCAGACGATGAAAAGGGCCGACTTTCTTGCGCCGATAAATCTTGTCATCCATTTTGTTCTATGCGTGTTGACTTCCCTTTCATTATTTCTGCTTGTTTCTTTAACTTTTGTTTTAAAAAGTGCCCCGTAGGGACGCCTCCTTTGTAACTTTCGGGCGATGAGTGGACTTCTTCGGAGAATGTTTGTTTTTCTTTGTTTCAATGTTCCAACTAGAGAGGAACGAAAGCAATAAGATAAATACCAGGAAGGCGGCTGGCAGAGCAGCAGTTGTAACTCAGTAGCGAAAAAGTTGATGTTTGAATGATCGCTTTTAGTATGAAGCAAGAGTTGCAGTCACGCAGAAAAAAAAAGACAAGAAAAGGTGGGCAGTGTTCCCAGCAATGACGTAAACTATAGCTTCGAGTTCCGCCACGTAACAGCCGGGCATGCGTTGAGAAAAACCGGGCACCGGAGAAAGTGGTCCGATGAGATAAGAACAAAAAGAGAGAGAAAGAAAATGAGGTTTCAGGAAACGAAACCCTGCAAAAGGCTTAGAGGAGCCGAAATAGCGGACGGCGCATACCTGTGCAATGCAACGAGCTGTTCTCTAGGCGTCTGGATGGTCATCCGTCTTCCGCCTGGCCAGTGAGTAGCAGACGACGACTGGGTAGTGGCGCTAGCAAGCGTATACGCAATGTTCGTCTGCTACGGCCAGCGAAGTAGCCGAGGAACTAACCAATCACACGAAAGTAAAATAGTCTACTTTGAGGGGTCGCAAAGCAAACGACTGTAGCGCGTTGCTAAGCTCTCGCACTGAAGGAAGTGGGGGGTGGCTACGACCGGAGTTAAAAGACGAAGATTAAAGGTGGCGGGCGTCAAGGTAGAGGTGCCCACGTTACGTTAAAGCCGACGACTGCTTGCCGCCTTAGAAGTCGTAAATAATCGCTCTTTCCTTGCGCTCAACGTCAGCTTGCACACATGGGTGCCAACTTGGCTGGTCAGGATGGAGGCGCGTTTCAAAACAGGGCCTGTCACGAAGGCGTAACTCTTTAGCACTGTTTTATAGGTGAGTTGTGTGTGGGGCTCTTGTTTGTGGAGTATTTCTCGAGGCTCCTCGATCTTCGTCAAATGCGTAATCTCCTGCCGCAAGGGACGGAATTTCCCAATGTACGTTCCTTGAAATGGCGGAACCCGTGTGTCAAGGTTGACTTGATGCCAGACGGGCCGTCCGGAATCACCTCCCGGAATCACCTATAACTCTTGTCGAAGATGTCGGAATCGCATGGCTAAGTTAACGCCGCTGTTTTACATCGGTGTTAACGCAATCCAGCCATACCGTGACATCGCGACATGATTGCTGCGCGTGCGCCCCCCTCTCTCTCGGTTTCTTACAAACGATGCATTGGTAGCTATTTTGGTTTCTCTGCCAAAAGACGGGAGTTCGGTAACTTTGACGCAAGCGGCAACGTTAACCAAGGAGTGATACGAAGAATTGGAACCCGTTACGTTGTTGATTATGTCGCTGGCGTTTTTTTTTTCTTCTTTGGTCTCCGTTCTCTATACGGTTTCGTATACGTAAGCAGGAGTTACTTGAATTTTGGTTAAGTGTAAAGATGTTTTTAGAATGGAAGGAGTTTTGGGAACCAAGGTATGTTCGGCTATGTTTATAGCATAGTTATGAAGCCGAAAGGAAACATTTAACAATATTCTGCCGGATGCCTCTTGCACAACTTGTCACAATTCTCGGCGGTGGCGTTACCAAGCAATAGTGGCAATGGAACTGCTCGACTGAACTCTTCACCTTTTATAGCGGAACTCTAGTAGTAAAGTTCAGCTGCGTTTTCGCGCCTGCGTACAAAACGACGCGTAGAACAGCCCCTTCGGCAAAGCCGATGCCTATATACTTCTGCAAGCGGTGCGATATAATCAACAGTGCCACATCTAACCACGCGCTACTCCCCTTTGTCTCGTGACGTAGAGGTCGCCCCAGCACAATGAGCAGTAGCGTTGTCTTCTGGACTCACCATGGGACAGACGCGTGTCGTTCGCGCGGAGGAAGCAGAGTTTCCCAAAATTAACTAGAGGGCACTCTGGCGCTGCGATCGTTCAGCGACCATGGGAATGATGGGTAGTACACACATTTGCCCAGTCTTCGTACTTGCGGGCGGCGAATCGTACTTGCGGCTTCGTTTATTACTGGTTACGGTTTTGTTTTGAAAGAAAGAACGAACCTTTTTGAACTTAGGGACTTGATTCGAAATGGTAAGCTTAAAAGAATAAAGGTTGTGAAGCGCGAACGGTGAACATTTGCTAATTTATGTTTTCGCGAAAGAAAAAAAAACAGCTCCAAGCCAAACGTACACACACGGAGCCAGAAGCGGGCCAGAAGTACGAAAATTAGACAAATGTGTGTGTTCTACCCATCATTGCCATGCTCGTTGAAGCGCCGTGTGTTGCAACTCCCATAGACACCAGCGCCAGAGTTCCCTCTAGTTAGTATTGTGGGAAACTCTATGGGAGGAAGAACAGCGGAAATGTAAGGAGGGCCGCAACGCGCGCAGAACCGCCGAAGGGCGCAAAAGCGACGAGAAGCTGCTTCCGCGGAACGTGCAGCCGCTGGCCTCCATTTTTACACTGTTGCTGTAGGAAGTTTAATGAGAACCAACAGTTACTCAACTAAGTTAGGGAAAAGGATAGGGGACATTGTTTGCTGTAATTATAATATAAACGGGATTGAGGTAAAGTGGACAAAAAAAAAAAACAGCGTGCTGCTGGCAGGGATCGAACATGTGACCTGTGTGTAATGCGTTGCAAGCTTCTATACCAAACGAACTATACGGAGGTGGTCGTGCTGCCGCCAACTTTATCTCTGGCATACCGGCGCATTTAAGCAAGTGGGTTGTCAGCTCTAAAGTTTACGTGCTTTATACTTAATCCCTTCGAAGGATAAGGAGTTGTAGCCGCGCTATTTGTGCGCTAGAATTTCACACCATGTCGACAACAAATAAAATTTCTGGAGCTTGCGCTATAGTGTTGCATAGCTAGTGGAGGAGGTTGCCGACCTATCGTCTGACGGCTTCTACTAGCTCAACTATGTCGTTGCTAGGTTGCGCTAGGCATTACAAGGATTGGCAATGTGGGGGCGCAAAACTATATTGTTTGTCGAAGTGTCGTCGCAGCTACGTAAACTATGAATTAGTATGCTCTTGATGGTCTCGGCCTTATTAGCATGGTCTGAACTGAAGGTTACTTGGTGGTGAGGATCCAATTAGCAAGGGCTTTATTAGCAAGAGCTTGATTATCAAGGCCTTAACTTATCTTTACTAATAATCTTTGAATCAAGTACATAACTTTAGACGTTTTATTTAGTATCACCTTAAGTAACGCTGTATTATCATTGTCTTAAATAAAATGTCTCAATAATTAACAAATTTTCTTAATTTTGAAGTTTTCAATATGGAGTTGACGAATATAGATAGTGCCGGCTGAACAACGCACTGGAAGGTAGAGGCAAGTTATGATGATGATGATAATTTTTGTAACCTGCCACGTTGGTCCAGTAGAGTGATAGTGCTAGATTGCGGACCAGAAGGTTGCGGGACCGAATCCCGGCTGCGGCGGACGTATTTTTGATGGAGGCGAAAATGTTTGACATAGGTGTACCTTATTTATGCGCGCGTTAAAGAAATCCACGTGGTCCGAATTTCCGGAATCCTTCACCGCGGCGTTTCTCATGATGAAATCGTTAGACCCCAACAATTATTATTACAAGTAATATTGTTATTATGCATCTTGTTTACTATGCATGGCCTAACGTTCAGGTTAAGCGACTCCGCTGTTGGAAACGGGTTCTCAATTTTTTTTTTTGTGCCTATGTGTAGTTTCGAGCACAGGTCATACAACGATCATTGGACAAAAAAAACTACTAAAAAAAAAGTTGGCTGTATACACACACGGCGCCAACAACACCAACACCGCGTAATCGCCTGCATGGATGATCTGTTCCTCGTTCGTGCCGCCGGGGGGCGCACGCAACGCTGCATTGTACGATGGTCCTCCTCGCTCGCCCCTATATGCGCTAGCCCACATGGCGGGCGGCTTTCTCGAAGAGCGCACTGGCTCATTTCCATTTAAAGCGTCCCAAGTATAAAGTGTACAAAGGAGGGGAGAATACGGCCGACCTGGTTGTGTCACACCCCTGCGACGCCGCTGATACTGCAATAGCCCTTCCCCCCTTGCCTTACTTACGGCGCAGATGAGGCGTGCATATGTGCGTGTACGGCGTTTTCGTCTGCAACGATGCCGCGTAACTCCGGCTCTTGTTGCCATTTTTTCCTTGTGTGTCGTGTTTGGGGCTCGTCGGAGAGCGCCGTGCATGGTTTGGGAGGTCGACGCTCTGTGCGGAGTCATATGCGCACAATGCGGGTTTATTTTTTTCTCCGCGCCGTGTCGGTTTCCTTTTTTGGCCTTTTAGGAAGGCACGTTACAGCAGAGGTGTTACGCTCGCTGCTTGGCGTGCGCCGTGGGTAGAAAAATTAACGTCACCACGAGGGGGCACGCGCTGCCTTCGACCTCTTCTGCTCCCCCTGCCAGACCACGTGTGCCGATTTGTCCGGCGTGGGATGCAATAACTATGATGGGCGAGAGAACCGCTTCAGAGAGGGAAAGAGATGACGCGAGAGATAGAGTGAAATTCTTGGCGAACTGAGTTTTTTTGGCGAGGTGAAATTTGAACTCGCGTACCCACGATCTGAAGGCAAGCGTCTTTGCAATTTGTTGTCCAGTCACGCTTGCAGGGCATATCATGTCTTGTATAATACAGTATAACATAGCAAGAAACTTGGAAGGGGAAAAAGGTTGAGGGAGAGAAATGTGATGTTGAATATTAGGGAAAGGAGCAATAGAAGAAGGAGTATACAGATAGAGAGAGACAGAAAGAGATAAAATTAATAAAAAAAAGTAGTTGGCAATTGTTGAATGCTTTGACATTTAAAAAAAATACATATGATTACTTTTTCGGTGGAATAACCCACTTGTATCAAAATTCCGGGGAGCGTAATTCCCAGCCCCTCCCTCTAGTTACAGGCCCTACTGTTTGGAAGGGGCTACACGTAAGGATGTCGTAGATTGCAGAAAAAGAGGTGATGTAATAGTATATCATTTTTCATGATTAGAGTTTCGAAACATGCACGCAGCCCGCCACATTCCCCCGCCACGGTAGTCTAGTGGCTAAGGTACTCGGCTGCTGACCCGCAGGGCGCGGGTTCGAATCCCGGCTGTGGCGGCTGCATTTCCGATGGAGGCGGAAATGTTGTAGGCCCGTGTGCTCAGATTTGGGTGCACGTTAAAGAACCCTAGGTGGTCAAAATTTCCGGAGCCCTCCACTACGGCGTCTCTCATAATCACATATTGGTTTTGGAACGTTAAACCCCACAAATCAATCAATCAAAGCCCGCCACATTGAACGTAGAATATTCAGATATTGTTTACGCGTTTTGCTTTACAGATAACAAGGTTGTCAACCCGAATACCTGTAGTAGTTTAGACGGGGACCCATGAAAGCCGAGTTGAGTTGTGTGGTATAAACGACGCTAATGGGCTTGGAGTTAAGCGAAACATGTATAGCGTCGCGCGAAAAACACGATAGTGACTGACGTCACAGATCGTCGGGCACCAGATGAGTAATGCCTTTCGTAACGGTTACTTCCGGTTTCACGTTTCTGATTAGACGATTTTTTAGTGGACATAATGCATCACAGCTGGCAAGTTTCGTCTGCAGAAGGCCGTGGCCTGTAAAAGCCGACACACACTGTGAAAAAACAAGATGTAGTGGTACTTCTTAATTTCTATGTAGTAGGCGATTTCGCTACGCCTATGTAGTTTAACCTCACTCTATGCATAAGTGTACCATGACGTAGCACCAATTACCATGCTAGCATACATGATGAAATAATAGTTCTGGCTAAACATTTTATAACACTCCTAATTATAGCCTAACATACCGCAGCCCATCAAAGTACATGTAGTTGCCTTTGATAAATTGTGATGCATGTTCGTAAGCAGTAACACACACTAATCTCGTGACGAAGTAGTAAAGACAATACTTACGACCTCCAAAAAAGGAAACGCAGGCTAAAGCTAGTAAACACGTCAAGGCGCTAATAAGTGCAGCAGTTACAATTTTTTTTTCTATAATTGCGCACTTTGCCACGTCGTCTGTCGCGCCGTTATGAGAGCAGACGACGCGTTTCGTTTACAATCACGCCGCGTACTATCGCGCGCGAAAGAGTGCTCCCTCGCGTTTAGTGTATGCGGCAGTGGAGAAAGAAGCCCGGTGACCCTAGCGTGCGGCGCGCGCAGCGAGACCGGTGAAAGCGGGCCGCTGGGTGCGAGGCCGTACAGCGGCGGCGGTCGCTTCCTAAAGTGAACGAACTTGAACCAGGGCAGCGGCCGTCGACAGTGAAATCTCGCTAGGTCGTTGACGCCTGCGCTTGCGACCGCCGCGGGAAGGCCACGGACCGATACAGTTGAGGACGAAAAGCACGTCCTTGGTTGGCAAGCTGCCTTCGAGATGCGGTCCTCATTGCGGTGCTTGCCATTAGCGAAATCTGCCGCTAAAAGATCGCGTTGATACAGCGTGCACAAAAAGTATTGGGAGTGCTATAAAGTTAGGAGCCGAAAGCACGCTGTGGCTTGGAAGAATTTGCTTTTAAAACGAAGCTCTATCATCATCCTCATCATCGTCAGCCTGACTACGTCCACTGCAGGACAAAGGCCTATCCCATGTTCCGCCAGTTAAACCGGTGAGGGTGCTAAGAAGCTCTATACCTAAGTCTAGCCTGCTTAGTAGTCGTCACCATAGTAGAGGTAATAGCAGTGGTGTAGAGCTGGCGGTAGCAGTAGTAATAGAACTTTTGGTAGTAGTAGTAGTAGTAGCGGTGACGGAGGTAGTAATAGTGACAGTATAGTAGTCGTCGTCACACAAATCACGTGAACGAATCAAGAGAAATCATAACGTTGCTCATATTGATGATAATGGGGATGCTTAAGATGATTATGGTGGTCGTGATAAGGAGGTTAATATCGGAGGAAGTAAACAATAATATGGAAAGGCTGCAGCATTAAAGGTGACAGCTGAATAGAGCGCACAAACAACCATGCGTTGCGGTAACGGGGATTCTTGAACATATGATGATGATGATGATGGTGACAAATGCTAAATTGTGATTCTTCATAGGATGCTCGAAATGACGCTAAGGTATATTGAGTCTACCATAACCTAAACACTCGCATGCTTACAGCTTCGCCATGCCACGATTTTTCTGGCGTTGAAATGGCTGACTTTTTTTCCCCTTAAATTACCCTGTTTCCTCCCCTAGATAGGGAAATAGCTGAGAGCTTCATCATATCATATGGACATATATTGACGTAACGGAACAGTTTTATCTAATTGAGCTTGCTCAGCACATGTACAGTTGTTTTCAAAAAAAAAAACAAAAACAAATATGAGAATGCCTACTAAAGTTAGTAAAGACAAATGTTTCGCTAAGATCACATAGCGTGCACAGATCTCTTGAGTGTCATTTGTAATGTTGATTAAAAAAAAGACAAAAAAGAAACCCTTCGTGGTGTCTGCTGTGCATTTGTTATGGAAGACCAGAAGACGAAAGCGATTTTCCTTTTAGAGCAGAGATATTGCTGCCGAAATCTGCCGTGCCTAGCAGGCAGAGAAGTTTCATTATAATGAACCGGAACACGATCAGAGACCGTCCTATAACATTCTGCGCACAGGTGGTTAACGAGAGAAGCTGATACGTGCGTACCAGCTCCTCTGTGACCCAAACTTGCGTGAACTAGTAGGTTTTGAGCACACGGAATGCCTCCGATGCCTAATTTGACATGACGGCGTGTGACATCCCAGTGACGTAATAACGACGTCATAATTTAGGCGGTCTCTCAGCCCACGCAGGCGTTAATTGATTGTTATGAGGTTTAACGTCCCAAAACCGCCTTATGATTATGAGAGACGCCGTAATGGAGGGCTCCGGAAATTTCGACCACCTGGGGTTCTTTAGCGTGCACCCGAATCTGAGCACACGGGCCTACAGCATTTTCCGCCTCCATCGGAAATGCAGCCGCCGCAGCCGCGATTTGATCCCGCGACCTGCGGGTCAGCAGCCGAGTACCTTAGTCACTAGACGATCCGAGAATGAATTAAGGTTCCTTGAAAATATCGGTGCGCTCAACTAGTGTTAGTTCTTTAAGTTTTCCTGTATCGTTTCCTTAAATTACTTTCTTGTTTTTTCTTTCTGTCTTTCTTGCCTTACTCAACTTTGCGTTGCTCATGTTTGTTGCATGGTTTACTGTCTCCTTTACATGTTTTCGTGCCCTGCTCAATAAACTCAGTTGGAACTTAGCGCTCGTCTTCTAGTCGCTTTGTCGACGTTCTGAGGTCGTGCTATAATAATCGTCGTGGGAAAATGTGCTGTCAGGAATATTAAACTAGTATTTCTGTTTGCGTACACGTGAAATATAGCTCGTTAAAAGGGGCGCGCAAGCGCTAAGTAATTCGGCATAAATAATATAAATTGTGTGGTCTTACGTGCCGTATATATACCGTATGAACTTAGCCGAAAAAAAAAAAATGAGCATTAGTTTTGGTTAAATGGTATTCCTTCCACTTGTATACCTGAATGTGTGGGTGTTCTTTGTATTAGTTTTATATTACTTTATTTTTTTATTGTTTCGGTTTAAGCTACAAAACTAAGACATGAATATGAAAAACAGCGTGGATTAGGGCTCTGGCAACTTCGACCGCTTTCAAGTTTTTGGTTAGTTTGTGGGGTTTAACGTCCCAAAGCCACGATATGATTATGAGAGACGCCGTAGTTAGGGGGCTCCGGAAATTTCAACCACCTGGGGTTCTGTAACGTGCACCCATATCTGAGCACACGGGCCTAAAACATTTCCGCCTCCATTGGAAATGCAGCCGCCGCAGCCGGGATTCGACCCTGCGGATCAGCAGCCGAGTACCTTATCCACGAGACCACCGAGGCGGGGGCTTGGAAGTTTTCAACGCTAAGCTAAACTCAAGCTTACGCGCCTCTAGCATCGAGCGTGGGACTTGCACGCTGGATTTCGTGTCAACTGGTTGTGCCCCCGTGATCTCTGACGGCAGTGCAGTTCTGGCCGACCTGCTTGCCCTCCGTCATCTCCTGACACCATGAAACTCTCGCTGAGTGGAGCCCCGTCCTCAGACTCCTGCGACCGTGTACGTCTTTCCCATCTTCTCCTCACTTCTGTATGTGGGTCTTTCTGTCCCCGCCCCTTTCTCTGTCCCTATGCCTTTTATTCCTGCCTATCCCTTTTAATTCCTCTCTACTCCCATTCATCGTGAGCCACTCTTGAGGTGTCGCACTATGATGCCGACAATTACGGGGCTCACATTTATCTTCTTTTCTCTTTTTTAAGAATCACTTACTAGCATCGAGCGCCGCCGCGACTGGCGATGAATCCCGCCACATTCGGGTCAGCAGTCGAGCGTCGTGACCAGTAGACCACCGCGGGGAGTTCTGCATTCGTGATCGTGCAATTTCGCGAGTTGGGTGCGCGTCAAAGAACCCCAACTGGTCGCAATTTACGGAACTCTCCACTACGGCGTCGTATCTCATAATCATATGGTGGTTTCGCAACGTCAAACCCCAACAATTATTATGTTATAGTTTGCTAGTTACTATGCGATTGCGTGTTGAAGAACACAAGATGGTCAAAAAATTTTCGGAGCCCTCTCTCATAATTGTGTATTTGTTTTTTGAACGTTATACCCCAGATATTATTGATTCGCGAGTTATTTATTGCATGCTACAGTGGCTTCGACAGTGTAGCGTAAATTCAGTGAAGTACTTCTAGGAACTCATGTCGCTCACGCGCACAGCCACTGCCTGAACGACAGAGTAAATTTTATTCCAGTTTGGTGCGGGTCTGCAACCGGGCTATCCGGATAAATAGGGCATAGTTCAGTTGAGTAATGGTTTCAGCATTGGAGCGGAATAGCCTACGACTTACTTAAGGAAACAAAAAAAAAAAAGAATGCTAGGGCTTCACTTCTGTTCTTTTTTTTTTTTGTCTTCGTCAGTGTACCGTACGTTTCCAGGCCCAAATGCGGGCGTTGCAGCGTGATTCATGTGACGCGTGGTTACGGCGGTGCACACAGATTGAGAGAGAGAGAGAATAAACTTTATTGGGTTCCAGCATGCGGGATTCCCTCCGGCCGCGCAGGGCGTGGGGTTCACCCTATCTCACGTTACACTAGAAGTCCTAATGTCACGCGGGCCTAGACCTCAAGGCCTTCGTGCCCCGTCGCCGCTCGGGTTACGTGACTTTGGACAACACTGCTTTAGTGCCGACAGTGTCAATCTGTGTGCCCAGGCGAAAGGGGGCACACAGATTGACACTGTCGGCACTAAAGCAGTGTTGTCCAAAGTCACGCTTCAACGATTCGGCCATCCAACGTTCGCAAAAAGGAAAGAGAAAGGAGCAGTGAAAAGTGATATTCATTCGTTAATATCGTATGCTCAGGAGTTATATATATATATATATATATATATATATATATATATATATATATATATATATATATATATATATATATATATATATATATATATATATATATATATATATATATATATATAATAAAGCAGAGTGGCTACATGTTCTTACCTGATTGAGAATTCGACGTGATTACCTTGATAACAGGGATGAATGAAAATGGGGAATTTTAAGTTTAAACCAGCGTCTTGGAGAACTGGAGGAATTATCAGGAGCCAATTTTTTTTGTTACTTCAATTACAATCTACATGTGAAAAGAAAAAAAAAACAGTTGCACACTCACCGTTATAGCTTCGAGTGGCACTGGCTAATGCTTCTGTACGTTTACATACACAGAAATACCCAATAAAGTCGACGGGAGGATGATCGCCGGTGTAGCTCAATTGCTGCAGCGGTGAATTCGTTACCCGTCGGTCCTGCCGGCGCCAAGCTGTCGTTAAGTTTGCTTTAATTTCCTTACTCTTATACTGCTACGAAGAGCTGCCGGAGATGAAGAAGGAGGCAGGGAAAAAAGAGGACGACGTTCCTTGATTGATCACCTTGAGTGGGTATGAGCCTTGTTAGAAGCCTCATCGTCAGCATCACCTTCGCGGACTTGCATCTGCTTTGTATGCCGTGGATATGAGTCTGTTTATACCTTGTAAATATTGTAAATAAACTTATCGTGACTTTGAAATCCTTTGAAACACTCACACATTCACGCACTGTTCCACTAAGGAAACAAGGGATTTCAAATGATATTGAATTTGCGCTAAATTTACTTATTATATAACAAATTATCAATTATCCCAACAAGAAATTTTACTTGTAAATATATTGTGCAACGCATTTTCTTCTCGTAACAATATAAATACTACAGTGTAGTTTAAGGCCAAAGACATGAGTTAAAGACTTTATATATAGGTGTGGATGCGTGCAATCTGTGATGACTGCCACGTTGACAATTACAGACAAAAAGTACAGAGACCCTAATTCAAGGCTTGGGTTTTTTAGACTGGTGTCAGTAAACAGTCCTCGTTAAATTTATTGATCCTTGCCCTTTCGCTCTCCCGTTCTTCAAACACCCGGGAAGCTTTGCGTACTTGACGTGTTCTTGCGCTGGCTCCGCTATGAACATCCAATTTGAAGCGTATACGCGATGACTTAGTGTGGTGGCGTGATTGTACGGGACGTTATAACTACGTCACAAGTTTCGTCGATCAGTTACGTCATTGCTTTGTACGATGACGTCGTTATCTCTATCGATGTGGTTTTCTTCATCGTTCGTGTTAACGCTCCAGCCGCCGACAGCCCTTCTGCTCTTATGATAAGGCATCTAAGGCACAAGGTATAAATCCTTACTTGGACCAGAACCGTCCATTTCGCACGGGTTTGCTGAAACGTTTATACTGACTGCTGTCTCTACTTTCGACATCTTCGCGCAGTGCGAAATTAAGGAGGACTTATGAAAGGACACAGCACAGGTGTTGTGCTTGTTTATCTAGCGCTGTGCGAATATATCAGTTGCACTTCACCCACCAGCCCAGCCTACCATTGTATCATATTAATACTAATTTCTACCAATAGACCCTTTTCATAAATACACCGCCCGACGGTGAGCTTTTCGTCAGTTTCAATTTTGCAAAGGATTGTCCCGCCGCGGTTGTCTAGTGGCCAAGGTACTCGGCTGCTGACCCGCAGGTCGCGGGATTGAATCCCGGCTGCGGCGGCTGCATTTCCGATGGAAGCGGAAATGTTGTAGGCCCCTGTGCTCAGATTTGGGTGCACGTTAAAGAACCCCAGGTGGTCGAAATTTTCGGAGCCCTCCACTACAGCGTCTCTCATAATCATATGGTGGTTATGGGACGTTAAACCCCACAAATCAATCAATCAATCAAATCAATTTTGCAAAGGGTTCTGGGATACACGCCTGCCATGTATAGGGCAGGTGGTAGGTGCGGGCGCTTCGTACGTGCATCCTACCGCCAGTGAAAGTAGTTCCACAATAGCGCCCGTATTTTGAACGTGAGACATAAAAATCCCCCCCCCCCCTCCACCCCCGTTATGTTCCTCGTGGAGCTATTCGAGACAGAACGCAGCTCACAACAGCAAGATATTCGTATTCCTTTTAATTTACTACTCGTTGTGACTCCACGTTTCTGAGCGCGCGAGAAAGTCCCGCCTTCTTACGTGTACCGGAAACGTTGAGCGGCGTCTGCGTCTACGTGAAACGCTGTTGGTGTCGTCTGCTCCGGTGCCCTTTACATGGCGGCGAGGAGTAGTTCCCGTAATGGTCGTTTGGGGCACCCTTTTACTAAAAGGGTCTATTATACTTTTGGCAACAAGGCGCCAAATCGAATTTATGACGTACCCCAATGTTCACTCTATCATATACAACTTTTAGCCAAGTCTATTCCGATCTTTTCATTACTATTATCTGATATTTATCATGGCTTTCGGACAACTCACAACCTCGCTTGGCAGGTTCGTCTGGAACGTAGCAGATAGTGTAACCGAGTACTCATGCTACCGAAAAGCTTCGTGGTTCGTGTTGAAGAGGGGGCCAGTTGGATCGGCCACTTCTGCCGCGAGACGAAGAAAGGACACGACGCGAGTATGCGAGTACTCGCATGTACAGATATGCATATAGTTTTAACTATTTCTTTTTTATTGTCGATCCGTCGTGAACGCGAAGAGAGAAGAAACAGAAAATATACCACGCTGACAGACTGTGTACGATACAGGTTTGGACGAAAGGTTATTTCGTATGCGAGGGAAGGGCACAAACGACACGAAGAAAATTTTCTTTTCTCGTTTTTTTTCTTTATAAACAGAGACACTGTCGAAAGACAGATACATGGAGGGAATGATGGATGGTGAAATGAAACGAATTCGAGGAAAAAAAATTGTCCACAACTTCCGCGTTACAACAATTCCCACGACATGGCAAACAGAAACTTGTACGATATAAGTTTTTTGAAGTGACAAGATTGAGAACACACACTGGTGATTTGTAGCGAGAGTGACGGGCATTCCGCAAGGAAAATAAAGGTGGGTGGTATTTTTTGTGTGTTTATAAAAATTTGTTAGCTGTCAAGCGTGACCGACATGCTTGTCACATTTTGTTTTCATTTGTTACTCAAAATGTTACAGGAAACGTTTGGTTCAGATTTTTCGTTTGGCTGAAATAGCTCAGGGGCACTTAAGAATTTCAGTTATACCTATTCTTATGCATAAATTGGCTCTATAATGAAAACGTGAATTTACATACCTTCTATTTTAGTGTAGTAGTACGCTAATCGAAACTTGAAAATCTCGTAGAATAAAAAAGCCAATGGCGAGTTTTCTGATGTTTCACGAAAGGAAACGCCAGGTTATCGACGTTAGGATTAATCGCCCCCGTAAAAGCGGCGGGATTGATTTTTTTTATTCTTGCGGAATGCGTCAGTCGTCGCTTGGTTTTGATCGAAGAACGCATAAAAACGAAGCTATAAAAATAAACAGATACACTCATTGAATCAATTATGTGACAGTGCAGAACAAACATAACGCGTGATTGATTACAGAAAGGCACGGCAGCAACGTTTCGTTGAACACAAAAAGCACAGGAGGAAAAAAAAAAACTGCCAAGAAGC
This sequence comes from Rhipicephalus microplus, assembly GCF_043290135.1. Lineage (NCBI taxonomy): Eukaryota > Metazoa > Arthropoda > Arachnida > Ixodida > Ixodidae > Rhipicephalus > Rhipicephalus microplus. The sequence continues at coordinate 28,955,958 of NC_134709.1, read as the reverse complement.
GGTATTGCCGTAGTGTCGTCTGCAACGATATATCTGAATGACACAGACGTGTGATTGGCGGAACGTGGAGACCACGTGCTCTGGACGTTCTTGTTACGTCACAATACCCTCGCCATAGCGCCTTGGCCTGTTAGCGGACTGTCTGTCACCTGCGGCGATAGCCTGCTTGATTGCAAAGCAGACGAGCAAAATAAATATTGTTTACGGGGGGAAAACTTTCCCTAAAGCGACTGTACAAAAACAGGCGATCTTGTCGTCTGCTATTTACGTCTGTTGCAACCGCTGGAGCTTCTGCAAACAGTTCGATGGTTAAGCTGCCGGTCGGGTAAGCCTCATGATGCACCGCGGGATAGCCTGGTGGGGCTCGACAGCCTTTAGGGGATGAAATAATCGTCACAGACACCGTCTTAAACTTCAGTTGTAAAAAGATGATAAGCGTTACGCTTTTGCAATTATCACCAGACTTTTCCAGAAAGCTGATGAAATGGCAGTCCAAGTTTTGTTCTTCTGCGAGCTTCGGGGCATATAACTTTTTTGTCGTTTTAAAGTAAAGTTGAAAAATGCTACAGTGTATACTCTGTAGCTCCATACGATGAATCCCATGACATGTTTCTAAAAATGAATGCTCCAATACTCAAGACAAAATTATTTTAAAGAGATAGCTCGAAAGAGCAAGAAAACTAGGTCTCGGCACTGGAGAGAACTATGAAGAACTTGTGGAACCTAAGTATTTGTTGCCAGTGTTGTTCATTTTAGGCACATGTGTTTGAGGACTGCCTTAGCTTAATTTTACTGCAAACATCGAGGTTGTGAACCAAATAAGAAAATAGTGATGTCTGTGAAAAAATAGATTTTTCAGATTTTCCATGGGAGTCTGTTTTGATTGTTGAGATCAACTTGTGGGTTCAGCTTGTTTTTGTCTCTGTATTTCGTCGTAATTTATTGACACTCGCGGGCTTCAGCAACGCTCACGAATGCCCAGGACAGTGTTTTCATGGCTCCAATACAGAAAGATATACGTGTAATTGCATTCGTTATATTTTGTTTCTATTTATTGTAATGCAGCAAGAATATTTTTCTATGCACATCAGGCAAAGAATACATGTACGAAGAGCTTTTAACATAACTTCGGAAATACAGTCCCGTACGCTGTTAAAAGGAACGGTCAGTCATTATTAAAAAGCAATACAACATCATTTATGCACTCCAATCGGCAAAAATAAAAACACGATACAATAGAATACGTGTATCAATTCTACTGAAGAAATATCAAATTTTTCCTTGCGCCGTTGGTTGGCTATATTCTATGGCAGAAACCAAAACGTAGTGTTTCCTTTAACAGTGGACTGGACTGTACAAGCATACACAGCAAAACGACTCAGAGAATGATTGCGGGCCCATTCTGTAGTGCCGTTAAAAATACACAGCGACGAAAGGAAGCGTTCTTGACCTTTTTTTGACGGGAGTAATCGCGTCTCTCTTTTGACTCCCTTCAGGGAGGTAATTTACTCCCTTGATGCTGCACGTTCACTCTGCTTGTGCGAGGAGAATAAACATACTCCGTCTATGGAGCACAAAAACTCGAAAATGGTTGACCAGCTGTCACTGTTGCAAATTAAATCAACAACACTCCCTTTTCTTTCGTCGAGTACACCCTTTTAATCGCTGCGCTCCATAGCCGCAGGTTGCGATTCAGCAGAATGAAACCAGCCGAGCCGTTGTTCGCTACAGTCGTGTCTTTATGATCTTATGAAGAAGGAGCAAAGAGCTTGGGCCTTGGGCAGCAAGCGAATGAAACAGACGTAGCATGCTTATATATTAACGTGGATACGACACAGCAGTGTGAGATAATGAATACATTTGAGAAAGTGTGAAAAAAAAATGTTGCTATAAACAGACAAACGAAGCAATTCAGCAGCACCAGCACTGTCCGTGTGCATTGTCCGTGACGTTTTTTTTTTCTTTACAGTACACTAGTGGCACAGTCCTCACTAACCGTTCACACACGCTCACACAAGCACTCACCGACTGGTACACAATTATCATCACAAGCATACGACGAAACCCCAGCATACGACAGCATCTTCCCCCCCCCCCCCCCCCACAAAAAAAAAAAAGAGACCAGAAGTGGTCGATTCAGCCGGCAGACAATAACTGTGATATAAACAACCTACGTCAATGTCTTTTGCCTCCGCACAACGCTCTCAAAGGAAGTAATGAAGAAAAAAAATAGTGCTATCTTGCGCACCTCTCATGCTCCTCCTTTTTTTTATCGGCACAAAACGAGACCACCAACCACCCTGTTCACTTCTCTGTCACCACAGCTTCATCTTGTGTAAGCTCACTTTTTCAACACTCGTGATATTACATAAGGCTGTCTTGCCAACGTGCCGTCAGGAACCTGTCTTTCGAAGAAACAGTGTCACTTCTATGAAATGTGTCAGCTTCTGGCCACCGTGGATACGGTGAAGCAATGAACAACCGCACCGTTGGTGTGTTCTCTTCTGTCACGACAGTTGACTTTGTGTCTGTTTTCGCGAACATGGAGCGCTAGGCTTAGCACTACCTCGCGAGGCTTAGCATACCTGTCCGCACACGAGCTGTGACTTGTCTCTTATATCGCATCGCAGGTCGGTTGATCGGTTTAAGGCCAGTAACTTGGTACCCCGTGTAGAAGGAATCTTTACAAGTTGTTGACTCCCACGTAGAGCTAGACATAGTTAAGCAATGAATTTTCGCCTGTCCTCCGCAAGATAGTGCTTCTTGCCTTCTGTTTTTGAGTGCGTGGATCGTGAGGTTAGCGCGGCTGTTGTGCCTTCTTTGGCTAGCTAACCTTCTCGAACGCCTTCCCCGCTGGGCACTCAGTGGGACGTCATACGATGCGGGAACGATGTATCATTTCGCAGGCTTCGAACTCCGCAAGAACAGAGCTTGGTATCGACACCATTGCAAGAATGCCTATGATGTCTGTGTTGGAGAAAAGTAGCATTCCAGTAGCGTATTAGGCGAGCGGTGTTTCGTGAATACCGCCAGGCTCGAGCGTAAGATGGCCGCAGCGTGACCACAGTACAGCTTGATTCCTTTTAGCGTTATTGTAAAACTAGGTTTATCGTTCACTTTCTTAACGACATTGAAGTGATGTCACAATAAGTTAGGTCTTCAGAAGTTTGCCTATACATTGGCCCATTTCTCATTTGTGTGCGCGACGTCGCTTCTGTTCCGAATTTTGATGGTCGTTTAGACACCAGATGTTCTGAAACGGGAGGTCTTACAGGTTATCGGCGCGTGTGTGTGGTCTAGCCGCCAGAACTGTCGGATAGATTTCTTTTGAGCAAAAAGAAAAAAAAACGTTCATATAGTACAGAGATTTGACAAAGCTTCGTGTTTTTTTTTTTTGAGAAGTTTCGTCTTCCTGATCATTTACGAATGCATCGCCTCTCCCACCTACATCATTGCTTACTGTGGTCACGACGACAGCCTACTGCGTTTCTCCCGGAAGTTGCCATATTTCTAAATCGTTATGAAGGCGTTCGAGATGCACGAGACGTTATGGATGATCAGCTGGAGTGGCGCTTTGCTTTGATGCAGTTTTTCTGGTCTTGAATGCACCCGCTTGGTGTATCTCCCTGCTAGAGAACTTTTAGCGAACGTTTCTGTTCCCTTCGAAGTAATTAAGCCAGTTAAAGAGCGAAGTAAAATACCCGCTTGCCATTATACCCCGCTTGCGCTCCACTATAGGGTGTTCCTCGTAGGCCTTGAGGAAGGAGTGCCGTGATGTTGTGGTCACAACTCTAGGCGACCTTAAGAAACGTAACCGACGTCAAAAAAAAAAAACGCTGATGCTTTAACGACAAACATGGCACAAAATCGCCTTTCAGTATCCTGGTCTTGGGACAACTAATCCTTCGGTTCTTACACTGGGAAAACTGAACACAGCAATGCCTTCTTACGTTGGAAGTTTAACAGCGAAAAAGGAAAATGATAACGATGTTACGCTATGCGACATAACAAATGATATCAGGGTTATGGTTGGGTCCAAATAGCAATGCTGATAATTTTGCTATCCTGAGGAGCTTGTCACCGTGTCGAAGGAGGACTGAGGCGGGATATGAAAAACAATACATGGAGTCATGAAGTCATGAATTCGGCCTTATGTCGTCTGAGCTTAAATACGTTTTTATCTATTGACAGGTTGTCTTCTCCGCAAATATGCATCATTTTTACATGCTCTTTCGACCTTTAAAGCTGAACGCTTGGTAATATTGTTTGGCCATGAGGTGCGCCTTGAATTGGGTAAGATTTCCTACATTACAGCATAAGTGGTTGCATGACACAGCGGCTAGCTGGACAATCTAACGTCATAATTTCATGACGGCAAAGAATGTTGGAACATGTTATGTTAACGGACAGGAATGATGAAAAAAGAAAGTCATTGAAAGAAGCATTAATTATGGCTACAAGACCCTGCTTGCTCCACCAACACTACTTAAAGTAATGCAAGTGTGTGCACTCCCTCAAATAGGTGCGCACAGATGACGTAGACACCGGCAACATGACATCACGAAGTCGACACCACAGATATAAGAGACGCCAGGAAGATCGCCGGCCGGCCTTACGGTAGTACCACAAGTCCGTAACGGAAATCGTTAGCTGATAAACTAAAAGCCGATGGAGCACTCCTGACAGTAGAGTCAGCCTTTTTCCGGTGACGTCAGAAGAGACCAGAAAGTAACTTGCCTATTTAGGCCGATGGATTAACACAGCTGCCCTTCGTGACCTAACATTGGCAGGTAGATGACGCAGAGACGTTGATCTTGTCTAGACTATGTTACTTCGCAGACTCGTCGGTGTGGAAGCGGCGCGCTGAATTGCTGGCCAGTTGTCCATTGGTAACGGGTCGTGAAGATGGAGACCGGTTGTCCGGCCTGACAGCCAGCCACCCAGAAGGGCGACCACGTTGACAGTGTCGAGCACGTCGGCAGAGGGCGCTCCAGACGCCGCACTGGTTTTAACGAATGACGTATGGCAGGGAATCGGTGCGCGTGAACAGTTTGTCCATTCCTGTCAAGAACCACAGCACAGTCGGTCTAGCAGGACCGGACAGTCAGTGGTAGAACACCTTACACACCTCTACACTCTCATGCACAGTGATAAGTTCCTGACCACACGAATAGATGGCATCAGTGACAAGCTTTGCTACTCACGGGCCAATTCAGTACATGTTTTCCGACGTGGCGTAGCTGCACGTCGGTGTAGACTCGCAAGTTGGGATTACGAAACCGCGAATGATGACGGGCAGGCGTGTTTCGGTCGTGCTGCGTGACTTACTAGAGGCGCTCCGGAAGTGACGCCCGCGCAGGCTCCGCTCCTGCGCAGGTCTTTCTCGAGACGGCGGCGCGTGATGGAAAATGAACAGGGCGGTTGAGATAAGAGTGAGCACCTTGGCTTTTCTTGGTGTTCGCGTGGACGGAATGGTTTGTTCCGTCAGTGGCTGGGGTTGTCCTCGCGGCTCGAGCCGTTCATGGTAGGCGTCGACGATCCGTTGGTCGAGCCGTTCTCTTCCGCTGCGACGCGTCCGTTGGAGCCGTTGTGCCTGTGGTGATGGTGCACGAGCGGCGGCGCTCCCTGCGCCATCGACTGCAGGTGCTGGAGATGCGGCGGTGGTTGCAGGTGCGGCGGATGGTCGGCACCGTGCAGCTCGGCCGCCGAGCCGTTTCCGTTAGCTCCCGCCTGCAGCGGGTGCAGGTGAGGCGGGGGTGGGGCTCCGTTGTGTGGTGAAGGTCCTCCGCTCATCATCATGTCTCGCAGGTTGGCAACCTCGGCGGCGAGCCGCTGCATCTCGGAGCGCAGTTGGAAGTTCTCCGTCTGCAGGTCTAACCGCGAGTGAGCCGACCTGCACGAGAAGTGTGGGTGTTTATTGCCATGTGTATACAGCAACGGAGCTCGAGCATTCGATTGCCACTCCACCGCACTTCTGGATTAGGAAGCAAATGCCAACGAAAAAAACCTTTGGGGGCCTCCCTCGTGACACTAGATACGCACTAGTGTCATCCTACTGTTCCTGTTCAAGGTCTTGGTCTTTGAGTGCGAAATGAGAGGACGCGGCATTAAATTCTCCTGAAACACGTCGCCGTATTAATTCGATCATGACGTTCGCCTTACTGGAAGGCCTCAGTGAGTTACCTCTATCTCGATCTAGTTGTCTTCATCACGCTGTTCTTGCACGCTTCCTTATCCTGTCACACGCCATCACCGACTGTTTTTGAATGTCATTGAGGGTGACTCTAAACAGAAAAGCGAATTATAGCACGGTTATGTATTTTTTTCTCCAGGCCAAGAGTTTCCTCGGTCCAGCTTAAGAGAATTCTGCAGGGGTTGTTACGTTAGCGCTGTTTTTTTCTTGTACCCAGGTAAAGCGGATTACGGATGTTCTGCTGGCACTTGCACCTAAATCGTCAGCAATGCCATGGTCACGTGATACGGATTTTCGTTCAACAATGGACCGCGCCTAGACAATCCGTTTTCTACGGTACGGGTAACCTCGTTGTCGTTCGGAGGTCTGAATCGCGAAGACGCGGTAACTCGTTCGAGCCCGCACCTGTGGTGGTGGTGGTGATGGTGTCCCGAGGACGCGCCGTTGCGGCTCTTTCGCGACGAGGAGTCGCTCCTGCGGGGCGAGGGGGCGTCCGTGCTGGACGCACCGCTGTCGCCGTCCGACGAGGCGGTGTCCTCCCGGCCGTGGAAGGACGACGACGAGGAACGCAGCTCGGGAGACGAGGAGCCGCCTACGCTGCCGTTGCTGCCGGCGTTGCCGTTTCCGGACACGATGGAGGCGGTGGTGATGACCACCGCGGCGCCGTTTGGCGGCGGCACGCCGCCCTCCGGCCCACTGATGTGCCACTTGTGCCTCAGCTTGTGCGGCAGGCAGAAGTGGTGCGCCGGTGGACTGTCTTCCGCTGAAGACCACGAACCTGCGAAGGCGAAGGAAGGGCCAACCGAGAAAAGTTGTAAGATGGGAGGAAAAGCTGAATTGCGAGTTGAGTGTTGAGGTGGGATTAGGTACATAGCCGTGGACACGAGAAAGCGGGGAGGGCGGTGTTCGCCGCTTCGTAGTATCTAAGGGGCCACCATGTCTTCGCCATACCGTGTCTTTTGAGTCATTTTTAAAACAATGTTAAAGCTTGCGGCCACCCGCTTTTTAACACGATAGCCATTTTGTCACGGTCCACGAATGCTTCACAGACGTCATTTCCGTCACAGAAACTCCCTCGGTAAAGCGCACACAAACGGATAACAAGAAAAAACTATAGAAGAAAAGGTTTAGTTGACGCAGATGACTGGGTGGGCTCCGCGGTTATTTCGAATTTCCTGCTCCGTTAATTTTGGACTCTTCTAATATGATCTAAGCCGCAAAAACTCTTACACAGATGGCTATTTTCGTGGGTTTGGTGAGAATTCTGTCATCTTCGCAAATTTCCTGTACCGAGCACTTTTGTCGCAGATATTAGATACCGCAGCTTCGAACGCTTACGTCATCCACGCTTCCGTAAATTCGTCATGGCCAATATACGCTACCCTCTGTTTATGAAAGCAATGATACCATTGTTCGACATGAGTTATGTCGCACATAATCATTGATTCGCTGATAGTTCACAAACTCAACGACGTATAGGCACGCGTCGCCAAGCCCACCAGTGAGTAAGTCTGCAGCCTTGTCACGCTCGCGCATGTCTATACCCAGATACAACCTATTAGAAAAAGCAGCTCCGTTCAGTCATCGCAATCTCTTATGAATGCTCCGCGCGTTAGCGCTTACTCGTCATTATTTTATGTCTACTGTTTCGAGATTGTTTCATATAATTGATTTTTTCACACACACGTGCGTTTGTGTCGCTAGTCCTTGCCTGGAAACTTGAACGTACTGGTAAACCTTTCTAGGAACTCTGCCATTGTTGCTGGGTTAAGCTTGATTTTCTAGGTAGTAGCGACCCACTTTTTACTCTCAATATGCGTTATGTTAACATTAGCACATGAAAAGTACTTTATATTTCGACGGAATCAAGCTAGCAGCAGTGTCTTTCGCATGTGAAGGGTAGGTGCGTCGCGTTTCTATGGGCGGAGCTGGCATGTTTTCTTGGGTTAACCTTGTAATCGACTATATAATGACACTGGGGGCCTAACATTCTTTTAAAAGGTGCCTTGCAACCATGATTATGTTCATTGAGATGTAAGGCTCACCCGAAGACAGTGGCGACGACTCGTGGTCCGTCGCCGCCGTGGCGTGGTCTTCCAGGGCCGGCGGCGGCGCGGTGCACAGCAGCGCCGTCGGATGCGGTTGGCCGTTGAGCTGTTGACTCAGCTGTGGGTGGTGGTGGCTGTGCAGGTGGTTCGGACTCTGCGCCAACAGGTGAGCCTGGTGCGGCTGCAACTGTTGCTGCTGCTGTTGCGCTTGCTGCGCCAACGACGCGGCCGAGTAAGGCGAGGGCGAGGTTGCCAGCGGCTGCGCAGCTCCCGCCGAAGCTGGCGGCACCAGTGCCGGGAGTAACGCCGAGAGCAGCTTGTTCCGTCGGCCTCGCAGGTCGGTGAGGCCCGCGGCGGCGGCCGGAACCGGAACGGGAACCGCTATGTCGGGCGGATGTTGGGGCGCCGCCTGTTGCTGCTCGACCACGAGCGAACCGCGAATGCCGAATTTGTCCCTGAGGGGAGAGACGTAAATTTGGGGAGAATTTTGAGCGCTGAAAAAGAGAGAGAGCGGGTGGGGGAGAGGGGGAGAACGTTGTAGAACGCAACTCGGGGTCGAAGAAAACGAAACTTTGCTCAAATGATCCTGGCGCAACAATAAGTGAATGAGTGATGGGTGAGGGTGAGGGGTCGGACAATAACGTATGAAACACATCGAATGAGTTTATGGGGTTGAAAAATTGGTCTGGCTAGGGATAATTAATTATGGGTAGTATAACGTTATATTTACTTTTGCGGGTGGTCAGGCACGCAGCCAGAAAATATTTTCGGGGGGAGGGGCTGTTGAAAACCTTGAAAAGCCCGTATTTTCATGATTTATTCAGGGAGAAACACTCTGAATCCGAATTTCGGGCAAAAAAGGGGCGGGCCCCATAACACCCTCCCACCCCTCTGGCAATGAGCCTGCCTCTGGCATGCACTACCACGTTGAGAAACAACAGGACTTCTGCAAGATTGGAGAGCCTAAAAATGCGGAAGCTTTAATGTTAGCGGACACATATCAGCATAAATTACGTTACAACGCAATATCTACTAGTGTACTACAAGTTACGTCTGTAGCATGCGTAGCGAAGAATTTGGGCGGCGGGGGGGGGGGGAGGCGTCAAGCCTTTACCTCCGGATTTCTCCCGATTTCGCGTGTTTCAATACACACAGAAACGCACGAACATGCATAAAGTGTAATTGAACCACACACACTCCAGCCCTCAAAAAAGTATGTTTCTGGCTACGCCTCTGGTGTATAGCCCTTACATCCGAGTCGATGAGAATGGAGTATCGTGTGGAACTAAACCGTCCTTTCGTAGTACGTAATGGTTCGCTGTATACGTTATTTCGTTTCGTCGGTTCACCATCTCTTTTGCGGTGACCCAGCGTATAGAGTAGCACATGAAATATGACGACATGGAAAACCTCCCTTCACACGTCGCTATTGACAGGCCGACCCACCTGAGCGCAGCCAGTTCGGCCCGCAGCACGGCGTTCTCCTTGGCGAGCTCGAGGACTCTGGTCTCGAGCACCATGTCGTTGAGGCGCCTCTTCTCCCGCGACCTCTTGGCCGCCTCGTTGTTCCGCCTCCTGCGGTCCCAGTAGGTGTCGTCCTTCTTGTTGTCCGGTATGAACTCGCGCTGCTTGCGCGTCGGGAAGAGCGGCTCGCGGTTGCGCAGGTCCACGGCCGCCGACGCGGCCACGGCCGCCATCGAGCACAGCCACTCGCCGGGCCGAGGCTGCTTGGCGATGGGCTCTCCTTCAGTGACCATCATGGCAGACGCCCATCGGCTTCAGGACGACCGGGTGCGCCGAAGACCGGAAACGAAACGGAGGAGGCGAACGTCACACTCACGCACCCTTTTTGTTCCTTTAATCGTTATTTATTTATTTATTTATTTATATATTTTTATTTATTTATTTATTTATTTATTTACAACATACTGCAGGCCCACATGGGCCCAGACAGGAGGGGTAAATTGCAAAACAAAAACACAGCATTTCAAAAGGCGAAAACCAAACCAAATAAACGCTTACATTGCAATTTCAATGGTAGGTTATGAGAAATCGATCAGGTCAGTCGACTCAACTGAATCAATCAATGATAATGGCAATGAGTTCCATTCGTTAATAGTGCGAGGAAAAAAAGAAAATTTGAAGGTGTTAGTTCTTGTATGATATGGAGTTAAGAGATTGAGGATGATGATGTCCGGTTAGTCTAGTTGATAACGGCCGTAGATATGGTCCAGGATGAAAAGAGAGTTTGTTATTCTTCAGAAGAAAAAGAAATTTGAGCCTGAGTATTTTACGTCTTAATTTCAATGTTTGTATTCAATGAGTTTGCATGAGCGCTGTTGGGGAATCGGTTATCATAATCATCATCACCCCGACATAGCGCACTTCAGGGCGAAGGCCTGTCCCGTGTTTCGCTAGTTAAACAGGGCGCATATAATTCCACTAGTTAACCCCAGTTCTCCTGTCGGCCCTCAGTTTTTATTTTCGTTACGCGAAGGCCGCTCGTTAAGTTCGCTCAATCGAGAAGTTCGTTAGAGAGAGACACGCCACTGTGTTGAGAACAGGGGCAAGAAGAAGGTGTGATGTGAACCGGAAAAAGTGAGAAAAGGCATGCGACACACTTATCCTATATGGTACGCAAGTACCCGTTATTTACAGATAGGGTGTAACAAAAGTCATTCAACTATAAAGTTTTTGGGTAAGTGAATTGTTGCATTTAGAGCATTCGTGAAAAAGAATTGGCTGTGAATTGGAAACAAAAGAGTACGTGAACGTCACACACATTCACCTTTCGCCTTTGTTCATATTCATCATCAGCGTCGTCGTCATTGTCTTCATTATCACCAACCTGACTACACCCTTCTGCAGGACAAATTCCTCTCACATGCTTCCCCAGTTAATGCGGTCCCGTATGAATCAACCTATTATCTCTCGGCTCTCAGTTCCCACTTCGGTGGGCGCAGATGACTCTTCAAGTTCGTTTAATAGATGAGTTCGCTATACAGTGAGATTCGTGACGTTGTTTTGAAAACAGCGGTAATGAGAACGTGGGCCGGGCGCTGAAAATGTCCGAGCACGCACAAGAACTTTGTTATCCTAATGTTACAATGTATTATCTATCTTTCACTCGAAAAGGTCGTTATCTAGAGCAATTTCGCAGTATCGAGAACAGCCGTAAGATTCAAGTGAACTGCGGAACAGAGTAGGACAAGGGGCGCTAAACGCTACTTGAGGATACCTCTTGATTCGTTACGCAGAAGTTATATGCTAAAATCACGAATTCAGCTATATCGATGAATTTGTTATATTGAGAAAATGATAGCAGTGGTGAAAAAAAGAAGATTCGCTGTGAAGTGGATCACAGCAGGCACATAAAATGTCGCTGCGTGGATTGTCCGCCATCCGCTTGCTCAAACGAGAAGTTCGTTATATATGTGAAAGACGTTGCATTGCGGAGAATAGGGGTAAACCCTTGGCGCCCTGTCAGCCGTCGTAGCGTAAACATGTTTAGGAGAACGGATTTCGTTAAATCGAGTGCTTTGATGTCGTGAAAATCTGCATAAGTTATTCGTGAGTAATTTCATCGCTGGAGTTGAAGAAGTTCGTCAATCGCTGCAAAATTTACCGCTACAACTAGCACTACTGTCTACACACTGCTGCTGTCACCTACGTTACTACTGGCTGATGCTGTCGTTACTATCGCTGCTACCAGTTCGGTGACCGCGGTGACTGGGTCAACAGGCAGTGGCAGTACTAACAAGCAGTGGCGGCAAAGCGGAGATAGCTTGCGTTGTCTTACTACTATTAGCAGCACTGTAGACGAAGCAGCGGCTGCATGCAGCAGTAGCTAACCAGAGTGGCTTGAGGTAATTTTCTTTCGTGCTCTAACAGACGTCAGTGAGCTACCACTAGGCGTTGTTTTCTTCGTTACGGGCAGATTTTACCCGAGGCCGACAAGGGTAGGCTTTCTTCCTTCTTCGGCAGCGTAGATAAGAAGCGAAAGAAAAAAAAAGAGAAGAAAGGAAATGTCTTTGAAAAGAAGACAGAAAAAAAAAGGGGGGGAGTCAGAAGCGGTGGTGGTGGTTAGAAGTAGACGGCGCCTAATTTCTGCAGCCCGGTATGGAGCACGGCGCAGTGCCCACAGCCAAGACTGCGAGGCGGTGTTAGAAGCCGCTTCCTCCTCACCCTCTAGCAGACCCTTAATGGCGCCGGTGCGTGCGCACGACCGAGCAGACGAAAAAACGGCGGCTATCTTGCAGAAAGGAAGGTCGCAATTTCACTTTCGTCTGCTACGAGCCGCCGGGCCACTTGTTTGGCTTCACGGTCGTGAGTCATTACCGTGTATGTGCTGCGAGCGACTCATAGCGCCGCGCCCCCTAGGTATACCGAGAGGGTGGCGCTTTAATACTAGAGGTTGCGACCTTCGCCGATCACGGATAATAGCTGGCCTCCGCGTTGCGGCTACTGGTTCTACGACAACGATTCACAACGATCGAGAGCTAGAGAAGCGTACGGCTATAACGATTAGAGAAACGACTCGTTTTCGTCGTCTGGTTCGGTTCCGAACCTCTCAAGATGGTGTCTCTCGACCGCTATTGGCTGAGATTACGGAGAAGCTAGGGCGGAACGTTGCGAATCGTTATTTATAAAAAAAAATAGTTCCATGGGTTACATTCTTCGCAAGTGATGTAGTCTCATTCCGTTTATCTGCAAGTGTTCAATAATTAATGAGTAAATAATTCATATAATAATTAGTTAATCCACTCTGTTCATTTCGTCTATTCCGTGATTGTACGTCTGAGATTGACATTCCGGCAAACATTGGGGTGTTAATAACAGTCGCCACTCAGCTCGTTAAACATCGGTTCATGATCGAACTGGCGATATCGGCGTCGCCGAATTGATTCGTTTTATGGTATTGCATCGATTCTCTCATTCTCACATCGCCCCGCCGTCTTTGCTATCGATGGCCGTTCGCGAGGTAAACTTCTAAAGGGGCGGGCGACGACATTGAACAAGCTCTCGTCGTCAAGGCAACCCACAGATGTCTCAATGTTCCCGCAGCTCAGTAATCGGAATTGTTGCAATTGTCACACTCTACCATTTTCAGTAGTCTCAGCGTAGGTTGATCTCAATGTTCAAAATGTCCGGCAGGCCCGTGTTGATTAACCAACCCGTCAGTTTATCTGTTGCTCTTCGTTCGTGAGGCTTCAACGTGCGATAAGGACCAGAGAAGGGTAAGGCGGATAGGAGATAAGGACGACCTTCGTCTTTGATACAGCGCGTATACTGTCTTAAGTACGGAGACACGTCTGTATGACAGTATACTGTCATACAGACGCCTTATGTGGTGGAACCTTAAGCTGTTACTGCTGTCGTTATATTCAATATTTATATTTAACTGCTAAATCAGCGATCCAGAGTCAAGATAGGGCATCATTACACACGACACTGATTGTTCGGAAGCATTTGACGTTTCCTTAGCGTCGTGAATATGATCTCGTGACAGACGACACCGAAGATCATTCAGGTAAACGTCCATACACGATAACGTAGTTGAAAATGAGTGTACAAATGGTCGTGAATCTGAAACGAATGCTTGCCTAAGGGCTTTCCTTTGGCATTCGCGACACGTTTGGTTGACGCAGCGCCCAAAGGAATGCTCGTGGCCACGGAAGCTCGACTTTTGAAGCAAACAAACCGCCCCAGTGCAGAAAAAAAAAAGAAAATCAACGCAACAAGGCGACCCGTCCGTCAGAAACAACTCAGCCTCGGTCGCCGCAGGACGTGTTTGTAAACAAGGTCTCCGGCTTCGGCAACGGCTTTGGCTACATGCCGGCGGCGCGACCTGCTAATCGATTCCGATTCTTGCCGAAGGTTTCGCTTTCGACAAGGCGGCCGTCAAGGAAGCTGCCCGCGAGGCACGCCAGGATGTCAAGGAGAAGAAAGTGGTGTGCGCCACTGAGTCTATATTTAGCCCTCCTTCAGTACTTGCCGTATCCTTTCTTTTTTGTTCTTCTTAACGATTTTTACCGTCTTGAAAGTCTTCCATGAACTCTTTCTAGAACGAGCTGGGTCGGCACACGCGTTGGTCCTTGCAATTGGTACGCGCAGATCGTCTTTGCGATCGTTAGTAACAAATTGGCTGGCGGTGAGTGTGGCAAGCCATCCCGAACGTAAAGGCAGAAGTCGAAAACCACGGGATTTCCTACAACGCTTAAAGATGGACCTGTGGTGCTGTGCTCGTCCAGCCACCACGGGGAATGAATGATTTGTCTAGTATTCGTGCTTGCAACATGGTACGCACTTGTGGCTTTGTTTATTGTTCTGTTTTGAGGTTTGTTTTCAGTTAAAGAATTGCTCCTCATAAACCACGTCAGCTGGTTCAAATCGGCGACCTTAAAAGGGTTTAGGGGGTGATGTGGCACGCCTGAACTTTTAAAACTAATTACAGTTTTAAATGCCAGAGAGCAATACGCAGACGAAAGAACGAGGCTTAGGCGAGTCCACGTACGACCCATGTTGCCTCAAGCGCCATGCGTTGCAGCTCCCATAGACGCCAGCGCCAGCCTTCCCTGCATTGTGTTATTACGAAAAACTATGAGGGAAACGAAACGATACCAACTGCATGCAGTTAGTACTAAGAAGGTCCAAGGGCCCTCACACTTAGTTTCTTAGATGATTGTCTGCAACTGCCTACCAACAACAACAGCTCAGTGCGGAAGCTTTTAACCATAATGTGGGATCCCTCGAGGTGTATTTCTTTGAGAAAGCAGGAAGATGGCTTCGGTCATATTTGTCGATTCATAGAGAAAAAGGTGTTGTCCGCCATATTTGTTCGCGAATTCACGGACGTGTATACAAGTCCGCTCCGTGTCGTCTGTTTCTCTCGCGCGCACGCGTTGTCGTCTGCATAGCCTCGACCCGATTGGGACTTTCACTCTCGCTCGCCGTGCGGAAGGCCACGCGCGCCGCACGCCGGAGGCTTCGCCGCTTTCACTATCGCCATTTTTTGTTTAGTTTGTCTCTCCATTTCTTCTCTTACCTCCTCTCCCGTTCCCCTTGAAGGCAGCTCCCCGTTTCCCTCTAGCGCCTAGCCGCTGTGTAAGCGCGCAAAAGAAAGCAACAAGCAGACGACACAGCCCGGTTGTTGTTTTTCTTTCGTGCGCGCGTTTGCTCGCTTAGAACGGGAAAAAAAAAAAAAAAGCAGACGACGTGTTGTTCTCGCCTCATGGTGGTCGTCTGCCGGTGGCTTGTTCGCATCTGTCCTGTCCTCCTGAGCGCGTCCTCATGTGATACTTTTGCTGTTTCCTCGCATTGTTCCATTCTGCGTGCTTTTGTGGGTATGCGGTGGGGCTCTTTCCTTACAGAAACAGTGTACACAGTGAGATTCTCGTTTGAATACCTTTTTCCCCGAGTTCTTCATTTTTTTCTGTCATCATTCAAGAACGCGGACCATGTAAATTTGGAAAGCTCAGAAAACTCTTAGTAAGAATGATCGTAGGGACGACAAAGGAAGAGAGAAAGATCTACATCTTAATTCTGAACTGCGTTGCAACTATGCCACCGTTTTATCGCCTTTAAAACGCTTAGAGAAGTTCATTGCTTAGAAAAACCTGGTAAACATTTTAGCCCGCTGTGCCTTCTACAACAACAAAATAATAAGCTACTTTGGCACCTCGATCATATATTAGAGCTTGTTCGAAGGTTCGAACATCGCCTTCTAGAAGCTGGTGATTTAAGGAATGCAGTCATTAGCGCGTAATGCAGAGTAGAGAAAAGAAAAAAAAGCTCACTTGGCGATGCGCTTACAATACGTATGCTTCACAACGCGTGAAGTTGATGACATTCAGCCGAGAGTTTCATTCGCGTAACAAGGCAGTTCAGGGGAAGATTGAATGCTGAACCGACCAAAAATCCTTGAACACCAGGCTAACGTTTCTTCAAGGTTTCGCTTTTTTCTATGCAGTAACGTTGAAGAAGATAAAGGTATTTGGCGAATCGATGGCTTCAGCGACAACCTCTGCTCAACAGTATTGATTCCTATAAGATGTTATAGTTATGCGTGATATTTTTTTTACATTACGCGCCTTACTTTGACGGTCCTTACACGAAGGGGTTAGCGCATGACGCTTACGCAGACCGGCAGGTAACCCTGTTATTACTTCTCACGTTCTTAATTTATTAATATTAATAATTGCCGAAGAACAGGTCAGTCGCTTCGTAATACAGTAGACACGATTCGTTTGAGCGAGATAGTCGAACCGTGCATGATGTGATGTAAAACTACCGGTTAAGTACGGTGAAAGGAACTTATGAGTAGCGGGAAGACAAGCTTAAACAGCCAACTAACTTAACCGATTCCTAGCAGAACGCGCGAGTCGGCTGTTCCAGCACGCACCCGCGCCGCATTGCCGCCCGAAAGCGTGCTTCTCTGTTTACAGGCTAAGTATGCGGTGAAGTTACATTTCCGGTATTACTAGTTAGATTGTTTGAAAAGAGTGGCGTCACTTGCACAAAATTCAAACGCGGAAATGCAAATACAGTAGGCTTTCGAGAAATCGCCGCGGTAAATAGTCTTGCTCGCCTTTCGTTTAGCGTGATTAGCATGGCACCTTGACGATGAAGTACCCGGAAAGCTCAGTATAGCACGTTCTTAAATGCAACACTCGCATATGATTGGTCATTTGCTTACTAGCGAGACGTTTCAGTGGATTCATGCGGAGCTGAAGAGTGTTTTGTGGAAAATGAAACTGGGCGAGCCTAGCATGTTGGGCTAGGACGATTTGTTTTATATTACGTTTAAAAAAATCGAACACGGCCCAGATGAACAATAAAGAATGGATAATGTATAACCATCTGTCCCAACCTTGTACCCACAACTGCTGAACTCTATTACGACTTTAAAGGAGTTGAAGGTGGCCTAACCATTCACCAGGCCATACCGTTGAAGTACGGTGAGGTATTTCGCAGAATGAGCAACTTAAGATCACGATTTTATGGCAGACCGAACATTTCGATAGACCAGGCCGTTAAAAATGAACAAGACTTTTCAGCAGGCCAGGCAATGCGAGGTAGATGGTATATTTAATAGTCTTTACCACTCATTGAACTTTACCGCGCACGTAGGACGAACTGTACAACAAAATGGTAAATTAAGACAGTATAAGAAAGCCGAGTGCCTAAAAAAAAGAAAATTTTTACTTCACGGCATATGGGCGCACGTTTAGATGCACATTTATCGAACTTGATCAATCGGCCCGCACCTTTAATGCAGGACATAAAATTATGAAAGCTGAAAAACGTTACTCATCAGCTATGACGTACGTTATCCCCACGCTTCCCTAGTATTACGAGTGAGAAAGAAAAAAAAATCACCGTTTTGTAAACGAACAGTGTGCTTCCGAATCGCTCGCGTTCTCACTGGCTTCTAAGAGCTTTCCATCCGGGTCTTCGCCATGCATCATCAGCGCCCGCTTGAATACGAGACGAGCGGGTGTTTATTTAAACTTCTTCCCCCACCCTATTGAGGCGGTCGTTTTTGTTCAGGGCCCTCTTATGAAACAACAAACTCTCCCAAAACCAAACCGCCTCCTCTAAAAGGCCGCCGGCATGTGTTTTTCTTGTGTTTTATTTCGCGTCTTTGTGTTTCCTTTCTTAATTCCCTATCCTCGCCGTTTTGCAAGGGCTTTGGAGGGACTGCTTAAAAAATGCTCCTTCCGAAAATACCCTCGACGTCTTTTGAGATCATCACTTCCTCTCGTCCCTTTTTGTTCCGCGGTTTTTTTTTTTCTGTTTTTTTTCCTTTGCCATGTGAAAGGCCTAAAGGAGGTTGGTCAGTCTTTTTTTCTTTCCCTTCCTGAATCACTGCCCGCCTAAAGATAAGGTTCGTGTGTGATCATGTGGATTCGTGATGATTGTTGGTATTGTGTTTTGTTGTGCGATTATACTTTGCAGCTGAAGAGACTCAGCGCAGTGTCATCAGAGCAGTTTTTCGTTGTGCGTTGCGGTTATGTTTCATACTAAGTGATTTCCTGGTAGTTGAATTCATTTGTTTGCCATTTATTTATTCTGCGTATTACTGTAACGATATGAAAGTTCTTGACTGCGTGTTCTTTAGTGAGCTCAATACTAGCGTTGGATTTTGGAAGTGTGCAGATTAGGTTACCTTGCACAAGGAAATGTTCAATAATGCAAAGATGGCAGAAAGTACTGTCCGGGAAGATGAATACGCGAAATGACGAAAAATCATTGAGAGGGAATTGTTTAAGCCGTCGTTGGTTGAACAAGACGTCCTGCATGCGTTAGAACTCATCACTTAGATTACAGGGACGCCATAGTTCCTCGGCGCTCTCTTTTTGTTCAACAAAAACAAAAGTAACAACAACAACAACAAAAGCATATTAAGAGCCTAACGTGGACTTCGTCTGTTACTGCATTATATAGCTCCTACCAATACGAGGCGACTGAATGGATCCAATAGAGTTCGACGACGACGCCCATAAAGAGGAATGTGAAGTCATGTTTCAGTGGTGAAGACTGTCTGCATGTGGGTGGCAGAATTAACTGTCGCGTCACAACAGGTTGGTTCATGAATTTCACGGTGATGTCGACACTGATATGTTGCCGCCCCCCCCCCTCCTCAAACTCTGTTTGTAAACGACTTTGATTTTACTCCGATATAGTTAGAGACGTGTGGCATAATTGTGCGCCTCTACGAATGTGTCCATCTGTGCCTATGGTAGAAAAAAATCTTTTCGGTAGTCTCGCAAAAACGTGCTTCTTCAGACTAACGTGACGAGATTGGAGGTATTACGTAATGTTCAGGCGGAGAATAACAATACAAGTCTGTGTTCATCAAATTTCGGCTGAGGTTTCGTGTTGGCAACGCTGTCACAATCCCTCCATGCGCTAGATTGCGGATGTGTCCCAGCTAATAGACCCGTCTGTCTCTACGCAGCTATTTTAATGGTGGGTGTCTTTGCTTACGTAAGCGGGCAGGACCGCGCGGCCCGACAGATGCGAGAGGTGCGGGGAGAGGAGGAGGGCTGAGTCACGCAATTTCGCGCGTAAGCTTTTTGCGATGCGCAACCAAAACAAACCGCATGCGTTCGGTGAAGAATGCAGCGCGTACAATAAAACAAGAAGTGAAAGGCGGCGTCGGAACGTCGCCTGAACCGCGGCGCCTAGGTCTCCCTGAAGATGTAAATAGTCGCCGCGCAGAGCTACGCCGAGTCCGCGGTCGCCCTTCAGAGGACTTGGACCTTGGGGACGCGAGATGCAGAGGACCTCGGGATGGTGCAGAAAGGGCGACGCACAAACACAAGCAAACGCGCTTGCAGAAGCCCCAGGGACAGAAGCACGAACAGACGTGCGTTTGTTGGGAGTCGCGTTGAAAACACGATGCTCTGAAGGCGCCTACAAAAGAGTGAGCCGGCAGTCGCAAGGATGTCTCCGGGAAGTGTCGACTCTAAATAGGCTCTTACCCCGCTCTGAAGAACTAGGGAAGATTTTTCGTCGCGCACTCCAGAAGGACGCGCTCGACAGAAGAGATGCCCCGCCGCGGTGGTCTAGTGGCTAAGATGCTCGGCTGCTGACCCGCAGGTCGCGGGTTCAAATCCCGGCTGCGGCGGCTGCATTTCCGATGGAGGCGGAAATGTTGTAGGCCCGTGTGCTCAGATTTGGGTGCACGTTAAAGAACCCCAGGTGGTCGAAATTTCCGGAGCCCTCCACTACGGCGTCTCTCATAATCATATGGTGGTTTTGGGACGTTAAACCCCACATATCAATCAATCGACAGAAGAGATGTAACGGTGAAGTGTGACGTCCTGCCTGGCGACCATTGTGGCAGAAACAAAAATCAAAACAAGGTGTACTTGCAAAGAATGTGCTCCATGCGCGCAGAATGTGTGTTTCTATTCGAGTAAGGTGCTCTGGCCGGCTAGTTGGTTCGTAGCTCCCAGACGCTATGATATACTGCGCGTTGAGACCACGACAGTGGTAGGTAAAGATGCATAAGACCGTCAGCGCAGAACTGTATCTTTGAATGTAGGTCAGAAGTGAATCTGGGACCACCCGATCCGATATTGTAACCAACTGAGCAGTCTGGCGTACTGACACCTTCAAAGGTAGCGTGTTTCGCCTCTCGAGGAGAGACACAGTTGTCAAAGCTCTAATTGGCGGTGACGTAAGGTGACGTAATGAGTGCCAGCCGGTGGTAAGGAGGCGAACGGGAGATGTAACCAGAATTTCTATGTCGTTCTAACACAGATCTGAATGTAGAGAGATGCGTCTTTAAGCTTCAGAGGTTGTCTAATAACCTTATGGGATCATGTATGAAGTTTGACAGTGTTAATACGTACAGGAAAAAAAATACCGTAAATATGTCAGTGACGATAAGTACTATTCCTCAGTTTTAAGAAACCTGGATACTTGAATATGCTAATAACTCATTTGCGATACGAGTCCCAGAGTGCTAACAAAACACTTCTTGTTCAGCCTTCTGAAATGCCATTCATAGCAACACTTATACAAATGATATGTGACGTTAACGCCCGAGCACTGAAGTTTATTGCTTCATAAATGTAGCCGAACCTTATCAGGACGTATCGCTCTTTTGTTTTGTGAACTGAAATTGAAGCTTAGCCGCTGACCCTTATCGTGGAGCTCGTTTATAGCTTAAACGTTCCCTTTGAGAACTGACGAGATTGTACACGTTGCATGCCCTGCGCTTGTGGTGTGATTTCGCCGGAGCGGGGATCGATTTTGCATCGTGAATGTGTGCTGAATGCTTTGCGATTGGCTTGAGGGCGCTGCGCGTTAGATTCATCGACTTTAGCGGACGTAAAGATGTCATGAAGTGATTGCCATGACGGTTTGTTTTCTCATTGCAAGCTTCCAAGCGCAACGCTCTGCATAAAGACCTATAATCACGACTAAATGAGGCGCGTTCTATTTACGTCTTCGGCCGATGTGCAGCTAAGTTGTAATTGAAATCGGCGCGTTCCTGAAGTTTATACGTAGTTTTAACGTTTTGTTCATTCGTCGAAGGACTCTGAAACTCTCATTTCAGCTTCGTCGCGGGTATGCATTTGAGGGGGAAGAGGGCGGCTAGTTAGGCACAGGACTACTTCGAGAAAGCATATTAGTCTTAGCGAGTGTCCTTGCATAAAGGTACAATGTAATGGCAACAGGCTTACAGAAGCAGCTCTCAAGCTTGAAATCCGGCTCATTAGGCGGCAAGAAATGGATTGAATAAGGTTACGTAGTCACTCTGGTATGCTCATTGTTCTATTGCAGAACGCAGCAGTTAAATGTATAGCGGTAGCCAAGAATTTC
The DNA here is from genome assembly GCF_043290135.1 of Rhipicephalus microplus. Lineage (NCBI taxonomy): Eukaryota > Metazoa > Arthropoda > Arachnida > Ixodida > Ixodidae > Rhipicephalus > Rhipicephalus microplus. Next base: position 28,934,379 of record NC_134709.1, on the reverse strand, counting down.
AAGCTTTATTGCGAGATGGAGGGTTCCCAAAGTAGAGCCCATGACTTAATGCAAGACTGAAGAATAGTCGAGAGAGGGCGAGTGCGGTGCAAGTCGGAAATGTTACACAGCCGCGCATGCCTGCCAGCTAATTCGTACGAACAATAAGTTAAGACGTTGTAGACCCAACGTTGGCCAATAATTTAAAGCAGGCTTTGTAGGGGAGGCTGTGACAGAAGATGTGGGAACACGACATAGCGTGAATTAGAAAAAAAAGATATATAAAAAAGCGGCTTAGCTGCCTGGAAAGCATTCAACGCGTCTGCCTGTCGGCCACCCTGGCAGACGATAATTGTTGCCAACAGAAAAAGAAATGTGAAATGCCGCCAATAAAGAGACGAGACATAAAATAAAAGGAGACCTTCACTCGTCCGTGACAGCTGTCAAGTTGACAAATTTGGACAGATTTAGCCCGAGGCAAAAGCCAAAACAACCAGGCGAAGGACTGGCTCTCGTTTTTTTTTTTTTTTTGCAATCACGCGAGACGTGCGAAAGTACAGTTGTGAAACGGGGGATATTGTGAAATTCGAAGAGGGGGGGCCCGTGTACAAACGCATAATGACTCGTGCATTTTTTGTCGGCGTCGTCAGGCGTAAAAATGGTTAGTGCAAAACTTGCGCCAGTCAATATTACGCGTTACTTGGAGGCGCTCAAGGCAGTGAAGCGACAGTATCATCAGGGGAATTTATTCATGAGTAAACACTTGGATTTTACGCAGCAAAACCACATTACTCTCTGGTACGCTGTTGTGGGCTATCTACGGGTTGTTTTTGACCACGTGTGGACTCCCTTAACGTGCATACAAATCTAGGCACACGGGTAGAGTGTGCAGTACACTCCTCTAGTACACTCTAGCACGGGTGTACTTTCCTACTTATTTGTAAAAGTACTACGAAATCGTTTTGTACAATGGCTTAACTGCACGCAGCGGTGCCCTAGGCAGCTACGCATGGCGCAAGTCTCCCCTCGGTGGTAAATCAGTCTGAGTTAAATTAAGAGAAGCGTTTCGACAATGCGACTATTTCTTGGCAGTGCACCAATCGCCATGCGGTTGCACTGGCGCGGCTTAGAACAAAGCTCGCACACGTTGTTCCGTCTACTTCCGCTTCTCCACCTCCCGCTTCGTCGTTGGCAAGCGGTGCCCTGTTTGTGTTCTGTGTTTTTGTTTTCTCGCACTTTCTCTTAATGCAGCCGCCTTTTGCCGTTAAGCCTCTATCGTTATACATCAAGCGCTGCAAGGAAAAATGACGACAGCAATCGCATACTTGTTGGCACTTCTCTTGGCCTTACCAGCCTGATTCACTCTGGATTACGGTGCAAGTGTTCAGTTCGATGTTTATTCGCAAGGTTTGTTAATGAAGTTATCAGTTTAGAGATGTATATAACACATCCAGTGTGTTTGTTTCCGTGTGTTTCGCGCGTGGTGTAGCTTCCAGTAGCCATGGCCGCTCGGTGTTGTCAAGAATGCTGCCTGACGAAGAAGGTACAGTGTTCTGTGTATGTTCTATGCTCATAACGTTGAAGTTTAAAGTAGAAGTAGTAGCCCATAGTGCACTGTGCAGCTCCAACAGGTTAGGCGTAGACAAGAGATACATTATCGGGAAGCTGATGACTGAAAAAAAAAGTCTGCGAAGAAACCGTATGAATACGTAGTGAGATACAGAGAGAGATAGTACGATGAAAAAAAGCCAACAGTAATGGCGGCAGTCTGTCAAGATATCTCGCACCGTAGAGCTAGGCGCTACGTTGCGTGATATAATAATAATAATAATAATAATAATAATAATAATAATAATAATAATAATAATAATAATAATAATAATAATAATAATAATAATAATAAAAGTGTGTATAGAACCTAGCGAGAACTATATAAACAGGTAAATTGTTAAGGTAGGAGGCATAGCTAGTGTTTCATACTATTAAAAAACCATGGAGTATGAGATTAGTGCAGTAATTTATTGCAGTACTATATTATAATACCATATAGTTGGACATCTCGGTACGAAACTGTAAGTAGCGGACGAAATCATTTCAGCTGACAAAAAAGAAATAAAAACAGAGCAGACGACATTAGCGCTCAGACGACCAACCAAGAAGACGCCGCCGTTATACGGAAGAGGAAGCGAAAAAAAAAAAAGAATCATGTTTGGAACGGACAGGAACGTGCGAAGAGTCGGCAAACATGAGCGGAGGAGGAGGAGGAGGGGGAGGGAGTGACAAACGTTTTTCGCCGCGAGCGGACGGCTGAACGCTGCGTGCTCGCGACGCTAGCAGCGGCGGGGCGCCACCAAAAGATGCTACCGCCATCGGCGACGCAAGGTTAGCGCCGAGTCGGGCGTGACCTCATCAGCACTTTCCGAATCCGGGGCAAGGCAACCGCCGTTGAATCGGCCGCTCGGCTGGCTAAACGTCCCTGTGTACGGGGAGGACAGAAACATTTTTAACTATAGGCCGCGTACATTCCGTCACACGCTGCCGCGCCCTCTGGGCTACTTTTTATAGACCGAGGCAGGCGTGCTTCGGTGATCGTGCACGTAAGAAAGGTTTGCAAGCTGGGGCGAAACATTGTGACTGGGGCGCCCTCTCTTGCGTCATCGCGTCGAGAACATTCCAGATGAGGACGAATTCAGCGCTCATCTGTTTTAGAAATATTCCTTTTTGTTTGTATACCTCGGCCTGTCATTTACTTTGCCTTCTGCTTGTATTGTTTCTTGCTTTATAATATTTGTTTTTTTTTCATTTCATTGTATTTCGTTTTTACCCTGTCATTGCTGACGTAGGGTGGACGGTGCTTAGTCGAGCTGCAATAACTGCAGCTTTTTTTTTTTTTGCCGTCTCCCCATTTTTCGCCATTGTATCTGTTTTGGTGAAAATAAAACAAATAAAAATAAAATAAAAGATAGTGTGCTATAGTTTCGTTTGTATAGTCTGCTGTAGTACACCAGACGGCGCCGAGCGCGAAGCAGATGACATGTGGTCTTTTTTAAGGCAGGTGCGGAAGCCTGAAAAAAGACCGAAGAAATAAAAATTATAGCAGTGTTTTAGTGCTGGTACACGTAAGAGTGCTTTGCATGCTACAAAACAGTGTAAGTAGGCCGCCCTTTCTTGCGTCATCGTCTCGAGGGCATTCCAGACGATGACAAATTTCGTAAACTTCAGCTTCAGCAGACAATGCCGTACGCGAAACAGAGGATATTCGCTCTTGTTGATGCGGAAATGCTCGCTTGACTGCGATAATAAACAAGGTTGCCTAGCTACCGTAATCTGCCACCTTACCGACATGATCGAATTTTATTTCACGGACTTGCGGGCTACTGTGGTGCTCCCTCTTTCTCAATAGACACTCGAGCGCCCGGAAAACGTGTTTCTTCATTTTGTTTCTTTTTTTGTTTTGTTTTTTGTAAAACAAAACTCATTGTGTGCTACAGGGGCAGCAGGACTGAATGTGTTCCACAGAAAACATGACCGCAGTGATGGTAACAGCGTGGAGCCACTCTTCTTCTGTGACACCGCAACCCCACATGTTTAAGCATAATTGAAAATATGGTTCTTGTAAATATTCAACTGGGCTCCTGAATCGAAAAGCAAGTATAAGTAAGCGCCGGCAAATGCAGATACGATACAAGGGCACATTTTATACCGCAAACATTCATTTGATGGCTAAATTATTTTGTGTTACGTTCTGTCAGCCGACCAGAATTTTCGATGTGATTCTTGTATGGTGAACAGAATACCATTGGGCAACGTCGTGCACTGAGACAAAACAATATTATCAACCGATATATCTTTTTATTCCGTAAATAACGGGCAACGAGAACAGCCAAAAGAAACTTTGCTGATTTTTCACGTTGTAAAAGCGAAACCCTGAAAGTTTCACAAGTTCATTTGCAGAATCACTGAATCAACAAGTCACTAGTGCTTTTTGATGATTTAATGCTAAGGTTCAGTCATTAAGTAATCAGAGAGTTTGCTTTAAAAATGTCACGGTATGTTAATACTCTGCTGAGCTTTCAGAAGTCGTACCTGCACATTTAGCAGAAGTTAGTGATCAGAAGCAAGGAATTTAGAATTTAGCATGACTCATGTAGTATATACATGTAGTACATGTATATAATACCTGCCCCTCATGTAGCATATACATGCATAGTCTAGTATGGTCTAGTGTAGTAGGGTATAGTAGGGTATAGTGAAAGATAGATGAGAAGGATGGGGGAGTAAGGAATCGTAGATTATGATCATTCGTGCCGAAAGCAGTTCTTGAAAAATAACTTTCTTCTCGCAATTATCAGTAATAGGAACTCATGGCCTCCATTAGTGAACCTGCCTGTGCAAACAGGCCAACGGCGATCCTGGAAGTCGCTTCTCGGGCGATTCATTCGCTACAGCCTTCAGTGCAGGACGCTTCCTTCCATCGATTCCCGCGGCTATACTCCAAAAGGCGGAAGCTATAGGATACTCTAGGTAAATAAGATATTCGCGCCGCTGTCCACTAATCGAAGCACACCCTGGCGGCCCATCCCCGAAACTTTGTGTAGTTGCAACAGGCGTGCAGTATATAAGCAGACGATAATGACTTCTGGCAGCAGGCGTCGTCTGTGGCCTGGCTTCCGCGTCGGCTCGCAGCAGACGATGATATACGCGTTCTGTCACGCGAAGTTCTAGCGAAGCAGACGATGTTACGGCAAATTTCCATTGCGTTGCAACGCTGCAAGGTGCATAGCGCGTCCCCCTCGTGCGTCGGGCGGGCTCCGTGGAGAAAAGGCATCCGAGCTGCGTGTTTGAAGGCGGTGTTGTTTTTCGAGGACGAATTATGCAGACGCGAGGAGGTCGGGAAGCAGGAAGGCGATAAATCAACGAACAAACAACAAAGAAAAATGTAGGCGAGGCCTAAAGGGGAAGTGGTGGTGGGCCAGGTTCACTGACCTTTCTCGCGCGCGCCGTATGTGGTCTTCCTGGTTTACCGCCCTGACGACGGTGCGCAAAAAAGCGAACCGGCCCCGTTTCGTCATTAAAGGCTCGCTCCCCACGAGGTGTGTTACCGCGGCCTGCATGTAAAGTGATTGATTCATTGATGTGGGGGGTTTAACGTCCCAGAACCACTATATGATTATGAGAAATGCCGTAGTAAAGAAAGGGCTCCGGAAATTTCGACCACCTGAGGTTCTTTAACGTGCACCTAAATCTGAGCACACGGGCCTACAGCATTTTCGCCTCCAATTGAAAATGCGGCCGCTGCAGCCGGGATTCGATCCTGCGACCTGCATTTTAGTAGCCGATTAGGTTTTAACGTCCCAGAACCACTATATGACTATGAGAGACGCCGTAGTGGAAGGAGGGCTCCGGAATTTTCGAGCACCTGAAGTTCTTTAACGCGCACCCAAATCTGAGCACACGGGCCTACAGCATTTTCGCCTCCAATTGAAAATGCGGCCGCTGCAGCCGGGATTCGATCCTGCGACCTGCGTTTCAGTAGCCGATTACCTTAGCCACTAGACCACCGCGGTGGTTTATTTATGTAAAGCGGGTGCTCTTATAACGTTACCCGGAGCTATCATTTTACCAGCTCCAGACTTGCTATAATCATATGAGAACGAAACCAATGATCGTGTTCGCCGAAGAATGGAATAGTGCGTAGGGACCATATCGCTTTCAAGAGAATTTTTAACGTTTATTCCCGCTGTTTCGAGGTAAATGGCCTTCTACGCTGTATTGACCGTAATGGACTATTAGCAGCGAAAGAAATTGGTTTGAACTTTTTCGTTCTCGCTCGTAGCAAAAGAGAAATAACTTGACCAAAGCGCCTCGCATAAGGACACAAATATCGTCGCCAGCATAAAGAAGCGTAGGCAGGGCACATGTGGTCGAGTGTCATTTTGTTCACTTTATGCTATTGCGAAAAGAGTTTCGGGCGAGGAGGGAAGGGGGGGGGGGTTCGGCCTCGCTGTGCCACCCTCTGGCTACTCCACTGCCAGTTAACATACCCTGCGGCGCTTGCTAGCTGCAACCATCGGCTATAGTTCGCGATATTCCCTCGAATTGCATCTTAAGTGATAAAACATTCGCAGCACGTAGCCTAAGTTAAACTGTTCTCCTGGCTCCAAGTGACTCGTAATTTGCCTCGATTACCGACAACAGCGCCGCCTCACGCGTTTCGAAGTTAGCGTAAGGTGCACTTGATAGCGCAGTCTGCTTTGCGATCGTTCGCTAAACGCCATGAACGAACAACGCCGAGCGCATATACTCATTTACCGTTCTAGCTTCGGCTCTCGTCTCAAGGCTAACACCGGAGGGCATAACGGGGGCTATTTAAAAACGCGCGTCCCTTACATTCGCTGGCCCGTTAAGTGCTCACGAACTAAAGCGACGTGGCCGGGCTAATTTCCATTTCAATGGGCAGGGGTGGGTAACTCATTTCACTAAGACACAACAACAAAAAAGGGGAGGAAGGGAGGTGAGCGACAAAAGCTCAAATGAGAACATCCATGCTCTCGGAGCTCCCCCTCCGGTCAGTAGAGGTAAGTGACCGACAGACCCAGGTGAATCATGAAGCAGACGGACGCACATCGAAGCACAATCAAGCGCCACTGGTCAGCACGGCGTGATGCTGAAGAACTACAAAAGTTAAAGAGAGTGACGTCGAAAGAAGCAACTACCAAGCGCGAAGCTAAGACAACAACGGTGACAGAATAACAAAAAAAAATGAAGCAAGAAAAACGATGGTGGAGACAAAAGAAGCGGGGCATGACGCGCGGGGGAGAAAATGGGTTTGTGCGTGCATCGACCCGCCTTCTCGTACTACGTCTGTTTTTGTTTCTATTTACCGGTTTGCATCCAATGACGCAACCGGCTCTCTTTTTTTCTCCTCCTCCTCCGCCGCCGCTAACGTCGTCGTCTGCATTTGCAGCGCGAGAAAGCAGACGACGACGCGGTTCAACGACCGGCTTCGGCTCGTACCGGCTTCGTTTTGTGCTACGAAAAGAAGGTTACGCGGCGCGTGTGCGCACCCTTTCCCTTCTCCGCTCTCGAACGCAACGGCATCAACGGTGGTAGTGGCTTCTCTGATGAGGTGAAGAGGAGGTGGCGGGCACAGTTTGGTGGCAGCGGTGGCGGGGAGGGTAGCGATAACCGCGGCGCTGGCATATACGCTGCCGGCCGGCCGTCAAATGTGGACCACTGCCGCGTTGCGACGCGCCGGCCTTCCCTTCCGCGAGTCAAAGAACCCTGTGTGGAAGAGGCGACCAGGGAGCGTTGACCGCGTAGGCCGAGCGGCACGAGCGTCGTTTGCAATGTGGCGCGGCGCTTGCGGCGAGGTGACAAAATACGAACGGCCTTTAGCATGATGCACACGGGAGTTTCCGTTGCTGGCGATACGAAATCCGTCAAAATACAGGCGGTGACCATGAAGAGAATTGCATTTGTCGGCATCTTAAAACGAGGCGGCGATGCGCATAGCCGCCAATGATCATTGGCCGCACATGACAATCAAAGTGGATGATCGGGCCAGTCGGTGATTTATAATCGATGTGTACTGCGGAGTTAGAAAACATGGTGTTAATGTCTAGTTTTGCATGCAGGTCTTGCTTGTGTTTTCCGACGCACGTGTGCAGGGTTGACCACATTTTTTTTATTTATTGATACTGCAGTCTCAAACAGATACTATAGCAGGTGTGAGACAGAGGTACAGAGTATTCTGAAAGGGCAAAATAATATATACGCAGAAAATGCATAACATTTAGAGGGAAAACCAAATTTAGAGGGAAAACATGCTATTCATAATCAGGAGCTCGTGGCAAACAATGTTCGATCTGCAGTTCACAAAACAGTTCTTTACCTTTCGTGAGTCGTCATTAGGCGTCACTTGCGCGCAACGCACTGACCCAGTGAAGTAGAAAAGAATGTTGTATTTTTTTTTCACAGCCACGAATTCCGGTCGCGATAACAGGGAATCGAACTGACGACATTACGCTCTACAGCGAGCTTGCCCTATATGTAGCGGCAGCGTTACTATGGGGGGTCCGACACGGATTTCAGCATCTTACTAAAATGACCCCGTTTTTCCAGGCGTAATCCTCGCTTCCACAGCTGATCGGTGTGAGAGCCGTAAAACCTGTTCGTAGACAGCGCCCGCGTGTACGTGTTCGAATAATTACGTTCGCATACACCAACAAAAAAAAAACAATAAAAAACAAGCAACGCACTTGTTGCACTTGAGCAGTGCTCCCTTTATTGCAAACTTGAGTAGTTTCAGGGGCGAGGGGGTTTTCAGGTTGCACCGAGGGGGGTCGTGGGGGTGGCAGTGCAATATAGGGTTGAGAGCTCTTATTATGCGACGACCCTGACGCGTCAGAGGTGGCGTGCATCCATTCTCAGTCTCAGTGGGGGGTGTTGTTAGTAACAGCCGCCTTTCGCGGTCCGCACGCCCCAATTGTTATTCGCCGCACGCGGATACTGTCCGTGAGTGACATCGCCCAAGTGATTTGCTTATTAACCCGTTTTTTTATTTTTGTTTTTTTTTTTTCACGAGCGACGTAAGTGAGGGTTCTTTTCTGGTGTTACCGCTGACCTCTCGAAAACAGGTCCACAACAGGGCGCGTCGGCACCGTGCAAAGCGCGTAGAAAACTTCGACCCTCCCCTTTCCAGACAGCGTGCAAAACTTGATGAATTAAGCCACTTGGCGGGCAGCGTGACCTCATCTAGGTCAGTAGGATGTGCCGAGATGTAAGGATGCTACATTGTAAGCAAACCGGTTGTTTCGAATAAGCCACTCCACGTACGGGATTTGAAGCGAGAAAACGAAACGGGTCGGTATGTAAATGCGCACGCTCTTACGTAATGTTCGAGGGGGTGGATGAACTAAAGAAGGTCGCTAACGTGGGGTGCCTAAAAGATATACACGAAGTCCATACTTCTTCTGTAAATTACACGACAGACAAAACGTGTAACCTGTTTATGAGGCGAGAGGAATTACGTATCATCTACAAAGAAAAAGAAAAGCAAGGGCATGGTCCGCTGCAGCGCGCAAGCAGACACGACCTCTTTGTGTGGGAATGGTTGTTCTGTAAAATAACGGAGGAAATGTACATAATAAAGAAAACGTTTTAATTTCAGCATTGCAGAGACTGGAATGAAGTCGAGGTAGCGCAATCACTTTGCGAAATAAAGGAAAAAATGTCGCGAGAGCTGCAGAACAAGCTGAAACGAGATAAAGTTTGTTGCCGTCTGGACGTAACAGACTATAGTATGTACGCCTATAAAAACGAATAAAGAGAAACAAGGGCGTCGCCTATTTGCAATAACGGATGATGAATGCATGTAGTGCACTCCGTATGCGTTTATTCATAGCGTTACCAGAAAATGTACAAAACAGCTGTAACCGGTTGTTCGCGTACAGAGGACTTTAGTAACCCTTCTCCGGTTAGTGGGTCGAAAGAGAGTGGAGGTTTAGGATCTTGTGAGGACGTATCACCTTGTTATAGGACATTTAGCGATGTGCTCAAGTTACTCTATTTTGTCTTTGCACAGCATTTAGTACATGTTAATACTATGACGACTCTTTCTTTGTGACGGAGTCTGCCAAGTTGGACCTGTGTTTACGGTGCTGGGCTGCCGACTCAAAGGTCGCGGGTTCGATTCTAACCGCGGTGGTCGCATTTCGGTGGAGGTGAATTGCTGGAGGCTTGTGTTCTGTGTTCTATGCGTTGTCAATGCGCAGCACACTGTCGAAATTTCCAGAGCCTTCCACTATGACATCCCTCATAATCACACGAGGGACGCCGTACAGTGGAGATGTTTTTGGGACATCAAGCACTATAGATACTATTATCAATATTGATAACCGTATTAGTATCAGTATCATTGTGTGTGTGTGTGTGTGTGTGTGTGTGTGTGTGTGTGTGTGAGTGCGTGCGTGCGTGCGTGCGTGCGTGCGTGCGTGCGTGTGTGTGTGTGTGTGTGTGTGTGTGTGTGTGTGTGTGTGTGTGTGTATTTGCAGAAGTACTATGAGTGAAGCGTTTGGGAACCCATGTCGAATCGACCACACTGATGTATTCCTGGAGACTCCACGAAATAAGCGAATCCATAGTTCCCATTGTTTGATATGCCTTAGTGTTAGATGCTGCGGTGTATATAGAGCATGGGCGTACATATGTAGTCTACTCGACATGGCACAAAAGTGCAGCATGTAGGCTGAAAGGTTTCTTGCACTGCGCGACTGTGTCGTGGTTTTCCGAAGCCTAATCGGCATGCAGGTAAGTTGATCAAGCTGCGTGAAATGATCTTGCGCTCTGAGCCTTACTACACGGAAATTATGGGCCCATTTTGTTTGCGTAGGGTCTTTACCACATGTGAAATTGGAAGTTATGTTTAATGACCGGAAGACGAAGTGGAAGATGGAGGGCCACATGCGGCCGGTATTAGTCTGAGATTAAGCCTCGCGTGTGGCACATCTTTGCTTTTTAAGCTAAATCTGTCAGTCGTAGTGACTTTCATCACCAGATTAGTGTAAGAGCCCGCCTTACAGTAATCAGCGTCTCGATGCGCTGGCAGAAGGGTCATTGACCTCTCGAGCCCTACACTCGAGCAGTCACGTGCCGTTACACATAGCGCTCACCCACTACCACGTCCTTCTCGACAAATCGCCATGTGGCCGTTATATCTGTGATATCGGCATGTACTAAAATTCAGTCTTGAAGAACATTTCTCATTGCGATTAAAGGCGCAAATTCTTCGGGGGCACCTAACCAACCTCTAACAGATCCTAACGCTATCTAATATGGAACAAATGGCTGGCTGGGATGCGGAACAAAAGGGTTGAAAGAACACTTTATAAGCACCGGCAAAGGTGTAAGCTGCTAAGCTTAAATATACGCTAGCGTGGCCGTTATATCTGTGATATCGGAATGTACTAAAATTCAATCTTGAGGGACATTTCTCATCGCGATTAAAGACGCAAATGCTTCGGGGGCACCTAACCCAACCTCCAACAGATCCTAACGCTATCTAATATGGAACAAATGGCTGGCTGGGATGCGGAACGAAAGGGTTGAAATAACACTTCATAAGCACCGACAAAGGTGTAAGCTGCTAAGCCTAAATATACGCTAGCAGAAGGCTTACGCGTGAGTTATTATCGTACAAAAGCCATTCGTCCGTGGAAACAATCGGGGCTAGGCAACTGTTCTTCCATGTGCTCATAAAGTCGGACGTAATTACATGAAGGCCGCGCAGGCGCCCACCTAAGAATGAATGAAACGCAAAAGGAAATGGCAAAAAAAAAAAAAGGAAATGAGCACTAGCTTAAAACGCGTCTGGAAAGAGACCTCGCCATTTCAGACGACGAAAAGAGACGCGAAGATAACTGCACGTAAAGACACCGTTTGCCTGTTCCTAAGTAAGTCAACAACGCACCTCGGAACGAACACCTACCTCGCAGAAGAAATGTTTCTCTCTGCTCAAGCAAGCGCGCAAAATCAAGAGCCTGGTGACGACGGCATAGCGCGGCGTGCAGTGATGCGAGGCCACTGACCGTGCTCCCCTTGCTCACCCACTTTCGGTTTCAAGGCTTCGGGCAAGGCTTGGCTTGGCTCTCTCTCTCTCGACCGCTAGAGAGATAGCACGCGGGTGAGAGAAACGCGGAAAGGGGGAGAAGGAGGCCTAAGGAAGGAGAGATAAAAGGAGGGAACAAAAACAAAGAGAAGCGGAGAGGTAGCGGGAGGAATGCTCCGTTGGATTTCGCCAAAGGTCGTCGAACCCCCAGCGCCGGCCGCAACGGGACTTTGCTGCCGTCGAACGCGCTAGCGCCGAGTGCAACGACCTCTCATGGGGAGCGGTAGCAGACGACCAGAGGACGACGCTCTGTTGCCGTCTGCCATACGTCTGCTGTGTGGTATGTTGCAGACGACGCGTAGTTTCCCATGGGTTCTTCAGGTTGGGGAGACTTTGCGAATAAATATTTGATTTAAAGTGACTCTTGTCGCGTTGCAACTTTCGGTTTGTGCATTTTCGAAAATCTACCGAATCGATTGCCGATTAACAGGAAAATAAAATGATAATAATAAACATGGTAAATAAACGTAAGGGCAGAAATGCACTTGTTGCGCTCTTCCGAGACCGCTTGTGATGAAACCTGGCGTGACATGTTGACACATTGCGCAATATTTTTTTTCCTTATCTTTTACGAACATCGGATAAAGCGGTCAACGGCATTATTTTAGTGCTTGTTGCAAATACACGAAAAGTGCTGGCTTGGTTATAGTCGTTATATTAATGCTGAAAATTATAAAAGAAAAGAAAAGTTCCGCCGACAGTTTTGGCCGTCTACACCGATTTCGAAATAGATACCCTCTGAAAGCTCTTAACGGCGAAACAGTTGAAGGGCACTTGCCCGCTGAATAAATGATAACAAATGAAAAGATGGCGATTCGCCGCTTCTACGAGAAAATAAAGTACTGAGTGCAAAGATTTGGAAAGACGACCGTATAACATGCACAAATGGTTGTCAGTGTGTGAAACAAGAGGTGAACGCACGTTTTCGCAATAACGAGAATTCGCAGAAACGAGAGATGTATCTGTATCTATGTGGGGCAATATCAACTATAACGTGGGAAGAAGGACTGCAAGCCATTTTACAAGGCATACGATAAGTGCATTAGAAGGCGGCGAAAGCTGCAACATGTAAATTCGGGCCAGTGGGCAGTCTCTTACACAATGGGTATTGCAGCGACGGTCAGCAGCACGTGGAATTCTATGCAGTTCGTCTGCCTTTCTATAGGACGTCGCGTCTTGCGGATAGACGAAGTAGTTGCTACACATTCGAGCAGACGAATAGAAGCAGACGATGCTCTGAGAGTAACAGATGGCGCCATCTACTCCTGCTTTTGCAAAGACGTGTTTATAATCCTAGGGACTTCATAATGAGAAATGACAGACTAGAAATATCACAAATGAGGCTGCCGCAGGCAATTTATAGACCGATTGCCTCATCCTGTGTGAATAAGACGGGTCGTTTTTTTTTAAAAGCGACGGCGAGTAAACGAAAAAAAAAAGCCGACAGGTTTGAAAGCAGTCCAGTAGGTGAGACGAGCCCGACATGTTATGAAGGCGCTCGTGAAAGCGATGCCCGGATTAGGCTTGAGAAAAGATTGATGACTGCATTGGGTTTGATGATGAAATGAATACTGTCTATGTCCCTCATACCTTTTCAGGTCTGTTTGTTCTAGAGATATGAACTAATAAAATAAATGCAATAGACAACAAGTTTTGTGTTTTATTGCTGCTTAGGCCTTGTGCTGTGTGCCGTATTACCCACGCGGAATGATGAGGAAGTAAATGATTGCTAATGCTTAAAGCATATCTGTCCAAGCTTCAAATCATACCAAACGATGTTCGTCTAAGAAACGTTCCTGCAAACCACAAAATCAGACGACACATCTTACACGAGAGCGCATCTGTCTAAACTTCGAGCTTTAACATGCGGGACATCGTCTGCCAGACGTTGCTATTGTGCGTCACATCAGCGAAGCACACGACAGTACTGGCGGTTCGTCTGCTTTCGCTGGTACAGAAGTCCAGACGCGAGAAAAACGAAGCTTGTCATGCGGGCGCACAAGTGACAGGTTAAAAAAGCGAGTGAGAGAGAATGTGAAATAGGGGTGAACGGAGGGAGCGGCACGCAGACGTGGAGTGATGGAGGCCGCAAAACCCGGTGACCCAGTGGCGTTACAAAACCAGTAACTGTGCGCAGCGGAATGAAGAGGGGGAGGGAAATACGGCGGCGCTCAGACAATAATACACCGCCACAAAAAGACAGCCGACGCCGCAAGTTACAAAAGCAAAAAAAAAAAACAGTGCGTTACAGTGAAGGTAGGAGGGAACGGAAGACGAATAAAAGAGACGCTCTTTCAGCCGCGGTGCTAAGAACAGCTCCCAAAAACCCGCGAGAGATAGCCGGAGAGAAGGAAGTCGAGAGCGCTAATGTGGAGAGGGTAAGTTTACTTTCTCCTGCGCGCTTGGCCTGCGCTTCCTCTACGCGCGCTCTCCACTCTGAAACGCTCAACAGGTGCGCGAGTCAGCGCGCCCCGTTACTCCCCCTGCGGAGTCTCGCCTGCTCTCCTTCGACTGTCTCCCTTTCTCGCTGGCGTTATGGTACGAGCGGGGAACGTAGGCCAACGGCACCGTTGTGCGGCGGCGGCCCTGTCAATGACCTCGACGCCGAGTGCGTTGACCTTCGAGCGTAGGAGGCCTCTGGGGTGTTGCACCGAGGAGTAGTCGACGGCGTGCCGCGTTGGATTGTTTGTTCTTCGAGTTGCTCCGAGGGCAACTTGCTGCGGGGCTTGAGCGAATGTTACATGACTGTAATGCGTTGTAAACTGCTGCGTGATTGATAAATTGCGCTAATTATTATGGTCTTGAGTACGTCGACAGCTTCGCGATGCCACAGGCAATCCGGCAGTATGAGTTTCAATGAGAAATTCCTCGTTATCGTCTGCTGATGCTCAGTAGCGCCTTCGTGAAGGCTTTAGTGTGCCATAACAAACAAACAAACAAACAAGCAAGCAAACAAACAAACAAACAGTTGTCGATTCAAGCCAGTTTTGCCGCCTGGCCTGCTACTAGGCGTGCCGGCCGTTGACTATACGGTACATGCATTAGTCACAAATACGCAAAAAAAAAGCGCGTTGAGTCACATACACGCGCAAAAAAAAATTATTCATTATTTGAATCCCGTCGCCATTTCCAGCCATCGTGTTCACATTGTGTGGCGTAGCGCGCACGCAGTGAATCGCTACAGGCTCAGAAAAATGCCGCACTTCCAAGCGCGAGCGGCATCGCAAGCGCAGGCCCCTGCCTTCGGATCCCTTCACTCTGATCAATGGCAGTCACGCACGATTGTAGAAATGAAATATTTGCGGTGATGGAGAACGGGGCGGGAAGCACACATTATCAAACGGATGGGGAACAACTTCTTGAGAGATATTGATGAAGTACTGTACAAAAAATTACCTTAGGCGCACATAGAAATGACCCTAACACAAGCGCTTCATGGTTGCGCAATTGGGTCTTTTTTGCGCTGTCAGCATCATGACTAACTGACCCATAAACGCATATCATGTCTCCGGCAGACGCATAGACGTTACGAAGCTATAAAGATACAAACAGCTGCACCAGGTTTTATTAAATATGTTAATTATTGCTTTGCGGTGATACTGAATACACACTAATTAAATAACACCGATATAACACAGCGCACAGGTGAAACGATGATAGCCGTATGCGAGTCTGTGACGTCATGGCGGAATTCAGTGACGAGCCACGCTCTGATTGTGCAATATTGGAGGAAGCCTTAAGCCCTTTTCAGCCCCTTAAAGGCGCTAAAATAGAATCAAGAAGGTCTCGTTGCACCAGCAGATGCGATATTCACATCACCATCTTTTCGGTTCTCCCATCCTTCGGGGCGTGAACTCATCCGCAGAATTTCGCTACACCGTGAGTTGCGCGGGCAACTTGAAGTCCTTATCTGTGATAGGACGGTACTTTTGATACCCCCTCACCTTCCCTCTCTTATTCTGATTGCCCAAACGCTGGTCCAGAAGAAACGAAGCTATGATGACTCGTCAAGCTATAGCTGCCTATCTACAGAATTTGTGCATTTGGTACAAGGAAGGAGTAACTATAGATCAATTGAGGAAAATAACTACTATGTGGGTAATTAATCGTAAACTGCCAACAATTGAAGGCTGGCTAAAGGAGACTTATCATTAGTATGGGTTGGATTGTGCATGAAGATGGCATTAACGATACTTAATAATGTTCAGGTATCGAAATAGTCACGTGTAAAACGACACAACTCGTATTTTTCAAACTTACCGACCGCTGTGCATCGAAAAGCAACCTGGTTCGTTCCGCTGCCTAGGTGTAATCGTCAAAAAATAAGCATTACAAAACGCGCACTCAAGTTTTTTTTTAGAGATCCACTTTCTCGCCCGATCTTTTAAAGACAACCTTTGTATCCCGGTCCCGCCGCGGTGGTCTAGTGGCTGAGATACTCGGCTGCTGACCCGCAGGTCTCGGGATTGAATCCCGGCTGCGACGGCTGCATTTTCGATTGAAGCGAAAATGCTGTAGGCCTGTGTGCTCAGATTTGGGTGCACGTTAAAGAACACCAGGCGGTCGAAATTTCCGGAGCCCTCCACTACGGCGTCTCTCATAATCATACGGTGGTTTTGGGACCTTAAACCCCACGTATCAATCGTCAATCTTTTTGGCCGGGGTTAACGCGGCACCACTGTTATCGTCTGGTTTAGCTTGTCGATGGTGCCAACATTGATGAGTCGAAAAAAAAGGACAAATAAAAATATCCCTCCGAAACAGAACTCGTGCGCGCGCATGATAAACTGCGTTCCTCTACGTGTTGACTTCTCCTTCAGCGGAAAGCAGACGAATCGCCAGTTAGTGTCGTCTGCTTCAATAATGCGATCCGCGATAGCAATATCTTGCAGACGGTGTATACCGCTTGTTAAGGCTCGTAGCTAAGTCAGGTGTGCTCTTCTGTAAGATGTGCGTTATGTCCAACTGCGGTTGCTGCACTTCAATCCCATCATTGTGCGCGCTCCTGGTCTACCCTCTGCCATTTATATGTCACATAAAGAAAAAAAAAAGAACAGGGAACTGATGTTATCAACGGACAAGGAAGCGGCAGTAAGAAAGCGCTGGTGGAAACGGCGCGTCTTCGGCAAGCGACATCTGTAAGCCGGAAAGAGAAACCGAATCCCGCTTGTTAGATCGCGGCCGGAACGCGGAGCAACATCTGGAAGGCGAGATGGCGGGGGGTAGAGTCTAGCGGCGTGCCGCGAGTAGAGTGAAACGGTACGCGGCGGAAAGGAAAAGAAAGAAAAAAACGAAACCAAGGTCGTTTTACACTCGCACTTTCGTTTGGGCGCGCTACGCGGCGTACGCCAAGGACGCTCAAGGCCACTCCCCGCCGTTCCGCTCGCGTGCTCCTAACGGGAGGGCGCGTTTTCAAACCACCTCATAAGTAACGCTAATCGAAAAGATGCGATGTAATGACGCGCTGTCATGCATCCAAAGGCGATACCTAGCGTGCAAGTGCGGAACATTGCCATCGAAACGTCGCCTTCAGACCTGCCCCTCCGATCTTCGCGCGCTGCTCGCTGTAGTCGCCTTCTGTTTGTTGGGTGAGTAGCAGACGACGCGCGTCTGCGTTGACTAGCTTCCAGACACATGCTAAAAAAACTGTATACATGGCATTCGCCCGCGTTCGTTGTCGTTCTAAGCAAAATAAAGTGAGCCCATCTCGGAGGCTGTGTTATAAAATGCCCTGCTGGGCTGATTCTTACGGCGGTGCCGTTGTACGACTTTTCTGAAGTGGCTTTAACCTGCTTTCGAAAAACAAGCGTTTGCGGAGATAAGTCTTGTCGATTAGAATAACTTGAATACTATTTCATTGCCGAACATTTTCTCGGTAATTTTGAGTATGGCACGTGCTGTTCACGTATACAGTAGATCACCGGCAAGGAGATAATTGCCAAAACTATAACCTCTTTCTGTGCGGGTGTGAAGGTGAGCTCTCCGTCTACCATACTTTTCAGAGTTGGCAGACGGCTGGCGTTATCTGAGTGTTGTCTCGTCTTTCGCGGGTAAGAGTCGGCGCTTGTCGTGCGCTGTCTTGTACATTTCAGATTACATACGGGAACAAGCGTGTAAACACGGGGCAGGCACAAGTAAGTTAAGAGCTGTAGTAGAGCGTGCTTTCGCAGCCACGTCTAACTCTTCTCTTCTGCGAGATCTTTTCGTCGTTTTTAATGTGAATTTTTTAGCGGTAGGCGGCCGCAGGCGCCGTATGTGCAGCGAAAGGTAATGAAGGAACGGCGCGAGAACGGGGGGCGCTGGGAAAAGGCAGCGTCGTACAGGCATCGGCATTTTAGGCCAAGGTGAGGACGCGTCAAACGTCTCTTTCATTCTTCCCTGGCGTTTGTTCGTATTTTCTTTCTTCATCACGCAACGGCCGCTTTGCCGTACGTGTACTTGCTGTAATCGTCGTATAACGTATGCCACGTAAGCTTTCGCGCCCTAATTGCAAGAAGGGCGAGGTTGTGTACTGCCCGGCTGGAGACACTGAGCCAGGCGAGCTTCTGTTGAAGATGAAAACCGTGCAGCAGACGAAGAGCAGACGGCAGGCATAAAAGAAGCAGACGATAGGCAGAGAAGGCTTGGCTCTTTTCCAGGTTTTCTACAGTATACGCCTCGTTATGCGTTACGCCTTATCGAAGCGGTAGATTGGGTTGTGTGAAGCAAATACTGGATCAGTAGTTAACTGGACCAGTTTGGCGAAACCAGCACTATGCATGTTTCGCAAAGAGGAGGGCCGTCAGGTTAATCCCCTGTACAGTCGGCGTTCTCTAAGTGCACATAAACACGGGCACGTCTGTGCTTTCTATTTCCTTCCACACGCCGAAGCGTCCAGGAATCTAACCCGCTCCCGCTTTCCCACTTTTAGTTCTCAGTAACTTGTTTCAATGAGATCTGACGGAGTAAACAAACGGGAAATGATGTTACGTAAGCTGCTACGCCATCTTTCTGTATGCGTTGCGTTTCTATTGCTTCTCACTTTTGGGTGACGCAGTACGGAGTGGTAAAGCAATTTTTTTTCCACTACAGAAAGTTGAGTTACTTGGTAGGTATTCACACACAAAAAAGAAAACGTAGACAGAGCATACACGGAAACGGTAGCATAGAGTACAAGAGAAGATAGACAAAATAGAGAATAGTATAGAAGGGAATATGACAGATGAGTAGAAGAAGAATAGAAGAGAAGAACGTAAGAAAAAAATGGTACAGGTCATAGGAGAGAATGGTACAGATGTTAGAAAATTATAGGGCAGATGGCGAGAGAATAGTATAGATGATAGAAAAAAATAGTGCCGATGATAGAAGCAAATCGTATTTCTGAAAAAGAACAATATATATTATTGAAGAGAAACGTAGAGTTAAGAATATAACTCAACAAAAAAGCGGAGAAGATAAGAGCGTGGAATATAGGAGGATATGATAGAATAGTATAGAATAAGATAGAGACAACTTTAGAGAGTTGAATAAGGCAGAAGAGAAAAAAAAAACAGAATGTGATAGAAGTATACATAACGTAGAGGAGAAGATTGTATTATTTAATAGAAGACATTAGGATATGATGGAAGAGATCAGGAAAGAAGAGAGTATAATAATAAAATGAGATGGAAGAGATTAGTGGAACATGAAAGACAACAAGGCGATATAAGGAAGAGTGAACAACAGAAGATAGGCGGATATGATTGAAGAAAGAATATAGATGCTAGAACAGAATCGTATTGATGAGAAGGCATGAGTAGAGGATAGCATAGATGTTGATAGAAGAATTGATAATCGAAAATGGTGGTAGAAGAGGACAGAAGAGAGTAGAAGAACATGTAGTATACAGAAATATTGAACCAGAACAGTACGCAAGAGGATGCTAGAAGAAGATGCTAGAAGGGCAGATTATAACAAAATCGAATAGAAGGGATGAAAATAGAAGAACGTAGGATATAAGTGACAGTGACTGAAGAGAAGAAAATGATAGAAGAGAACAGAATGGAAGAAAGAAGATATCGAGATAGAAGCGAAGAGGACAAAACGTTATGGAAAGGAGAGGAGATTAGGATGGAGGAGAATAGAAGAGAACAGATGAGTTATAATTGTACAGAAGGGGACGAAAGATAATGGAGAATAGAAGAAGAAAGAGACACAATAATCCTGATGGAGCCTGTGGGGGTTTGTGAATAAATAAATAAATAAATAAATAAATAAATAAATAAATAAATAAATAAATAAATAGAATAGAACAGAAGAGGCATTCGCGTTGACTTATTTGCTTTTCTCGAGATTTTGTGTCCATAATTTACCTTCTTTTGTTTTTCTAGAGTTGAAAATCAGCTAAGAAGTAATATAAGAGGTCTCCTTGAGTTTTGTTTTGCCGCTATAGAGTGAAGAGGTATCGTCACCTGGCACCGAAAATAAGTGGCGCTCGGTGTAGCATAGCGAGACCTTCATCTCGCAGAGTGATGTCGATAAGCTGCGACATTCCGAATGAAATATCTGGCATCCAAAAGAAACTCGGCAGAGCTTTTCTTCCTTCTTTATTCCTTTCTTTCTTCCCTTCTTTTTGCACTAATGGAAACGGAGCAATTCAGTCACGGCAGGCTCACTAAACGAGCCAAGATGACAGCTATAGCCATCCAACAAGTGCTTGTAAGGAGATGCCAACGGCTGCCATAGCTTAGCGAAACTCAATACACACGCGGTGAAGCCGATGAAACTTGACGCCAGGCAGGGATACGACCTGCCAACACACTATAGTGGCCGAAGGAGGCCTCGGTTAACGCCAACGCAATCCGTGGCAGCAACCTTCGATAACTTACGCAATGACAGCCTCCCGTTGCCAGCGCCTCTCCTTTAGACTTCATAACGGTTGCCGCGGTTCGCGAGAAATTCAATGTTTTGTCGGGTACCTCAGTACAAAAGGGAAACGCAATCGGCGCTCAACAATCAGTCTTTTCTCCGCACCCGTAATACGTGCATCGAGGCCACCGTATCGGCGATTACAGCACGCGTCGGTCTCTGGACCAAGCCCGAGTGAGATAAGACGATTAGAAAAGGGAAATACATAAATTGATAAATAAATAAACAGATAAATAAAAATTGACGACACAACAGGCGTTTGCGTTCTCTTTTCGTTGCCCGTGAAGTCTCGATCGCTTTTGTGTGTTTGAAGAGGAGAATTTCGATGTCAAGGCAAACGTGCCTCGGAGAACGCCTCGAGTGCCATGTCGTCTGCTATACTGGGCGCTATGTACAGCAGACGCCAAGTCGAGTCTCGCTCGCTCGCGAAAATAACGAGAGCATGACGTCGCACTTACGAATACTCGTTTCAGGCGAAGGTCGTCGTCTGCCACTCAATGAAAGAACGCAGGCAACTTTTAACTGCAGTGGTTTCGCTGACCGCCACCTTGGAATGTTGTTGCTAACATTTACCTCTTTTAGGGAAGTTTTACGGATCTCACTCGATCGATCGAATCAGTATAAACTTTTATTGACATAACGCCATTGAGAAAGAAGTTGACTTACATGGCTTAAGTCTAGCGAAAACTGGAATGTTGCATGTTTCGGTGTGTATTGTGAGCATGCTGCAAAGACTACGCAACAAAATGCAATGATCACTTGCGTAAATCATCCTCTCTAGGTAACACTTAACCACTGCGACATCTTTTATTTTGTGTTTGTATAAAAATTTTGACCTCTATATAAGAGAGCCTCAGTAATTCAAACAATTCGCTAGCCAAGACGTAGCAGTAGCACAACTGAGGCTTCTGATGTCAGTGAATGTAGCAGCATGGCAAAGTGATACGAAAAATTGAGCCTGCCCATTTTCCTTCATAGTCTTCTTGTTAATAGACTGATCACGTGGTGCCATTCTACCGCCGATATTGTTTTCTTGCTTTTTAACTGCATTTATTTGTCTTGTCTTACTTTCCAATAAACGCACCGTAATTACAACTACGCATTTTTTTTAAGTTTTTGTTATCAGCATTTGTTTGTTTCTTTTTGTAGTTATTGCTAAAAGTTAAAACACTAAATTACTGGGCTCTCCTACACTGTGGTTACGTATCATGTTGTGTAGGGACATTAATAACCATCGTCAGCAGCCGCCATTGAAGTTTCGAGTAAAACGTTTCGCAAAGCAAAGGGCCGAGCAGGTGTTCAAGTTATTGGTAGATGGTAGTTGATGACACGAAACGAATTTTCATACAAAATAAAGACAACCAGATGGTAGAATAAACGGAAAGGAGTACGTCATGCCCATCACAGCGAATGACAAAACAATCGAATAGCGCGTAATGTCTTTCGACATTAAACATCATATCGTTACAGCAGTGGGCAGCAATCAGAGAAGCATTAGGAGGCGGCCTCGTGAAACGGACGGATGAGACAGCGAAAGAAAGTGCTTGACATGTTGATGTTAGAGAAGTGTCGCATGATTTATGTCGTTAATTTCGTACGAAAAGGTCACTGGGACGCAATAACACACGATGAAGTTTTGTCACGCTTAAATTTAATTGCCGATAGCAGTGGTACTCTGTAACAACAACATCAATGTTCCAGGAAGCGTTGGGTGTGTCTTTGCAATCCTGAGCACGAAGCTCGGGTGTTAGGCTCCCGCGTGTGTTTTGATGTGACGCGAAATACAGTTGTGGTATTGCGAAGTTTAAATTTGCGTTTGAACCAGAGCTTTCCTCTGCATTGCGGCCCGAGGGTGACTATAAAAAAAAGTGATAATATTTATGCTGTTGTTGTTTGAGGAGGTCATGAAATCACTCGCATCGTCGTAGTTTGCGATAAACTCTTACAATATGGAAACGCGCCATGTGTTTTACTAAAGAAATTCGTGGAAGTAAATCAATCGTCGTGTCAGCTTGGCGAATATCTCTGGCGCGCGGCACTAAATTAGTGAAGTCACACATGCAAATACTATAAAAGTTAAGTACTTCACTGAAGCTCGTCTAGCTATGTTAGCCATACACTGTACACACACACACACACACACACACACACACACACACACACACGCACACGCACACACACACACACACACACACACACACACACACACACACACACACACACACACACACACACACACCACTTTCGGATTCTCTATTAAACATCAGTGGACTACCACAATGTCAGTACTTTGCCGGTACAAAATACATATAGCCGTAAAATTCAGAAACATACATGGTCCTCTTCAAGTGTAACGAGCTTCAACCGGGTATGTGGAACTGTGGGAAAATGAACCTGCTAATTGTTAATAGCACAAGGAAAACATGCATTACTTGAGACAATTCTGATAGCAATATCGCATGGTCACTTGCACAGCACAACACTAATCACAGTGACAGCAACCCTCAACACTTGAAGGGAGCGCTATGACGCCATTAAAGTTTTCCCAACGACACAATCATTGCACCTTCATCAGCAAGGAGAGAAGCCGTTAAGCCTAGAACAAGTAGTACAGTTTCTGCCACATGATCGGGCTGAAAAAGAAATGATTAAAGCTATGCCAGTGTCGGAAGGATCGAGATAAAAAGAACAAGCGTTAATTATTAGAACGATATCGTTCATTACGAACGGGACAAGCGGCGGCGAATTCGGGATTTCGAAGGTCGTTCAACTGGGAAGCGGCTCTGACGTCACGGTAACGCGCCGGTGCGACCACGTGGTCAGGAGAGCGAAACAAGCGCCATCCTCTTTGCCGCAGCTGCGATTTCTGTTTTTATTTTGCACGCTAGATTGGGAAATGATGTCAAGCGTAATGGGACGTTGTCAGGGTCGTCAGTGTCGGCGAAATGAAGTGCTACACAACAAGTTTGCAAAGGACAGGCTGTGATCATAATGACGCCTTGCTTCGACAAGCAAAAGCAAGAAAGTAAGCTTTAATGAAAGTTGAGGGCCGGAAAAACAATCAACGTTAAACATTAGAGTTGTTTGCTGATCCGGGCTGTTAATCTTACTTTTGTTACTGTTCGAAAGTTAAAATGCCAGCATGAAAACGTGACCGTTGCAAGCTGTTCAAAACGTATACTACTACTGATTTATTGTTTCCCTCTATTAGTGCCTTGTGTGATCTTGCGTATTCATGTATCAACCGGCGCAATACAATGAAGGTCATTTCATCGTTATTCAATCTCTGTATTTACAAAAATAAACATGTATGTCTTGCTTGCTAGTTTGCAAGTGAAAGAACCGGCTATTGATTTTACGTTTTGATATACTGTTGCAAAATTTTCGTCAGCCTGCAAAGTTTCGAAATCTTCGTGCGCCAGGCGTAAGCAATATTCCCCAGTGCGCGAGAGAGTAATTTTTGGCCGCAACCAGCAAAATACATTTGAAAAAAAAAAATCCCGTTGCATAAGAATGAGCGTTAAATGCAGTTCGTGGCTTATTCAACTCACCTTAATTGAGAAGAATCGATGACTGAAGAATGGTGACACAAAAGAAAAAAAAAAAGGAAGCAGTACTGGTGTTCAAATCCTCAGCGAAACACCACAGTGCTGGATATATATTGCCCCGAAGACTAGGTGATGTAGGTTCTGTTCTCTGGTCCCTAGCACTTCACATGTTGGCCGAGCACCACAGACAACGTACACACTTCTCGAAGTCCCTAAGTTTCTACGTCTGCCTTCAGCCGTTAACATCAAAGTGTTCACTTTCGAAACGGTACCTTAAGTACATCTCTTCACTCAACGTCACGGGACACAAACATTCGTATCTCTTGACGCTAGAACAACCACAAGCGGGATCATCTTCTGCGGTAGATTCTCGAAGCAGGCATTCTGGGTGCGGACGGATGATTTAACTGCAGCCGCAAACTTCCTTTAAGTCCTGGCACACACGGAGTAAGCGTCGATTGCCGCACCAAGTACGCTTTTTTTTTTCGTTCTCCTTTGAAACGAAATTGTTGACCTTATGGAACACGTTGAGAAGATTGCACACGATCACAGGTTGGAAGCGCACGCCGCTAGCAGACGACGTACAGCAGATGACACACGCCGGCGTTGCAGCAGACGACACAAGCTCCACGCTTATCAGACGTACGCACAGTTTTTCAGTAGACGGCGCAAGTTAGCACGACAAATCCCATCCGTGCTTAGAGATGACCGCGGGTTTTCGCGGGAAGTCGAGGGCGGTCGCGATTGAATGGAAGACGTTTCACGTAAACCACGATCGCGGGTTGAGAACGCCGGACGCCATCGAAGAAGCGGTGAGGCGAGCGGCCGTTCTTTTTCTGGCAGCAGCCGGGGCCGTTTCGCGAGCGGCAGGCACCCAAAGAGAGCGAGAGCTCAGTCGGGGAGCGTGCGCATGTGTGTGCGTGCTCCATGACCCAGTTTCGGGGGTGGCGGGGAGAAGGGAAGCAGGTCAGGGGAACCGGCGCTCGGCACCCCCACCTCCCTCCGCTCGCAAGCGGGCCAAGGCCCTCGCTAGTTGGTGTGTTGCCGCTGGCGGCAGCACACAACGCCGCTGCCGCGCTCTCCTCCGCGCTGCGCGAGGGGGGAAAGAAAGAAAACGCCGAGAAGGGGCTCGGCAAGTGAAAGCTTTTTTGCTTCGTAGAGGTCACTGGTCGCCGGCGCTTCGCGCCGCGGGTCTGAAGCGTGGTGGTTGGTGGTGCGGACCGTTGTTGCCGCCGCCGCTGTACTGCGCAACCTCCTCGCACATCGCGTCGTCTGCTCGCGATGATCGCGCAATTTCCAGACGACGCCGCCGGGGCGCCGTCATCTTCTGCTTGTTTTCGTTTCTTTTTTGCTTTTTTGTTCCGGCTTACCAAGGAAACAAGGAGGATCGGGAAGAAGATTTTCGCTACCTGTATTTACCTATTTCAAATCGAAAGAGCTTGTCCTCGACCTGTAAGGATGGTGACCTGTTTCGCACCGCTCTTAAGGAAGGGCGGTGCAGCCCGTGATGAACCGGAAGTGCGTTGCTCGTCTTAAGATTTGATCCACGCGCTGGACCCGCTTCATTCTCACATTCGCTGCGGTCGCCCCCTTTTGGCGGTACAACACGTGTGCATTGTCGTGTGGCGACTGTGATGCTAATAGAGTTTTATTGGACGCTACACGTGTTGATTTATGAACCGTCTTGTAGACAGCTATATACTGGGATGCCGTCCAATCTGTCTTCTGTTTTATTTCCTGAGGCGACGTACGCCCGAACTTTGCTGTCAAGCTTCGTATATTCATATGGCTCTTCGAACCTGTGTTCCTCTTCTTCGCATTGCTGATGTCTTCGCTTCCGTCGTCAAGCTGACACAGACGTGTTACGTGACCGCGTTACGCCTGTGTTGCCAACAGGCTTTTAACGGGCGTCTGTTTGTAGATGTATCCTAGAGCTCTACTAGACATCTATATGTTGGGTTGGTATCTATAATAACCCTTGTATAGTTTCAAGGAAAAGAGTGTAAATTCAAGGGATCGCTTTTTTTGTTCGACACAAAATTAGTGAGAAGTAACAGACAATGATGCCAAGAAAAGTATAAGTGATAATAATTGTAATTCAAACGTGAAGCTAGAAAAATGGGCGAAAACATAAGTTGCTTTTTGCAGAGACCGAAACGACGAGCTTCGAAATACGCATAGTTTGTTACACACACATATCTAATGCGAGAGTGAAGACGTGTAGTACACGTCTGTTTTGTATATTAGACATATGCATCTAATAAACGTATATGAAAAATTCGAGGTCAAGATTTACATTACGCGCCAAGAAAAACGTTGATTGATTGATATGTGGGGTTTAACGTTCCAAAACCACCATATGATTAAGAGAGACGCCGTAGTGGAGGGCTCCGGAAATTTAGACCACCTGGGGTTCTTTAACGTGCACCCAAATCTGAGCACACGGGCCTACAACATCTCCGCCTCCATCGGAAATGCAGCCGCCGCAGCCGAAGAAAAACGTTGGTAACAAACGTCGTGAAGGTTATTTTATTACGTTTCACGTATGAAATAAAAGTACACTAAAGTTCGAAATGTAATCGTATCGGTCTTGCGCTGGATACTTCTGAAACATACTTGGTGACCTGGCCGAAAATCATTGGTTACTCAAAAACGCTGCCGATAAACTTCGCAGGCTTTGTTGGGACGTAATATATTTTTTGTAACTTCCTGACAATTTTATGGACCGTGGTCGCGGCGTTCCTGTTACAGCTTCGTGATAATGCACAGTATAGTTTCGTGTTCAAAAATGCAATAGTACAGATTTTCTCGCAACTAAGATAAAAGGTCTCGTACTCAAAATAATTTGACTTTGGGACATCTGTGATCGTGCATTTCTTTTTTGGAATGCATCGTACAATTCATGAGATTAAACTTTAAATAACAGAGGGTGTGATAGAAAGAAGAAAGAAAGTTAAATAAAAGCAGTGACGCGGCGATCGCTTTCATTTATCTCTCGTTTCCATTCGCATCTTTTAGTAGGGAGAGAAAGAGAGAACGCGAAGAGGTCTATATTGACACAAACGCCGCAGAGCTGTTTTTTCCGTTCTTCCAGGGAGTCTGCTTCGGATGAGTCGATGACCTAGATTCGGGGAGAAAGTTCAGTGTGTCAATCCATGCCTGCGTCATTATTACTTCCCCCCCTTTTTTTTTCGTCTGCTTCCGGCTCCCTCCGATGTCGTCTGCTAGCCCGTTGTCTCACTCCCCTTTATCTCGCGATTCGCAAATCCCCTCGTGTAACGTTTTCGCATTACCCGACGCTGATAAGAGCGTGCATAAAGCAGGCGATATAACGTGTAAGGCCAGGTTATGCGTGAAGCAAAGGGGTGTTCCTTATTTCATATGGGGATTTTCCCTTTCCACACTGTTTCGTCACTTTTTGGAGGGCGGACTGCTTTTGTCTTTGCCTACGCCGGAGAGATAAGTGCTGCAATGCGCCACGATTACTTATCGCGGCGTGCCAAAGGATGTCTGACACGATTTTGGTGTTGTGCTACGTGCTGGGATAATTCCTCCTGCTCTTTCTTTCTTTTTTTTTTGTTTGATACTATCGCGGAGATAATGGTAACAAGGGCTGAGTTTACAAGAAATGCCGCCGCATTATGCTTGATGAGGTATTGACAGGTATGACAATTATGAGGAAGTTTTTCATGGCCATTCCGCACCTCAGTGAATTATCTCCGTGGTTCTGAAACATTGAGTTCAATTTAAAAATTGGTCCAACTATCCCATAATTAAAAGATTCATTTCGATCGCCCGCTCAAGATTGAACTTTAAGGAACACTAGAGTAGAGCATTGAATCATTTCACACAAATCAATTATTGTTAGCGAAAGAACAGTCTTTAATGATGGATTTCGATGCTTCGTTGTACTCATTAGTCGTTGATTCTTCGACCTCGCATGATTAATAGCCATTAGCGATTGAAAACTCTCAATTATGTTTCTTTGTGGGTTTTCAAGCTTTTTTCGCTTTGCTTTATACATCGTGTCGACCCAGTGTTGGACATGTTTGCGACTGTCGTGTTTTAATTTTTTGTATCGTTATATAATTTAAACATGCGGCTGGCTCACATCGTGTTGTCGTTACGGATATCAGTGTGAATAACCGTGCTAACTCCAACATGTCATGAGCGCTTTTTTCTGTGTAGTTTCACTAATGAGTGAAAAACGGAACAGTCGCACGCGTACAATCGTAACGATAAACCGGAAACAGGGCTAGGCAACCTGGGGGCTGAGTGGCAGGGCAGTATTATGCGACCCTCAATACGATGTCGAACCCCCACCCCCTCTCTTGCCAGCGTTCTCCCAATGTAGCTCCCTAATTGAAGGCTGTCTTTGCAGTTTCTCACCTAAAGTGGAGTTTTTGCTTCTAATTTACGTTCGCATGTTGCAACCTCGTGACACTTGTGTTGAAAGCAAACCTTATATCTGTTCTAGTTTCTTACGCTATTCTCAGTTCCGATTCGCAGATATTTTTTTTCTGTTTGCCTACCTCTAGCCCCCCCCCCCCCCCCCCCCGATTGATCGTGTGGCGCCGTTTTTTCCATGCCGCTGAGCCCTCCGCCTTACAAGGTTGTTGACCCCTGAAGTAGACCACTGGTAAAGTGACGGCTGCAATGACTGCTAGACCTGAAGATTTCTCCTGTGATTTACGCTTCTAATTATCCATATCTTGTGCAAGAAAAAGTTATGTTTGCATACGATGTTAACGCAAGTTACCCTGATTTATAGTCAATGATTCGTCATGTAACCAAGTTCGCCTATTTTTCTTCTTGTTTAGAGGAAACAACAGCGCAGTGCAGGACGTTAAAGTTTGGATTTGTTTCATTACACCTGAAAGAATACACAGTACATTCTAAAAAAATATCGAGTAAAAAGGGTGTCTTTTTGTCCCACAACAATAATCGTCATCAGGCTTGCGTGCGCTTCCTTTCTTGAAAACTTGGCACTGGCCACTTTCCTATCGAGAATGCAATGTAACCCAGATAATGGGCATGTCGATCGTGACTGGAATGTACCAGGCGCGGGGCGATAGCGCAAGGATGGAACGCAATATAGATGACGATTATTGTTATGGGACAAAAAGACACCCTTTTTATTCGCTCTTTTTTTAGAGTGTACACAGCATACACATGGCTGATTAGACCCATGTTCCCACGATCTGGTCCTTGCCGTGAAATGCCGAAAGGGGTATGGGAATCAGAAGACGGCCTCGATTTTGTTTGTTTTGTTTGTTTAGCGTCCGCAACAGACAAACGTGGGTCTATC
The DNA here is from genome assembly GCF_043290135.1 of Rhipicephalus microplus. Classification (NCBI taxonomy): domain Eukaryota; kingdom Metazoa; phylum Arthropoda; class Arachnida; order Ixodida; family Ixodidae; genus Rhipicephalus; species Rhipicephalus microplus. The sequence goes on along the minus strand of NC_134709.1, from coordinate 28,904,990 downwards.
TGGAGGCGTTGGCGCCGCTTCTCGATCGACAGGTCTAAACTGGAACACTGACGTGTTTTTCGCGTACTTCTGCTATGCGCGCTTTCTCGCGAAAGACGTGAGCCCGCGTGGGCAGCGAGGCGATCGTCTGCTGTACACACGATGACGTGCGTGGGCAGACTGGACCGCAGATGACATGGGCGCCGTTTTCCGTTCTGGATGGGTGCATTGTGTTCCCGCGCTGAAGTACATAGGTGTAGCCGCAGCTGAAGTCGAATTTAGCAAAAAATAGCAGCAGACGGTTGGCTTAGCTGAGGTCACTCTTGCAGGCAGGCGGCAGCAATGAGCTGACGGTAACCCTGAGCAGACGGTGTACGAGCAGACCAAGTATCGTCTGCTTGCGCTAGTGTTTTTGCCGAATTCGATGAGTTGCTAAAGAGTGAGAGTGGGCCCTGGGGCTGCTCAAATTGGCTGCAGATGCCCTCTCGATTTCTTATCGTTTCTTTTTTGTGGTTGTTATTTAAGTGTGACGTCGATAAAGCGTTCATTGTTACTAGTTTCGTGCATGTGGCACACTGTACTGCGCCCAGTTTTTAGCATGCGATGCGCAATGTCGCCTGTTAGTCTTTCACCCTCTACGAGCGTGTCGTATAGACCTGCGGAATGCTTATTCCATTGATGTGTGGGAGTAGCCGATCGTGATGCGCAGCAGTCGACAGCCCGAACGGAGGTCACTCCCGCAGACGGCGACCGCGAGCAGACGGTATCCCGAGCAGACGGTATCCCGAGCAGACGAAGTAGCAGCGCGTCTGCTCGCTCGAGTGCTCCAAACTCCTCTGTTGAATAAAGTTTTTCTCCTCCTCCTCGCTCGAGTTTCTTTGCCGCTGCTGCAGTTGCCGATCGGTTGCTAAAAAGTGAGAGTTGGCCCCGGGGCTGCTGATATTGGCAGGGCGAAGGAAGGGAGAGTGCGGCAGTCGAAGGTGTCCCTCGGAACGGTGCGCCGGGTGAAAGCCGTCCTCGGCTGCAGAAGTCACCTTGCCTTCTGCAGTAAACAACACACACCGAGCGCATGCTCGCTTGCAGCCGCAGAAAATGGGGTCATACGTCGCGTAGTCGGAGCCGCGCCGCTGTCTCTCTTGCCCCCTCCTCTCCTCTTCCACTGTTCGGACGGTGGCTGCTCTGCTATGTAAGGTGTTTAGCTTCATCGTGCCCACCTCTGTGTATGCACACGTACGCACACGCCTTTAATACCGCGCCCGAGTTGCTCGCGAAACCTTTATCGCGCCTGCATCCCGCCCGCCGATGACGCAAGCCGGTGTCTCGGAGGTGCATACTTGGCGGTGGTACGGCTCGTTTTAGGGAGCGTGGGCGTGGTAACGTGCGCCGTCTACGTATACTACGCCGGATTGAGAAGATTACACCGCGTCCGCTGCTGGAGAGTTTTATACGGGGCAGTGGACTGCAGCGTGAGCAAGAAACGATAAACATTGTTATAGAACGTCTAAACAATCGTACTCTCTTTCCCCGTGATCAATCTCGAAATGCCGGAACTTATATACCAGAAAGCGGCGAAGGTATCGCTGAAGTCAAGGCTGTGGCTCTGTGATTGCTGCTCCTTTGTGGCCGTGATGTATGGAAATACTTTTTTTAAAATTAAAATCTAGTTGTGAGCACAGCGTTGTACTGCGCATGATTATTTGACCACTTTTCTCCTTCGATGACCCCGAATTAGTACGTTCGATATAAATTCATTAGTCAATCGATTGATAATTCACCTTGTCTGGCACCTTATCGAATCACCTTACTCAATCTACAGCAAAGATTTTTTTTGTGTCCGTGAAAGCTTTCCAATGTGAAAAATATGTATACGATGCTCTTAGACTGTATTTAACGATAATTTCAGGCGTTGCTTTAAGCTCTAACATTTTAGCTACGTAACACAAATAATTTGAAAGTTATTTGAAGGAAGGTGAGTTATGGACGATATTGTGTAGTTTAGTGTTCAAGGCCTGCCAATAGTGCATGATAATATCGTTGACAATTTATCGGCTCCTACCTTGGAGGAGGTTCTTTTAGTCTAAAAAAAAGCACTGGTTCAACTGACATTCCCTTTTCAACGATTTTTCGTCTTAATGATTTATGTAAATCTAAATTAAAACCTTTTGTTTACCCGAAGAAAAAAAAATTAATGAAGACACTCGTTGTGTCAATGATGCTTTCTAGGGCAACATCGTTGATAAAACACCCAGTCTACTTACGACGATCTCGTAAATATGCAGTATTTTGGACGCGAGCTTTCCCGCATAACTTGCCGGCTGTGATTAGCCGGTGGGAGGGCATTGCGGAGAAGCTGGCACCAGCTTTGCGGGAGTAAGAAGGGAAATGGAAGACGTTACATCTTTATCCGTTGTTTATTTTTGATTTTAGCTCACAGATCTCTTTCTTGCGTTCTTTCCTTGGTATAACAGAACAAACCGTTGTTGTTAAAACAATAGGATGGATTTTAATTGCGAACATATTCTCTTGAAGTTCTTGATTTCTTCATTGTGTAATAATCGCCACCATGAGACGAGACACAGTAACGAAGGTGGCATGACACGGCGTTGCATGTTCCATTTTCTATGTAGGTAAGCAACTTTCTTGATTCGTCAACAAATCATGCAAGGGTGTGTGTGTGTGTGTCGACACTTTTCATAAACATATTCATTAACGAGTAGATGCACATAAGCACGCTGACCAAAACTACCTCGCAGCTCTTCCACTACCTCGAAGATGAAAGCCAGTGAAGCTATAGATTTACATTTCTTACAAAGCAAACCTCTGTCTTCATGATTCACTGCGGGAAAGCCATATACTGAACGTGATGATATAAGCGAGAGAATGAGCGCGCTAATATTGTATCTGTACCTTTTTCAACTATTGTACGGTTTTATTCATAAATACAGGCGTAGCCTCATTTAATATACGTTATCTATTGGATAATAAACGTGCTCAAGCTTATCACTGGACTACTTTAGTCATCTGCTGTGGTTAATTGTTGAGGCGCTGCTAATATACCATTAAAACATCTGTGTCAACTACAGCTGCTAGCGTCGTCTACTACTGCTTCTGATGCTACATTACCCCCAAATGTCGTGAAAAAAATGTGGGAGAACATTTAGACTCACTCATGAAGTGGATTCGGCTTCCAGAGTTCACTCGGACTCAGGCTCACCAAAGCATTATTCACCCAACCTCATACTCGCAGGTCGACCTCATTTTCAGTCAATCTCAGTGAGTCGATTCATCAGGGATCTTGCCGACCTATGATTGCCTCTGCCTTTGCGCCGTTGCCACTGACTGATATTTTACTGTGGGCTCTCGTTCTACTGCACTGCCCCGTCGCGGTGGTCTATAGGCTCAGGTACTCGGCTGCTGACCCGCAGGTCGCGGGATCGAATCCCGGCTGCGGCGGTGTGCATTTCATATGGAGGCGGAAGTGCTGTAGGACCATATGCTCAGATTCGGGTGCACGTTAAAGAACTCCAGGTGGTCGAAATTTCCGGAGCCCTCCACTACGGCGTCTCTCAAAATCATATGCTGGTTTTGCGACGTTAAACCCCACATCAATCTTAGTTGTACTGCGCTTCTTACGGATTGGTCATTTCAGAAAAAAAAAATAGTGGGGGGGGGGGGGGGGCGGAGGGGTTTGTCTTGTTTACAGCAAAAGCTGTTATGAAATCACAACAAGGTTCGCGTGCCGCGCCGTAGTTGTCAGCTGCCGCCGCCGGTGTCAGTAGCCACTATCACATGGAGTAAAAAAAAACAAAAACAAAAAACAAAACGCTCCGTAAATGAAAATTACCAAGGACACAGCGGGATTTGCGCGGTCCCCCAGTCGTGCCAGTCCTGTGTGCCGCACCGGTGTTCGGAACTCCGTTGCGAACTTGCCTTAGGCAGGCTCGATGTCGGCAAATAAATCGCGTTAGTATGAGTATTGAAGCGTTTCAGAAAACCCCAAGTAACACCCGCAGGCGTCACGCAATGTGAATCGCGTAACGAGTGGGTCGTCCAATGCTCCGACTCATTAGGAAAGCTTTGTTCTTGTTCACGTATTAACTGTGGCGCATACTTGCTTGCTTTCTTGTTCCTTTGTTTTGTGGCTCTCACCCACTAAGGGGGATTGGCCAAGAAGCCGGTGGTCAATACCTCTAGATTTTCTAGATTAGGGAATATGATTACTGTGTTTTGACTGTGAAATTAATTTGGCGCAATGTCAAAAAAGAAGAAAAAAAAGGGGGGGGGAGAAATAATAGAATTTGTTGAATATCTGAGGTGGAATCTTTATGTGAAATTCTCCTGAAAGTTGAATCATTGCAGTGTATCAGCTAAATAATAAGTGGTAGTGTGGCTAGTAAAATTTGAGAGCAGATCGCTGACTCAGCAAGGTAATCTTGTGTTATATATGGATTCGCAGAGAGCCCCGCAGATGTTCCTGTCGCTGTGTCCCAATGAAGTGGCCCCAAAAGACAAAATATTGGGAGTATTAAGTGATATTCCTAATTTTCTGAATAAAATTTCGAAGCAGTTTTTTCTTTGATTTTTGAATCGGTGACATGTGATAAGAAAATAGTCGATATGTCCAGGTTCGTTGCAGCTTTAGCACAGAGGGGTGGCACCAGACCAGACCTGTTTAAGTAGAAATTAAGAGGTGGTACACGGCAACGTAATTTTGTTATCAAGACTTCCATTTTACGCGTGGGACACCATTTATTATTCCATGTGAAGTGCAGGTGCGAGAAATCTGGATTCGGTATCATGATTTTTGATGAGTCTTCAAGAAGGGAAAGTTTTCTAAACCTCGCTGCTGTTACATAAGCTGTAGGAGGCATGATTGGCACAATCGGAAAATCAAGAGATGTTCGCGCAAGTGTGTCAGCCATCTCGTTTATAAATATACTACGATGGCCTGGCACCCATATCATTCGCACTAGACGAATGTTTGCTGGGATTAATGATTTAAAAGTCTCTAGTACTTCTGATGTCGACGACGATGATAAGAATGAACACACGGAATACGCACTGTAGGCGTAATTCTTCATCGTCGTTTGCCACTGCATAAAAAAATTGCACAAGATTTGCTCGACAAATGACGAAGGATAGCATAGTAAATGGTGGCCTACCACACAAAAATCATCATTATTTATGGCGCAGTGGGTACTCAGCAAGTGTACTTGTAGCAGTCACCCAAAAGAGCGTTTAGAAAAGGCTTTGAAAGGCCTCTCTTCCAGCTTTCGCTGTTAATGGGCCGCGCGCTCCGTGCAGGCCTCGCGTTTTTTAAAATTAATTCTTTGAATTTGTTCCGGACATGCTTTAGGAGAATGTAAATTGCTTACTCAAAGTTGGGCATTTCATCGCAACATCTCCGAATAATGTATTCATATATATATATATATATATATATATATATATATATATATATGGGATATGGCACAACGGGAGCGTTGTCAACAAGGATAAATATATTTATTTCCCAACAGTTTCGAGAGGGGTCCTCCCTTCATCAGGGGATGAGATCCCCTGATGAAGGGAGGACCCCTCTCGAAACTGTTGGGAAATAAATATATTTATCCTTGTTGACAACGCTCCCGTTGTGCCATATCCCATATATATAAAGTTCTAATGGGCCAAACGTACTCCAAGAAGATACACAACTTCGCGGTTGTCTTAATTTTATTTCCAATGGTTCCGACTGGTGGACCGGTCTTCGTCGGGGTATGTGTATAAGCCCTGACGAAGACCGGTGCGTCGGTCGAAACCGTTGTAAATAGAATTAAGGCAACCGCTAAGTTGTGTCTCTTCTCTTCCTATATAAATGGTGACAACAGAAACACAACGACCGAGATATCTGTTCCGTTAACTGCTTCGCACGTGTGAACGAATAACGCATACATAGACGCTTTCCTCCATTATGAAGGCGTCTCGGGCTGATTCATTTTCACGCCTCCATGGCGGTGCAATTATGCTGTGCGTTTTACACTCGCAAAAAAAAAAAAAAGCGCGCGCGCGCGCGCGTCTGCCTATATCTGCAAAGGCTTTTGACCACGCAGACAATAAGGGGAGAGTGTGCACGCATTACAGATGCCCTTGTCCCACAAACGAGTTCCTCTTTCGAAATCAAGGACCGCAGTGTTGTTGTTATCAAGGACCTCGCACATCTTCCCCAAAACAGGATGAGAAGTGCTGATTAAGCATTCGAGGTCTCCAGATACGTTTTACAATCTCACTGCGCATTATGTTGCTACGTCACGGACGCCATTGTTCCCGCTTTGATAAGGAACGCCAGACTCCCCCCTGAGTGCTTTCAGCCATAGGGCTTCCTAATGTTAACCAGAGGGTATTCTGCCGCTGCGATCGTTCAGCCACGATGGGAATGATGGGTACTACAGAAATTCGCCCATAGTCTTCGTGCTTGCGGTCTTCGAATGCACTTGTGGCTTTGTTTATCCGCGAGTTTTCGCGTTTGTTTTGTATAGAAGAATGGATCGCTGTGAACTTCGCGAACCGATTTAACTTGGTGAGAAGAAAGGGTTAGCGTGATGGAGTGGCATTGCTGGAGATTCGCTGAGAAGCTTCTTGTGGCATAACGGTTCCAGGCCGCGCGAACCCAAATGGAGCCTAAAGAACGAAGAATAGGCGAATCGGTGTACTACTTGTGATTCCAGTGATAGTTGTTGCGCCGTGTGCGGCAACTCCCATAGACACTATATAGCGCCAGAGTTCCCTCTAGTAAGTACTGTAGGAAACTCTATGCCTTCGCTTCGCCGTGGTGGTCTATATAGTGGCCAATGTACTCGGCTGCCGACCCGCAGGTCGCGAGATCGAATCCCGGCTGCGGCGCCTGCATTTCCGATGGAGGAGAAAATGCTGTAAGCCCGTCTGCTCAGATTTGGGTACACGTTGAAGAACCCAAGGCGTTCGAAATTTCCGGAGCCCTCCACTACGGCGCCTCTCCTAATCGTCAAAACGACATGCCAGGTCGTTTTGGTACGTTAAATCCCAGATATCAATAAATCAACCAAGTTAGTGTTTACTGTGCCATGTATATTTCGAGCGTACAGACTGCTCTGAGCACGTGCGGAGCTCAGGAAACGCCGATAAGATATCTTATATTGATGTTAAAGTCAATTTTTGCACGGCACAGCTGGTAACGTCGAGACTAGCATGGCGTCAGACTACAGTGTCGAGTCTGGTGTCTTCACGCACCGATGTTGCTCGTGACGACGATGCGAGGCACAAAAATATGCAAAATGGTAGTTGTCGCGCCGTCATTGGGGCCATGGAGCGGAGCGTCCGTGAAAACATCTCAATAACTTGAAGTAATCTCATACCGTGTCATGTCGTCAGGGTGCAGTACAATGGGAATTACTGTATACGGATACAGTACGAATTAAAGCTATCTTTATAGCATAGTTGAGGTGGTGGAGGAGTTCTACAAAAAGCTGTACAGAAGCCAAAACAACCAGGATCATACCGTAAGAAGCAATAACAGCCCAGAGGGATTCGACATCCTACCAGTAACGACAGGAGAAGTAAGGAAAGCTATAGAAGGAATGCAAAGAGGCAAAGCTGCTGGTGAGGTAAATGGACCTGCTGAAAGATGGCGGAGAAATTGTGTTAGAAAAACTGGCCACATTATATATGAAGTGCCTTGAGTAAAGGGTACCAGAATCTTGGAAGAACGTGAACATCACATTAATTCATCAGAAGGGAAACGTCAAGAACTTGAAAAATTACAGGCGGACCAGCGTAGTGCCGGTTCTCTACAAACTCCCCTTCCCCAGTGCAGAATAGCCTACTGGGGCTAAGCCCTGGTTAACCTCCCCGCCTTTTTCATTATTTCTCTCTCTCTCTTTCTCTAATAGCTAATAGAATTAAGGGGACATTAGGGCTCAATAAACCAAAGGAGCAAGCAGGATTTTCTACAGGCTACACCACAATAGGCCATATTCATACTATCAATCAGGTAATAGAGAAGTGCGTGGAATAAAACCAACCCCTATACATAGCTTTCATAGTTTATGTGAAGGCGTTTGACTCAGTAGAGACATTAGCAGTAATGCAGGCACTACGGAATGAGGGCATCGACGAACCCCACATAAACAAACTGGAAGAAATCTGAAGTCAATCCACAGCCACCATAGGTCTCCATAAAGAGAGCGACTGGATCTCAATAAAGAAGGGTGTAAGACAGGCAGACACGATCTTTACTGGAGTTTTTTACTGGCGTGTTTGGAGTTCTTTACTGGCGTGTAAAGAACTGGCAGTAAAGCCAGTTCTTTACTGGCTTTACTGGCGTGATCTTTACTGGCGTGTTTACTGGAGTTTTTCAGGGCCCTAGATTGGGCAGAGTTAGGGATAAGAGTCGATGGAGAATATCTTAGTAACCTGTGGTTCGCTGATGACATTGCTCTCATGAGTAACTCAGGGGACGAATTACAGCTCATGATTACTGAACTGGACACGGAAAGCATGAAGAGTAGGTGTGAAATTTAATATGCATAAAACTACATCGTTGTGCAACAGTCTCGGCGAAAAACAGCACTTTGTGATAGGAGAGACGCTGGAAGTTGTAAGGGAACCATGTCTATACTCGGGACAGGTAGTAACCGCGGAGCCGTACCATGAGAGTATAATAACTAGAAGAATAAGAATGAGGTGGATCACATTCGGCAAGCATTCTCAAATCATGATTGGTAATATGCCACTAATCCTCAAGGGGACCGCATATGACAGTGATATCTTGCCATACTTACCTACGGAGCAGAAACCTCGAGACTTACAAAGAGGGTTCAGCTTAAGTTGGGGAAGGCGCAGTGAGCGATGGAAAATAAAATGATAGGTGTAACCTTAGGAAACAAGAAGAAAGCAGAATGGGTCAGGGAACAAACCGGGGTTAAGGATATCATAGTTGAAATCAAGAAGAAGAAATAGACATGGGCCTGGCGCGTATAGCACGTAGGCAGGATCACTACTGGTCATCAAGCGTAACTCACTGGATACCCGAAGAAGGAAAACGCACGAATGGGAGACAGAAAGTTGGGAGGGCCGATGAGATTAAAAAGCTCGCAGGTGTAACGTGGCAGATGAAGGCACAATACCGGGTTGATTGGCGGATCACGGGAAAGGTTTTTGCCATGCAGTGAGCGCGTAGTCAGGCTGATGTTGATGAAATCTATCTTTAAAAAAATTTATTAAATTTTCAGGTGGCACTCACGTTTACCATAGATTATAATGGCTTTGGAGGGCTTGATCTTACATCTCACGCAAAAAAAAAAAGGAGATTGTTTTAGTATCTACTTGAAAATGAAGACATGGTTAATTAGGGTGGAACTCCCCTTCCAGGACTTTTCGTGGTTTGCAAATTCTGGCCGAGGTTCGCCAATTGGCTTCCCGATTGTAGTCAGGGCAGCCTGTCCTCTCACGACAAATTGTTGAGTGTACCGTTATTATGTCCACAGGATCGGAACGACCTCTGGCGAACCCAGCGCTGTGGCTGTGAGCAGGTCCGCCGCAGCGGTGCCCAGGCCACGGTGCTCGTCGGCCGACGCGAACGTGGTACGTTCCATACTGGCCGCGGGGGCGACATTTTCGTGTTGGTGAAGTGATAGAGGCTAGTGTACTGAGCAATATCAGTGGACGTTAAAGAAAGCCCACGTGGCCAAAATTTACGGAGCTCTCCACTGCAGCGGACTCGTAATCATATCGTTTCGTCTGCACGTAAAACTTCGTTGTTATTATTATTATTATTATTATTATTATTATTATTATTATTATTATTATTATTATTATTATTATTATTATTATTATTATTATTATTATTATTATTATTGTGTTTATTATTATTAATATTATTATTATTATTGTTGTTGTTGTTGTTGTTGTTGTTGTTGTTGTTTGTGGGGTGAGCAGAGTTTTTCAGTACCGTACGTAAAATATTTCTTTTGGTGTCGTGGTGACTTCGTGCGAGTAACAGCTGTCGTTACGTTTGTTCGGGGCAAAGTTTATTTCAAGGCTGTGTATTTTGTAAACGGTGGCAGCCGAAGGACCAAAGCAGGTACCAACAGGAAACCAGTGATTTCAAGTGGAAGAACGATAGATGCCATAGCAAAAAAGAAAAAAAAAGAGAGAAACGATTGTTACACGAAGTAATGCTAAGAGCTAACTCCTTTAAAATGCGATCTGAATAATTCTACAAAGCGCTTGTTTTAGCGAACACGGCTCTTCCGGGAAACGAGTGGTTTTAGGGCAGTATGTCGTCTCAACACGAAGGATGCGATGAAAGCCCAGCATGTACATACAAGGGGGTAGGAGCCGTCCGCTGGTGTCGGTCGAGATGAAGCGTCGAGAAGACCGAGATGAAGCAGCCTCCCCACCCCACCATGGCCCACCTTTCATGTTCCTCCGCTTTTACCAAAGATGGGTGAGACGTTTCATTTGCAGCTTCTGGCGCGTTAATCGGCAGCGCTTGCACTCGCAGTTAAAATACCCGATGCGAGGGGTGACGTTATCGCTTTGAACATTACACGAAGCATGACGGCGGCGGCGAGACCCCGCTATATCAATTGCAGTGGTTCAGCCGTCTTGTCTACCGAATGATGAAGTTGGATGTCTCGTTGGGCTGCGACGCACCGGGTGACCCTTTAAGCCTTGCTCGGCCATGTCCGCTGGTTGAACAAGAACTCCAAACGGGAGCTGAAGTGACGTTCGGTATTCCTGTAAAGTTCTACTTTTGTCATGGCTTTCTGCTTTACTTCATCCCGATCGGGCCTCTCCAGACGAGCATTTGTTAAGAAGCCGACTTGAGAAACCATGTTACCTTCAAGTCTGTGAGCCTAAAATACACCACGAGCACATCTAGCATGTATGAGTTGAATGGAAAGCATTTCGATAGGTATGGTCATATCTGTCTGAAAAACACGTCAGTGTCATAAATTTTGTCATTGTCGCAGCACTGTTATAAGGTAATACGCATGGTCAAAATATCGCTTTTAATTTTGCGAAAAAATCTCTGCAACATATCGAATTTTTGGGTATATGAGCATATTTCAAAAAAACAAGAAAAAAAGTAAAAAAACTTGCTATAGCAGATGTTTAGTTCCTTTGTAACATGACGTAACGAATTCTTACCTATGAAGTACCACTGCTTGCCCTCTTTCTTTTTGGCCTTACGAATATTTTGTTTTGACATTAAGTGATAATGAAATATCAAAGACCGCAGTGTTGCCGTACAACAGCGACTGAATGTTACTGGTATCTCGGCGGTCACCTCTTTGTTAATTTGTGCGTTGGCTACTACGTTGGCACCGAACAGTGGGAAAACTTCATCAGGCTCCTCTTCATTAAAGATGTCGCTTTACATCCATTTCTGCCCATTGACGCGGCAGTGGCCTACCCAGAATTTTTTTTTGTGGGGGGGGGGGGGGGGGGGAAGGATATAGAGGGCGTTTCAATTGTGCTATATGAGCGTTCGAGCGCGTCCTCGCATGTTGACTTGTTTACACTTATGCTCTCGCAACCCTTTTCACTGGTTAAGCCAGGGTCACGCTGGTAGCACCATAATGTCTTTTGAGGGCAGCCGGTGTTCCACTCTAACCGTGCAGTCTTCTAGGGTCACCGGAAACGAAGACACAAAGGCAATCTATTTCCGTCTGGCTAGCTCCAGAAGATATATGTATGACGGGCGCCGGAAGCGGAACGATGGCCTCGAATATTCCGAACATCTCCCTTCGCTTAGGCAGCCCTGGTAGCATGACTTTGCAGAATGCTGCGCAAGGACAGTGCGCCCCACATACGGGACAAGGGCGCACTTGCTTAAACCTCGAGAGAAAATTGCCAATTATCGATAGCAGCGCTGGTCTAATCACGCTTTTGCCGCTGTCCTGCTCAGCTCGCCCCCACCTTCCATGAAGCCCTTGTGGTAAGCCCCGTCTACTAAACTCACGTTCAGGCTATATACAGCGTCCGTCTGGTGCGTCGATGCAAATCGAGCGAGTGTTGTCAGCTCGAACGGCAGTCAGGCAGGCATTTTAGGGTCAAGGTGCTCCAGCGCCGTTGCGTCGGCCAGGGTCCCTCTGACCTAGGCCTAGTCAGCGCCGCCTGCTAAGCGCCATCTCATTGCGGTGGTTGCGGGCGCGACCTTCCGCATTTCGCAACAAACACCCGCGTACGCACACCCTCGCGCAGCTCTCTCTCTTCTTGTTTTCTCTTGATGTCGTCCCTGTGCACGGTGTTGCAAGTCGGTGTTGTCTCTTTGTTTTTGTTTTTTCCGTCGCCACCCCGTGGTATGTCACCAGGTTGGCGGCGGAGGTGTACAGCAGGCAGCGTGCAATACCGTTAGGACCACACTCCCATGTATGGGAAGAGTTATAGTGTATAATGTTATTCTGTACTGTGTAGTGTTGTGTATTTAGCATACTATATTATAGTATAATATATGACAGTATAGTGTAGCAGGCCCGTAGCCGGATATTTTTTTTTTCGGGGGAGGGGGGAGCAGATGCTGAAGGCATTGAAAAACGCCCACTTATATGACTTTTTTCGCTAAAACATCCCCTTTATCCGAATTTCCTGAATTCCGGGGGGGGGGGGGGGGGGGTGTCTTGGCCACTATTCTCTCTGGCTACGGGCCTGTGTAGTATACATAGGTATGTAGTGCTTGTAGTTAATCTCTTATACCATATTATATGGGAGATTGTGCGCAGAACCCTGGATTTGCGAACTGACAGGGACTGATGGACGGTGGTGCTTTCTTTCCACGCCGTATTAAGTCGCCTACTACTAGAGGTAATGAGTGCTCACTATGCTGTCAGCTAGTGACGTAGGCTCAGTGGCTGCTAATGATTACCCCTTGTTAGATGCTGTTGGCTTACTTATGGAGTGTGCTGGCTATTTTTACTAATAGGGCTATACATTATGGTAATTAGGTCTGAGTGGAATTATGTTTTTGCATGTACGCGTGCTCCAAGGTGCCTCTCTGAACTGATCTCGTGATGCGAAAATGCGTTCCGTGTGTTCCGATACGGACGAGGAGAACGTATTGAAGATTCCAGCGGCGTGTTCTCCGAAGCTGCGCTAGCGTTGCGGCCAAGGCCAACTTTCTCTGCCCGAACGATCGCCACTTCTCGAATGCCGCACGAGCAAAAGGGCTCTGACAAAACGACCGGTTACCCACTCAATGCTCCGCTGCCGCTACCAAAACTACTCGGTCAACCGAACGCCGTGAAAAACGACCGCGCGATCTGGGTCAAGCGAGACTGCTAGCGACACCTCTCGACAGACAAACAAGGCACTCCGCCCGACGCTACAGGGCCTCAGAGACGGGGGGCAACAATGTTTCCTGAGACTGCGTTTTTAACATGAGCTCCGAGATTAACAAATCAAATGCAGCGATCTTCAAGGCTATGTAATGTTTGAGCCTTGGAACGCGGCATCCAGTCGCAGCAGTCGCTGTGTCGCCGTCCGCGGGAGATAGCTAAAGGGAGGACCTTGTATCGGGTTTTCCTCTCTTTGTTATTTAGCTTCGCGTCCCGCGGCTGCGCGCTTCGATAAGTAAAAGCTCACCTAGCCAGGGCGTTAACGTGCCCAGATGGGGGAGCGAAGTAAAAATAGATGTTGAACACGTAGTTGCAAGGTCAAAGGCTTAAATGACCCCGGCGTTCGGATGGCGCGCTTGTCGCCTGCGAACGAGACCGCGCGTCGTCTGCTCCACGCCGTATGTTTTGTAAACAGCGTTTCAACACTGCGCTATGTAGCGCAGTGGTGAGTGTGGCCTAGCGCGGCAGTGGCTTTTATTTCCTTTCCCCACAAGGCTTGTCTTGTCCGCACGTAATCCGCAATTTATGGTGTCGTCGGCTCCGCGGGCTGCCGGAAGGTTTAAAAAAAAAAAGCTGTTGGACTTCCGCATACCGCCGAAGGTCGACGAATAGTTCTACAGTATCAATAATAGTTATAGCGCGAGAACAAAACGACGACAAAGAGAGCAAGAAGGAGACGAACGCTTGTCGTCGTTCTGTTCTCGCGCTATAACTATCGTCATGTCGTACCAACTAGCCCAGACTGCCACACTTCTACGCTATCCTCTCGTGTTTTTTGTCGCTATTGCGCCCATAAATAGAATTGCAGCGGACGTGCGTAAACACACAATCGTAAATCTAACGAAGATTGAGTTGACTGATGTACGGCTATAGATGCGGAAGTCCAACGGCTTTTTTTAGAACGACGTACACTATGGCTCGCATGGGCTGGAAACTCGTCTTCAACGTTCAAGCTTGTGTGGCTTGGTATAACTTGTTAATTGTTTCAAAATATTGTTTGACTATCTCGCCTATAGGTACTTATTTTGCGTTTGTTTTTATTACGAATGCTCAGAGAGATTCGTATACACCCTGATGTTATTTGAAACACTGAGAGGCCGTTTCTGCAACTCCGTTCATTTAATTTGATCTTTTGTTTTAACTCAAGTGAACCCGAGGGCCGAATACGCCCATTTATTTAGGAGCTGTATTATAGCACAAGTTTATGCAGATGAAAATTATGTGAATGGTTTCGCGTACAACGCAAGTTAACAAGACGTACGTGTTACGTTTGGTGAAATTAAATTTGTGTTTTTCTTTCCTTTTGGTTTTTAAAGCTACCTTAACGCAAATCCCCCTCGATACATAGACTGCTGCGCTTATACATCATTTGTGACCCATTGATCGAAGTTCCGAAATGGGGAATAGGAAATTTCTTACAATATATAGTTGCTGCGTTTGACAACTCTAATTAGAGCTGAAACTAATTGCGACGATCATCAAAGGAGTTGCCGAATACGAATATTTATTCGGTGGTCTTGCCCATTAATAACAAGAAAGCACGCTTTTCGGTAGGAACATTGATTATCCTAAGTCCTGGGACTTTAGTCCGGTTAGAGTGCATTTTGAATGACCGGTAACCTATGATTGAGCAACTTCGAACATGATCAGGCTGTGATTACGTGGATAAAATCTCATTTAAATGCTACCTGGCCGTCCAGGTCTATTGCTCAACTGCAGGCACACGTGTGGGTTCTTGCCTCCGAATAACAAGAAAACATGCCTTCCGGTAGGAATATTGTGAAACTGCAGGCACATGTGTCAATTTTGTATTTGCCATGTCTGCGTTGGAAGCTATTGACATCAGCAAGAAAGGCCTGATGCTTACGGTTGTATTTCGCGTTGGTATTGAGATTGTTTGACCGCGCTAAAAACTAAGCATTAAATGTAGTTGCGTAATAAGAGTCTCATTTTTCGAATAGAGGATATCCAAGCTATAAGAACCATGCGGGAGGCAACAGCAGCCCACGCTTGGAGTATGGGAAAACGTCTGCCACTTATGCGTGGCGCGTTTTGTGGAGTTTTGCGAATACAAAACGTATTTAGTCTTTCAGGTATTTCGGGTTTCTTTAGGGGCTCCTAAAGGAGGCATATAGAGTAACTCTAATTACTTGACGCTTTCAGCAGCACCTTGCGACGCTTCGTCTAACTACACTGATAGGCACCCGTGGCACATGAAATCTCTTGATACATACATACAATCCAATCCAATACATACATACATACATACATACATACATACATACATACATACATACATACATACATACATACATACATACATACATACATACATACATACATACATACATGCATACATACATGCATACATACATGCATGCATACATGCATGCATACATACATACATACATACATACATACATACATACATACATACATACATACATACATACATACATACATACATACATACATACATACATACATACATACATACATGCATCGAAAGCGGCTGACTGTTCTCTGTCGTGTCGGTCCGAAGTCTTGCGTCCGTACACGTGCGCGTTTCGTAAACGAAAGCCGAACGAAACGAGGCATTATACTCCGAAAAGAAGAACAAGTCTTCGCGTAGGCGTTGCGGTGAAAGCGGTGGGCGTTTTCGTTCTCTCCCTCTTCCTTTTTTTTTTTCTTTTTATCGCGTGCCGCCCGCCTAACAGCTTGCGAGGCCCCTTGGTCAACGGTGTCTGCGCAGATGACCGCAGCGGCCGTTCGGGCGACGCGAGGGCCGGCTGGCGGCGCTATTGCGAAACACGCCTGCGGTGAGGATGAACGAGTTGGAAGAAGCAAATGAAAAGCCCGTAAACGAGGGACGGGCGAAGAAGCGAAACGAAAGACCAGAAGAAAGGAATGTTCACACGCACGCACACAAAAACACAAAAGGGAAAAGAAAAAAAAAACGCGCCAAAATGTGGAAAAGGGTGTAAAGGAAAAGACTGACTCAAAAACAAGAGCAATAACAAAAAATGCCACCGAGAATGTTGTGACGACTACTGGTGTCACGCCAAGGGCCACGTGAGTGTCATCATACACCGCCAGGCCACCCAACTCTGAACCCGTAATCGGGCATTTCTTCCCCCTTTTCTGCCTTGTGTTCAGACCTGCCATTATTCCATACCTGCGGGATGTATGGCGTCTTAGGCGTCTTTCTTTCACACTCTCTCATGCGTCATCCTTCGTCGTCGTGGGCTTCTCTGTCTCTCTGTGTCAATAGCTGCAGTTTTATAAGACTCATATCGTCTCTGCACGACATTATCATTTTTCGCCAGTTTTCGCATTGCGGCTGCACAGGGCACCGTGAAGAAGGAAATGGAGCCCGATGACAGCATTGCGCAACGACATCATTCTCCGTTCTTCAACATTAAACGCCGCAGGATCTTTTGTAACGATGCTGGCACGTCGAAGAAGATGCGTAAACAATAGGGCACAGCGATGAAAAACAAGTGTGTCATACATGATTGTTTTTTTCAACGCGAAAGTGTGTTAAGCCAGAGTCGATGAACGATTCAAGATCGTTGTTTCCGTCACGGAAGTGACGTCATTTGATACCTGTGCAGGTAGGTCAGAAAGGAATTCGCAAAAATTGTCGCGTATTTACCCGACCAAGTAATAGAAACGTTTGACTCTGTGAGTTTTGTGTTTCACTTTCGCGTAAAAAGTATTCCTACGGAGGAGAATTCAACAGCCATGTCTTTTTTTGATATCGCACTATGATTTCGTGACGTCAGCAGCAACTTCCACTTATCATAGTGGTTTCGGTGTGCGTTTTGTTTGTCTATGAACGGCATAAGGAAGTCAGCCACCGGAAAATTAAACATAATTAAAATTATGTTTAATTTTCTATATTGCCATTGCACTGATTGTAATTCACTCGTTTGCCGCAATACATGAAGTACCTGTTGCAGTTGATAAATTGAAGAGCGTCACAAGTATATTTCAGAATTGCTGATTTTGACCACGCTCGCAGTTCGTTCATGTCGGATGGACAGGACGACGACGAAGCAATTTTGGTGTGACTGCAGCACTTCCCTCGATGACGTTGTCTCTAGCGTCCGCATATGTAACCTGCAAAGTTTGTGGACGCTCTACTCATAGCACCTGCGCAATTGTGGCGTCAGTGCACGACGTCACACCGAGTGCGAAGGTAAGTTATTGCGTCTTCGGCATTGCGAAAATTGAAAATGTTCGCATAAAAGGTTATTTCTCTTCTGTGGCCTGCATGTCAGAGTATAATAACATAATGGTGGCATATCTCTCACGGACCAAAAGTCTGGGTGGAATACGGATTTTTTGAATAAAAAGATTATAGACAACTTGGTACAAAAGGTTTGCCCCCCCCCCTACGCGTGTTACCAATGCTTTCTGTAATCTGACACACAATGAATATTCCTGGCCGTAATTAACTACTTAGTTGGTTGGGTTTAGGTGGTCTTGGGCAATCCCAACTGATAATCCGTCATCCCCAGCTTCCGAATAAACTTAGTCCGGACACCTACTCATGCAGGCTTAATCGGGGACGAAATGACTCACGCGATGCTCCAGATCTCCCGAATGGTCTAGAATGCGATAATCTCTTACGCCGCATTCATTTAGGCAGACACCTAATGCATGCCACCACATTCTCGGGCATGGCTGCCTGGATAGCCAACCCTCCCCCCACCTTTAAAGCGTCTGTCCTCGCGGAAACTCCAGGTGCTAAGGCGCAAACTACCGCACTCGCACTTCTCTTTCCCATGTCTTATGTCACGCTGCTCACTGGCAGTGTATACCCTAACCTTGCCTGTGTGGCTAGAGCGGGTCTAAAACGTGAGGTAGTTTTAGTTGGACGCCCGCAGCAGCTCTGCGTACACGGGTAACAGTTGGAAATGGTTGCCTGCCTACACAAAACTGATGTGGACACCCAGCTGAAACTGTATTCTGCGACGTTGCAACGGCCGCTACCTTATCCTTAGGGTCTGTAATTTTTTTAAGTAGTCGTGAACAGTGGGAGGCTACAACTCTTTGCTTCAGGAGGCATTGATTGATTGATATGAGGGTTTTAAAGTCTCAAAACAACCACATGATTATGAGAGACGCCGTAGTGGAGGTCTCGGGAAACTTCGACCACGTGGGGTTCTTTGACGTGAACCCAAATCTGAGCACATAGGTCTACAGCATTTTCGCCTCCATCGAAAATGTAGCCGCCGCAGCCGGGATGTGATCTCGTGACCTGCGGGTCAGCAGCCGTTTACCTTAGCCACTAGACCTCCGCAGCGGGCTTCGGGGGGTAACTTAATGAACAATTATATCGGGCCAGTTGGTATTGTGTTCCTGTGGAAAAGTTGTGCGCTTCCTACGAAGATGAATTCAGGAGGCAGTCGTGAAGTCTGAGAAGGCCCACATACTTAGAAAGAAATGTTTGTAATATGTTTGTATCTGCAGGGCAATGTGTAGTAACTGCAGCAGTTACTTTTTTCTTAATGTGTTACTAACTTTTTGCTAATTGGCACTTGAAACTGTTATTTTCTCTTGACAGCCATATTTGCTCGCATTCCACGTGCCCTGGTTAGAGCCTAAATTATCGTGGGTAACGTTGATTTAATTATAGCTAAGTTTGGTCTAAGTCATGCTAAGTTTCGGCTACGGTTGGTTGCTCTTAGACGTTCGCTGTTATGACCGAAAGATTGTCTTAGCTCAATTATTAGGTTTTCTGCCAGTGAGTTCTAGCTCTGTTTTTTCCCTATTTTTAGTGAAATGACCATGGAGTGACACTCCTCGCTATCTTCCGGGCCACCCTCTCTAGCTCAAGTTCTTCAAAACCCAAATAAAATTAAAAAAACGCACATAAAAATACAGAGGGTTAAGCTAAGAACTGTATATCGTAGAGCGCACATTAAGGTCGGGTGTAGGTTAGAATTGAAGTTAGATATGGGTAGAAATCATTGTAACGGCAATTACTTCGCTGAAGACACGTTGGATGTGGCTGTTCTCGGCTCTTGGTGTAACGGTGCAAAAAAAAAAAAAAGAAAAATAAAACACGGACGGGAACGCAGAAAAGGAGTAAAAGGAGGGAAGCACCGACAGAGGCAGACTATAAACTTCTTTCGTGTTTCCGTCCGTTTGTTCCGCCATTACGCCGTGAACCAGTGTCAACTGGCGCAGCTTACGACTCTTCTGCTTTTAGCGGCACCTGTGGAAGAGACCTCGACTACATGCTTGCTTCTGCATGGTTTCTCAGTACGCCTAACAGAAATGTCGAACCGGGCGCGTAGCCAGAATTTTTTTTTCGGGAGGAGGGGGGGGGGGGTTGAGCCATATATATATAGTCTATATGTTCGTGCGTGCATTTGTATCGGCATGGTATAATATGCAAGCAAAATAGAAAAATTCGAGGAGAGGTACGAATGCCCCCCCCCCTCCCCCTACAACCCCTCTTGACTATAATGAAGGTGAAGCTTTCATTAGTATTCTAGCTGGTAAAACTAGAACGCTCAATCTTCTTCATGAGGGGAATATCCGCTTTAGGACGTCTACTCATGGCGTCGATAAGGACAATTGTAATTTTTACTAATTATCTATTAAACATCAGCTTCTGTGAGGTCACGAATAAGAAGGAGGCGTTCCACTTTACGTGTGGACGACCCTGTACATCGAATCAATAAAATCGGTGTGAATGCCACTGCCAGACCCTCAAATATTGCGGTCGGGTCTCTTTAAGATAGTTTTGTAGCTTTAAGCGTTTATTTGAATCCTCGTAAGACATCTGAAAGCTATGTCTCCTATCCTTCAAACGCCGCGTCCACCGACGCCCCACTCGGCTATTGCAGTCGTTTCGGTGTTACGTAAAGTCGTTAGCGAAAACTTGGCTAACTAGACACGATCCTTCTTTCGGCGCCGGCGTAATGACGCGAGAAAAAGGCCGAGAACAATAAAAGCAACACAAAAGCGTGATAGTGTCGTTCTGAAAAGGTAACGACGTCCATTGCTGACCCGTGTCCTCCCTTTGCGACATCATATCACCGCCAACAGGAATTTCGCAATTGACGTCCCCATAAGATCGTTGACCGCGCTTTCCCACAAGCGAAAAAAAAAAAAAAAACTTAAGTAGGCGTAGAAACTACTACGCCTACTTAAGTTAGAAACGCCCCGCCGCGGTGGTCTAGTGGCTAAGGTACTCGGCTGCTGACCCGCAGGGCGCGGGCTCAAATTCCGGCTGCGGCGGCTGCATTTCCGATGAAGGCGGAAATGTTGTAGGCCCGTGTGCTCAGATTTGGGTGCACGTTAAAGAACCCCAGGTGGTCTAAATTTCCGGAGCCCTCCACTACGGCGTCTCTCATAATCATATTGTGGTTTTGGGACGTTAAATCCCACATACCAACCAGTTCTGTTAGAATGTATTACGTGATTGTTTTCATCTTTAATCGTTTTTTTCCCTAAAGTGCACGCTTCTGTTAAGCTGCTTGGATACGCTGTCTCTGTGGGGACGTCGCCACGGGTCTGCAGCGATAAGCTTAACAGGTTTCGGATCTTTCCGTCGTATTCCCGGGCTCAGGGAAACTTGATATTGCAGATCATGACGCACAGAGCAGCAATTAGCTATTGTAGTCTGAACGTCATCCTAATCTCGCACGCCCTGGCACACAAGCTGTGAGCAACGGTATGTAGGCATTGTGCTTTGGGCGCCGCGAATGTGTATTAACGTGTGTTGCTCTTTTACAACGACCGTGCATAACAAAGTTTCGACCGGGCGGTATGAACAAACATAAATTGGGGCTCGCTGAAAGGCCGATACAATGACGGCATCATCATCGTCATCACTATCCCGATCGAATATATATATATATATATATATATATATATATATATATATATATATATATATATATATATATATATATATATATATATATATATATATATATATAAGGGAGAGAAGGTATACCTAAGGGCTCGTATTTCCGTGTTTTAACACACTATTAATGAGATATAACAGACAGTAATGCCAAGGAATGTACAGGGGAAGTTATTAGAACCAATGGAATGTAAATAAGAAGAAAGAAGAAAGAAAAGTGGATGAAAAAATTACCAGCTGTGAGCAGGAATCGAACATACGACCTTTCGAATAACGCGTTCGATGCTCTTTCATTTTTTCGTCCACTTTTCTTTCTTCTTTCTTCTTATTTACATTCGATTGGTTCTAATAACTTCCCCTGTACATTCCTTGGCATTACTGTCTGTTATATCTCATGTGTACATACATATATATATATATATATATATATATATATATATATATATATATATATATATATATATATATATATATATATATATATATATATATATATATATATATATATATATATATTCATATTCGATCGGCCAATTGCTTAAAGGAGCTGTTTCATTTTATTGTGCCCTAACTGATAAAAACATATTTCGTAGTTACTTACTTGACTCATTGTAATTTTACTACCATTATACGTTCACTACGCAAGCTAAGCAACTTAGAAAACACGGTTTGCCTAGCCTTATTGGATCTATGTTCTTATTTCTGCGTGACAGGTTTTCGTTCTAGTTTGATAGATTTTTGCACGCCTTCTTTGAACTAAGTGTCTCAATATCAAAACATAATCGCGGCGATTCGTTCGGGGAGATGATACGAGAGGGAAAGAGAAAGTTCTTTGACAAAATGGCAGTGCGCCTACTTAGCACGCCATTTTAGACGAGTATGAGCCCGTCTCTCATGTTTCCACTGTTTCCACTGCATACGCTCAAAGTTCTTAAGCTCATCTGCCCAACATTTAGACTCGAAGCTCGTCCGTTGGCGTGCGCCGTAGCCGTGATGACGATGTAGAGAGAGAGAGAAAACTTTATTTGCGCATAACGCGGAGCATTCCAAATGGTCGGGCCCCTATTCCAGGGCTCCGCTGGCCCTAGCCATCATCTCTACCCGTTGGACCAGCCAGCGCTGATCAACAATGGCCGAGCTGGACAGCAGGGCCTCCCATTGTTCCTCTGTGTTGTTCATGTTGTGGTGTTCTTCATTGTGATGCGTACACTCCCACGTGATGTGAAACAGAGTTGGTGTGGCCCCACACCACGGACTGGAGGTAGACTGGGGGTAGGGGATGCTGTGGGGTAGAATACATGCAGCCTGTGTAAGTTCGTGTATGTGTTTGTTTGGATTCTGCGTAATGCCACCGATTCCATTGCTGTAAGTTTCTTATGGTGCTGACGATTATGATCGCGGACAACGACTCTGTGATTCATTTCGTAAGACTGAAAACAACCAACAACCACCAGGTGAACGTGCAGATTCCTCGTCTTTGCCAATTTCAGCCTAGATCTTATAGAAAGCAGTATTAATGAAGGCAAGACGAAATTCACAACTCAGGACAACACACCACTTGTGCCCCCCAAAAAACATTGTATATAACAGTACAACGCTTTGTCGCTCATTCACATACGTGAATGTTTATATGTTGCAGGTGATTTACGGTAATAGTTGTACACGTGGTGGCAACGTCCTGTACACTTGCAGGACGTCGCCATTTTTTAACATAACCTTACCTAAACTGACCTATACCGAGTGATCCCTCGGCTTCTCCTACTCATTATTCATTCACTTCGTGGATATGTCGTGTTTTTTTTTTTGTTTCCCCTCGCACCCGTGCCTTCTGTTGTAATCCTGTAAGTTACCCGCGATGACCACCATATATTTTGCATACACCCCGCATGCCATGGCCATCTTCATTTCTTTTTCTTGATTTCGACTGAGATACCCTAAACTCCACTTTGCACACTGACCTATAGTGTATTCTCTTCAGGGTTACACCAATGCTTTTTTTTTCACGGGTCGCTGCCTGATCTTTAATATAAGTCGAACTATTTTCGTAACCCTCCTGGTTTCCGCGTACTATGTTTGTATATATGATTGAACTCAACGTCGCAAGATGGCCCAAGCGGCGCTGCTGTTGATGTTGACGTCAGCGGAGGTCCGTAAGTAACAGCGCGCATTCACGGGACAAAGACACTAATATGTATCCCGCAATAACTGCCCAATATGACGCGCGTTATGACGTAGTCCCCGTTCGTTTTTTCTCCTTAAAAGTTTGTCGCATATAATAGCCATTACGAAATCTGGCTCTTACGAAATTGAAGCCGAGAATGCGTCACGCAAATTGCGCATAGCCAGTGCGGAGAGATGGTGCCCCATTTAGCAATGTTGCTCCACCACGTATAGTTCTTTCACGCCGTCGCCGTAACTCCGGTCGAGGTGACGCACATTTGCGTCTGCGTGCCTTAACCGAGCGATGAGACTCCACGCGTTACGCCCTACGAGAAAGCTCCTTCAGTGGCGTGACGTCATGCGATGAGCTCCCGTGTTTCGTAAGAACCATGTCATCGCAGAACAAGGGACCGACTGATCGCGCAAACTGGCGTCAGCTGATGATCAACTTCCGGTAGAAGATTCTTATAAATACCTGTTGCTCTACATTTTTTTTTTATTTTTTGACGTAGGCTTTCCTGGACCGCTTCTGCCCACATTCGGTAACGGGTTACGATGAATATCTTCTGTGAAATTCAACTGCTGCATTTACCTGCATGCTACCAGCACTGTACCACTAGCTTTTGCTTGCAGGTGTAGCCTAGGTTGGGGCTCCTGTTGGCCGCTAGTATGACCAATTGTGAATAACGTGATCTCGCATATAAATTAGACTGTGGTTTACTCATAGATCTAAACGTGATGTTCTTTTATTGCGATAGCAATTATATGGACACTAGCGGCTGGATTTTGCCGCCGACTTCGGCGTCGATGTTGTCGTCATTCACCGTATATGTATACGTATGTATGCGTATAAAACCGCAAGAAAGAAAAATATTCCAGAAAAAGACTCCGGCGTGCGGAATCGAACCCCCGACTTCTGAATTGTGATTGTGAGGTGTTAGCCACTGAGACACGAAGGAGCACCTCCTTCAACGTTCAAACGGCAAGCTATTTATAGCCATCATTTCTCGCTGTCGATGGGCATCTCGGGGGAACAACCATGGCCACCTGGATCGGGCATGCATGGCGGTAATTCACCGGCCCTTCCATTCGGCGCTCCCCATTAAAAAAATGTTATTGGAGAAGTTGCGCCGCGAGCCGCGCTGCGGCGCTCTTCTCCTACTCCCCTGTGACAATGCAGACTGCGCCGCGCCGTAGACATGCTTAGAGAAATGCACATTAGACGTCGTTCACGTGGTAACTGGAATAAAGGAACGCTAATATGTGCTCTTATTCGACCCTGACACAGTGAGTGTTGTTTTCTGTAGCATGCTATGATCGAGACAGAGCCAAGCAGCGCGAGGCTTCACACCATCACATTGCTGGAAAACTAAACCGCCGTGCTGGTAATGCTACAGTCGTATACACCTACACGATGATCGGCGAAATTTTGTTGTGAGCTCGACACTTAGCGTTTCTAAGTTCGCACGGTATGACAGTGTTGTGAATGCGACATTATTATCTAAGCACGCCGAATGTAGGCGAATATGAACGTGAAAACGATGGGCGATGCTAGTCACCTGTGAAAGGGCGCCAGGGATCGGTCACCTCATCACCAAAGTACTTTCTTTCGCTTATGTGAATCTTGTCGTTTTAAAGCGCGACGTCGTTAAAGAGCTTGTTTCGCAGAAATTATGTCGTTGGTGTCTGAGAGTGAGCGGAAAAGCTGCGTTGGCCGTGAGCGAAAATTCGAGGTGGGTGCAATGAACGTGATGTTTGCACTTCAGCCTTCCTTATGGTAGAGTGAGAGCTTCCACGAGAAGTGAGAGTTCGTGCTAGCGATTGGGGAGGCGATTGTGTCTGCGTTCTTCCGTGCGTGAGTGCGTGTGTGGGGGGGGGGGGGGGTCTAGTGCGTGCGCGCCATGTGTGTGTGTGCTCTTCGGTGCGTGTATGTGCGCGCTTATGTGTGTGTTCTTTTGTGCGTGCGAATGCGTGTCTGTGTGCGCTCTTTCGTGAGTGAGTATATGCGAATGTGTGTGTGAGCGCGCTCGTCTGTCGCTGTGCGCGCGTGTTCGTTTGCGCATGTTTTGTGTCACTGCGTGTTTCCACGCGTGAAAAGGAACCCGCCTTTTACGTGTACCTCAAACGTTAAGCGTCGTGTGTGAATATGCAAATGAACGCTGGTCGCGCTCAGCCATCACTTCCCACAGAGTTACGAGACGCGTGCAAAACCAGACTGTTTCGCGTAGGAGCACATTTGCAGAGAGCTCCGCTCCCGTAGCTGTCCCTTTATTGCCGAAAAAAAGTTGTCTGCGAGTAAAGCAGGTAAGCTAGCGCATTGAAGGCCTCAGTACCCCAAGATATCTCCGCCAACATCCATAATGCAGCTCATCTATTTTTCCAATCGTTTCCCTCTTCCAGAAGCGGTCAATGAAAAATTTTAATAATTCAATCAGGTGACTTCGCTCTGCTGCGAACTTTCTATATCTCATATGCTGCACAAGAGGGCACCAAAACGTTCTTGAAAACTGGCTCACGGATGTGTTCGCTTCGGTCACTATCATCGCGACAGCCGCTGGGGCATGAAGAAAAAGAATTATTATAGCGGCAGCGACCACCAATTCTTCTTTTTATATTATTTGACGAGGCGGTTGGGAGGCGAGGAAAGATAAGGTGCTCAGCTAACCAGTGGTCTGCGGTTTCTATAAAGCGACATCTTCAAGCTCCGCAAACGACCCCGCATAGACAGCAAAGGAAAGGAGAGGCAGTAGGCGCGCGCCACCATGCGGCGAACGGAGCGATCACGTCCCCTTTTGCAATTACGCCTCCTCCGTCCGAATGAGACGGCCGGAGGAACACCACCGCGTGCGCCCGATCCATGCGGCCGGGGAACTACTATCGTGTTGTGGGCATTACTAGCGAGATGGCGCAATGAGCGCGCGTCGCCAGATTGTGATGACGCGGCGGCGCGCGCTCTCATCTACCATGCATACTTCGCCCCGCGGAGAGAAGCTCTTGCGAGCACCTGCTTATCTCGCGGTGGAGCAGTCAGACGCTTTGGGCTTTCACCGGAACGACACTGTTGTAGTTACCGGGCGCACAATGGTCACTGCACTCGTAGCACAGTGTCCGTTTGCGAAAAGGGTGTGCTTTTCAGATACAGGGAAATAACAACTGAGATGTTTATTCGCGTTCATCTGTACCTGTGAGTACTTTTCGCGCGTCGTTTGTGCGTGAGAAACGCGGGACAACTTTCGATCTGCTTGCCAGTCTTCGCGTGACCTTCCAATTTGTTGCTATCGCATTCATTGCTTCGTCTTTGCGGCAAAGCTGTGACTTTTATTGAAGTGTAACGATCTCTTCGGAGGAAAGGGGGAGGAGGTACTTTGACTCAACCCCTCCATCCCCCCTCCCCCAGGCTACGGCACTGGTAGCGTCCTATGGTAAAATAACGTCGTAACGTCTAGAGCGCAGTCCTGTTACATTGGCCTAGCAAGAAAATAAATTCATGTCTGAATCACTGCTCCAGCCTGGGCACTGCCCCGCCGCGGTGGTCTAGTGGCTAAGGTACTCGGCTGCTGACCCGCACGTCGCGGGTTCGAATCCCGGCTGCGGCGGCTGCATTTCCGATGGAGGCGGAAATGTTGTAGGCCCGTGTGCTCAGATTTGGGTGCACGTTAAAGAACCCCAGGTGGTCGAAATTCCCGGAGCCCTCCACTACGGCGTCTCTCATCATCATATGGTGGTTTTGCGACGTTAAACCCCACATATCAATCAATCAACCAGCCTGGGCACTGTCAGTGGAGAGTCGACAGCTGTCTTCCCTGCCGATAGGGAACAGTTGCCGTACCCGTCGATTTATGAAAGAAATCGGTGATCGGGTTGCAGAATTTACGTTATGATCAAGGCACGTTAAAGTATTGTCGTTAGCTGGGGGTGCACTGTAAGCCCGACATGTCGAAATCGCGTTGATTAGCCCGCGCCGTCAAGCAACTCTGCAACAAACCAAGAACGGATGAGAGCAATCACCGCTCGCCGTGTTCCTGTTGCACTCTTCTGGCTATTACCCGAGCGGCGTAGTTAAACTAACCAGGGGTGATGGCGTGCGCGGTGGGAGTGGAAAATCGATGGCCAACGTCCGTAGTTTTTTTTGCAATTAGGTGCTCGCATTGGCCCAGGCGAACGAAGGGCAGGAAAGTGCATGCCGTGGTGGGAGACGTGTTATATGGGAGCGACGCGGATTGGCAGAAGGAAAACACCGTTGTTGCACAAAGAAGCTTCTTTATTGGTAACTGTAAAACAAGTGGTCAGTGACGTCACCCACGACATATCGATATCCCGCACGCTCATGTTGTACGCATAGTAGCCGCTGTTGTGACAAACAGGTCGATTGTACGCTTGCGATTGCCAGAGTGGTGCTTGCGATTACTTCTATTTTTGTTTGGGTATTGGCAAACGTAAATATAAATAAATTCATGATAGATTCACTACTACCTAACACAATGCACATATTTCGTTTAATTTCTGGTGCATGCGACCCTCCGCTTTACAGCGTAGCGGCCGAGATGTTGCGTTACTGAACACGGCGACGCGGGTTCGAATCCAGGTTGCGGCAGACTCGTTTCGACGAGGGTGAGATCGAAGAACGCCCGTCTATGCTTACATTTCGTTGAGCATGTTCAGAAACATCAGGCGCTCAAAATGAATTGGTGGTCCCACCACTACGGCATCCGTCGTGGTCACGTTTGCTTAAACTATTATTTAATTAATTTCGAACTTCCTCCCTCTTCCTTCTTTTTGGACGCCTTGGTCGTCGACGCGCGGGCAGCCCTCAATTTTTTGGGTGGCCTCAGGCTGCTTAGTGCCAACACGTTTTGGCGTGGAGCTTCGCGTTGGTTAGCGCGCGCGTAGTGAACTCCCGGCGACGTTAAGCTTCGAAAGCGGGGTGCATTAGGTCGCGATGAACTTTGTTCCATATTTGGGCATCGACCAAGCGTGGAGGGCACGCCGTGGCCTAAAAGCTTCGCGAAGCGCAGCTCTTTCCGACATTGCGTAAGCCATGTCGAACCGATTAAAAGGAAGTTAATATTGTTTAACCGCGAACGATGTTACTGGATTAACAGTTTTTCGTGGACTTTTTTTTTCAACTGTTCCGCCTGTCTCGTAGTTTTAAACATTCCCTTCGACACATGCGCGTGTAAATAGGTTGCGCAAAATGTGACTTGTTGCATAAGCGGTGGCGTCAGATGAACCTAACGTTAAAGCATCGTGGCAGCCGAGTGCCCGAGGCAGGACCGTGCGCAGTAAAGCGTTATAGACGTATGTATGTATTGTAATGTTAGTAACCACGTTGTTCAGGAGCACGTATGCGTTGACAAAAGGTGGTACGAACTTCGTTTTGAAGCGAGCAGCTCTGTTTATTTCTGTTTTTTTTTTTGTCCGTTGTCGGCGTGATGGGTGTCTTTGAAATGCGATGCAGTATATTGCCGTGAGGTGGTGGTTACTTTTGCGCAACAGAGTTCATTCATCCGTGGGTGCTGCCAAGTACGACAGAGGTTAATTTCTGTACAAGTGCATAGAACGGCATACTTAAACGTTGTTTGCAAGTTTTGCGACATGTAAGATATGTTCAAGCCCATATATATTCGACTAAAAGAACACTTGATTTTGAATCAGCGTGACAACTGCCACTTAGTCAAGTGTACAGGGGAAGAAAAAACTAGAATGTACAGTAACCTAAATCTTGAAGTAGTTTGCGGTAGTGACAGTTCTTTCTTTTTGTGTGTTCGCCATATGACTTAATTTGGTTTCAAGAGAGTAAGGGCAAGTACATTCGCACAAAGTACGCAATGCAATTTTTCGCATTTTCGTTCGATTATGTGGTGCTGACACACAGAAAAGTGGCTGCTACGCAATCTAGTTTAAGGTTTGGGCAGCTGTGCGTGCCGAGGGGAACAGCTTCGCAGTTGAACGTTGCAGGAACATCAGTACACGCTAGTAGCGAACCGATCTCGTCACAGCGATTTACTTGAGATCGGTACATAGGAGTGACGAGTGCAATATGGGTATTCCAGAGTCATGGGAGCCATATAACCTTTGGTCGTGGGGCAATTTGCTCACTCTAGTGTCGTCTGGGCGGGATGGTTGCTATAGAGTTGTGGCTGCAAAGTGGTTTTTATTTGAGTCATGGGAACAACGTGGTTACTTCAGAACCATATCCGAAACGTGAACCAGTCAGACTCATTGATGAAAAGTGACTACTCCTCAGTAAGGTGAGCAAGGTGATCGCTTTGGACTCATGGGTGCAACACGTTTACTCCAGTGTCATGGGGGCGAGATGGTTACTCCGTTGTCATGTGCGCAAAGTGATTACTCCGACATCAGGGGGGCAAGGTGGTTATACTAAAGCCATGTGCGAAAGGTGGTTACTTGCGAGTCGTGGGTGAAGCGTGATTAGCTTACAACCATGGGGGCAAGGTGGTTACTCTAGTGTCATGAGGGCGATATGATTACTCTCCATCGTGGGCACAAGGTCTTTACTCCACAGTCATTGGGGGGAGTAATTACTCCCGAACCATGTGTGAAAGGTGGATACTTCAGTCATGCTTTATGTATACTTCAGTCATACTCATACTCTATGGTAATGTGAACATGGGGGTCACTAAAGGCTCATGGGTGCAAGATGGTTGCTCCGGCGTCGTGGAGGCGAGATGATTGCTCTGGAGTGAGCGTTAGTTGCTCTGGAGTCATGTGCGCTGGTTGATTACTCTGGAGTCATGAGAGTAAGGTGGCTACTCCGCAATCAGGGCGTGTCGGGTAAGAGTAACCTTTTGTATTGGTCTTGAAAGCCCACCTGTACTATCAACACTTGACATTACACATCGTCATCGTTGAGGACTCTGTTCACTACGGAATCGGGTAATGAAAAATAAATGTTACCAAGGCATCTTCCCTGAAAGATGCACACACGTTCAAACGACGTACACAGTTTCTTCAATAAAGTGAGTATGGCTACTCGCTTGCACAGGTGAGCAATGTGATTAGTTTCTTTACAGATATATTTTTTTCGTCATGTCATGGGCACCGCCAAGTTGAGAAAGGTGGTGAGGACTGATGATAGTCGACGGCTCAACGGAAAGGGATGAACAGGAGGGGCAGCATAAAATTGGGGCGGTAAGATTCAGTCTAAAAAAGGATTTTTCATTTATGCTCCCTGACACAATTGTAGTGCCTGTGGTAGAAGCTGCCGTGGTGCCAACTGTTATCGTGTTGTGACGACTGTAAGTGCTGTATGAGCGCATACTCAAAAAATAAACATTTTATAAACGACTCTAATGCATTTAGTTCCGCTTCCAGGTTATCCTGAATGTGTAACGCCTTCTCGATCCAGGTTTTGTAAAACTAAACTTGAGCACTGGATAATTTTAAAGCAGGAACTTCGCTTACACTTAAAACTACTGCATTGTTCTGTTTTCCGAGTGATTATGAATATAAGGTGTGTCTTTTCGTCGTTAACACGTCATAGCCGTCCTGATTGTTTTTTTTTTCTACTGATGTTGAAATTTACACTGACGGTGGAACTTCGCCAATAAGCATGCCGTTACTGTTGCTCAGCTAGAGCTGCCCATTGAGCAAACTATCACATGACACACAGTATACGTAACGTGAGCAAACCATATTTTCACTAAGTTGATTTAAAACTGGTTCCGTATTTAAAGCGTGCAGAGTTCAGTGGTTATTGTTGCCGGTCGCGCTACAGAAGTAGGCGCCTGCTTTCTCCTGTGCGCAGATAAACTCTTACTAAATATGAAACAGTCTTGTTTTTTTTTAACACGGACCGAATTGGGAAGGCTGCTGCTTAGATAGGATGCTTGTTACGATTGAGTTTCTAATTCTCATGTTTATCAATGACACGACAACTAAACAAGCGGGCCAACAATGCGCCGACTCTTCAGCCAGTTTGTTTCTTCTGTGCTAATATTTGTGACGTTTCGGCTGGAAAGTAAGGCGACTGTAATAAAATGTATATGCAGGTATCCTTCACTCACCGAGGCGAGGGGGAATAGAAATCTCGTTGTAGACGGCCACTTTCTTTCGACGAGGAGTGAGCTGAACGCTCCTTCCACTGAGTTCGACGACCGTCGTGGCAGGGCCAAAGGGTTTGTTGACAAAAAGAGGATGTCCTCTGAGCACAGTGGGTTACACAGTAAAGTGTTTTACTCTTTGCGCTGAACGGACCAGCGCTGAAATGGTCGCGCAGAGTTTGCTTGCGAGAGGGAGAAGAGGAGCTTGTTTATCCGTGAGGAGCGGAGCAGCAGCGCACGGACATCGAGCGGCGAAGCGCTCTCACAGGGTGAATGCCGGCGCGCTCAATGAGCAGGAAAGCCGAAGGTCCGCGGGCTGCGCCCGGCGGCGGCGGGATCTCTAGTTTCAGCAACTACCGCCAGGGTGTGGACGGGGCGCCACTGCTCGTCTCGGGAGAAAAAAACATCCCGTCCTCCCCTTTCTCGCGAGGTTCCTTTTTTTTTTACTCCCTTTCGCTCGGGTGTTTCGCTCGCGCTTGTTTTACTCCATTTCGGTGCGAAGCCCGGGAATCGGACTTGCTGCGTTGTCGAAACGTGGTGCGTGGTAGCGTACGATGAGAAATAATTATAATGCAAGCTCTCTGGCGTAGGTGTGCACCCAGATTGGGGGGCACGTTAGAGAGTTCCAGGTGGTCGAAATTTCCGGAGCCCTTCACTATGACGTCCCTCATAATCATATGGTTGTTTTGGGACGTTAAATACCCCATATCATATCATATCATCTGGTGTAGGCGCTTGGTTTGTCTCGGCGGAAGAATGACGTGGAGAGAGGGACAGCACTAAGAAAAGTCGCTAGCTTCAGAGCCGGCTGGACAGTCACGTCGTCAATGAAAGACCGAATGGGCATTAAAACGTAGGGCGAACTTTTAATTTCAGTATTAACAATAGACCAAAAGTTGGAGAACTTGTTCCATTCGTATAAGTTTTACCGAGCCAGACAGATCTGTGTCTAATATGTTAACGTTGACTTCATTTTTTCCTGTAATAATAAACTATTAATCTTAATAATAACAACATTAGAGTTCTTAGAAAACACTATATCAATCTAAACCAATTAATCATTTCACTTTAAGTGTCCCATCAAGCGGATTACGTAAGTTGTTCGGCCGTGGTTACGTTGTACTGACAGACCACCTACATTGCGGTTTCGCACGTACTTTTTAACGTGTGTTTCAACTTATTTACTTTTATAAGTCAGCTGTTATGGCAGGGCTATGCTTTATGTTGATTCAGTCAATAATACTTTATGTACGTTACGCTTTTTGCGGATGTGTAAAATCGACCAGCACTGCGCATACCTCACAGATGCCGCGTGATTGTACATGTAACAATGGCGCTCTTCCAACCACTCAATATCGAATCAATTTTCGCGCGCATCTACTACATCGCCAATTAAAGCATACGACAGCATGGTTTACACTGCGCAGAGCGTTATAAAGGGAAACGGCCAATCTATTTCCAGCCACCGCGTTACGTAAGGGTCTCACGCCCACTTCTAATAAAGGAAAGCAGCGCAAATTCTTTGCAGTCTCTTCTAAGAGGCGCGACCATTGTAAAGGACAGCGTCGGTGTAGTCGAGAGGACGTGGTAAGTTTACCAGGAGATGTTTATAAAAAAAAAAACATGTTCTCGTATTCTTTTTATAGAAGCTCAATAATAGAAAGAATTGAGACGTCGAAAATAGCTCTCCCTATTTTTTGCTTGCTCTGTTTCCTTTCTGTTTGCCAGGATAGGGTAATAATATAATCCTTACGTCGTGGGGTCCCGCACGGAAAGACTATAGAAATAAAATAGGCGAGATGAAGACAGCAACGTGTCCTTGAGGGCACGTGCTTGTACTGCGTCGATGGTATTTTGGCTCGAAGCGGAACGTGACCACTTCGCAGAGGGCAATGAAGAGAAAGGGAAGTCAGCTGTCCTGCAGAGAGCTTGCACGTGACGTCATGATCGGAGCTCCATGACGTACTGGTTTATCAACATGGCAGCCTTGATCTCGTAGGGGCAGCATAATCACATCGCGCTTGGTCTACTGAATACGATAAGGATGTGGCTTGAATTTCAGGCGCCCCTGTCCATCAATACCGAAATCACTTCCAAGTGATATAAAGATAACATTAACGCGTGTCGTCACAAACCTTGCCTATGTCATTCGGTTCACCAACATGGGAGTTTCAGTGAGGCCAGTTCAAGCAATCTATAGGTGGTTTGATCCCCGAGTGACAATGTTCTCAATCTTTTAAACACTTCCGGTCGGGCTCTTGTACTTCTGGTTTTTCGAGTATTTAGAAAGTTTTGTTTAAAAGTAAAACTTACGAGTCGTATGGTTATGGTTGAGGGTTAAAGTTGTATGGTGGTTTAGTGTCGGCCGCTGCAGTTCCACTTGGATGAAGGCAAATGGGAAACGCCTGTGTACTGTGCGATGTTAGCGCATGTTAAAGAACGCCAGACTGCTGGAATTTTCGGAGCCCTCCACAGGGGCGTCGCTCATAATGTGCCGTGGTTTTGGGACGTTAAACCGCAGATAATAAAAAGTTGTGTAGGATGCACGTGACGTGTTATCCGAGCATAACTTTACTGAAGCGGCCCAGTTTGGTGTCGCGATGACAAGTTAAGAATAATCAAATCTGTTCACAGAAAAAAAGGGACGGCTCTATTGTGAGCTGTAATTGTTGGGGCACTTGATAGAGCCGTGCTTGGCAAGTCGAAATATGAGTTCATGCGCAAGCAAGACGTTAGTGTTGTGTATCGCAGAGTTAAAAAATGATTGATTGATATGTGGGGTTTAACGTCCCAAAACCACTATATGATTATGAGAGACGCCGTAGTGGAGGGCTCCGGAAATTTAGACCACCTGGGGTTCTTTAACGTGCACCCAAATCTGAGCACACGGGCCTACAACAAGAGTTAAAAAAAATTCGGACACGGGTGACCGGTAATTAAGCATGCTTTTTACAACCGGCGTTCATGCTTTATCGCTGTTGCGTTCCTGTAGGTTTGTTCAAACATGCTGGCAGATTGGTATTAAAAATAGAGTGGTTAGAGATAGCCGAACGAAAAAAAAAGAAAACGGAGGTTGGGAGTGAAGTAAGGCTGGTATATGACCCGCAGTAATAACAAAAGAGTAGGCTTGCAAGTGCAGGTAGTGGGTCTTTACGAGAAATACAAAGACGAAGATAAAGCAGACACTATGAAACGTGAGGAACCGGGAACGATGTATTACATACCTTTGCAGCGATTCCTCGGGGGTCGGGGGGGGGGGGGGGGGAGTGACGAATAGTCAGTGAAGACAGACGCGGAGAGTAATAAGATTTCGGCAATAAATGAATAAGGGTGTTGGAGTAAGCAGTCATCAAAATGTGATTTCATTTAACGGTTCACTGACTAGCTGACTTTTGCATCATTATTGTATGCAGTCGTTATTGTATTCTTCATTATTGGTCGTTTTGAATTTACGTCTTTCTACTCGCTGGAAACTTCTTAAACAAAACTTTGTTTAATTGTACCTGATTCCAATCTTTTGCTCTAGCTTAATTCTTTTGGACATATCAATGACCCAAGGGAAGAAAATCAGTAAAGGAGGTATGGTAGGGCAAATCCCCCAAAAAATCAAATTCGCAATTTCGACCGTAGAAAATCTACTGTACTATGAGGGGAAAAAAAAAAAACCTGTGTAAGCCCGACGTCGAGCGGCCACTCCAAGCAGTTTAAATGCCGTGCCGAAGTTCGCTGCGCACCCTCTGTCGTAAGCAGTATGTGCACGTAAAACTTCGTGTTTCTCAAATTGTGTTTCTGTAAATTTTCAACTTCAATGTACATTTCCTTAAAAAGTTTATAATCGAATTTGGTGAAACTTCGGATGCGTGAAATAGAACAAGTTACAAACAATCTGAACCAAAAGGATTTCTGATTTTATAAAAAGGAAAACTGTAAAAATGCACAATACGCACCCTTCGTGGCAATGTTCAAGCAGTAAATTTATAGTTTTTAGAAAAAATTCTTGAAAGATGTAATATTTTTTTAGTTCAGATGTAACCTATGAGTCTCTACAAGAACACGGCTGAATATGCTTACATTTATTTCAGCAGTTGCAGAGGAAAAGTTCATTAAATAAGTGAGCCCTCTTTAAAATTTGGGAGTGGGCCATAGGAAGAATAAGCAACCTAGGCATAGAAAAAGGGTGTCACTTGATACTCAGTGGCATTTTTTGAGAGCACCTAAAATTTTATGGGAATAATTGCAGCCGTTTCAAGGTATTACTCTAAAACTGACATATTCCATTTACCCTACCATACCCCCCTTACGATGACACGAAAGAGTGTCACTTGCAACTAGATTTTGCTTGAAGAAAGGCTTCTTTCTATACATTGCAGACTTGCGCAGTTGTGTCTGCACAGAACGATCATGTGCAATCACATGTTCTTGATATCACGCATTCAAAAAATTGTGCTTCTCCCGGCTCCAAGGGCTTCGAGCCATCACCTGAGGCACCGCCTTCATCATCGATGTAGGGTGGGACGGGACACGGGTAAATCCGCTCTTCCCTTCGCCTTGATATAAACTGCCGGACTGCAGATAAAGTTTATTCAGTCATTCGGTTCTTTCCAGGGTAACAGATGTGCCATGGATACAAACATCTCGTTTCGCATCGATAAAGCGGGCCTCCTATAGTACCACAGTATTTTTGCGCCATCCGAGTAAGCGAGTACTTGTAAGATCTAGCCCACACGTACCTATGCACTGTGAATTCAAATGCATAAGTTTATGAGCGCTGATCTCACTTATGGTCGAAATATCGCGTTCCCCCGCTCTGTCATCAATGCAGCGTCCACTCCGGCCGATTTGCACTTTGCTGTATATGTGTGTGGAATTTCGTATTCTATGTGGATGAGAAGATTCTTTGAGGAATGTTGAGTATTTGTACGTTTTTTATGGAATAATGAATAGTTTTTACTCGCGATGTGAAGATAACACTTATCAGCCTGCCTGTAAGGCACCATAATGTTCTTTTCAATCGATGGCCCTCCGTATGCCAGTGCACCGATCCGTAAGTTAGTGCATCAATCTATCTCTTTATCCGTGGGTTTTCCTATCAGCCCGTCTGTACATCCATCCATACAATGGTCTGTTGTTTATTCCATAGGAGAGCTCATCTACCAGCCACTTAGTCTGTCCATTCATCCATCCATACACTGTCGCGTGAACCAGTTAGCCCCTTTGCCGATTGGTTAGTCCTTTTTTCTGTCCATCCGTAGCTTCATTGTTTTATTAGATTAATTGCATCCATCCGTGCCAT
The DNA here is from genome assembly GCF_043290135.1 of Rhipicephalus microplus. Lineage (NCBI taxonomy): Eukaryota > Metazoa > Arthropoda > Arachnida > Ixodida > Ixodidae > Rhipicephalus > Rhipicephalus microplus. Next base: position 28,868,252 of record NC_134709.1, on the reverse strand, counting down.
CGTCCGTTATTCACTTAGCACATTCGTACATCGATTATTCATCCCACATGTGAGGCATAAGGCGCCACCAATATGACACCACACGCCCCCAAAGAGGTAGTCCGTACACTCTAAAAAAAAAATAAAAGGGAGCGAGAATGGAGAAACGGGCTCCGTTCCTCCTTCGGCGCAGCGACTTCCTCCCTTTCGGGCGCTTTACCCGTCGCGCCCTCTCGCGGCAAGGACCAAAGGAGCAACGTTCCTCTTTCAGCGTTCAAGTTTCTCGTCAATCACGGGGGTCTTGCTCGCGCGCATGCGCACGCCAAGCCTATAGCCGGCCGCGGCCAGTCGCGAGCGATTGCTCTTACCTAAGATTGTCGTAAGCAATGCAGGAGTGACGTTTTCTTTTGTTTTATTAGTGTAAAGTAAAAGCTAGTTATGTTCATATGCCCATCAATTCATCCATCATCAACATCGTCATCATGACTACTATATTCAGCCGTCTTTATGTCCCCTGCAGAACGAAGGCCTCCTCCAATGTTTTCTAGTTTGCGCTGTTCTCCCGTTAGCCGCTGTAGCTCATAGCCCAGTAGAGCGTTGTGACACCTCACTGAATCAAGGGAAACAGAGACGCGCTGCAATGGAAGACTTCGCGCGAGACCCGTAAGCACGCGTCGCCGTCTCCCTCGACAACGGAGCTGCGTGATCGCTCGGGATGAGGGTCGAACAACGGGTTATATAAAGGTTACGCCCCCAGTGATCGAGACACGTGCGCCTCTCGTCGGTCGTGGCTGCATGCGCTAGCATCTTCCTTCCACCCCTCCTCCACCGTCGAGGCTTTGCACGGCCTCTGTCGCTCACGTGTACGCCGAGCACTTTTCGACCTACGCCGACTACGAGGTGCGTGTTGACCAACGCCTCCTAGATTTCCCGTGCCTGCCGGATTATCGGTGGTCACTTGGGAAGCGGCGCTTGTCGGAACTATGGTGGTGGCGCCACTCAAGTAGGGGGGTGTCTTCAAATAGGTTTTTACGTTTTCGGATTTTATATGCAACAAAAATAACGTAAAACAGTTTTTAAAAGTTGAAACTTAATTATTATTAACCCTATGTAAGTGACGCCGTCATTCAACAAACAACTTTTTTTAATACAAGGCATCCTCTGAAATTAGTGACAAACGTTAAAATTGCCGATCTCCAAGGCCAAGTACCCTTACCCCCTACGTAGGCAGCGCCGCCATAGATGACCAGCTTTCGCGTTCATCCGACAGGCACTGAAAATGTAGGAGGCGTTGGTTGGACATACAATACGTAGCCGCCCGAGTGTGACTATACCGTGTCGGACTAGTGCGTATAGACATGGTGGTACACACGCGTGGGGTTTCGGGTTTAGAAACGGTCACTCGGGCACGAAACACTTGGGTCTCGAGACGCGTTGCGCGTACACCGCGTTGTGGGTAGGAATATTTGTACGGCTGCAGCTGTAGCGTAAGCGTAAAGTACTCTCTTGCGTATGATATCGTTCTCTCTTTTTCTCCAAACAAAGAGTGTCGGGGATAACTAGCCGTTCAAGGCATAAAAGTCTTCTATGGCATAGAAGACTTTGTCTTCTATGGCATAGAAGATAAAGTCTTCTATGGTATAAGACTTTGCCGCTGTTCACCAAAGCGCTTGTTCATTAAAAAAAGCCCTTGGAAGGACATGTTCTTTACTTCTTCCCGTCCCGTTGTAATCTATATAACAGTGAATGCAGCAGTTGAATTCGGACAGTGACATTCATCGCACTCAGTCGCAAAACGAAAGTGAAAAAGCCCTAAGGAGACATATTTTGCAAGCACATAATGAGACATGATAAACAGCGGTGTCACGTGGTAAAAAGTTTTTTCTCAGACAGCTACATGGGACAATCACTCGTGAAGAAGATTTCGTAAATATTTATTGTGAAACCTCGGTGATGCGTTCACGTCTCGTACGTGTTCCGGGGTGATACTAATTTTCCCGTGGTCTCAGTCAAGGCCTATTGGCATGCAATCCAGTTGATCACGGTCGATGCGAACTGATTTGTGCAGTACGCTACCCGCGCTGTCATGGAAGACGCGGTGATCATACGCGCGCGCAGGAATCCAAGTGCGAACATGCGCGCCTTCGCCACAAGTTGATGCGTGAGCAGCATGTCGCAGCCTCCGAGATTATGCGAAGGGATCTAGGAGGCCATAATGATTCTTCGTGTGCATTCGCGGTTAAATTACAGATGCGGTTGGCATTGTCTTTTAGGGAGCCTCCGTGTGCGCGCCGGGAAGCGCGCGCACATGATGGCGCAATTTCCAATACCATCTCGCCAGCTTCTTGATTAGAAGACTGTATTATTCGAGCCCTTTTTTTAGTAGTAGTAATTTTATTTCATTTCTTTAAATGCATGATTTTTTCCCCATTTCTTGAATACAGAAGCAACGTTTCATACACCTGACAAAGGCCTCTGCACCTGTAGTTCGTCGCAAATACATATATTTTTCAGATACAACAAACAAACAAAACTTTGACGTGTCATGTACCACATACGCGCTGACGAAAATGTAGTAATAAAAAAAGCAAAACATAATAGACCTATATTAGTACGGATACGCAAGTCCTGCACATAAAAAAGAGATAAAAATATACAGAAACAAAAGTGGGAACATTGTATACCACAATGAAACGACACACTTTACCAACACTAGCGATTATGTCGCTGCCTAATTATAGGTACTTTTTTACCGAATATAGATTAGTGATAATAAGTTCCTTCTTTTGTATCAAAGTTTTTTATATGTCCCTAGACTGACGTCAAACCTCAGCATATTTTCCTGCTTTTCTTTGTAACTTTTGAGTGTCGGCGCTTACTCCATCGCTTTATGCACGATTGCAAACCGGATATTTACATTCTGGTTAACCTTTCCGACTTCCGTGTATAATGTATCTCTCACCGCCGTCTTTCCTAAAATGGAAGCCCGAGAAAGCGGGCCACCCTTTTTTTCCAGCCGCGTCCTTATGTTATGCACCGGCATTCATTCTCGCGCCTCCTGAGACTTCGGATAGCGTTCTTTGAACATTGTACCTAAATTCGGGAGAAAAAAAACAGAGCTTCTATTCTTTTTCTCGAATCGCGTCTGGCTAAAACCTAAATCCGGAAATTCATGCCAGCGTACGCGAATGGGGTGGGGTTGCGACTGAGGTGCGAGGAAATGCACATCGGCCACGCCTTCATGGTCCGAAGAGTAAGAGGAAAAGACAAACGTTTACCCATCCCGAGGTCGTTTATCATGTCCTCGTACGCCTTTTTGGGTAGAAACGCTAACTATAACCGAGGCATAAACAAAGGGTCATCTGGTGATGGGGGACTGTGAAGCACACCTGAATCGGTGCCGAAAAGTGTGGGAGCCGGCACGCGTGGGCGGCGCCCATGAGAGTGGAAAGCGGGAGAGGGGAAAATGAAAGCGGGATTTAGGGAAAGTGGGGCATAAGAGATGCGACAACAGGTTTCATCACGCCTAGGGGAATGGAAAGGTTGGTAGGGATGATGAAACGCGTCGTGGCACCCACCATCCTGGCGCAGCGAATGCGTGAGCCAGACGTTGGGAAGATTTGACTTAGGGAGTCTGGCGAGGAAACGTTTTTGGGGAACGGGACTCCGGCAGCTCCGTAGCACTCGGAACAGTGTGACAGAAAAGAGGGAAATAGATGGTATTTGGTTTGTTGACGGCACTGGGTATGTTAAGGAGGAAAGCACAGCGTCGTCATAGTGGAGGCGTTCGAGTGACGAAAAATGACTAAGAAGTTCTGTTGCGGGAAGCTTGGATACAGGGTGAGTGGTACGTGTCACCTGACTCGCGCTCTCCGCGTAACGGGAATAACAGTGATTTTTGTTTTTCGTTTACGTGTCATAGCTGCGTCAGATAACTAACATCGGGATGCGTTCAGACATTTGGTTTTGCGATAGTACGGAAACTGCGGCACTGCGAAATTTTATCTTTAGGGAAAAGTCACTTAGACTGATTGCTATTGGGTAAGAATCGGGAGAGGAACGTTGCCAGTCAATCTGAAACATTTTGCGTGAGATAGAGCAATACAAATTGGTTAAGGAAGCACTGAAAGAGCATGTGAAAGTAATGTCTAGTACGACAAAAGAAGCAACAACATGTGCTCATGCAGGAAGAGAAACAAGGGTTCAGAAGCGCGAAACGGACTTTGGGAATATGGGAAGTGACGAAACGTGTCGTGACAAATGAGGTTCACGCAGCGGGCTGTCCCTGTTTTCCCAAGTCTGAAGGGTTCTGTTCTCGCGGAGCAAGCAAGCAGTTCCCGTGATTGAAGGAACGAAAAGTTATAAAAACTGCGAGATAAGCACGTAAAAGTATCTAAAAGAACCAATCAGGACAAAAAAAAAAGAAAGAGCAGAGTAGCTCAGTGACCACATGCAGAAGGCAAGAAAGGAAAGGAACACGGAAGTTCCAAGAAAGTAAACATGTCGGTGGGAAACGCACCGCTATTTCCCTTTTTTCCCTTTTAGTTCTGTCTATTCCTCTAGAAAAATTCAGTGAAAACGAGCTAATGAGAAAAGAAAACATAGCAAAGAAAAAAAAACAGCCCGAACCTGATTCAGGGGATCAGTTAGCGCTAACTATAAAGCGACTCCGAGTAGTATAGTAAAAATGAAAAAAAAACTCTCCAGAGATGTAAGCCCGCGCGCGGAAGAAAGAAAAGGGCTCGAAGGGAGTTAAGGTTAGGGGAAAAGGGGAAACAGACGGGAGAGGAGGAAGGGAGAGGCGTTTCTCCCCGATTCATTTTCTTCCGGCGACGGTTGCCAAGGCAGCAGACACGCGCCGGGCCGAGGGCATTGCGACGGGAGACGACGGCGAGTGATCAAAACAAGTGCTCCTTTTTTGGTGTTTTTTTTTAAATGTGTGTACGTGGTGGAGAGGTTGTGCAACCGGGTGCTTCGCGTGAAGCGGTAGTAAGCCGGTAACGACGTGTCGCGGAAAGGGTTGAAAGGGTTTACCAGCTTTTAAGGAATCGCGAAGGAGTGCTGCGGAATGCCCAAGGTGGTTAATGGGTTGTGAAAGAGATTGGTAGCCACCGGCATGGAGCTGGAAAGAACATGGAAATCCCTACATATATCTTGCGGAGCAAAGTTTCTGAATTTGTCGTTTAGCGATTGTGATGCAACAGTATTCAGCAGCCGTTCACACATTCGACATCACCGACCTGTCATGCGACTTTTAGTGTGGATTGCCTTATCAGTGACGAAGCGGAAAAGCTGTGGTACTGCTCTTCGAAGGCGGCCACTGACGTGCGCATGCGCAGTTTGTTTTCGTTCAATGGCTGGCCTGGTCCACCGCTTTCCGTTTTCTTGCTATCGTTTATTTTTGCTGTTGTAACTGGCTCGTGTAGCCACATTGCAGTTATGGTGGACAGTTGGTGTACTGCGATACCGTGTCGCTGGAGCTCCGACGCCGGCGACGGCGTCTATTTCTTAAGATCCCACGGCTCTGTCAGGTTGGATCGTCTCGCCCATGCATGCATATATGTTAGTTTTGGTCGCCCATTTTACTCCGAGGCTTTGTCGCGCCGCTGTCAGCGTTGTGTATTTATGCATTGCGTAACATTTGCATTGATCCTACACGTGTTAGATTGCTTGTGCTTCTGCCCCGCCGCGGTGGTCTAGTGGTTGAGGTACTCGGCTGCTGACTCGCAGGTCGTGGGATCGAATCCCGGCTGCGACGGCTGCATTTCCGATGGAGGCGGAAATGTGCTAGGCCCGTGTAATCAAATTTGGGTGCACGTTAAATAACCCCAGGCAGTCAAAATTTGCGGAGCCCTCTACTACAGCGTCTCTCATAATCATATAGTGGTTTTGGAACGTTAAACCCCATAAATCAATGAATCGATTGGTTGTGCTTCCCTCAACTTCCACTCCAACGTGATTTTCTTCCGTAAACCCTCACCTGCTTATGTCGTAAGCTTAAATTCATTGTGTGGTAATGCGGTAAAGCCTGGCGGTGTTGAGCCGTGTTAGTCGAAAGTGAGGGCTGAAATTAGAATCTGTCACTGTGGCAGCTTATGCTGATGTTTTACGACAGCTTTGTAGCGACGAGGCAAAACAGGCAAGGCACGTTTTGTTGTTAGTTTTGTCTCTGAAGACGAAGACGCGCCGTTTACGATCGAGCTCTCTATAATTGTTTGAAATCGGTAATTATATTTCATGCATCGAAACAGCATTGCTAGCTTGCTGTCAGCAAAGAATGTTGTCCTCCGTGCTCACTTGTAAAGATTTTGCAGTGGTGCCAACTAATGGCCTTTGGTTTCACGTAAACCTCCTTGGCGTGTAAGCGAACTCGCAAAAAGCGGGTGAAAGGCTATGCGAGGCATATGTTTCCGGTGAGTTTTGTCCTTTTTCATGTGGTCGGTGCATGTGCCCAGAAGAAAATGAATTGCCAAAGCGGCCATTTTCTTTTTACTTAAAAATGAATGAAAACGGCCTTACAAAAGTTTGGATGACCTGGGTTGTTCCATGCGCTACCGCTGCTCATATTTCCTACCGTCGTGAAAGCTACAATTTCCCTTCTTTTTACGCATTTTATTTTATGGTTAAAGTATCTGTGGCCAAAACTGTAAGGTCATCACGGCTCATTAAGCTATAGCGCTAGACAAGTTTGAAGGGCTGCCACTCTTTTTGCCGTATTAACTGCAGTATTTTACTCCCGAACTCACGAATGTCATCTATTGTCAAGAAATTCACGAGCGGGTATAGAACTCCAGTGTGGCAGTTTTTGTGAGTAGTCCCACGCAACAAAAACTTTCTTGCACGAGACACGAGAGCCGGCTGCGATTCGCAATTTTTAAAACGAATGATCCTAAAAGGCCATTTTAACGCTGCCACGTGAACAAGGTGCGTTGCATAATCAAATCTTTAGTCCCTGGAAATGTATTGCGTAACAACGCCAGGCTGCTTTCTGTCAAGTCATGTGCTGTCACTGCAAGCAATCTTGCGAGCCCGTCTCCTAAAGTATTTCCTTAAGATGGCGGGAAATTATCACACGAAAAAAAAAGTCGTGCTGGCTTGTGTCGACTGGGTGCGGTATTAGGTAATCGTTGGCCTTGCGTGTTCGTTAACCTGTGCTACAGTTACAACGTTCAGTACACGCGGATTGAAATAGGACGCTTGGCCGATGGTACATGAGCTTGTGGAACCAAGGTGTTGCATTGTGGCATATGGAGCGAGGAGGAGAACATATACGAAGCAGGATTACTCTTTCTGTTTGCCAAACGGTCGGCCATTTGTACACTGTCAGCTTGGCGCTGCGAGAATCACGAACATTCGCGTGTCGACCGAACTGTCTATTCGCTACCGCGCACGAAAAAAAAAAGCTTATATTGCGGCGCCAGCTGACGACCCTCTCGTTGCGCGCTCAGGCGATGCTGCACGCATGCTGTGCAAGTAAGAGACATGATTCAGCTAAGAGATTGCACCTTGCGTGCCTTCGTAGACACGATAAGCATAGGCACAAAAAAGCGTGGAAAGTTTATTTCGCGGTTTCTGTCACGACACGTAAGAGAATTACCCTCGTATTCACAAACGCTCCTCGACTCGACTTTCACCCTTCACTTGACAGAGTTGAGCACTGCCCCACCACTCGGCTGAAAATGACGCCGCGCTACAGAAGAATCGCACCAGACTTTTGCTGGTATGCAGTGATTTGCCGTACCTAGAGATGGCGCTCCAATCGGCTTTTTCAAGTGAAGGCGAAGCGCTGATTAAAGGGAGGTTCTAGAATACGGGGTTTAGTCGCCGGCCTGCAATTCATGCATCATGGAAACATCATCACGTAGTGATGTCCTTAGGAGGGCAACTGTGGTTGCCTGTCTTTGAATGAAAATGGCAGAAGCTGGCTCGTTCTTTCATGGCCAATAGCTCACGAAATCTATTCGTGGCCAATGCTGCACGAAAACAGTCCCGTGGTTGCTGCTTTTTTTTTTCCTCGTCGTGGCAAAGAGCACGACAAACTTTGTTTGCTTTTTTGCAGCTATTGATCATGCCTGCGAACGCATGTCAGGCGCTTCTTTCTTGCGCAGCCTACATGCCGCATCGTAGAAGGGCGCAACACGAAAGCGTCGTTTTGCGCCCTTGAATCCCCATAACTGATTGAATGATATGTGGGCTTTAACGTCCCAAAACCACCATATGATTATGAGAGACGCCGTAGTGAAGGGCTCCGCAAATTTTGACCACCTGGGGTTTTTTTAACGTGCGCCCAAATCCGAGCACACGGGCCTACACCATTTCCGCCTCCATCGGAAATGCAGCCGGGATTCGATCCCACAACCTGCGGGTCAGCAGCCGAGTACCTTAACCAGTAGATCACTGTGGCGGGGCTCCTCGTAACTGAATGTTTTATGATTACCAAAGTCGAGCAGCCAAATGAAACCACTTACTGCTTTCCTTGAAACGTTTACCTCGGGAGAAACGTAGGAATTTATAAATGGAGATTATCCGCGATGGTAAGCTTAACGGCTATGAAGTCTCACACTGCCAAGGGTCGAGGGAGTGGGTTCGATAGCCGAGGCTGGTTCGGTTGAGGCGTTTTGATGGGTACGAATCGCGGTATGATCAAGGACGCTTGAGCTCGGGCTTCAAGAGTTGAACGTGATCGCGTAATCAGGCTCCGTTCGCGTCGTACTCTCATTCGCTCCTCGCTTTTCAGTGCCGCGAGGAAAGAAACATCTGTGAGCGTAACATCGGTCGTTTGGGACGTTTCGGGACCCGGATCGACGACTGAATTTCAGATCGAGGTTACCCTGATCATGCAGAGCCGACCGTTATCATGCCGCCTATTGCCTGGGCTGTCGTTTAGGAACGTGTGTGGTGCAAATGTCAATTGCGGTTCCAAATCTGATTACGCAATCTTATAAACATTACATGTGTGTTCCTATGATGCAGTCGTGACTTTAGGTAACTTTTTGTAAAGCGCCATCCACTGAATTTGATTTATGTAGCACTGTCCACGGCTACCAACCTCGCGAGAACAGGCGCTGCATATCAGCTTATGATGTTGCTCACACTCATGTTTATGTAGGCATCGTTACGGAAGTGTAAAGAACTGGTTACGTAAAACCTATTTACCTATTCAACGTATGCACAACATATTTTGCGTCATTTCGTAATGTTTTGCTAATTACGACACAGTCACCTTCCCTCCGCATGCTTCGCATAACATCGATTTCTTAGGTACGAGTAGTCTTCCAGCTTTTTTATTGCGATAGAAACTATATGGACAGCCTCGGCTGGTGTTTACCGGTGCCAAAGCTGCTGTCATGCACTGTATATGTATACGAATCTATACATAGGGAAGCTCAAGAAAGAAAAAAAAAAGCCACCCGTGCTCGGCACCCAGCTCACCGCGAATCGCACACGTTTGCTTATCTCCCACACGTGCAGAATCGTCTGCCTTGGCCTTTCACCGGAATGATTGCGTTAGTTGCTTGGGCCACAAAGGTCAGCCTCGCTCGCGGGGCAAGCCCCGTTTACGAAAAGAGCGGGCTTTTCAAACACAGTGAAATAACAACTGGGACACTCACTAGTTCGCTTTCATATCTGTACCTGTGATTACGTTTCGTGCGTCTTTTATTGCGATAGCAATTGTATGGACCCTCTCGGCTGGATTTCGCCGTCGGCGTGGGCGTCAGTGTCAATGGCATGAGCAGTATATGTATACGTATCTATATATATGAAAACACAACAAAGAAAAAAAACTAAAAAAATGACTCTGGTGCGCAGAATCAAATGTGGGACCCACGCGTCGTGAATGCGAGGCGTCAAGCACTGAGCCACCGAAAGATACCCCCTTTATCGTTGAAATGGCAAGCTAATTATATCTACCACTTACCGCTGTTGGCGGGCATCTCAGGGGGAACTGTCGTGCTTTCAGCTTTATCAATATTTCTTTAAACAGCGCGTTAAGCGTCGAGTTGTAAACGTTGTTAGTTGGCTCTTGTCCTGTGTGTGTTGTTTTCTTGCGTCTTTTGTGTGTGAGCAGCATGCTGCACATTTCGATCTGCTAGCCATTCCCAGCGTTGCATTCCAAGTTATTGCTATCGCATTCATTACTTCGCCCTTGTGGCGAAACTATGACTTCTTTTAATTTTTTCGTAAACACCTCTGCCTTCTCGCATTAAATTTCTCTCTTTAGAATGCGTGCCTACCGCACGTGCAGCTGCCGAAGGCCCACTAAGCGTCCGTAAAGCAGTACCCGCAGCGGAACACTTTGTTAATGCTACAGTTAACAATGATTAATTATGTCGGAGCATTTGGCGATGTATTGGCCTCTAAGCGACCAGATTGAGCAATTCACATGGTGTTACGCCAGCTGTAATTCTATAACCATCTACGCAGCTGCTTTGCTTGTAGGGCGAGTTTAAACGTGTCATTTATAATGACATTGATCGTGACACACAAGACAACATACAAGTGAGAGGCTGCCAATATTGCACCAGCGAGTTGAATTCCTGGCAATTGCAAGCTGCATGTGCGGGACATTTCTTCCAAGCAGTTTCCATGAGAGCATGGCGTGGCTGTGTCATTAAGTGCCTGGTGGCACCAAACAATTTGTGTTTAGAATGCTACTAGAGTCGAAGATTTTTATCCTTGATTTACTTATTTGCACCAATGCCGATGCTCCGCTCACGGACAACACCGCTTTTTCGCTCACACAAGTAACGATGCCGCCGCTGACGCCGAAACCGGAATTTTCGGAACGCGGACCTTTTAGCGCTATCGCTTTGAAAAGTACACAAGTGCTCTTGGAGTTCGGTGTAGAATCGAGAAACCCTGATGGTTAAATTTAAACCGCACGTCCTCACTGTGTCAAGTGTCTTGTGTATAGTGGCGGCTTGTGATTGAAAGCTCACATTGTAATTAATTCGATCAAATTATTATTTAATATAATATATAATACAAGTGTTTTAGTGGTTAGTTAACGACCAGTTTCTGGCAAGCTAACTACTTGGAAATCCAAAGAGTACTGCCTTCCAGTTCCCCATCAAAATAGTTCTCTATATTTTTCTAAAATACGATGAAAGTGCATGTTGAGGGCATTTTAGTAAGAATAGGGGATGTATACTCTCCAACGGGCTAGAAACATTCCAACGTGGCAGTACGCCATTTCACATTGTGGAAGGCTGAGTTGAACTTTTAGCCGGATATATTGCGTGTTTGTTGTGCTAAAAGCGAAAAATAAATCGATTAGCATTGTTATGTAGTCTTACAAAACAATATGGTATAGTATATGCTGTTCTCAGTGAATAGCTGCCGGAAATTTCATTATTTGCGAAGACAGTGCGTGATTACCGAACTTCTTTAAGTTAATTTATTCATTTATGCTATAGCGCACCTAACTTGATAAGCTGTCCATAGATTCGTGAACGTTTTTGTTAACCTGTTGTTCGTAAAGGGGGAAAAAAGTAGGTAACTGCCCGACACTCTTCGAAAAACTAAACCAGGAACTCACGTTAGCTAGTATTTTGTTTGCTAGAAATAATTTAGCAGATTCGAAGTTCTTATCACCTTCAGCCGCCTAGTAAGACACTTTTATAATAATGATTACGAAAGAAAGCTGAGGTAATATTTGCTTTCAACTTCTAGTTTGTTCATATCTCGCGCTTTCTTTTTTTTTTCATATCACGTGTGCGCCCTGAGTATCCTAAATAATGTGTGTCTGCACAATATCTGTCGTGTATAATTTATATTCGCGTCATTTTTACACCTCTGTTTCACAGCATTGCTGGTTTCGCTTAATTAAATTTTGATTTTCATGTGTGATCAAATTGAATATTTAACGTCCGCCTGACTGTGATTTGTATATTTTCGCGACATCCCTTTTTCTGCTTACTTGCTCAGCCCCCTATGAACCTAAAGAACATTGGAACACTCCACACGTCCAATTATGTCAAGACAGTTAAATTTTGGAACTAATAGTAAAGCTAGAAGTTGTCAGCTCGTGTTTTCGGGCCGTTCGAAGGAGGAGCCGAAAGCGTGTATCTGTGTTATTAACTCGTCGGCGTCAATAAGCTCATTTCGCGGAAACGCAGGCGCTAGCGTCGTTCGTTCTCTGCGAAAACTCGAGTTTGTCCGTCACTGAAAAACTGAGATGGATGCAAACAAATAAATAATAATAAAAGAAACATTCGGCTCAAATAACAACTGAATCCAGGCCTTCCGCGTGGCAAGCGGTTGTTGTATCGCAGAGTGAGGTCAGTGATTGAAGTTGCCTCGGAGAAGAGCTATATACAGCGGTCGTGTAGCGTGAAGGGTCTTTTTAGTGCGTATAATATTGCGTTGCAGAAGCGTTCAACAGCACCCAGCGTCAAAACGTGTGGATTGTACAACGAGCGGGTGGTTTAGAGCTGCCTACTCATTTGAAAGTGTTCATTCATTCATTCATTCATTCATTCATTCATTCATTCATTCATTCATTCATTCATTCATTTGTGGGGTTTAACGTTCCAAAACCACGGTATGATTATGAGAGACGCTTTGAAAGGGTTCAAGCGTACTTAATAATCGTTACCAGCGATACAATCAAGGAAGTGTACAGACGGAGGTGCGCGTTGCATCTCCGTCTGTGGCTCCGTCCGTTCTTGTTTTTTTTCTAATTTAAGGCGGGGTGGTTAAAGCGTCAAAGGAGAAAGCGGAGAAAACCCTCATCTCCTGGCGGTGAACAAGGCGACAAGTGCGACTGCTGCCGGAGCAGTTTATCGCCGCTTAGAGAGGCTCGCTGCATTGCCGCAGCCAATCTAAACGTCATGCGGCGGTGATGCGGTGGCGACGCTGGTGAAACTTTGAGAGACGCACTGTCGCGTGACAACGACACGTGTGCAAAAGCGCAGGATGCCTGCCTCTCCCCTCTTCTTCCGTGCGGCTAGCAAAAGGCGTGCGGTCTGAAAAGATGTCCGCACTCGCTGCCTCGTTGCGTTGAGAAACCTGCTTATGGGCTGTTCCACGCACTTCCCGCACAGCCGCAACGCACGTGCCGGGACCCCTACCGCTCGAAAGCGGAGGATAAATAGGCCAATTGGCGACGCTCTTTCACCCTCAACAGCGTGGCCAATTGGCTTATTTGTCCCCCGCTTGCGCGCGGTAGGGGTCCAGGCACGTGCGTTGTGGCTGTGCGGGAAGCGCGTGGAACGGCACGTGTGTTGCGGCTGTGCGGGAAGTGCGTGGAACGCCCCTGTGGCCGTTTTGCCGCCCAGCGTTCGGTATGAACCAGCTTCCACGGACACAAGCGGTGGCGGACCGCTATATGCTGCGCGGAAATCACCCGTTGTGATTTTGTAACAGCCCCCGCTGTAATACTTTGTTATCAACAAGGTACTGTTCACACAGATCCACAGCATACGGTGTTCTTATTTTTTTTAGCAGCCTCATTAGATTGATACACTATTTTATGGAATACGGGCGCAAAAACAGACATCAGTGCAAGAGGATTAATTGAAAGCAGAGCTTTCCGGGATACGATACCAGACACATTCTCCGTGTTCTTTCACATTATAGCCTAAATATAAATACTCCTTAACAGTTCCCACTAAACACACATCGACTGCGTTTTCCAGGCAGATGTTTTGGGCTACACCGATCGTCCGATTGGTAAGCAGTAATAATATCTAGGGTTTTGCGTTCCAAAACCACGATATGATGATGAGAGACGCCGTATAGGGCAGGACTCTGTTAACGTTGACCATCGGGCGTTCTTTGACCTGCACTGACGACGCGCTGTAGGCGAACCTCTACGATTTCGCCGCTATCGGAATACGACTACCGCGGCCGGAATCGAACCGGCGACTTTCTCGTCAACCGTCGCGCACCATAGCCTGCGTTCCACCGAGGCGGGCTCCAATAGAAAAACAGGTTAACATGGTGCGTGATTAACTCGACACGCTTTGCTGCCTCTATACTGAGAAAGAAGCAGTAGGCAGACGCAGTGTTCCGTTCGTTTAATGTCCGCTCCGCAGTGGTAGCAACGCAGTAAAACAGAAGCGGATCTTACCTAAATCCCTTTTCAGGTGATTGTGTATACACACCTTTGCAGATTCGTTCGTTATTGTCGACTATTGAAGTCATCTGAAATCTCGTCAGACGGGAAGCAGACGAAGAGCCGAAACGCAAAATGGAGACGACAGTGTTTCTAATCTATGCGCTTTCGGAAATCCTCCTCCTACGCGAAGTCATTACAGCTTCCTTGATTTGCTCCGCTTCTCAATTGTCCATTTAATATAGCAAAAGACGTGTCTGTTTAGTTTAGGCTCTCTGCAGCGAGCTCTGCTGAAATATATTTGTGCATAATTTTCGGCTCTACTTTGACGAAGTTAAACAGAATAATATAAGTTATGAACGTCTCATAAAGTACGATATCATTGTGAGAATAATGTAGTAGAGAACTCCGCGAATTCGGACCGCCTGGGATTCTCTAACGTGAACCTAAACCAAAGTATACGGGCCACTGGAGTTTTTGCCTTTATAGAAAAAGCGACCGCCTCGGCCGAGATTCGAACCCACGACCTTTGTCAGACTCCATTGGTCAGACGCTTTGCCGGGAGCGAAATTTTCCAACTCTGGAGATGTTCATCGCAGCGTCTAGTAGACGATCTGAAGACCTGTTTCTGATTCGTGGGACCGCTGCCGCCCCGCGGTTGGGGCGAAACCACTCGCATGTGAAACAGGCTTAAGAACACCTTCGCTGTTAAAAAAAAATGTAGCAGCTTGGCACTAGTGGCGCTAATCTTGAAGGGAGATAGCAGTGAGTTGCGTTTCCGTCTTTATATATATATATATATATATATATATATATATATATATATATATATATATATATATATATATATATATATATATATATATATATATATATATATATATATATATATATATATATATATATATATATATATATATATATATATATATATATAATCTTACTCTCGCTCTTTTTATTATTTCGCTTCATTCTCTGTCTGCCCACCGCGGTGTTCTAGTGGCTAAGGCACTCGGCTGGTGACCCGCAGGCCTCTGTATCGAATCCCAGCCGTGGCGGCCGCATATTCGATGGAGGCGGAAATGCTGTAGGCCCGTCTGCTCAAATTTGGGTGCGCGTTAAAGAACCCCGGGTCATCGAAATTTCCAGAAACCTCCACTACAGCGTGTCTCATAAGCACATGGTGGGTTTTGAGACGCTCAACCCCAAAACTCGTTATATCATTGTGATATTCTGCCTCCCCCTGTTTCTTTCTCTCACTTTATTAGTTTTTCTTTCTATCTTTCTGCCTTGCTCTAGCTTTTGCTGTGACACACACAGCATGTACACAACCCACTCGCACAACGCAGTCGCTCAAGCATACGCACAACGCACAGATAGTAGTACAAAAGACATAGACGCTCGCATGTGCAACGCACACAACGAAAATTCCCGCATATCTAGGAATTGAGTGACGATAAAGGAGCTTGCTCCAGAGGTTGCATCCGGTAAACCGTGAATCCCCTGTACATATGCTCAATCATCATCATATACGCGGTTCTTGGAACACTACACATCAACTGGTCGTCGAAAATGGTAGTTTTGCCAGCAAAGTCATTCTCTGCAGCATAAAGAAGCTAAATGACCGGTATTTGTCCACCCAGCGAACCAGTACGAATGTGCACACTACGTTTCAGGCTATTTGAATAAACACACGGTGCGTGATGTGTGCCTCTAAATTCGATGTGTAGAATTGTACGCGCTGCTGCTGAAGAGCTAATGAAACTTAGCGTCGCAACATGTGTTGCTATAGCGTCGTTTTGTAACGTTTTATTACGCAAGCCCTATTTTTTGGGGCGCATACCGGAAAAGCGGACGCGCTGAAAACATTCGCTAGCGCGCACCTCAGGCCCCGCCGCGGTGGTCTAGTGGCTAAGGTACTCGGCTGCTGACCCGCAGGTCGCGGGTTTGAATCCCGGCTGCGGCGGCTGCATTTCCGATGGAGGCGGAAATGTTGTAGGCCCGTGTACTCAGATTTGGGTGCACGTTAAAGAACCCCAGGTGGTCGAAATTTCCGGAGCCCTCCACTACGGCGTCTCTCATAATCAAAGGGTGGTTTTGGGACGTTAAACCCCACAAATCAATCAATTAGCGCGCACCTCAGACCTTCCGTTCGCTACAGCTCTTCACGCGAGCTTACCGCTCCGACGGGACTGGAGATTTCTTCGGGAAAGAGGAGGGAAATGAGGTGGAGAGCAGTGCGTTAACTCCGACACAAGCTCAAGGAAAGTTGTGGGAGAGCGAGCCGAGTGCCGCGGGTAGAGAAGGAAACGTCTAGACGGAGCAGTACTTGGTTAGCAACGAAGTACTCCTCACATCGATCCAGAGAGAGAGAGAGAGAGAGAGCGTAGTGGACGAACCCGCGCGAGTGGGCGACGGTAAGAACGGTGCTCACCACGACACGTGCCTCGCCCCCGCAGGCGCAAGATGTCTTTTAGCGCCTGTTCGATTTATCGCTTCCGCCTTCACGATTTGTCTTTTTCTTGCCTTCTTTCCACGACGGGGACTGTGTCTCTTGATTCTCGAAGTACGCCGGTGACACGACCACGTTCACTTGAAAACACTCTCCGAGCGCCGTTCTTTAGAGTTCGTTATACTGTAAACCCAAGGAGGAAAAAAAATCACAGCATATCTATCCAGTGAATGATGACGAGTGGGGCTAAGCGTCCGTTTTTCCGTGTGTCTGTGTGTCTGCGTCCGTATGTCCGTACGTCTGTGCGACCGTACATGCGTCCGTCAGTGCCTCCGTGCTTCCGTCCGCCCGTTCGTGCCTCTCTCCGTCTGTTCACCAGGACGGAAGGACATAGGCACGGACGGACGGACGGAAGCAACAACGAATGGATGGAGAGAAGCCCGGCAAGATAAACGAACAGAAGCACGGACTCTCGGAGAGACTCACGGACGGAAGCACGAATGGACGGACGCATGGATGAAAGGAACCACTGACGGACACACAGGATAGACGCACGGATCGACAGACAGATGAACGGGCAGAAGCACGGACGCACGCACGCATGGACGAACGGACGGAGGCATGGACGGATGGACGCACGCACGGACTGAAGCATGCGCGGACAGACTGATGGATGCACGGATGGTACAGACCCATGTCTTATGGAGCTTCGCCCCTTAAAATAGTCGTTTGACTCCTTTCGGGTATCCTTGACTTGCCCCACATTTGACTCTCATTAAAGAGGCACGTCAACTCTCTTCGGGGGTTAATATACTCTTTTCGGAGGGTGATGTTGCCCACAAGAGAGTCAACGTGCCTCTTTTAGGAGAGTCGTATACGTGGGCTGCCAGCACTACCGGAAAGAAGTCGCATATACTGCTTTTGTCACGTAAGCTACACTGGCTGAGCTTGAGCTGTTTGGCGCGGGTTATCGAGAGCCGTGGTGCGCGTGCCCGATGAGCAGCGGCGTCACACTGCGCACAGCAGGCGTCCTGAGAAAGCCTGGAAGCTCCTCGATCGAGTGAGGTGTCACTAGTGGGCTGGTGCTTGAGTCGCGTAAGCTCGCTCGCTAGCCCGTCCGTAGCTTATCCTACGTATATTCTGGCATAGCTGATCTAAGCCATTGCTAATTTTTCACAGTGCTAAGCACGCGGGCTTTACGCGTTCTCGCCTCCATCGAAAATGCGGGTGCCACAACCGGATTCGTTCCCGTGACCTGGTGGTAAGCAATTGAGAGTCGTAACCACTAGACCATCGTGGCGGGTCGATGATGTCACGTGATGGCGTCATCGTGGGACGGCATATTATGCGACACCATGATGACGTCGCAAAATAATCTGTGTTACGTAATCTTCACGTCGTCACGCAATGACGATTTTGGCTGGAGTAGTGTTGACGCCAATGACGCTGACGGTTCATTTTTTTGCGTTTAATAAGGCATCTGAGGCTTTCTATTGAATAAAAAAAAAGGAAAAGAAATGGTTCGACCGCTAGAGCGGAAACTACAAACGCAAGGATAAAAGATAATGAAAAACTAACGGGTGAGTAAACGAAAGGTTGCCTCAGAACACGAATAACTAGAGGACAACGCTCTGTAGCGCTTGCAGAAGCGAGCCCATCGCTGCGTCGCGTCAATAACACGAAATAAAACGAGACGTCGGGCTGTCTCGCGTTGCAACACTGTTTCCAACTGCGCGCGCTGAGGGTGGGCTCCTGGGGAAAGGGTTATTTTCGTGGTGCTACGGGGAAAGCCCTCTAAATGCGTGCAACGCGACGGATAATGGCACCGTAGGAAGACGTGGGTAGTGTTTCTCTGCAAGATGAACTAGTACTGCCCATCTACCTTTGTTGTTCTATGATTTTTTTGGTGTGAACCATTTGAAGGAAGTCCAATAGTATGACTTGAGGTCTTGAATTTTTTTTTGTCCAGCATCACAGGGACTACTTGACAAGCGGAAATTACGAAAGAAGGCTCTGATGTTTCAAGCTATGGCTTATGTACTATTACGTAAAACAGACAAAGGTGAAATATAGAGCGGGATATATAATTTTTTTTTCTACGAGTCCTACTGCGTCACTCTTACCGCATTAATAACCCATTAAACACAAAACAGGCATAATGTGTGCCGCAGTGCTGGATAATTTTGGCTTTTATAACAACATCCGCTCTGATGTTGTTATAAAATAACGCTTGCGTTCTGTTAAGCATCCACTTCTTTACGTTGAGTTGCTAGCGCAATGTTTCCCTAAGAGCAACGAGCGTATGTGACGAAGTGGATAAGAGACGTTTTCCTAAGAGGTATTTGCGTGTGAGTGGTTGTGACCGCATGTTATTAATTGGAGGGAAAAAAGAGGATGGCGGAGAAGAACTTTGACTTCACGTTACTTTGCCGTACGGCAACTATCAACGGCGATGGAGTCTCGGCGCCCTAGCACTCTGCAGGGGTTGACAGTATAGTGGCAGATCGTAAAAGCTCGCTCATAATAAACTGTTAGGACATGGCCTGCGCATCGTTTTTGCCTTTGCGTGCGTTAGGCGACTTCTGGTGATACCGAGTGATCAGAATGCCTTGAAAGCCTAATAATAGTTAAGGGGCGTGGTGCGTCACATAAAGTAGTTTCACCTTCACTGCAGACGTTAGGTCGTACAGAAAAGTGACGTTTTGTGCAACTACACCCCTTCTTATTTATTATTTAATGCAGGGCATTCAACTGGACCTGAGAGGTCGTGGTACCTTAACCGGGCTGGGGCGGCTGCATTTTCGGTGGAGGCGAAAATGTTGTAGGCCTGTGTGCTCAGCTTTGGGTGCATGTTAAGGAAGCCGAGGTGGTCGAAATTTCCGGAGCTCTCCACTACGGCGTCTCTCATAATCATATGCTGGTTTTGGGATGGTAAACCCCAAATATGTATCAATTAATCAACCGGATGTGAAAATGGTCACCCTTCCTGCATATTGTTCTCTATCGCTGGAAAAGCGAACAATTACTTTTCGAAGTTTAACGGAGCTCGCCTTTCGATCTGCTTACTCG
Source organism: Rhipicephalus microplus (assembly GCF_043290135.1). Lineage (NCBI taxonomy): Eukaryota > Metazoa > Arthropoda > Arachnida > Ixodida > Ixodidae > Rhipicephalus > Rhipicephalus microplus. Next base: position 28,848,693 of record NC_134709.1, on the reverse strand, counting down.
TCGGAACTCGGTTTTCTGTTTGCCACAACGCTCGCTCTATGTAGTAGATCGGTTATAACGGAGGCACTTTGTTCGTCCGGCGGTCCAGACCAAGGTCATTTTTTAAAACCTCCTTGGTACAGACAGCCGGCCGCAGCGGAGAGAGAAGCCTAATGTTAGCAGAGTGGGATTATCTACTCGTGCCTAATCACTGTGACGCTGAATTCGCTGGCTTACCGCCAGGCTGCAGAGGTGACATGGCCGACGAATCGAGCAGGTGGCGTTTTAATTTGAGGCACGACTTGTTGACGAACAAAGAGAGTAAATGAAAAATACTTCAGTGAAACGCTGAAGATGTTAGCTTGGCTATTCGTATTCCCCTTTGGTTCCACTTCAAACGCGCTGGTGGACACCCTCTCTCTCTCTCTCTCTCTCTCTCTCTATATATATATATATATATATATATATATATATATATATATATATAATGTGTGTGTGTGTGTGTGTGTGTACACATACACAGATATAGATATTATATTACGAGATTCTGTAAAACCTAGTGGCCCGCAAGAACTAAACTAGAACAGTGCTTTCGTGGCTCGTAAGCTTCTATCGACATTTCAAATATGAAGCCTATTGTATTTCCATCGCCAGAATTGCGTGACGGTGCACCGAACTGCCGCAAAGTGAGGCGCACGGAGGGCGCACCGAGTTAAAGGGGAAAAGGGAAGAGGATTGGTGCGCGCGCCGGCGCCGGATCGAAGCGACCTCGCTGCCCGAAAAGGGAAAGAGGGGGCGCGAGAGCATAGCTCGAGGGCGATAGATACATAGAAATAAAAAATGTGGCAGCGGCGGTGCACTGCCGATGACGCAATAGACTGGTGAGGCGCGCGCCCTGGCGCGGCAAACAAGTCTGGCACGCGTCTGACCTGTACCTCTTTTCTCGTATCTCTCTCTCTCTCTCTCCCTTTTTCCCGCGCTTTGCTCCCGTTTTGTTGCTGCGGCTCGTTTTGGCGTCGCCTCTCCTTCGATCGCTCTCCCTTATGCTTCCGTCGCGTCTGAGCGCTCAGAATGAGCACAGAGGCTGGGCGTAATCCTCGGGAACGTATTTGTGCTGGCCGCTCTCACCCTCAACCAGACGTTTTCTCCCTTTCTCTTTTGTTTTCCTCGAAACGAAAGGTTTAAGGGAATGGGAGAAACGATTTCCCGTTAGGGAGTCGTTATGTTTACCCAGTTCTCCCCCTGTCGGCGCGTTCCTCCTCGATTTTTTTTTAGTCCGTGCTTTCTCTTTCCCCTTGGAACGAGCCGGCTTTCCCGAAAGGTTGTGGCAGATTGATTGCCCGCTTCTCTTTCATACTGAACTACCTAACCATTACATTATCCAGTTTTTTTGTTTTCTTCCTTCCGGAAGCAGATTTTACTCTTATCATTTCTTTGTATGCCGCTCCGTCATTGTTGCTTCAGCGACCGTTTCCCGGAAATATTTCGAGACTGTGACATGGCCTTTGGCGTTGGTTTGCTATCGGGACACGTCAAGGTCGGCGTTTTTTTTTTCTTTTTAGGAAAACAAGGGCTTCCTGTCTGCGCAGTAACTTTCCGCTTGTTGTTAGCTAAGTTGTTTCGTAGTTTGCATTTCGCAGTTACCGTGCCACCGACCCGAGACACCTGACAGAATTCGTTCGTGCACTAGTACGCGACTAGTTCAGCTAATGACGAAGAAACGTCTGCCGCATTCGTGAGCATGGAAGGGCGATGTTGCGCAAAACTCGTTAACTGGGACGGCGGAAAAGCAGCTTTCCGGCGTTGAACTTGGCATGGTTCCAGGCTTTCGCCAGGTGTCGCTTTATTCTCTCTGTACGTAAATCACCCGTTGAAGAACCAAAGAAGGGGGAAGGTGAGTTTTCGGCTGCGTGTTTTTCGGTTCACGGTTGGAAAAATACTCAAGGGAGAACTGGTATTGCGATGGATTGTTCATGCGAACCGTTCGGACTAAAGAAAAAATGTGGAACTTGCGCTGAATCAAGGAAGGCTTCTGAAAGCATGCAGGGCAGAACTGGTTGGCATTTGGCTGGTCTTGGCTTGAACAGGCGCGAGTCATTCACACGCCGATCCGCAAAGTGTTCTCGGGCTGTCTTTGTGAATCGCGAGTATTGATTGGATAAGTCTTGATCGGGTTAGATTGCGTATAGCTGGTAAATTATAGCATTTGACATTTTGCCTTAATTATACTAATTAGTTTACTGTAGCTCGCACATGCGTGACCATTCTTGCATCCCAAGTAAATTAGAAATGAACCCAATTCTAAGAACTAAACTCAGTCATGATTACTCACACCTCGGCTCATATTGCCGAGCTCGACATTACTGGGCACAAGGAAATTTCAAATGATAATTAGCAATGATTAGGACCTGACCTAGTTCGCTTAACTGTGCCCTTATGAGTGGTCATTGTAATCTTCAACTGGGCCTGATTTGGGTTGTCTCGAATTAACTTGGCTTAACTAGACACAGCTAGGTGTGCCTAACTTCGCTTGATGTGGCCGTGCCGGCACCATAATTTCTTGTATAATCGCGAACCGGACTAACGGCGTGCATAAAAACTGAGCTTTAAAAAACTGACTGTGCTCTAAAATAATAATAATAATAATAATAATAATAATAATAATAATAATAATAATAATAATAATAATAATAATAATAATAATAATAATAATAATAATAATAATAATAAACTGGGGTTTCACGTCTCAAAAGCACGATATGATTATGAGGGGCGCCGTGGTGGAAGGCTCCGAAAATTTCGACCCTCTGGTGACCTCTAACGTGCACTAACATCGCATATCACACGGAGTTCTACCATATTGCCTCCTTCGAAACGAGACCGCCGTAGCCGGGATCGAACCCGTAACCTTCGGAACGGCGGTCGAGAACCTAGTTCCACTGTGACGGGTTCGGCACAGGTCTAAACCTGTGGATATCGCGAGCAAAAGGCATGGCCAGCATGGTTTTGCAGTTTACGCTCGGCGTTTCATTAAACATTCGCCTTTTCACGCGGTACAACACCGACGAGACATCGAGCCAGCCGCAGCAGCTGCGATGCCTCTCCGGAGTTGATCACGTGGCGGGAAGTCACGATGGTAACGCTTGTACTCGGGTGGCTCAAAGGACATTCCGACGCGAAGAGTCACCTTGGTAGATAGACATGGTGGCGTAGTAGTTTTCGCTCTGGTCTGAAAGGTGCGTTCACCTCGATGCGTTCGCTCTGGTCTGAAAGGTGCGTTCATTCCACTTCGTTGCTTATATGGTGCGTAGTGTCTGTATTTGTTAACTTTGCAACATGAGCGGCAGAATGATGCTGCCTTTGTTGATTGTAATTATTCAACACATTGGTTTGGTGAATCTGGCAACACGGCTTTTTGAATCCCGACGCCGAAGATTGCTGGCCTGTTCATACAGCCTCGCTTCTTGGGAGGCCACGTACAACCAGTACAGCTGCTCTCGTCCCTCCTAAAGAGCCGAATATCAAGGATGCATTTTGTAAACAGCAGCGATCTTTTCACCTTCAAAGCGTAATCACAGAAAGTGTAACGCAAGTACAAACCTCCGTTACGAAATGTAATGAACGAAAAATTGCGCGATAGCGAGTGGGTCGGAAAAACGAAGCACCCGCATCAGTAGTTTTACCATTTGTCTTTTTTTTCTCTCGCTCTTTTTTGTTCCTTCATCGGTCCCATCTTCCATTGTCAGGATATTGTTTACTTTCAAAGACGTTACTAATTTGCCAAGTAACTTTGCTGGCAGTCATAAAAAAAACGTATACTAGTTATCTAGTAACGCTGACAACCAACTATTGGAATTCTGCTTGGGGAATGTGGATGGATCGTAATCAGGTACTGAATATAAGTGATCACGCTAATCATTCACGCAGCCCATCATTTGTTTCTTTCGCAATCGGAACTTCGCTTGCGGCAACACCTAAGGCGGTGAGCGCGATTCCTGGAAGCCCCCTTACTGCTTAGACGCGGTCGATTTCCTATATGCGGCTCGATTCACACTATCGTTGCCTTCTTTTCTCGCCTGTTGCTGCCTCTCCAATCGATCCCTATGCGATCCTCTCGTAGCGACGGCTTGGAATGAGACCTTTTGTTTAAATACACTGTAATATTTAGAATTCGGCCACTTAGTTTTTCTTGGTTGATTTGTTGCATGAACAGACCCTATAATTTTGCCCGAATGAATCCCCAGTTTCGACAAGAAGTTGGTCATGTTCAAAATGAAGATATCTATATTTGCTACCACTGGATGGAGACGTTGATTGTATTACCATACGCAGAGTTTAACCAATTATCTTTAAAGAGGCCCTGCAACGCTTTTTGAGCATGGTCAGAAAACGCTGCCGATCGTCAGTAGAAGCTCCCGACAACACGCGAGCCAAATATTACAGCACAGCACGCGGCCTGGAATTCAGAATAAATTATCGTAGTCAGCTGAAAACTGCTTTCAGTTCTCTCGACAAATCACGCAGTAAGCCCAAAAATCAGTCGTACTAAGCCCATTTATCAGCCATTGGCTTATTTGAACATGACAGAGATAAGAGATCACCGAGATAAGAGATCACCGAGATAAGAGATCACCCATCTATCCGTCATTGGATATTTTAACATGACAGAGAACAGAGATCACCGCAGAGGCTGTCACTTATCCACACGTGCGTGCGCGATCGCACTGAAAAAGCCACGTATTCGAAGAAAAAAAAAAGAGAAAAAATTGGCTGCATATCCACGGAGTGAATGATGGAGAGTGGGGTGAAAGCATTCGTCCGTTCATTCGTTCTTGCTTCCGTCCGTCCATGCGTCCGTCTGTGTGACCGTCCATGCGTCCATCCGCCCGTCCGTGCGTGCGTCTGTTCGCGCGTCCGTCCATGCATCCACCCATGCATCCACCCCTGCGTCCGCCCCTGCGTCCGTTCATGCGTCCATCCATGCATGTGTCCGTGTGTCCGTTCGTCCATATTTTCAACACTCCAAGTACCACCATCTTGCAGCTTTTCGTTATATATTCCCCATATAGAAGCACCGCTATCCAGCGGACATTCGAAGGACTAAACGAGAGGTGGCACACGCACACTTTCTTACGGCTTGCGCTTCAGGTCTACTTCCCACCTTTAACCACCTCGAGTTCATGGTATATACTAGTTAACTCTATTCATGGCACTGCGGCCCAACGCTCGCTAAACCTTTCTAAAACCAAGGAGGTTACGCTCAGCGAGTATAACGTAGCAACGTTTTCCTGTCAGATAGTGCTCAAAGTACATGCCAATGGCTGCTAATGGGAAATGAGAGGCAGGAGAATTCGGCTTTTAGTTTCTTACGGCTTGCGCTTCGTATCTACTTCCCACCTTTAACCACCTCGAGTTCATGGTATATACTAGTTCATTGTGTTCATGGCACTGCAGTTCAACGCTCGCTAAACCTTTCTAAAACTAAGGAGGTTACACCCAGCGACTATAACGTAGCAACCTTTTCTTGTCAGATAGTGCTCAATGTACATGCCAATGGCTGCTAATGGGGATCGCAGCGTGGGCGTTCACTAAGAGTCGAATGCTCATGTCTCTCATTTTCCATTAGCAGCCATTGGCATGTACATTTAGCACTATTTTTTATTGTTCAACAGCGCACAGAAGAAGTCTCTCACCGGCACCACCTTGGAGGTCGAAATGTTATACTTGTTACACACTACAACGGCCACGAGGGACGAACGGGTGCCGCTATAAAGAGCTTCGCCCCTAAAAAATGCTCAAGGTCACGAGGCGCGCGTGACGTTTCTTGTTTGCCCCTGCCATCCCTCTCTGCTGAGCTTCCAGCGCTTCGGTACGAGAGAAGAGAAAATGCGATTGCAGCGTGTGACAAATATTTGTAACTCCGCTCTTACTGGACGAATTCTTAAAATTTTTGTGGTGTTGAATTTTTGAGGCAATACCACATTGTGAGGCATTTTCCAGTGAATTAATTCCATGGTTACTCAAAAAGTGTTTCAGGGCCCCTTTAAAAATTCAGTACCAACTGTTTTCCCCCTAGTGTCACTGCTTCCCCGATTCATCCCTATGATCACGTCTTTAGGGATAGCGACGGCTTGGAAAGGCACCTCTCCTTCTAATGTGAAATGTGTAATCTTTTCTCCGTTACTACTTAGCAGGAATAGGCGCTTGAAAATATCAACATGAATCCTTAACAGGGACAACCCAGTGGGATATCAGAAGGAAGTTGTTGCTACCACTACACGACACCACCAACTTGCATCCTACGTTCATGCACTACCAAATATAGTCCAATCAATTAGCTTTACTGATTCGTTGCTATTTGGCGAGCACAGAGGTGATAACGCGCGAAGTTTCGTTATGTTCGTTGTCCACGTCGCACATTTACAGGCATAATATATAACCTGCTGCATACCTGCCTCTGAAAAACGGTTTCACGTATAGTTTCACGTGTAGTGCGTTTTATACGGAACAATTATCTCGGGACTTCGCAGGACTTCGCAGTTATTATTCGAGCATTCCTATACGTAATATACACCGCATATGAGCAATGCAGCGTTTATTAGGTATAGCAGCTGTCGTATAAATGAATGAGCCCTGTGATTGAAAATAAAAGCTGTCCTCAAAATTCTCACGCTGCACCATTTCATACGCATAGTGGACATTGTAGCTGTCAGTTTTTATCACCTGTTTCTACAGCGCCACCTGCACCACATTTTCATACCTTTAGAGGTACCTTAATGCAGAAATTGATGAGTTCAGATCTTAGTTATTTTTTCAAGCTCACACGTTTTCTACGTATATTTTCCTTCCGGCCGATGGCCAGGAAGGACATGCAATGTCGGATGTTATTGACTGATCTTTATTAAATAATGTTTTGTCTGTGTTCCTTTAGATTGGAAGAACCGCAGCTCTATTCTGTGTTTTCTCTAGATATATATTTTTTCTAAAACTGGCTATTGCAGCGTCACTGATGAGCTTGCATAATATCAAAGTTTACGCTCAACTATTCGACCCGCATAAGTTTTCAGCTAATAAGCTTGATACCATTGCCGGATTTACCTAATAATGTCGCTTACAAACCGCCGACCTAATTTTTTCGCCGAGATTTTGATCTAATTGATGCATGCCAGTTTCTTCCAAGAAAAGAAAGTCAGTTGAATGCAGAAGAAACTGCTATGGTAAGAATGGTGTGAAGAATATGTGCTCTCTTCCTGCGTGTCTGAAATTGCCCCTAAAATGATTATTTCAGTTTTGGTCCAACCATGCAATGATGGGGTGTGTTCATTGAACAAACAATAATTTCAGCTCAGAAAAAACAATCTGACAGCAGAGAAACTATACATTCCTGTGCGGATTCCCCAAGCTTGCCGAAGCAATCCCTACATCTAGGTTCGCAGGCCTGTCTGCGCCAATTTCCAGTACAATGACAGAAATTTGTAAAATGCAGAAGAAACTTGTTATGGTGCGACAAGGCAGTTCGCTTCTGTGCGTGCACTCCCGAACTTTCTCTACAATCACAATGATACCTAGGGCTACTCTGTCTCTCCAACATTCGCAGTTGCATACTGCACCAAAATCTCGTCAAGTTTAAAGAAAGACTCGCTATTATGGCATGGAAGCCACTTGCCCTTTTTTGTCAAATGGCCAATTTTTCATGACTAATCCGCATATGAACTTTCTAAACCACTCAACCAAAGATGTGTTAACTCCGGCCGATTGTTGGCAATCATACCAACTACGTAGGCTGGCATTTTGGACCAAAATACTGCCTCTTCCCGATTATTCCCCAGAAGGATCCCTGTGCCTAGGTTCCCTCTCAAAGCGTGGGCCAGAAATGGGTACATCTGTGTTTCCGTTTCAGGCGTCGACGGGGTCGACGCACTTGACACTGCGCAGCTGGCGCTCGCCGCTCGCGACGTAAACACGGCCGACCCAGACGTCCTTTCCCTTCTTCCCTATTTTCCCTCGCTCTGATTCCCTCGTTTTTTTCTGGGTCTCGGTGACGGCGATCTTAAAAAAGGGACTGGTGTGTGTGTGTGTGTGTGTGTGTGTGCGTGTGTGTGTGTGTGTGTGTGCATGCGTGCGTACGTGGGGAGAGGCGGAATGTCTGATCTCGAACGTTGTTTCCGGAGGTCGTCGACGCGACGGTGGTGTGGATAAGAAAAAAGGGAAGTCCCGGCGACGTCGCGGTTTGCGACACCCGGTGTTGTGTCTGTCGGGCGTTAGGGAAACGGGCTAAGAAAGGGCACTGCACTTTTTGTTTTGCCAGTGGCTCCACGTCGCCCTCTGCAGTAACGTGCAACATTTAGTGCCTTCGCGTCAGCCGGGTTTATTAGGTTCTTGGCCGCGTAGAAACCTGCTTGGTAGGAACTTATCTTATTGTGGTTGTTGCCTGATAGAATGTGAAATAATAGAAAATGTGAAATATTTCACATTTGCTATCTATCTATCTATCTATCTATCTATCTATCTATCTATCTATCTATCTATCTATCTATTTATCTATCTATCTATCTATCTATCTATCTATCTATCTATCTATCTATCTATCTATCTATCTATCTATCTATCTATCTATCTATCTATCTATCTATCTATCTATCTATCTATCTATCTATCTATCTATCTATCTATATCTATACCTATATCTATATCTATATCTATCTATATGTCTGTCTGTCTGTGTATATCTATCTATCTATCTGTCTGTCTGTCTGTGTATATCTATCTATCTGTCTGTCTTTCTGTCTGTCTGTCTGTCTATATACCTACATATCTATCTGTGTCTATCTCTATATCTGTTTATCTATATCTGTCTATCTATCTGTTTATCTATATCTGTCCATCTCTACATCTGTTTATCTATATCTGTCTGTCTATATCTGTCTGTCTATATCTGTTTGTCTGTCTATATCTATCTGTCTGTCTATATCTGTCTGTCTGTCTATATCTGTCTCTGTCTGTCTATATCTGTCTCTGTCTGTCTATGTCTGTCTGTCTGTCTGTCTGTCTGTCTGTCTGTCTGTCTGTCTGTCTGTCTGTCTGTCTGTCTGTCTGTCTGTCTGTCTGCGTGCGTGTACATCCTCACCTCTGGTGCGTATTGTTAGCAAACTCTAAAACAACGTACTTCTGACGACGACGAGCCTTGCGACAGTTTGGTGGATACGGCGTCGCTGCAGGGAATTGGGGAATAACCTGATACGCCCAGCCGTTTCTTCGCCATCGTTTCACGCTCTTATTGGTTGCGACAGCCGTTCGTTTGAAGAAGTTGCGCTCGCAATCGTTTCTCGTAAATTTGTAGCGAAAAATGTGCCGAGTTCACAAAGACGGAATGTTTCCTAGAACGACTGGTGTCTTCAGGTTGTGCGCGAAAATATATTTAGTTTTTTTTTCTAGATTCGCTAGGGTTATTGACTTTTTTTTTTCTGATTGCGGATGCTTTAAGGAAAGCATTGGGGGATATATGGAGTGGCCACCTCTCTTTACTGTTTTAACTCGTCCATGCCATTCGCTTCGTTAGACCATCCTTTCCTCGGAATGGGACATCTTACTTCAGCACAATACTTCTGAAGACACTTGAGCTTCGCCTTCAGGGATAGAACGTGATGGCGTCATTGGGGCTCGCTCTACCGTCAAGCATGCCGCTAGGACAATAATGAACGCTTGCGTAACATTGGCCGTTTCAAACTATCCTATGATGCATGCTCCAAGTACAGTCGCTAATGCGCCCACTACGCCGCACTTCTTAATTCTCCTAATTTTCCAAGTACCCGCTATTCGACCGTAAGGATCCACGTGTGCTTGCGCAGCTGCGCCCCCGGTAATGTGTGGCCGGCTTAAAACAGCCTCTTCGTTGCGCAAATTCACGTTGCGCAACTGACCGACACTTCACTCGTCCGGACGAACTCGTACTCGGACTCACGGCTCCGTCTGAGTCAGTTCGAGTGAGTGAGTTCGGCGACCTGTGATTCTGACAGCTGGTGCGATTCTTGGATTCTGCCAAACATGACAATCCGCTAAGGACACTCCTTTGCTACAGGACATTCATATAGAGCCCCCTCCCCTTTTTTTATTAGCAGTATCAAGAAATAATGTCGCTTTGTGGTAGAACACTGGCTTGCCACGCAGACCGACTTGGTTCTATTGTCACTTCAGACTGAAAATTTTTATTGTTAATTTTATTTTATCTTCTTTTTCGATTTCCCTGCCCATGGGGAAGATAATTGTTCGCTTAAAACCAACTTCAAGACGCCTAAATTTCTGCAAAAAGAGCCCTTTAACACTACCGCGTTAACACATGCGCTTTTGAGCGCGTGCAGTAGAAATCAATATTCCTTCGTTCTTTGACGCGGGAGCATCACTGAACGTCTCTCGTTAAGTTTAATAAAAGGAAACACAATCGCATTTTTCTGTACTATGGAGAACCACAGCGCAACACCGAGTCGAAGGTGATCGGAAGGACTCACAAAGTGCTTTGAATGTCGTTTTTCAGATCACTCTCGTGTCTATTTTGCGCCCTGCCTCACCACGCATCGACCGATTCGCCCAAATTTTCACGCTACTACCTGTAGTAATGGCGCTGTGGCTCAACTTCCAGCTTTAGTAAACTTTAGTTTTCACGTCGACGAAAATATTTTCTTCAGGTTCGCTTATAGTCTCTTGAATAATTAGTCAGCAAAGTGTAGTGTTGTAATTGTGATTGTATATATAACAATTTGCGAAAGGCTATGGTTGGAAACGATGCATATCTAAATGACTTTTGCATCTGCTCGAACACTAAATAGAATTTAACTTTTAAGCTAACACTGCTCGTGCTTTCACATGCGATTTACGATTTTTTCACGCCTCAATTTTCATACTCTCTCCAGAGTAAGGTAACTGAATGAACTAACCGGTTGCTGTCACAATGTTTTGTTTCGTTGTTCAGTGAATAAGCCTTGAAACTGTATTTGTTTTGTATTGTGAATGACATCGGTTTGTTACATGGACATCTCTCTTTAAGAGCAAAGAGACGTGTAGCGCCTACCATGGCAAAAAAACTGGGCTCCTTTCTTTGCTGAAATTTTTCTTTCCCTGCCGCAACTTCGGTCGGCTTTATTGAATTCCAATGTCACATGGCTTGCATGTCAGCGATATCGCCAAGACGGCATGCTGTGAAACCACGATATTGAGGCGCCAGACGAGGTCGACGATCGTAAACACTTGTGACGTCACCGTGGCAGACGAAAACATTCCTCTCGCATCATCTCTTTCTCTCCCTCGTTCGTGTTGCCCAAGTTTTGCGCATGCGCATGTTCGATGGCGTACACCTCGCGTTGCCATTGGTGGGACCGTGTAACATGTGACCCCTCCCCCCTCCCCTCCGCTAGCGAGCGCGATTTCCTATGCGGTGCGACTCCTTCCCTTAGTCTGCTTTGGGGAGAGGAGCTATCAACTTAAAAATGAGACAAGCATCGCTCAATCAATACGTCTTCGTTATTGCCTAGCGCGAAGTAGAGTTCACTCGGGTCAAGCTGAGGTGGGCTTCTTAGATTATTTATATCAGCCTAATATCGGATGCGCTCGGCGAAAATATATTGACCCCCTCCACCACCTCGCCTTGCTTATATATATATTGCCTTCAAAATGTATCTGCGCAATCAATGGGTGCTTTCACACAGGCATTATGCCGTGTCCTCTCATGTGATTGTGGATTTTCGCACCTTAAAATCAGTAATGAACTTATGGCTGCTCGCTCAGCAAAAGCTTGTCTTAAGGCACAAAGTTGACCGAGAGAACCTTCCCTGGTGACCCTTTGTCATAAAGTAACTGGAAAATCGTTAGATTCTCCTAACATTAGTGAAATTAAGGGGGGAAAACCTGCTTATCGATCATATTTATTAACAATTGTTCTATCTACAAAAGTGTTTATATTTGATTGCGGAGAGTTTGCGAATTGGATAGTAAAGAAAAAGTATTAAGGGCGATTTGCTGTTTTCTGCTGGTGTTTTAGTCAAGTAGTCTGCTGCATGTCTGGGAGCGAAATGTACTTTCAGGCCGAGCCCGTAGGCTGCGTGAAAAAAAAAAATCATAAGCGTCTAGGTTATTAGAGCATTAAAACGTCTATATATGTTTGCTTTGAGAGTATACATAGTTTGTGTCAGGCGAACGCTAAGCCCAACTGGAATTAACAAAAAGGGTGTGTGCTCTTTGAATCTGTATGTCATGTGTTGGGCTCTTTGTCACCGAAGCAGCACAGTCATTATGACAGAAAGTGAAAAAAAAAGGTAGTCGGGCAAGATAGATACAATGCAGTGAAAACGTAATACTTCAAACGTCATTCCCACTGTACCTGGGATCTGTCAATTTTTTCTATAGAAATTCGTTTTGTTAAGGCGAAAGCCTGATGCTCTCACGGGTAAAAAAATGTGGCATTCGGCGTCGTCGTGAATAAAAAAACGTATCCAAAAGTCACGTGACCAGGTTACGACATCGTCATTATTGTAAATGAGGTTGATGGAATCCCGGTGAGGGCGGATTGGTTATGGTAGGAACATTCAACAACCACCTCCTTGTAGGACGTAGCCACACAAAAGAAATTGTACGAGTATATCAGAAAGAAAGCCTATTTTTGAAGGGACACACGGGGTGGTGGGGGGGTGGAGGGGGTTGTTATCGTACTCGCCGTCTGAGTGATAGAGATGGACCACCTCGTTTGATCTCTGCTTCAGCTGCATTCTTCGACCTCAATCGTGCGCGCTTATCCGCGGGTAGAATATGCGATAAATTGAGCGTTTTTATCAATTTGCATTTTATACGGAACATGATGGTAATGTCGATAGCAAAAACCCCTAGAAAGTGCCCCCATTTAATTGCTATCGCAATAAAATTGGTCATGGCCCGGGTGTCGAAACGGCACCAAACATTTTTCGGAGCAGTCGCTCCACCAGTTGAGCTTACCAGGACGCCAACAATTGTCAGCGCGAGTGAGAATTATTGAGTAGCTCAAAGCATACGGACGCACGGTACTGCAAATCACTATTGCGGTAAACAACAGCGGAGTGTTTGAAGGATCGAAATGGGACCGGTTTTCTGGCAGTCTTCCTACTTACCTGCCGTCGCAATGCATGAATACATACTTCCTCGTACTTCAATCATTGTAGCTCGACGTATAGCAGCACAAATATATTCGTTTATTTGAAAAAAATAGCTTGTAGCCATCTCTACTTTCTTGCATAGAGGCCTAATACGTAATTTCCTGAATGCTGGTTAATTGTTTGCTAGCGCGTGCTAATAATATTGATCTTTATGACATTGTTAAAAAAATAAATGTCACTGTATTAAGCTAACTCCAGTACATGACTCGCTCGCTGTACTGTGTATGCGACAGTACCGCTTAGGAAAATTTATCTTCAAAATATTTTAACGACCAGTGATTGAAGCAATCGTTATGAAGTATATTCAACCGAATATTCTAATATAGCCGCACACGCTCCTGTTTTCGTTGACATTGTAATGTGAATGGCTGGACCGCGGAACGCAGAGACGAAGCTTAGGCTAGCTATGTCATGCCTGAGAAAAATCACTAACTAGTTGGCCGCTCATCACCTTACTTCATACACGATGGAAGTTTCCATCCGTATTTTTCAATCAAAAATTATCCCTAAGGACAGACTTTCGAAAACAATGTAACAAGTTTATAGTGTTGCATTCCGTGCGCACCGAGTTGTTGAACTAATGTTTGTCATGTGCGTGTGGACGTCTGCAGTGGGCCCTAGACGCGCTCTCGTTTATTCCAGTTCTTTTTCCACGCATTCCTCAGAATAATTTTTTTGATTTAGGGGTGTCAAATTAAAAGGAATCACGTTGTCTCTCTGCAGTCTTCAGGGGCGTCCCACAATTTAGTCGATGTGTTTTTCAAGCCGCCGGTTCCGGTGCGTCTTCCCTCAATATTTTTTTCCGCACGCCGGCGGAAAGCTCCAAAAAAGTGTTCGAAAGCGCAGTCTGTCTGATGCCCAAGCGGACGTTTGTAAACACGCTGACAAGCACCACCATATCTGTCATTTCCCCAGACGCCTGCATGGGCCGATGTGCGCTCTTCGCACGTTTCCCTAAACTGTCCCCAATCTTTCTCTCTGATCGGTAAGCCTTAAAGCGAGAACAAATCCGACTGTCTGTCAGGAGCGAGGATCTTGGAACACTTGCCTATCTTTGGTACTTCCAACTCTGCAGCACGGCCTCTAGGTAAGCGTGCCGCACTTTTCTTCCATGTTTTTCCCACTCTCTCCCGAAGGTTTTCTAGATTTTCACCACTGAGGAGATGTTGAGTTTAAAACACTGAGGCAGATGTCTATACAAATAATTATGCCTTTTTAATAGCGTTTCTTATGTCCCAGTCGCTATCTAGCAGCTGTGGCGATTTTAGATGTTTTCCCCATTTTCTCCTATTCTTTTCACGCTAATTTTCTAGTGGCGAATAATCTATTCGCATGAAATCAAATGACTTGTACTTTCCCTACTGTTTCTCATCGAAAAACGTCCACTAAATTGCGGGACACGCGTGTAGGCGGGGAGATCACACGATTTTCTTCAATTTGAAGCTTCCAAATGAAATCAAGACAAATTCAAGGAGTACCTGCTCAGCAGAGGTTTTCTCTGAGCAACTCTCTTCCGCAACATTTTAGGTTAGCGGAAACTCTCGTATGGGAAAACAGAAGTTATCCGACTATTCGGCGTCAAATTTTTGAAAGCGGCGAAGTTCGCGTGGTCTTTCAACTCCAACTCAGCCACGGGGTTTTTAATTCGACCCGTCCCTACTGCATTTCCCCAAAAGTTCCCAAAACCCAATTATTTAGCTGATGCAAAAACCACCGAAGTATGGCATGCCAAAACGCACCGATGCACTCACGCGCTCTATCTCCCCGACGAGGCGTCTGGCTTTATTTCTTCCTATCGTGGACGTTCTTCCCACATTTCCCCCGTCTTTCCCTAGACTCTTTCCTTATTTGGGAGTAGAAGAACTAGAACGAGGCAGACTCCCCTGCGCCGGGGCGAACGTCCGTAAACAGCTGCGCTTTTTATCGGCGCTGCCGGTCCCGACGAAAACATTGACCCAGACGTCTCGCTTTCCTCCTCTGGCTCCTCCTCCTCCAATTTTGGCCGGTATTCCGCTTTGCAAGCGATGTTGTTCGCCATCTCCTCTCCTCCTCTGCACCTCGGGCTTTACTCCTCCCTATTTCATGGTCCCGTGTTTCGTCACATCCAGTGCACCTGCTCGGCGCGCCGCGCGTTTACCGCATCTGCCAGGGGGAGGGGGGGGGGTTCTTGCTGATTGCTGCCGACGAGTAATTGCATTACGGGGACCACAAACACGGCCACGGTTAAGTATTGAGTGAGTCGTGGTTATAAGGCCGCACAGCCGAAGGACGAAACTCGAAATGGATGGTGAACTTCGTGTAAATATTTGTCGCCATTTGTGGAAACAGTTTTCGATCAAATATACGAGTTTATGTACTGTTATGAGTCGTAAGACTCATGCGTGCATTATTTCTTTCGTTTCGGCGTACTTGTGCATCTGTCATATTTGGCGTTGTCGTAAATACACGGGGTGGCATTCGCTTCGTTATCTGTGGATGGCGAGACGAGGATGATAGATGGACCACAGGTTCATCTATCGTCCTCTATCTATCTATCCTCTAGATAGATAGATAGATAGATAGATAGATAGATAGATAGATAGATAGATAGATAGATAGATAGACGGACGGACGGACAGGCGGACAGACGGACGGACAGGTAGACAGACGGACGGACAGGTAGACAGACGGACGGACAGGTAGACAGACGGACGGACATGCGGACAGGTAGACAGACGGACGGACAGACGGACAGGTAGACAGGTAGACAGACGGACAGGCGGACAGGTAGACAGACGGACAGGCGGACAGGCGGACAGGTGGACAGGTAGACAGGCGGACAGGCAGACAGGCGGACAGGCGGACAGACGGACAGGCGGACAGACGGACAGGCGGACAGACGGACAGGTAGACAGACGGACAGGTAGACAGACGGACAGGTAGACAGACGGACAGACGGACAGGTAGACAGACGGACAGACGGACAGACGGATAGGTAGACAGACGGACAGACGGATAGGTAGACAGACGGACAGACGGATAGGTAGACAGACGGACATGTAGACAGACAGACAGACAGGCGGACAGACGGACAGACAGACAGGTAGGTAGACAGACGGACATGTAGACAGACAGACAGACAGACAGACAGACAGACAGACAGACAGACAGACAGGCGGACAGACGGACAGACAGACAGACAGACAGGCGGACAGACGGACAGACAGACAGGTAGGTAGACAGACAGACAGACAGACAGGTAGGTAGACAGATAGACAGACAGACAGATAGGTAGGTAGAGATAGATAGACAGACAGACAGACAGACAGACAGACAGACAGACAGACGGACGGACGGACGGGCGGGGTGCTGCGATGAGATTTCGCTCTCCTTTTGGAAGCACCTTCAATCAGGACACAGGTGAAAACAAAGACAAAGGAGATGAACGAACAACACAACTTTCTAAGCTTCGTTCTGACCTACTATAGGCAAAATTTCAAGATGCAAGATTTTTTATTCGTTCAAAAAATGTAACATGGCAACATGATAGTATACAGAAAGAGATACCGAAGTTCCATGCTGGAAAGGGACCTCTTGTACTAATCAAAGAAAACAAATTAATAGTAACTGCTAACATGTACTACCATGAATAAAGAGTTAAACTCGTGGACGGATTTCATAGACACTTTACTTCTATGTCTCGCTGAAAACAGCTAATTTTTGAGTGCCCATTTTATGGCCGATTTACGTACTCTGTTATTTTGCCTATAACGTCTACATACAAAAGCTTCCATGTGGCCGGTATTGTCTACATGTGGTACAACGTCTACGTATGAATATTTGACACTTTCAAGTGCCGAAAATGTCGACACCCTCCAGAGCGGAACTTATCGAAACTTGCATTTTCTGAATAAAATGCAGGCCATGGTGCGCTGAGGAACACAGATGAAAACGCATAACGTGGATCTCTCGGGCCGTTTCCGACCTGCCGGTCATTGAACAAGTGAGTGTGCAGTGCCGGGAGGAGTTGCTGACCAGCGATAGCCTTCACGATCAAGTAAGTAAATACGTTTCATCGCCGAAGCGCACAGCGTGTCAGTTGCTTGTGGCGTCCTCGTACTGTGGACAGCCAGCAATACAATCTGTCCTCGCACTGTAAAACGCCCTTGTGCATTTTCCTTTCTTCCTTTCAGCGCGTATACAGTCTTTCTTAAAGTCTGCCTGTAAAGGGTGCACCACCGCAATTGTTGTATTTGCGTGGCAGAGCCAACTTTAAACTTTTTGCGGAAAGATTAGACGATGCACAATATCCCGAAAAGCTCCCGAAGAAAGGATGCAAAAAGCAAGTGCCGGGGTATTCTTAAACACCATCAGGAAAAGAGGTGGCTATTCGGAGCATGAAACTTCAACTTGGTCGCATAAGAAGCCTTCGTGTTGCGCTGACTTTCCACTGGGAAACTACCTCAGTGCCGCTCTGCTACGCGCAGTTCTTCCTTAAACATACAAGAGACTAAAAACTCGGCTATATGCCAAGCGTCCTCTGGCATACTGTCTTCGAATGTAACAGGAAGCGACATACAATACCCATCCAAGCACTGACAGAACACCAACGTGAGGCACTGCTGGCAAAGCGGAATTCTCTAGGAGAAGCTGCGGGTCAGCAGTAATAATTGTAACGATTTGATTATGGGAGGTGCTGAAATTTCGGGGCTCTGAAAATTTCCACCACCTGGACTTCGTCAACCTGCACATAAATCCAAGTACATCGGTAGCAAGCATTTTCATTTTTAAATAAGTGTGGCCTCTGCAGTCGCGATTTGATCCCGTGACCTTCGTGCCAGCAGTCATGCACCATTAACCACTGGATCGCTGTGGCGGGTAACCGACTACGGGTTTTACTACGTATTCTACGACTACGAACGCGCGCGCACACACAGGCATGTGCGCACATACAGATACAACTTTCATACGCAATACAGAATCTTCGTTTTTTTGAAATAGTAAAAAAATTAGAATGGCGCGTTAAGGTTCTTTTGGACGTTACCTTACGTAGACTAGGTGGGTTTCTTTCAGCAACGTGTTCGGCGAGGCAAGAAGCAGCAAGTATTAAAACTAAAAAAGAGGTTGATGAAAAAAACAAAAGAAACCCTCGTTTTCACGCGGTGAATGAGATGCATCCTAATGTTTTTACAAGTAGTTCCTTTATTTGTGGAAATAATTACTCTCCACTCATTTCGCTGTCGCACATGAAATCTTACAACGCTGTCGGGGGTGTAGGCGGCTCTCAGTGTTCACTTACTTACGCGGGGCACTTCGCGGCAACTGTGCGCGCCCGCTTCCGAATTTTCGGTCATGGATGGACGCGGCGTCCGTCGGTGAAAGAATTCGCTACGCTCCGTGACTTTCGCCGCCACGGAACGCTGCTAAGTATACGCTCAAATGTGCAGCATTTCGCCTGCATCGAAACACGATCGGTATTGGAGGCTGCCACCTTCGGTTCATCAGTGGCCACCTTATAACCACTACTAGGCTATTGTGTCGGGTAGGAAGCAGCCTGCACGGGTCCATTTCTCGTATAAACGGACTCTGTTTCAATTGTTCCGTCCGCCTTAATGGAAGATACGATCGTGGGTTCGATTCCAACCGAGGCGGTACGGCGGAATGGTAGAGGCCTCTGTACTGTGCTATGTCAGTGCACTTCAAAAAGACACCGAAGAATGAAAGGTTTCTTCTTACATTAGTGAAGTACAATTTTACAATCCCTAAAACACCACTATTAATCGCTATACGACACTTGGCAAAGCAGGAAACGTGCGAGAAGAAAATGCCAGTGTTGACATCAGTTTGACAATTCCGCACCAAAAATCATGACGTCATCAGTTTCGAAGTCGTCTTCTGCGTCCTACGTAGCTTCTAATAGATAAAATTGAACTACATCGTCATCTGTGGGTGGCATAGGCCTAGCACACGATGTTTCAGAAAATGTCGTCCAGTCATTGTCGGGAAAATATTCAAAATATACATTTTGGAATTTGTTACAATGACGCGTGCAGTTTCCGGCGAGAAATTCAACAATCAAACATCAACATTTATTATCCCCGTTAATAACAAACATATGACAGTGAAAGTTATCATCTTAAAGTTCTCAGAGCGCAGTTCATTCATTTAGGCCACGTCATAATTTCCATTTAGTGTCTCTTCAAAAAAACACCAAATGGTGTACACGTTTCCGAAGCCCTCCACTATGGCGTGTCTCATAATCATATCGTGGTTTTGGGACGTACAAACCGAGATATTGTAAATATTATATTTAATTGTTCAACGAACACCCTCGTTTTGTGTCTCTTCGTTTCTTACCTTGTCCGTGGCTCTTCAGAGTGCAACGCTGTGCGCGAAACCTTCAACCACGTAAGCACACAATGAGTTCGCGCTTTATTGTTCAAAAGGCTCAGATGTAGAAATCAATTATACGAACCGCAACGAAAGCTCACGGGTTTTCTCTCTCTCTCTCTCTCTCTCTCTCTCGCTTTGCCGTTTTTCCAACGCCGCCCACGATCCACCGTTCTGAACTCGACGACAGCACCCGATGGCGCCTCGCACCCGGAAACGGACGCCTCCGTGGAAACATAAATTATTCCGCTGTTTGCCGCGTGTGCACCTTGTGATCTTTGAAATTTTTTACGTAGCGACACACTTTAAGACAACACTGTCGCCACGTGTTTACAACTTGCTCTTGAGCATAAAAAGACAAAACGTTAAGAAAGCGCGTCGTCTTGAGAAACCATACTTCTTAAATACTTCTTGAAAAAACAAATAAGAAAATGCGTTGAACACAATTCAATCTGGCCATACCTCGATTGTTGTGTTGTGATCCGTATAAGTTTAATGCAGGGATCCGTTACAAGCCGCTCTAGGTGCGTCCCACTCGTAGTGAAACGGCCTGGCCGTTACATAACAATTTATTAGTGCCCTTATAATTAAACCTTGCGCTGCCGTACTTACAAGCCTCCCACATGCTGAACAGCAGCAAAACATGGCAAAATGAGCGAAAAGCAATTTAAAGTCGGGCACGTGGGTTCGAGCGTACTTTTAATTCGCTTCTGCCAGAAAGCAGTTATGAAAGAGTCATCTATACGATGGTACGTGCGTCCTTCCTGTCCGTGCCGTAGGCGGTGGAGTCGGCATGTGGCGAAAAAATTGAAAAAGATGGAGGTTGCTTCTGGCCCGTAGATGCGTGGCGAACAGTTGCATTCGTTGCCTGGATCCCGCGGGCCGTTTTGGATTACATTGATTCGGACGAGTAAGCGTTATGGCGCGGTGCGAAAGGCAGTAAACAAGAGATGCTGACATATTGTTCAGGCTTACGGCCACCGAAGGTGCCTCCTTTCGGAGTGGAAGCACGTGTGTGACCCGATTGGCTAACAGGCTTCAAGTGTTTCTTCGAATGCGTTTCTTTGCAGCTCCTTATAGTGTTATTCTTACCGGCCTCAGCCCTTAGGAAACATTTTTAGTGTATTGTACGTGTGCTTGTGTGGAACCGTATGATATGTGTTTATCAGTGCATATATCATAATCAGCTCCTACCAACAGTAGTCGCATATCGGGCGAGTAGTTTGGGTAATGATTGCTACGGCAATAAATTCTAATGTCATGCAAAGAGTGGCGAGCAGCTCGAAACTTGCAGGTCCCATCTCAAGCAGAAAGCGTGCATGAAATGAGCACGCAAAAGACGAGCGTGGACTAACAACTGTCACAGCTAGGCACACGCCGATCAAACAGAAAGAACAACGCACGAAACAAGTGCAGAAGTGTACACAGGACTTTCACCATTCGAGCAACTTTCACCATTCTTATAACTTCTTGTGTGATGCGGCTTCGGTAGCGAGCTTCGGTAGCGAGCGAAGTGACTCTTCATGCTCTCTTTTAAACTCTAACTTCAAAACAAAGTTGTGGTGGAAGAACTATAGACGCAAAGCGCCGGAATCATGACATAAGCGCGCGCGCGCATCGCGACACGTAAAGCGACGACCTTCGCGCCATCTGGCTACTGATGACGACAACGCGCTGAAGTTGCTGAGCTCAGAAGAATGACAACAGTATATGGTGTACATAAATAGCTCGCCTTCGGGAGGCTGGACAACGTGGGTCGCGCGGCTTAGTGGTTGGGTGCCGCGCGCTCCAGAGCGAGAGGTCGTAGGTTCGATGACTGGCGACGGAACGTTTTCTTGTGTTTGCTCTTTACAAGTTTGTCATATCCGTGATGGAAAGACGTCAGTGGATCTATGATGCACTCCATCATAAAACACTTTCGTGTTGAAAAAAAAAAAACGTGAAAGAATAAAGTACAGAGTGCTTTGTCCTGCTTTACGTCGTCCCCCCCCCTTTGTTCTTAGTTGCGCCACAAACACTTTTTTAGGATGTTCATGTGATGTCGGATATTATTGTCTTCAGCGAGTGATGGTTGACGTTCGCCAACGTACGTAGTTTCGCCGCAAGGGCGAAACAATGAATGCGATTGTTTATGAACAATGAGCGCGCCTTCAACTACATCCGATATTTTCCAACTCACCGAGCAGCCTCCTCCGAAATCAGTAATTCGGACCTTATCGACTGGGCACGCGAGGCACACCACAGGGCGCTGTGTGGTCGCCTCTGCTTCTCAACTTAGCCCTGGCGCAACTCCCGGCCCACTTGGCTGATGTTGGCGGGGTCAACGGTCGATGCGGTTGATGCTGTCCATACATCCAGTGGGCCACACATGGAAGTCTGGGCAACATGGAGGACACCCTCAAACCGCAGCCCATGTAGCGGACGATTATGTGGCATACTGCGGTCTCCAGTGTTCCCCAACGTTCGTAGCTTGCGCCGTGAACTCGCGCAGGTCTTCGAGGTTTTGCTGGCCTCTATCTCGCTCCACCTGATGATATGATGGCCTATACGTATGACTCATACCCACTCTGGGTGATTGGACAATGAGCAAATAGTTAGGTGAAAGGGATCACTTATGAATTGTATATCTAACGCATTATAAAATGGTTGAAAGAAAATTAATTTTCACGGTTTTAGAAATTCACGATCAAGGTGGTCCTGATTCAATTAAAAATCCTTCTGCAGGTGAACTGATATACTGGTGTCAACGAGCTAATGAGGAGGTTTTCAAAGACCTAAGCACGACATTTGCTCGTGCACGTCATTGTCGTTTTGCAGAGCTTATTCATTCTTCTGCTTCTTAACCCTGATTAAGCTTCTGGAGGGCAATGCCTCTGTCATGCTCCGCTAATCAACCCGGTTCTGTGCTTTATTCGGGCACGTTATAACCGTAAACTTCTCAATCATTTCATTTGACCACCTAATTTTCGTTCTGCCCCTCACGCGTTTGCGTTCTCTTGGAATCTACTCGGTTACCTTTATGACCAGTGGTTACCCCACTTACCCGCTACGTGCCCTGACCATGCTAATTTATTGGTCGTGATTTCGACTAAGATGTCCTTAAAACCCGTTTATTCCCCGACCTACTGTGCTCTAATCTTGTTCGTTGTGTTTACGCCTATCATTTCCCCTTCTACATGCCAACAAGAATCGCTGTCTTCCAACAAAGAACTGCTTTCACCATCTTTCTATTGGTAAGCTTCGCTTTCTTTCAGTGACCCTTGTAGCAGGCTTGAGTTTGTTCATACAAATCAATTAACAGAGGTTGCTTCTTATAATCAGTAGGGATACGCTTTTCTCTGAAACGCTACACGCCCCCATTAAAATACGTTCGGTGATTTTCAAACCAGACGACCACCTTCGTTTCCCCTGTGTTCCAGTCGCAGAGTGTGAATTTATCCCCAAAGGAGAAGATTCGTCGTTTAAACTCTGTGTATGCGTGATTGTATTTGGTAATCCTGTATTGTATAAAGCTCTTATGAACGACGGAGGGGAGTGGGAGTTCAGCAGTGCCACACGTGGGCTGTGGCGTGTACTGCGCCGCAGCACGTTGGGAGTGTTACGCGTGACCAAAGGGGCGAAACGTGACTGTTACAACACGGCGACGAGCTCCGGCGGTGGCTCTCTCAAAATGTGAGAGGAGGGAACTGTGTTTGTGAAGGTGAGGGCGAAGACTGAACACGACGGCGCGGTTACGGTGAGAAAGATTGAGAGAAGTGACTTTAAAGAAAAGAAGACAACGAAAAAACAATGTGAGAGGATTCGTCGGTAGAAGGGAGGGGGGAGGGGGGGGAGCTGACCAGTGATTGCGTGACCGTGCAGCCGCGTGCAGTGTTCTATATTGAGCCTCGACCTTCGCCGCGCGGGTCTGAACTCTCTGATCTAACGTGTTGCATGTGGCACATGCGCGAACGTGGCGACTACGCAAGCCGGCCGAGCTGGCCGATAGCGACAGCTGCGCCTCAGTTTACCGTTTTATCCGTGTCGATCCTTTTCTTGATATTTCGCTGTTTTGAATGGCTCAGTAAAAGTACGTGTACTGCAATCGAAACATTAGTGTAACCACGCTAATTTTGTTTCTTTTCGGTGACCGTGACCCATAATTCTCCACCTTCGCTCCAGCGGTTGATTGATTGATTGATTGATGAGCTCAATGATGAGCTCACTGGTTAGGGTGTTCGACTGCTGACTCGACATTCGCAGCATTGAATCGCGGCCACGGCGGCCGCATTTGAATGGAGGCGAAAGGGCTTGATGCGCGTGTACTTAGATTCGGGTGCGCGTTTAAGAACTGCAGGTGGCAAAAATTTACAAATAGATACATGGATGGATGGATGGATGGATGGACGGACGGACGGACGGACGGACGGACGGACGGACGGACGGATTGATTGATTGATTGATTGATTGATTGATTGATTGATTGATTGATTGATTGATTGATTGATTAACGAGGGGAACTGACATCAAACCGGGCAAACTGGCTGACTCAGTGGGGCAGCAACAGAACAAGCCAGCGTCCGTGGCCATACTGGTTCCCCGCGCGCCCTTTCTTTTCTTTCTTTACAAAAGTCGCCACAGATAGTAAAACCATCTTACGCAATGAGCCGACAGAGTCTCTCAAAGTATAACTTATAAGATCACGGTGACAAATCACTGTGTCTCATATGTCGTAACACTTTTCAAACATCATGGAACGCTCGCGAATAAACGCCCGTCGGCGATTCGTGTTTCTTCAACAGCCGCTCTTGCCCTAGTCGTCCACCGCCGCCGTCGGTGTCCGTAACATTGTTCGCACAGGATGGACAAAAAAAAAAAAACAATGATTCGAGCTGGAATGAATCAATGCGTGCTATATACCCGACAGTCGAGAAGTCTGCCACTATGCCACGCCGGTTTTCCCGTTCAATTTTCTGTGTTATCTCACACTAACGGGCACAACAGGATTATCTTACCAGGCGAACAAAATTGCTAGCATGTGGCTTGGTGGTTGGAAAGTATGATCCGTTTTATTTAAGCACCTTCTTGAAACTTCTTCGCGATAAGACCCTACGCTAGCGTATTGCTGGGTGAAAAAATAAAGAAAAATACACTGCGTGTGACAGGAGTATAACATCAGGCACCGCACGAAGCGAGTTGCGTAACGAATTGATCGCTTAAGGCTTCCCGCCCATTATGAAGAGCTTAGCCATAATGCTTGATGATCATCAGCCAAAGAATCAAGAAACTGCACGTAATTCCTTACGGATGTGTGGTGGGTTCACCGTTTCTCTGCAGAATGATGGTATAGTAGATGATCTCCTGCTTCACGAAATTACATTCAGTTATGGCGTAGTGAGTACCTTGAAAGTGTGCTGTTAGTAGTCGCCCCTAAGAGAATTCGCAGGGTTCTCAAGGAAGGCCACTTTTGGAAGTTTTCGCTGTGACTGTGCGTCGTACATGTTCCACGCAGGCCGGGCATTTTCCTTCTTACCCATCTCTCCCACTTCGCGCTAACTGTCGTGGTCTTATTGGAAGGGCGTTTGCCTAAGTGATGTAACAACCGCAATAAGTTTCGCGAACTGCGAGAAAGTCGGTGCTCTGTGAAAAGGCGTGTTTACATGCCGCGCCGACGGATATGAGTTCGATCAGGAACGAGCCACGGCTGACACACGTGACCGTGTTTTGGAGTACATTACGTAAGTTTCCTTAGCTTATGTAATCGATCACGCGGCAACGAAGCAGAACAGCTTACCACTCCGCACGCATGACACTAAAAGCTCGGTGGCATCTATAGGAATATCCTTTTTTCCCTCTCGACATACACTCGCCCTCATCGCTTTCTCTCTCTCTCTCTCTCTCACACACACAATTAACCGTATTACCCCGCCGAGGTGGTTTAGTGGCTAAGGTACTCGGATGCTGACCCGCAGGTCGCGAGATCGAATCTCGGCTGCGGCGGCTGCATTTACGATGGAGCCGGAAATGTTGTAGGCCCGTGTGCTCAGATTTGGGTGCACGTTAAAGAACCCCAGGTGATTGAAATTTCCTGAGCCCTCCACTACGGTGTCTCTCATGATCATATGGTGGTTTTAGGAGGATAAACCCTAATATCAATCAATCAAAATAATAAACCGCGGTTGCCCCGCTAATTATCTCGGATAGGCTAGTGAATGACGGTAAGATATACTCATGCTTGGCAAAAAATAAAAGAAAAACATTGGACAGTGAAGCTGTAACCGGGCAGTTTGTGACAGTTAAAGTAAGGCTATAATTAATGAAAAAGGAAAGTGCGCATCGTCTTCGTGCTTTGTGTACGACAAATCGTCATGAACATTATAGTAATTTTGAGGATTTTCTTCTCTTCCCTCGGTCTTATCTTTATTGACCCCTACCCCATTCCCCAGTGTAGGGTAACCAACCGGATGTCTTTTGTGGTTAACCTACCTGCCCCCTCCATTTTGTTGCGGCTGCTTCTCCTTGAGCATCATTTCATTTTATGGCTTTGTTCAATCCTCCTGTTGCCACTTAAGCCGCCTGGTACCTATACTACTACTACTACTACTACTACTACTACTACTACTACTACTACTACTACTACTACTACTACTACTACTACTACTACTACTACTGCCGCCACCACTTCTACCAGTACGTTGTGCTCGGCCTCTGCCAGCCTGGAACACAATGGTTACGATGAAACTTCGTAACTGGTCTCCTTAGCAAAAGAGCTTCGCAGTTAAAGGGAAAAAAAATACATTCGTAGAAGTCTTTAGGCATCTAAACTCAGATCAAAGACACGCCAACACCGTCGATCTTCCCATACGAGATAGTCTGTAGGAGGTTAGGTCATCACATAAAGATTGTATTTAGCTAAAGCTTTCCACCAACTTCAGCTAAAGAAAACGCTTTTTTCCGGCCTTCATGAAAGTGAACCGAGTACAAGTTTCCTAGATGTCGTGACCACCGTTCTTTTTAAGCACCCAATCACCATGGCAACGAGAAAAATAAACGAAGGACACGTGTAGGCAGTACGAGCACTTGTCTTGTCTATATGCATCCCTTGTTGAACCTTTGCCTCTGACATGGTGTATGAACCGCTTTTGTAAATACTATTTTCTCCAAAAACTACGTGATTGGAATAATCTTCCAGTAAGTATTCCAGCAAGTCTTCCAGCAAGTTTCCGCTACTCACACAGCGTTCCCTCCACTTTTAAAAGAGTTTGTTGTTACATAATATGTATTTTTGTTAGTGTGTTTTCAATGTCTTTTATTTAGCAAAGCGCAATTGTCGAGCGCGTGCATTTTGTACGTATATTGTTTACTGTGATTTACTTTTTTTTGTACCACTCAATTTGCTTTCGTTGACGTGTATGTACTTCATATTTGTCCCCCTACAACCGTGGCCCTAGAGGGCGCTGTAGTTACATGTACACGTTTGGTAATTGAATGGGACGATATCCACCCTGTATACGAGTGGGTAGAAGCCTACATGAGGCTTTGGGTTTTGGGCACAAACATGGAAAGCTGAATGCGTCCGCGATAGAAGCACGTAAGAGACCGACCATTGATGGCTGAGAAGTGAAGACAAAGGACATCAATAGTGGGGGAAATGAGGTCATTATGTCTGAAGAGGCAGAGAGATGTAACATAAATTTATATTTTTCTTTGTTACAATAAGATCGGTTTATTCCAAGTAGATAAAGCACTGGTCCAACGTAAAAACAATGTTTTTTTTAGATTTTTTTTTGCAAGCCTGATAGCACACATGTCACCGCTCCGTTATAAAGGGGATATCATCCATCCATACATCAGTAAATAAATAAAGAAACGATAGGAGATAAAAAAACAAAAGATTTTAGAGTGATCTACTAAGCCGAAGTTACGTGACTGAACTTTTCCCTTTCTGCCCTTCCGCGCCCCCCTCTCCGTCTCTAGATTTATGTCTACCCTCTCCCTCCCGCCTTCGTGGCTGTTCTGCCGGGGCCTCCTTCCGCTGTTGCCTTTAATACACGGCGACATGTGCTCGCTTAGGTAACAGCGGGGCAACGTGATCTTTACGTAAGCGCACGTGTACTGAGGTAACGTCGCCCCCGAAGTCACGCGGCAGGCCCGAGCCTTTCATAATCTGCGCCGGGCTCGCGGAGTCGATGAAGTCCCACCATTCCACCCCCGTTGGCGCCTTTGCATTGTTCGCTAACGCCGCACGATACACTGCGCGCCTGTGTGTGCGTCCGCGCCTGTTTTCCGAACGATAATAGGTGTTATGCGTTGCGAGTGTGAGTGCAACATTACATAGGCAATTTGGATTTGTACAAATGTGCGAGTGTGTATGCTAGACTGCTCGTATAGCACGTGCCTGTGGGCTCTCATATCGTTGCCCGGATGTACAATGTAATACTGGCAGGGTGAGCTTGTTGGTTTAACATACTTGAAGTTTAAGGCGCTCATACGACACGGACGAAGAGAGACAGGTACTCCGTGTGCATCGTCCCTCTTCGTCCGTGTCGTATTCGCGCCTTAAACTTCAAGTCCGGATAAAGAATTGTGCGTGTGATCCCATGTGACATGCTCATTGACGTTACTCTTCACCTGGGGATGATGTTAAAAGTTTGTGAGTTGAAACAGATAGATAGATAGATAGATAGATAGATAGATAGATAGATAGATAGATAGATAGATAGATAGATAGATAGATAGATAGATAGATAGATAGATAGATAGATAGATAGATAGATAGATAGATAGATAGATAGATAGATAGATAGATAGATAGATAGATATGTGGGGCTTAACGTCCCAAAACCACCATATGATTGTGAGAGACGCCGCAGTGGAGGGTTCCAGAAATTTTGACCGCCTGGGGTTCTTTAACGTGCACCCAAATCTGAGCACACGGGCCTACAACACTTCCGCCTCCATTGGAAATGCAGCCGCCGCAGCCGGGATTCGATCCCGCGACCTGCGGGTCAGCAGCCAAGTACCTTAGCCACTAGACCACCGCGGCGGGGCAAAAATGTTTGCGAGTTGTCAGTTGTCAGTTACTGGAACTTCATCACATTTGGTAATTTCAATAAATATCACTATTCAGTATGTCATCAAGCATGGATTCTGGTTTGTTCTAGGCAGGGGTAGGATTTGGTTAAGGCTGGGAAATGTATCCGCGGTTGAGCAGATGATCGATGGGGGTGATCGCACGGATGTTTGCGATCAGTAACGACTATACAATTAGTCACGTCCCGGTAAACGTCGCAATGACACACTGACAGCTGCGGTCGTATTTGGAGGATTTAAGTCGCCTGACGTGTGCACGTTCTGAGAAGCACACGTATGTCATACACATACTATATAAATATGTCGTTGCTGTCAGAGTAGAATGGGGGAGTGCATTGACGCATCGTGCATATTCACAACAAAGGTCAACTGGCCATGGCGGCTTTTTTGTATGCCCCCCCCCACCCTCTGTGCGTGTGTAACAGCTGCGAAGACGTATAAAGTCGTATAGCCCCACCGCGGTGGTAAGTGGCTAGGGTACTCGGCTGCTCACTTGCAGGTTGCGGGATCGAATCCCAGCTGCGGTGGCTGAATTTTCGATGGAGGCGAAAATGCTGTAGGCCCGTGTGCTCAAGTTGGAGTGCACGGTAAAGAACGCCAGGTGGTAGAAATTTCCGGAGCCCTCTGCTACGACGTCACTCATAATAATGGGGGGGGGGGGGAGGGAGACGTTAAGTCTTACAGATCAATCAATACAGCTATATCGAGGTCACACGGCAACTTGTGATCTCTACGCGTGACCGTTTTCAACTATACGTGACTGTAGATGCTTCGAAATGCAGGTGTCGTCATTTTTCTGGAGTAAACAACAGTCACCAGATCATGTCAGGCCGTCGCACATATTCAGTCAATCTCTGAGCATTTAGTTTCGATAGTACGAGGGGAAGCTCAGCGTGCGGCGCGTGAATACAGAAAGCCACATCTTTACCGCAAAGGCGAAGCAATGAACACGATATCGACAAATTGGAAGGTCACGTGCAGATTGGCAAGCAGATCGAAACGTGCCCCCCCCCCCCCCATTTCTCACACACATATGATGCACGAAGCGTACTCCCAGGTACAGATGAACGCGAATAAGCGTCTCAGTTGTTACTTAGCTGTGTCTTAAGAGCGTGCCGTTTGCGCAAACGGAGACTGTACAATGATTAAAGTGGCCTTTGTGCGCTTTGTAATTACGACAGAATCGTTCCGGTGAAAGCCGAAGACCAGCCAAGACGTACGATCCTCCCCTCCACTAGAAAAAGGCGCGCGTGTGAGCGTCGACCCCCTGCTCTTCGCGCGGCAAAGTGCGCGTGGGAGACAAGAGCTTGCGCCGCCGCGTCATGACGATGTGGCGACGCGTGCTCATTGCGCCATCTTCGTGGTAATGCTGAAAACACAAAAGTTCTCCCCGATATGGCCGTCAGCAGCGGTAAGTGGCAGATCTAGACAGCTTGCCGTTTGAACGTTGAAGGAGGTCCTCTGTGGCTCTGTGGTTAACGCCTGGAAGTCACGATTCAGAGGTGCCATGTACTATTTTGCGTCCCGGAGTCTTTTTCTGAATTGTTTCTTTTTCTTGTAACTACATATATATCAATATACGGTGTCAATATACGGTGAGTGACGGCGACGCCGAGGTCGATGTCGGCGCCGGCGGCAAAATTCAGCCGAGGGTGTCCATATCATTGCTATATAATATAATCGGTATATAAATTCTGGCGTTTTTTTATTGCTATTGCAATAAAGAAACATAAGGTCTGCGCGGAAGGCACAGTCACAGCGAAAGCTTGAAAAGCGGCCTCTCAGAGGCTTTTCTAAACACTCTTTGGGTAACTGCTACAAGCACACTTGTGGGATGCCCACTACGCCTGTAATTATCATATATTTCTGGGTAGGCGGCCGGCATTCACTATGCTATCCTTCGTCATACTTCTCAGAAGCGGGGTATCCGCTGAACACTTTCAAGGAATTTCGTGCAAACGTTTCACGCAGTGGCTGAAGACAATGAGGAATAATGCCTGAAGCGGGTGTGCACCACAGTTAATAGGTGATGAAAAACAAGCTTTTGTAATGGGTTGGAGCGTCGGAGGACTCACTCGTTACGCTATTCGCATTGTGTGACGCCTGGTTGTTCCTTTGATGTTCTAAAACGCTCTGCTGCTCATATTAACGCGATTCATTTCCTGACGTCAAGCCTGCCTAAGGCAAGTTCGCGAACAGGTCCCAAGCAGCGTGGCTCAGTGTTAGAATAGTGCGCTGGCACGATGCGAACCGGGGTTCGGGCCCCACTGTGTCCTTGGTGTTTTTTTTATTTAGTGAGTTTTTTTCCTATTTCGTGTAGTAGTGGTTACGGCCACCCGTGTTGTGATCTCATAACAGCTCTCGCTGTAAAAGGTGGTATAGCATTGTGGCTAAAGAGGCAGAAAGCTAGAAGCGGTGGCATCGGACGGCTGGTTGGATTACGCCGACGACGCGCTGTTTGGAATCTACTCAGCTAGAGAGAAAAAGAAAGAAAAAATAAAAAATCTGACGTCACAGTTGCTGTAGTTTATCGAAAAGTGTTTCGAAAGGGTACTCGGCCTGTTTTGTTGCTTTGTAGTGCAATGCTTTATATATAACCGGGCTAAACAGGCTTTCCAAGTTCTATATGTGCAATTCGGCGCCGGCAGCATCTGTGGTGCGAAACGCGCGCAGAAAGACCTTGCGCGCATACTTCGGATCACTCCCCCCCCCCCCTCTCCCGGGTTACATGTCGTGTAACGGCTTTGTAGTAATTGCCGTGCCCTGCCGCAGTTGTCTAGTGGCTATGGTACTCGGCTGCTGACCCGTAGGTGGCGGGATCGAATCCCGGCTGCGGCGGCTGCATTTCCGATGGAGGTGGAAATGTTGTAGAACCGTGTGCTGAGATTTGGGTGCATGTTAAAGAACCCCAGGTAGTCTAAATTTCCGGAGCCCTCCACTACGGCGTTTCTCATAATCATATGGTGGTTTTGGGACATTAAACCCCACAAATTAATCAATCAAATCAATTATAGTAATTGCCGGCATGGCGTTGTGTTTTGCGCGCGACTCGGCTGCTTGCGTCCCTCCTGGTGTTTCCGATGCTTCGCTGTTTAGAGGCTCTGAAGTATTAGCCGCTGGAAGTGTGTGTGGTCGTTATATGTGGAGTTGCGTAACTCAAAGCACGGGCCGCAATTTCGATTCCGGCCGTGGCAGTCACGTCCGATTGTTATGCGAAAGCGTGAAACATAAAGCCTTTATTGGAAAGTTGTTGGAGCGTTGGCAAAAGTACTACTACTTACAATAATAATAATAATAATA
Organism: Rhipicephalus microplus; assembly: GCF_043290135.1. Taxonomy (NCBI): domain Eukaryota; kingdom Metazoa; phylum Arthropoda; class Arachnida; order Ixodida; family Ixodidae; genus Rhipicephalus; species Rhipicephalus microplus. The sequence goes on along the minus strand of NC_134709.1, from coordinate 28,816,798 downwards.
ATAATAATAATAATAATAATAATAATAATAATAATAATAATAATAATAATAATAATAATAATAATAATAATAATAATAATAATAATAATAAAGTTAATGCGCAGAAATAAAAACTAATAGTAAAAGTTAAGAGCAAATAATAATAACAATAATTGCATTAACTGCTAACACTTTACGGCCGAAAATCACGATAGAATTAGGATGCCATTGCCGAGGGCTCCGGAAATCTCGACCGCCTGCAGTTCTTTAGTGCACACCTGAATTTTCACCTTCATAGAAAATGCAACCACGGGAGCCGTGACTGAAAGCGTGACCGACGGGCCGTCCGTCGGGCATCGCAAGTCCTGGGCTACCGCGGTAGACAAAACCCATAGTTCGCTTCGTCAAGCGTGCGTCTTGTGCACCGTAAATTACGACAAACCATCATGTAATGATTCAGCGAAAAGAAATGTAGGCCTCCACGCAAGAGGCAGCGCAGTCAAAGCGAAAGCAGGAGGATCGCCTGCTAGAGAGAGCTCGTTGTAAACTTGTGTGGGGTGACTCCTATACTATTGCAGCTGCAACTTACTCACTGCGTTACAAAACGTAATTTTGGAAGGTAAGGAAATGCGCACTATGCCATTACCTGCAAATCAGCGGAGAGATGAGGTACCCGCTCCGCTACAGATCTTTAAAGGAACGCTAAAGTCAAATGAGAATTTCTCAGAGTGGAAGTACTGTGTGTGACAGCATCTAAAGCGACAATATTTTCAACAGCTGTACCGTACTTACGGAGAAAAATATTGTAAATGAACGAGAACACACGCGCTACGAGTAGGACATTAGCTAAATGGTCTCGATGACGTCAGAGTTACGGCCTACATTTAATCACTAACTATGCGCACTAAATCAAGAACCTTCCGTGCATCAAGAGCTAATAAAATGCTGCATCCTCGTTTATGTTTGATTGATGGAAAGAAGCACCGCCACATGTTACTATGCGGAATGATGTGAGTGGTTCAAAAGTTCAATTTTTGCCTGGTTAAATTTGATAGGTCGTGCCATCTAGCGGGGCGCAGTTTAACCAAACGCGCCTGCCATCTCGAGAGTCATTTCAGGAAGCCGTTCAATGGCCGTTGTTGCTGCATTGGCTCCCGTTGCTTTAGTTCTGCTGCTACTAGTGTCGGCGACCGCGCAGTAAAACCTGGCAACGTCGTGCTCGGCAACAGACTTGAAAGCTTGTACATCGAGGTGGGTAACTTGAAGTGGGCTAACATTATGTGGACCATTGGAACGTGATTTTTTTTTTTCAATATAAGCACTTCCTTGACTCAAAAGTAGCACGACGAGGTTTTTGTACCGCTATTTCAGCAATGCACATCGACTTAATATTTGCCTTTAGTGTCCCTTTAAGAAGTGGAGAAACGAGGCCGAATGAGCTATTTGTTCAATGTGCTTGTGGTGGAGGGGATGACGACGAATAGTTAAGGCTGAACTATTTGTAATGACCCCGCCGTGGTGGCCTATAGTGACTGAAGTTCTCGGCTGCTGACCCGCAGGTCGCGGGGTCGAATCCCGGCTGTGGCGGCTGTATTTTCGATGGAGGTGAAAATGTGGGCTCGTTTGCTCAGATTTGGGTGTGCACTTTAAAGAACCCCAGGTGGTCGAAATTTCCAGAGCCCTCCACTACGGCGTCTCTCGTAATCTTATGGTGGTTTCGGGACTTTAAGCCCCACATATCAATCAATCAACTCTATGTAATGGGTTAAAACCTTTAATCCACCCACTCGTTTGCAAATCCGATTGTGTGACACCTGGTTGTTATTTTTTTTTTCGCGCAATAGTATAGTAAATCTGTCAATGCGATTCTCTACCGGACACTATTCTTGTATCGGGTCTTTTTTACGAAAAAACTTCCAATCACCGGTGTGGCTCCATGGTAGAGTACTCATCTGCCACGGAAAGCGCCTGGGTTGAAATCCCGTTCGATCCTGGTAATTTTTTCTTTTCTCATTGTGTGCTATAGCGGTTACGGACGCCGGCGGTGCGTGGACAACTGCGCCAGCAAAATTGGCTGTTGTGATGTCACGACAACTTCCGCTGCAAATCGCAGTGGGACGTGGGCAAGGCACGGAGGAACATATCCCGATGATGTCAGAACAAGCGCTGTTTTGCGTGTTTTTTTTCGTGTTTCTTTAGTTTCTTCTTTTGTATCAATGGCTACGAGCTTTGATACAAAGCACAAAATAACTCACGCGATTCGAATTTCCTTGTTAGCTTTCTCACTGGCAGCCGATGCGACAATCTGCATAACTCGTGATCTTGATCGAATCCGTGTTCTAATTCTGCAGACGGGAACCGGAAATGTGTTCTGACGCTCGAATATTTAAGCGACTGTGATGAAAAGGCTTTTGGTTTTGTATTTGATTTTGATTCTATCGTGCTGTTGCTTTACATAAACGACTAACTTGCCTTGGTACCGCCTAACTGTATTCGTTTTTTCTCTCCATATTTATTAGTTGAGAAGCGTTCTACCTGCGCACCTCATCCATAATCCTGTGTGCTACGCTATAAATACGCTCCATGGCGCGGAGTGTGTTTTGTAACAGCCCAATATCAGCGAGAAAAAAATGCGCATTCATTTAGCGTTTGCGGCATATATGTTCGCCGGCTTTTTCTCCCGTGAACAGTCGACGTCATGCTGTCTAAATACGGAACAAAGACGCGTAATGAGTGCTTATATTATATTGTCTCTCCTCTGCGCGACGTCAGCCTTTTTTTGAGTCAGTAAAGGCTTATATATCAGCGGAAGTGCGTGTCATTTGTGAAAACACTGCCTGGGATGGCGGTATTTAAGCTAGCTGCGTGGCTCCAGCGCTATGTAGCGTGTGCTGTAGTAAACGTTTTCGACTGTTAGTTAAGTGTTAGCTATAGTGCGTTCGCTAGTGTTTGTTGTATGTTCGTTATCGAAAGCGGGCTTGGCAGGGCGAACGGCCGCTTTCGGCGGGTGCTTCTTCAGGGCCATTTTGGCTTCAGCTGCGACGTGTGTGACCGCCTTTGATTCGAGAACAACCACTGTGATTAACGGAATGCGAAACGCATTTAACCGCTCATTACACCTCCATTGGTGCGATCACGTGGGGCACAAAGTGTGATATGTGAAATGCATGAGCGTGTAGAGGGGTGGGTGGAGGTGCAAAGAGAAATTGCCGCCTCCCCCGCCTTTGGAATTTCGTATAATAAAAAAAAAACACGTGCTGTGGTACACTCAAGCCAAACGCGTGTCTCGCTATCCACTAAGAAGCATGAACATGTAGCCAATAGTTGTGGAAGGCTTCAGTGCTACTTCAGGTTGAATCCACTACTTAGCACCGTGCACGATGGGTCGGCTGGCGCGGTGATGAGGAATCATCGGAGCTAGCATGAACGTGTATAGGGGTGGGGGGGGGGGACGTGCAAAGAGACACAGCCGCCTCCCCCGCCTTTGGAATTTCGTATAATACATTTCTGCACTGTAAATATGTTATACTGTTTCATTAGCACACACACACACACACACACACACACACACACACACACACACACACACACACACACACACACACACACACACACCCCACACACACACACACACACACACACACACACACATCTTACGCATTCGCGTGGAACATCCTTCAGGATTGCTAGCACTCGTTATACTGACCATGGCCTCTGAGATGGCGGGTCGTGCGCCGGCGATCTCGGAGGCTTTGTAGTGGCTAATCTTGCTGGTCATGTCACGGCAATGAGAGAAAGGCTTCCTATGTTGGATACCCCCCCCCCCCCACCCCTGCAAATGCACCCGCCCTGCATAAAGTTCTGCGATGCCCTTGGGAGAAAGTACTTCATGGCAAGCAGCTGTAGTTTCTGATCGCTCCGCATGGTGCCGTCCTAATCATACCGCTTGCATTTCGGAATGTTTTCGGAAAAGTAAGCTTCTTTGAGGAAAAAGTGAAATTAGCGTGTAAATTAACGTATGTCACGTTATAACTTAGTAACAAAATTATTGTTAACACACTTTTTAAAAGCTACGCTAGACGATGCAAAATTATTCTGGTCAGGTTAACAGTGTTGTCAAACAGTGCTAAACTGATCAGAACAACTGTCCCAGACACAATGTCGCATTCACTTGACTTGACATGTGCTGGCACGACTTAGGCGGAAAGCTGAAGCTTGAGGCGCGCACTCGTCGCTGCGGTGGCTGCGGCCTATACACCTTTTCACAGGAAGGAATAAAAACACCGCCATGATGGGCTGTGCGCGGGAGTACAAAGGCTAAGGGCGCAGCGTTGTCAGTGCATTTTCGAGGGGACGCGCCAATTTGCTCAGCCCAAGGAGGGATATGGCGGCGCCCAGGGAGGCGTTTATGAAAAGGTGAGACTTTTCATGAGTGCTTGCTCGACTGTTGGCGGCGCTTGTACGCTTGATAAACATGTATTGCTCGCGAACGTACGCAGGCAAATGACAATCTTATTCCAAAGTGCCGCAACATTACGATCCCCTCGCTATTCTCCCCGCCCATCTCCCCACTGGCGTGTGCGTTTTGCGTCAATGTCTTTCTCCGAACAGCTGGCTATGGTACTCCTGGCGAATGAATATCTGTGGGTCTCGGTCTGACCTCTAATAAAGTCGTTTCTCTCCGTCTCCGCCCACAATTTTATTGGCTACCGAAAATTGTCGTCGCGGTCCAAACGTCACTTCCTTTGCCGTGCACAAGTTCGCGCAACAAAGAGCTTCATCTTTAACGGCGCGCTTTTTGCATTCTGCAAACTCACCACGTAGAAATATGCAGACATTCTGTCACAATGTGTGTTGAATATAGCCCCCGGATATTTTTTTCCCTTTGGCAGGCGACATTCCACCACGTTTTGTGATCGCCTTGTTCGTTATGTTTTTGTCTTCAAGACAGGCTGGTCTCGCCAGGCAGCGCTTTAAATAATCAGCCGATGTACTTTCTCATACTATACGCGTTGCGCCCCCACGCGACGAAAAATCAATTCATAACGAGTCGGCTTTCCCGTTTGTTTTACCGAGGCCGCCACCGTGCAATAGGTTCTTTTCTCGCAATTCTTTATACACGCCCGCAATGGTAAATGTGAAAATCCACGGCCTTGAAACGTGGGATAAGCGAAAGCGACATGGGAAGGGAGGGATGGTGCCCCCTCCTAATCACTCTGAGGAGGGGCATCAAGTCCGCCCATGCATGTACTCATTCGGGCCACTCTTTGATGTGCACCGTTAATGCCGAGCACGTTTTTTATGGTAATTGAAGCAGATGACCTGTGTGGTATGACAAGAACTGTTTGCTATGCTTACTTTCTCAAACCGTAAAGGCGGGTAGCCCAGGCAGTCCGTTCTTTTAGACTCGAAAATACCCCCCCCCCCTTCCCTAGCCTGCGCACTTATGTAAAGGGAGGGGGAAAGGAAGGGGGGCAGATTCACTTTCTCTTTTTCTTTTCCAAACTGAACATGAAAGCGCCCTGACACTGTCTTATAATCTTCCCTCGCGTACAATCACGCTCTGACTGCTTCGCTTGCCAACGGCTTTCACAGCGTATAATACTGGCTGAATATTTTCTTACTTTAAAGAAAGGAAAGACACAAGATACACATATTGAATATCCGATCTTGAAACAAACCTGCCTACTTTTCGGTACGCTTCACAAGCATAAACGTTTTGTCAAATGTAGTATCATTGCTGTTTCAATGGTCACACCGAGGTCTGTGACAGGGTATTCTTGTAGCGTAGTCGCAATGGAAACGTGGTGCAAGGCTCAGAAAATGCTGAGTGCAGGGCGACGAGCAACCATCCACTACATCAAAACATGATTCACTCTCCTTTGTACTTCAATGTCGCACGCATGTATTAAAACGCTTACAAGAAGAGTAATCGCGGCAGATGTTTCAACGAAACAGCTGCTGTGCGGTCTGCGCCCGGTATATATTCTTCAACGGCGGTGAGGGCCAGAAATCCCAATTCGGCATCGAATAAACTCTCATTGAAACGAAACAAACGTTGTATTTGGCACGTTAACAATATGTGACCGTAAGTATGCGATCACAAGTATGCGGCCGGCCAGTCTTCTGGCGTAGTCGCAATGGGACACGGCAGCTCACGGGGCTCAGAAGATGCTGAATATGCTGAGCGACGACTGCAGGGTGTCGTTCTCGGGGTAGTCTGAGGCGAGCACCTTGCAGGCGGCGCGGGAGAGGCACCGAAACGTCTCGTGCAGGAGCTCCATGCTGTCGAATATCTTGGTCAGTCTGCGCCGACAACAAGACATGGGGTAATAGGTATACAGTCGACCACGCAAGCTTCTTCGTGACACTTCCGCGCTACGTCAGCGGTTGTCGACAGCAGCGCAGCGCCTGAGAAGCATCCCTCCCTTGACCTATGCGTTGTCTCTTTTCTGACTGGGTACAGATAGTGTTAAGCTAATCAGATAAGCAACGAGCTTCGGGGCATCTGCGTCCACGTGCTTCGGCATCAGAACATGAGCGTAACTGTTATCAGTCGCAATATTGATCACAAAGTGACACCTAGCCAAGAAAACACCATTTGAGGCACGACGTGATAGCTCTGATCCTGCTATGCAAGTGGAAATGTCATGGTCATACTGCAGATAAACGCGCTTTGCGTAAAAAACTGCGAACTGACAACGCGCTATACGCGACAGTCGAAAGTTGATGAAAGGCCAGTGAATAACAAGACCCGTTTCCGGCATACGGTTGACGGTACATGGTGCACCGCTTGGTGGCGCGTACGAGCAGTCTGGCTCGCGCTCGCAGATCAGCAAGCTTTTTTTGGTTGACTATACAAGTTTTCCGCACAAACCAAGCAAGCAACACGGGCGGTTTGGGTGACAATAGGATCGCAAGTGCCACGAAACGGAACGTGCGTGTTCCGCACAAAGCAAACGAGCAACACGTGCCTTTTTCGGTTGGGGTAAAAATCTGATTGCGAGTACCGCGCCAGCGTCGCCTTTCCGTCTTCCGTCTTGGGATTTGGCCAAATCTCGCAGAACTCCTGTGTGTGAGGGACGAACGGCACGCGTTAGTCAACGACTGATTGATTGGTTGATCTGTTTACCTCGCCCACTGCGTAGAACAACAGCTGCTCGGATGAAAGGAGCTTGAAGTCCTGCAGGCGGTAGTCGCTGCGAGGGTACGCCTTGCGTCGCACTGTCTCGCGGAAGTACTGCGCACACGCCATTCACACAAAGGCGTCACGTGCGAGGATAAGATAGAGAGAGGATAAGATAAAACGAGAGAGGATAAGATAGAGAGAAAACCTCGACAAGTCTATTACCCTCTTAATTCCTTTAACCCGCCTATTCATTTATTTATTATAGTTTGTGTAAAGTAGCCATCTTTCAGTTTGAGAGGAGATGAATCTGAAAGGCTCGTCTCATTGTTACAGAAAACCTAAATATAAGCCAATATAGTAATAGATAACTACCTATATAGGTACATGTAAGCTGTAAAATGTAGGTAACGAGTTGACTTCCGGCTTGTACGTGGGTGTGATATCAAGGCGTTAGGTGCAACAGCTTACCACGAATGAGACAAAAATGAACTTATGCACTTGTCCCTTCTTGTGCGCATCGCTTTAAATTTCCAAGTTGAACAGCATCAAAGTTCAGCGAAGCATGTACGCCTGAAGCGATGAGAAATTGTTGAACAGGGAATGTTACTAGAGTTGTCATCTTAACATGTCGATCTAATTGTCTTCGTCACTCGTTGCGACGCTGCCTCGATTTAGTCAAGTATCTATGCTTGACTAAGGCTATAGGTCACTTCTCGATAGCCTCTGCAAGTGCGAACTACGCGTCACACGGACGAAAAACGCAGGACAAGCGCTAAACTGAACTGTGATTTGAAGGGGTGGCCACACCAAATATAAAAGCGCAGCTGCCAGAAAGGAAAGGCAGAAAATCTCAACATGAAAAGAACAATACGACAAAAGAGACATTGGGCATCGTCCTTTTGTGGGCCACGGAGTTAATATACAGAATCTGTATATTATTTCTATGGTATGCGTGAGCAGGGATCTAAGATTTAAAAATTCAATACGCATCACACCTATAGCATTAGCAAAAAAAAGGTGCAAAGGTGCGCTCTGCGTGTTACGGGACATGCACGTTGGCTTCCTTAGACGCTCTCTGCTGCGCGATACTTTATCTGTATTTGTACAATCCCCAATTACATCTATACCACTATTGTGTACAATAAATGATCGACTAATTAATTAATCATTAGTTAATTGATCGATCGATTGATCATGCGCCAAGCACTGTGAATGTAGGCGTACGACAACGGGGAATGGCTGGAGTACGCCCGGCGTGAACTGCGGCGGCGCATATGCGCCTTTGCGTGCGTATAAATTGTCATCGCTGAAGAGCGAGCTCCCTCTTGCGGCGCTCTCACCTTTATCGTCGCCGCCATGCCTATGAAGTCGGCAAAGTTCTCCAGCGCAGCGATGTCGGGTCTGCCGTAAACGGGGTTCTGTAGGGAAAAGACGGGACACGCACGATAGCTGGATCATTCGTCACGTCTTCGATCCGCTAATCGTTTTTTTTTTTCACTTTCGGTAGAGTGTAATAGCGAATATTTGTTATAACGGAAGAAGGAAACAAAATGTCGTGCATATTCTCGTGGGTCCATATTCACTCCTAAAAATTACGCGTTCCGATTGTGAGCTTTCCTTGCCGTGCACGACCGTGAAATTCTGCTTAGATGTTCACAAGGAGGCGCCAATGCGGTCTCCGGGACTTCATTCTGTGTACTGAATTGCAATAGCTTGAACTTATGGAAATACCAAAACTTCTTTTAAAAAGCGTCAATACGCCCGAATGAGTTTCTTTTTACCAAGAACACGAGGTTGTTTGGAACCCATGTAAAAGCTTCGATTTGCTGGCGAAATTACTGGTTCTGCCATGCACTCAAAAGCACAGTTAATAGCCAGACAAACGTATAGGTACTTATAAGGGGCGTTTATAAAGTTCGTATTATCAGTGTGATGGATTAATAAAAGGCGTATACCACTAACATCGAAATGTGGGCGCCTCTGTATAGCTTTAACGTAATACAAAAAGTTATGTTCTGTAATAATACTATTCAACACCGCTTAAGGCATCCAAACTCAACCGGCAACACCCAACCGGCAATGTCCGTCCCACACAGCAGCCAAGTGACGCTGACGCATCGATACGTTACGAAATTTCGTCACACTTCCGTTTGTACTCCCGCGACGTACGCCGCACCACGTGACTTTTTCCTTCTGCCTCGCATGAGTATCAGCACACGTGCTGCGCACCTAATACTTCGCGATTTAAAGTATGAGACTGAAGAGTCCTACTGGAATGGCCTACTCATGCATCGCTGACCGAAGTGCATGTCTTTGGATGGAGATAATGCTAAAAAAATGAACCAACGTCCTCTTAAAGGGGTCGTGAAACGCTCGCTCTAAAGCGACAATACGAAGCCACAGGCGTCCACATGCACTCACTGAGTGACGTCATTATAAGTAATGCTTTGCCTATCGAGGAACGCGGAACTCTTCGGTACTTGCGAGTGCGTGCAACTGGAACACTCATCAGCGTCTTTGTCATTCGCATTCGGCGCTAACTTGAACTCAGACGTTATATTAAGCAGCGTCCATGTGAGACGCGGATCGCGTATGGCAGACGCCGATGAGCACATCTTGCTCGATATGCCATAGAGTTGCGCGTTCCTCGATAGCCAAAGCGTCTATGCAGGTCTACTCGGGCTGTTGATACAGTTAGCGCATGTGGCTGCTGATGGTGCCGCATTGTCTTTGTAAAGCGGCCGTTTCACGACCCTTTTCAATATCGCTTTTCATATCAATAATAGTAAACTTTATGAACGCCTCTCGTAGATACGTCACCTCGTTCTTCCTGAGCTGGTACTGCCTCTTGATGCAGCGTTCCAGGTCGTTTGTCTTCAGCAGGGCGTAGCCGCTCACCCAGTTCTCGAAGAAGGCCTTCTCGTTTATCACCGAGCCTGCGTTCAGTCGCTGCGGTTATGCACTGTACGTTCATCTTCTCGTCGTCCGAGTTGGACCAAATGTATGATCAGAGGGACAAAGAAGGCAAAGTCTCTATACCGATACGAATAGGATAGTTTAAATGGCGGAGGAGGTTTACCCGTATTTGTACAGTTCCCGAGACAACCAGGGCGATAATGAAAGAAGTGGGGATTGCCCAAAGAAAGTAGGCATGCCATCACTAACAACAGGTCATGGACAAGGTGATTATTTTTCGCTCACAACCAACGACGCCGGAATTGATGCAAAACGAGCTCTTCAACGCTGTCGCGTTAACAATCTCGTCACGTTTGCTCATTTTTGCACGTTATGCCTGGAACGTAGGCGAGCGGTCTCACGCGGTGGCCGGTCGCAACACAAGGCGGGAGACATGGCCTCGGAGATTACGTGCTAGCAGGAGGCTCCCGATTGAAAATAGAGCGACGTTCCAGTCATAGTTTTTCTAGGAAGCGTTGACTCAACGCCCTCATATCTGTGCTACTCGTACCGAGTCAGCCTGGAGTAAGCATGTCTGGCCAATGGCCAGGGGAACAACTCCAGCATTTCGTTAGAGCCCTTCTATTTCGCTCTCAAACTTTCCCGATCAGCTATCTGGGATTTTACGGAAATCAGCGAAACGTTCATTACTGCAGGGACGGTGATCTAAAAAAAAAGAACTAAAAGCTTTCGTTTTCCTGCGTTGCGCCGTATATAAGAGAGAGCCTTCATATGCGCACTGCTTTCGTAATAAATTCTGGTAGCGCCGTCTGTGCCCGACAGCCTGAACTGCGGTCACTTTCGTTGTCAAACAAAGCGGCTAGGTGCCGCTACAATTTAGATAATGGCAAAGGGCGTCAAAAATAGCGAACTTTTAGAACCGAACCGAGCATTAATTGGGTAGGGGTGGTACCAAATGCAGCATTAATCCGAGTCTGCTTTGCTATTCCATAGTTTTCGAACAGTAAGGTGCCGATTTTCAAAGTAGTCCTAAAATGCAACGTAACCATTTTCGAGAGGTCCCGAGAATTTAAGGACATTGTGCTTCAAACATATATTGACAGACTTTAATGAAAGACGATTTCGACTAATTTCAACCAATGAAAATAATGCCACTGTTTCTTACAGTGAAGCAAGCTAGTATACAGCAGCATATTTTGTAAATTCTGGTTTCAATGTAGAAGTAACGACATATTCAAAGTGGTGGCTTGTTGGCAGCTTTTAAATAAATCTCACCTGTATAATAAACAAAGGTCATGATTCAACATCAGTATGAACGTGATAATGTATATAAATGTTGGACCTAGAGGCATTTCTTGTTGGCCAGTTTTATCAATTCTCTTTCAAGGTACTTACCCCCCCCCCCCCCTTTTTTTAGGTAAGATGTAACTCACCTATGTCGTCGTAGAGTTTTACCATGGCTCGTAGTATATTGAAGGCAATTTTGACCTTGCGGAAGACGCTGCATTACGAGGAGAGATGATATAGAGACATTGGCGTAGCCAGTGGGAAGGAAAGGGATGGTCATGGAACCCCACCAGGAAATTTCAAAATTTGGCATGCGTAGACGTCCACTTTCTTTTATTTATGTAGCATACCTTACCGACTCTGGCCAGATCCAAACGCAAGGGGCAATGCAAAAAAAATTACACTGTAAACCACTGCACGCTTAAGGAAACAAGTGGAAATTTACAGGGCTCGTTTTTTTTGTTAGACGCAATAATACTGAGAACTAACATAAAATGGCGCCAAGGAAAGTATAGGGGATTTTATTAGTAGATGCTGTAATTTAAATGTGAAGGAATAAAAGTAAACGACCCTTCTGGCAGGACCAAGCCTGCTACCTGCGAACGGGGCTCGATGATTAAAGGGTAGTTAGATATTAGGATAGTCCCTATTAAAGCCTTTGAATCCTATCTACAAACACGCCATCAATTTACGCCTAGTTGGTTAATGTTTAATTATCATTTGCACCGAAGAGGAATATCCCAACCGACACTTAACGGTGGCTTAAGATGCTATGACTATATATACCAAATGGTCGATGTAAAGCTGTGTAGCGCTACTCTCCGTCTATGCCTCTATGGAATTTTTCACAACACGCCATGGTGTGTCCATGGTAGGTCGGTTAGGTATATGTTTCTTGTAGGCTGATGTCTACTAGCATTTTTTCTAAATGGTAGACTTTATTTAACAGGGTAGATTTTTCAGTGATAGTGCTGCTTGGGCCGTTGGTAATAGCCTATGATCTGGTTGTTTAGATACGTGGACCCCCCCCCCCCCCCTCTTTTTTTCTCAAGGTTCGACGTCGTTGCTTTCGTCATCGTAGGTTTATTAATACGAGGGAAACTCAAGGTTAATGTTTTATTGCTAAATCTGCGCAGAAGTCACCGCCCGTGATATCACGAGTTTCAGCGTATACTCGTCGTATTTTGACGACAATACTGAACGAAATTTCCTGAAACTTACTACGTGAAGTCTACGTCCTTTCCGAGAACAATGGACATTTATTTTACCTGTTAGGAACTACGTAATACCTACAATCGAATTCGGTGACTTAACGAAGTTTGGGGCAAAAATTTAACGACGGCATCGCCATCCGTCTTTTGTTTTCACGAATTTTACCGGTCGTATTGTCGTGACAAGTGCGGTGATTTCGTTATTGTGAAAATAATATCGAAATAGCGCAAGGGACCGTTCGTCAAATACATTGCAGTACGCATATGGCATTGAACTGAATAACAATGAAAAGTCTATTAAGGACAGTAATGATTCGGCACGAGTACAACGTAAGTTCAAAACGACTTTAGAAAAAGAATGTGTACGTGCTAAAAGCTGTCACGTGAAACAGTGAAAATTGGAGGTCGAAAGTTTGCTACTCACTTGACCTCGAGGTCATCGATGCGGTGGTCGAACATGATGCTCAGCGGCACCACTGAAGGCAGAGAGAAAGGGCGGGAGAATTGTTAGAGGATACAAACGTTAAATGAGATGATATACAAGTGCACAGATGCGATACGTGAGTCACTCTATTATATACAACCTTCAGCTCAAGTCAATACGTTCTTTTTATGCGCATTTTTATTTTTATGAGGGCATTCGGACAGCTGTCACCGCTGCCACGAAGTGTTGTCTGGAAGACGGCAATGAATGTCCCAGCGAATGTGAGGTAGCGGTAATTTGAAGGGGTCGTGAAGTGGTTCCTCCTAAACGGCCGGCAGCCACACTCGCTAACTAGGTGACACCAGCCTAAAAAGAATTTGTGTCCTCTTTTTGCGCCCGTTAGCCAAAGAAACAATTCCCTTATTTCGTGGCAACTCGTTCATAAAATAAGCTTATTGCGGCTTGGCTTGGAGAAGCGTCCCTACAGTACTGCTCTTCTTAGGCTGACGTCACCTAGTTAATGTATATGACTGCCGGCAATTACGTATTATCGTTTGAATAGAAACTTGTCATTATCCTTTAAAATATTAGTGCTGCGAAACGGGCAAGATTGGAAGTAGGGTAGACTATTATAAAGCTTGACTTTGGGACAAAAAAAGGGTATACTTGGGACGGGCGCAGAATGGCATGGGATTATTTCACCCTAAGAAAACATCGAGTAAACAGGGTGTCTTTCTGTGCCACAGCAATAATAATCTTTTATCTTGAGTTCCCTTCCTTTCACTCCATTTTTACTCGATCCTTGTTTAAAAGTGTATTGCATCCGAAGTACGCTTTTGTACACGTGCACAAGCCTGTATCGCAAGGCTGCTGCTCTCACGCTAGTGAAGCTCACGCTGCATAAAGCGTGGCACCAAGGCACTACAAAACACGTCACGTGACCGTGACCACGTGACCTACAAACTCTTCATGCGACCGTTCACCTTACCTAACTTACCTAACGTGTTCGTGTCGTACACGTACGAGGCGTCCGGTGTGAGCAGGGAAGGCGTATGTCTGCACACATCGGTATACAGGGTAAATATGTAATTATCACAAAGCGAACGTGCAATAAAATGGAACACTTCGCTTATAAAATGAACTGCGACGCAGACTGAGAAAGAAAAAAAAGTGAGAGGACACAGGAGGAGATTGTCTCGCTTATTCCTCGTTCTCAGTTCGAGCAAATAATCATAAGTTAGGCTGTATCCAGGTACTCTGTGACGTTGAACTCAGCTATGCTATTGAAAGATGAGCTAGTATGTACGGCAGCATGTTTGGCTACAGCGCAAGAACGACGAAGACAGAAGAGTACGGAAGGGACTTGGACGAGTGGGCACTCGTGGTTGAAAAGTTTCCCGTCACCTCCGAGTCTTCAGTCTTCCCTGCGCCTGAATCAGTCTTCCCGGCACCTGAAAAACTTTCTAGAATTTGTCCTCTAGTCTGGAGGAAGATTGAACGGAAATGACGAAGAAAGAAGTGGCGGTGCAATTAATCATGTGTACATGTTTCTGCCCTGCAAGCGCGGTGAAGTTTACAATGAGCTCCTCCAAAATCACCGAATTAAAAACCACTCATTTGATTCTTATCTTGACTCTTGACCGGGACGTGATTTCCTCCAAACATGTGCCCTAACGCTATCGTGTTAGAACTCATACCCACAAGCTACGTATGGCTGTAGTTCCACTTTGTCAAGGCTGCGTGCCACGACATTATATATATATATATATATATATATATATATATATATATATATATATATATATATATATATGCAACCGTGCGTTAAATTGCCAGCGCTGTTGGTACATATAAACCGAAAATTTGCATCGATTGATTATTGAATGATTGGACTCCTGTTTTTGCGATTTGCGGTGATCAAATAAACGGTATCGTTGGCGATGCAAATTTGCGAAAAACGTCCAGGCGCAGCTGCCGTCGGACTGCTGTTTATGAGTGTTATTCTATTTTGATTGGATGAATTCAATGTTGCTAAACGGGAATATCCCACATTAGCCGATATCATCAAACACTGAGCGTCGTTTGGTTATCATTCAGTGTGCACTAGCCAACATATGCCAATATTGATACGATGCTAGCCTATGCTGGGCCGCTATTAGACATTAATTAGTGACCACTTGCACGCCATGGCAAGTTCTACACATTGGCTAAGACATTTCGTTGCATCGAAACACAAGGCGTACAAGTTTACTCACATGTAGAGCTGCACGGCGCTGGCGTTGAAGCCGGATATGAACTTCCAGTAGTGCGCGTTTCCGGCCCGTGCATACGCCAGCAAATTATCCAGGAGCGTGCTTCCCTTGTAGTTGAACTGACCGCCGATGAAAATACGTTGATTAGTTTATGAACTAAAGAAAAACATAAGAGCTTTGAAGACACACTGAAGTACAGCAACGAATCGGTTTGAAAACTGATGAATCACTCTGAAATTTCTACTGTCTTTAGCGTCGTCACCATAAGTTGATTATGAAATGGGAAGCATCTTGTTAAAACTTGAAATTTGTTGCTTTGAAATCTTCTTACGCGATGTCACGGATTTCAAAGTGTGTTCTCGTATTTTGATGACATTGCAACAGAATCGAAAGTTGGGCTAGTTGGATATGCATGGTATAACTGCGCTTTAAGTGAACGAAGAAAAACTAAGGAGCACAGGACAAGCGCTTTCTCGCAAATAAAAGATTCATTCGAAAGAGAAGAATGGATATAAGCAGACAATCAATATATACGCAATGTGTGTGAAGGTAAAAAGTGCAACCGTGGTAATTCGTCATGGTTGCGCAACTCGCTTCCCTCGCCAATTGCGGCGAGAAGAGCGCGATGCGGTGCGTTCGTACGGACGCACGAAGAAACAGCGTTACACAGGCGTGTCAGAGAGCTGCTTCGCATCTAAAACAAAGCCTCTGGTGCGTCCGAAGCCGCAAGCATGAACATTAGGCAAATCCGTGTACTACGAATCATTCCCATGGTGGCCGAATGATTGCAGCACCTTAGTTTCCTCTAGCGAATATTGGAAGACACTGTGTGCCGCAGTGTTTCTTCTGTTTTGGTTTGGGCAAAATCAGTTTCGAATCATAGAGATATACGCGCTAAGTTAGACAAAGACTTCCTTGAAGAAGGCGAGTCTGCTTGTTAAAACTACACTTTACCGACACTCAGTGTCCCAAGGTACTTTGTCCCAGCAATTATCGAATAAGGCTGTGTGAGGGTAAAGTCATACAAGCTTACACCGTTGATACTGTTGCCTGTTATACGCACGATGTTGAAAGCAAAAGTAGGACGTTGGGGATAATGTACACGAAAGTGCACTCACGGCGCCTTCGTAGATGAAAGGCAGCACATCGATCATTTTCTTCTCCGGTTGAAAGACGAACGTCCGCAGCTTCTTAGTCTGAGCCGAAGTAGAAGAGTAGGCAGTAATATATAATAATAATAATAATAATAATAATAATAATAATAATAATAATAATAATAATAATAATAATAATAATAATAATAATAATACGAGGCACGCCTTAACGGAGGGCGGCGCAAATTTAGACTGTCCAGCGTTATTTAATCTGCCCTGACACCACACAGTGCATGGTCTCGCATCATTTCGCATCCATCAAAATTTGACTGCCGCGCCCTGGAGTGAACCCGGTACTTTCGGTGAATGGCTATGACACCTTCAGCGTAACCATTGTGTCTGCGAGGCGGACTAGATAGATTCGCATACGCGAAGAAACGATAGAAGTCTTGATTGGTGGATGGGACGGACGGAATGACGAACGGGTGATAGATAATACAAATGTTGGGAAATAAACCTTAGTTTACGGATGGCAGTAATAGCTTTAGAGTGCCGAGTCATGCTGGTTTTTTGGTGGTTTTGGCGTCTGACGACCTCTATGTGACTGGATTCGAGTAACTGAGTTCGACTTCCAACCCCGAAAGCCGGGATCAAATTTATGCTCTTGGGAGAGGTACATGATTCACTTCATTTTCACTTTTGCATCCACTGCGAAGCGCGTTTTTTTTCTTTCTTTTGAACGCGGCCAATAGAAGGTAAGGGGATGGGGTGGGTTGCTTCGCTGCGCGGAGCGCCCTGCCCATCCCCCTCCCTACTAACTTTATGGAACCCTACTCAGGCATAAGCACAAATTTTACTGAAGTGACATGGTGTACTGGGCGAGCAAGAATAGACATATTTCACGTTTGCAAACAGGAGTAGGTGCCGTCGACATACTGAGGTGCTTGCACAACGTCGTGGTGCCTAGCCTCCGCCCAGACCAAAGCTCGCCACTGCCCTGTAAGATCACGTGACAACTGGCATAGCAGCTGCAATGTTGCCAATAAGCACAGCGCGTTGAAAAGCCTCCCCCCCCCCCCTACGCGAATGCAGCTAATGTTCTAGTTGTCATGTGATCATAGAGAGTAGTGGCGAGCTTTGGGCTGGGCGGAGCCCACGCGCCGGACGTCGCTGCAAGCGCCTCAGTATGTCGATGGCGTTTACCCCTGCTTGCACATTGTCAAACAACGGTGAGGGGAGTAGCCTGGGTGCCCCCGTTCGCTTGATAATGGCGCAGCATAGCCTCGCTCTCTTCGCGCCATAAAAAAGAGAGACTAACTTAACACGCAGGCATTTACGGGTGGATGACTGCGCGCCGTACCTTTCGATAAGAGAGCAACCTCGATCGGGCGTTTGTGTGAGAGCTGAAGGAGAACTTCTTGTCCGCCGCAACGGTCAGGTTCTGGCGGATCAGCGCGCGGAATATGTCCTGCATCTGTTGGGAAAACGAACTTGGGTTGCGCGCACGTGAGTGTACAGTGGTTGGTGGTTTCACTGCAGTCTTCGTCAAATTATCTCGAATATTGTATCAGACAGTCTGATATCAAACATATTATAATGTATTACATAAGTTTGCTTTTCTACTTTGAGAAATAAAAAGGAAGAAAGAATCGTAGGGAGGTTCGGCTCGGTTAGAACCCTGCATGTGGTGTGGTGGAAAGGGGGAATAATTGAGAAGATAGAGAAGGAAGAGTAAGAAGAAAGAAAATTGAGCATTTGGCGAGAACGCACAACATGAACTCGCGCTGATAGTTCGCAGACAATCGTGAATTGTGGTCGTATTCAGGTATTACTGTAGGGCTTTCGTGGCCTTGTGCGGGAACGAAACCATGTGCTAAGGTCCCGTAATCTTGGTTTCTGATATGATTCTGAATCAAGAAAGCTGGATTATAGAACACGTCGTGGAGTTGGATAGCATGAGCAGTGGTATAGAATGCGCTCGATTCTCCTCGCAGCCGCATAAGCTGCATATCGTGTTGTTGTCCATTTAAATGAGACAAGAATATGCATTCGTAAGTACCACACCCAAACACACGTAACAGCATAGTTGCGTTTGAGTCGCCTTATTCAGCGTGCGCCTCATTTTCCAAGTTGTGAAGGCAATCGGAACGCTGAGATTCGAGCGATGAGCTGCTAACAAAGTTGGCTCGGCTACTCGCTCAGTGCTCGAAGGCTGCGTCGCGACAATGCTAATGTGAACACTGGCCGATATTTACCGACAGTAATCCAACATACTTAGCCAACCCTAGACGAAATCGGTCACTATGAAGCTGATTCTAGGGCACCGTATACAGTGCAACTCAGTGTTGTTATTGTGTGAGCAAATGCAAAACCGCTCCCGGTTCACCAATATATCAAGCGAGGGGGAGGATCAAGTGCGACATTATGTAGTCCGGCTGATAGGATCTCTCTGTGTTACATGTGGCTGCAAATTTTAACGTAAGGAACTCTTCCATTTGTGAAGGAGTGGCGCTGTCCTTGCGCACCTTATTTAAAACTACGCTACGAGCCCCATTGAGCACTGTGTCATGTTATCTAGTGTTGACTGAACGTGACTTATGTCCGCTACAATGTTCTTGTGGTCTGGTAGTAAGTTTCGCTGAAACACTTTTTTAGTAGCCATGCAAATAATTCACTGAAAGAGCTTATTGCCTCACAAATTCAATGCCACAAAAGTTTTAAGAATCTGTCGAGTAAGAGCGGAGTTACAAAAATTTGTCACACGCTGCAATCGCATTCTCTCTTTTCTCGTCCCGACGAAAGCGCTGAAAGCAAGGCAGGGAGGGTTGGGAATGTCAAACAAAATACGTCATGCGCGACTTGTAACCTTGAGCACTTTTTTTCCAATACGCGGCTTTTCAGTGCGATGGCGCGCGCACGCGTGGGCAAGTGACGGCCTCCCGCGGTGATCTCTGTAACGACCTAGTGCGTCATGTTCAAATCAGCCAACGTCTAATAGATGGGCATTTTACGAGTGATTTTTTAGCGTCTTCCGTCATTTGTCGAGGTAAGAGATAGCAATTTTCAGCGGACTTTGATAATTTATTACGAATCCCAGTCTCTACTAACGATCGCCAGGGTTTTCTGGCCATGCTCAGAAAGTGTTTCAGGGCACCTTCAAGGCGCAAATTTTAGATTCCTCACCAAGATTAGAGTTTAGCACGCAGATTGTATTCAGCTGGGAAGCCAAGTCAAGCTTAGATAAGCTGTTTTCTTCCGACGTCCTCTACTGACCCCCCGCTGAGTCAACATGACTGATGCGAGAATTCATTACGCGATGACGTCACAGGTCACCAAACTCGTGACGCCTCTATGCTTTCCCGTAAAGTGACGTGACATGAGGGCATCATTACGTGACGTCGGCGGTTGGTTAAAGGTAGGCCGATAATAGACATAGTGCAAGACCAGGTGAAGTGTAGAAAGCTTGCAATGACCTCGATCATGGGGTTGGTGCAAAGCCACCTTTAGCTGATGAAAGCTTTCGAAGTAGTTGAGGGGTAGATGGTTAACGCATCGTATGAGAACCTAAAACAGCAGTCTTAGGCGAATGCATAAGAAACCTTGATTTTTATAACAGCCACAATGTCTTCGTTTGATCTCTCTGCAATGATGATATTTGTTGGAAACTGAGAGCGTAAACAGACCCATACAGGAGTGAATACTTAGGTCTAATTCGCAATAGCATAAGAGAAGCATCGTTATCACACTTTATCACTGTTATGCGATAAAGTCTTATACACTGTTCAAGGCGAAAAACAGCATTTTTTTTTACATTACTCAGCGTTACCTACACATGAATCTCACATAGTCATTGTGCATTTAGAAATGTAGAAATATAGTAACTTCGAAGGGGTACGCCAATACGCATGCAGGTGCGCATGTACCTGATATGCGGTGTGCTTCCCGTCGTCGACGACTTTCTCGAAGGCGACGGTCAGCACGTGCGTCATGAACCGGTCGAGCATTCGCAGGCAGGCGTGGTAGCGCGGCTGCCTGTCCTTGGGTCGCGCCGGATACCGCAGGCCCACCTCGTACATCGTCGAGAACGCTGTCAGGCTCTCCGGGTCTCCATCGATAGAGGTCACCGCCGGCGCCAGCCATAGGAGCAGTCGCAGCGCCAGGAAGTGTGCAGTCGCATTACTGCGACGGGTGCGGTGTTTTATGCCGAGTTCCATAACAACCCGCGTTATTTCTGTCACGGAAGTGACGTCAGTTCTTAACATTGTAAATCTGATGCTGCAAGTTACTTGAGGGAGCACTAGGGAATTTCAGAATTGAATAGACATACCGCGTGGACCCTATAAAACTGGTAGACTTGTTTATTGGCGTGATTGCCGTCACAAAAATGACGTCACTAAAAGAGCCCGTTAGTTTTCTACCGTATGAAAGTGAGGCCAAGCGGTCACAGCCAGACTAAAATGAAATGCGGCAACTTGAAACGACAAATGACCACTGTAAGAGAACTGATTGCCATGCTAATAATGAATGATCGGTACCAAGCCCACGTTCGTGATAACTTCATTTATTGGACAACCTCATATACAATTACGCATGTGATTGGTGCGGGTACGGGTTTTTCGCGTACGACAACGCCGTCACCGATATCTTTATTCCATATCATGCTTTGCTTGAAACGGACACATGGCCGCATTTCTTTTTTTTTTTTGCGGTTCGTATTGTTTTACATTCTTCTTTGATCGGGCTTGGATCACCTTAGCGACCACTTGGCACACTCACCGGTTTTCGGCCAGCACGTCGCCGATCCCATCGAACGGGTTGAAGTAGGTCACGTACTCATAGCGCACCAGCATCTCCGCGGGGACTTTTTCCCCGTTGAAGGGTTCGAGGAACACGTCCCACTTCCAGGCTCGCGCCGGGATCCACTTGAGAACTTGGACACCGCGAGTGGCCAAGTTGGGCTTGTCCAGAGAGCTGCGACGCGCTGTCTTGTACCCCTGCGCCGGTCGCAAAACGTACGGACACATGAAGGGTTTGGAGAAAGAAAAGCCACTTTAGGTACATCTCGACTGGACCTTTTATAGCGAAACCCTTGGATCTTCGTTTCGAGGTCACGTTCGAAATGCCAAAAAATTTCACGTGCCCACGCGGGCTGTGCGTCCATTTCGTGCACCGCGTCTACGTGGCGTTGTCGTGGGTGAAAGAGCGAAATGCAGCTCCACTACTGTGGAAGCTGTGGGGGTGCGCCGCATGGTGACGCAGCGGTTCCCGTTCATAGAGTTCCCACTTCCCTGTTTAAGAAACCGTCGATGTCGAAGTTGTTTCAGGTAAGCGTGTACGGTGTCCTTGGTGTGAGTGGGGTCTTTGGTAGATTTGCAGACTCGGTGTGCAACTTTTCCACTACTTCTTGCTGTGTGTTATCGGCTTTCTGCTGGTTAAATTCAGTTCAGATACGTGTCATGTGCAGTGAGTTGCTGAAGGTTGTGTTCCCTGCACATTAGCGACGCGGGTGCCCGAGAAGCGCCGGTGAGAGGAGCAATCGTGAGCTCCGCGAGGCGGTGGCGCCCTCTCTTGCGCGGCGCAGGAGTCAACCACGCGTGTCCGAAGCATTTTTAGTTGTCGGTAACTGTTAGTTTGAGCTGGTCCATACAGAAATGAACAATGAATACATAGGTCTATTTTGCAATAGCATAACAGAAGCATCTTTATCACACTTAATTTTTATCTGCTCTTTCTTAAGCAGCGACAACCGTTGAAGTGCCCTTGACAAATCTCATTTTGCAAGACTGAGAAGAGGCTTGACGCACACGAGCCCTGCTTATAATGGTATAATATTTGCAAACAAGCTATAGAGCTGAAAATCGATGACATATCAAGTGCGCGTCGTCTGCACAGTATTCCTTTTACCACGATGCAAGAACAAGAAGCGTAGTTCTTGTCTGGAATGAGCAATTGACGGTTTTGAAACACATGCGTCACCTAGTCATCAATTAATGCTGCCTCATTGGAACTGACTTCTCCTTCTGTTCACAACTGAACAATTGACGTAAACGAAATTATACGAGATCCTAACAGTGCTAGATCTACAGTAAGTACTTAAAATGGCGCTTCCGAAAGTTATTATTAAGGCATCGTCCACATTGGCCATTGCTACCAAACATTAAGAACAGATTCTAAACTGTACCGCTTTCACAGACGACGAAAGTGGCTCTATTCTTCTTATTTCACTCACTCTTCTCGGGGGCACACGTGCTAGTCGATCTGCACAAAAGTCGCAGTTCATCTGATGCAGAAAAAAAAAGTTTAACGCTTGCGCGTCCACCGATGCCTTTGAGAAGATGCGCAAATGCGTGAATGTTTGGAATAACTGCTGCTTAATTATTTGATTAATGATGATTGATATGTGGGGTTCAACGTCCCAAAACCGCCATATGATTATGAGAGACGCCATAGTGGAGGGCTCCGGAAATTGGACCGCCTGGATGCTTAATTATTCGAAGGCGACGAAATGGTTCTTTGTGGCACCATGATCGAGCAACGCTAACACTCGGAGTACATGCGAGGGGCATATCCCGTATCCCGGAGGCGAAGCACCTGCTCGTTGACACTGTCACTGATGAGCTCAGGGCGACCAACTCGCGAAGCGTTGGACAGATGCAACTTTGCAGTACCCTTTTTACTAGTATTTGGTGTGCCGAGGCGTATAGGATTAAGTGCGTGTCAAGCCTTTTCTCAGACTTGTTCCAACCAGAACTAAATATAATCAAAGTAGCCATTTAATTGAATTTTATCGCTAGATTTGCGGACACATAGAACAGGAATGTCTTTATAAGTTCAGTTTTTTTTACTATTTAGTTATGAATAATACTCTATTTTGAATGACCAAGACGTAACACTAAGAGCGCAATTCTTCCTCTCTTTCGCTTGGTCTTCAAGCCACACGAGTTGCGAATGTCCTTTTTTTCCCTCTATCAATTCGCCTCATCGTCGCATTCACCAACATCTACGTGTGCCACGTGTCATGAAGCACTGTACAGATCATAAATATGTGATTGTGGTTTTGGGACGTTAAACCCCACATATCAAATCTGTGATTAGCTTCTGATTCACGACTGTTCCCGTTAGTAAATTACACCGCAGTTTCTAAATGGGCCATGCGACGCCTTTTGAGCATGGTCAGAAAACGCTGCCGCTTGGCTCTTTCAAGGGGATAATAAGACATCCTAAGAATTATCGCATTACAATTTCTTTTTAACCATCAAAATATTTTATGCCAGCTTTCTTCATAGATATTTGCATTCTACAGTTAAAGGGACACTAAAAAGCAAAGCGGTGTTTCGTGTATTAGTAAAGTACAATTGCACAATTCTGAAACTACGCTTGGTAAGCGAGAAAAGCCGCGAAAAGAATATGCCGGTGGAGATGCCACCTTGAGATTTCCTCACCAAACTCCGTGACGTCATAGATTTTTAAGGTATTTACTGGGTCCTAAGTAGGTTGCAATCGATAAAACATGATGCACCCTGCCATCTGTGAGTGTCACAGGCCTAGCATACGAACTTTCACAAATGTTCGTTGAGTTAATGTCTCGAAAATACGAAAAATACATTTTTAGATATTGTATTTCATGTGCACGGATTTTGGCGCGAAATTTAAAATGAAACTTCACTCAAGATTTTTTTCTGCTAATAGCAAACTTATAACAACGAAACATGGGGCATTAGAGTTCTCATAATTTTTGATCGAAACCAGGTGCTTTTTTTTCTCTTCGGTGTCTCTTTAAAAGCGACATCACGACCTACCTGCGCGATGGTGGTGTCGATGTCGTAGATTTTAGAGCCGTGGCTACGGTCGAGGCCGAAGTCCGAGAGTATTTGGGCAATCTTGTCCGGAATTTCCTCGTTTTTTATGAAGAAGTCTTCGTCGGTCGACTCGGGGTCCTGGTAGAAGCGAGGCAGCATCGTCGTGTCTGGAAGGCTGAGCTGCGCAGCGGCATATATATGTGTTCAGCGAAGTTCATAGTTAAGCTAGGTGGTCATAGCTCATTTTATCGTTTAAAGCAGGGCACGCAGCAACGAGAGGGCAGCCTTTGTCCTATCGGATAGCTTCCTCCTTTTGTGTCTTGTCTTCGTGTACTACGCCCAACGTTAAGATCGACAAATTTTAAAGCAGCACTGTTGCGTGATCGTCTCAAGCCTTCTGAATAAACAGGGCCTACGTGATGGTCGTTCGTTGAATCTTTGTATATTATTGCGATTTAGTATATTAAAGACCCCTGTATGAGGATTATAATGAAATTAGTTGGATGTCAAGTTAAAACTCGTTTTGGTCATGTCGTGAGAGGTACCATATCAGTTCTACAGAAGTTACCGTTAGCCAAATCCGCAGGAGGTATTAGATACCGAACCCACATTGCAACGCCAAAGCCATCTTGTAATAAATATGTCTGACAGGTGGCAAAATACTCACATTATTACAAGGAGTATTCAGTGGCATGATGTCACCTGACGACACAATAGAGGGTACACAAACCTCCAAATTTCAACTTGAATTGACAGCGTCTGAAGTCTCATTTCAGATAGAAACTGCCTTTCTGAAGTCATCTGTGCAAACTAATTGGTTTTGCAACACGCTTAGGAAATTATTGAAAAGTTCTCTCTTCTACCGATTTTCGTGGCCAAGTCTTTCGCGCTAGACGGATTCGTGGAACCTGCCCTCAGCAGCGCCGCCTACATTTTGATCCAGTTTCCGTAACAACGTGAATGTTCGCCAACAGGCGCTCTTCAAACTTTAGCGAGTGAAGTTATTTCTGAAATACTTGAATATAGTTTGCGCAGTACATTCGTGTTGCTAATTGCTGTCAAAGGAGACTCCTGTTTCAATCGTTTTATTTAGATCTACTTTCACGTATTCATCTGCAAAGGTTGCAAGTGTGCGAGGCTTTGCGAAACCTTTAAGGTTAAAGTAACTTTTGAGAATTTCAGTATATAAGGAGACTTCTTTGCGTAAACGTTGTGCCGGATACCATAGCCGTAAACTGGAGTGGCTGTATAGGTGGAGTCCTCTGGTGGGACCAAGATAAACTAGGCAGACGTAGAATTGTTACTTGTGAAGAGTGCTCTACCTCTCTGCTGGTGCAACGTCTTAGCCCCAGCATAACACTGAATGTAATGTGTTTTTTTCTACATTTTTCCCTAATGCACAGAAATATTAATAAACAAGCGTGTATTTACTGCGGTAGTTTAGAGAGGTCAACATGTAGCAGGCGATGCCTGTTGAGGAAACCAGCGCAAACTAAAAAAAGGCATTGAATGAAAAGCATAGACTTAACGACGATAGGTACCCGAGAAGAAATCGGCGCTCGTATACTGTGTCTTTGCCGTCTTGTGCCTTCGTCGAGCTCGTGCTGATTTTACAACTGTAACTGGAGTTGCATGAAGCGTTACATGATGTCGTTACCATGGTACGGCAGTTCAACACCGCTGGGTACACAGGAATAACACACAAGCTAAAGGCTTCGATTGGCTGATATGAATGACATGATTCCTATAGAGTGGACTATGAACTGACCATGAGGATGGCACCTTTCTGTCCAGGAAAGCGTTGGCGAACCATAACGCGGGCTATGGGGAACAGGCCGTACCTGAAAGAAAAAAAAGTTTGGCCGAATGTTACGCATGTGTGTAACACTCAAAGCGGAAGCCCGCTTTTTTTCCTGTTAAACGTTATTTGGTATAGTCGATAATCACACCTTTTACAAGACGCGACAAGTCGTAGTGTGAGAAACCAGGCATTAAATTACCCCTTGATGTTTTCTGTCAGTTGCATCATCCCTCCCGACCTTCTTAACACGAAACTGTTTTATGCCAGGGTCCACCATGGCTCCGCTGACGTACTCCCGTTAGGGAAGGGACGTTAAAATTCAAAAAAAAAAAAAACAAACAGGTGACAAAGAAAAATATCATAAAGCAAGCACCTGTCGCTCGGAAATGAACCAGCAACCTCTTAATTCTCAGCGCGCGGCGCCAACTACGACACGGGACGTACGTGGTCTGGAACGCTAACGGTAAGTGATTTATATACAATATGCACCATTTCGCAGTCCTTGGGACTTCGAAACTTTATTGCGTTTTCGTTATCAATGACGAGATGGCGCGACGAGCTCGCGTTAGGCGTGCTCTAAAGGTAGTCGCCTCCATGAAGCGCCGCCACCGCAGATCGTGGTCGCTCCTGCGCATGCGCTAATCAGACTTGGTTTTCGGGAGAGGATGAAGGTCACTTCGCACGCAGCCATGGCCGCGTTTACTAAAGAGGCGCGCTGGTGTCACTCGACGCAGGAGCAATCGTCACCGTTGTTCACGCTTGTCCTGTGTTTATTAGTGCGCTCGGTTCGTGTGTCCTTGTTCTTAGCGGGGAGTTTTCAATTTCTAGCTGTTGCTGAACAAATGCACCATAAGCGCTCACCTACCTCTGTAAGGACACGTTTCACTTTCGTGTTATACCGACTTCTATACGAAAGTGTGAGAATGAATGAAAATGTGTTTGCAATGACTCGCCTGGCTCCAATTCATTTGTTAAGTGCATGCAGTGGGTATGCTGCGTTGACTCTAACCTTGTTACAAACTCTCCGCTGGAAGTACTTTTCAATAGGACTCCTGATTGTCTTATAGTGTATGTTGACAATGAGAGGTCGTTGCGCCGTATGCCTGGTGGCTGACCACGGGAAATCTTTCGCCGCAGCCACAGTAAAAAAAAAAAAAAAACCAGCTTCTGCCTCAGACAGAAGGAGGAGCTCCAGCCCTAGCTACCTCATTGGCCACCTCCGGAAAAGTGAGGGTGACAGCGGAACCTATCATTTCTATTTTGTCTCCGTTTCATGCTGCGCCACGCCTTTTTTATTTTTATTTTTTTTTGCAATAAAATGAACAAATACAAGCTCCCCCAAATGACTGTTTTGTTATCATTACATCTCTCATGATGGCAAAATGGCACTCACGAACATCGTTACGGCCTAAGTCGAGCCGATCTATGGACGTTTAAAAAAATGCTACTCACCGTAGTGGTGCTAAGACTCGGGAAACAGCACACGTGGTGGCGCTACCCGCCTCCTTCCCTTACTCCCTATTCTCGCTTTCCTTTCTGACCCCATTGTGGACTAAGTTTGTGGACTTTAGCCTCGCCTTTCAATTCAATCGTTATTTATCGGAAGGGGGTGTGAGCGCCCTTTATGCGAAGAACGGTTTGCCTACTTGAAGCCGAGCTGCGCGGCGATCACTTCGATGGTGTCGTTGAAGCTCTTGGGGAACGCTGGACCGAACTCGGATTGCAGCAGCTTCATCGCGTTCGCCACTGCAGTCGCCGAGTCTCCGTTGTCTGCGAGCGAGTGAAGACAAAGGTTAAGATGTGATTGTGCCCACCGCTACTCGTACTTAAACGCTCCCTGGTGGTAACTGTTGCGCGGAGATCGCCAACTGCTTCCACTGAATTGACGTGTGCCAATAGCGTATACGTAAGTGCTCGTGGCCCGACATGTGTTTCGTCAAGAATTCACCAGCGTATACATCTGCAAATACGTCACAGCTCTAAGTCACAATGGTCGTTCAGTAAATGAGCAGTATACTGCACGCGAATTAGGCGCACTTTAGCTGCTCGTTCGGTCATGACCACTCGGCCACAGTGAGATTGCACTCGGAATTTCATATAACAACCGCCAACGTTGGGACAAAGTAGCCCACATTAGCCGACACTTGCATCCAACACTTACCAAATCTGTCCTACTTTGGCCTAACATTTAGCCAACACAAGCAGTCATTGGTCAATACCAATTAACGTGGGGCAACTAGTTGTTACGGCAAATGTAGTAACTCGTTTTTTTCCCGCACCAACTGTGTGGCACGTTCGCTTGCAGATGACAGGGTGACATAGTTTATTGTTGTGTCAGCTGTATCGTGTCATTGCTTGCTGTCGAAACCATTGTCCAGCTTTATGCGCCCAATTGTATGGCAGAAATTCGTTGCTTCGGCAGCTTTACTGTCCACTTTTCTTTCTTGAATAGCGCGGCAGCGTCGTGCATAAACTGCAGACCAGATTTTAAGCAAATGCTTGTTTCGTTCTTTGCGTTTTTATCGCTCCACTCAACATATATGAGCATAATCAGAAGGCCGTTTATAGTGTGATATAGTGCCTATAAAATCCTATTATCGGTTTTTGTGCCTAAACTCGTTTAAGTGCCTATAAGTACCCGTTTCGGATATCGGGGCCACCATAAACACTACTTAAAATCAAGTTTAGCTTCCTAGTACAGCGTGAGGCCATTATTCATTTTACCGGACAACAGTGATTGTTCTGAGCCCTATATAGTTCAACCGAGTGCTCTATTTCCACGACCTGCTGGTAAACGACCACTGGCAGCAGCAAAGGAAGACGCGCAGGCCATGACCTACGCCTCCACGCTGACATGGCGCCAAGCAATTGGCGAATGCGAAACCGCAGAGGGAACACAGCGAGAAAGAAAAAAATTGCCGCGTATCTGCGTGTATCGCTTCAAATGTCGTCGAAAGACAGTTTAGTGTTCTGCCGGCTTTCTTTCGTGCATAGCTTCGCAAAATCAGCGCAGCCTAGGAAACACTCCAGGTCTTTAGAATTGCACGTCTATGTGTTTCCCAGTAAAGCAACACGTCGCCTGATGATTACGTATTGATATCGCTCCTCAGATATGCATAATATTAGATTTTTGATCGGATGTTCAAAAATATGAGCGCCGCAACCAGATCAAGATGGCAGGGCGTTAAGTAAGTGCTTAAGCTTTGGTCGCGTGGCTGATTCGTGTAACAGACAGACAGACAGACAGACAGACAGACAGACAGACAGACAGACAGACAGACAGACAGACAGACAGACAGACAGACAGACAGACAGACAGACAGACAGACAGACGGACGGACGGACGGACGGACGGACGGACCAAATATTTTTCGTTCAAGTATCCCAAACAAAGACTACCGTCTTTTCAAAATGTTTTTAAGGTGTTCACGGACAGGGGAGAAATCCTACACCGTAACATTGAATTCCAACTGGCCAACACAAGGCATACCTGCATTCTCGTATTTTATCGGTCTGGATATCTGCTCCTGTTCGGCCCTTCAATGGCGTAAAGAATAAGACCGGGGAGTGCGTTGAGTAGACATTGACCAGTTGACTCACCATTAGGGTCGTGCAAATATTGCACAATTTCTAATAACGATTCGAATAGCGTTTCAATTCGATTCCATATTCGAACCGAATAGTTCAGAGTAGAAATACTGAGTATTTTTCGAATATTTTTTGAATAATGAGCAGTCAGGAAAGAAGAAAAAAAAACTCGGAGTAATTGATCCATATGTGGGGTTTAACTCCCAAAACCACGATATGATTATGAGAGACGCCGTAGTGGAGGGCTCCGGAAATTTTGACCACCTGGGGTTCTTTAACGTGCACCCAAATATGAAAAAAAATTCAGAGTAGTATTGAAACAAACAGGCGTAATTTTCCCAGATTTAATCGTAGAATCACCAAGACACGTGCAACCATAAGTTTGAGGGGACTAGTGATGCTATAGGCATTACAAGATGGTGTTTTTGCTTAAAACTCCGGTGTCATAGCAGCAACACATTCATCTGCTGGGTATTTTCAATATGGCATTTGTGATGATTTGGCTAATAAGTATTGCTTAATATTGATTTCAGATTTATTTAAAGACTCTTGACAATTCTACCTTGAAGAGTCAACACTGTGTTTCAACGTGCGCTTAAAAAATATTTGCAAGGCTCTAGTAGTTGCTGTATAGGAACCTGGTCAGCCTACAAGATTGTTTTATTTTTCTCGGTTAGCAATAATATGAATGTTCCTTTGTTAAATCAAGTGAATATATGTTTCAAATATTTTGAAGTTTTCGGGATATCTTGGAAATGGTTACATTATGAGGCAACTTTGAGTTCTGGTTTCCTCACTAATCGAAAACAATTTGTTTAGTATTCGACTGGTATTCAATTTGGTTAAGGAATTCACTATTCGCACACTCCTCACCGTGCTACTGAAAAAAAGGTACTAAACTGAGAACCGTCCATGTAAAAGGACAATTTCTTGGCTTCTTCCGACTTATATCATCATGTAGCCCATCATATACAACATTTTCGGCTTCCTGTCGTGGATATAGGCTGCTCACGTATTTGCTTCAGTGTAAACCAGTTTTCTCCTTTAAGGGAGTTTTTCGTGTCTATAACTAACACCCTACACAAAGGGTGTTCTGAAACACCAAAACACCCTTGACATGGGTGCTTTGATTTCATGAGTGTTATGGTTTGTCGAAACACTTTTATGGTAGGGTGTTAGTTATAGACATGGAAATCACTCTAGAGGGTGCGAACTAGTTGATGGGGTTTAATTCATTTGAATTTATCTGAAAATTATTGTTTGGATAGTTACCATGTCAGATGCTCATTCTCGGTGCCTGAAACGCCCTTTTTATGACAGCAAAACATGTATGCCTACGTAATCACCCCTCGTGTTCCTGTGGAACTTGACGCATCCATCCGCCGAGGTGGTGTGGGGCTTATGGTGCTTGATATTCCTGACTCGAAGGTTTTGGTGTTGAATACCGGCCGAATTTCATCGGAGGCTGGATGTTCATGCTAGACGAACATGCACATGAAGGTGCTGGATGACAATGTCCTTAGGCATGAGTGCAAAGAACCCCAGGTGGTCGAGATCTCCGGAGCCATTCTCGATGCTATCCGAGAACTCTGTTCTCTACCTACGTCCGATACTCCTCCGTCCTCTACCTACTCGATGGCAGCTCTTCTAATCAGATCGGGATTTCGAGACAAAAAGCCCAAGATTAATCATTATTAGCATGACACGTTTCATTGCCGTTGCACGGTTTCCTGAGAGTAGTGCGTACAAAAACGCATAAAAATGACTTGTTTTACAAGACAGCCTCCTGGCCCTTAATTACACTCGCTTTTCCTGTAACCTTGCACACTCGTTCTGCTGGCTATACAGGCTTGCGTGCCTTTACAATTGGTCACGCTTTCGTGAGTGTCTTGCAGCGGTCACATTCAAATCTACAATTGTTCGAACGCAGAAGCCAAGGCCATGCGTATGCAAATCTAACGACTACGCGCGTCGCAAACGGGCTGGTGGTTCTAGCATGCTTTTCTTATACAACCACATAGTTACTTCAATTTTCCCCGGGATGTACTAAACTTGAGCATCGCTGCTCGTTGAGTTCATAGGACTTAGTGAAAAAAAAAACAACTAAATTGCTATAATGAACTCTTGTGCAACAGCCTTTCCATCATTCAGGCGTTCTGGTATTTGCGAAACCATAGAGTTTTATTCCACATCTTTGTCGACGAATATGTTTCACAACACCTTTGTAATCGATAGAACAAAATAGTAAGTGAATGAATTATTTAAATGGTTAATTATATAATTTTCATTAAAATACCAATGTATACCAATAGGTAAGGGGACAATAATGGGCAAGGGTAAAAGTGGGCGAATAGGTAGTTAAGTAGGCAAGGGAATGCAGGTCTGTTCATTCGTCCGTCCGTCTGTCCGTCCGTCCGTCTATCTGTCTGTCTTCTGTACTGTGTATTTCGCGGTCCTTTCGGTTATTATGAACCAACACCAGCTCACGCAACTTTTTTTTTTCTTTTACTGTAGGTAGGTAGGCAGATAGCACTTACCCGTGGTACAGACGTGAAACATTGATGCGAGTTTCTCAACGTCATTGGTTGGATTTCCCACGGTTCTGGATATATCTGCGATACAGAGAAAATGTTCTTCTGTCGAAACCTAACCCAGAGGGATAGAGAGATACTGTGAGAGGGCAACATATCACGGCTCATAAAGCGGTCATATCAAAGACTTATGGAGTGGCGCGCATACGTATACAGTGAAAGTTCGTTCATTCGACGCGCGTTAATTCTTGAAACCAAGTAATCCAGGTGTGTTTCTTTGTCCCGAGCCAGCATATGCGTTGCTTAATGGCATTTAACTCTCGTTACTTCGGTCGTATTCGGTCGCAGCCTGGTTGATTGCTGGTTCCCGGCCAGCAAAGCGGGCACAGTGGTTAGAGTTAGGTGTTGACGTGGCAAATAGTGCAGTGAGCGCTGGTGTTTCACGTACTCTCACATCGTCCCTCAGCAGTGCACAGGGCTCGGCAAACTGCTAACGAGACATATTTTCTTGCTACGCCGTAGGCTGCAGGACAACATCCGCCACACGCCACATCGCGACCGCGCCGCCGAGAACAAGAACGGGGTGCTTTTAAAGCCCCTAGATCTAGGGGCTTTAGGTGCTTTGGCGTGGTGGCGCCATCTAGTCTTTCTTAGAAAAACTAGCTGCGGACAATTGTCTATATATCTGTCAACGCTCTTATATATTCTCTTTACATTCTCTAAGAACAGGCCGAGCCTCCTCTTACAACAGGCATATCCTCTCCCAGACGGCGGTTATCTCCCAAACGGCAGTTATCTGGTGCCCGCGAGAGTTCCTTCTATAGCGCCAGCGAGGAATGAAAACACACACATCTAAACGATAAATAACAGTTACAAAGCGATGTCCACAGCAAGAGCTGCGTTCGCCCATCTCTATGCGCAACGACTACTATCGTAGTCATTCACGAACTCGCTTAGCAAGAGGTTCTAAAGCTGGAGTGAGCGACCCACCCTCGAGCCGCCGCTTGAGACTGGCCTCGATGCGGTCTTGTCGCTGAATGCCTGCAGAGAAGATGTATCGGTAGGGCGGTATCTTGTGGTTGTACTCCCAGTCGCTGCAGATCAGCTCGTAAAAGTCCTCGCATGGGTCTCCGTTTTGGTACGCCGTGAGGTACGTGGCCGCTATAAGATGAAGCATCGCGTAGCACGTCAAGTTCATTCCGCGCCAACTTATCATTAAGATTCTTAAAGACAGTACTATTCGCGACTCCAGCAATTGATGCGGAGTCGCGAATTTTTTATTAAAAAAGAATATTGATAGTTGTGTTAGTTCACCGTCTATATCACTGTTAGATTGTGAAATATCGTTTCTGGACGACACCTGACCAAGATGGAACCTTCTCCCCAGCTGTTTCCCTTTCTCATCTTCCTGGTATATAACTTCTTCTCTGAATAAACTGAGTTTCAGTCTGCGCTTGTTTGTCTCTTCTCTTGTGTCCCGTTGGTTTGCGCTTCCAATTATTCCATTATGAATTTGCACCAACTAGCCCGCCTGTCAACCCTACTGCAATTGATGTGGCACCTAGCGGCAGTATAGGGAAGCTGCGTACTGAGGTCTAAACAGTCTACGCGCCAGTCGTACACGGTAGGAGTACGGTAGGATAATGCCGCCCGTGAAGAAAAAAACGAATGGCCAAGCAGATTTCTTCATTCCAGGTGAGGCACCAGTGTTAACTTGCTAACTAG
Source organism: Rhipicephalus microplus (assembly GCF_043290135.1). Classification (NCBI taxonomy): domain Eukaryota; kingdom Metazoa; phylum Arthropoda; class Arachnida; order Ixodida; family Ixodidae; genus Rhipicephalus; species Rhipicephalus microplus. The sequence continues at coordinate 28,783,062 of NC_134709.1, read as the reverse complement.
AACCTAATAAATGGCCATTGTATCCAGTGACTACATGCCGCTGTGGCGCCCGAAGTATGCAAACGAATTTCGCAGAGACGTGGTGTGCCATGTACATTACACACACAACGTGACCACTTCGAGAACGCCGCTCGTGCTTGCGGGACCACTGGTGCCGACTAAATTAAGATGCTCAGCGTCAACAACCCGCCCCCTTTAAAAAAACAGCGTGAACTTCAATCACACTACAGAAAACCTAATATTTGTGTTAGCGACAGGGGACGGTGACCTCCGTGAATCCGTCATGCTGCAACTCCGCAGCGCCCTCTCATGTTCATTTGAGTTGCGAATTTCTTCGAATATTTCAACGTAGAAATTTCGGTCTGCCTGCTTCTCTGTCTGTATGTCTGTCTGTCACACGAATCAGCCACCCGGTGAACTCGATGCCCAGCCACCTCGATTTGGTGACTGCGGTTATACTTGTGAACATTGTGGTTCAGAAAGCCAGTGTTACACATATCCGATGTAAGTACGTAAGTACCGTGGAAGGGGGGGGGTTGCAGACAAAGCGTAAAAATTTCGCCGTGTAGACGTTAACTTGCAAAACTGGATTAGATATAAATCGTGTTTACTTGATGCACGCGTTTGCCACAAAGTTACAGTAAAATAAAGGTTACAAGCGAAACTTTCATTTTCGGTCAGAACTGCCCCGTCTCTCTTCAGGTAGGAATTGGAGAGAGAAAGGGGGAGGGTTTTCTGACATCGTGTCTTGAGCCGCATATCGCTACCACGAAGACCGCGTGTGGGTGACACCCGCCTTGAGGCCTGACTACACGCACGCGTCGCCGCGCGTCAGCGCCTGTCTTTTTTTTTTGACGTGGTGCCGCACTCTCTCTCTCTCTATGGAGTGAGAGGGAGCGCAGCTTGCGTACCCACGCGCCCTCTCTGTCTGTGTATATATGGAGAGGGTGTGGCGCTACGTCAAAAAGCCACGCGCTGACGCGCTGCAACGGGTACGTGTGTTTAGGCTTTTAGGCTACTCGAAAGTGAAAGCCGCAATGTTCTTTTTTTTTTCTTTTCGCACTTCATAGTACACTCATGTCCTCCTGTTCCAATTTTGGTATACACTAAGTTAAGGAGACGGCTCAGAGTGCAGTCGGTTGGTTCTCCCCAAGAAATGCGCCGTGTTCGATATTCGCATTTAGTAGTAGTGGCTATTCGATTCAAATACTGCGACTTCAATATTCGGAATTAGGATGTCCACTAAGAAACGGCGCATATTCGTAGACGCTGAACTTAATAATAATAATAATAATAATAATAATAATGATGATGATAATAATTGTTTGGTTATTACCGTCCCGAAACCACCATATGATCATGAGGGTTCCGAATATTTCCACCACCAGGGGTTCTTTAACGTGCACCTAAATCTAAGCACACGGGCCTCAAGCATGTTGGCCTCGATCGAAAATGTGGCCGCCGCTGCAGGGATTCGATCCCGGGACCTGCGGGTGAGCAGCCCAGTGCCTTAGCCACTAGACCACCGTGGCGGATGGTACGCCTCTAGTTTAGTGGAAGCACAAGGGGTAGGTGTGTTGGCTTCATCGACATGGATTTGCCACTTCCTCTATACGCAAGTCCGTGGACAGGATTCGACGGTTTATCGATAGATGACAGTAGACGAACGTTGCTTACCGTCGCTCTTGCACGAGTCCGAGTAGCAGTAGCTGATGGTGGAACTATCTGTGAGATTAGAGAAAAAAAAAAGGTTATTTTTATTCGAAAAGCGGGAAAGCTAGCTTTATTTTTTTTATAGATAGCCGCAGTGGTTCTGAATTAAAAGGGCTAACCACTGGCGCTGGTAAAGTGGGGTTACACACGTAACGTGGTAGTATTGCTTACGCAACCCCTCCGTTTCTTTCAGGTTTCATGCATTCTCCGACACAAGCTCTAGACTGCCCCACCTATTGTTAAACTCCGGTTCTACGTTTCTTCAATTAGGCCAACACTTGAGTACTCCTCCATAGTTTGGGATCGCCACAAAAAAATTAACAAAAAAGGAAAGGAGTACGATTTATTTATAGTAAGTGTAAGTCAACTGACTTCCCCATAGCACTACTAACTGCAAATGGCATTGAATCAATACAAACTTGAAGAAAAAAATTCGATTGGACTTATCGCTACTTATTTTTTTGCCCACAAACTATAGCTGTTGATTTATGACTTCCTTAAAATTGTATTATGACCAAGTTTTTTATTGCTCTTTTTTAGGTCGTAACCCTCCGTCTTATAATCAGAAACATTGTGTAAAAACACTTTGCAACATTGTTTTTGTTTTATATTGTATGTTTTGCTCACCCTGCTTCGACTTTTTGTCCGCAGTATTGATAAATAAATAAAATAAATAAAGAGTTTTATTGCAGTGCTATGACGTCATACGTGTTTATGCTAATGACACGTGACTCCCGCATACGTCACAGTGACCCGAAAATTCGCTATTGCGCCATTTAGTGTATGCAAACTCGCGTGGCTAAGCTGGCGTCACGAATTCACAATAATTTTTTCGTGATTACGTTTTCCCATCGGTCAGCTGACATTAGCCAGCTGATGTCCCGGGCCAGCTAATGTCGCAAGCCATGATCGGCTTAAGTATTCTCCCGCGATTTTTTTTTTTGCGTGAAGTCCCAACCACACACACGCGTTACAACGCGTCAGCGCTTGGTGTGCAGGCTCGGCGCCGCGTCCTTTCCCATGGAAGACGAGTGGCTGCGTGAAGTTGCTCACCCTCTCTCTTTATAGGGAAATGGCGTGGCGCGTAGTCCCGCGCACTGACGCGTTGCAGCGCGGTCGTGTGGTAAGGCCTTGAAAGGGCACTCGCATCATTTTTTTTCAAAAGTGTGTTTAGTCCGCCATGCAAATTCCTTACATGCAGAGACGGCTCCGAACAAGTCAGGAGCGCATCAGGTGCTCAAACATTTCATTTTGATATAAAAGTTTATATTACCACAGCGCATATACCGACATCGACACTACCCCGACGAAAGGCTACAGCGCTAATACTGGTGACTTCGCGTATATAGCAGTATCGCTAGTTGTGATGACATGAAAACGTCACAGCTTGCGCGACCACGAGACGAGAAGCTAATACTGTGTTATGACATCAGGGTACAGTAGGAGTCGAAACTAGCTTTTAAAAAACGTGCTGTAATTACATTTCAAGGTTCACTGACGCTTAGAAGCGAATTTTCTTGAGAGCTTGGCATTTCTCTCCTAATGCAAGACGACAGTTACATTTTTTTCATTTCAATACATCTATACGACGTTTTTCGGAATACGCGCACCCTGTTTACTGTCCACAACAGCTGCCGATCGATAATAAACGCTAACTTTCAAATCCCATGTGAAATATACCGTCATAACCAGGTCCCGCTGAAAGTGCTAGTTATAGCCAGGAAACCGCACATTTTCGTCTGGTTTCTTGGATATAGCCAGCATTTAGCCAGGACCTAATTAAGAATGTAGAGGATATATATGGCGGCGAGTCATGCTCACAGAGGAAGAGTCCCAGGTAGACGCCGGCTGGCACGACGATGAAGAAGAGCAGCAAGCACGGTATCAGCGCCACCAGAAACAGGCAGAGCCAGGCCAGCAGGCCGTATTGGGGCTCCTCGCTGGGCCGGTCAGAACGAATCAAATAAGTTACCGCAGGGGCACTACAGAAACTGAATGTCACCCGAAGAAGAGGCTCGATAAGCAGAAAAAAAAAACAACTGTAGAAAATCGAAAGTTTGCGTGAAAACATGCACTAAAATTTTCGCGTTAACTGGATGACCTGGCATATCGTACTATACTATCTATTTCTTAATCAGTAAATAAACAAACAAACAAAGTTTATATCTTCTTCTTACGAGCACTGTGGATTAGCAAGCCGCATTTCAGGAAGTTTTCGTTCAGCCAATGCGGCGAATGTATTTTTAAAAACTTGTGAAAAACTCATTGATATTTGTGACGTCCCGACGAAATTCACGTGAACAGACTTCGGCGCAATATATAATAAAAGCTGCGCCCGCCTTTCATCTTCATTTGTGGAGATATGATGGCCGAATAAAGGAGCCTGGTGTATTCAAAGAATAATTTACGCCTAAGTTGATCCATTGTTTCGCTTTAGTGTTTCTTTAAATATAGGCTGCATATGATCACCACTCCTTTTATCGCGTAAATCTCCTTCCGTCCGCTCGTGCGTCGGTTCTGTAACGTGAAGGCCTGACCACACATACACGTTGCAGCGCGTCAGCGCGTGGCCTTTTGACGCCACGCTGCACCCTCTCTAAATGGAGAGAGAGAGGGAGGGTCACGCGAAGCTGCGCGCCCTCTTCGTAGGAAGAGGGTGCAGCGCTGTGTCAAAATGCCATGGCTCTGACGCGCTGCGACGCGTATGTGTGTTCTGGCCTTAACGCGCTACAATATGCAAGCTGATCCCGTACACAGGGCTGAGGGGTGACAGGTGCCCTGGCCCACCGAATTTACTCAGGCCAGCGCCCGTCGTACCTCACTTCCACGCCAATCGCCAACAAAACGTGGCCTGCCGCAGGCTACTGGACGTCGGTGAAAAATCGCCTAAGTGACGACTGATGTCGGTCAGTGTTGGATTACACGTATATAACGTCACCCAGTGCTAGTTAAATTGTAGCATAAATGAAGTCTGTGTATGCTTGTGTAGGTACATCTTTGTTATCATATGCAAATAACGCTTTAGTTCCTTTGTGCATAGTTTCGGCTTGAATTCTCGTATACAAATGGTGAGCAGACTTCTAGGGCCTACAAATGGGCATATTTCCGAGCATAGTGGCATCGGCGATATTTGCGCACTGAATGTCTTGCGCGGTATGATTCATTAGCTTTATAGTACTTACTGGGTCACAAGGTGCGATCATTAACCGGTGTACGCCAACTTTTGGCTAGTTGAAGAGGTTCACGGAAAAACTGAAGGACATAGACAAAGAAGCGACAAGGAAGGACTCATTTATCCGTGGTGTCTGGTTTTTTCGCGGAGCTTTTTCTATATGCAATTGCAAGCAACTATATCCCCACTCGCTTGCCTAGTTTCTTGCTAGTGCTTTAAAGGGCTCGTAAAAAGGTCGCTTGACAGCGACAATGCGACACCATCGGTAGCCACACGCGTTAACTATATCATCAGCCCGAGTGGACCTGCATAAACGCTTTGCCAATCGAGGCACGCGGAACTCTACGGCATCTGCGAGCGCACGCAAGAGGCGCTCATCGGCGCCGGCCTTACGCCGTCCGCGTTTCACGAGAACGCTGCTTAATATGACGTCTGCTGCAGAGTTCAAGTTTGCGCCCAAGACGATGACGGGTGTCCCAGTTGCACGCACTCGCAAGTACCGAAGAGTTCCGCGATCCTCAATAGGCAAAGCAGTGGCAAAGAATTACTTAAGCTGACGTCACCTACTGAGGGAGTGTTGACGCCGGCGGTTTCGCATTGTCACTTTACAGCGAGCGTTTCACGACTCCATTGAAGGGCCAATGTTGGCTCATGTTGTCCACCTACTGTTGTACAGTTGAAGCCTTTTATAAGAGAAATACACAGGGCAGAAATGCTTCTCTTTTATGTGAGGTGTCCTTTATAAGCTGAATGCGATGTGTGTACTTTCTTAGCGACCCTCATTTTTATGCAGGCACACTGGTGCCACTTATACGCAGCTGTCTAATAAAAAGTTATACCAGCCTCTCTTATAAAAGAGTGTGGTGATTCGGGCAAGTTGGTATGACGTGACGATAGTTACAGCGCGAAGGCAGAACGACGACGTCTCCTTCGTGTCCCTTTGTCGTCGTTCTGCTCTCGCGCTCTAACTATCCTCTTATACAGGTGTCGAACTGTAGAAGCAACGTCGTCTCTATTTAATGTTCGACGTATTTCTACTTAATATCCGCCAGCAGCAAGGACTCTCAAGATTGCTGTCCGCTCATTCTTCTGGTGCTGTAGGTACTCGTCACTTCGTAGTGGATCGTAATCGAAGGCGAAAGCCTTCGAGTTTTTATTCAATGCAAAAAGTGACAGTGGACAGTGTCGACACGAGTTGAGAAATCATCTTTACGCGATGACGTCATCAACTTACGTCGCCATCACTAACAGGTCGTCGAAATCCGTAACGTTAATACGGCGTACTGACGCTCAACGATGCCGTCATCACGTGATATCTCCACTTGGTGAAAGATGCACCGATACCGGAGGGAAAGGAAAGCCGCTTGATGTACAAGAATGACCTTCGGGTGTGAGCGGGGCAGGCAATACAATTGACTGCAAAGAAGAAGGCTTTTTTAGCCTTCCTGACGTCTTTCGTAAATGCACGAGACTGTGTGACCTTTATGTGCCGTCATATAACGGCTGCAGAACCATTTCGTTTCTTCCAGAACTGGCTTCACCACCATTTTTTATTCTGTTTTGGAAAGCCTGGGCGCTCGCTGGCTGTTCCACAAGTTTTCACGGGACGTAATTTACCGCGTTTTCTGCCCACTCGTCATTCTGACGTTCTGGTCGCTGCTTGACTGGCCGGCCAAACGGGCACCGCCTGGACGTTTTGTACCATTCGTTCAATCAAAGAGGACTCATGAGAGTACGGAATGAAAAAACAAAAGAAGTTGAGTAGCCCATGGTTGAGTGCCACTTTAGAAGTCTGCGGCATTCCCTCCTTACAGGCAGATGGACACATGGCGTACTGCCACCATTAACGATGGCTCTCACTGTAGCCCGATGTCATGAGCCGTGTGGCCGGTAACCCCGCCTTGGAAGAACGTCGCGCAGAGTGCATTTGCCGGGCCATTTCTTTAGTCGCCGAAGCTTTAGGCTTCCGCACTTCTGTCGTCTGGGACGAACCTCTCCGGACTTCTTTAGCTGTATTCGTCTATAGACTATTTTCCGTGAGACATCCGGGCTCCGCCATCTTGGATTGGTAAAACCGATGTTGTCTCGTTTTCTTTTTTTTTTGTGGTGACAAAACTTAATAAAGCCACGAAACATCGTATCCACCAAGTCAATCGTTTTCATGCGTATGCGTCTTCTATAGCACCGTTCGTTTAGTTAAAGGTGCAAAACATAATGGTACTCAAATAAAATATACTCTCCAAGTGCGTTATACTGGTTGTGTGGACCGCGATATCTCCACGATAGATTTCTGCAGCGGTACCAGTGGCGAAGTGCAAAGAGGCACTCGCGCAGGGAATAAGGGCACTCACAAGAAAGGGAACATATCCGGTTGTTCCTCGCCCGTCGGTCCGCCGGGAATTTCGGGCTCCTTCTTCTCGGGTGTCGGGGGCTGCCACTCTTCGAGAACGGTAGACTTCTCGGCGACGGGCTCCGAGGGGGCCTCCGAGGGCTCCTCGGGAGGCACGTACTTGGCAAGCTCCGGCAGGGGAGGCAGTGGCTCTTCGCTCAGCTCGCTAGAGGTCTCTGACGAAGACGACGACGTTGAAGGCTCCCTGTCGAGTAGGCGAAAAGAAAGGGAGCGTCACTGAATACAGTTAAAATTGCACCTGGCTACGAATCTCGCTTCTATTGTGACAGTTATAGGTGCGTTGTGAGTGGGCCTTCGCCGTTGGTGTAGCCGTCATGTCGTGTAAATGCCCCCCCCCCCCCCAAAAAAAAAAGCCATTCGCTGATTCGCAGAAGGAAGGATTATGGTGTGGCGGATATTCCAGAATGACTTCAAATGGCTAATGTTTCGAGCACACTCATTCGTTTCCTTAAGACATGGTCGAGGCATACCGTTAAAAGAAGCCAGGCTAGCAACTGAGAAGGTGATGTGCACTAGGCTCGATTACGCTATTGTATTCTACTCATAATTGAAGGCGATGTTCAAGCGTCCTCCAAATTTTTTATACCCTTACTCCCTTACTTGTCTCAAAGAAGCCATGCTTCCTTACGCGCCGATGGAAATGGCGTCACTTTTCCTGACGACGACCCCTTTTCCCTCTCCCCAAGCCCTACGCAAAATATTTGGCGTTCATGCCCATGATCTTTACACGGTGCCCAGTCGACGCTAAATAGGGAGTTTTGAGAATTTACGGAAATAATGTATGCACATGCGGTAAAGCACTACGGTGGCACTTGTCCTTTCAATCTACAGTGCGTCCCCCGGATAACAATGAGGCGCGAGAACCCCACACGAAATTGTGAAAAAGCTTTTGCGATATTGGCCCGTACATCTTCACTGGCAAAATGTCAACTACCAGCAAAGGAGGAGTGATACACCCATACAACAGCGTACTTACGCTACTGCATCTTAGTGAAAGTAGCTTTACTTCTACAAGTCTTCTCTAGAATTAAATGGCAAACGATATAGGTTATGCGAACTACGAGCACAGGTGGGCAGAACAATAAAATATTTTATTTAAGCTAGTGCAGCGTGGCGAGATTACTAATATAAGCAAGAACATTTAAGCTTTTTTACGAGATTCAATTCAATTCTTTATTTGCAAACTGTGAAACATACAGAAACATCACGACTGGTTGTACCCATAGCCAAAGGCTAGTTTGGGGTCCAAAAAAATAAATAACTGACGGTTCCATGTACAAAAAAGATCTATCACACGCATACAGATAGTTATCGTGCATCCTTAATTTGCACGAGCGAACCAAAGGGAGGCCGAAAGTGTCGGTAAGTACACGATTGTTTTCAACAGTTCTAACTTACGAAAAGATCGTGTAGCGCCTGTTTTTGTTTTGTTTTTTTTAGTGGAAGCTTCCGTGCATTTAGGTGGCATTATCAGTTCGTACTCTTTATTTTTAATTGACTTCGTGCTACTCACAAGAAGAGCGATTTATGCACGGGTGGTATATTGAACGCTCAGTCGGTACGTACACTTTTCGGCGCTTGCGGATAGGCTCTCCGCCCCGGTCGTAGAAGCCCTCCAACAGGGGTAGCAAGCCGAGTCCCGGAGCCGCCGGCGCTGCGGGTGGGGGCGGAGGAGGCGGTGGGGGTGGAGGAGGTGGTGGAGGGGGCGGTGGTGGAGCGGGTGCCGGCGGGATCACGATGATGGGCGCCGGCGGCTGAGGAGGCGGAGGGTAGGGCGGCATCTGCGGCATCACCGGCTGCGGCATGGGAAATGGTATCGGGATGAACGTCGGCGGGGGAGGTGGAAGGGGCATCGGGGGTGGGTGGTGGCAGCAAGGTGGGCTGCCGCCGCCGCCTCCCGTGATGATGATGGAAGGCGCCGGCTGCGGAGGATAGGGAGGCGGCGGAGGAGCGGGAGCCGCAGGAGCTGGGGCCGCCGGTGGTATGATGATGGTGGAGGGGGCTTGGGGTGCCAAACCTGCGCATGGCGCATGACAACAGTTGTGCATGATTTACCGCGGCGTCTAAAGACCTCCTAAACCACGCCGACTTCAAAGACCAGACAGTAGTAGCTTTCTCGCCGTCACGCGCAAACTCCCGCCGCGGTGGTCTAGTGCCCCGCCACGGTGGTCTAGTGGCTAAGGTACTCGGCTGCTGACCCGCAGGTCGCGGGATCGAATCCCGGCTGCGGCGGCTGCATTTCCGATAGAGGCGGAAATGCAGCCGTGCATTCAAATCTGAGCACACGGGCCTATAGGTCCGTGTGCTCAGATTTGGGTGCACGTTAAAGAACCCCAGGTGGTCGAAATTTCCGGAGCCCTCCACTACGGCGTCTCTCATAATCATATGGTGGTTTTGGCACGTCAAAACCCCACATATCAATTCACGCACAAACATCTCCACCTATTCATTAAAAAGTTCATCTTTCTATCTCTTTACGCCTTCACTACTTATCTCGCAAGCGCTATCTCCAGTTCTTCCTCAAGATATCTCGATTTCTTCACGGAATGTCAGCACTAGGCGTCGAGCGAGTTTGAATTTCGCGTGGTTCCAATACACGCTGCTATCTCTTCTTGCGCAGTCGCAATTAACGCAAAAAACGAAGTGAAACCAGTTTATCGCGCACGATGGTCATGCAATACATGGCAGAACGCGCATACGACTGCATGAGTGCATGATACAGCAGAGTGTATGAGACAATTTTCAACAGTAACATCTCGTATATTTACCAATCGAGGAAGCATTTCATATTGATGTCACGTGAACAAACTGCCGACGTCACAAATAGTGCCGCGACAATGGGATACGCAGGGAGACTATAGAATGCTTTTTTTTTGTTCATTTTCGGATGTTATTTATTAGGAAGCCCTTAAGGTATATTGCCACGTGGCTGTGACGAGAAACAGAACAAGTACTTAAACTGGTAAAGGTGAAACTCCTTTATCGGCCGAATTGGTGACATGAAGAAAGGCGGGCCTCAGCTAACAATATCGGCGCACATTCGGGGATCATCAACGAACTGATCAGTGGGCATGGTGCTTCAGAATTATACATGTAGTATCGAAAAGGAACGTAGCCAGGATTTTATTTTTCGAGGGAGTGAAGGAGGCAGGGGGGGGGGGGGGGGTCCAAGGCCTAATTGTTCGAGAAAAAATCTTTGCGTAGCAAAAAAAAAAATCATCCCAAAATATGGCCAACTGGACAAATTGTGGGAGAGGGGTTGTTGCCCACCCTCTCCCTCTGTTGCTTATGTACCTGGCATAGAACACTGCAGCGTTATTGCTGGTGACCGCTCTTATTTTCCGAACTAACTCGACTGACTGGCTAGTGAAGCAATGTTGTCTGAAAATTTTAAATAGAAAATCGGGAAAGTTCCCAGACATTCCGGCGAGCCATGCGCAGAAAAGTGGTTATGCGTGTAACCGGCCGGTTACATAAAGATTTAAAAAAAAATCGCCCGTGGCGATGTATCGAACGAACGAGAGACTCGGGGGGGATCTTTCCATCCACTGATATCGTGGTTTTTCCACGCCCGCTCCACTACGTGGCTTTATTTTGTGACGTGCCATTTCGTATGTTTGGTATAAACGTCACCTCCGGTGACACACCGTGTTCTGAAAATTTGTCATCCCCTGAAATATTCATGATAGCCTGATATTGTTGCTTATTCTAAAAAGATTTGTTGGTGGGCTAGTTCGAACATTGGCTTGATATATAAAGAATATGTGCAGCGCAATGCAACGAAGACGAGACAAGATACATGAACAACACATAGAGCGCCAGGCTGTGTCCTTTATTGCGTCTTCTCTCGTCTTCGTTTCTTCGCGCTGCGCATATTCAGTATATGTTGAGCTTCTTGCTTATTTGAATCTTTCCAGATACATACCCATGAGGCGTGCTTGTTCCGGAGTCCAGACAGGATATGGGAACACCAGCGGAGTCACTCTAGGGTCGCCCTCCGGCGCTGCTCGAAATCGTCCGCGAGTTAAACTGGTCCTGCGTTCAGCATTCGTAAGGGCAATCAGATGGGCCCCATTTGAGCAACGCGGCTCATTGGAATGAGTATAAATGAAACAGAAAGGCATCAAGCGCAGAAACCGCTAGGAAAGAAAAGAGAGAGGCGCGCGGACGTCCTTTGACAAGGCGTGAAAGTACGTTCATGGGAGTTTATCAAGGATTTCGATTTTGAGGTTGTGGGGGAGGGTATGTTATCAGAAAAGAGGGGAGGGGTATGTTGTTTTTACGTTCCGGCCTCCAAGGAGTAGGAGTTTGGTAAGTTGGTGCGGAATATTATTCGGGGGAGGAAGTTGGTTAAGGGGTGGGGTGGTAGTGGCGATGTATAAGTCTCTGCACACGTGTCGAGATGTGAACATTGTGAAAGCCCTGAACAAGAAATACGTTTGTTGAAGCATTGCCTTCAACGACTCCCCGTGTTCACATGTATCTTCAAGCTTCTATACGAGCCTGAACTTATTCAGTTTTTATTTGCACGTATGTTGACAGCATGCATGGGGCCACCATTATGTATATCACCGAGTGCCTCGCGTCCCCCCTCCCCCCCGAGTACGGTACTCAGAGAGGAATTATTCTTGCATTCGCCTACACACGGGCCGACTAAAAGATTCATGGAAATGTGATACTCATTATTAGTAATTTTATGGGACTCATTATGAAAACTTGGCAGGGCCAACAAACGAGACACTATAAGAGCAGGACGCAATCAGGCGCAATCCTGCTCTACGCGTGGCTCGCTTTTCTGCGCCGCAAAGTTTTCATTAAAAAATTTAAACCAACCAGCCTCCCCATCGGCCCATCTGCAATTCAACACTGCGACTCATCACCTCCTGGAAGAACTCGAATGCTCGGTTTTCCAACTTGCGCACTCTTGGCACCGTGCACGTGGAGTTTAACGTGACTCTCAACTGTTTTCGTTTGCTCCAAGCTATAGCAAGTATACCAAGTTGTCCAGCACCTAATTCTGCTATAATTCTAAAATATGCATATGGCGTGTTGCATAAAGGCCCAACACGCTGTGGATTACTCGAGCACTTGGTTCTGCTAGAATTCAAACGTAGACACATGCGCTGTGTTACATAAGTTTCACACAGCAGGTTCAACACGCTGGTACTCTGCGTGAAGGCCTGTTCGCAAAACGTGTAAGTCCGTGCGTCACACGCTTGGCTTTAGCGGTAGTAAACGTTTGAGGAGAGCCTAGCGTGGCCACTAACAAAACAAAAACGGAGAGTCGTTAAGTGATCCAGAACAACCTCCTTGATCCGGAACAACGTGTTGACAACCATGTGACGAAGTTTGTTGTTTAAAGAACCAAAGTGTCTTCATTTATTGCACCTGCATTTGTTATAGTAAAAAATGAAATAAATTGCATTAGAGTTATGAAATCGTTGAACTCTTTCTTGGGTGCGAACCAATAGCGAACGCATCCACTGCAACAAGTCTTGTTAGCCACCACCGCATCGCGCTTTATGAATGAAACGCAGCACTGAAGTTAATGCGGAAAGGGGGACGGTTATGGTGAACTAGGACCATCATGGTTCTAGTTTACTATAGTGACGGCCAACGCACGTAGCTGTCCTGCGGTGAAGGTGGGGCGTTTCCCGATGGAACTCGCCCCCTTCCCCGGCTTCCTGCTCCTCGGTCATCGCCCTTGAACGCGTCATGTTTGTGGATGCGATGCCCCTGGTGACCGGTGGTCTCGTGCTTTGCGCGGGGGTGTCGGGCGTGGGTGCCAGGTCGCCCTGGTCCATTGAGTTGAGCGGCTGCTGCGTATGTAGGCTGAACGTGGTCGAGGCCGAGACGGGGACCACGTGCGGTGGCTGCGCCGGTTGTCCGGGCTGATTGGGGGGCGTGTAGTAGAAGAACATCTCCTCCCGGTCCACGAAGTCCTGCGACGTCGCGTAAGCGCAATATAGCTACAGATGACATAAGAGAACACTAGATTTGGAAATGAAAGGGCCCCTGAACTACTAGAAGAGCCAGGATAGGGGGTCAATTGGTTGTACGCAACGTAAATTTTTGTGCGCTGCAAAAAAAAAAAAAAAACTAAATCGTGGTAGAAAAAAAAATGGGGCAACACAAATGCGATCAATTGTTCATTAATAATTTTTAATCATGACAAAACATATGCACACACGGAAAGGGGCGAAAGAAAAGCAACAAAAAAAGTCACAGCATATCCCCGGGGTGAATAATGATGAGTGTGGCGAAGCGTTCGTCAGCCCGTCCGTGCTTCTGTCCGTATGTTCGTTCTTGCTTCCGTTGGTCCGCGCGACCGTCCGTGCGTCCAACCATGCGTCTGTTTGTCTGTCCGCGCGTCCATCCGTGAGTCCGTTCATCCGTCTGTCCGTCTGCTAGTCTGTCCGCCCGTCTGTGCGTCCATCTAGTGAACACTCCAAGTACCGCCATCTCCAATCTCGCATCCCCTGTGGCACATACCCGCTCTAAAGCGGGTATGTGCCACCGGTGGCTACGTACATTCATACAAGAGATGGGCATACATACAAGGGATGGACAGACCCACGCCTCAAGGAGCGTCGCCCATAAAAGAAACACACTCAATTGCAATACGTACAGCAGGAGATATACTATCCTCAATCTGGTTCCCACGTGTTTCGAGAAGCTAGTAAGCCTCGAGACATATGGACGCTGAACATGGGATAGTATATCGCTTGCTGTACCATAAACCACCTGTGTGAATTTTTAACCGCTCATAATAATCTCACGATGAACAACGTGGCACCAGCGTTACGGGCCGCAGGTGCTCCACAAACTAGGACAACGAGTCCGTTCTCCTCTCCTGGCCTTTCGTTAACGCCTGGCGTTGCCCGTAATAGAGAGCTTTAGTACAGCGTACGCTGCGTACGTGGCGGCGTTGCGTACGTGAGGACGCAACGTTCTGCGTAGTGCGCATGCGCAGACCGCAACGCGCACGTATCGCGTTACGTACGCAGCCGCTACGTACGCACGCATGAGATGCGTGCGTGCGTACGTATGAGCTGATCGCGCCGCTCTCGAACAAGTTCGCGACAACGCGAGACTTCGTTTTGCAAAATGGCGGCATGGAAGGCAAGCACCGACCGGCTCTGTGGCTTAAAATATGGCCATAATCTGGCTATAACACTTGGATTGGCTCACATTGGCTGTCAACATCACGTGCTTCTATTTTGATCTACCAGATGACGCAACACGCTTCACGCTCGTTACGTACGCGGGTACTATGGCGTACTAAAAGCCTATTAGTGGCAAACGACGCCACGTAACGCAAGGCGCTTGCGTGATGCGTACGTAGCACCATTCCGCAGTACTAAAACTCTCTAATGTCAACATTCGCGTTTGATCACACCATTCGTAATAGGGACTTGTTTGTGTGCTCGCAGGTACGCACGCTTGCCCCTCCTCGGGATCACTCTGCTATAGGAGCGGAGGGTAGTGATATTCAAAAGTGGAAATGAAGAAAAAAAGTGAACTCTGCAACTGTCTCCAGCAAAGTGGGACACCTGAGAGTGGTTCGCATGGGAAGGGATAAGGTGGGATCAAAAGAGATAGAAAAGTGAAGATTGGGAGACGGTTAGACAAGTCCGTGGTCAGGGATCCCGTCAGCCGCGAAATCCACCGACTGTCTCCGGCTAGGAGAGAAACGAGCCGATGAACTTGGAGAAGGGAAGAGTGAAGCGACTGGAGGCCGCTTCTGGATCGTTGAACGCGTGTTGCTACCTCGTTACGCGAAATTCTCGCGGTTATCATTGAGATAGCAATTATAAAGACACCGTCGGTTAGCGTTTGCCGTCTAGGTCGGTGACCGACGTCGATAACCGTATATGTATACGTGTCTATAAGTATGACAACGCAAGAAAGAAAAATAATTCAGAAAATAACTCCAGCGCATGGAATCGAACGTCCAATCTCTTGTTTGGGAGTGTGTGGCGTAAGCCACTCAGCCATGAAGGAGCACCTCTTTCATTGTTGAAACGGCAAGCTATTTATATCTACCACTTACAGTTTGCAATGGTGATCTCGGGGAACTATCGTGTTTTCGGCATTACCAGTGAGATGGTGCTATGAGCGCGCGTCGCCAGATCGTCTCGACGCGGTGGCGCGCGCTAATGCGTTATCTCCCACGCCAACTTTGCCCAGTTTGGGGGAGAGGGTAGACGCTCATGCGTGCGCGCCCTCATCTCGTGGTGGGGGAATCGTACGCCTTGGGCTTTCACCGGAAAGATTCTGTTGTAGTTACCGGGTGCACAAATTCACTGCACTCGCTGCACAGTCCCAGTTTGTGAAAAGGGCGCACGTTTCACACATAGCGATGTAACAGCTGAGACACTTATTCGCGTTCATCTGTACCTGTGAGTACGTTTCGTGCGTAATTTGCGTGTTACCAATGCGGGGCACGTTTCGATCTGCTTGCCAGTTTTCGCGTGACATTCTAATTTTTTGATATCACATTCATTGCTTCGCCTTTGTGGGAAAGCTGTGACTCTTTTTTTTTTTTGCTGAAGACTCGTGTACAACTAGAACACAACTAAGTTTTTACATCTAACTAATTAGGGGCCCTTCAAGTCAAAAGTACAGATAAAATAAATTGAATTTTCAGTAAATTGTACTTTCGTGCTAAAAACACCAATTTATTTTCGATCCTAGTTTTGGTGAAACATTTTCTTGCAATATCGCGGTATTCTGACTACAATATCACGAATACTGGCTGTAAGAATATCCGACTTTCTAACCTTCGTTCCATACAATTCATAAATTTAGCTTGAAATTCCTGCCTCTTATGCAATCTAGAGCACTGTTTTAAATTGTGTATCAATTTCAAGTGTATGATGTCGCGGATAATTTGTCATCAACATGACTCCCCCCCCCCCCCCCCCTCCATGAAGGGAGAAACACTGTCCCATGTCTCGCCCAACACCACGGTCCAGTGCTTGCACAATATTCATATAACACAGCTTGTTGGTTGCTTGACTCGTTCATTAAGTCAGTGCTTTGTTTGGCCTAGTATTTCTTCCCGTGCTTTGCATACCCTTCATGCGCACGCAAAGACCTAGCGAGGCAATCGACCTCCGAAACGGAGAAGCAGCTTCAGCTTCGTAATGCGAACCTTGGCGGTCGGCGTCGCGGGGGCGAGCGCGAGTCCGGTAATCGTCTTCTTCCGCATCTCTATCATCGGCGGCAGGAGATGAAACACGTTTCGCCATTGCCATTATACGGCGTGCAACTTCTCTTGTAACGAAGGTACCCCTGCATCCCCCCCCCAACCTCACGCACGCACACACGCACACACGCACACACCTATAATAGCACCCGCCGTTTGCCTTCACCAACACCTCGTTGCTCGCTCGCGTCAATGGCGGAGGCCGCCGCGCATTAATGGGCGCAATTATCCTTCGTCCTGTCTCGGAAATTCGCGATTCATTTGTTGCCGTCCGTGGTCGGGATGCGTATACCAGGTGGTGCTCCTTGAAAAGGTACTCGATGAGGCGTTCTTCGAGGAAAGGTGTTGACCGTGAGCGAACTGCATCGAGGTGCTTACTCCCACCCGAGAATAAGAAGGGACGGGGTAGAGGATGCAAGCAAGAGGAGGAAAGACACGTTCGATAACCGTGTGCTGACCTCTATACATCGCGAAGGACCGTGAAGCGAAGGCATGTGGTTAATAATTATGCTGGTAAGACTGCGCAAGGCTTGTTCGACGGTCCGTTACGGCACGTGCGTCGATGAGTAACATTGCGATTAGAAGATAGGTAGGACCCAGTAGACCCCTTCAATATCTATGACGTCATGGTGTTTGGTGCGCCAATCTCAAGGTAGGCGTCTCCGCCTGTACTTTCTTTTCGCGCATTTTCTAGTCGCGGTAGTGAAACTGTTCTTCTTACAGTACGGCAAATGCTATTTTGCTCTTCAGTGTCCCTTTAAGGCCTGACTACACGTACGTGTCGCAGAGCTTCAGTGCGTGACTTTGTGACGTGGTGCCAGGGCGCGCAGTTTCATGCAGCCGCGCGCCTTCTCTCTCCACTGTGTCAGGACGGGGCGCCGCGTCGCAAAGCCACTCACTTTTCACCGGAACACGCGCTCAGGCCTTTTAGACACAGATATACGGAAGAGAATGACGGGGGAAAATTGCCAGAGTTGGGAGTTATATGCGCAGCGCTCGATGCAGCCAAGATTTTTAAATAGAGAGAAGTTTGAAGAACCCATAGAACAAAAAAATAGTCGCAATAGAAATCAATCACAAAGAAACAGTGGAAAAGGTTAGAAAATATGATTACATCATCATGCTCAAAAGAACTGAAAAGATAAGATAAACACAATAAAAGAACTCAAAAGAACAGAAAAGGGCAGTTAAACAGAAGGGAAACACGCGCTCATTACTGCTCCGCATTTTGTACCCTTTTGACTTTTAAGTGAAAGTAGCTGTGATGTATTTTTTTTAATTTTATCATGCGGAGATGATCACTCTTCTCAGATTCTGCACAGAAGCGCGAGAAAACGTTCTGGTTGATATTGCGAGATATTCTGTACAGTGCAGAAAAGCACTAAACGGTTTTGAGTGTGGGTACGATTTCCGAAGCCCAGGTTCGCTTCCCGCGGTGTGTTTCAGGGCCAGCCCTGAAATATAAGTTAAGAAGTATCCAGTGGAACCCTCAAGTGAGTAAATATACCGGCAGTAATGAGTGGGCCTCAATTTATAGGGGAAAATACGAACTGGCATATAGCTTAAAATTTCATTTGTTCTACTTGGTTATCATATGCTTTTCCTCCTGCTTATTTCAGGCATAAATCGGAGACGCCCTCGTATCACGTCGTACATCATAACATGTCACGAAATGTGGATGTGAGATGGCCGACCGTAACACTGCCTTTAGAATTGGTTGGTTGGTTGCGAAAGAATATTGTGGTCCTGCAAGGCGCGCGTCAGCGCGCAGCGGGCGACTCCAACGTCGGGATCGTAAGGGCAAGCCTATCGGCCGCTCCGTGGGCCTGCTGGACGGCTCATTGTCTTTAGAATGACACTGAAAAGTTATTCATACTGTCATGGTTATCGGAAGGCACCTCTGGCACGGGCGTTGAAATGGCGCCGAACGGAAGACGTGGAGGCTTTGTCTTAGCTGCCCTGTTATCCTGCATTCCTGTGCGCTGTGTGTGCAGTGTTAACCCTACCGGCGTCTACTTAATAAATGCTTCCCGTAACAATACCTACACTTGGGATAGTGAAGTGTGAAAGCTGGAATTTTTTTTGTACTAATGGCGCAGGGCTATAGAGACACAGGGGAGGTGATCGGTACCTAGCCAAGTCCGGGTGTTTAGAGGTTTTGCTAAGCTTCGAAAGCTTATGATAGGTTTCGCTCAGTTTTACTGGGGCATCGCTAAGGTATTTATAAGTGTTACGAGACGATGCCCAGACTCAAATGCCAGTCTATTACTTTATAGGCCAGCCTTCAAATTCGATAAGTGCCTCCACTTCAGAGATGAGTGCAATGGTTGCTGAGTGGTAGCTGCAGTATCGCTCAGCTTCAGAGCTTCTGGCCAGTAAGACCAGCACCGCTGAGTATCTCGCCCTGCGCCAGTAGCGCACTCTGCGCCCAGCGTTTTGTCTGTCTTGACGCGCAAAGACCGGATTGCGAGATGATAAAGTGGTCGCGAAGCTACGCACATATGCGCCGTGGGTTGTTGGGCAACGTTAGGTGACGTCATGTCTAAGTGAGGTTTTCTTTTTTTGTTGTCCAGGACGAATGAACTCTCAGCTTATAACACTGGTAACATTGGTAAACATTTAAACATCTCAGTAACATTGGTAAACATTTAAGCAGCTCCGCTGCTTAAATGTTTACCAATGTTACTGAAAATGCGGGACGTGGCTATGATGAGAGGGGGCCGCATAAATGGAGAATGGTACAGTTTTCTTGGTGCGTGGCTGCTGCGTCAGTGACGTCGCGCTGATAGAATTAATCAATGATGAGAACTCATATAGGCCCATTCCACGTTTGTAAACACAGGTAGGCCGATGTCGACATTATGGATAAAATTATAGCGACGTCTGCACGTAACTTCCGCCACAAGTGCTGAGGGCTGCGATGTGCGCCAACAAACAAAACTAAGTTGTGAGACGCGACTCACATTTAACCGTGACGCAGCTCGACGGCATACCGTTTTTTTTTCCTCGTTGCATGACTGAGAACACCACATGCACCATTGAAAACCCAGCAGAAAGTGCGGTAGGCAGTGCGTCTTTTGCCCACCAAGATAGCGCCACCACATTTTCGTGACGTAAGTCCGGTGTAATTTGTCTATAGCCGTAGGGTTCCTAAGCTATCGCGTTCTTTTGTACTCCCGCCGTTTTCTTTTGTTCATCAGCCACTCCCATGGAGTACGCTACCTAATGCAAGAGCTCGGGTGCGCGCAAGGCACTCGAGGAATCCGGCACTAAAACTCAATTCGAGAGTTTTATTGATTTGGAACCCGAGGTCTCTCTTACGCACGCCTTTAAACTATACTGCGTATAATCCCAACCGCACCCACGAAAAATACAAAGGCACCCAAAGACTTGCGTACGCAAGCCGCCTTGGGGCCCCCGGCGCTAAAGCTCGCTAATATTCAACCTAAATCGCGAAACCCTAGGGACAGATAATGGTTTCACTCACATCGTCCAGGCACATCTTGTGTCGATGCGGTGACACAGCAGTACAGAATAGAGCAGATTCTTGGAACTGTGGCACACAGCAACAAAGGGAGCAGCTTAGCTGGTCCTAGTCTCGTGCCACGTTGTCGCGTTCCCGAAGAAGACAACGACTGTGACGATGATGATTGCCTGCATGTATGGCTCACAACAACTATAAGGGTTTTTCGAGGAAACTAATAATCAGGTAAAAGGGATCAAGTATGGATTTTATGTAAATGAATAATTTAATGGTTAGAATATTTATAATGCTATTTAGGAGACTTTTGATTGGAACTGCCCTTATTCAATTAACCATTTTTTACAGCGGAGCCGACAATCCCCGTGACAACGACCTAAAGAGGAGACTCCCAAGCAGAGAGTGTTAGAATTCTTGAAATCCATTCAAATTAGGGTAAAAATCACTTTGAGAGTGTTTTTATTCAGAAAAACTAAGCGATTAAATGATAAAAAATAATGCTTGATTCTTTTCGTCTTTGTTACATAAACTAGCAAAAAGAGGAAGGAGGTTTGCGGGTTCCTGTTTGCGGGTTCAACAGAAACTCTTTCGCCAAGGGAACAAAAGGTGTCGATATTCACTTGTTTGTTTGTTACTGGCCTGTCGACTTTGGCACATACTCACTCTGGCGGATTGGCCAAAAAATCTTGTTGTAGCCGTAGAGACTGTTAAGTCTCTTGTTGGTGATGATGATGATTATGGCCTAAATGCATAGCTCACACCCACTGTGGGGAAAGAATGGCCAAGAACGAAGTATTTAGATAGAGGATATCATATCTTATTTGTATATCTAATTATAAAATGTCCAGAAGAAATTAAATATTACTAACTGAGAGATTTGCAATGAAAACCGCTTTGAGTCGATAAGGAATTTTCCTACAGCAAAACAGGTATCCCAGCGACAATGACCTAATGAGGAGGCTCCCAAAGAGAGAATATTAGAAATAATAAAACACAATCTACTTCAATTAGCAGCCGTTTTAAGAAGGTTTTCCGCGATAACTTGAAGCGACTACACCATAAAAAATAATGGTCGATTGTTTGATCCTTGTTACACAATGGCTTGTTTCTTCTTTATGTCTGGCACTACCCACCATAGGAGATTGGCTAAGAAGACGGTGGTTAATGTAAAAGGAAGCGTCCACAAGATACTCAGCAACATTGCGCTTCAACTAAGGTAGTTCAAAGTTCTGTGTCATCTATGTACGTGCCTTGTGCGAAACACCTTTGCTAGTCATCTACCATCACACAAACTGGCTCCTCAGTTTTTATATTGTTACGAATAAATATAGTACCTGGTACTATATAAACTCTTCATTTAGGGCGAACTTGTGCCCGTAAACTCAAAACTAAATATGGTCAGCCAAGAATGCCTCTTGCTCGCTGACTCGAACTTCGTCGGTCTCTTCATCTGCCCCCCCCCCCCCCCCCCCGAGTCTCGTGCCGGTCCCGTGGCGTAGCATCGTGGCGCGTGCAGGACGGCGTTCCATGGCGCGGCTTTCTTGCTATAGTTGTGTGGCGGCTTTTACAAACGCGAATCGTGGCACGCGTCTTCTTGGATGGTCGAGCTGTGGCAATATAAAGTTAGCGTTACTTTTATTTTGTTAGACTTACCTAACTAATTGAATGAATAAAGTCACAGCTTTGCCGCAAATGCGAAGCAATGAACCCGATAGCAACACATTTGAAGGTCACGCGCAGAATGGCAAGCAAATCGAAACGATCTCCGCGATTCTCACGCACAAATGACGCACGAAACGTACTCACAGGTACAGATGAACGCGAATAAGCGTTTCAGATGTTACTTCACTGCGTCTGAAAAGCGCGCCCTTTTCGCAAATAGAGACTGTGCCACTATTGCAGTGAACTTTGTGTGCCCGGTTACTACGACAGAATCGTTCCAGTAAAAACCCAACGTCAGCAAAGACGTAATACTTTACCCACCTCGAGATAAGGGCGCGCGAGTGAGTTTCCAGCCCCTTTTCTCCCCGGGGCAAAGTACGCGTGGGAGATGAGAGCGCGAGCCACCGCGTCATGACGATGTAGTGACGCGCGCTCTTTGCGCCATCTTGCTGGTAATGCCGAAAACATTATAGTTTCCCCCGACATGCCCGTCAACAGTGGTAATTGGTAGATATAAATAGCTTGCCGTTTGAACGTTGAAGAAGGTGCTCTTCCGTGGCTCAGTGGTTAACGCCCGGCATTCACGATTCATAGGTCCCACATTCGATCCCACGCGCAAGTGTCTTTTTCTCGATTTTTTTCTTCCGTTTGCATATATATAGATACGTAAACATATACGGTGAGTGACGGCGATGCCGATGTCGACGCCAGCGGCTAAATCCAGTGGAGAGTGTCCGAATAATTGCTATCGCAATAAAAGTATATTCCACTACAAGGGCAGCTTGGGCTTGTTGGTTGTACGTAATAAATCCAGAAACAGCGCTGAGGACCCCGACGTCATAGGCTACAAACAAAACGCTGACCTACAAGTATACCTTATCGCTCTAGCGAAGTCGAATATACACGTATACAAGCACAAAAATGACCCGGAAAACGGAAGTCATGGGTAAGTCAGTAGTATACGGTCATTAAGCATTGAACAAAAAAAAAGAACAAAAATCGCATATGTCTGTGAAATGCATTTGAGTGTGAAATGCAGACTGTCTGTCTGTCTCACTATGAATCCGTCCATCCGTCTCTGCGTCAGCCCGTCCGTCCATCCTCCCGTCCATGCTTCCGTCCGTTCGAGCGTCCGCCTGTCCGTCCACCAGTAGGTCTGTTTGTTTGTCTATATGTCTGTCTGTCTGTCTGTCTGTCTGTCTGTCTGTCTGTCTGTCTGTCTGATACTGCTGGTTACGCCTGACGCAGGGCAAGGTTAGACTAAGAGGAGGTTCGCCCCCCCCCCCCCCCCCCCAAAATGGCGTGCCATTCACGGCGGCAACGGTGCTACCATACTTATTCTATTCAACGTCCGCTACAATCATCCCGGCCTCTTTCGTCGACCGTGTTCGACACGCGCGCTTTGATTCAATCGAACGTCGATTCGGATCTTCCCACCCTAACCGCTTACGCGCCGAATAGCTAACAGCTGTCTCGACACCTTATCATTCGCGGTTAGCGGGACGTAGTCCCGTTCGTCGACGACAACCTGCTCCCGGCGAAACCGCTTTCTTCTTCTTCCTCTTCACTTCTCTCGCAGACTCTGCTGCTGCGGCGGCGGTGGGTTAGCCGGGCTTGCAGTTTCGTCGGCTCGGGCGAGGAGGAGGTCATTGGCCCACATCTCGGCATCGGTCGCCCTCTTCGAGATCTGCGCTGGCAGCGCAGAACAAACACGGCCGCCGAGTCGGCCGCGTTGTAAGCGGAGGGAGAGGTGGCGTACCCAAACTCTATACACGCCATTTCGCCTTCTTTTCCAACTTCCTTCCTCATCCCACCGTTGCTCATGCGCCGCAGGGCCTTTCGTTGCTTCGTTATTTCTTTTCGTTTCGTTTTTTTATCGTGGTTGAATAATCTGTAGCGCAATTATCCTGTACCTCCCTCCATATCTTTCACCTTCGCGCTGCTTTCGCGTCTAAGCTGCATGCAAGGCTAAGCGGCTCCGTTTCGTAAACCGGCGATGCAAATGACGACAGGGAGAAAGGGCTGTGTTTGTTAAGTGCGTGTGTTTTGTGGTAAATTCGTAAGTGCTTTATCTGTAAACATAGAGTGGGTGTTCTCTCTCGTTGAGCATTTTCTTTCTTGGACTTTTACAGAGCAAGGGGCAGCCACAAATTGTAACTTCGTCTGAGATCGAATAAGCTTGACAGAGCGTTGGCTATGCCGTGTTGGTAATTCCTTTCACTATTTTAGCGCGCTGTCGGAATAAAATGAAGGACAGAATAACAACGCGTACTCGGCGCTGTGTCCGTGTTATTATTTCATCCGTCTTGTTCCTCAGGCTAAAGTAGTGATTCGAATAGACAGCGCACAATGTGCCATCGGTGCGTTCTCAAAATTTTCTGGAGGTAACTTAATGAACATTTTTGCGCCTAGCAGACGACCACACGTTCGAAGGGACGAGAGGAGTGCGTTTTCGGCTGCAAAATTTATCGCAATGCGCGTGTGCTAAGCCAACAGACGCTTCAGCCACACAGTTCTCTGTGTCTCGTCTTACTGGTAGCAAGGGTGATGTGCACAGACGAGTTCATCGTTAAGAGGAACACTTTCGTGTGCGCCATGTCCGTACTTCCCTCTCTGTCTAAATAATAAGGGCTTAGATTTGCATAAGACTACTGCTGGTTGACTGTATTGACTTCTTTTGATGGACTAGTGCCATGCGCGAACAGATTTTCTACGTCTACCTGCAGTTATGGGGATCGACAGGTGCTCTTCAGAATGGTCCCTGTAACAGTATTGGTACTGTACGAACATTTTCCAGTAGTATTCACTGATGGCCTAGTTGGTGCATGTATGAATTGAATAGTCAAGTTCGCGCAAAAATCACGACCACACTAGAATACGAAGGAAGACAGACAAGCTGGGCGCCTGTCCTCTATATGTGGGATATATATTCTCTTGTACAGTCCTACAGCTTCTCTCTCTCTCTCTCTCTCTCTCTCTCTCTCTCTCTCTCTGTGTGTGTGTGTGTGTGTGTGTGTGTGTGTGTGTGTGTGTGTGTGTGTGTGTGTTTGTGGAGGGTGGAGGGAGGGGGAGGGTGCGATAGTGGAGCGTATGTGCTTAAGGGCCAACTGGACTAACACATTCATCTTGAAGTATTTGCGTAGGCACACGGGCACGAATATCAGAAAAAACATGTTCAATATAACAACTGGTTTATTTTTCTTAAACGTTCACCTAAATGCCCTCACATCTGAGCAACCTCGTAAAACATTAGCGGTGCACATGGCAGAGCTTGTGATCACATGCTTTATGAAGACAAGACAAGATCGAAATTTCTTTTTTCAAGCAAATTAACCGATAGGTGGCTAACACACTTTTCTTTAAGCTTGTCAATGTGATACCACTTCATTATCTCTATCGATGTTCGGTTGTGATGCCTATATTCTACGGGGGTGTTATTAAAACATAGAGTATAGATGCGCACTCATTGCAATGCTGTGGTGAATGTGTAGTACCCTTTATAATAGTAGAATATAGGCATCGCAACGGAACTTCGAGAGAAGTGATGGACAAGCTGAAATAAAAGCGTGTCAGCCATCCATCGGGTGCCTTATTTGAGAAAAATTTGGGTCTCGTCTTTTATTGGTCATGTGATCACAAGTTGTGTCATGTGTGCCTGTAATGTTTTCTTTTTTTTTTTTTTGAGATCGCGCAGATGTGAAGGTATCTAAGTGAACCTTTTTTCCAAATAGTAATAAACCAGACTGCGCTCGGCCCCGCCGCGATGTGCTAGTGGCTAAGGTACTCGGCTGCTGACCCGCAGGTCGCGGGATCGAATCCCGGCTGCAGCGCCTGCATTTCCCATGGAGGCGGAAATGTTCTGGCCCGTGTGCTCAGATTTGGGTGCACGTTAAAGAACCCCAGGTGGTCGAAATTTCCGGAGCCCTCCACTACGGCGTCTATCACGATCATATGCTGGTTTCGGGACGTTAAACCCCACATATCAATCAATCAGACTGCGCCCGTTTGTGTTTCTTATCTTTGTCCCCGTGTGCTTGCGGGAATACTTTAAGAGGAATACGTTTCAGCTATAGACATAACTGTCGTTTCGCTTTAAGACTAACAGAGCTTGGGTGAGTACTAAGCGTTCACAGCTGGGACATTGGATTCGGATGAATACTGGGCAACGTATTGACCGGAAACAGCTCCCAGCTGTCAACGAATCGTGGCTGCTTCTGAGAAGGCGACGACGAATATTAGCTTGGGCGGGTTGGCACTGCACTAAAGACGGTAAACAACGCAGGGACACTACACAAGTACGAAAACGCACAGTGCTCCATCTATGTGTTTTCTTCCTTGTGTTGTGTGTCCTTCGTGCTCTGTTTATCATTTTTTAAATGATAAATAATCGTACTCGTTGAGACTGAGGCAAACAACAAGCCGAGAAAAATCAGCATTTCGTTCAGCTGGTGCTGCTTTCTCGGCCATTTCATGGGCACGAAACGGAATATTCGTTGACTCACTTCTGTTGCGTGTTCTAACTTGCGTGCTACTGCGGTGAAGCCGCATGAAATGTGTGAAATAAGTTTGCTAATACTTCTTCTGTAGTTAAAAACTGTAAGTATGCCGAGTGGTGGTTAAAGTGGGTGGAGAGGCTGGTTACCATTGTAGGAAGTCTAAACCACACTCCCTCCAATGACAACTGCTCTCTTTGAACCACCATGACGAATGTGGCGTTTTGGCGTTCTTATGCCCTGTGATGGAGCTCCTCACGTCTGCCTCCGGGCCTATTTAAGTATGTCATTTAGATACGGATACGCAACAAGTGTTATGCTAGCCGTGAAATTTCTCGATAGCATCAAGCTGCCTGTGCAAACTGCGTCTCTTTCTTGAACCGGCTATCCTAATTAGTGCCCATAATTTCTTTCTTCTCAGTGGTACTGCCTGTACTTAATTTCGTGGTTAAATCAAGTACAGATCAGGTGTCCGCAATCAATGGCCTTATTAAATCCTAACCCTTAGACCCCTTATTAAACGCTAAAGTGACCATTGGTGACGTCGGAAACAAGGTCACAAAATGCAATAAATTGTCCTCGCGTAAGGCCTCATCGTTGGGACTTCATAATTATGTTACATATCTCCAGAATGTATGGGACTGACGACGACGAAGTGATTGCTTAGCAGATCGCAGTTTCAGTAGGTGCTCTCTTTTTTCACCTAATTTTAAGTGAACTTCGCGATTATCACATCCGTGTCCGTCGGTGATGGACGTGGACCCCCACGGACGTCCGCCAGTTACGGCGGCGTCGGCGGTGGCCGCATCCAGGAAGCGTACGGGACTCTACAGCGACTGCGACAGCGAGGGCACTCTTGGTTACTCAATGAGCAGCGAAGAGCCTTCTGACGACGACGATTTTAAGCTGGTGCTGAGCCGTAAAGCGAAGAGGCGGAACGTCAGAACATCTTCGTCATCGAGTACGTTGAATGACAGAGTGCCAAGGAGACCCGTGACAAACACTATCCTTTTTGTCCCTGAGGTACCGGACGGTAACATGAAGCGCCTCAACAGGCAATCTGTTTCGGTGATGCTGGAAGGACTCGTGCCAAACGAGATCACAGACATCAGAGTGAACACGCGTAAGAACGTATTGGCCATCGACGTTTTGCATGCTGCGGCACTTACTGTACTGCGCAACGTCAACGAGTTGGGGGGAATGAAAGTTCGCTCCTACATTCCTGTGAGCTCTAACGTCGTCACTGGAGTCATCTACGATGTGGATACTGCCATTCCCAGCTCCGACTTCGATGTTCTGGTAAAACCGGTAAACGAAGCCAGCGTCATCGCAAAAGTTGTCCGTTTGGGAAACTCACGCTGCTTGAAGATCATGTTCAAGGGCGACACTCTTCCTTCACACGTAAAGGTGGGCCATTTTCGGCATTCAGTGCGACCTTTCATACCGAAGCCCTTACAGTGTTATAAGTGCATGAAGATGGGCCACGTGAGAAGCGTATGCGAAAATAGGACGGTGTGTCCTCGTTGCGCGGAAGCCCATTCTGTGGATGACTGCGAAGCAACTACCCTCAAATGCTCGAATTGTCATGGGTCACATGAAGCTTCGTCAAAAGAATGCCCCAAAATCCGAAGAGAAATAGCGGTATTGAAACAAATGGTCAGAGACAATTCGTCGCATCGAGAGGCTGCCAGGACCGTCCGAAAGAGGCGTCACCGTCGCCGCAGTTCATCAAAGAACGCCGCAGACGCTGCATCGAAAGCACCACTCCACTACCCTTCTCTTCCACCGCCCTTGCCTCCCAGACCTAAGGCGGCCAGCGCGGTCAACAAACCAACGAGCAGCACAGTTGCAGATGAATCAGCTTGGCCTTCATTGCCGAAATCACAGCCACCTGCAAATCCCAAGCGCACATCGACAGTCACATCACTCCAGCCAGCCGCTGACAAGCTGCCTGAGGAGGACACAGAAGTCATCAGAATGTTCCGAACACTGCTGGATGCCATGCGAAAGCTGTGCAGCAGCCTGAAGTCTCCACTCGCTCAGAGTGCACTACAAGTACTGGATGCTCTAAGTCCAGTATTTGCGAGTCTCCAGTAGCAACCATGGCTCGACCAATTTTCTCCTTCCGCAACGAGGTCCGACAAGCGTCGATAATGCAGTGGAACGTGAGAGGCCTGAGATCCCGCATCTCTTCATTCCGTCAGTATATATTCATGAATCGTATTCCTATGATAGTTATATGTGAACCAAACGTGCAACAACCTCCTAAACTATCAGGGTATGAATCTTTCGTTTCTTCAACGTGCGAGGAACGCAGCAAGGTGGTTGTTTACATTCGCACAGATTTCACATATGTGCATCATGCAGTTCAACCGCATGATGACAATCAATATGTCTGCTTACGTGTTAAAAAGGAAAAAGTGTCATTCACACTCATTGGTGTCTACATATCACCATCCGGACGATTTGAACAAGACCGACTACGAGACATACTGACAACAACTACGGGCCCGTGGGTTATAACTGGAGACT
This sequence comes from Rhipicephalus microplus, assembly GCF_043290135.1. Lineage (NCBI taxonomy): Eukaryota > Metazoa > Arthropoda > Arachnida > Ixodida > Ixodidae > Rhipicephalus > Rhipicephalus microplus. Next base: position 28,754,388 of record NC_134709.1, on the reverse strand, counting down.
TCAACGCACATCACTTAATCTGGGGTAGTTCGACGATCAACGCTAAAGGAAGAAACCTCATGTCATTCGCTTCCAAGCATGACCTATGTTTCTTAAATGATGGCAGTCCTACATACCTGCGGGGCCTTACGTACAGCAGTTGCCTCGATTTGACTCTGGTATCCAGAAACTTCCGGTCGCAAGTGCACTGGTTTTCAGACATCGAAACGCATGGGAGTGACCACATTCCAACTTATATGCGAATAAGAGGTCTTACTAACTCCTTTCCTAAGACCACAATACGAAGAATTGATTGGTCCAAGTTTCAGCGACTCATGGAAAATACATGCCGTGAAGACCCTGACCAGAACTTGGAGGATGTCATCAAAGAGGCAATGAGGGAAGCTTCCTGTCTCCTCCCGTTCACCGGCAAGCGTTCAGATTTCGACGTTGAACTGGAAAAACTGTGCGCGCTTCGCCGAAGGGCGGAAAGAAGATACAGGCGGACGAAAGCAATATGCGACTTGAGGCTGGCACGACGCATACAGAAAAAAGTCCAACGACGTTTAGACAAACTTGCACAGGAACGCTGGAAATCATTCTGCGAATCATTGGATCCCCGAAAGCCGTTGTCACGCATCTGGAGCACTATTCGTGGCCTGCGCTCGGCTCCCCAACAAAGACATCCTTTCATGGCTTTAGCCCTACATTCAGGCCACACCCAACTTGAAGTGGCAAATAAGTTTTGTACGCGAATCGCCGGTGTGTCCGCCTTGTCTGCTGGCACCATTAGGAGTGTTATCCCTGAACCCCGCATCTACGAAATGGACAATCTTTTCACTATAGAAGAACTTGACGCATCTTTGGCGGCTTCCCGACGATCATCTTCACCAGGACCCGATGGCATCACCTACGCCGCTCTAGCCAACCTTCAACAGGAGGCAAGGGGACAGTTGTTAAGCTATTACAACCACTCATGGCTGGCGGGCAATGTTCCCCAGGATTGGAAGATAAGTCGACTTGTGCCACTACTCAAAGCAGGAAAGTCACCATTTGATTTGACATCATTTCGCCCTGTTGCCCTCGCAAGTTGCGTAGGAAAAGTCATGGAAAGGATGATACTTACACGCCTAGAATGGTACCTTGAGCGCTACAACGTATACCCAAACTGCATGACGGCTTTTCGGCGAGGTAGGTCATCTCTTGACAACGTGATTGATCTCACAACATTTATGCAGCAACAGAAGAGCCTCAAGCGCATACCACTGGCACTCTTCCTCGACGTCACAGGGGCTTATGATAATGTAACACATAAAGCCATCCTAGACTCGTTGGAAGTAGTTGGAATCGGTGGTCGGATGTTCCAATGGATCCAGGATTATTTGACAAGAAGGTCCTTTTTTGTACAAACCTCAGATGGACCTACCACCAATTACTATATCTCCCGTGGCGTCCCTCAGGGCGCCGTATTAAGTCCCACTTTATTTAACCTCGTGATGGTAGGACTTCGTGAAATTTTGCCAAGTACCATCCTCATATCCATATATGCTGACGATATTTGTCTATGGACTTCGGCTGTAACTCGTCTACAAGTACGTGCAAGAGTCCAGCAGGCTGCCACCTTGACATGCTCATATCTCCGCAAGCAAGGTCTTTCCGTCTCAACGGAGAAATGTGCATTGGTTGCGTTTACCCGCAGAGCCATGACACAATACCCCGTTACCATCAATGGACAAAATATTCCATACCAGAAGAACCATCGCTTCCTGGGTGTGATTATTGACAGGGACCTTTCGTGGAGTGCCCACTGCAATTACCTGAAGAGAAGGCTAACTTCCATTGTCCATATAATGCGGTTCCTCTGCGGAAAATCTTGGGGCGCATCGATAAGGTCAATGATGCAGCTATACAGAGCACTGTTTCTGGGATTTTTGCGCTACAGCTTGCCGTTACTGGCAAGTACGTGCAAGACGAACATCCGCACTCTCGAAAGTCTGCAAGGACAAGCACTACGCGTGTGCTTAGGATTGCCGCGATGCACCTCAACCTACGGGGCAATTATGATCGCAAAAGAGCATCCAATTCGAACATACATAACCACTGACAATTTGAGAGCCCACATAAGACACCTCTGCCGAGTTCCTGGTCACCATGTTGCAGTGTTGCCACTTCAAAGACCACACGCGATCTTTTCAAAGATTATTTCTGCCCATAGAGAATGCCTCCCTTTTGGCTTCACTCCCGCAACAAGACCAGCGTCACCCCCGTGGTGCCTACAACAACCACAGGTGTGCCTCACTATTCCGGGAATAACGAACAAGAGCCATCATTCAACAGTGGTCCTACGACAGGTGACATTGTCGCTACTCAACGAAAAATACGGCCAGAGGACCCACATTTACACCGATGGATCGGTCTCGGCTGACAGCTCCACAGGTGCTGTTGTCATCCCGGCGTACCAGGTCACTATAAAGCTCAAACTGTCGCATAGGACAACATCCACAGCAGCGGAGCTTGCCGCCTTACGTGCTGCTATACTTTATATCGCGGAAGCCCGACCTCAAAAATGGGCTGTGTTCTGTGACTCCAAGGCTGCCCTTCAGAGCTTGCAATCAGCTTTACGACAGCGGGAGCATCAACAACTCGTGAATGAAATAAGAGAAGTGATTCACGAAGTTTTATCGAAAGGACATGACTTGGTGTTCCAGTGGTTACCGGGACATTGTGGTATTGTCGGTAATGACCTTGCTGATAATGCTGCCCGATCCGCCCACGCGGACGCCCAGACAACCCCAATTCCATTGTCGAGAACCGACGCTGCAAGGGGCCTTCACTCGTTCGCTAACACCATGTCGGAAACTTGGCTGAGTGACCCCAGTGTCAGGAACCGCCGCCTACACAAATTGGACCCATCGAGAAAGCTTCAAGTTTCATCGGACCTCTCCCGCCAGGATGCAACTTTACTGTGCCGCCTGTGGTTAGGAGTAGCTTTTACAAAGGCGTACTCCTTTCGCATAGGAATGGCGGATAGCTCCCAATGTGAATCGTGCGACACTGACGAGACAATAGAACATCTACTGTGTTCATGTGAACGTTTTGCGAGCGAACGCAATTTGCTACGCGAAACGTTGGAGACACTAGACAGTAGACCTTTTTCCGAAGAGAAGATACTTGGCTCATGGCTCTACGCGTCGCTGGCCAGCAAAGCGACGCGGGCACTGCTAAGTTTTCTGAAGACGACCGGACTACGCGACCGCTTATAAGCGTGCAATGGACAAGGTCCCACCAACAGACACGTTGCCCTTCACTTCTCTCTCTCTTCTCCTTTAATCCCCTCACCCCTTCCCCCAGTGCAGGGTAGCAAACCGGACGTGCGTCTGGTTGACCTCCCTGCCTTTCATTTCTTCCCTTCCTCCTCCTCCTCCTCCTCCTCCTCCTCCAGAATGTATGACGTCATTATGACGCCATCATGACGTCACAGCGTCACTTTGTCAAAAGTGGGACGATCTTTGACGCAAAATCACGTTCGCTGCAGAAAGCCCTCGTATGGGTGAGGGAGCTGTGCAATAGACTGAAGAGAGACTACTTGCACATTTAGTAATCATTCATCAGAACGAACCACGTGGTCCCCTCACAGTATTATAACTTATGCGCATAATATAGTTAAATATAAGCGAGATGCATCGCTACAGAAACCAGATTATTAAGTCGCCACTTATCGCTTTCCGTCGGCCGGTGTTCAATTCATATTGGCACATTATGAACTTGCGTAATCATAACCTGACTCCAGAACACGTGCACTACCAGAGCGTTGTCTGTTCGCAGTGAAAAGAGTGGCAGTGACGCAAAGATAGGCGAAGAAGCATTCTTTCTCAAATCCGTCGCCGTGCGTCATTCTTTGTATCTCTCTCAGTCTTCTTTTTTTTCCTCACAACCCGACCACAGTTATAACACACGCACATTAGCGCACGCACTACCCTCTCCTGTCTCTGCACATCGTAATCGTCCTGACGCAGTTGTTACGTCGTCCATACAGACCGCTCGTGTAATTGCACTGTCCTTTCTCCGCGCAGCGAGCGTCAAAGTTCCTCCAGCTGTTCTTCTCTCCACTTTGCTTTCATCAAAGGCTTTTCTCTTCGTCACTCTACTCAAGTTTCCATCTTTCCATTATCGAAGAGAAAAGCCAAAACAATTGGGCTCCCTCCTCCGTGGTTACTCAAGCGTGTTATGTCTCTCGCCTTAATTCTTTCGAAAAAGTACTGGAAGGTCACACCCGTTTGTTTTACTTTAACTCCTTCCCACTCTTGACTTTGTAGTAGAACTCTCTCTCTTTTCCACCGAGTTTCTCTCCCTTTTTTTTTCTTTTCTGTATTCTCTCCTCTTCAATATCGAAGTTGGGGGCGAACAAATGCGCTCTCCCCCGTCTTAACGCAAAGCCTCTTTCTTTCACTCTTTCTCTACCCGTCTCGAAGGGAACCAAATGTAAGACTCGAGCGTATTCACTCTTTCTCTCTGTATCTCTCTCTCTCTCTGCGGCCGGAACGAAAGTAAAAGGCCAGACAAGCGCGCTTCGTCACAAAACTAGTCAGCCAGCGTGATCCTCAGATCCCAACACTTCACCGGAGCGGGGCCACAGTTACTCGGGCGACGGAAGTCCGCGGGCGCCGAAGGAGGTCGACCGCCGTTGTAGTACGTACAAACAAGCACACGGTACGACTCGGATCGACTTCGTGCCACCGCGTGTCCCCGTTTACTGCGTACCGGACCCTGTGGCTGTCCCGTTCCCTCGCTGTGCTTGCTGCTGTCGCTGCTCCGGTGGAGATCCGAAAGGGTAAGAGCCTGTCGGAAGTGTCGGTTGCTCGTATAGACTGATTGTATACATGAGGACGCAAAAGGTTTTCGCTTTGCTCCGAAGATGTATCCACGAGGTAGGACTGTTCGTCAGATGGGATTATCGACACATTGTCGGAGCCTCATTCCGAGAGATTTGGTACACGTGATGTTGAATGTAAAGTTCACGTGCGCGGAGATTCAGATAAGTTTGAAAAAGGCGGTACTTTCGGTTCACTATGAAACTTTGGTTTGCTCGTTTGTTCGTTCCTGAAATCGGACAGGGCAGAAAATAAAAGAATAGAAGTACGGGCAAAGCAAGAACAAGCAGACAGGTTGGACACACACACAGACCCTGTGCATTTTGATCGACCTGTCAGGGTACCTACGGTCTGCGCACTTGGCCGTTTCCCTGCTGTACTTTCTGTTGTAGCTTTTGCGGTGGCAATCCGCCTTTCGGAAGTGTAGGTGGCTAGAAAACGTGTCGTACGCATGATGACACAGCAGGTTTTGGATTCCTTCTGGAGACTTCCTCGTGAACAAGGATGGTTCTTCTGTTTCAATTTGCCGACACACTGTCCTATCGACATCTCGTGTCGATGCAGAAGACGTGAAAAAAAAAAAAAAAACTCCCGAACTCTCAGCTTCAAGTGAAATGTTCACAGCGGCAAGCATTAGAAGTAGTTTCGGGCGCGCTGTTCGGCGATCATTATCGACAAACGCGCAAAATTCTGGTCCTGCCGCACAACGTGCCCATGCTGATGACTGGACGGCGCACAGTCTACCGTTGCGAATGCTCGCTACTATTCCCATTTAATTTGACGCAAATAGTATCTACAACTGAACCCTAATGCAACGACGCTGCAACTTCACCATAAGTCGGTTCGTTAGATTCGATATTTTCTTTGCATCTGTCGAGATCAATAAGGCATATATTCCAGATACGAAAGCCCTGATTGATTGATTGATTGATTGATTTGTTGGTTGGTTGGTTGGTTGATTGATTTGTGGAGTTTAATGTCCCAAAACCACCATATGAATATGAGAGACGCCGTAGGGGATAGCTGCGGAAATTTCGACCTTATGGGGTTCTTTAACGTGCACCTACATCTAATGATATGTGCGGTTCTAACGTCCCAAAACCACCATATGATTGCGAGAGACGCCGTAGTGGAGGGCTCCGGAAATTTCAACCTCTTGGGGTTCTTTAACGTGCACCAAATCTGAGCACACGGGCCTACAGCATTTTCGCCTCCATCGAAAGTGCAGCTGCCACAGCCGGGATTTGATCCTGCGATCGGCGGGTGAGCAGCCGTGTATCTTAGCCACTAGACCACCGCGGCGAGGCGTGCACCTAAATCTAAGCACACGGGCCTACAGTGTGAGATACGAAGGCGCATTAAGGCTTCATATCCCCTACAAACGAAGTAACACTGGCCTGTCTTATTGGAGACTTTTAATGGGAATAAACCACCACACCAAAAGGGGACGTTCCAATAGAACGAATTTCACGTTTACTTGAAGACGTATATGTAAAAATAATTGTTCATGGGAATTGTCTTTCAATACGTATTCATGAAACCAAATATTTCTACGTTACGCCTTTCGGAGTGAACTTGGGAAACACTCAAATGGTCTTAAACCGTTGAAGATAGTCCACGCACCGTCAGGTTCTGAACGCGAGTTTTCCTCCACTCTTGTAAAGAGAAGCGTACACCGATTTCAGTTTAGCTCCACCAAGTCATAAAGCGTTAGAAGACGTGAAGGCGGCAGCGGAATGTATTAAAATGCAGAATGGTTTATCCGATATTCTGGTTGACAACGAGAGCATGAAATTGAGTTTTGCAGGCCATGTGGTCGTAATTAACTAGTGGTCTATAGTAGGGCTGTACAGCAGTGCCTAGGATAAAATGATCTCAATCACTCTTTTATCGTGGTAGCATTAAAGAGCTCGTTTCGAGGAAATTCAGGTGTTAGTATTGGTGTTGGCATTCGTTCTCTCTTTCAGAATTCCAATCTTACAATTCGTAGTGGGATTCGGCGGCTTGATACAAGTGCGTGGCCAATGTCCTACTATCGACGTTTAAAGACAAAAATGTACCTGGCAAAACCTTGTAATGCGTACGTAGGACACATAACGCGATGGTGCACTGTGGTTTGAAAACTGAGGCAGAGAGACGAAAAAAATCTGTGATTATTGGGTTTTGCTAGCTGAAACCATGATATTATTCTCAAACCAGCCGTCGGGGGCAACTACGAGTGAATTGATTCTATCTGAGGCTCTTCAACGTGACCTATATTCAAATACACATGTGTGCTCGCGTTTCGTCCGTCTTTGAAATGCAGAGGCCGTAATATGCAATCAGACCCGCGTCCTTGAGCTCAGCAGCGCGACAATTATAGCTCTTTGAGAAATTATGCGCAGTACTGAATGATGATAACGATCAGGATGATAGTGCAAGTACGCCAAACAGCTGCGCTGACTGATATGTGGGGTTTAACGTCCCAAACTACCAAATGATTATGAGAGACGCCGTAGAGAACGGCTCCTGAAATTCGGACCACCTGGGGTTCTTCAACGTGCACCCAGATCTGAGCACACGGCACTACAACATTTCTGCCTCCATTGGAAATGCAGCCGCCGCAGCTGGGATTCGATCCCGCGACCGGCGGGTCAGCAGCCGAGTACCTTAGCCACTAGACCACCCCGGTGGGGCACAGCTGGGCTATCTGCCATCGCATCTAAGTAGCTTCCTTCAACTGTGTTTTAATTGCGCCAGTGCATTTCATGTTTCATCTAATCAACGTTGTGACCTGTAACCATTGCTTGTTGTTTTAGTATAGTCCTTTTTTTTGATTTCTTTTGTGCTGGCTTTCGTAGGCCTTACACAAGTTCAGTCTTCGCGTTCTCCACTAGATAACGAACCCTTTGCCGATAAACAAAAACACGAGCAGCGTCTTAAAAGATGCGTTACTATCTATAAAATTACTCACCGTTCATGTTCGATGTTCTGGCCGTCGGTATTGGCCTAATTACGTGTAGACGCTGAAACGCGACTGTGCAGTCGGAAGTCGAACTTTCGACACTTAACACGCTGTCCAGTTCGTCTTAGACACCGGCGAGGCACAGTTGACATGGTGCAGGGCTATGCTTACCGTACGTCGCTTATGACACGCAGGTAAACCGCACTCTACGGCCGTGTCCCCATGGCCGAAAACCACGATATGATTATGAGTGACGCCGTCGTGGCATGCTCCGGAAATTTCGGCCGCTTGGCGCTCCCTATGGTGTGCACGGACTTGGAACAGTATACACAACCTCTGTGTTTTCGCCTCTATCGAAATGCGACCGCTGTGGCATAGGGATCGAACTCGGGACCTTTGAGTCAGCAGCTGAGCATCGTAACCGCTACAACAGCGCGGCGGACTCGCTTGTTTTATGCCATGAAAAAAAAAAAGTTCATTGACCCCCAGGCTCGTGTCAGGTCGCTACCACCCGTTGCCGACTTGTGCAATGCCCGTTACAACTTAACATGATGCAATACTTCTCAAGGCTTCACGTTTTCTTAGTTTTTTTTTATCTGGGGGGGGGGGGGGGGAGTGGCACTAATCGACTATCCTTCCGTGTAGCGATTTATTTGTAAGTGCGCATGCGCATTTGAATGCGTATGCAGCACCGCCGTACGCGGCTGCATCGAACCGCGCGCCAAGGAGAGCCGCGGGCGCTGAGAGGTTAATGGTTCGTCACAATGCGACTGTCGCTTCTCGGCCGATAGTGCAGCGGCGCATTACGCAAATTTCGCCTCCCCCAAATGGCCCGTTTAGCGCAGCGCAACCGCAACGCAGAGATTTAGTTCGCTACAGCGCGTGTACGCGCATGTCTTGTGCCAACGAGGTATATTGCAGCAAGACGGCAGGTTTGGGTGGTTCGTTGGGATTTGTCTTGAACTTCGTTGCGGCGAAACGCTAGACATCGACAAATGGAAGGAAAGCGCAGTGCTGTGTGATTCGTTGACCCTGAATTTTACGCGATATTAGAGAGCTTGGTTCGCAGGAAGCACATTATCATTATTGAGAAGCACTGAACACGAAAATGGGGAAAGGCGACGCCTAAGTTAACCGAAGTCAGGTGCTGTATAAACGCTTCAAGATAGATGCAAAAATTGAAGTTCAAGATGGATAGGATGGAAGTTTCCGTAACATGGTGATTTTAGCGCTCATGACGACAGACAGGTGCTACTAATGGCTGTGTCACACGTTGAACTACTGATCGCGATTAGGATTCATCGGGATCAGATTTCTCTGCTGTGATTGGCCATACCTCCTGCAACTCGTGTAAAGTAGCCAATCACGATCGTGAAAATTTTATCCCGATCAGGCTTGATCGTGATCAAAAGTGATCGTGATTGATTGATTTGTGGGGTTTAACGTCCCAAAACCACCATTTGATTATGAGAGACGCCGTAGTGGAGGGCTCCGGAAATTTTGACCACCTGGGGTTCTTTAACGTGCACCCAAATCTGAGTACACGGGCCTACAACATTTCCGCCTCCATCGGAAATGCAGCCGCCGCAGCCGGGAATCGAACCCGCGACCTGCGGGTCAGCAGCCGAGTACCTTAGCCACTAGACCACCGCGGCGGGGCAAAAGTGATCGTGTGACACCGGTATTAAAACTGACTTATTGAAAATGCTCAATGAAATATAAGTACAATGGTGCGTAGACGCAGCGAGCGCATATCACGGTGACACCACCTGTCAGGTTACGGGCATGTGATATGAAAACAATCGCAGCATATCGCCGGAGTGAATGATGATAAGTGGGCCACGCTCCGGAGGGTACATCGGGAAACCGTGAATCCTCCGTAAGCCCAGCCGATCATCGTGTAAAAATGGCGCGCACGCGCTGCGGTCGTTTTCTTGAATCCTCCGATCCGCCGCCTTGTCTGTATACGTCACGCATACTCGAACCACACAGACGCGCCGGTGAAAGAGGAAGCGCGCCAAGAGCGAACGCATTTCAACGCAAGAGTGAACGCGGTCTCCTGTCACACGAGAGCCCGCAGCGAGCACTGCAGTGGCATCTCGTATTCAGTTCATCCCACTCAAGGAGGATTAAATAAAAATTGCTGGAGCGGAAGCTCCCGCAATGCCTTGCCAGCAGAAGTGAAGCCACCTTTTGCCACTGCCAAGATGGCGGAAACATGCTCTTTTTTCGATAGTGCCCACCTAAAGATCAATGCCTTTCATATATTATGTAGATGCTACGTTAGTTTCATATTAAAAGATAGTTGTTCCCGATGAAATAGCACACAGAAACGAGCATGGGTGACTGAATCTTCGAAGAACTTTGCCTCCAACCAAAGGCTCACTGAGGAAAACTAGTAACTGTAGGACGCACTTTGAGCACTATGTGACCCGAAAAAATTCCCACATTAGACTCGTTGGGCGTGCGAGGGAAACGCTTCGTTATTAATCACTGAACGGTGATACTTCATCATGCCCCTAGTAAGATGGCCACTACAGCCGCCATCTTGCCAGAGGAATGGCTTCACTTCTGCGCAATCATTTCCTCTCCAGCTATTTTTTAAATCCTCCTTGATCCCACTATGCGCTCCCATGCATTATCAATGGAAAGAGCGCCGCAGCGTTATCGACACTAAAGGTGGCTACGGGAGCGCGAAATTCTAAGGAGCTTCGCCCCTTGAGACGTGATAAGCTCTTGAACTGTGGGAGGTGTACCATATCTAGAAGAAGGGAAGCAACTGCGTTAGGAGACCTCTGGCTGCTTGTACAATAACAAATTAAGGTTTTTGGACGTCACACGCACGTAACTTGCATGATGCGTGGTGTGACTGTGATGTGTGTTCACTGAGTCTGCTCACAATTGCGCTTACATTTCATTGCAACCTTTGCAGTAAGTCGGTTGTTAGTAGCTCCTAGTTTCTCATATGTGTACGTCGTCTTCTGTAGCGCTAAAATTATCGTGTTATGTAAACACCAATTCGCCCAAGAACAAGTTCTTATCATGCTTCACTTGTTTGCATGCACGAATCCAGTGTACGGAGTGTCCTTCTTAAACGTGGGAGGAGCTGATTTTGCTTATTACTTATAGCGAACGGTTAGTTGGTGAGCCGTGATATTTGATGAAAAAGCGCGCAAAGTACGAAATCATGCGCCCATCGAACATGATGATATGTGAGGTTTAACGTCCCAAAACTACCATATGATTATGAGAGACGCCGTAGAGGAGGGCTCCGGGAATTTCGACCACCTTGGGTTCCTTAACGTGCACCCAAATCTGAGCACACGGGCCTACAACATATCCGCCTCCATCGGAAATGCAGCCGCCGCAGCCGGGATTCGATCCCGCGACCTGCGGGTCAGCAGCCGAGTACCTTAGCCACTAGACCACCGCGGCGGGGCGCGCACATCGAACAGGTTCAAGTGATGCATGGCGCCAACAGCCAGCCCTTGTGCTTGCGTCTTATTTGTGTGTGATTGGTACGTTGTTTAGTCATAAAGTACTAGTTTTCATTAACAGTGACACCGGGCACTCTCGGGTTTTTCTAATGAGAAAAAAAAGGGGGGGAGGGGGCGTTGAATACCACATCCTGGCGTTCGGTTTTGTCGGTGCTAATTCTTCGAGAAGGTGGCTTTGTCGTTCTACTCTCTTCCGTGCTTTTTCTCTTTCCGCCGCGTGCAATAATGACACGTCAAACCAGCATTATCAATAAGCATGTCTACTGCGTTCATACGAAACGCATGCGCAAAGCCCTTTGTGCCGTTTACCGCAGCAACGCATCTAAACAAAAGAAGAAGATAAAGCGATATATCGCCAAACGGTCGGTGACGCGTCTGTCCCCTTTTTGCGAAGCAGGGACAGCCTGTTCTGCTTCTCGCAAATCGGGACTGGCGCGAGATGCAGTGTCGAAACACTGGGCGCTCGTTTTCTCCGGTGAGCTCATCGCGACGCGGCTTCCAACCGAGAGATCTTCGCTGTATATAATGGCGGTGCTAGACTGTGCACAACGAGATGACACCGATACATCGCCGATCGAGTCGTTCCAGAGACGTCGACGGAGCAGTTGCTGCCGGAATAAATATACAACGTGTCCTTTCGTCGAGATCGTCCGTTACTTGGGCTGCGGTACGTGCGCCTGCAAGCGCGGCAGCGCCGTGATTATGCGATGGAGTCATGGACCCGGCGAGGCTAGACGCACGCAGGCGACGTCGCCATGACCCCAATGATCGAGACAAGTGCGCTGCATGGGTTCGACGTCCGCATACAGCCCCTGTTATCGATCACCTAAACGATCGTTTTGAACGCGCTCGCTTTACAGGCTAGCATGCTAAGAAATCTGAAAACGCCGTGGAATCGCAGTGTCTCTAACGCGCTTGATGAAGACGACGCGAAGGCGAAAGCTATTTCCTTGTTCTTTTTTTTTTTCCTTTCTGGCCTAGCGCGTTTTTCGCACTGCTTCCAACATCAGAGGCGCAGCAAGCTTTCTGCACCTTGCCTGGTTTCGCAATGCCTCCGTGATGTCCCGACTTTCAAGACGCGACAACACCATGCGATGAGATCATCATCATCATTATCATCATCAGCCTGACTACGTCCACTACAGGTCAAAGGCCTCTCCCATGTTCCGCCAGTTAACCCTGTCCTGTGCTTGCTGCTGCCAATTTATACCCGCAAACTTACTAATCTTATCTGCCCACCTGACCATCTGTCTCTCCCTGACCCGCTTGCCTTCTCTGGGAATCTAGTTAGTTACCCTTAATGACCAGCCGTTATCCTGGCTACGCGCTACATGCCCGGCCCATGTCCATTTCCTCTTCTCGGTTTCAACTATGATATCCTTAACCCCCGCTTGTTCCCTAATCCACTCTGCTCTCTTCTTGTCTCTTAAGGTTACACCTACCATTTCTCTTTCCATCGCTCGCTACGTCGTCCTCAATTTAAGCTGAACCCTGTTTGTAAGTATCCAGGTTTCTGCTCCGTAGCTGACATCACCAGTGATGAGTAAAGCGATGACATCATCACTATACTTCATATCACGATGAAGGCATAGTGACAATATGATGACTTCACAAAATTGACGTAGTCAGCAAGACTGAGCGCAGGTCTTGCTGACTAAAATTCTATTCTATGACGATTATAGGGACTATACTAAAATAGCTTGGGGCCGAGCAGGGTTTCCAGCGATGGCTCTTTTCGACCTGTTTGGCGACTAAGATGTCCTGTTCGCGTCGTGGCTATTCACTGACTAACTTTTTGAAATTCCTCGTTTTGCTTATTCAAAAGGGTTTTATTCATTTTATCAATACTAAAGACTCCGTTCATATCATTCCTGTTCTATTTTGTTACAAATTGCGCGATAATATTCAATGACATGGCTACCTTGGCTACAATAGGCTACGATTAATTGGCTTGAATTCTGGCGCCGTTGCAATTCCATTCAGCGACAACCCTGGGGCCGACTGTGAATTGGTATTCTTTAGTGCCGGGAACCTTAAGCCAATTTCGTACGAGCGCTTTCGTGTTCCTTTTCACACCTAGGCGTGCCCTATGGGTATTCGATGATGGCGTGCGTATCCAAGCCTTCTAGAGACCCAGCACTAAATATATATATATATATATATATATATATATATATATATATATATATATATATATATATATATATATATATATATATTCGAAATCTTTAGTTCTAGTGCCCTAAAGCACTCGAGTACGTAAGCCCCTGCATTCCTACGTACTCCCCAGGATGCGACTGTGAGTAAAAAGGAACTCAATAGCATACGTACGTAAGTGGCTTAAGGTCCCCGGCACTAAGACTCCCCGTCACAAGATATGACATGTGGGAGTAACTTCCTATATAATGTTAGGAACTCTCGACTTGCCTCGCCGAGAGTTTGTGGTCGGATCAGCGTACCAGGTGATCAAGACGGTAAAGAAATCTTGATGGTCGTTCGATGGCCTCTATTCGCATCAGACGCAGTCGTAATGAACCGAGCATCGAACTAGTAATGCATGCGCACCGCGTAGCCGATTGTCCCCGAGCTCCGTTTCCGGCGTGATGTAGGGCGCCCCAACCATTAAGAAGCGCTTGTGCTGAGGTGGAGATACAAATCGGACACTCCCGAACGAGAAGAGACGGACGTTGCGAAGGTTGCAAACTTCATTAAGGACGAATGCGTTAATAGTAAATTAAGACCTACCAAGTGATGAGTATGCTATTTAGTGTACTGGAGGCTAGCGATCTGTTTCTTGGTTAAGCCTACCAAGAAAACGTTAAAGAGAGAGAAAGAAATGGAATGGGGTCGTTCGTGTTTGAAGCTAACCAGTAATAGAACTTGCCGATAACACTTGGCTTGCGGAACGTTCGTCACGAAGGCACACGTATGACGTACAAGCAGGGCTGTCGCGTCGAACAGTTCTAGCGATCGACCAGATAGCATTTCTTTTCGAGTTGCCGCGCACGTGTTGGGTTTATTGTTATCGAACCGCGCTGGTGGTGCAAACGTTACAGTGCACAGCTTCTGACCCGAAAGTCGCGCTTCCAAATCCTGCCGCGGTGGTCGCCTTCCGATGCGCAGAACCCCAAGTGGACGGAATTTCCGGAGTCGTTCAATACGGCGTGCTTCAGATACCGTGGTTTTGGCACTGCAAATCCCAGATATTAATAATGCTGTTGTTATGTTGTTATTTGTTTATTTATTTATTTATTATTTACCGGCACAAGAGTTCTGCAATATCTTCAGATGATACGTCGAGCATTGTATTTGTCGTATACCAGAGATTCCGAGTTCGCTCTCGTTTCTGCTAAGTCAGCGGTCTACTGCGGACGTAAAATCAAACGCGAAGAGCGGGAAGCATTTGCAATGGTTTTGCCCTGCAGTGATCACGATTGAGAGGTGCGCACATCGGGTGTTTGGTGTAACTGCGCTTGTGCTCGCATGTTCATAGTGACGACTGGACGGCGCGCACTCACCATTGCGAATGCCTGCCTCTGTTCGCGTTTCGATGCACACCGATAGTAGTTACATCGTCAGATTTATAGTAGAGTATATAGATCCCGCGAAACCAGGTGAAGCCGACCGTGAAAGTAATGGCCGTTGTCAAGAAGATTGGTTTTATATCAACGATACATCAATGGACTGACGGCACGTGATTACTTGTCCAGTGACGCAAAGATGAAAGGTCTGCTCAGTCATCTCTTTGGTTTGATTAGAACAGACAAGTGCGCCAGTGCTGCTGTTTTCAGTGTCGTCTTGTATATGCCAGCGTGCACACCACTGTGGTTATCCTGTACAGTCTGTTAAAGACGTGTCTGAATCTGCGCATTGATTTACAAGCTGCTTACATCTAGGTTGGTCGATCGACCCCAAGGTGGGGAAAAAAAAATGCTGGAGTGGAAATCGTTGCCTAGGAGTGAAGCCTGGCAAGATGGTGGTTGTGGCGGCCATCTTACTAGGGGCGTGATAAAGTATCACCGTTCAGCGATTAAGAATGGAGCGTATCTTTCGCATGCTCAAGGAGTGTAATGTGGAAACTTTTTCGGGTGGCACAGGGCTTTAAGCGCGTCTTAGTGTTACGAATTATCTTCAATAAGCCTCTAACTGTAGGCAAAGTGTTTTGGAGATTCAGTCACCCATACTCGTTTCTGTGTATTATTTCGTCGGGGATAATCCTCTTTTAATACAGAACTAACGTAACCTTTACATAAACATGTCAAAGCCATCTGATTTTAAGTGGGCAATACCAGAAAAGAGCACGTTTCCGCCATCTTGGCAGTGGCAAAAGCTGGCTTCACTTCTGCTGGCGAGGCATTGCAGGAGATTCCACTCCAGCATATTTTTAAAATCCTCCTTGATCGACCTCTGAAAGATCTGTCTATGTTCTTTCTCCTTCAGCAGGGTTCTTCGTGAATTGACGAGAAGGAGAGACCAGGGACAATGCATTCTGCGGTCGTGTCTTGCCTCGTCGTGGTGGCCTGCCTGCTTCCCACTACCGTGAGGGCCTACAAATCGGGCGCACCTGTCGGCGCGTGCAACAGCGAACTGCCCAAGCACGGCGGAGCGGAACCGCAAGCTACCCAGTCCCCGTACGCCATCCAGGCTACGCCCGCCAATATTAACCAGGGTGGGCGCGTCACTGGTGAGTAGGACGCGCCTTTTATGGCGGCAGGAGTTAACACTCTATAGTCACGTTCCGTGTTAGGTGTTGTGTTTCTACTATGTGTGAGTGATTTTGAATGAAAAAAAAAAAGAGAAAAGTGAGCCCCGTAACTGTCTCTCAGGGGGACGACGCCTCAACAGTAGCTCACGAGAGACGGGGGTAGAGAAGGGAATAAAATGATAGTATTAAAAGATAAAGAAATAGAGAGGGAGGAAGGAGAGAGGGAGGCGCAGGGACAACGAACGATAGAAAACGGCGGAAGTAAAAAGGATATAGGAAAGATGGACACGGTCACACGAGTCTGAAAACGGGACACCGCTCAGCGAGAGCTCTTGTCGGCGTCAGGAGATGGCGTAGGGCGAGCTCAGTCGGCCAGAGCTGCGCTGTCGTCGGAGATCGTGGGGCCACAACCGGTCGGCACGAAATCCAGAGAGCGAGTCTATGTTTTTAATATACTCGTGTGTCACTTTACATAGACAGGCCGAGTGTTGTGCAATACCTTATTCTGGACTGGTATGGGTTCATTCTCAGGCATTCAGTTACCTTTTCGTCAGCCCTTCCTTTTGAACTACAGGATATTGAATCTATACTTCGATTGATTATAAGGAATCTTCACTTTCCAATTAGGTAGCATAGCCCGGCGTGTCGCACGTTCTGTGTGCAAGCGAAAGTTTACGAAGCCTACTGATAGGCTGAGCTCAAGCAGAGCTAAAACCCGCCGATCGGATTCGTATAGGAGCACGAAGGCGCTGTGGTGAGGGGAGGTGGGAAGAGCTGCGTCTCCTGTGTTGCAACTTCGAACTTTTGTCAAACGGGTGTCGTGGCGCGCGCTTTCTCGAAAGTCCAGAACTAGACGTCTGTCTCTCTTGTACTCTCACCACCCCATTTTGAAGTGACAGAGTGCGCAGAATTGCTTCGCTGGCTTGAGTGGCCCTGTTTCATTAAGCCATCATTTTGTAGTTACAAGAGACCGGGTCCTAAATGAGTAATCTGCTAGACTTACTACATATTGACATTACAATTTGTTGCTATCGCATTCACTACTTCGCCCTTGCGTCTAAGTTTACCTTTCTTCAGAAGTACCCGTAATATCGTACCGTTTAGTTGCTTCGCATGCCCTGATCGGAGAAAATTTTCGGTGCGAGAGTTGTTTGTATGCGTTTGCTAACGTAATAGAATAATGGTGGCCAACGCAGGCATTGCCGACTAAATCAGCTCGGGGCCAATCGCCGTGGTGTGGCGTCGCCGTACTTGCCGTAAGGTGATCTGGAACTGCTGACACAGCTGAGACGAACCGGCGTTATCATTATGTTATCATTAACCGCGTTATCATTATCCGGAGGCACCGATATTAGGGAGAAATCAGTCGCTTTCCTCTATTTCAGTGCAAGTGTACGGTAGCACGCCGTTCAAAGGTGTCATTCTGACGGCCCGCGATGTGAACACCAGCGAGCTGCTGCAGGGAACCTTTACGCCCGACGCACAGACGAAGACTCTGGACTGCCCCGGAGGAGCCGCGGTGAGCGATTTCGTGCACTACACCAGCAGCTTATCGATAATTTTTCTAACGAGACTCATTCATTGCCTTAACCATGCATGAAATGAAGATCTCGTTTTCGGTTTTTATCCCCGGAGATGTCTTCGAGGCCATCATCAGTTTTACTCAAGCTACTGAACGTGCTTAATATTAATTTATTCTTTATAAGATATCGCTATACTACTAATAAAATTGATTAAAATGTCGTATCTCTATAGGCAGACGATCTGTTCAGGTGGACTATGCAGCAACCTTGTCTGATCGGACAATCGCCCAATAAACGTTCCTGTTGTTTTCCCGTAGAACGCCATCACTCACAACAGCAGGGACGATAAGACACAGGTCGTGGTCACCTGGACTGCCCCGGCCGGATACACCGGACAGGTGTATTTCAGGTGAGAGATCCTGGTTAAATAGGTGTGTTTACTAGCTCAACCGAAATACCAGCGCACCCCACTAGATCATTTTTTCGAGCCTACAGAACCTAGGTGCTAGTGAGAAAGCAAGGCCCAAACTAATAGCGGAATAAACGTTACTTTTTATTTTCTTAACAAAATAAACAGATTTTCTTTAAAAAACACCGTCTTCCGCAAAGTTAGGGGTCGGAATAGCGGTCAGTCACGCGGTCATTCGATGGCACCGACTAATCCTTTGTAAAGTAAGGCGCCAACAATGGCGAGGAACTATTGACGAACATAGTCAAAGTGAATTATGTGTTGATTAGCGCACACTATTTCAACAATCCTACGGTATCGGTTTTGAACGATCACTTGTGGATTAAGAAGACGAAATGCTGTCCACTGCAATTTTCGGAACTATGTATAAAACCTCTCGATTCCGGGCGAATTTCCGTTGTGGGTGTTAGCCACTGTTCAGACAACCTCTATAGCACCTTGGGGTCCTTAGCAGGCCGATTCGCTTTTCAGGAGAAGGGGTGCGATTCCAGTGCAGCTATCATCTGTACATGGATAAAACAGAAGGAAGTGAAAAAACAACAAAAAAACTATCTTTCAACTCGTTGTGCTAATGAATATCTTAAAATCTCGTTTTTTCAGTGCCACCGTGGTGCAGTCCTCGTACGTCTTCTGGAAGGGCATCACTTCCGACGCTGTGTTCATCCAGTGAACAATAATAAAACTAAAGAAACAGCGCGAATAGGTGTTCTTTACGGAATCTAACGGTGCAAACAAAAGAAGGCCTATCTTTAAAAATGGAGAACGCGCAATTAGTGTTCAGTGCCTGCATGGGCAAATTATTTCGGCTTATCTTACAGGCCTTGGCTTGCCGAATGGTATACATAGGCGGGCTAGTTGGCGTAGGACGATTATGAAAACTTGACAGCGCGAACAGCGAAATCTTGTTCTGTCTTGTCGCCTAGAAGATCTTGGCCCATACCCACAAGGGGGATTGGCCACACTGCACCTTATAATGTAAATATCTTTTATACAACACTTGCTCAAAGAGGAAGAGATCAGATAAGAACAATAATAATGTTCCTTAAAAAACGGTGAAAAGGGCAAAAAAGTTTGATGAACCAAAATATGTAAAAATCTGCAAAAAAAAATCAAAAGCGTTCGTAATTGTTCTTTCTCTTTCTCATTTATTTGCACTGCCAAATCTATGAGCTCTTATTTCCTGCGATTACAAATCTCAACAGCTAAAATGTACAACGCTTGAATCGTGCTAGAATCACGTATGAATGCTGCCATTGAGGAAAACTGTATGAACGGATGGTGCAACTCAGTTTTTAACCTTTTTTTACAGTGCACATTTTTCGGCCTTTTTTGAGAGGTGTATTACTTTTTCAATCGTCGTCTGGGAAGAGGCCCCGTATACACAAAACCTTCCCAAGCAAGATCCGGATCGCATATATGTAATCGCAATCGACGTCAGGTACAAAGCTATCAGGATCGGCCATTGGTCGCTTGAAAAGGTTGACAACGATTTTCAGAGTGCATTTAAAAACAAAAAACAAACAAACTTGTGGTTCTATCTACTAATTCAACCGATGAACGAAGCTCCTTAGAAATGGGACGCAAATGAACATGCGCCTGCATCACGCCTCTGGTTTCCTGACGACAGTAAGGCGGGGAGAACTTTTGTTCCGCTTGGTGGCGAGGACCATAGAGTTTCTCAAAATTAACTATAGAGGGCACTCTGGCGCTGCCATCGTTCAGCGACCATGGGATTGATGGGTAGTACACACGTTTGCCTAGTCTTCGTACTTGCGGGCGGCGAATCGTACTTGCGGCTTCGTTTAATACTGGTTACGGTTTTGTTTTGAAAGAAAAGAACGAACCCTTTTGAACTTAGGGACTCGATTCAAAATAGTAAGCTTAAAAGAATAAAGGTTGTGAAGCGCAAACGGTGAATATTTGCTAATTTATGTTTTCGTGAAAAAAACAGCTCCACGCCACACGAACACACACGGAGCCGGAAGCAGGCCAGAAGTACGAAAATTGGTCAAATGTGTGTGTGCTACCCATCAGTCCCGTGCTCGCTGAAGCGCCGTGTGTTGCGACTCCCATAGACACTAGCGCCAGAGTTCCCTCTAGTAAGTATTGTGGGAAACTGTATGGCGAGGACACCGCAAGTGAGTGCGCGGCATGCGTGCCGCGGCGAGAGCCATCTGTCGCCGGGAGCGCGCACCTGTTGTTTTGCTCGGCGCGCTTGCTGGGAGCTTCGACGGCGACAGCGGAATGCGGGCCAAAGGAGCTCCGCTCCTATAAAGCTTCCAATTGTGGTAGACCATTGATTTTTACACATACGAGGCTAGTGTACGGAATTCGTGCATGCCGCGCGCTTCGAGACGAAAGCACAAACATCCCGTATGACTGTACCACCGCCGTACAGATTGAATAAAAGAAAACGGTCCGCCTCGCGCTTCAAAAGATGTCGTTTATTTTGCCACTATCAGTGGCTACTGTTCAGTTAGTTTTCTTCACGTGCTAGAAAAAGTTTATGTATCCACAGTCACCTCAACCGCAGTGGTAGACCATCGAGGCTTTCACATACGAGCCTATAGTGTACGGATTGTGTGCGTGTCGTGCCATTTCGATAAAGAAATTTTGTTTTCATGTCTGATGAACTGCACAAGCGTGAAACTTTCTTTAAAGACCGACGTCTTTCCGCGGAGTAGGGAAGGGTAAAGCAGCTCAGCGATACCAGTGGCGCTTTGTACGTCGTCCTCCGATGCCGGAAGTACGTCTGTGTTCGAATGCCAGCGTCGCCAGGACTCGCCAGGTGTTTTAGTTGAAAAGAAAAAAAAATCACTCTCCCTGGTCCCTCCTGTGAGCCTTTCTATAACCTTGAAGCACCATTATCTGAAATCTACGCTTTCTTTCGAGAAGGGCTCTAGTATTGGCTGGAGTCAAATGCTGTGGTGTAATCCACTAAACCCTTCCCATTCGTTAATTTTGTGTCGCCTCTTCGCATTAGCTGTAGTGTAGGTCCCATACTTCATAGAAAGGGGAAATCTCAGTTACACATAGTTAAACTGTAAACCAATATAGCGTGCACATCAAGCTCGCCGCTAAATGCTTTAACACCAGACCATACTGGAGCTGTACACGACGAAAGCATTGAAATGGCTTCATGAATAAACACAACACGAGCGTTCGCAATCAAACGTCATTTATGAACGCGCTGAAATAGTATCTTATAAGAAAACATTTTCGCAAATTATCCCCTGCGTCAGGCCAGGCTTGCCGACCCAGTTTCGCTTCTAGCACCAAGGCACCTGCAGGTGTGTGGGCGAGCACGCCCAGTCTCTGGCGCCACCTGCACTTGGCGCCGCCGCGCCCTGAGCGACCGGTAGCGGAGCAAGCTTGATAGCCAGGGCCGCTTCGTTCAGCGAGACCTCGCAGGGTGGCTTCCCCGACTGCCGCTGCCACCGACTGCTCGACAGGCGACGGCTGCCTCCTATGGCCAGCGACAGATTTCAAAATTGAAGTGTGCCCCGGGTGACCTGCGTGTAGAGCCATGAAACGTGTTCACCGTAAGTTAGGACGTGTCTGCTGTCATCCATCTGGAGATGAAAAAAAAAAGAAAATGCGGGGAGGTCAACCAGAAGTAGCCTCTGTGGGGCTACCCGGTGCAAAACAAAACAAGGCGACGACTCCAGCACCGTCCACGTATCACAGATGAACACTGTTTTTAAAGAGTCGCTGGTATTTCATTTAGTCTGATTGTCTGAACAAACTGCGACAGCGTCCACAAAGCTGCTCGTGTTGAAGACCGGGTGGAAGTAGAACGAGAAGAAAGTTATTTTCAATAATATGATTTACAGAAATTCCGTGGAAGCACCCGAATCTGTAGCCGATATGGCTAGTTCACGACTCGTTAAAGATTTTGTTGTTTAATTAGCGAGTGAAGTGTTTACATACATAATTCAACCGAAAGTCACATTTTTAAATTCGCTCATGTGATAAAATAAGACAGTAGGCGAGGACCCTAGAATTTTCTGGAGAAGGCGGCTATTTAGCTGGCCTATTATCTAGGGCAGCCTAGAAAAAAAAATTGCGACTTCCGGCTAGCCTAAGTGCTCCATCCAGTCAGGCCCGTAAGCAGGACTTTTTTTTTTGAAATGGTTGGCTGGGAATATTCCTTGTGTAAGGCCTTCAGAAACGCCTACGCTCATTGTTTCTTGTTACACAACAACCCATCGTCCAAATTCCATCGAGTGAATGCAGCTTTATAGACGATGCTTCAGCGATAGCACACCGAGTGATAGAGCGAAAGATGATATGCGTCAAGTTCTGTAAATACACTAAGACGTCACTAGTGTAGACAGGAGAGTGAAGTAAGCCAGCTGATATCCTAGTTGGCATGGACAGCAACAAATTGAGTCGCTCGGGCCGTTATTGCATAGTGCGGGTAGTCTATGAAAAAACGAAGTATATGGACAACGGTTCAAACCTTGGTGCTTTCATAATGACGCCTCTAAAAAGAAGCGTGCGCTTAATTAAATGAAAACCAAGAGCCGCCGCGGGGACGGCTTATGCCAATAACCATTGATGACTTTAGATCTTTTTCGTAGCCACGCGATAAGTTAATTCATAGGACTTGCTAATCGGAGATGGTGACATCGCTAAGGGAGCTTTTGTAACTGGTTGAACTAAATGACTTAATTTAATTCAATCACAAGTGGCTTTTGAAAACATAATTCATCGTAACTTTAAATATAGCAACAAAACGAACTATAGTAATTGGAGCAGGAAAAAAATACGCAACACAAAATGTTGTTACAACATGCAGTGCTCGCATTTGCGTTCATAAAACACAAGAATTGATACCGACGCGCTGAAAAACCGCGTGTTTGATTAGTTATTGGGAGTTATCATAGCGGAGCCCTTGCATAGGCCCACTACTGACCTAGAAACAATAATCTCCTTTTACACCATCTCTTTTAGCAAATAACTATTTTCCATCTGGGGTTCGACGTGCCAAAAATCAGATCATGAAGCGCGCCATGTAGAGCAGACCTCTGGAAATTTCCACCATCTACAGTGCTCTTCACCGTGCACTCATAACAGCATCTTACACACACCTCCACTATTTCGGCCCCCATCGAAATGCAACCGACGCGACCAAGATCGATCCCGCGTCCTTCGGGCCAACCGCCGAACACAGTCGTCACTGATCCACCGCGTCTGACCATCAAGTGCGTACACGAGCTACTGAAGCATTTGTTAATCGTGGTTGAAACGCACTTGCGGGCTAGTTAGCGAGTCGTCGCGGAAATTTTAATTATTTTTATTACGGAAAAGGATGGCTAGAGTAGGACACGCATGCCTTGCTCACACATTACGTGTGCTTGGTGCAGCGATCATAACCAAGAGCACCTTATCATGCAGTTACAATAAATCCGCTTATATAAGAGCATCACGCAGCTAAAGAAAGACGGTAGTATGTAACAGTGTCACGTGTTATTACATGAAACCTTTCGGAACTAGACAAACTGATGGGCAACTATAGACATCATCTCTTCCTCTCGAAAATTCGTGGTGCACATCAGGTTGTGTGACATGATGTGCGCTCTAAACGAAGAGGCAGCAGCCTCAGGAATCAAAGAGTGTTTTGGGAGTGTCTTCATGCTCTGCAGCAATAGTCACCTGCCTCGCGTGCCTTTCCCAGCGTTGACGCCGTGAGCTCCGTGCCTTCGGGTCACAAACAACGTTCGTCACAGCCAGCGTCACAACCAGCGGGTCACAACCAGCGTGGCAGCGTGACATTGAATATTTTTGAAATACAAATTAAACACCGAATTTCGCACACCAATCAAGCCAAACGATTGTTGGGAGTGGTGTGACCAACTCTTTAAGTGGTGCATTTAGAGCACCTGGTAGGGAGTAAGTATAGAAAATTGGTTGAAACAAATAAACGTTAACGGCCGTGGAAAATTACGCACAGCTTACACTGAGTTAACATCACGAGTGCCAAATAAACGGTTTGGTGTTAAAACAGATTTTTAATGAATATTGGTTTAGGCTTGACCGTTCCCCTACCGCGGTGGTCTAGGGGCTAACGTAGGTGGTGGTGGTGGTGGAAACATATTTATTTATTTAATTACATGAAATTGTCTGCGGAGAAGCTCCGAGTAGTCGGGCATGCTTGGCTTGCGGTGGGGGGGGCCCTTAGTCCAGGGTTCCGCTTGCAGCGGCCGCTCTGCGGGCCCGGTTGATCAGACTCAATTGATCTTCCAGGTTCTCGCTGGCCAGCAGCTCCTCCCATCGCTCCGCTGTTGGATTTTGTACTGGTTGTAAGGCTGTAATGACCTGACACTCCCACGTGACGTGGTACAGAGTGGCTTTAGCTGAACACCATGGGCAGAGAGGAGAGTATGCCGAGGGGTGCATTTTACTCAGGATGTGCAAATTTGGAAACGTGCTGGTTTGAATTTGCCTCCAGCTGACCGATTCCTCTTTATTTAGTGTTCGGTGTAATAGCGAATAAGCTTTCCTAAGTCCTCTGTAATGGTTTAGGATGGCCGAATAGTCGCAAGGGACCGGAACGAGTTCCTCAGGAGCGGAGTTGGAAGGTGCTCGGCTCGCATACCCTCGAGCTACCCTATCCGCTGCCTGATTCCCCTCCAGTCCCATGTGGCCCGGAGTCCATATAATCCGATGCCAAATTCTGAGTGGATGTGTAATGGAATGCTCGCCAGTGTCTGTAACGCTCATGATGACGCTGAGAGCGGGTTGGCTGATGCGTCCTGTAGGTAGTTGCGGCAAGCTGCTTGAGAGTCCGTGAGAACTGTCAGCGACCTTCGTTGTCTGTAGCCGAGGGCGAGAGCGAGCGCGATGGCAGTTTCTTCAGCATCGGTGATGTTGCGGCACCGCACGGAAGCGTTGGTACGTTCTGTGAGTGTGTGTTCCACGACTGTGGCTACAGCCTTATTGTTTGCATGGTCGTAGTTGGCGGCGTCAACATAGTACGTAGTGTTCTCGTGTGCATAAGTTCGCTCGAGGGCTTCCACTCTAGCTTCCCGCCGGCCCTGATGTAGTCGGGGATCCATATTGCGGGGGATGGGAGCGACCTTATAAGTGGCACGAAGTTGGTCCGGAATGGGCTTGCGACGAGCTGCGTCGTGAAACTGGCTGATGTAGCCGAGGCGTAGGAGCAGGTCACGGCCTGTAGGTGTTTGCTTGAGCCGTTACAGTTTTGTGGCGAGTTGCGCTTCACAAAGTTCTTCAAAGGTGTTGTGTAGGCCCAATGCGAGGAGCTTGCTAGAAGGAGTACCCGGTGGTAGCTTGAGTGCCGCTTTGTAGGCCTTGCGGAGCATTGCGTCTACTTGGCCCTGTTCGCTCTTGGTGAGGCGTTGGTAGGGCAAACTGTATGTCACCCTACTGACCACGAGGCTACGTATGAGTTTCAGGTTGTCCTCCTCGCGCATGCCATGGCGACGAGTGGCTACCCGAGATATCATTCGGGCCACTTGCAGTGTAGTGGTGCGGAGAAGGGAAAGTGTGTGATTCACATGGTGGTTCGACTGTACCCACATGCCTAATATTCGAATGGTGGATTTCTCTGGGATTTGTTTGCCAGCAAGGACAACCTGGAGGCGGGAGCCTTGGTTGTTCTGCGTCGATGGTGGGAGCTTGCGTCGATAAATTCGTAGAAGCTTAGATTTTTCGGTTGCACAGGCCAGGCCTCGTGCCTGCGCGTATTGTTCGACGCATGTGGCTGCCTGCTGCAGGTTATATTCTTTTTCTCCTAGGGACCCCCGCGTGGCCCAGACGGTGATATCGTCCGCATACATTGCGTGATGGATGCCATCGATGCGGTGGAATTCATGTGCCAGGCCAACCATAGCTACATTAAAGAGTAGCGGGAAAATCACTGAGCCCTCCGGGGTGACCTTGTTCGGAACCTTGATAACATCTGATCGGATGGAGCCGAAACCGACTGTGGCAGTGCGGTCCGACAAGAAGGCGTGAACATAACTGTAGACGCGCTGCCCACAATGAAGGGCCTCGAGGCCCTCAAGTATGGCCTGGTGGCTAACGTTATCAAATGCGCCCTTAATGTCTAAAGTCAAGATAATGTTTTCTCCTTGCTGGGGGGCGTTATCAATGACTTTTTTTAATTGTAGCAGTACATCTTGCGTTGAAAGATGTGCCCGGAACCCGTACATTGAGTGCGGGAAAAGGTCATTGTCTTCGAGGTAATCTTGCACGCGATTAGTGATGACGCGCTCGAAGAGTTTACCAAGGCAGGAAGTGAGGGATATTGGTCGGAGGTTTTCGATCTGAAGTTTTTTGCCCGGCTTCGGTATCATTATGACCTCCGCGTGCTTCCATTCAGGAGGAAGCGTGCCACGTTGCCAATGATCATTGAAAAACGCCGTGATTTCTTGTACGGCGCTGTCGTTGAGGTTCCTGATACTCGGCTGCTGACCCGCAGGTCGCGGGATCAAATGCCGGCTGCGGCGGCTGCATTTCCGATGGAGGCGAAAATGCTGTTTGCCGGTGTGCCGAGATTTGGGTGTGCGTTAAAGAACCTTCAGGTGGTTGAAATCTCCGGAGCCCTCCACTAAGGTGCCTATCAATCAGTTGGCGGTTTCGGGACGTTAAACCAGAGATATCATTCGAATCATCAAGCTTTACCATTGCCAAACAATCTGAAACGATTGCGAGACCTTCAGCTTTTCCAGGACAGCGTTCAGCCGCCACTTCTCTCCACAGCCCGAGCTTCACTCCAGTCACAGCTTTGCCTGTGCTCTCTTCCTCTCTACACTGTCATCCTCTCCACGCCACTATTCCTTTTCTGGAAGGCTGTATATTCGCTACACTGGGATTCGCAAACTCTCACTCAGCTCCACCAACGCTCTCCTTGCCATGTTTCTATCTCGCAACTCGACTGGAAAATCTGGACAGCGGATGCCTAAGCATTTAGTTTGGCTTCCGACAGCTCTCCTCCTGAACGTCTCGAAGTGTAACTTTGAGATAAAACATGATTAACTTCAAAAAATACGCCCTTGCCATCAATGAGCGAATGACTGAGTGCGGATGTGGCTCAACAACGTTACTGTTATAGAAACTCCCACCTCACCTGGGGCATCTTCAAGCAGTCGAGGTCGCGACCATGGCGGCTGAGACACGGCCCGCCTAGAACTTGCGCCGCGTCGTCGTGCGCCGCGGTGTCGGCGGCCGCAGGCGCATCACACCGGTCGATTTTCGGTCTGTGAGGACCGGGAACTGAGGTATACGGGCTCGCCCCGTGGCATGGTAGCCCTATACAGTGACCTCCACGTCTTGAATTCTGGAGCACTGCTGCAATATCTCGGTTGCGAGCCACCCCACGGCCCGGGATGACTTGCGTGCCGACACGACACCACACTTGGGTCGCCAGAGGCTGCCCGCGGTCGTACCTGTAATGTTCGAATGAGAACATTACTGAATGATGGAATGCTTTTGGGTAAAATAGATGGCTAAAGTGTTGCAATGCCCTTTGTAATAGGCGGCTCAGTTGGTGGTAATGCGCGGCTATTAGGATAACCGTGCAATATGAGCTCAAACACGTTCTAACAAAACAGAAGTGGTCCAAATCTAAGTTGATGTCCTGAATATAAAGTCAATAATTTTTCGTCCTGTTTCTTTCGTGAACTTATGAACTTACCGTCGGACTGGTGGTGGTGACAACGCAAGTCGGAATTCCCGATTCGATGTCATGCACGGTGTCTGCTCGTGGGGCCCTCGTACCGGGCGACTTCTCATCAACGGACTTGTGGTGGCTGGTCCTGGATGGTGCAGCGGAAACCACTTTGCAGGAAGCCACTCAGGAAAGCCGGGAAGCCGTGGTGGCTGGAAACCGGGCAGAGGGCCCAGACCGCATGGTTCATGTCGCCGATCTTCCGTATGAATCGAGACCCAGGAGGAGTCTACGGCGGCATCGGTGTCGACAGCCTCCAAGGTGCCATGGGTGCCGTTCTCCGAAGAGTGGTCGACATTTACCGAGGTCGCCGTAGTACCTTGCTTTCGGTGTAAGACCTTTTTCATGTTAAGGTCGCCGATGGTGATGACATGGTCGTGTGCGAGTTGGAGGTAGACCTCAGCAATCTCGGGCGATTGGCGAACCTTTTGAACGCTCTGCGCACCTCGGCGTTTTGCATGACTGGCAGTGGTCGCCTCGAATACGTCGATGACGTCTGTGACCACGTGGCCACGTGCGAGGTATACTTGGGAGGCTTGGCTTCCGCGAGTGCCCGCAGTCGTCGAGATCGGTCTCGTCCCGGTTTTGGACGTCTCATGGACGCCTTGTTCGACTTGAGACGCTTTCTCTAGCATTGAGCACACGGCCCACATCCAGCGAACATCGCAGACGTCGTTTACGATGTAGTCGGCAGTGGTGACGGTGTAGCATCGGACGTTTGTCGTCGCAAATCGGTCTCGTCCGCCTTTTATGGTTGACCAAGTTATGTTGAGTTGGCGTCGGGAAACTTCCCGTTTCATCGCTGGCTTCTGACTTATGAAGATCGATGGCCACGCTTGAGTTAATGCAGACGGTAAAGGAGTCTTCGGTACCATTGCTGGCCAAATCGAAGGTTGTCCAGCAGGTCCGCTGGTCGAAGCACAGCACTAAATCCGCGCCCTTGTTACCCGGAGCGCGCCTTCAGTCTTTTAGGAGGCAGCCTGCGAGAGAGTTTAGAAGGTACAGCTAGTTACTAAAAAGAAAAACAAAACAGAGCGAGAACTGAAAATATCAGCTCAGGTTCAAATAGTAAGTAGACGCATTGTGAATATAAACGTAACGTTCGTGAAATATTTGGATTCGATGCAGGTTGCGGAACTCGCATTTCGAGTTAGTCGGAATTCTTGAGGCTGATGTACTGCACGTTGTCGGTTCAGAGGAAAAAAAAAACACGAGATCGCCGAAATTTCGGGAGTTCTCAACTGTACGGTGTCTCTCATAATCATATTTTAGCTTTAGAACGTGAAACAGATATCAACAACCAACAATTCAAGCTAATATTATTCAGCTGCGGAAAATCACCTACGGATAGGTGATCTCGATCATAGTTTTACAAATGTTTGGGAAATGGGTGAAGACGCGTTCGCTCCGAGGGACGCCCTAGCTTTACGAGAGTGTAAACTATACACATTCCCGAAATACCGCGCGGGCAATAAAGCCATGCGCTTCGAATACGCCGAAAACCCGTCGGCAAAGAATAACCTGCCCAATGATCGAAAAAGGGAGAGAGTGCGGTACAAGTAAAATACCGCTCAGCCTTGGCGAATCGCGTTGCGATGTTCTATTCCGCTCAGCCTTGCGATGACGTTAGGCTATCCAGATTCGCTGTTTACATCAGCGTTTGCCACGGTACGAAGGTCCTAAACCATAAAGTACATGATCGAGCGAGCGGTTTGTTTCTTTCCTTCGCTAGGATTTCTATCCCGGCACTGTCTCTTCCTCGCTAATTATTCTTCCATTAAACAGGTGGACACTTCATACACACCAGTGGCAGCCGAGAGCTCAGCCGTAATGTCACACGGGGCTTGAGCTTTGTACTGTAGACACTAGACTACGTAGCAAAACATTTATGTTGAAGTCCTTAAAATGTTCCTGCAACATTGTATGGCTTCATTAAAAAATATGTTTCCTCCTGAATCGACGTCTGTAAAAATTTTTAAAATTGCCTAGTAAAAATGGAGATACAATAATGTCGAACGCGATATTTGCCTTCCCTTTTATCTTGCCCCGCTTAATCATATGGTGTATGTGGGACGCGATACCCCAAATAGTATTACTAGTATCTTGTATCGTCTCGACGAACGCGCTGTAAACTAAGCACAGGGGAAAGAAGTTACGTCACGCATGCGTCATGATCTTGAACATTTTTTTTTCGAACGTGCATCGTATACATTCAAAGTGATCGCCTGTGCGCTTGGACACGTGGCGAACTCACTCGCCGGCCATGTTAAGAATGCAGGTCACGATGTTCGAATCGGAGAGTAGTCATGAATTCGGATGTGTAGTATGGTCTTTTGGGTATATCGCATCATTTGTAGAAAAAAGAAATGATTTCTAGCTGACTGAAAACTGTAAACTCCCGACCAAGTGCTGCGCAATTACGTTTGGCTCGGTTCTTCACAGGAGCATCGACCACTGATTGGCAGAGTTTTCTGACCACTCTGCTGAAGTGTGGCAGGACCTGCTTAAATAACTTTTGTGCAGCGATTTTGAACCCGACTTTGTAAAAACACCAGAGCAAAAAAAAAAAAACTAGGACTGAAATTAATCGGCTATGCCAGGATTTACGCAGTGTGAGCTACGAAGGCACGGACAAACGTCAGATAAATGAACGAAAGTGTGAACCACGGACTGATGTTAAGGACATAAGAACAACCACAGACGGATGGCCGGACGACCGGCGAAACAATGACGGATATATGTGTGGTATAAGGCGTCGCTACCGACTACAGCGCTGTGCGGTGGCACGCGCTCGGTGGCCGCCACGGGGGAGAAGGAAGAAGATGAAATAAACAAGATGTCTCCGTTTATGCTGTGCTATTCATTATGCACGATGTAACATATTTTGGCGACGAGGATTCACCAGCCCATGTGCTACCGGCCTGAACCTCATCTGTGCCCTCGTTTATTGCCTACCATCTTCTACGATGAGTATTTCGGGGCTACAGCCGCCACCTCCGTTCCTGTCGTCACCTGGACACTCGGACATTCCATGGGAGCAATGGATCCAGGCTTTCAAGAATTACATGGTTGCTTCGGGCGCCTTCGACCTACCTGCCATTCGTCGGAAGGCGATCCTGCTCAACTGCTTGGGCTTGGAAGGACAACGTATCTTCCAGACTCTGACGACTACTGACGACCCGTGCCTCGTGCCTGCGAGCGCTGCGGCAGGTACACTAACGTCCCCTAGTACTGATGTGTTCGACCGCGCCATCGCGACGCTGGAAGGTCACTTCAAAACCACGTTGAACGTCACTGCAGCGCGTCACCGTTTCCGTCAACGTACGCAGGCCCCAGGTGAGACTGCGGCTGATTACGTCACCGCGCTGAGAAGTCTTGTAGGAGCATGCAATTTCGGTGATCTAACGGACGACATGATACGCGACCAGCTCATAGAGAAAACCACAAGTGGATACTTACGTGAACGCCTTCTGCTGGAAGAGTCTCTCACGCTTTCTAAGGCTCTTACCATTGCCAAACAGCATGATCAAGCGACTAATGAAGCAAGAGAACTTGCACAAAATGACTTGCAAGTTCATCGTGTAAAAGATACTTCAAATCACAGAGAACGGCATTGTAGCACATGTACTTGCTATAACATGCACGGTCAAAGTCGCATATCTCCGAAAGAGCAAGTATGTTATCGTTGTGGTTCTACGGCACACCTTGCAAATAGCTCTCTGTGCAAGGCCAAAGCACATAGGTGTCGACAATGTGAGAAAATTGGCCATCTTGAAAAGGTGTGCAAGTCATTGCGGAAGTTTGAGAAGAATGTTCAGCATGTAGCGGAAGGTAACGATACAGCTGATCCAGACGACCATTTAAGTGTTTGTCAGATCTGGAGCCGTAAGAAGGGAATTTACGCAGCGTTGGAAATAGAAGGAATTTCTGTACCATTTTTGATCGATACAGGATCATCGGTTTCGATCCTGGCCGAAGAACTTTACCAACGCTATTTTTCTAAAGCGTATCCACTGAAGTCTACATCCGTCCAGCTTCTCGATTATTCAAAGGCAGCAATTCCTATACAAGGATGCTTCATTGCTACTGCCTCATTTCACGGCCGATGCACTTCTGTTCTACTATACGTTGTGCCTGGGGGAACGACCATTCTGGGATTAGACGGCATCGCTGCTCTGGATATGAAGATCCAA
Source organism: Rhipicephalus microplus (assembly GCF_043290135.1). NCBI lineage: Eukaryota > Metazoa > Arthropoda > Arachnida > Ixodida > Ixodidae > Rhipicephalus > Rhipicephalus microplus. Next base: position 28,722,510 of record NC_134709.1, on the reverse strand, counting down.
GGGTCACCGCTCAGGTGTCTTCTAATGACGCAAGAAACTCCGGTGCTACCTCCAGAATTACGTTCTGAGTTTGAGCACCTATTTGCAAAAGAGCTGGGAACTGTGAGAGGTTTCACTCACAAGGTCAGAGTTCGCGCGTCTGTACAACCGGTGGCCAGCAAACTGAGACGACTGCCACTTGTCATTCGCGAGCAAGTCTCGGCAGAAGTTCAGAAATTAGAAGCTCAGGGCATCATTGAGCGTGTCGACTCTTCTGAGTGGGTCTCCCCTATTGTCGTAGCCAGAAAAAAAGACGGCTCGATTCGCATGTGTGTTGACTTACGGGAGCCAAACAAAGCTGTGGTAGTAGACAGTTTTCCTTTGCCACAAACTGAGGAGCTCCTGAACAGCCTAGCTGGGGCACAGCGTTTCTCGAAGCTAGACTTAGCTTCTGCATATCACCAGTTACCGCTCAGTTTAGAGAGCCGTGACCTTACCACGTTCATCACTCACGATGGACTATTTCGCTTCAAGAGGGTTTGCTTCGGACTGGCGTCGGCGCCATCAGCGTTCCAGAAAATGATGCACATGATCTTGAAAGGGTGCAAATGTGTCCTATTTTACATTGATGACATCATCGTGTATGGGCGATCCCGAGAGGACCATTTGGGAAACTTGCGCGCTGTATTGCAACGTCTTTCTGATGCTGGCCTCCGGCTCAACAACAAGTGTGTCTTTGACGTGGCAGAGTTGACTTTTCTAGGTCACGTTGTGAGCGCCAAAGGATTATTTCCGTTGATGTCATCCATTGAGGCGATAACAAAGGCACCATCACCTACAAATATTAACGAACTCCGCTCGCTACTGGGGCTTGCAGGCTTCTATTCCAAGTTCATTCCTCATTTTTCGGATGTTGTCGAGCCAATGCGCGCCTTGCTACGAGGACAAGCCTCTTTCGTTTGGAGTGCGGCAGCACAGAGCAGTTTGGAGCGCCTGAAATCTCTGCTCACATCTTGCGAAGTGCTTCATCTTTTCGATCCTCACTTGCCTGTGTTCGTTACAACTGATGCTTCAGGATATGGATTAGGTGCAGTACTTCAGCAAGACAACGGGACCTCACTGCAAACTGTCGCATTCGCCTCCCGCACACTTCAACCGCATGAGCGGAAATACTCAGTCGGCGAACGTGAGGCCCTTGCCTGTGTTTGGGCTTGCGAACACTGGCACGTTTATCTATGGGGACGACCTTTCATCTTACGAACGGATCACGCAGCGCTGGTTACGCTTCTTTCGACGAAAGGCACCGGTCACCGACCATTAAGGATTGCGCGCTGGTCCTCACGGTTGCTCTGCTACAACTATACCGTCGAATACAGGAAAGGTAGCGAAAACGTCGTGGCTGACGCTCTCTCCAGGCTACCCGTCCAGAGTTTAATCCGCGATGCACCAGAAGAGGAATTTATCTGTTTGTTGTCTCCCGTAGTTACCATGCCAGAACTTCAAGAAGCAAGTGCCAATGATCAGATTATCTGTGAAGTTAAGCACTTCACGACTACTTCTTGGCCTGACAAGAAATCACTGTCAAAAGAATTGCTACCTTACTTTTACGTGAAGGCTGAACTCTCTGTTGTAAGTGATATCCTATGCCGGGGTGACAGGATTGTCGTGCCTGCAACGTTGACACGCCGCCTTATGGATCTGGCCCACGAGTCACATCCAGGCATTAGTCGTACCAAAGCTCGCCTGAGAGAGTCCTATTGGTGGCCATGCATGGATAGTCACATTGAAGAACTGGTGCGCACATGCGTGATTTGCCAGTCTTGTGACAAGTCCGCACGTACCTTTCCAGCGCCACTGCAACCTGTTCCTCTTCCTGACGCGGCGTGGGAAAAAATTGCCATCGACATTGTGGGACCTTTCACGCAAGCTTCGGCCGACTGCCGTTTTGCGATTACTGTTATTGACTATTATAGCAAGTGGCCTGAAGTGGCGTTCGTGCGAGATGCGACCACGTCTACAGTGAAGAAGTTTTTACTTGAACTTTTTGCGCGAGAAGGCTACCCACGTAGTATTGTATCCGATCATGGACCACAGTTCTCTTCAGCAAGCTTTGACGAGTTTCTCACGGAGCGTGGAATAACGCACTACAACTCTTCCGTGTATTACCCACAAGCTAACGGCTTGGTGGAGAGATTCAATAGGGTGCTGAAGTCGTACATTCAACTAGCCCTGCTTGAACGTCGTGACGTACGAACAGCCATGCTTGATTACCTGCAAGTATATCGCTGTACGCCTCACGCGACTACTGGTGCGACACCCGCTGTTCTTCTTCATCGACGCCAACCTCGCACCAGACTTGACATATTGGGATTGCCCGACAGATGCTTCAGCACGGACCCGTCAAGGGCGATTGAACAGCTACGAGAGCATGTCAAAAAGAAGCAAATGATCTCGAAGAGCTACACCGATGAAAAACGTGGAGCCAAGGAACCCAGTTTCGTCGTTGGTGATTACGTGCGCGTTAAGACAACTGCAGCTCACGGTAAGCTGTCTTCACAATTTTCCGCGCCCAAGAAGATCATTGGAAAACGGGGACCGGCCTCGTACCTTTTGGACGATGGGCGTGTGTGGAACGCATCTAAGTTAATCGCAGTTCACTCCGGAGCGGTCAACAAAATGAAATCGGGCACCCCTGCTGTTATGAACTGGACACCTGCATTTAATCGGTCTTCTCATGCATTACAGCCTGAAACCGCTGCCCTTATGAACTGGTCCCCTGCATCTGATCGGTCATCTAGTGCGCCCCAATGGGATACATCAAGAGCGGATGGTCATGAAAGGGCAGACCCCGTATCATCTCCACCAGACGGCACGCAAGCTTTGACCAGTCCAGGATTTAATGCGCCTGCAAGGAAAAGCAAGCGTAAAAAGAAGACCCCAAAGAAATTGAAGGACTTCGTTAGGAAGTAGACAAAAACAGTTTTGTGTGTTTCTACCATTTATTTTTATTTTATTTTATTTTTTTTTATTTTTTTTGCAAGAGGGGATATGTGGTATAAGGCGTCGCTACCGACTACAGCGCTGTGCGGTGGCACGCGCTCGGTGGCCGCCACGGGGGAGAAGGAAGAAGATGAAATAAACAAGATGTCTCCGTTTATGCTGTGCTATTCATTATGCACGATGTAACAATATGGACGGACCACGGACGGTGGACGGAGGCACTAGCAAGCGATAAATCTGACACGAGTCATAATTACCCAGCCCAGTAGTGCCACGTCATTCCAGGAGCTTCCAGGCCTCCGGCGCATCAGCTGTGTACCGCGTGATCTCACTACTCCTCGCGCTTCCGCAGAACTGCTCACCGTGAACCACGCGAAACCACCTTGTCCTCGGCCAATGTAGTGTACACGCTACAAGATACACAGGTGTGCCAGAGTGAATCGAAAGCAGCGTTCCTTTCAAGCGTGGCTCGAGGCGCGCGAGCTGTGCGTTCACTTCGTCTTCGCTGTTGCAACGCCCGCGCCTCCGCGCTCCGGCCATGGTTGAATTTGCGATCACTAAACAAATATGAAAAGCACACCACTTCTAGGCGAGTGCATAAGAGACCCTGAGAGCTTTTTACAAGTCCTGCCCATATAGATGGTCCCGAAGAAAACGTCATGTATTAGCGAAGAACTGTCCGCTGACACTCGATCTTTATCTCAACACCACCACAACCTTCAGAGATGCAAGGAGGTTTCGAAAAACACGCGATAACTAAACTCAGTACCCAATATCGAAAACTGAACTCGCCTCAGGAGACGCGTCAAGTGATCTGCGAAATGAACGGTGACCCAGCGTTCAGCTGCAGACCTGCGCCCCACCTTCCAGGAAAAGACGTGTTGGTGCAGGCAGGTGAAGAGTGCCGACTCTCGGAAGTCCCTTCGAGGAGGTTCAGGGTGCGAATCCGAGCGAGAGCAAAGGCGCAAGCGAGGTTCGGAGATCGAAGCTGTCGGGAGCAGCACCGTTCGACGGCGCGTGGTGGTCCCACGGTCTCGAGAGTCACGCGCCTTCACCCTGGCACGTGAAATCGAGCTTCGATAGCTCTCTGATGATGATCGTTCACAACTGTGTCATGTTCTCATTTCGGACGGCATGAAACCGCGTCGCAAAGTGTTTATGAATAGTGAGCGTCGAAAGTTTAGTTCATCATAAGTTTATGGATACAACAAGAAAAAAATACCAGACCTTCGCGAAATGCGCAGAACAATCACAGCGAACAGTGGAAGAGCGTCCTTTTACAGTCCTAAACACAGTTTCGATAATCCTAGAAGCACACTTGGGGCGTACACGCTACGCCATAAATCATCATTTTTCTGCAATGTGGTTATTATTCGGAGAAGCGTGGTAACTGCTACACACTTGCAAAAAATTTTGTGTTAAATTTTTCCTCTATGGCTGTCGAAAGTGAAGAAATACGGCTGTTGCTTTTGTAATGCGTTGGAGCGTTTAATGACCCATTAATTACGCAGTTCACATTGTGTGGCGCCTGGTTGTTCCTCTGCCGTTCTAAAACGATTTATTATTTCATTTAACGCAAATCTTTTCCGCACATCAGGATTACCTAAGGCCAGTTTTGCAACGGCATCTCAAGCACCAGCGTGGCTCTGTCAATAAACAAAAAAATGAGCAAGAGGGGTACTGTATTAGAATACTGGATTGGCACGCAGGAAACCCGGGCTCGAAACCCATTGCGTCCGTGGTGTACGTTTGTCATTCTCTTGTTTCTTTCTTTTTATTTCGCGCGATAGTGATTACGGACACAGCTGGCGGTGGAGAAAAGCTACGGCACACGCGATCCTTGTTGTGATCTCAGAACAGCTTTCGCTGTAAAATGATTTCCCCATCATGGCTTTCACCATGATGAGCGGAGGAGAGAGGGGGGCTTGCTTTCCTTTGTAAGGCACAATATCAACGAGAGCCAAGTGACAAACATGCCAAGGAATATATCGGTGATTGTTTTCGTAGTAACTATAATCACTGCTACAATTCCCACCCCATGAGCATTCCTCAGAATGGTTGCAGTAAAGCTTCGCTAACAATATTTTGATGGGTGCATCGTTTGTATACTGTCGATTCGGGTTTTGATACCGACTACCCGTTCTTAAGACAGCGTGATGTATCAATGTAGTGATTGTTGATATGTAAGGTATAACGTGCCAAAACCACCATATGATTATGGGGGACGCCGTAGTGAAGGGCTCTGGAAATTTCGACAACCTGGAGTTTTTAACGTGCGCCCTAATCTGAGCACACAGGCCTACTGCATATCCGCTTCCATCGAAAATGCAGCCGTTGCAGCCGGGATTTGACCCCGAGATCTGATCAATGTACTTCCACGTTTCGTCAAGCCACAATTTAGTATCGCTTGTTTGTGCCAGAGTACGCCTAGGAATTGTTCTTGCGCACACGAACTAATCGCATTGTGCACTTCTTTTCAATAAAATTGACACCTTCTCTAATACGAGTATCGATGTCATATTGAAGCAAGATGTCTAGAAACCTTCTAGACTTTAGTTTGTATAGTCGGCGTGCTTGGTAAGCTGACGACATGGACACAACTACTCAGTTGACGCAAAACCAGTGAGTGATCACTCAGATTTAAATCAAGTTTGGTTTATTCGCGTCAGCAAGGGCGTAGGCAATGGAACGTGACCCCCTCACCCCCAGAAATTTGGATGGAGGGGCGTGCTTTACCGGAAATACTGAAAATGCAAATATTTCAAGACCTTCTACAGGCCAGCCTCCCCCCCCCCCTCCCCTTCTTATTTCAATAACAGATTCTGACAGCAGGCCTTCACGTCACGTTTCGCTCAAACCCAGAAAACGCTGCGTGGGGAGCTCCTCGCACACTACTACGCATAATCGATTCCTATAACGTGTGGGATATGTGCTGGAATATATGGTGCGCATGTATATGGAGAGTAAAGTAAAAAAACATAAATCGCAAGGTTCTTATGCATTAGACTTGGACTACGGCAAAATATCTTTACGGCATTTTCTTGCTTGTTTATACACTCGTCCTCTTTTGCCATCACCCCCCGCCAAACCTCCTCAGAAAGCGTTGTACATTTTACGTGGTTTCACATGGCCTCCGGGATCAGACGCAAAGCAAGCCTTTTACAGCTCGTCTGCTTTCGCGCTGCCTCCGTGATTGGCTCACGCTTGACCATGTGACAGCGTCATGTGGTGACGTCATGATGTGACAACCCATCATAAGGAGACGAAAGCACTGGTACGGGTTCATAAATAAATAAAAACAACACAAGCGTTCGCAATCAAACGTCATTTATTAACGCGTATAAATAGTATCTTATAAGAAAACATTTTCACAAATTATTTATGCGTCAGGCCAGGCTTGCCGACCCAGTCTCGCTTTGAGCACCAAGGCGCCTGCAGGTGTGTGGGCCAAGACGCCCAGTTTCTGACGCCACCTGCACTTGGCGCCGCCGTGCCCTGAGCGACCGGTAGCGGAGCAAACTTGACAGCCAGGGCCGCTTTGTTCAGCGAGACCTCGCAGGGTGGCTTCCCCGACTGCCGCTGCCACCGACTGCTCGACAGGCGACGGCTGCCTCCTATGGCCAGCGACAGTTTTCAAAATTGAAGTGTGCCCGGGAGACCTGCGTGTAGAGCCATGAAACGCGTTCACCGTAAGTTAGGACGTGTCTGCTGTCATCAATCTGGAGATGAAAGATAAAGAAAATTCGGGGAGGTCAACCAGAAGTAGCCTTTGTGCGGCTACACCGTAATTGGGAAGGGAAAGGGGGCGTAAAGGAGTGAAATACTCTAGGTGACAAAACAAAGCCGTCACTGCAGAGCGTCCACGTAATACATTGTAACATTGTAAAGAGCCACAGTTTTTTGTTGTTTTTTTTTCATCAGTTCCGCTTGTCTGGAGAAACCGTGACAGCATCCGCAAAGCGGCTCCTGTTAAGACTGGATGGAAGAAGAACGAGAAGATATTTTCAATAAATTGACTTATGAAGAATGCTGTGAAAACACCCGATTTGTCGTCGATATGGCTAATTAAGGATCCATTAGAGACACGTTATTTTCAATCTTAACTAGCTACTACAAAGTTCACATGCAGACTTCAATCGAAGATTACATTTTTGTACGTGTTCATTGGAACACGTACAAAAATGGTGTTCTTTAACGTCCACCTGGTGTTCTTTAACGTGCACCCACTCCCTAAGGCCAGACCTTAGGGAGTGGGTGCACGTTAAAGAACACCAGGTGGTCGAAATTTCGGGAACCCATCACTACGGCGTCTCTCGTAATCACAAACGTATGGTGGTTTTGGGACGTTAAACCCCGCATATCAATCAATTGGGGCCTTAGGAGTTTCTTTTCTGGGTGAAGGCGGCTATCTAGCTCACCTATTGCCTAGGGCAGCCTAAAAAAAAAAGAGAAATGTCGGCTCCGCCTAGCCTCAGTTCTCTGTCCAGTCAGGCCCGTAGTTTTTTTTTTTTTTTTTGAGAAAAAGGAGCTCACTTGTTCACACCACACCATCTGAATTGATTGGGATGGGGGCGGGGGAACTAAGGCACACCTTTGGCTACAATCCTGCCTCCAGTAGCGCTTCCTCAATTCCGAGACTTGACGCAGCGGTCGAGTGTTTCAGAGAGTTGACTTTCCAAGGCACACGTTCGTACAGCTGGTTTTATGCAAGAAACTTGAACGACCTGGTAGCTTTCACACCGTTGCTCAGCCAAAGTAAATGCTTTACGTAGTGACGCCCAACATTTAACGCAGCTCCTGTAGTTTCTGTGGGCAGAGCTTATGCTTTACACAGTGGGCGCGCGAAACAGGAGCAATAAACAAACTTTTGGGTATAGGCATTGACAGCTCGCGTCCGCCAGGTTGTACCTTCCGTATACAAACAAAAGAGTACAATTCTTCACTTCGGTCGCGAATAGCGTCTTAACTTTGTGCCGATTATAGACGATGCTTCAGAGACAGTGCAGTGAGTGACAAAACGAATGGGAATATACGTCATTATCTATAAATACACGAAAGCGTCAGTAATGCCGACAGGAGAACAAAGTTAGTCAGTATTCTAGGTGACACCGAGAGCAAGAAGTTGAGTTGCTCGGACCATTCATTGCTTACTTCGGGTAGTCTATGAAAGAAACATAACTGGCGTGACCAAGAAAACCAAGTGTATATGCAACACAAAAAACGAAAGACGCGCTTATTTAACGAAAACGTTGGAGCGCTAGGTGGCCTCTTTATACTAATATTCATTGATGACTCACGGTAACTAAATTCATGAGACTTTGCTGCCAGAGATAGCGGCTGGCTCATGGAGCTTTCGTTACTGGAAGAACTAACTGACTTGTTTTAGTGCAAATACAATTCGTTCTAGTAAATACAAGACATCTCCGCAGGTTGTTTTAAGCTCCATATTTTCCTGTGATTGACCGTACCATCAAGAACAAAAATTGGAAGCAAACAATGTTAATTTCACCAGAAAGAAAGAATACGTAACTTGCCATAATGTTGTTACGACAAAGTGCACTCCAGGCATTTGCGTACATAAACCATAAGCAAAGACACCAGCGAGCTCAAAAAAGGTAAATTCTAAGTTGTTAGTGGGATTTACTAATTAGAGGAGCCCTTGCATAGGCCCACTATATCGACCTAAAAACAATACTCTCCTTAAAACCTTCTCTCATACCAAATAACTTTTATATCTGGAATTCAACGCGCCAAAGCCACGATGTGATTATGAAGCGCACCGCAGCGGAGGGCTCTGGAAAATTTCACCATCTATAGAGCTCTCCACAGGTCCACTGATATCGCATTGTGCACGGCCTGTGCTGGTTCGCCTCTTCCGAAAGGAAACCTTCGTGACCGGGATCGACCCCGCGACCTTCGGCTCAACAGCCGAGCACCGTGCCACTGATCCACCGTGATTGACCGGCAAAGGCGTACTGAAGAAACAATTGAAACTGTCTTAATAAACATGCTTAAAACGCAGTTGTGGGCTAGTTTGTAAGACGATAGGTAAACGAGAAATTATTTTTATTACGGGATAGCATCCTCTATGTAGGCAACACATAGGTTGTTTAACGCCCGCTTAGTGCAACGATAAAAAACAATAGCACCCGATCAGGCAGGGGCGATCGATTCGCTTATGCAAAAGCATCACACAGCAAAAGGTAGACGGTAGAATGGATTATCGTCAGGTGTTAATACCGAACTTTCAAAACTAGAGAAATCTTTAGGCAACTACACTTCGTTCCTTCCTTCAAGAATATTTTTCTCTAAAAGGTTGTGTACTCTGTGTGTGCTGCCATGAGCCGTAATTTACTGAACAGAGAGGCAGCAGCCTCTATTTGAAATCAATGGGTGTTTTTGGGGTGTCTTCATGCCTTACGGTGTGACAGCCATCTGGCTCGCGTGTTGTCTCCAGCGTTGACGCCGCGCACCCTGTGCTTCCAGATCAAGAACAGCTTGGCACTGCCAGTGTGACGTTGAGCACTCGCAAGAGAAATGGACAGCATCGGATTCCGGATCCAAATTAAGCCAAATGATCTTTGGAAGGCGGAAGGGGGGGGGGGTGTTTTTTTAGACGATGCATTTAGAGCACAGGAAAAGGAGCAAGAAATGGTTGCTGAAACAAAGCAACATCCACGGCTGTTAAAGATCATGCGCAGCATACACTGAATTAACATCACGCTTGCCTATTGAATATGCCGTTAAATTGCCATTCTTGGTGTTAAACAGATGCTTAATCAACACCTCTTTTCACTTGGCCAGTGCCGAACGATCCGGATCGAATGCGATACCATCAGGTTTTCAAGGACGGCGATCAGCCGCTCTTCCTTTCCACACCACATAGCTCACTCCAGCCATAGCTTTGCCTGCGCTCTCCTCCTTTCTACCCTGCATCGCCCTCTCCACGTCACTACACTTTTGCAACCAGGCTCTACTCGCTACACCGGGATTCCCTAACACTTTCAGTTCTACATTTGGCAGTTCTACTGGAAAGTGGGGATGACAGATGCTAAGGCGTTTACCTAGGGTTCGTCAGTTCTGCTAAACGCCTCTGAGTGCAACTCTGGTGAGAGAAAACATGATTCTCTTATAAAAATGCACCCTCGACATCTATGAGCGAATGATCGAGTGTGGATGTGGCCCAACAACATTACTTCTCCAGAAACTGCCAATTCACCTGGGGCGCCGTCAAGCGGTCGAGGTCGCGACCATGGTGGCTTGGACACTCGCACTCGCGCCGCGCGGTCATGCACCGCGGGGTCGGCGGCCGCAGACGCATCACGCTGGTCGCCTCTCGCTCTGGGACGACCGGAAACTGTCGTCTCTGCGCTCGCCCTACGACTGCGTAGCTCTTCCCGCCTCGCAGCAGGACGACGACGACGCCGACGATGACAACCACGGTGGCAGAGGAGAGGCTAGACATGTATTGCAGCCCAGCAGGCGTCTTAGGTTTAGGAGCTGCTACGGCACGCGGAGCTCCCTTGCGTCGTCCGGGCATCCCGTGGGCTCTCGGCTTTCCAAGGTGAACTCCGCGTCTTCGATGCTGGAGCACGGCTACAATACCTCGGTCGCGAGCCACCACGCGGCCCGGTGGGACGTGCGTGCCGACAGGACGCCACCCAGGGTTCGCCTGACGCCGCCCGTGGTCGTACCTGTTATGTTCGAATGAGAACATCACTGTATAATGAAATACTTTTGTGGGGAGGGCGGGAATAGAAGGTTAGTGTTCAATACTATTTGTAACGGACGGCTCAGGTGGCGGTAATGTGCCGCCATAAGGATACCCGTGCAAAATCAACTCAAACACGTGCTAACGAAACAGAAGGTGTGAAATCTTTTTTGATGTCCTAATTATAGTGTCGATAACTTTTTGTCCCTTTTATTTTGTGAGCTTATGATCTCACCGGTGGAATCGTGGTGCTGACAACGCAAATCGGAATTCCCGACTTGATGTCATGCACAGTGTCTGCGTGTGGAGTCTTCGTACCGGGTGACCTCGCATCAACGGACTCGTTGGGGCTGGTCCTGGATGGTGCAGCAGAAACCACTTTGCGGGAAGCCACTCCGTAAAGCCGGGAAGCCGCGGTGCCCGCAGATCATGCAGAGGACTCAAACCGCACGGGTCACGTCGCCGGTATTTCGTGAACACCGAGATCCAGAAGGAGTCGTCGGCGGAATCGGTGTCGACAGCCTCCAAGGTGCCATGGCTGCCGTTCCGCGAAGGGTGATCGACATTTACCGAGGTTGCCGTTGTACCTTGCCTTCGGTGTAAGACCTTTTCCGTGTTGAGGTCCCCGATGGTGTTGACCTGGTCGTGTGCGATTTGGACGTATACCTCCGCAATCTCGGGCGACTGGCGAACCTTTTGATCACTCTGTGCACCTCGGCATCCTTCATGATTGGCAGTGGTCGCCTGGAATACGTCGATGACGCCTGTGACCACGTGGCCACGAGCGAGGTATACTTGTGAGGCTACGCGTCCGCGAGTGGCCGCAGTCGTCGCGATCTCTCTTGTCCCGTTTTTGGACGTCTCATGGACGTCTTCTTTGACTTGAGGCACTCTCTCTTGCATTGACCACACGGCCGACATCCAGCGAACATCGCAGACGTCGTTCACGATGTACTCGGCAGTGGTGACGGGGTAGCCTTGGACGTTTGTGGTCGCAAACTGGTCTCGTCCGCCTTTTCTGGTTGACCAATTGATGTTGAGTTGGCGTCGTGAAACTTCGCGTTTCATCGTCTTCGGCACCCTCGCTGGCCAAATCGAAGGAGGTCCAGCAGGTCCGCTGGTCGAAGCACAGCACTACCTCCGCGCCCTTGTTACCCGGACCGCGCCTTCAGTCTTTTAGGAGGCAGTCTGCGAGAGAATTTGGAATGTAGAGCTAGTTACTAAAAATAAAAACAAAACAAAGCAAGAACTGAAAACATCAGCTCAGGTTCAAATAAGAAGTTGACGCAATGTGAACATAAACGTAACGTTCATGGAATATTTGGATTCGAGGCAGGTTGCCGCTGTCGCATTTCGAGTGAGGCGCAATTCTTGAGGCCGGTGTACTGTGCGTTGTCGGATTCCGGTAAAAAACACGATATCGTCGAAATTTCGGGAGTTCTCCATTTACGGCGTCTCTCATAATCATACCTTAGCTTTAGAACGCGAAACTGCTGTGTTCGGGCAGGTCGGCGTCCCCGCCGGCGGCGTACGTCTCCGTCGGCCGTCTTCTTCTTCTTCTGCTTCGTCGGGACCAGCCAGCCCCCAACACAGCAATGATCCTATCCTCGTGGCCATTGCTGTGCTGGGGCTGGCTCGTCCCGACGAAGCAGAAGAAGAAGACGGCCGATGGAGACGTACGCCGCCGGCGGGGACGCCGACCAGCCCGAACACGCGGGTGGGCGCAAAGCGCCGAAGAGAAGAACAACAACCGCACTCCACGGTTACTCAACGCACACTCCTTTTATTTTACAGTCGCCTTGAAATCCTAGATGCCAGAGCGGCGTCCCCTGGCATCCTCACGTGTCATTCTGAAACTGATACTGAAATCCCAGTACAAAACAGAAACCTCAGATATTAACTACCAACAAGTTCAAGCATTCTTCAGCTGCGGAAAATCTCCTACAGATTAGGGCTCTCGATCAAAGTTTTACAAATGTTTGGGAAATGTGTGAAATCGCGTTCGCTCCAAGGGATGTCCTAGCTTTGTGGGAGTGTCAACTATACACATTCCCGAAATACCGCGCGAGAAATCAAGCCATGCGCTTCGAATACGCCGAACAATACCGGTCGGCAAAGAGTAATCGGCCCAATGATCGAAAAAGGGAGAGAGTGCGGTATGAGTAAATTACCGCTCAGCCATGACGAATCGTGTAGCGATGTTCCATTCCTCTTAGCCTTGCGATGGCCTTAGTCTATCCAGATTCGCTGTTCATCTCAGCGTTTGCGACGGTACGAAGGTCCTAAACCATAGAGTACATGATCCAGCGAGCGGTTTATTTCTTTCCTTCGCTAGGATTTCTATTCCGGCACTGTCTCTTCCTCGCTAATTATTCTTCCATTAAACAGGTGGACACTTCATTCACACCAGTGGCAGCCGAGAGCTCAGCCGTAATGTCACACGGGGCTTGAGCTTCCTACGATAGACGCTAGACTACGTAGTAAATAATTTATGTTGAAGCCCTTAAAATCTTCCTGCAACAATGTATGGCTTCAATAAAAACTGTGTTTCCTCCTGAATCGACCTCTGCAAAAATTTATAAAATTGCCAAGTACGAATGGAGATACAATATTATGTCGAACGCGATATTTGCCTTCCCTCTTATCTCTCCCCGCATAATCATATGGTGGATTTGGGACGCAATACCCCAGATACTATTACTATTTATATCATCTCGAAGAGCGCGCTGGAAACTAAACACGGGGGAAAGAAGATGCGTCACGCATGCGTCATGATCTTGAACATTTTTTTTCTTCGAACGTGCATCGTATACATTCAAAGTGATCGCGTGTGCGCTTGGACACGTGGCGAACTCACTCGACGGCCATGTTAAGAATGCAGGTCACGATGTTCGAATCAGGCAGTAGTCATGAATTCTGATGTGTAGTATGGTCCTTTGGGTATATGGCCTTGTAGAAAAGAGAATCGTTTTCTAGCTGACTGGAAACGGTAAACTCTCGACCATGCAAGTGCTGCGCTATCATGTTTGGCTCAGTTCTTCACAGGTGCATCGACTACTTATTGGCAGAGTTATCTGACCATTCTGCTGAAGTGTGGCAGGACCTGCTTAAGTAACTGTTGTGCAGTCATTTCGACCACGACTTTGTAAGAACGCCAAAGCAAAGAAGAAGTTGGGAGCTAAAATGATCGGCTATACCAGGATTTACGCAATGTTAGCTACGTAGGCACAGACAAACTACAGATAAATGGACTGAAGCCTGTGAACCACGGACTCATGTTAAGGACATAAGAACAACCACAGGTGGATGACCGGACGACCGGCGAACCAATGACGGATAGATGGAAGGACCACGGACGGTGGACGGAGGCACTACCAAGCGAGAAATCTGACACGAGTCATAATTACCCAGCCCGGTAGTGCCACGTCAGTCCGGGAGCTTCCAGGCCTTCGTCGCGTCAGCTGTGTGCCGCGTGACCTCACTGCTCCTCGCGCTTGCGCAGAACTTCTCACGATAAACCACGCGAAAATTCCTCAACCTCGGCCAATGTAGCGTATACGCTACAAAATACAGACGTGTACCAGAGTGAATCGAAAGCAGCGTTCCTTTCAAGCGTGGCTCGAGGTGTGCGAGCTGTGCGTTCACTTCGTCTTCGCTTTGGCAACGCCCGCGCGCCTCCGCACTCCGGCCATGCTTGAGTTCGCGATCACTAAAGTAATATAAAAATCACTCCACTTTTAGGCGAATGCATAAGAGACCCTGAGAGCTTTCTACAAGTCCTGCCCATATAGATGGTCCCGAAGAAAACGTCATGTATTCGCGACGAACGGACCACCAACCATAAACGTTTACCTCAACACCACCGCAACCTTCGTAGATGCAAGAAGGCATCGAAATACACGCGATAACTAAACGCATTGCTCGGTATCGAAAACTGAACTCACCTCAGGAGACGAGTCGAATGATTTGCGAAATTAACGGTGACACAGCGTTCAGCTGCAGACTTGCGCCCCACCTTCCAGGAAAAGACGTGTTGGTGCAGGCAGGTGAAGAGCGCCGACTCTCGGATGTCCCTTCGAGGAGGTTCAGGGTGCGACTCCGAGCAAGAGCAAAGGCGCAAGCGAGGTTCGGAGAACGAAGCTGTCGGGAGCAGCACCAGCTACTGCAGGAACGGTCGACGGCGCGTGGTGGTCCCACCGTCTCGAGGGTCACGTGCCATCACCTTGGCACGCAAAATTAAGCTCGATATCTCTGTGATGATGATTGTCCACAACTATGGCGTGTTCTCGTATCGCTCGACATGAAACCGAGCCGCAAACTGTTTATGAATAGTGAGCGTCAAAAGTTTAGACCATCAGAAATTGTAGAAACAACAAGAAAAAAATGCCAGGCCTTCGTGGAACGCGCAGCACAATCACAGGAAAAGCTGGGAAAAGCGGCTTTTTAATGCTTTTAACGCGTTGTTAAACACTTTTTGGGTAATGCTAAAGCACACTTACAGCGTACCCAGTACGACATAAACCATAATTTTTGTGTAGTGGGGGCATTCCCTGTGCCCTCCTTGGTTAATATTCGGAAAAGCGTGTTACCCTCTTCACACTTCCAAAGAACTTTGTGCAAAATTTTCTACCCCGTGGCTGTCGAAAACGAATAAATATGCCTGAAGCTTTTGTGATGAGTTGAAGCGTTTAATTACCCACTCGTTATGCAATTCACATTGTTTGGCGCCTGGTTGTTCCTCCGCTGTTCTAAAGGATTTATTATTCCAATCGACGAAATTCTTTTCGCCACATCAAGATTGCCTAAAGCCAGTTTGCAATGGAATCTCGAGCACTGGAGTGGCTCCGTTAATAAAGAAAAAAAATGAACCAGGGTGGCACTGTATTTGAATAGTGTATTGGCAAGCAGGAAACCCGGGCTTGAAACCCATTGCGTCTATGGTGTTTGTCATTCTCTTGCTTCTATTTTTTTGTTTTGCGCGATAGTGATTACGGACACCGCTGATGGTAGCGGACAGCTACGGCACACGCGATCCTTGTGATCTCATAACAGCTTTCGCTGTACAATGATTTCCCCATCATGGCTTCCACCATGATGAGTGGAGGAGAGAGGGGGGCTCGCTTTGCTTTGTAAGACACAATATCAACGAGAGCCAAGTGAGAAACAAGCCAAGGAATGTATCGTTGAATGTTTTTTTAGTAACTATAAGCACTGATACAATTACCACCCCATGAACATTCCTCAGTATGGTTGCAGTATACTTCGCAAAAAATATTTTTGTTGGGTGCGACGCTTGTTCAGTATGGTTGCAGTAAAACTTCGCAAAAAATATTTTTGGTGGGTGCAACGCTTGTATACTGTCGATTCGGGTTTTGATACCGACTATCCGTTCTCAAGACAGCGTGATGTATCAATGTAGTGATTGTTGATATGTAAGGTATAACGTCCCAAAACCACCATATGATTATGGGGGACGACGTAGTGAAGGGCTCTGCAAATTTCGACCACCTGGTGTTTTTAACGTGCGCCCTAATCTGAGCACACAGGCCTACTGCATATCCGCTTCCATCGAAAATGCAGCCGTTGCAGCCGGGATTTGACCCCGAGATCTGATCAATGTACTTCCACGTTTCGTCAAGCCACAATTTAGTATCGCTTGTTTGTGCCAGAGTACGCCAAGGAATTGTTCTTGCGCACACGAACTAATCGCATTGTGCACTTCTTTTCAATAAAATTTACACCTTCTCTAATACGAGTATAGATGTCATATTGAAGCAAGATGTCTAGAAGCCTTCTAGACTTTAGTTTGTATAGTCGGCGTGCTTGGTAAGCTGACGACATGGACACAACTACTCAGTTGACGCAAAACCAGTGAGTGATCACTCAGATTTAAATCAAGTTTGGTTTATTCGCGTCAGCAAGGGCGTAGGCAATGGAAGGTGACCCCCTCCCCCCAGAAATTTGGATGGAGGGGCGTGCTTTGCCAGAAATACTGAAAATGCGTATATTTCAAGACCTTCAACAGGCCAGTCCCCCTCCCTCCTTATTATTTCAATAACAGATTCTGACAGCAGGCCTTCACGTCACGTTTGGTTAAAACCCAGAAAACGCTGCGCGGGGAGCTCCTCGCACACTACTACGCATAACATCGATTCCTATATTGTGTGGGACATTTGCTGGAATATATGGTGCATGTATATGGAGGGTAAAGTAGAAAAACATAACTCGTGAGGTTCTTATGCATTAGACTAGGACTACGGCAAAATAACTTAACTGCATTTTCTTGCTTTCTTATATACTCGACCTCTTTTGCCACCCCCCCCCACCTCCGTTAAACCTTCTCAGAAAGCGTTGTACATTTTACGTGGTTTCGCACGGCCTCCGGGATCAGAGGCAAAGCAAGCTTTTTACAGCTCATCTGCTTTTGCGCTGCCTCCCTGATTGGCTCACGCTTGACCATGTGACAGCGTGATGTTGTGACGTCATGATGTGACAATTCAAACTTAGCTATCATCATAAGGAGACAAAAGCATTGGTATGGGTTCATAAATAAATAAACACAACACGAGAATTCGCAATCAGACGTCATTTATTAACGCGCATAAATAGTATCATATAAGAAAATATTTTCACAAATTATCCCCTGCGTCAGGCCAGGCTTGCCGACCCAGTCTCGCTTTGAGCGCCAAGGCACCTGCAGGTGTGTGGGCGAGCACGCCCAGTTTCTGGCACCACCTGCACTTGGCGCCGCCGCGCCCTGAGCGACCGGTAGCGGAGCAAGCTTGACAGCCAGGGCTGCTTCGTTCAGCGAGACCTCGCAGGGTGGCTTCTCCGACTGCCGCTGCCACCGAGTGCTCGACAGGCGCCGGCTGCCTTCTATGGCCAGCGACAGTTTTAACACTACAAATGCGCCCGGGTGACCTGCGTGTAGAGCCATGAAACGCGTTCACCGTAAGTTAGGACGCGTCTGCTGTCATCCATCTGGGGATGAAAGATAAAGAAAATTCGGGGAGGTCAACCAGAAGTAGCCTCTGTGGGGCTACACCGTAATTGGGAAGGGAAAGGGGGCGTAAAGGAGTGAAATACACTAGGTGACAAAACAAAGCTATCACTGCAGTAGCGTCCAGGTAATACATTGTAACATTGTAAAAAGCCACAGTTTTTTGTTGTTTTTTTCATCAATTCCGCTAGTCTGAAGAAACCGTGGCAGCATCCGCAAAGCGGCTCCTATTAAGACTGGATGGAAGAAGAACGAGAAGATATTTTCAATAAATTGATTTATGAAGAATGCTGTGAAAACACCCGATTTGTCGTCAATATGGCTAATTAATGATCCATTAGAGATGTTATTTTCAATGTTAACTAGCGACTACAATGTTCACATGCAGACTTCAATTGAAAATTAACTTTTTGTACGCGTTCATAGAAAAAAAAACAGCAGGCCAGACCTTAGGAAGTGGGTGCACGGTAAAGAACACCAGGTGGTCCAAATTTCCGGAACCCATCAGTACGGCGTCTCTGGTAATCATAATCGTATGGTGGTTTTGGGACGTTAAACCGCACATATCAATCAATCGGGGCCTTAGGAGTTTCTTCTCTGGGTGAAGGCGGCTATCTAGCTTACCTATTGCCTAGGGCAGCCTAAAAAAAGAAAAATGTCGGCTCCACCTAGCCTAAGTTCTCTGTCCACTAAGGCCCGTAGTTCTTTTTTTTTTTTTAGAGAAAAAGGAGCTCACTTGTTCACACCAAACCATCTGAATTGATTGGGATGGGGGCGGGGGTACTAAGGCACACCTTTGGCTACAATCCTGCCTCCAGTAGCGCTTCCTCTATTCCGAGACTTGACGCAGCGGTCGAGTGTTTCAGAGAGTTGACTTTCCAAGGCACACGTTCGTACAGCTGGTTTTATGCAAGAAACTTGAACGACCTGGTAGCTTTCACACCGTTGCTCAGCCAAAGTAAATGCTTTACGTAGTGACGCCCAACATTTAACGCAGCTCCTGTAGTTTCTGTGGGCAGAGCTTATGCTTTACACAGTGGGCGCGCGAAACAGGAGCAATAAACAAACTTTTGGGTATAGGCATTGACAGCTCGCGTCCGCCAGGTTGTACCTTCCGTATACAAACAAAAGAGTACAATTCTTCACTTCGGTCGCGAATAGCGTCTTAACTTTGTGCCGATTATAGACGATGCTTCAGAGACAGTGCAGTGAGTGACAAAACGAATGGGAATATACGTCATTATCTATAAATACACGAAAGCGTCAGTAATGCCGACAGGAGAACAAAGTTAGTCAGTATTCTAGGTGACACCGAGAGCAAGAAGTTGAGTTGCTCGGACCATTCATTGCTTACTTCGGGTAGTCTATGAAAGAAACATAACTGGCGTGACCAAGAAAACCAAGCGTATAGGCAACACAAAAAACGAAGGACGCGCTTATTTAACGAAAACGTTGGAGCGCTAGGTGGCCTCTTTATACTAATATTCATTCATGACTCACGGTAACTAAATTCATGAGACTGTGCTGCCAGAGATAGTGGCTGGCTCATGGAGCTTTCGTTACTGCAGGAACTTAGTGACTTGTTTTAGTGCAGAGACAATTCGTTCTAATAAATACAAGACATCTCCGCAGGTTGTCTTAAGCTCCTCATTTTCCTGTGATTGACCGTACCATCAAGAACAAAAATTGGAAGCAAACAATGTTAATTTCACCAGAAAGAAAGAATACGTAACTTGCCATAATGTTGTTACGACAACGTGCATTCCAGGCATTTGCGTGCATAAACCATAAGCAAAGAAACCAGAGAGCTCAAAAAAGGTGAATTCTAAGTTGTTAGTGGGATTTACTAATTAGAGAAGCCCTTGCATAGGCCCACTATACCGACCAAAAACAATACTCCCTTAACACCTTCTCTCATACCAAATAACTTTTATATCTGGAATTCAACGCGCCAAAGCCACGATGTGATTATGAAGCGCACCGCAGCGGAGGGCTCTGGAAAATATGACTATCTATAGAGCTCTCCACAGGTCCACTGATATCGCATTGTGCACGGCCTGTGCTATTTCGCCTCTACCGAAAGGAAACCTCCGTGACCGGGATCGACCCCGCGACCTTCGGCTCAACAGCCGAGCACCGTGCCACTGATCCACCGTGATTGACCGTCAAAGGCGTACTCAAGAAACAATTGAAACTGTCTTATTAAACATGCTTAAAACGCAGTTGTGGGCTAGTTTGTAAGTCGATAGGTAAACGAGAAATTATTTTAATTACGGGATAGCATCCTCTATGTAGGCAACACATAGGTTGTTTAACGCCCGCTTAGTGCAACGATAAAAAACAATAGCACCCGATCAGGCAGGGGCTATCAATTCGCTTATGCAAGAGCATCACACAGCAAAAGGCAGACGGTAGTATGGATTATCGTCAGGTGCTAATACCGAACTTTCAAAACTAGAGAAATCATTAGGCAACTACACTTCGTTCCTTCCTTCAAGAATATTTTTCTCAAAAAGGTTGTGTACTCTGCTGTGTGCTGCCATGAGCCGTAACTTACTGAACAGAGAGGCAGCAGCGTCTATTTGAAACCAATGGGTGTTTTCGGGGTGTCTCCATGCCTTACGGTGTGACAGCCATCTGGCTCGCGTGTCGTCTCCAGCGTTGATGCCGCGCACCCTATGCTGCCAGATCAAGAACAGCTTGGCACTGCCAGTGTGACGTTGAGCACTCGCAAGAGAAATGGACAGCATCGGATTCCGGATCCAAATTAA
The DNA here is from genome assembly GCF_043290135.1 of Rhipicephalus microplus. Classification (NCBI taxonomy): domain Eukaryota; kingdom Metazoa; phylum Arthropoda; class Arachnida; order Ixodida; family Ixodidae; genus Rhipicephalus; species Rhipicephalus microplus. Next base: position 28,702,049 of record NC_134709.1, on the reverse strand, counting down.
GCCAAAGGATCTTTGGAAGGCAGAAAGGGGGGCGGGTGCTTTTTTAGACGATGCATTTAGAGCACAGGAAAAGGAGCAAGAAGTGGTTGCTGAAACAAAGCAACGTCCACGGCTGTTAAAGATCATGCGCAGCATACACTGAATTAACATCACGCTTGCCTATTGAATATACCGTTAAATGGCCATTCGTGGTGTTAAACAGATGCTTAATCAACACCTCTTTTCACTTGGCCATTGCCGAACAATCCGGATCGAATGCGATACCATCAGGTTTTCTAGGACGGCGATCAGCCGCTCTTTCTTTACACACCACATAATTCACTCCAGCCATAGCTTTGCCTGCGCTCTCCTCCTTTCTACCCTGCATCGCCCTCTCCACGTCACTACACCGTTGCAACCAGGCTCTACTCGCTACACTGTGATTCCCTAACACTTGAAGCTCTACATTTGGCAGTTCTACTGGAAAGTGGGGATGACAGATGCTAAGGCGTTTACCTAGGCTTCGTCAGTTCTCCTAAGCTTTTGAGGGCAACTCTGGTGAGAGAAAACATGATTCTCTTATAAAAATGCACCCTCGACATCTATGAGCGAATGATCGAGTGCGGATGTGGCCCAACAACATTACTTCTCCAGAAACTGCCACTTCACCTGGGGCGCCTTCAAGCGGTCGAGGTCGCGACCATGGTGGCTTGGACACTCGCACTCGCGCCGCGCGGTCATGCACCGCGGGGTCGGCGGCCGCAGACGCATCACGCTGGTCGCCTCTCGCTCTGGGACGACCGGAAACTGTCGTCTCTGCACTCGCCCTACGACTGCGTAGCTCTTCCCGCCTCGCAGCAGGACGACGACGACGCCGACGATGACAACCACGGCGGCAGAGGACGGGCTAGACATGTATTGCAGCCCAGCAGGCGTCTTAGGTTTAGGAGCTGCTACGGCACGCGGAGCTCCCTTACGTCGTCCGGGCATCCCGTGGGCTCTCGGCTTTCCAAGGTGAACTCCGCGTCTGCGATGCTGGAGCACTGCTACAATACCTCGGTCGCGAGCCACCACGCGGCCCGGTGGGACATGCGTGCCGACACGACGCCACCCAGGGTTCGCCTGACGCTGCCCGTGGTCGTACCTGTTATGTTCGAATGAGAACATCACTGTGTGATGGAACACTTTTTTGGGGAGGGCGGGAATAGAAGGTTAGTGTTGCAATACCATTTGTAACGAACGGCTCAGGTGGCGGTAATGTGCCGCCATAACGATACCCATGCAAAATCAACTCAAACACGTGCTAACGAAACGGAAGGTGTCCAAATCTTCCTTGATGTCCTAAATATAATGTCGATAACTTTTCGTCCCTTTTATTTCGTGAACTTATGATACTCACCATCGGTCTGGTGGTGGTGACAACGCAAGTCGGAATTCTCGACTCGATGTCACGCACGGTGTTTGCGCGTGGGGCCCTCGTACCGGGTGACCTCGCATCAAAGGACTCGTTGTGGCTGGTCCTGGATGGTGCAGCGAAAACCACTTTGCATGAAACCACTCCAGAAAGCAGGGAAGCCGTGGCGGCCGGAGACCGTGCAGAGGGCCCAGACCGCATGATTCACGCAACCGATCTTCCGTGTGAACCGAGATCCTGGAGGAGTCGATGGCGGCATCAGTGTCGACAGCCTCCAAGGTGCCATGGGTGCCGTTCTCCGAAGAGTGATCGACATTTACCGAGGTTGCCGTAGTACCTTGCCTTCGGTGAAAGACCTTTTTCGTGTTGAGGTCCCCGATGGTGATGACATGGTCAAGCGCGATTTGGACGTATACATCCGCCATCTCGGGCGACTGGCGAACCATTTGATCGCTCTGTGCACCTCGGCATCCTGCATGATTGGCAGTGGTCACCTGGAATACGTCGATGACGCCTGTGACCACGTGGCCACGTGCGAAGTATACTTGTGAGGCTACGCGTCCGCGAGTGGCCGCAGTCGTCGCGATCGCTCTTGTCCCGTTTTTGGACGTCTCATGGACGTCTTCTTCGACTTGAGACACTCTCTCTTGCATTGACCACACGGCCGACATCCAGCGAACATCGCAGACGTCGTTCACGATGTACTCGGCAGTGGTGATGGGGTAGCCTTGGACGTTTGCGGTCGCAAACCGGTCTCGTCCCCCTTTTCTGGTTGACCAATTGATGTTGAGTTGGCGTCGTGAAACTTCGTGTTTCATCGTCTTCGGCACCCTCGCTGGCCAAATCGAAGGATGTCCAGCAGGTCCGCTGGTCGAAGCACAAAAGTACCTCCGCGCCCTTGTTACCCTGACCGCGCCTTCAGTCTTTTAGGAGGCAGCCTGCGAGAGAATTCGGAATGTAAAGCTAGTTACTGAAAATAAAAACAAAACAGCGAGAACTGAAAACATCAGCTCAGGTTCAAGTAGGAAGTTCACGCAATGTGAACATAAACGTAACGTTCATGGAATATTTGGATTCGATGTAGGTTGCCGCTGTTGCATTTCGAGTGAGGCGCAATTCTTAAGGCCGGTGTACTACGCGTTGTCGGATCCCGGTAAAAAACACGAGATCGTCGAAATTTCGGGAGTTCTTCATTTACGGCGTCTCTCATAATCATACCTTAGCTTTAGAACGTGCAACCTCAGATATTAAGAAGCAACAAGTTCAAGCATCGTTCAGCTGCGGAAAATCTGCTACAGATTAGGGCTCTCGATCAAAGTTTTACAAATGTTTGGGAAATGTGTGAAATCGCGTTCGCTCCAAGGGATGTCCTAGCTTTGTGGGAGTGTCAACTATACACATTCCCGAAATACCGCGCGAGAAATCAAGCCATGCGCTTCGAATACGCCGAACAATACCGGTCGGCAAAGAGCAATCTCCCCATTGATCGAAAAAGGGAGAGAGTGCGGTATGAGTAAATTACCGCTCAGCCATGACAAATAGCGTAGCGATGTTCCATTCCGCTTAGCCTTGCGATGGCCTTAGTCTATCCAGATTCGCTGTTCATATCAGCGTTTGCGACGGTACGAAGGTCCTAAACCTTAGAATACATGATCGAGCGAGCGGTTTATTTCTTTCCTTCGCTAGGATTTCTATCCCGGCACTGTCGCGTCCTCGCCATTTATTCTTCCATTGAACAGGTGGACATTTCATACACACCAGTTGCAGCCGAGAGCTCAGCCCTAATGTCACACGGGGCTTGAGCTTTCTACGGTAGGCTCTAGACTACGTAGTAAATAATTTATGTTGAATCCCTCAAAATCTTCCTGCAACATTGTACGGATTCAATAAAAAAATGTGTTTCATCCTGAATCGAACTCTGCAAAAATTTATAAAATTGCCAAGTAAGAATGGAGATACAATATTATGTCGAACGCAATATTTGCCTTCCCTCTTATCTTGCTTCGCAAATTGATATGGTGGATTTGGGACGCGATACCCCAGATACTATTACTATTATCTTATATCATCTCGACGAGCGCGCTGGAAACGAAGCACGGGGGAAAGAAGTTACGTCACGCATGCGTCATGATCTTGAACATTTTTTTCTTCGAACGTGCATCGTATACATTCAAAGTGATCGCGTGTGCGCTTGGACACGTGGCAAACTCAGTCGACGGCCATGTTAACAATGCAGGTCACGATGTTCGAATCGGACAGTAGTCATGAATTCGGATGTGTAGTATAGTCCTTTGGGCATATGGCCTTGTAGAAAAGAGAATCGTTTTCTAGCTGACTGGGAACTGTAAACTCTCGACCATGCAAGTGCTGCGCTATCACGTATGGCTCAGTTCTTCACAGGTGCATCGACTACTCATTGGCAGAGTTATCTGACCATTCTGCTGAAGTGTGGCAGGACTTGCTTAAATAACTGTTGTGCAGGGATTAGGACCCCGACATTGTAAAAACGCCAGAGCAAAAAAAATAGGAGCGAAAATAATCGGCTATCTCAGGATATACGCAGTGTGAGCTACGAAGGCGCGGACAAACGTCAGATAAAGAGATGGAAGTGTGAACCACGGACTCATGTTAAGCACATAAAAACAACCAAAGATGGATGGCCGGACGACCGGCGAACCAATGACGGATGGCTGGACGGACCACGGACGGTGGACGGAAGCACTAGCAAGCAAGAAACCTGACACGAGTCTTAATTATTCAGTCCGGTAGTGCCACGTCAGTCCAGGAGCTTCCAGCGTCACCCCCGGAAAATCTTTTCAGGCCTGCGCTCAGCAATCTGACGTCATTTCCGGCCGGCCGGCTCTCGGGGAAGCCGCAGCGGCAGCGAGCGCAGCGCGGGCGGCGGTGGTGACGGTTCGGCGGCGTGGTGTTGACGGTGTTTCACGTTTGTTGCTTTCCGTTGTTGTTTTGCGGCAATTTCGTTTCCGTGCGTGATGCTGGAGTGATGCGACAATGCCGAATAAGTGTTGTGTACCCGGATGCACCGGCAACTACAAAACAGGAAAGAAGATACAAGTGTTTTCCTTCCCTAAAGACGCCGACGCTCTCAAACAATGGCTACGCGCCATTCCTAGGAAGGACTTCGTGCCGACTTCGTGCACTAAGGTAAGAATTTGAGATGCTCCTGTTCTTAGCTTGTCGTTGCTTGTTCGGGTAGAAATCACCTATGATGGGAAATACTTGAGCGTGTGGCCGCCGGGCCTCGCGAAGCGCTGACGCCAGCAGCGTTCGCAGCAAGGATGGTCAGCTGCGCTTTGTTCACTAACAGTGCCGTGGTGTCGTCCATTCTTGCAAGCTCTCGGTGGAAGCGCTTCGTGGAGTGCGGTGACATCACGCTCCCGTGTTTCCTTTCATGTTGCTTGTACCGCTTAGCGCAGCGCTTTTATTTAGATGCTTGCGAAACGTAGGTAGACTTTGTTTTAGCTACACGGACTGTAAACACGGTCATGCAAACGGGAGCGCATTTTTTTCTTTTGAGAAGTGGCGTCTCAGACGTTCTTGAAACGTTTGTGCAGGTGTGCGCGGATCATTTCGACGCTTCATGCATCGAGAAGACGACACCGTACACGGATCCAAGGACTGGGAGAGTTATTGAAGTTGCACTCCCAGTACCACGGTTGCGTCCTGGATCTGTCCCAAAGGTATTTCCCGGCTGTCCGTCCTACCTTTCAGTACGAGACAAGAGCACGAGAGAAACCCCTGACGCCAAGAGGAGCCGACGAGAAGCCTCCCAACTCGCCCGTGCTGTAGAAGAGTCGCTGGCGTCATATGAAGCGGAGCAAGAACGAGACCGGTTTTCGTCCCTCGAAGAACTAAGGGCTCGCCTGCAAGGGGTGTCAGTGTCTCCGAAGTGGACTGTGATTCATAAAGAAGAGTGCTCCATGTTTTTGAACATTATCGACTATCGTGAACCTTGTTTGAATGCGTCATTGACCGTGTTTGCAAACCTTGAAGTCTTTGCCTGCTATCAAGGTTCACCAATCAAGAACCTTGGTAGCGCTGTTGTACCAGACTCAGTTCAAAAAGTAAGTTCCTTGTTGGAAATTTTGAACAACCTGTCGATGCTGTCTGAGGAGCGCTGCACTTATCGCCACCTGGCTTAAGCAATACATTCCCTTCTGGACAAATTGGAAGCCAGCATTGATGAAGGCAAGAAAGAGACTGTGAACTTTATGAAGGAGCAGCTACTACTCCTTTCTGCAAAGCGCATTCAGTATAGCGCACAGGTGATGGTCTTTGCATGCATCTTGCGTACAATATCACCACATGCCTACAAGTTCCTGAGAAGCACAGGTGCACTAACTTTGCCCCACCCAAGCACTATTAGAAAAGTGTGCTCGTCTATTCAAATGTGCCCACAAGTTGATTCTTCTGACGACACTTTCCTTCAGTATGTGTCTCAGAGATTCAAACATCTGCAGGCACATGAACACACTGTGACGCTGATGCTTGACGAGATTTATATCAAACCTTGTTTAGATTACAAAGGTGGGAACATATGTGGTGCAGCAGTTAACTCCAACGAAGCGGCCACATCGGTGCACGTGTTTATGATACAAAGTTTGCTGAGCGCATTCAAGGAGGTGGCGCACATTCTTCCGGTAAAAGCCTTACAGGATGAAGATCTTCATTGCATGCTGAAGAAGGTGATCTTGGGCTTAGAAGAAATTGGATACAGGGTCATAGCCGTTGTCTGTGACAATAACTCGCTGAACAGGAAGGCAATGAAGATGTTTCTGCCAGAACCAAAGCTTAGCCCTGTTTACCCGCATCCGGCAGACCCAGATCGGCCGTTATTTTACGTGGTGGATGCTGTGCATCTATTTAAATGCATAAGAAATAACTGGCTCAACCAGAAAAATGCTGGAACTTGCTTTTTCTACCCACGCTTCGAGCTTTCGAACAATGAAGTTCATCCCGAATGCAAGATGACTGCTTCATTTAAGCATTTGAGAGATTTGCATAAAGAGGAGTCACCCCTGCTTCTGAAGTCTGGGTATGGCTTGACGTCAAAAGCTCTAAATCCAAGCAGCTTTGAACGGGGATGTTTTTGCTGTTACAATCTGTTTTGTTTTGAGTTTTATGTGGCAAGATATTGTGTTTTGTACTTTTGGCATATTTTCAGCATTAAGGGCAACACCTTGTGTTGCATGTCGTCTGCCTGGACCGAGAACAATGCGCACTGTGATATTTGTACAGACGGCGTCTGGCTGTGATAAATAAATATGCATTATTCCATTCACGATATTCATTATTTCTTGATACCTTGATAAGTTCCCCAACCGCGGTGGCTCAGTGGCTAAGGCGTAGCGCTGCTGAGCACTAGGGCGCGGTTTCGATACCCGGCTGCGGCGGCCGCATTTCTGATGGAGGCGAAAAGCAAAAACGCCCGTGTGTACGAGATTTCGGCACACAATAAAGATTCCCAGGTAGTCAAACTTGATCCTGAGCCCTCCCCTACGGCGCGCTTCATCGCCTGCGTTGCGTCGGTGCGTTAAACCATACAATCAATCGATACCTTGATAAATCGTGCGGACATGGTGTCAAGGCACCTCGCCCGAGTCGGTAGGCGTGAAGGGCGCTCGCGGCAAGCGCTCGCGGCTGGCGCAGCCACCCAGCGAAGGGCGGCCGGCCGGCCGGCGCGATGTGACGTCGTCGACGTCACGTCACGTGACGCGCAGGCCTGAAAAGCTTCCGGGGGTGACGCTTCCAGGCCTTCGGCGCGTCAGCTGTGTGCCGCGTGACCTCACTGCTCCTCGCGTTTGCGCAAAACTTCTCACAATGAACCACGCGAAAATTCCTCAACCTCGGCCAATGTAGCGTAAACGCTACAAAATACAGGCGTTTACCAGAGTGAATCGAGAGCAGCGTTTCTTTCAAGCGTGGCTCGAGGCGTGCGAGCTGTGCGTTCACTTCGTCTTTGCTGTGGCAACGCTCGCGCGCCTCCCCGCTCCGGCCATGGTTGAATTTGCGATCACTAAAGTAATAGAAGAATCACTCCACTTCTAGGCGAACGCATAGGAGACCCTGAGAGCTTTTTACAAGTCCTGTCCATATAGATGGTCCTGAATAAAACGCCATGTATTCGCGACGGACAGACAACCAACCCTAAACCTTCACCTCAACACCATTGCAATCTTCGTAGATGCAAGAAGGCATCGAAATACACGCGATAACTGAACGCAATGCTCTGTATCGAAAACTGAACTCACCTCATGAGACGAATCGAATGATTTGCGAAATGAACAGTGACACAGCGTTCAGCTGCAGACTTGCACCCCACCTTCCAGGAAAAGACGTGTTGGTGCAGGCAGGTGAAGAGCGCCGACTCTAGGAAGTCCCTTCGAGGAGGTTCAGGGTGCGACTCTGTGCGAGAGCGAAGGCGCAACCGAGGTTCGGAGATCGAAGCTGTCGGGAGCAGCACCAGCTAGTGCAGGAACGCTCGACTGCGCGTGGTGGTCCCACCGTCTCGAGGGTCACGTGCCATCACCTTGGCACGCAAAATTAAGCTCGATAGCTCTGTGATGATGATCGTCCACAACTGTGGCGCGTTCTCGCTTTGGACGGCATTAAGCCGAACCGCAAAGTGTTTATGAATAGTGAGCGTCAAAAGTTTAGACCACCATAAGTTTATGGAAACAACAAGAAAAAATGCCAGGTCTTCGTGGAACGAGCAGAACAATTACATCGAAAGCTTGAAGAGTGGCCCTTTAAAGCCGTTGTTAAACACTCTTTGGGTAATCCTAAAGCACACTTGCAGCGTACCCAGTACGGTATAAACCATAATTTTAGCTTGGTGGGGGCATTCACTGTCCCCTCCTTGGTTAATATTCAGAGAAGCGTGTTACCCTCTACACACTTCCGAAGAATTTTGTGCAAGATGTTCTACCCTGTGGCTGTCGAAAACGAATAAATATGTCTGCAGCTTTTGTAATGAGTTGGAGCGTTTCATGACCCACTCGTTATGCGATTCACATTGTGTGGCGCCTTGTTATTCTTCCGCTGTTCTAAAGGATTTAATATTCCAATCGACGAAATTCTTTTCCCTACATTAAGATTGCCTAAGGCCTGTTTGCAACGGAATCTCAAGCACTGGCGTGGCTCTGCCAATAAAGAAAAAAATGAACTAGGTTGGCACTGTATTTGAATACTGGATCGGCAAGCAGGAAACCCAGGTTTGAAACCCATTGCGTCCGTGGTGTTTGTCATTCTCTTGTTTGTTTGTTTTTTTTTTTTCGCGCGATAGTGATTACGGATACAGCTGGCGGTGGCGAAAAGGTACGGCACACGCGATCCTTGTTGTGATCTCAGAACAGCTTTCGCTGTATAATTATTTCCCCATCATGGCTTCCACCATGATGAGCGGAGGAGAGAGGGGGGCTCGCTTTGCTTTGTAAGACATAATATTAAGAAGAGCCAAGTCAGAAACAAGCCAAAGAATGTATCGGTGATTGTTTTCGTAGTAATTATAATCACTGCTACAATTACCATCCCATGAATTTTCCTCAGTATGTTTGCAGTAAAGATTCACTAACAATATTTGTGGTGGGTGCAACGCTTGTATACTGTCAATTCCGGTTTTGATACTATCTGTTCTTAAGACAGCGTGATGTATCAATGTTGTGATGGTTGATATGTAGGGTTTAACGTTGCGAAACCACCATATGATTATGGGGGACGCCGTAATGGAGGGCTTCTGAAATTTCGACCACCTGGGGTTCTTTACCATGCGCCAAAATCGGGACTATAGCATTTTCGCCTGCCATAGAAAATGCAGCCGTGGAAGCAGGAATTCGATCCCGCCACCTCCACGTTTCGACAAGAAATAATCAAGGGTCTGTTGTCCCTACAGGAGTGCTCCAAGGAACGCTTCTTATGCTATGCACACGAACTAATTGTATCTTGCGCTCGTTTTCAATAAAATCAACACCTTCTTTATTATGATTACCGGCTCCAGTGTGTATAATTCGCGCTCTTGGTAAGCCCAATTAAATGAAGCTTGGTTGATTCACGTCACCAAGGCCGTAGGCAATAGGGCATTCCCCCCACCACCCCAGAAACTCAGATTTTGGAGCGTGATTTACCGATTATACATAAAATGCGGTTAAACCTGTAACAAGCTAGCTCCCACTTCCTTCCAATAACACATTCTGACAGCAGGCCTGCACGTCAGGTTTGGTTCAAACCCAAAAAAACGTAGCTTGGGGAGCTCCTCGCGACTACGCATGACATCGATTGCTATAACGTGTGGGATATGTGCTGGAATATATGGTGCGTCTATATGCAGGTTAAAGTAAAGAAAAGATAGCTCGCAGGGTTCTTATGCATTGGACTAGGACTACGGCAAAGCAGAAGTTAACTGCATTTTCTTGCTTGTTTATATACTCGACCTTTTTTTGCCACCCCCCCCCCCCTCAAACCTTCTCAGAAAGCGTGATCTCCGGGATCAGAGGCTTAGCAAGCTTTTTCTAGCTCGTCTGCTTTTGCGCTGCCTCCGTGATGGCCTCACGCTCGACTATTTGACAGCGTCATGTGGTGCCCAAACTTGCCTATCATCGTAACGAGGCGGAAGCATTGGAATGTCTTCATAAATAAATGAGCACAACACGAGTGTTCGCAATCAGAGATCATTTAATAATGCACTGAGATATTAACAAATAAAAGAACATTTTCACAAATAATCTTCGCGTCACGCTAGACTTGCCGGCCTAGTTTCGCTTCGAGCACTCTGCCAGCAGTAGGTGAGTGGCCCAGCACGCCCAGTCTGTGGCGCCACCTACCCTTGGCGCCGCCGTGTCGTGAGCGACCGCTAGCGCCGTAAAACGTGTCGGCTAGTGCCGCATCGTTCAACGAAACGTCGCTGGGTAGCTTTCCCGAATTTCGCTACCGCCGGCACCTCGACGGACGCCAGTGGCCACCTGTTGGCTGCCACAGTTTTCAAAGTTAAACTGTGCCACGAGTGACCTGCGTATAGAACCATGAACAGCGTTCCCCCTAAGTTAAGAGACGTCTTCTGACGTGCATCTCAAGATGAGAGAGAGAAAGATAATGGAAAGCGGGAACGTTAGGCAGCGGTAGCCTCCATGGGGCTACCCCGTTCTTGGAAAGTGGAAGGGGATGTAAATGAGTGAAATACACTGCGCAACAAAAATAAAACACAGCCATAACTGCAGCACCATCCACGTCTGAAGAAACTGCGACAGCGTCCGCCAAGCGACTCGTGTTGAAGACCGGGTAGAAGAAGAACGAGAAGTAAGTTAGTTTCAGTAGCCGATATGGCAAGTTTACGACCTATTAAAGATTTTGTTGTTTAATTAGGTAGTACAGTGTTTACATACATAATTCAACCGCAAATAACATTTTAAAATGCGCTCACGTAATAAAATAAGACAGTAGGCGAGGACCCTAGAATTTTCTCTGAGAAAGCGGCTACCTAGCTGGCCTATTACCTAGGGCAGCCTAGAGAAAAAAAAAAGTCACTTCCGCCTGTAGTGTAAGCGCTCCGTCAAGTCAGCCCCGTAGGCAGGACCTTTTTTTTCGTTTTTGAGGGAGTTGGCTGGGAGTCTTCCTACTTGAAGGCCTTCAGAAGCGCCTATGATCATTATTTCTTGTTTCACCACACCCCACCGTCCAAATTCCGTCTTGTGAAGGCAGCTTATAGACGATGCTTAAGGGATAGCACACCGAGTGATATAGCGAAAGATGCTATGTGCCAGTGTCTATAAATGCACGAAGACGTCAGTAGTGTGGACAGTAGAGTGAAGTAAGCTAGCTGATATTCTAGTTGACAGACATTGAGAGCAACAAGATGAGTCGCTCGGTCTGTTTTCGCGTACTGCGGGTAGTATATGAAAAAAGAAAATGTATAGTCAATGGTTCTAACCTCAGTACTTTCTTAATGACGCCTGCAAAGTGAAGCATGCGCTTATTCATTGAAAACTTAGAACCGCCAAGAGGACGCCTTATGCCAATAACCATCGATGGCCTTAAATTTTCTTCGTAGCCACGCCGTAAGTTTATTCGTGGCACTTGCTAATTGAGATGGTGACAGGGGTAATGGAGCTTTTCTAAAAGGTGGAACTAAATTACTTGATGTAATGCAATGGCAAATGCCTTTTGAAAACATAATTCACCGTCTCTTTAGATAGAGCAATGAAACAAACTATAGTAATTGGAGCAGGAAAAAAATACGCAACTTACAATGTTCTTACAAAAGCATGCAGTCCTTGCATTTGCGTGCATAAACGACAAGCAAAGCGCGCTCAATAAACGCGTGTTTCATTTGTTAGTGGGAGTTATCAGAGAAGTGCCCTTGCATAGGCCCAATACTGACCTGACACAATACACTCCTTTTACACTCTCTCATTTAGCAAATACCTATCTTCCATCTGGAGCTCGACGTGCCAAAACTCAGATCATGAAGCGCGCCGTGTAGTGGGTGCCTCTGGAAATTTCCACCATCTACAGTGCTCTTCACCGCGCACTCATAATCGGATCGTACACACACCTCTACTATTTCGGCCCCATAGAAATGCAACCGACGCGACCAAGATCGATCCCGCGTCCTTCGGGCCAACAGCCGAGCACAGTCATCACTGATCCACTGCGACTGACCAGCAATTGCGTACACGAACTATTGAAACATTTGTTAATCATGCTTCAAACGCTCTGGTGGGCTAGGTAACAAGTCGTTGCGGAAACATTTAGTTATTTTACAACGGGAAAGAATGGTTTAAGTAGTACAGGCATGCGTTGTTCACACATTACGCATGCTCGGTGCAGCTATCATAACCATGAGCACCTTATGCTGCAGTTACAGTCAATCCGCTTATAGAAGAGCATCACACAGCTAAAGATAGACGGTAGTATGTAACAGTGTCACGTGTTAACACCTGAAACCTTTCAGAAGTAGAGAAACCGATGGGCAACTACTGACATCTTCCCTTCCTCTCGAAAATTTGCTGCGCGCCCGAGGTTGTGTGACATGGTGTGCGCCATAAACGAAAAGGCCGCAGCCACAATCTGAAATCAAAGGATGTTTTGGAAGTGTCTACATGCTCCGCAGCAATAGTCATCTGCCTCGCGTGCCTTTCCCAGCGTTGACGCCGTGAGCTCCGTGCTTTCGTGTCACAACCAGCGTGGCAGCGTGGCAATGAATATATTCGAAATAAAAATTGGGGAACACCAAATTTAGCATCCCAATCAAGCCAAATGATTGTTGGGAGTGGTGTGACCTACATTTTAAACCGTGCAATTTAGAGTAGGTAGTGAGTAAGTACAAAAGTTGTTGAAACAAAGATACGTTAATGGCCGCTTAAAATTACGCGCTAGTTACACGGGGTTAACATTGCGAGTGCCGAATTAACAGTCCGGTGTCAAAACAGATATTCATTGAATATTTGCTTTAGCTTGAATGACCAATGCCCCGCCGCGGTGGTCTATTGGCTAATGTACTCGGCTGCTGCCTCGCAGGCCACGGGATCCAACCCGGCTGCGGTGGCTGCATTTCCCATGGGGGCGAAAATGCTGTTGGCCCGTGTGCTCAGATTTGGGTGCGCGTTCAAGAACTTTCAGGTGGTTGAAATCTCTGGAGACCTCCACTACGGTGTCTCTCATAATCAAGTGGCGGTTTCGGAACGTTAAACCTAAGATATAAATCAAATAATCAAGCTTTACCATTGCCAAACAATACGAAACGAATGCGAGACCTTCAGGTTTTCCAGGACAGCGACCAGCCGCCACTTCTCTCCACAGCCCCTGCTTCACTCCAGTCACAGCTTTGCCTGTGCTCCCTTCCTCTCTACACTTTGTTACCCTCTCCATGTCGCTACCCTTTTTTCTGCAAGGCTGTACTCGTTACACCGGGGTTTGCTAACTCTCACCAAGCTGTACCAACGTTCTCATTGCCGTGATTCTATCTCGCATTTCGACTGGAAAATGTGAACGGTGGAAGCATTTAGTTTGGCTTCCGACAGCTCTCCTGCTGAATGCCTCGAAGTGTAACAATGAAAGAACACATGATTAACTTCGAAAAATGCGTCCTCGACATCAATGAGCGAACGATTGAGTGCGGATGTGGCTAAACAACATTACTTCTCCAGAAACTGCCACTTCACCTGGGGCGCCTTCAAGTGGTCGAGGTCGTGACCATGGCGGCAGGGACACGGCCCGCCTTGCACTCGCGCCGCGCGGTCGTGTGCCGCGGTGTCGGCGGCCGCAGGCGCATCACACGGGTCGCCTCTCGGTCTGCGAGGACCGGGAACTGTGCTATCGGCACTAGCCGCGTGACATCATAGACTGTCTCCCCTCGCCCCAGGACGACGACGACGCCGACGATGACAACCACGACGGCAGAGGACGAGCTACACATGTATTGCGGACCAGCAGGTACTTTGAGTTGTGGGGCTCTTAGGGCAAGCGGAACTCCATAGCGCCTTCCGGGTGTCCCGTGGGCACTCGGCATACAGCGACCTCCGCGTCTTAAATTCTGGAGCACTGCTGCAATATCTCGGTTGCGAGCCACCACACGGCCCGGGGTGACTTGCGTGCCAACACGACACCATCCTGGGGTCGCCAGAGGCTGCTCGCGGTCGTACCTGTAATGTTCGAATGACAACAATATTGTATCATGGAATACTTTTGTGGGGAGGGCGGGAGTAAAAGGTGAAAGTGTTGGATACCCTTTCTAACAGGCGGCTCTGGCGGTGGTAATCCGAAGCCATAAGAATAACCGCGCAATATGAACTCAAACACGTTCTAACAAAACAAAAGGGTCCAAATCTTTGTTGACGTCCTGAATAAAAAGTCGATAACTTTTCGTCCCGTTTCTTTTGTGAACTTATGAACTCACCGTTGGACTGGCGCTGGTGACAATGTAAGTCGGATTTCCCGACTCGATGTCATGCACGGTGTCTGCGTGTGTAGTCCTCGTAACGGGTGACCTCGCATCAACGGACTTGTTGTGGCTGGTCCTGGATGGTGCATTGGAAACCACTTTGCAGGAAGCCACTCAGGAAAGCCGGGAAGCCGTGGTGGCTGGAGACCGGGCAGAGGGCCCAGACCGCATGGTTCATGTCGCCGATCTTCCGTGTGAACCGAGACCCAGGAGGAGTCTACGGCGGCATCGGTGTCGACAGCCTCCAAGGTGCCATGGGTGCCGTTCTCCGAAGAGTGGTCGACATTTACCGAGGTCGCCGTAGTACCTTGCTTACGGTGTAAGACCTTTTTCATGTTGAGGTCGCCGATGGTGATGCCGTGGTCGTGTGTGAGTGGGAGGTAGACCTCAGCAATCTCGGGCGACTGGCGAACCTTTTGATCGCTCTGCGCACCTCGGCGTCCTGCATGACCGACATTGGTCGCCGGGAATACGTCGATGACGTCTGTGACCACGTGGCCACGTGCGAGGTACACTTGTGAGGCTACGCGTCCGCGAGTGGCAGCAGTCGTCGAGATCAGTCTCGTCCTGGTTTTATATGTCTCATGCACTTGAAACGCTCTCTGTTGCATTGAGCACACGGCCGGCATCCAGTGAAAACTACAGGCCTCCTTCACGATGTTGTCGGCAGTGGTAACGGGGTAGTCTCGAATGCTTGTGGTCACGAAGTGGTCTCGTCCGCCTCTTCTGGTTGACCAACTCATCTTGTGTTGGCGTCCGGAAACTTCGCGTTTCATCGCTGACTTCAGACTTACGAAGATCGATGGCCACGCTGGAGTGAATGCAGACGGTGAAGGAGTCTTCGGCACTCTCGCTGGCCAAATCGAAGGATGCCCAGCAGGTGCGCTGGTCGAAGCACAGCACTACCTCCACGTCCTTGTTACCCTGACCACGCCTTCAGTCTTTAAAGAGGCAGCCTGCGAGAGAGTTTAGTAGGTACAGCTAGTTTAGAAGGTACAGTTAGAAGAAAAACAAAACAGAGCGAAAACTGAAAAGATCAGCTGAAGTTCACCTAGGAAGTCGACGCATTGCGAGCATAAACGTAATAATATTTGGATTCAATGCTGGCCGTGGCAGTCACATTTCGATTGATGTGGAATTCTCAAAGCCTGTGCACTGCGCGTAGTCGGTTCGCGGTAAAAAAAAAAAACACGATCATTGAAATTTCGGGAGCCCTCCACTATATGGCGTTTCTCATAATCGTAAGTTAGCTTTAGCACGCGAAACCTCAGGTATTATTATCAACAAACCAGCTCAAGCATTAGTCAACTGAGAAAAATCACCTATGAATAAGTGCTCTCAATCATCGTTTTACAATTGTTTGGAAAATGGTTGAAGTCGCGTTCGCTTTGGGGTAAGCCCCTATAGCTTTGCGGGAGTGTCGACGAGACGCAGCCGAAATACCGCGCGAGAAATAACAGAGCCATGCGCTTCGAATACGCCGAACCATACCGGTCGGCAAAGAATAATCTGTCCAATCATCGGAAAAGGGAGAGAGTGCGGTATGAGTAAATTACCACCCAGCCATGACGAATCGCGTTGCGATGTTCTATTCCGCTTAGCCTAGTGATGACGTTAGGCTTGCCAGATTCGCTGTTTATATCAGCGTTTGCGACGGTAAGAAGGTCCTAAACCATAGAGTACATGATCGAGCGAGCGGTTTCTTTTTGTCCTTCACCAGCCTTCCTACACCGGCGATGTCTCGTCCTGGCCAATTATTCGTCCACAAAACATGTGCACACCAGTGGCAGCCGAGAGCTCAGCCGTAATATCACATCGTGTTCAGCTTTTCTACGGTATACGCTTGGCTACGTAGCAAGTAATGTTATGTCGAAGTTCTTAAAAAAGTCCTGACAATTTTCCCGAATATTCATCGAATGGTTTCATAAAAAAATGTATTGCCTCCCGAATCTACCGCTGCAAAAAAATATAAAATCGTCTAGTAGAAGTGGAGATCCAAAAATTTGTCGAACGGGGCGATTGTCTTCTTTCTTATCGGCCCGCGTAACCATATGGTGGATTTCAGACGCGAAACGCCAGATATTCTCCCTTTTATCCTATCTAGTCCCGAAGGGCGCGCTGGAAACTAAGAAGAAAGCCAGTGCACGGGTTAAAGAAGTTACGTTACGTGTGGGTCATCATCTTGCACATTTATTTTTTCTTCGAAGGTGCATCGTATACATTCAATGTGATCGCGTGCGCGCTTGTACACGTATTGACCGTACTCGTCGGCCATGGTAACAGTGCAAGTCACGATGTTCAACTCGGACAGTAGTCGTAGATTCGGATGTGTAGTATGGTCGTTTGGGTATATGGCAACATTTCTAGAAAAGAGAAACGATTTCTAGCTGACTGAAAACTGTAAACTCCCGACCAAGTGCTGCGCTATCACATTTGGCTCGGTTTTTCACAGGAGCATCGACCACTGATTGGCAGAGTTTTCTGACCATTCTGCTGAAGTGTGGCAGCACCTGCTTAAATAACTTTGGTGCAGTGATTTTGACCCCGACTTTGTAAAAACGCCAGAGTGAAAAAAAAACTAGGAGCGAAAATAATCGGCTATGCCAGGATATACGCAGTGTGAGCTACGAAGGCACGGACAAACAGAAGATAAATGCACGGAATCGTGAACCACGGACTCATGTTAAGGACATAAGAACAACCACAGATGGATGTCCGCACGACCGGCGAACCCATGACAGATAGATGGATGGACCACGGATAGTGGACGGATTCACTAGCAAGCGAGAAACCTGACACGAGTCATTATTACTTAGCCCAGTAGTGCCACGTCAGTCCAGGAGCTTCCAGGCCTTCGGCGCGTCAGCTGTGTGCCGCGTTACGTCATTGCTTCTCGCGCTTGCGCAGACCTGCTCAACGTAAACGACGAGAAAATTCCTCAACCTCGGCCAATGTAGCTTACGCTACAATATAGCGACGAGTGCCAGAGTGAATCGAGAGCAACGTTCCTTTCAAGCGTGGCTCGAGGCGCGCGAGCTGTGTGTTCACTTCGTCTTTGCTGTTGCAACGCCTGCGCGCCTCCTAACTCACCCGTGGTTGAGTTTGCGATCACTAAAGTAATATAAAAATCACTCCACTTTTAGGCGAATGCATAAGAGACCCTGAAAACGTTTTACAAGTCCTGCCCATATAGATGGTCTCGTAGGAAACGTCATGTATTCGCGACGAACAGACCGCTGACACTCACTCTTTACCTCAACACCACCGCAACCTTCGGAGATGCAAGGAGGCATCGAAATACACGTGATAACTAAACGAAGTGCCCGGTATTGAAAACTTAACTCACCTCAGGAGACGAGTCGAGTGATCTGCGAAAGGAACGGTGACACAGCGTTCAGCTGGAGACCTGCGCCCCGCCTTCCAGGAAAAGACGTGTTTGTGCAGGCAGGTGAAGAGCGCCGACTCTCGGAAGTCTCTTCGAGGAGGTTCAAGGTGTGAATCCGAGCGAGAGCAAAGGCGTAACCGAGGTTCGGAGATCGAAGCCGTCGGGAGCAGGACCAGCTACTGCAGGAACATTCGACTGCGCGTGGTGGTCCCACTGTCTCGAGAGTCACGCGACATCACCCTGGCACGCGAAATCGAGCTTCGATAGCTCTGTGATGATGATAGTCTACCACTGTGGCGCGTTCTCGCTTCGCATGGCATGAAACCGAGTCGCAAAGTATTTATGAATAGTGAGCGTCAAAAGTTTAGACCGTCACAACTTCATGGAAACAACAAGAACAAATGCCAGGTCTTCGTGGAACGCGCAGGACAATCACATCTAAAGCTGGAAGAGCGGCCCTTCAAAGCAGTTCTTAAACATTCTTTGGGTACTACTAAAGCACATTCCAGCATACGCACTACGACATAAACCATAATTTTAGTGTAGTGGGGGGCATCCACTGTGCCCTCCTTGGTTGATCTTCAGTGAAGCGTGGGGCCCTTAACAAACTTCCGAAGAACTTTGTGCAAAACTTTCTACCCTGTGGCTGTCGAAGACGAATAAATATGCCTGAAGCTTTTGTAATGAGTTGGAGCTTTTAATGACCCACTCGTTACGCAATTCTCATTGTGTGGTGCCTTGTTATTCTTCCGCTGTTCTAAAGGATTTATTATTCCAATCGACGAAATTCTTTTCCCCACATCAAGATTGCCTAAGGCCAGTTTGCAACGGAATCTCGAGCACCAGAGTGGCTCCATCAATAAAGAAAAAAAATGAACTAGGGTGGCACTGTATTAGAATACTGAAATGGCAAGCAGGAAACCCGGACTTGAAACCCATTGCGTCTGTGGTGTTTGTAATTCTCTTGATTGTTTTTTTTTTATTTTGCGCGATAGTGATTACGGACACCGCTCTTGGTGGCGGACAGCTACGGCACACGCGATCCTTGTTGTGATCTCATAAGAGCTTTCGCTGTCAAATGATTTCCCCATTATGGCTTCCACCATAATGAGCGGAGGAGAGAGGGGGGCTCGCTTTGCTTTGTAAGACACAATGTCAACGAGAGCCAATTGAGAAACAAGCCAAGGACTGTATCGGTGATTGTTTTTGTAGTAATTATAAGTACCGCTACAATTACCACCCCATGAACACTCCTCAGTATGGTTGCAGTAAAGCTTCGCAAAAAATATTTTTGGTGTGTGTGATGCTTTTATACTGTCAATGCCGGTTTTGATACTGACTATCCGTCCTTAAGACAGCGTGATGTATCAATGTAGTGATGGTTGATATGTAGGGTTTAAAGTCCCCAAACAACCACATGATTATGGGCTACACAGTAGTGGAGGGCTCCAGAAATTTCGACCACCTTGGGCTATTTAACGTGCGCCCAAATCTGAGCACAGAGGCCTACTGCATTTTCGCCTCCATCGAAAATTCAGCCGCCGCAGCCGTGATTCAATCCACAGATCTGATCAATGTACTCCCACGTTTCGTCAAGCCATAATTTAGTGTCGCTTGTTCGTGCCAGAGTACGCCAAGGAATTGTTCTTGCGCACACGAACTAATTGCATTGTGCACTTCTTGTCAGTACTATTGACACCGTCTCTCATACGAGTATCGATGTCATATTGAAGCGAGGTTTCTAGAAGCCTCGTAGACTTTAGTTTGTATAGTCGGCGTGCTTGGTAAGCTGACGACATGGACACAACCACTCAGTTGACGCAAAAACGGTGAGTGATCACTCGTACAAGATTTTAATCAAGTTTGGTTAATTTGCGTCACCAAGGGCGTAGGCAATACAGCGTCCCCCCCCCCCCCCCAGAAATTTGGATGGAGGGGCGTGCTTTACGGAAAATACTGAAAATGCGAATATTTCAATACCTTCTACAGGCCAGCCAGCCCCCCCCCCCCTCCTCTCAATAACACATTCTGACAGCAGGCCTGCACGTCACGTTTAGTTCTAACCCAGACAACGCAACGTGGGGCGTTCCTCGCACACTACTACGCATAACATCGATTCCTATAATGTGTAGAATATGTGCTGGAATATATGGTGCATGTATATGGAGGGTAAAGTAAAAAAACATAACTCGTGAGGTTATTATGCATTAGACTAGGACTACGGCAAAATAACCTAATTGCATTTTCTTGCTTTTTTATATACTCGACCTCTTTTGCCACCCCCCCCCCCCCCGTTAAACCTTCTCAGAAAGCGTTGTACATTTTACGTGGTTTCGCACGGCCTCCGGGATCGGAGGCAAAGCAAGCTTTTTACAGCTCGCCTGCTTTTGCGCTGCCTCCCTGATTGGCTCACGCTTGACCATGTGACAGCGTCATGTTGTGACGTCATGATGTGACAATTCAAACTTAGCTATCATCATAAGGAGACAAAAGCATTGGTATGGGTTCATAAATAAATAAACACAACACGAGAATTCGCAATCAGACGTCATTTATTAACGCGCATAAATAGTATCATATAAGAAAATATTTTCACAAATTATCCCCTGCGTCAGGCCAGGCTTGCCGACCCAGTCTCGCTTTGAGCGCCAAGGCACCTGCAGGTGTGTGGGCGAGCACGCCCAGTTTCTGGCGCCACCTGCACTTGGCGCCGCCGCGCCCTGAGCGACCGGTAGCGGAGCAAGCTTGACAGCCAGGGCTGCTTCGTTCAGCGAGACCTCGCAGGGTGGCTTCTCCGACTGCCGCTGCCACCGAGTGCTCGACAGGCGCCGGCTGCCTTCTATGGCCAGCGACAGTTTTAACAATACAAATGCGCCCGGGTGACCTGCGTGTAGAGCCATGAAACGCGTTCACCGTAAGTTAGGACGCGTCTGCTGTCATCCATCTGGGGATGAAAAATAAAGAAAATTCGGGGAGGTCAACCAGAAGTAGCCTCTGTGGGGCTACACCGTAATTGGGAAGGGAAAGGGGGCGTAAAGGAGTGAAATACACTAGGTGACATAACAAAGCTATCACTGCAGTAGCGTCCAGGTAATACATTGTAACATTGTAAAGAGCCACAGTTTTTTGTTGTTTTTTTTTATCAACTCCACTTGTCTGAAGAAACCGTGGCAGCATCCGCAAAGCGGCTCCTATTAAGACTGGATGGAAGAAGAACGAGAAGATATTTTCAATAAATTGATTTATGAAGAATGCTGTGAAAACACCCGATTTGTCGTCAATATGGCTAGTTAATGATCCATTAGAGATGTTATTTTCAATCTTAACTAGCGACTACAATGTTCACATGCAGACTTCAATTGAAAATTAACTTTTTGTACGCGTTCATAGAAAAAAAAAACAGCAGGCCAGACCTTAGGAAGTGGGTGCACGGTAAAGAACACCAGGTGGTCGAAATTTCCGGAACCAATCACCACGGCGTCTCTGGTAATCATAATCGTATGGTGGTTTTGGGACGTTAAACCGCGCATATCAATCAATCGGGGCCTTAGGAGTTTCTTTTCTGGGTGAAGGCGGCTATCTAGCTTACCTATTGCCTAGGGCAGCCTAAAAAAAGAAAAATGTCGGCTCCACCTAGCCTAAGTTCTCTGTCCAGTCAGGCCCGTAGTTTTTTTTTTTTTAGAGAAAAAGGAGCTCACTTGTTCACACCACACCATCTGAATTGATTGGGATGGGGGCGGGGGTACTAAGGCACACCTTTGGCTACAATCCTGCCTCCAGTAGCGCTTCCTCAATTCCGAGACTTGACGAAGCGGTCGAGTGTTTCAGAGAGTTGACTTTCCAAGGCACACGTTCGTACAGCCGGTTTTATGCAAGAAACTTGAACGACCTGGTAGATTTCACACCGTTGCTAAGCCAAAGTAAATGCTTTACGTAGTGACGCCCAACAATTAACGCAGCTCCTGTAGTTTCTGTGGGCAGAGCTTATGCTTTACAGAGTGGGCGCGCGAAACAGGAGCAATAAACAAACTTTTGGGTATGGGCATTGACAGCTCGCGTCCGCCAGGTTGTACCTTCCGTATACAAACAAAAGAGTACAATTCTTCACTTCGGTCGCGAATAGCGTCTTAACTTTGTGCCGAATATAGACGATGCTTCAGAGACAGTGCAGTGAGTGACAAAACGAATGGGAATATACGTCATTATCTATAAATACACGAAAGCGTCAGTAATGCCGACAGGAGAACAAAGTTAGTCAGTATTCTAGGTGACACCGAGAGCAAGAAGTTGAGTTGCTCGGACCATTCATTGCTTACTTCGGGTAGTCTATGAAAGAAACATAACTGGCGTGACCAAGAAAACCAAGCGTATAGGCAACACAAAAAACGAAGGACGCGCTTATTTAACGAAAACGTTGGAGCGCTAGGTGGCCTCTATATACTAATATTCATTGATGACTCACGGTAACTAAACTCATGAGACTGTGCTGCCAGAGATAGTGGCTGGCTCATGGAGCTTTCGTTACTGCAGGAACTTAGTGACTTGTTTTAGTGCAAAGACAATTCGTTCTAATAAATACAAGACATCTCCGCAAGTTGTCTTAAGCTCCTCATTTTCCTGTGATTCACCGTAACATTAAGAACAAAAATTGGAAGCAAACAATGTTAATTTCACCAAAAAGAAAGAATACGTAACTTGCCACAATGTTGTTACGACAACGTGCATTCCAGGCATGTGCGTGCATAAACCATAAGCAAAGAAACCAGAGAGCTCAAAAAAGGTGAATTCTAAGTTGTTAGTGGGATTTACTAATTAGAGAAGCCCTTGCATAGGCCCACTATACCGACCTAAAAAATACTCCCTTAACACCTTCTCTCATACCAAATAACTTTTATATCTGGAATTCAACGCGCCAAAGCCACGATGTGATTATGAAGCGCACCGCAGCGGAGGGCTCTGGAAAATATGACTATCTATAGAGCTCTCCACAGGTCCACTGATATCGCATTGTGCACGGCCTGTGCTATTTCGCCTCTACCGAAAGGAAACCTCCGTGACCGGGATCGACCCCGCGACCTTCGGCTCAACAGCCGAGCACCGTGCCACTGATCCACCGTGATTGACCGTCAAAGGCGTACTCAAGAAACAATTGAAACTGTCTTATTAAACATGCTTAAAACGCAGTTGTGGGCTAGTTTGTAAGTCGATAGGTAAACGAGAAATTATTTTAATTACGGGATAGCATCCTCTATGTAGGCAACACATAGGTTGTTTAACGCCCGCTTAGTGCAACGATAAAAAACAATAGCACCCGATCAGGCAGGGGCTATCAATTCGCTTATGCAAGAGCATCACACAGCAAAAGGCAGACGGTAGTATGGATTATCGTCAGGTGTTAATACCGAACTTTCAAAACTAGAGAAATCATTAGGCAACTACACTTCGTTCCTTCCTTCAAGAATATTTTTCTCAAAAAGGTTGTGTACTCTGGTGTGTGCTGCCATGAGCCGTAACTTACTGAACAGAGAGGCAGCAGCGTCTATTTGAAACCAATGGGTGTTTTCGGGGTGTCTCCATGCCTTACGGTGTGACAGCCATCTGGCTCGCGTGTCGTCTCCAGCGTTGATGCCGCGCACCCTATGCTGCCAGATCAAGAACAGCTTGGCACTGCCAGTGTGACGTTGAGCACTCAAGAGAAATGGACAGCATCGGATTCCGGATCCAAATTAAGCCAAAGGATCTTTGGAAGGCAGAAAGGGGGGCGGGTGTTTTTTTAGACGATGCATTTAGAGCACAGGAAAAGGAGCAAGAAGTGGTTGCTGAAACAAAGCAACGTCCACGGCTGTTAAAGATCATGCGCAGCATACACTGAATTAACATCACGCTTGCCTATTGAATATCCCGTTAAATTGCCATTCGTAGTGTTAAACAGATGCTTAATCAACACCTCTTTTCACTTGGCCATTGCCGAACAATCCGGATCGAATGCGATACCATCAGGTTTTCTAGGACGGCGATCAGCCGCTCTTTCTTTCCACACCACATAATTCACTCCAGCCATAGCTTTGCCTGCGCTTTCCTCCTTTCTACCCTGCATCGCCCTCTCCACGTCACTACACTTTTGCAACCAGGCTCTACTCGCTACACCGGGATTCCCTAACACTTTCAGCTCTACATTTGGCAGTTCTACTGGAAAGTGGGGATGACAGATGCTAAGGCGTTTACCTAGGCTTCGTCAGTTCTGCTAAACGCCTCTTAGTGCAACTCTGGTGAGAGAAAACATGATTCTCTTAGAAAAATGCACCCTCGACATCTATGAGCGAATGATCGAGTGCGAATGTGGCTCAACAACATTACTTCTCCAGAAACTGCCACTTCACCTGGGGCGCCTTCAAGCGGTCGAGGTCGCGACCATGGTGGCTTGGACACTCGCACTCGCGCCGCGCGGTCATGCACCGCGGGGTCGGCGGCCGCAGACGCATCACGCTGGTCGCCTCTCGCTCTGGGACGACCGGAAACTGTCGTCTCTGCGCTCGCCCTACGACTGCGTAGCTCTTCCCGCCTCGCAGCAGGACGACGACGACGCCGACGATGACAACCACGGCGGCGGCGGACGGGCTAGACATGTATTGCAGCCCAGCAGGCGTCTTAGGTTTAGGAGCTGCTACGGCACGCGGAGCTCCCTTGCGTCGTCCGGGCATCCCGTGGGCTCTCGGCTTTCCAAGGTGAACTCCGCGTCTTCGATGCTGGAGCACTGCTACAATACCTCGGTCGCGAGCCACCACGCGGCCCGGTGGGACGTGCGTGCCGACACGACGCCACCCAGGGTTCGCCTGATGCTGCCCGTGGTCGTACCTGTTATGTTCGAATGAGAACATCACTGTATGATGGAACACTTTTTTGGGAAGGGTGGGAATAGAAGGTTAGTGTTGCAATACCATTTGTAACGGACGGCTCAGGTGGCGGTAATGTGCCGCCATAACGATACCCGTGCAAAATCAACTCAAACACGTGCTAACGAAACAGAAGGTGTCCAAATCTTTCTTGATGTCCTAAATATAATGTCGATAACTTTTCGTCCCTTTTATTTCGTGAACTTATGAAACTCACCGTCGGACTGGTGGTGGTGACAACGCAAGTCGGAATTCTCGACTCGATGTCACGCATGGTGTTTGCGCGTGGGGCCCTCGTACCGGGTGACCTCGCATCAACGGCCTCGTTGTGGCTGGTTCTGGATGGTGCAGCGGAAACCACTTTGCAGGAAGCCACTCCAGAAAGCAGGGAAGCCGTGGCGGCCGGAGACCGTGCAGAGGGCCCAGACCGCATAATTCACGTAACCGATCTTCCGTGCGAACCGAGATCCTGGAGGAGTCGATGGCGGCATCAGTGTCGACAGCCTCCAAGGGGCCATGGGTGCCGTTCTCCGAAGAGTGATCGACATTTACCGAGGTTGCCGTAGTACCTTGCCTTCGGTGAAAGACCTTTTTCGTGTTGAGGTCCCCGATGGTGATGACATGGTCGTGCGCGATTTGGACGTATACATCCGCCATCTCGGGCGACTGGCGAACCATTTGATTGCTCTGTGCACCTCGGCATCCTGCATGATTGGCAGTGGTCGCCTGGAATACGTCGATGACGCCTGTGACCACGTGGCCACGTGCGAAGTATACTTGTGAGGCTACGCGTCCGCGAGTGGCCGCAGTCGTCGCGATCGCTCTTGTCCCGTTTTTGGACGTCTCATGGACGTCTTCTTCGACTTGAGGCACTCTCTCTTGCATTGACCACACGGCCGACATCCAGCGAACATCGCAGACGTCGTTCACGAGGTACTCGGCAGTGGTGACGGGGTAGCCTTGAACGTTTGTGGTCGCAAACCGGTCTCGTCCCCCTTTTCTGGTTGACCAATTGATGTTGAGTTGGCGTCGTGAAACTTCGTGTTTCATCGTCTTCGGCACCCTCGCTGGCCAAATCGAAGGATGTCCAGCAGGTCCGCTGGTCGAAGCACAAAACTACCTCCGCACCCTTGTTACCCGGACCGCGCCTTCAGTCTTTTAGGAGGCAGCCTGCGAGAGAATTCGGAATGGAAAGCTAGTTACTGAAAATAAAAACAAAACAGCGAGAACTGAAAACATCAGCTCAGGTTCAAATAGGAAGTTGACGCAATGTGAACATAAACGTAACGTTCATGGAATATTTGGATTCTATGCAGGTTGCCGCTGGCGCATTTCGAATGAGGTGCAATTCTTGAGGCCGGTGTACTGCGCGTTGTCGGATCCCGGTAAAAAAACACGAGATCGACGAAATTTCGGGAGTTCTCGATTTACGGCGTCTCTCGTAATTACACCTTAGCTTCAGAACGTGAAACCTCACATATTAACAACCAACAAGTTCAAGCATTGTTCAGCTGCGGAAAATCTCGTACAGATTAGGGCTCTTGATCAAAGTTTTACAAATGTTTGGGAAATGTGTGAAATCGCGTTCGCTCCAAGGGAGGTCCTAGCTTTGTGGGAGTGTCAACTATACACATTCCCGAAATACCGCGCGAGAAATCAAGCCATGCGCTTCGAATACGCCGAACAATACCGGTCGGCAAAGAGCAATCTGCCCAATGATTGAAAAAAGTGCTGCCATATCCACGAAGTGAATGATGATGAGTGGGCGAAGCTCTGAAGGTAAACCTCGTAAACCATGAATCCTCCGTACGTTTTGCCCACTTGATTGTATTACAACCATCCCCCTAGCGTACGTCGCCGCACTAAATCAAACGATTGCCTTCCACAAATGACACGCACCATATGTGATATCCTTCCGATTTTATAACTTCTCGCATCTTTCGTCATCAACTTCAAGTACTGCCGTCCAGTTTATAACATCTTGCATCTTTTCATCGTCAGCTACAAGTACCGCCATCTAGTGAACACTGCAAAAACTAAACTAGAGGTGGCTACATACAGGGGACGCACAGCCCACGCTTTAAGGAGCTTCGCCCCTAAAAGGAAGAGAGTGCGGTATGTGTAAATTACCGCTCAGCCATGACAAATCGCGTAGCGATGTTCCATTCCGCTTAGCCTTGCGGTGGCCTTAGTCTATCCAGATTCGCTGTTCATATCAGCGTTTGCGACGGTACGAAGGTCCTAAACCATAGAATACATAATCGAGCGAGCGGTTTATATCTTTCCTTCGCTAGAATTTCTATTCCGGCACTGCCTCTTCCTCGCTAATTATTCTTCCATTGAACAGGTGGA
The DNA here is from genome assembly GCF_043290135.1 of Rhipicephalus microplus. Lineage (NCBI taxonomy): Eukaryota > Metazoa > Arthropoda > Arachnida > Ixodida > Ixodidae > Rhipicephalus > Rhipicephalus microplus. Next base: position 28,675,071 of record NC_134709.1, on the reverse strand, counting down.
CACTTCATACACACCAGTGGCAGCCGAGAGCTCAGCCGTAATGTCACACGGGGCTTGAGCTTTCTACGGTAGGCGCTAGACTACGTAGTAAATAATTTATTTTGAAGCCCTCAAAGTCTTCCTGCAACATTGTATGGATTCAATAAAAAATGTGTTTCCTCCTGAATCGACCTCTGCGAAAATTTCTAAAATTGCCAAGTAACAATGAAGATACAATATTATGTCGAACGCGATATTTGCCTTCCCTCTTATCTTGTCCCGCAAATTCATATGGTGGATTTGGGACGCGATACCCCAGATACTATTACTATTATCTTATATCATCTCGACGAGCGCGCTGGAAACTAAGCACGGGGGAAAGAAGTTACGTCACGCATGCGTCATGATCTTGAACATTTTTTTTTCGAACGTGCATCGTATACATTCAAAGTGATCGCGTGTGCGCTTGGACACGTGGCGAACTCACTCGACGCAGGTCACGATGTTCGAATCGGACAGTAGTCGTGAATTCGGATGTGTAGTATGGTTCTTTGGGTATATGGCCTTGTAGAAAAGAGAATCGTTTTCTAGCTGACTGGAAACTGTAAACTCTCGACCATGCAAGTGCTGCGCTATCACATTTGGCTCAGTTCTTTACAGGTGCATCGACTACTCATTGGCAGAGTTATCTGACCATTCTGCTGAAGTGTGGCAGGACCTGCTTAAATAACTGTTGTGTAGGGAATTGGACCCCGACATTGTAAAAACGCCAGAGCAAAAAAATAGGAGCGAAAATAATCGGCTATCTCAGGATATACGCAGTGTGAGCTACGAAGGCACGGACAAACGTCAGATAAAGAGATGGAAGTGTGAACCACGGACTCATGTTAAGCACATAAAAACAACCAAAGATGGATGGCCGGACGACCGGCGAACCAATGACGGATGGCTGGACGGACCACGGATGGTGGACGGAAGCACTAGCAAGCGAGAAACCTGACACGAGTCTTAATTACCCAGTCCGGTAGTGCCACGTCAGTCCAGGAGCTTCCAGGCCTTCGGCGCGTCAGCTGTGTGCCGCGTGACCTCACTGCTCCTCGCGCTTGCACAGAACTTCTCACGATAAACCACGCGAAAATTCCTCAACCTCGGCCAATGTAGCGTATACGCTACAAAATACAGATGTGTACCAGAGTGAATCGAGAGCAGCGTTTCCTTCTAGCGTGGCTCGAGGCGCGCGAGCTGTGCGTTCACTTCGTCTTCGCTTTGGCAACGCCCGCGAGCCTCCCCATTCCGTTCATGCTTGAGTTTGCGATCACTAAAGTAATAGAAGAATCACTCCACTTCTAGGCGAACGCATAAGAGACCCTGAGAGCTTTTTACAAGTCCTGTCCATATAGATGGTCCTGAATAAAACGCCATGTATTCGCGACGGACAGACAACCAACCCTAAACCTTCACCTCAACACCACCGCAACCTTCGTAGATGCAAGAAGGCATCGAAATACACGCGATAACTAAACGCAATGCTCTGTATCGAAAACTGAACTCACCTCATGAGACGAATCGAATGATTTGCGAAATGAACAGTGACACAGCGTTCAGCTGCAGACTTGCGCCCCACCTTCCAGGAAAAGACGTGTTGGTGCAGGCAGGTGAAGAGCACCGACTCTCGGAAGTCGCTTCAAGGAGGTTCAGGTTGCGACTCCGAGCGAGAGCAAAGGCGCAACCGAGGTTCAGAGCTCGAAGCTGTCGGGAGCAGCACCAGCTACTGCAGGAACGGTCGACTGCGCGTGGTGGTCCCACCGTCTCGAGAATCACGTGCCATCACCTTGGCACGCGAAATTAAGCTTCGATAGCTCTGTGATGATGATAGTCTACAATTGTGGCGCGTTCTCGCTTCGGACGGAATGAAACCGAGTCGCAAAGTGTTTATGAATAGCGAGCGTCAAAAGTTCAGATCACCATCAGTTTATGGAAACAATAAAAAAAATGCCAGGTGTTCGTGGAACGCACAGAACAATGACATCGAAAGCTGGAAGAGCGGCCCTTTAAAGCCGTTGTTAAACACTTTTTGGGTAATCCTAAAGCACACTTGCAGCGTACCCAGTACGACATAAACCATAATTTTAGTGTAGGGGGGGGGCATCCACTGTGCCCCCCTTGGTTAATATTCGGAGAAGCGTGTTACCCTCTACACACCTCCAAAGAATTTTGTGCAAGATGTTCTACCCTGTGGCTGTCGAAAACGAATAAATATGCCTAATTGTATCTTGCACTCCTTTTCAATAAAATTGACACCTTCTTTATTATGACTACCGGCTCCAGTGTGTATAATTCGTGTTCTTGGTAAGCCCATTTAGATGAAGCTTGGTTGATTCACGTCAACCAAGGCCGTAGGCAATAGGGCGTTCCTCCCACCACCCCGGAAACTCAGATGTTGGAGCGTGATTTACCGATTATACTGAAAAAGCGATTTTTTCAAACCTGTAACAAGCTAGCCCCCACCTCCTTCCAATAACATATTCTGACAGTGGGCCTGCACGTCACGTTTGGTTCAAACCCAAAACACGTAGCTTGGAGAGCTCCTCGCGACTACGCACGACATCGATTCCTATAACGTGTGGGATATGTGCTGGAATATATGGTGCGTGTATATGGAGGTTGAAGTAAAGAAAAGATAGCTCGCAGGACTCTTATGCATTGGACTAGAACTACGGCAAAGCAGAAGTTAACTGCATTTTCTTGCTTGTTTATATACTCGACCTTTTTTGCCATCCCCCCCCCCCCCCCATCAAACCTTCTCAGAAAGCGTGATCTCCGGGATCAGAGGCTTAGCAAGCTTTTTCTAGCTCGTCTGCTTTTGCGCTGTCTCCGTGATGGGCTCACACTTGACCATTTGACAGCGTCATGGGGTGCCCAAACTTGGCTATCATCATAACGAGACGGAAGCATTGGAATGACTTCATAAATAAATGAGCACAACACGAGTGTTCGCAATCAGAGATCATTTATTAATGCGCTTAGATATTAACTAACAAAAGAACATTTTCACAAATAATCTTCGTGTCACGCTAGACTTGCCGGCCTAGTTTCGCTTCGAGCATTCTGCCAGCAGTAGGTGAGTGGCCCAGCACGCCCAGTCTTTGGCGCCACCTGCCCTTGGCGCCGCCGTGTCGTGAGCGACCGCTAGCGCCGAAAAACGTGTCGGCTAGTGCCGCATCGTTCAACGAAACGTCGCTGGGTAGCTTTCCCGACTTTCGCTACCGCCGACAGCTCGACGGACGCCAGTGGCCACCTGTTGGCTGCCACAGTTTTCAAAGTTAAACTGTGCCCCGGGTGACCTGCGTATGGAATCATGAACAGCGTCCACCATAAGAGAAGTCTTCTGACGTGCATCTCAAGATGAGAGAGAGAAAAATAATGGAAAGCGGGCACGTTAGGCAACGGCTACCCCGTACTTGGATGTGGAAGGGGATGTAAATGAGTGAAATACACTGTGCAACAAAAATAAAGCAAAGCCATAACTGCAGCACCCTTCACGTCTGAAGAAACCGCGACAGCGTCCACCAAGCGACTCGTGTTTAAGACCGGGTAGAAGAAGAACAAGAAGGAAGTTAGTTTCAGTAAATTTATTCACAAAAACTCTGTGGAAACACCCGGATCCCTAGCCGATATGGCTAGTTCACGACCCGTTAAAGATTTTGTTCTTTAAGTAGCGAGTATACAGTGTTTATTACAGTATTCAACCGCAAATCACATTTTTAAGTGCGCCCAAGTAATTAAATAAGACGGTAAACGAGGACCCTTGAATTTTCTGTGAGAAAGTGGCTATCTAGCTGGCCTATTACCTAGGGCAGCCTAGAAAAAAAAAAGAAAAAAAAACGCCACTTCCACCTGGCATAAATGCTCCGCCCAGTCAGGCCTGTAGACAGGATTTTTTTTTCTTTTTTGAGGGAGTTGGCTGGGAGTCTTCTTTGTTTAAGGCCTTTAGAGACGCTTATGTTCACTTTTTCTTGTTACACCACACCCCGCCATCAAAATTCCGTCGAGCGAATGCAGCTTTATAGACGATGCTTCAGGGATAGCACACCGAGTGACAGAGCGAAAGATGATATGCGTCAAGTTCTGTAAATACACGAAGACGCCACTAGTGTGGGCAGGAGAGCGAAGAAAGCTAGCTGATATTCTAGTTGACATTGACAGACAAATTGAGTCGGTCGAGCCGTTATTGCATATTGCGGGTAGTCTATGAAAAAACGAAGTGCATAGACAACGGTTCAAACCTGGGTGGTCTCACGATGACGCCTGCAAAATGAAGCATGCGCTTATTCATGGAAAACCTGCAATCACTACGTGGACGGCTTATGCCAATAACCATCGATTGCCTTAGATTTTGTTCGTTGCCATGCGGTAAGTAAATTCATGGGACTTGCTAATTGAGATGGCGACATGGGTAATGGAGATTTTGTGGCTGGTTGAACTAAATGACTTGATTTAGTGCAATTACAAGTGGTTTTTGAAAACATAAATCACTGTAACTCTAAATAGAGCAACAAAACAAACTTTGGTAATTGGAGAAGAAAAAATACGAAACTTACAATGTTGTTACAAGAATATGCATTCCTAGCATTTGTGTGTATAAACCACAAGCATTGATCCCAACGTGCTCACGAAACGCGTGTTTCATTAGTTAGTGGGAGTTATCAGAGAGGAGCCCTTGCATAGGCCCACTACTGACCTAAAGACAATACTCTCCTTTTACACCATCTCTTTCAGCAACGGCTGCTGACCCGCAGGGCGCGGGTTCGAATCCCGGCTGCGGCGGCTGCATTTCCGATGGAGGCGGAAATGTTGTAGGCCCGTGTGCTCAGATTTGGGTGCACGTTAAAGAACCCAGGTGGTCTAAATTTCCGGAGCCCTCCACTACGGCGTCTCTCATAATCATATAGTGGTTTTGGGACGTTAAACCCCACATATCAATCAATCAATCTCTTTCAGCAAATAACTATCTTCCATGTGGGTCTCGACGTGCCAGAAATCAGATTATGAAGCGCGCCGTGTAGCAGGGACCTCTGGAAATTTTCACTATCTATAGTGCTCTTCACCGCGCACTCATAATCGCATCGTACACACACCTCCACTAATTTGGCTCCACCGAAATGCAACCGACGTGACCAAGATCAATCCCGTGGCCTTCGGGCCAACAGCCGAATACAGTCGTCACTGATCCACAGCGACTGACCATCAAGTGCGTACACGAAATATCGAAACATCTGTCAATCATGCTTGAAACTCACTTGCGGGCTAATTGTCAAGTCGTTGCGTAAACTTTAATTATTTTTATTACGGATAAGAATGGCTTAAGTAGGAAACGCATGCCGTGTTCGCACATTACGCGTGCTTGGTGCCGTGATCATAACCAAGAGCACCTTATCATGCAGTTACAATCAGTCCGCCTATAGAAGGGCATCACACAGCTAAAGATAGACGGTAGTATGTAACAGTGTCACGTGTTAATACCTGAAACCCTTCAGAACTAGAGAAACCGACGGGCAACTACAGACATCTTCCCTTCCTATAGAAAATTTGCAGTGCACAGGAGGTTGTGTGACATGGTGTGCACTATAAACGAAGAGGCAGCAGCCTCAATCTGAAATCAAAGGGTGTTTTAGGGTTGTGTTCATGCTCCGCAGCAATAGTCATCTGCCTCGCGTGCCTTTCCCAGCGTTGACCCTATGAGCTCCGTGCTTTCGGGTCACAATCAGCGCGTCAGCGTGACATTGAATATATTTGAAATAAAAATTGACGAACACCAAATTTGGCATCCCAGTCAAACCAAATGATTGTTGGGAGCAGTGTGACCGATTCTTTAAACAGTGCAATTTAGAGTAGGTAGTGAGTAAGTACAGAAGTTGTTGAAACAAAGATACGTTAATGGCCGTGTAAAATTACGCACTGGTTACACTGAGTTAACTTCGCGTGTGCCCAATTAACAGTCCGGTGTCAAAACAGATGTTTAATGGACATTAGTTTTAGCCTGACCATTGCCCCGCCACGGTGGTCTAGCGGCTAAGGTACTCGGCTGCTGACCCGCAGGTCGCGGGATCCAAGCCCGGGTGTGGCGGCTGCATTTCCCATGGAGGCGAAAATGCTGTTAGCCCGTGCGCTTAGATTCGGGGGCGCGTTGACGAACTTTCAAATGGTCGAAATTTCCGGAGCCCTCCACTACGGCGTCTCTCATAATCTAATGGCTGTTTCGGGACGTTAAACCTAAGATATATATCAAATAATCAAGCTTTACCATTGTCAAACAGCCCGAAACGAATGCGAGACCTCCAGGTTTTCCACAACAGCGGCCTGCCACCATTACTCTCCACAGCCCCTGGTTTACTTCAGTCACAGCTTTGCCTGTGCTCTCTTCCTCTCTACACTGTGTTACCCTCTCCACACCACTACTCCTTTTCTGCAAGGCTGTTCTCGCTACACCTGGATTCCCTAACTCTCACCAAGCTCTACCAACGTTCTCCTTGCCATGATTCCATCTCGCAACTCGACTAGAAGGTCTGGACGGTGGATGCCTAAGCATTTAGTTTGGCTTCCAACAGCTCTCCTGGTGAACACCTCGAAGTGTAACTTTGAGACAAAACATGATTAACTACGAAAAATGCGCCGTCGACATATATGAGTAAACGATCGAGTGCGGATGTGGCCCAACAACATTACTTCTCCAGAAACTGCCACTTCACCTGGGGCGCCTTCAAGCGGTCGAGGTCGCGACCACGGTGGCTGGGACACGGCCCGCCTAGCACTGGCACCGCGCGGTCGTGCGCCGCGGTGTCGGCGGCCGCAGGCGCATCACACCGGTCGATTTTCGGTCTGCGAGGACTGGGAACTGAAGTATCGGGGCTCGCCCCGTGACATCGTAGCCCGTCCCGCCTCGCCCCAGGACGACGACGACGCCGACGATGACAACCACGGCGGCAGAGGACGGGCTAGACATGTATTGCGGACCAGCGGGCACCTTGGGTTGTGGGGCTGCTAGGGCACGCGGAGCTCCATAGCGCCTTCCAGGCGTCCCGTGGGCTCTCGGCTTTCCACATCGACCTCCGCATCTCCGATGCTCGGGTATGGCTGCAATATCTCGGTCGCGAACAACCACGTGGCCCAGTGTGACGTGCGTGCCGACACGACGCCACCCAAGAGTTGCAAGAAGCTGCCCGCGGTCGTACCTGTCAATTTCGAATACGAGCATTAGTATATGATGACATACTTACTTTTAAATGGTAGGGGGGAGGGAGTAGAAGGCTAAACTACTGCAATACCCTTCGTAGTAGGCAGCCTTAAGGATGCCCGCGCAATATTGTTACGGTGCACCATCGACAGGAGTAAGCGTAGCGCTTTGCGAAGAGGACGAAGACGACTGTGTGTTAGACACTTGCGCGAGTGGCAACTCAGCCATCTTGTTCGGCTGTCGATTCTTTGTGGACGCTATACTATAAACCTAGATCTCGCCCCGTCACATTTGGTGGAGGTGCTGGGTAACCGCCTCGCAATGGAACTTCGCAGCGGCCGTCGTTTGATGGGTCATTCTGCACCGATGACGAAAAATATGGCGTCTATATCTGCTCCTGGCGTTCCTGCGGCTGGAGATGATGCGGCGACTACATCTCCTCCTGCGAGCACAACCTTCGTGCTCGAAGCCACGCGGGATCCTGGAACGTTTTGTGGTTCCGGTGATCCAGACGAAGTAGACGTTGAAGATTACCTGGCAGGTTACGAACGTGTGAGTACTCGATACCGATGGTGTCCTACTCTTATGCTGGCGAACATTTTGTTCTATCTTAGGAGAACCGCCAAATTGTGGTATGAGTACCATGAAGCAGAACTTGGGAGTTAGGCAATGTGCAGGGAGAAATGATGAACTTGTTCGGGAAGCCTATTTGAAAAAAAATGGCCGCAAACAAAATGCTCGCGTCTAGGGCCGAGACGTCAACGGAGTCGTACGTCTCGTATATTGAAGATGTGTTAGCATTGTGTTGCAAAGTCAATGCCGGGATGCCGGAGGCTGAAAAGGTTGAGCATATTCTTTAGGGGATTGCGGACGACGCATTCAGCCTCCTCATCTGCAAAAATGATTCTATAGTGGACGCCGTTCTAAAGGAATGCCGGTGCTTTAAGCAAGCGAAGAGCCGGTGGATTGACAGCGTGTTTTCCCGCCTTCCGAATACGGCTGCAACGTAGTCTTGCGAAGACCGTGCAAGAACACAGCAGGCACCTCCAGTTTCCTCGGATCAGGTGACCCGAATTGTACGGCACGAACTTGAAGCCATTAACCCTGATCCGACTCACACTGCTGCAAGTGACACGACCCCACTCACTGCTGACATGGTTCAAGCCATTGTCCGCCCCGCCAAGAACTTGCCAGCATAGGTATTCCATCGGTGAGCGCTTTGCCCAGACCGCAGCGAGCTTTATGGCGTCTACCCTCGTCCAATCACGAGCAGCAGTTTAAGGCTCGTTCTCGCGACCCTGCTAGGTGGAGAACCGCCGACCATCGACCAATTTGCTTTCATTGTCACCGTATTGGTCATGTCGTCCGGTACTGCAATTACCGCTGGTCCTCGCCACCTCGGACGTCGTCTGAAACTTACTACCAACAGGACAGCACCCGCTTTGCATCTACCGTGCAGCCTTCTCCGCCAAACAGCTACAGAATGTTCAACAGCCTATCTCCGTCACCGCATGGTCGTCAGTCGCGTCCGCCTCCAGGACGTCGCCAGTCGTCTCGCTCACCGCAGACTAGCAGGCCGTCGTCCCCATTAAACCCCTCTGCTGCCTATGCGAAGAACTTAACGGCGTAGCGCCTGGAGGTGACGCTGCTTTATCGACTTCCTCCACAAATTCTCTCTTGACGCTTCCGACAAGAGAAAGTTTGTTAGACATTGACGTTGACGGTGTGAATATTTCTGCCCTTATAGATACTGGAGCGCATATTTCTGTAATTAGCGTGAACCTTCGCCGATGCCTGCATAAAGTGCTACGCTAGCTGCTGTACATGGTGCACCGTAAAAATATTAACTCACTCTCGTGTTAAACAAAACAGAAGTGGTACAAATTAATCCAGACCTTATCTTAGTTTGGTGTCCTGAATAAAAAGTCAATAACTTTTCGTCCCTTTCATGAACCTATAAACTCACCGTCGGACTGGTGGTGGTGACACCGCGAGTCGGCCTTCTCGACGCGATGTCATGCGCGATGTCTGAGCGCGGAGTCCTTGTACCAGGCCACGTTGCAACAACGGGCTTGTGGCTAGTCCTGGATAGTGCAGAGTAAACCGCACTGCGGGAAGGCACACGGCAAAATCGAGAAACCGTGGTGAGCAAAGACCAGGTGGAGGGTCCAGACCGCATAATCCACGTCGGCGATCCTCCTTGTGAACCGAGATCCAGGATGAGTTGACGGCGTAGTCGGGGTCGACAGCCTCCATGGTGGCATGGGTGCAGTTCTCATAAAAGTGGTCGACGTTTCCCGGGGTCGCCGTAGTTCCGTGCTTTCCGTAGAAAGCCTCTGTCACGTTGAGGTCGCCGATGGTGATGGCTTGTTCACGTGCGAGTTGAAGGTAGACCTCCGCAATCTTAGACGACTGGCGATCGCTTTTCGCACCTTGGCATCCTGCACGACTTCTAATGGTTACCCGGTATACGTCGATGGTGTCAGTGACCGCTTGGCTACGTTGGAGGTCGACTTGCGAGGCTACGCGTCCGCGAGTGTCAGCAGTCGTCAAGGTGGCCCTCGTCCCAATACTGGACGTCCCACAGATGCATTTTTCAACTTTAGACGTCCTCCGTTGCATTGAGCATCCAGCGGACATCCAGCGAACATCGCGGATGTCGTTAGCGACGGGGTCCACGGTTCTGACGGAGTAAGCTCGGACATTTCTAGGCGCAAAGGGGCCTTGTCTGTCTTTTCTGGTTGACCATTTCCTGTTTTGTTGTCGTCTGGAAAATACGTGTTGCATCGCTGACTTCTGGCATACTAAAATGATAGATGGCGATGCTGCAGCGAATGCGAACGACGGCAAAGGAGCCTGCGTTACCATTGCCGGTCAAAAGTAAGGGATGTCTTGCGCCTTCGCCGGACGAAGCACTGGACTTCTTCCGCGTCCTTGATACCTGGGCCCCGCCTTCGGACTTTAACGGAGTCAGCCTGCAAGTGAATTTAGAAAAAATAACAGCGAGAACGAGCGAGATCAGCTGAAGTTCAGAGGAAGTCTGACCAGAAACTCAACATTCCAGGACGTGCGACTGTAGGGTAAATTTAGAAGTGTGGAAGCTTGGGCTAGTTGGTATGGCATGATGATGGTTATAGCGCGAGACCAAAAGACGTCCTTCTTGTCTCTGTGTCGTCGTTTTGGTCTCACGCTATAACTATCGTCATGCAGGGTAAAGCAGGGTATAGATAAGTCATGACCAATGCCCCTCGTAAGTAGACGAGTCGAGAAGATAGTTCATCATGACGCCACGTAAATAGACCATACTGGCCTCAAGAATCGTGCCAGGGCACAAAATTGCGCTTGCGCCGTAAAAATCTAGGAACCGTGCTAATCAGACGGTAAACACAGTTGTAGCGAAAAAGGTGCTCGTTCTTTGTTTTTTAGGTATTGTTTAGAGGCTCCTAAAGTCAGTTAAGTCACGATCATTTATTTTTCAAGCAAATTGCGTTCCAGGCAGCTGTATCCCGCTTTGGGTAGGTTTATGAATTGAGTTTGTTCCGGATATCCTCCATAGCAACTAACGAAGCGCCGTCTTTTCTTCCTGATATTTAAAACAAGAAATATACAGCACACTCCACGTATATAGTGGGGATCGATTTGGTTAAAAGCAGTGTGCGAGTAATTGCCTATATGTCATGGCGCACTTCGAGTCAAGCCTTGAGAGGTAGGTTAACGTCATTGTTATTTAACTTTATAACTATTTATAACATACTGCAGACCAGCATTCTATCCCTGCAGGAAGGGCTCTCATATTACGCACGAAAGGAAATTTCAACACCAAAATATAATACAATTAGAACAAAAAACGCGTGAACATTTCCTCACAACTCAGGAAGGCACTTATTCGACGTACATCGAAATGAATACGTGGTTGTAACTTCAACAATATTGGTCAAACTATTACACAAACTTAAAACACAACACTGAATGTAGATAGCGTAGTAATTTAAGAAAGTTCGTTCACAACATGCCTGGAATTTTACTGTGATACCGTCCTAAGAAAAAAATATTTGTAAGTGTCCGTTCTGGCGAATGTGGGGTTAGTGCATATATGTGAGGTGTACGCCTTTTGGACGGAGGTGTTACATGTAACACAGGGTCTATAGATAATTCACGATTAATCAGCGATTGTAACTTGAGATTCTATGTACATGCAAGGGCATACTCCGTCTCTATCAGGGTTGGGCTGAACGCAAATTCAAAATGGAAGGATACTAACTTGAATGTCTCCCGTTTTTGTCATTCGTGAAAGATAGGACATGTCTGACACTATGTGTGAACCCCAGTTGTAGCCGAGAGCTCAGCCATAGCGTCACAGTGGTGCTCGAGTTTGCTATAAGATATATGCTGGGATACGTCTTAAATAATTGTATTTTAATCTGGCTTTGAAAGGACTCTGCAACACTTTTTTGTTACCATTGCATGGCTTCATTACATTAATTTGTTGCCTCACGAATAGACTGCTGAAAACATTTATACAATCGTGAAGTACGAGCTCAGTTTGATATTCGTAGCACGCTGAGAACTCTTTTCTCGTTCCACATAATCATACGGTCCCTTTCGGACGTAAAACTCCAGATATTACTAATATTATCTTCTTCCGACGAGCGTGCTTGAAGTTAAGCAGGAAGGGATGGCACAGAGGAAAAAAGTCACGCGCGCGTTCTGGACCTTCAGCATTTATTCGAACACACAACGTATATATGTGGTATATAGCGTTCGGTTCTGGTTCCGGTTTCAAATCCGGTTGGCTGGTCCCTAAGGGCGTTGCAAAATTGTGTATATAGAGATGCTCGCGGACCTAGTAGAGAGTTTCCGACCGGGTCTTGGCCGTGTCTCTTGCTCCTACTTCCGGCCGCACTTTGGGCCTCGTGCTCTCCGTACGTCGCGTCCGACGTATGACACAACCAAGGAGGATTAAAGAAAATTGCTGTAGTGGAAGCTCCCGCAATGCCTTGCCAGCAGAAGTGAAGCCAGCATTTGCCACTGCCAAGATGGCGGAAACATGCTCTTTTCTTATAGTGTCCACTTAAAGATCAAGTGGCTTTGATATGTTATGTACGTGCTACGTTAGTTATATATTAAAAGATAGTTGTTCCCGTCGAAACAACACATATAAACGAGTATAGATGACTAAATCTTTAAAGAGATTTGCCTCCAATTAGAGGCTCACTAAGGAAAACTAGTACATGTAAGACGCACTTGAAGCACTATGTGACCCGAATAAGTTCCCACATTAAACTCGTTGGACGTGCGAGAGAAACGCTTTGAATACTTTATCATGCCCCTAGTAAGATGGCCACCACCGCCGCCATCTTGCCAGAGGAACGGCTTCAGTTCTGCGCAATCATTTCCACTCCAACAATTTTTTTAATCCTCTTTGGGTACAACTGGCGACAAGGATGGGATGAATTGGACGGCAGTTTCGCTCGTCCAATTCCGTCAATCTGTACTATAGCGGTATACGATTCCGTACAATAGCCCTGAATCCGGATGCATATCGAGATCTTGTAGGTAAATGTCACCATTTGTAGAAAGAACGAACGAGTTATGTCTGACTTTCAATATTGTGAATTCCAGACCGCGCGCTGCACTGAATGTTTGGCTCGCGTGATCACGGGTGCATCGACCACCGGTCGGCAGTGTTTTCTTACCACGTTGAGAAAGTATAGAGAGGCCCCTTCAAATAACTCTTGACGCGGTGATTTTTGAGTGCGACCTTGTGAAAACGCAAGAGCCAATTAGCAGTGGTTTAGCTCGGCTATGCCAAGATATACGTAGCGTCACCTACAGATAGACAGACGAACCACCAATAGATTGATTGATTGATTAATTGATATGTGGGGTTTAACGTCCCAAAACCACTATATGATTATGAGAGACGCCGTAGTGGAGGGCTCTGGAAATTTCGACCACCTGGGGTTCTTTGACCTGCACCCAAACCTGAGCACACGGGCCTACAGCATTTCCGCCTCCATTGGAAATGCAGCCGCCACAGCCAGAATTCGATCCCGTGACCTGCGGGTCAGCAGCCGAGTACCTTAGTCACTGGACCACCGCGGCGGGGCAACCACGAATGGATGAATGGACAAACAAATCAAGGATGGACGCACGGATGGACGGACAAACAGGCGAACCGTGGATGAAGTGACGGACGAACGACAACAGCTAGACAAACGGGCTATAGCGAGTGAGCGATCTCACGCGAGTCAAACGCCAGCCCACTAGTTCCACGTCACTCCAGGAGTTTCCAGGCATTCGGGGCGTCGGCTGCGTGCCACGTGACGTCACTGCTCCTCGCGCTTGCGCAGAAATACTCACCGTAAGCCACGCGAAAACTCAACCTCGATCAATGCGGCTTACAACATAAAGACGTGTGCCAAAGTAAATCGAAAGCAGCGTTTCTTTCAAGCGTGGCTTGAGGCGCGCGAGCTCTGCGTTGACTTCGTTTTTGCTGTAACAGCGTCTGCGCGCCTCCCGGCTCCGCCCATGGTTGGGTTCACGTTCATTTAAGCAATATAAAAGCACACCAGCTGGCTTTCGTCTTGAAGTCGTTCTAGGCGAATGCAAAAGGGACCCTGGTGGTTTTTACAAGTCCTGCCCATTTAAATGGACCCGAAGGAAACCGGTTGTATTCGCCACGAACAGACCGCTTATCCTCAATCTTTATCTCGACACCACCTCAATCTGCGTAAATTCATGCAGTCATCGAAACACACGTGATAACTAAACGCAGCAACCGTTATCAAAAACTGAACTCACCTCGGAAGGCGCGTCGAGTGATATGCGAAATGAATGGCGAGACAGCGTTCAGCTGCAGGCCTTCGCCCCGCCTCCCAGGAAAAGACGCGTTGGTGCAGGCAGGTGAAGAGCACCGAATCTCGGAAGTCGCTTCCACGAGGTTCAAGGTACGACTCCGAGTAAGAGCAAAGGAGAGCGAAGGCGCTACCGAGGTTCGGCGACCGAAGCTGTCGGGAGCAGCACCAGCTACTGCAGGAACGTTCTACTGCGCGTGGTGGGCCAACTGTCTCGAGAGTCACGCGACATCACGCTGGCACGGGAAATCAAGCTTCGATAGCTCTGAGATGATGATAGTCTACAAGTGTGGCACGTTCTGGCTTCGCCCATTAGAATTATTTTTTTTTTCTTTTTACCAAAATTCCACTGCCGCACGATTCATGGCCGATCCCCCGTGGTGGGTTGAGCCATTCCTCTTGGGTCGAACCAACCAACGAAATCACGTACTGTGTAAGTGCAGTCAGCGTCAAAAGTTTAGGGACCAGGAAATAGAGAGAGAAAGAGCGAAACCTTTCGTTGTATAAAGGCTTGTACAAGAATGTGGGGGTGTCCCTTATTCCAAGAACCCTCTTGTTTGGACCTTCCGCCGGGCTCGAGCGACAAGTTGACGCTGATCGACCAGGTCCGGTTGGGAGGTCGAAGTCTCCCACGCTTCGCTAAGGAGGTTTGGGTCCGCATCTTTAGCTGCTGCTTGAAGTTTCAGGAAGCTTACTTCAGTGGTTCCAGAGTGTCAGCCAGCCCCGCCGAGGTGGTCTTGTGGCTAAGGTACTCGGCTGCAGACCCGCAGGTCGCGGGATCGAATCCTGGCTGCAGCAGCTGCATTTTTGATGGAGGCGGAAATGTTGTAAGGCCGTGTGCACAGATTTGGGTGCACGTTAAAGAACTCCAGGTGGCCAAATTTCCGGAGTCCTCCGCTACGGCGTCTCTCATAATCATATGGTGGTTTCGGTACGTTAAACCCCACGTATCAATCTGTCAATCAGTGTCAGCCACTTTGCTGTATGGGCAGATGAGCAACACTGGCCTCATA
Organism: Rhipicephalus microplus; assembly: GCF_043290135.1. Classification (NCBI taxonomy): domain Eukaryota; kingdom Metazoa; phylum Arthropoda; class Arachnida; order Ixodida; family Ixodidae; genus Rhipicephalus; species Rhipicephalus microplus. The sequence goes on along the minus strand of NC_134709.1, from coordinate 28,659,988 downwards.
TGGTAAAATTAGATGCCAATGAAGTTAAACAGTTCGCAATGAAGGTGCCTCCGGGATCGGCAGATGCCGTTAGCTGGTGTCAATCGGGAACTTCAGGGCTTGTTTCGATTTGTTAGACACAATTTTGATGAGAGCCAAGTGACAAACAAGCCAAGAAAAGTATCGGTGATTGTACCTGTAGTATGTATGGTAACCATACTTACTACAAATACCCTCCGCTACAATTTCTTTAGCTCTATTGCCAGTTAGTTCTCGTTGTGAGCAGTTGTGGTAACGTTTCGCTACCATTAGATGAGGTGTGTGTGACGCTTCTATACTGTCAATACCGGTTTTAATCCTTACTCTTCGTTCTTATAACAAGGTAATCTATCACTGTAGTCCCATGGTTCGACAAGCTGTAATCAAGTGTCGCTCGACTGCTCGATGCTGCTTATGCTCTTCGTATTGTGCATTTTCATTCAACACTATTGACGTCTTCTCTAGCGGTACTGCCGATGTCATGTTGAAGCAAGAGCTCTAGGTCTTTTAGCTGCCGATGTATATAGTCGACGTGCTTGGTAAGCCCTCGACATGGGCACAACTACTCTGTTTACACAATGACGCCGATTTACCTTGTAAGATTGAGATCAAGCTTAGCTGATTGACCGCAGGCTCGGTTGAAATCCAGAAAATGCGGCGTGAGGACCCATACTCGCCGACTGCTCCGCATGACATCGATTCCAAACAACGTGTGGGCACTGCGGGAATTTGACGTGGACGTATGTCCAGTTTATGTAAAAATGCACTTATGCATTCAACTAAGACGATTCCACGAAAAAAAAACAGCCATCTGCTTTTTTTTTCCTTCTTAGTCGATATGCTCATCCTCTCTTGCCCCCCTCAGAAAGCGTTCTGAACAGATGTTGTTTTTACACTGCTTCCAAGATCGCAGGCACTGCACGATTTCTACATCTCGCCCGCTTTTGCACTGCCTCCCAATGCTCTGCCGTTTGAGGCTGAAACTTCGATCTCAATATATGCTTTTAAATATTCAGTTCTTCATTATTTGATGATGATGATGATGATGATGATGATGATTATGATGATGATGAAGACGATGACGACGATGATTTTTGTTATTCTGGCGCACACCCACAAAGGGGAATAATTTATTGATTTTTGTATTTTTATGTAATCATTGTCGTTATATTCTAGTCATTCCTATCCTGCGTTTCGTGTACTCTTTACGTATGTTCAATGCATTATATTGTGTGAAATATTTACGAGTATTAAAGCCCCCCCCCCCCAAAAAAAAATGGCAGCATATCCACGGAGTGAATGATGGAGAGTGGGGCGAAGCATTCGTCCGTCCATGCGTCCGTCTGTGTGACCGTCCATGCGTGTTGTTTGTGCGCCCGTCCCTGCGTTCTTTCATGCATCCGCCCCTGCGTCCGTTCATGCGTCCATCCATGCATCTGTTTGTGTGTCCGTTCGTTCATCTATTCAACACTCCAAGTCCCACCATCTCGCATCTTTTTATCATATATTCCCCATATAGAAGCACCGCCATCCAGCGGACATTCCAAGGACTAAACGAGAGGTGGCACACGCACACTTTCTTACGGCCTGCGCTTTGGGTCCACTTCCCACCTTTAACCACCTCGAGTTCATGGTATATTCTAGTTCCCTGTATTCATGGCACTGCGACCAAACGCTCGCTAAACCTTTCGAAAACCAAGGAGGTTACGCCCAGCGAGTATAACGTAGCAACCTTTCCCTGTCAGATAGGGCTCAATTTACATGCCAATGGCTGCTAATGAGAAATGAGAGACAGGAGAATTCGGCTTTTACTTTCTTACGGCTTGCGCTTCGTATCTATTTCTCATTTTTAACCACCTTGAGTTCATTCATGGTATATACAAGTTCATTGTATTCATGGCACTGCGGCTCAACGCTCGCTAAACCTTTCTAAAGCTAAGGAGGTTACACCCAGCGAGTATAACGTAGCATTCCTTTCTTGTCCGATAGTGCTCAATGTACATGCCAATGGCTGCTAATGGGGATCGCAGCGTGCGCGTTGACTAAAAGCCGAATGCTCATGTCTCTCATTCCCCATTAGCAGCCATTGGCATGTACATTGAACACTATTGTTTATTGTTAAACAACGCACAGAAGAAATCTCTCACTGGCACCACCTTGGAGGTCAAGTGTTATACCTATTTCGAGTATGTGCCACTGGTGGTGCCAACATAATCATGTATATTAGAGCAAATGTCTTCACTGTAACGTAGTGATGTTAGTCGTGAAATATAGATGTGCCGAAGTGTATGTGCCCTGTTACTGGAATGGTATGAAGCTTTGTGTTCTGTACATGCTGTAAATAAACTTTTTCTAAACAAGGAGCTTCGCCCCTAAAAGGGGGGATGCTCAAGCTTAACAGTTGCACGCGATAGCGATATTCTGTACTTTGAAAACTTACTGTATGAATTTTTTTTTTGCGAACTTCCTATACATCTACGCTACGTGGCCTCAAAGATAGCGTGTGTGCCTTTTGTAGTAGGTGGCTGGCTTTTAACTATGATAATTCTATGTCCTGACGCCCGATGGCAATGCACGCTTGAACAACGCATTATTATGGCAACATTTCATGTTGTATTTCGAAGCATGTATTACAGGACGCGTGTGTTTGTAATGCGCGAAAGTCCTTTTCACTCCATTTCCGAGCAGAGGAAGTTATGTTCACTTTATTCACAAGCAAACGCGTGGATTTGTGGTGTAAAACACCCGCTTGCTACGCCAACGACTATACCCACTTAGACCCATTCATTACTTTATGTGCATTTTTCAAAATTTTTTTGGTCACGCTAAGATGATTTTTCGCTCACAGCCGCAGACGCCGGAATTTCCGCGACAGGAGATCTGTAACGCTCTCTCGTTAATATTGTGTATTTGTGTTAAAAAGTTTTGTTGCACACAATGTCCCTGCTCATAGTGTTTTGTAGGCACTGCGTGTTTCTCGCTATTTAGGCTCACTACTTTTTTTTTTTGCTTTCATGTATATTAAATCAAACGTCCCATTGCAGTGTCACTTTAGGGGCCTATTAGCGTATTTATTTTTACATGTAACCCTTCCCCCCCTACACTTACACGCAAGTACGTTCAAATAACAAACTGAAAAAATGTTCCGACCATCACGAAGGAGCAATGGGATGCATCTCTGAAGAGCAGCAGACTTCATACACAACTCCAGGCCATCCAGAGGGCCCATTAAATCACGACGGAACTTCCACTTCCGTTCCCATCGTGGGCGGAGCCACCGACTTTATATGCGGGAGGCCTATGGCTAAATAGCTGTCCCTCAGGACCTAAATTAAGTTCTTGTCATGTCATGTCATGTCATGCCAATAAAATTGCCGAAGACGAGCCTTCGCAATCAAACGTATTTTATGAGAGCGGCAAATAGGGCGCCAATAGCAAAAAATGTTTAGGGAAATCTTCTTCGTCACGCCAGTCAAGCCTTCTCGACGTCGCTCCGAGCTCCACGCCAATCGTTGGCGCCTGGATTGGTACGTGCAACAGGTGGCGCCACCTGCAGTTGGAATCACCGTGCCGTGGGGGACCTCTGGTGTTGTGTCATACGGTGGAGGGTGGCGTATCGTCTTCGAAGAACGGGCATGACCCCCACCTCCACTGTCGCAACCGGCGACAACTCGCCAGTCACCACGGACGCCTTCGGAGTGAAGATGAGGGCCAGGAAACACTCCGCCGGGACACCTGCGTTTTGAGCCAAGAACACCGTACATGATCAGTGTGAACCGGGGAGGGGGGGGGGGGGGGGGCAAGACACTGGCTCTCCAAGCTGCGTTGTGTAGGTTGCTCTTGCGTTCGGAGGATCCGCAGAGTTTGAGAGTTAGTTCAAACGCTGACTGCGTTCGGTCAAAACCACGGGGCGCCAACCGTGGCCAAATCAATTATGCGAGAGGCTGGCCATAGTGCACCGTGGCTCGCGCTGCATCTGCTTCGTCTCGCTGGTAACCCAAGACGCCTTGGGGGGGGGGGGGGCACTCTTGTTTTCGATTTTTTCGGCCTTGGGTCATCATGAACGCAATAACCTAAGATGGGCTTCGGTTCTGCGCATTCGCCCTGGCGCGTCACAAGCTTCTTGGGTCCCCAAGCTTTTTGGGGCCCGAGATCTCACTCTCTAATGTCGTGTTAAGAATCCGTAGATGCGCGAGACTTATGGGGGAGGTCTATGAATTGGTTTAGAGTTATCGTCACATGGTGGTAGGTGTGGCCGTGCATTGTCATACAGGAACGAAACTTTCGTCGACTACAAACTTTGGCGTATGTGGTTGTTACGTAGTCACGAAAATGACCCGTTAGAAATCTGTACATGTACAAAACCCTTAAGGACTCTAAAAAGAAACAATGAATTGGATTCAAGTGTTAAACTGTAGTCCGTGAATTGATCTGCAGTTTCACTGCCACAGCTTTATTAACAGAAAATAAAATAAACCTCGAAGTTTCATTTTTTTTTTAAGTTTCGCTGCCCAAATTTCCCCGTTTGACGCCACAGTTTTCGAAGTGTCTTCCGTATTTCGGTGACATTGGCTCGACATTTTCTGAAATTTGGTATGTAAAGATCACGGCCCCTTCATTATACGATTTCTGCTGAATAACACAATATACATTAGGCAATGTAGACACAATCACACTATTTTACGTCAGGACCTTTGGATGCGGAATCTTTAACCTGTCATCGCCACCCGCACTCTTTTTTTTTTAAAAGGATAGCATTGATGAGCTCGTTTCGCAGAATTCCGGTGTCGCTGTCAGAGTCGTTGGTTGAGAGCGAAAAAACCGTCATCTTGTCCACGACCGAGAATTTAAGAAGGATGAAAATGAAATAAAAAGATTATCGACTGTAAACCAAACCCAGGCCGTCTGCTTGTAACAAACAGACGCTCTGCCAAAGAACGACGCTATAGCTTGAAACTGCTCCTGGAAAAAAAAAAAGCACTACATGCGGTGCAGTGCGATACATGTAGTGTCTGACTGGCACTGTATACTGGAAACATTATTCCTAACGCATGTCATGGTGCGTGCCAAAAGCGTAGACTCCCGTCAGGCGTCATAACGTCTGAATGGTGCAACTAGCGGGTGTTTTAAAAGACCCGCCCGCTACAGAACGCTCGGACATGCTTGGCCATGAGCTGCAAGAGCATCAACGTATTGAGTGTCTGCGTAGGTTCGCGTATTGCCTTGCGTGCACGTAGTGGGTCTGTCATTGATCCGCAAAAACAATTGTGACGTGGTGGACACTTCACTGTATACTTAAGGTAGACATTCCATGACAGTTCAAAGAGTCAATGTTAGGCGCACGGTCATACATTTTCTGACGGCACGGTCAAGGTATCCCGCTGACAACAGAAGCGCGGCTAGCACTGAAAAAGGCGATGTGCCCTGGACCTGATTTCGCTATCACGTTCCACTCTTGTTGGCGGAGCTCAAACGTCCTCCGAGTTCTCGCGTGATTTCTCGCTTACCTAGCGTCTTGTAGCGGCAAGCGGGTTGGTTACGGATATGTGAAGGTAATTTACCAACATGAGAAAACATTTCCGCGATAGTGTTCCTTTAAAGGGGTCATGAACCACTTCTCGGGAAGCATCGATTGACATTATCGAAATTTATCGCCCCATTTCCTTCCTCTCGTCTTGACGAGCCCTCTTTAAGGTGCAAAGGGAGGGATCACGTACAGCTCAAACGTCATCCGAGTTCTCGCGTGTTTGCTCGCTTACCTAGCGCCTTGTAGGGGCAAGCGCGTTGGTTACTGATATGTGAAGGTATGTGAAGGATATGTGAAGGATAGAATAAAGACTAGCCCACATGCACGCGCCAGCGCGTGGCTTTGACAACGCGCCCTCTCCCTATGGAAAGAGGGGGCTCACAGCTACGCGAAACTCCGCTCCCTTTGACTCCGTAAGATAGTGCGAAGCGGCGCGTCAGAAAGGCGTGTGCTAACACGCTGAAACGCGTATACGTGTGCTCAGGCCTTAAGTCACGTCAGCTCGAGTCATGGCATCTAGAGCGCGCGATGAAACGCTATTTCGCTCTCCCATCGTGATTCCTGTGTGCGCGAGTGTGGCGACTGTGTAACGTTGCCAGTCTATGGATTGCGGCACCGGCAAGTGCTGGCACCCAGTGGAGAGCAGCCCACGCCCCTCTTTATTTATGTCGGTCATGGGCCAACCGCATGCCATCCAGTGCTCCACGTCAAAAAGCAGGCGATGGCAGTTCTGTGTATGAAAAGGGGGCGCCTAAGGAAACATCGCGTTGCGCGTATACTCGACTTAGAACGCATGTCTTCAAGGTTTAGCAGAGGTGTTAATAAGATGTGTCCGCTATCCACTACTCAAACCTCGATACATTAACAATGGCGTACACAATGAAACATATACGAAACAAATGATGTACAAAACCGCCACGTTACTTTTATTCAAGCAAATAATGTTACACGTAATAAGTGAGAACATTACTTGCTCAAATATCAGCTAATCTTGCCACGTGAAAAGAACTCATTTTTCATACCCCGTATGTCGGTCATTCCTAAAGGGTATACACGCCAGGATTCAAACAACCTATCGATGCATACCTCTAAGGTAACTAAAATCTGGGCAGTGGTCTTGACATATCGAGTCTTTTTTCACTGTTATATATCAACACATGATGACCGCAGGGTTAGCCGCGTGAAAAAAAGTGTTTTAGCCCTATAACGGCTGCGTACCTTCTTAATATTAGAGAAAAAAAATGTAGGACGAAGAGGGTAATGTACGGGCCAAACATCGTGCTTGAGACCCCTGCCTAGAGGACATATTTATATCGCCGGGAACGGGCTAAGTAAACAAACGGTTGTTCAGACAAAAAGATAACGAGAGTAAGAATGCCTCTCTCGGAACATGATTCCGTTCAAGCAGCCCCGTGGACGTGCTTCAAGAGCGACGCTGTATACCAGAAACTGCCGCCGCCTCACCTTGGACGTGTACAGGCGTTTGAGGTCGCGGCCACGTCGGCTCGAACACGGACGAACTGGCCCTGGCGCCACGCGATCGTATGACGTGGCGTCGGCGGCCGCAGGCGCATCACGTCCTTCTCGTCGCGGTCTGGGAGGACCGGGGTCGGCCGTCTCGGCGCTCGCCACTTGACATCGAAGCCCGTCCCTCCTCGACACAGGACGACGACGACGCCGACGACGATGACCGCGGAACCTCAAGATTCGATCGAAGATGGGAGTCGAGCGCTCGCGTGGTCGAAGTGAGGTACGAAAGTATTGTAGCCCAACAGGCGCCCGAGGTCGAGGACTCTTAAGGCACGCGGTGTTCCGCGGCGTGCTCCGGGTGGCCTCTTGGCCATCAGGCTTGCGTGGCGTCCTCGGAGTCCTCGAGACTTGAACACTCCTTTGATACCTCGGACGCGAGCCACCGCTACGCCCGATGGGACTTGCGTGCCGACACGACGCCACACATAAGCCGCCGAAAGCTGTGCCTGGTCGTACCTGTAAAAACAGTGCGAGTGAGAACGTTCGTATATTAAAGAAGACTGCATCTTAGAATGGCAGAACAAAGGTGGGTACCTTAGAATACTCACAATATTGTCACGGGGTCGTGACGCGGCCGAAGACAGGAAACTTCGTGTTGAGATCTAACTGTTTATTTAGGCGAACCTGTGCCCGGTAAAGGGAAAGTCTAATTACAGCAGCAGTCTTGTGCAGATAGCAGTCTCGGACTGATAGCGGCGAACGCAGCGTCGGCCTTCGATCAACAACTGACAAGCGGTGAAGCGCGTCGGCATTTATACCCTTGCCGTCGAATGTTCTAGCGTTATCGCTGGCGGTGTCGTAGCTTCCAGAACAATCTGTACCGTTCGCACAGTGGGCGTGATCTTATCGAAATCATCTACTACAGTCCGGAACCTTCTAGAAAACTGCAGGCGCGGTTTGCGCTGAGAATCGTGTGGTGTTTTGGGACGATAACAAAAACTTGGGAAATGGAACGTGGCATTGCCCCCCTCTGAAAAAAGGCATCGTCCCGATGCTTTAACTAAAGATGAAAGTACAATAATAATGCAAGAAAGTACAATGAATAAATTCCGATACAACAATAATAAAAAAAAACACTGGTTCAGTTTGTTAACGCGCATGAAACGGCTTGAGGCGCGCGACATGTACGACTTCAGGTTGCAATCGGCGTCGTTGAGAGTTCGTGATGCCGTCGGGGACAACCTCGTAATCAAGTGGGCCGAGACGTCGAACCACCCTGTAAGGTCGAAGTACCGTCGCAGAAGCTTTTCACTTAGTCCACGTCGGCGTATCGGCGTCCACACCCAAACACGTTCACCGGGCTGGTATTCCACGAAGCGTCGTCGAAGGTTGTAACGGTGGCTGTCGGTCGTCTGTTGATTTTTGATACGGAGACGCGCAAGTTGTCGGGCTTCTTCGGCGCGTTGAAGACACTCGCTCACATCGAGGTTTTCTTCGTCGGTGACGTTGGGTAACATGGCATCAAGCGTCGTTGCCGGGCTCCTTCCGTAGACCAATTTGTATGGAGATATCTGCGTCGTCTCCTGCACCGCCGTGTTGTATGCGAAGGTCACATACGGAAGAATGGCGTCCCACGTCTTGTGTTCGACATCGACGTACATTGACAGCATGTCGGCGATCGTCTTGTTAAGCCGCTCGGTGAGGCCGTTGGTGTGTGGGTGGTACGCTGTCGTCCGGCGGTGGTTTGTTTGGCTGTATGCCAAGATCGCTTGAGTTAAGTCGGCAGTGAATGCCGTTCCTCTGTCGGTGATAAGGACCTCCGGGGCGCCGTGACGTAGGACGATATTTTCGACGAAGAACTTAGCTACCTCGGATGCACTGCCTTTTGGCAGGGCTTTTGTCTCGGCGTAGCGGGTGAGGTAGTCGGTAGCTACCACGATCCACTTGTTTCCGAAAGCCGACGTCGGGAATGGCCCCAGTAGGTCCATACCAATCTGCTGGAAAGGTCGGCAAGGTGGATCAATTGGCTGCAGAAGTCCCGCTGTCCTTGTCGGCGGTGTCTTGCGTCGCTGACAGTCCCGGCATGTTCTCACATAACGAGTGACGTCGGTGGTAAGACGGGGCCAGTAGTACCTTTCTTGTATCCTCGCGAGCGTGCGAGAAACACCGAGGTGCCCTGCCGTCGGATCGTCGTGCAGGGCCTGCAGGAGTTCTGGTCGCAGATTTGAAGGCACCACAAGGAGGTACTTAGCTCGAAGCGGTGAAAAGTTTTTCTTTTGTAGAAGACCGTTTCGTAGAAAGAACGACGCAAGTGTGCGCTTGAATACCTTCGGGACTTCGGCGGTCCGGCCTTCGAGGTATTCTATTAGGGCCTTAAGTTCCGGGTCGGCCCTCTGTCGTTCAGCGAAGTCGTCGGTAGTTATCGTTCCTAAGAAGTAGTCGTCATCCGGGTCGTCGGGTAGCGGTTGGTCTACAGGCGCACGAGAGACACAGTCGGCATCGGAGTGTTTTTTGCCGCACTTGTAAATGACAGTAATGTCATATTCTTGAAGTCTCAGGCTCCATCGTGCGAGGCGACCTGAAGCGTCCTTCAAGGTGGCTAGCCAACACAATGCGTGGTGATCGCTCACAACTTTGAAGGGCCTGCCGTAGAGGTAGGGGCGAAATTTTGACGTAGCCCAGATGATGGCGAGGCACTCCTTTTCTGTTGTGGAATAATTTGCTTCTGCTTTGGATAGCGATCGGCTGGCGTAACTAATAACCCTTTCAAGGCCGTCAGCCCTCTGCACAAGAACGGCGCCAAGACCTACGCTGCTTGCGTCAGTATGTATTTCTGTCTCGGCGAATTTGTCGAAATGGGTAAGTAACGGAGGCGTCTGGAGGCGATGTTTAAGCTCCTGGAAAGCGTGTTCCTGCAGTGTTTCCCACTTAAACTCCACGTCTGCCTTGGTAAGGTTAGTGAGAGGATCGGCGATGCGGGCGAAGTTTTTCACGAACCGCCTATAATAGGCACACAGGCCCAGAAATCGGCGCACGGCTTTCTTCTCAGTGGGCGGCGGGAAGTCGGCGATGGCGGCTGTTTTCCGTGGATCGGGACGAACTCCAGACTTGCTGATAACGTGCCCCAGAAACAAGAGCTCCTCATACGCGAATCTGCACTTTTCTTGCTTCAGTGTGAGTCCAGAAGTCTTGATGGCTTGAAGTACAGCTTCAAGGCGCCGAAGATGCTCGTCGAAACTCGACGAAAACACGACGACGTCGTCCAAGTACACAAGGCAAGTCTGCCACTTCAATCCTGCCAGTACTGTATCCATAACGCGTTGAAAAGTTGCAGGCGCTGAGCAAAGGCCGAAGGGCATCACCTTAAACTCGAAAAGGCCGTCCGGTGTTATAAACGTCGTCTTCTCTCGGTCTCTTTCGTCGACTTCGATTTGCCAATAGCCAGTCTTGAGGTCCATTGACGAAAAGTACTTGGCGTTATGGAGCCGATCAAGTGCGTCGTCTATTCGTGGGAGAGGGTACACGTCCTTTCTTGTGATTTTGTTCAGGCGGCGATAATCGACGCATAAACGTAGGGTCCCATCCTTTTAGATGCGGAAGCATCTTATACTCGCGTCTTGTAGTGCGCCGTCTGCGCCGTCCGCGCCGTCCGCACCGCTTCTCGAACATTCGACAGCTGACGCGCGCGCATGCGCCGCCGCGCCGTCTCCTCCTTCTTCCACCATCTGTGCATCCCTTCCTCCTCTACACACCGCGCGCGCTTCACTCCTCCACCATCTGTGCACCCTCCCTCCTCTACACACCGCGTTCGACATCTACAATTCTCCTGATTCTCCAGTGGACGCGCATGCACCGTCGCGCTTCGAGAACATTCAACAGCTGACAGTGCATGCGCCGTCGCATTGTATATATATATACTCAAGGTCGGCGCTCGCTCGCTCAGTTGCCGCTCGTCGGTTGGTTTGTACGGTTCGTCGACGTCCAAGGTCGCGGTGAAATGAATTCCAACGAATCCACAAACACAATGATCGACGTCCCTTCGACCAGCGCCGCCCTTTCGCATACGTGTGTACGTGTTCACTCATTTAACACCCCCTCCTACAACCACGTTAACCAATTTAGCCATCGACCCAAGTAAGTCGCAATTTAACACGCCATTTCACAACCACGTTAACCAATTTAGCCATCGACCCAAGTAAGTCGCACTTTAACACCCCGTTAACCAATTATATGCTCCGCATCCTCCTCAGTGTTCCCCCGAGGGAAGCTGCGGGCAATTTTTTTCTTCACTAACACCACGGGGGATGCCCATGGACTCTTGGACGGCTGGATAATGTCATCCTGCAGCATTTCATCAACTTGTCTCTTCATGACCTCACGTTCTCGCGTCGAAACCCTGTACGGACTCTGATGGAGTGGTCTGGCATTTTCTTCGGTTATGATGCGATGTTTCGTGATTGGGGTCTGCCGAATTTTCGATGACGACGAAAAGCAATCTTCGTATTGCAGGAGCAGGGCCTTGAGCTGTTCTTGCTTATCGTTCAAAAGTCTGGGATTGACGTCAAAAGCTATGGGAGGGGCTTGGTTCCTCTGAGCAGGTTCCGCAGAATCGGCGAGGGCGAAAGCACTGGTGGCTTCGACAATTTCTTCGATGTATGCGACCGTTGTTCCTTTGTTCACATGTTTGTACTCATTGCTGAAATTCGTGAGCATAACCGTTGCTTTGCCTCCCCGCAGCTCTGCAATTCCTCTTGCGACACAAATATTTCGGGTGACCAACAGATGCTGACTGCCTTCAACGACGCCTTCCAAGTCAGGTGATTTAGGAGCGCCGACTGAAATAATGACGCTTGAGCGAGGCGGAATGGTGACTTGTTCTTCCAGCACATTCAAGGCATGGTGTCCTGACGGCGTGCGCGGCGGTAGTGCTTCTTTTGTGGATAACGTTATCGACTTTGTTTTTAGGTTGATGACAGCACCATGGAGGCATAAGAAGTCCATGCCAAGGATGACATCTCTCGAGCAACGCTGTAGGACTACGAAGTCTGTAGGATAAATACGGCCGTTAATGGTGACTCTCGCTGTGCAGATTCCTGCAGGCGTTACGAGATGACCTCCGGCTGTGCGGATTTCAGGGCCTTTCCAAGCTGTCCTAACTTTCTTTAACTTCGCGGCGAACGACCCACTGATGACAGAATAGTCGGCTCCAGTATCGACGAGAGCGGTCACACTGTGGCCGTCGATAAGAACGTCGAGGTCGCTAGTTCGTCGTCTCGCACAACAGTTAGGGCGTGGCGTCGGGTCACGGCTGCGTCGGCTTGTTCCGCTGCTTCCCTGTTGCGTCGTCAGGCCACCTTCGGTAAGTGAGCTTTCGCCGTCAGGGCTTTGCCTGTTTGGCGTTGTGTTTGGAAAGCTCCGTCGCGGCGTCGTCGTCGTCGTCGTCGGAGGATCTTCGGTAGTTCGTCGCACAGCAACCGCACCTCCATCGGTTGCTGCCCTTAGTTTCCCGGATACGGGCTAGGAGACCGGCCCCGCGTTGGGCCAGAGTGCTGCCGGAGGTACGGTGACATGCGGCGGTTGGGCGACGGCGAACGGGAAGGACTTCGTGGTGTCCATTGAGTTCCTGCCAGGTACTCGGCGATGTCACGTGGCCGATCTCCTGGCTGCGGACGCGGTACATTGACGGCGAAGCCACGCAGTCCCATCTGTCGGTACTGGCAACGGCGGTATGTGTGCCCGGCCTCGCCGCAGTGGTAGCAGAGCGGGCGGTTGTCAGGTGCACGCCAAACGTCCGTTTTCCTTGGTGCACTGCGCTGGCCCGCTGGGGAACGGTAGGACGTCGGTGGGGTGGTGGCGGCGGTGGCGTCTGGCGACGGAAGTGCGGCGGGGCGGCGTTTTGGCGTGGACGGGGAGGAGCGTTGTGGCGCACTGCAGCGGCGTAGCTCATAGTTTGTGGCTCGGGCGGCGGTGTTTCGGGAATTCGAAGCGATTGCCGGACTTCTTCTCGCACAATGTCGGCGATCGAATCCACTTGAGGCTGCTCCGAAGGCAACAGTTTGCGCAGCTCTTCCCGCACGATCGCTCGGATCGTTTCACGCAGGTCGTCGGAGTCACTGGCTTGAGCAGCAGCGCATTCTGGAGTCAGGCGACGATTATACTGTTTGGTGCGCATGTCCAGCGTTTTTTCGATGGTGGTCGCCTTGGATACAAATTCTTGGACGGTGTTCGGTGGATTCCTCATTAGTCCCGCGAAGAGCTCCTGTTTGACCCCTCGCATGAGGAAACGAACTTTCTTTTCCTCAGGCATGTCTGGGTCAGCGTGACGGAATAGGCGGGTCATCTCCTCTGTGAAAATTCCAACCTTTTCATTTGGTAGCTGAACCCGGGTCTCGAGTAGAGCAGCGGCCCTCTCTTTGCGAGCGACGCTCGCGAACGTTTGCAGAAATGCGCCGCAGAAGACATCCCACGTTCGGAGGGTGGACTCCCGATTCTCTAGCCAGGTCCTTGCGGCGTCTTCCAGGTAGAAGTACACACGACGGAGCTTTTCTTCGTTGTCCCAGTGGTTGAGGGCGGCCACACGGTCGTATGTTTCTAGCCAGGTTTCCGGGTCTTCAAACGATGAGCCATGGAACATTGGCGGTTCCCTGGGTTGATGAATGACGATCGCGGGCTGGGACGTTCCGGTTGTCATTGTCGCTGCAGTCGAGGTCATGGTCTTGGTCTTCCACGCCTTGTCTTGCAGAAGCCCGTACTCCGGTGGTAGCCCTTGCTGTCGGCGGCTCGTTCGCTGCTCTTGGTTGGCGTCGGTATCTTCTTCGCGACGGGGGCTGGGTTCACGGCTTGACGGGGGCGTCCGGTACATGAACGAAGCAGCACCTCCACCAGATGTCACGGGGTCGTGACGCGGCCGAAGACAGGAAACTTCGTGTTGGGATCTAACTGTTTATTTAGGCGAACCTGTGCCCGGTAAAGGGAAAGTCTAATTACAGCAGCAGTCTTGTGCAGATAGCAGTCTCGGACTGATAGCGGCGAACGCAGCGTCGGCCTTCGATCAACAACTGACAAGCGGCGAAGCGCGTCGGCATTTATACCCTTGCCGTCGAATGTTCTAGCGTTATCGCTGGCGGTGGCGTAGCTTCCAGAACAATCTGTACCGTTCGCACAGTGGGCGTGATCTTATCGAAATCATCTACTACAGTCCGGAACCTTCTAGAAAACTGCAGGCGCGGTTTGCGCTGAGAATCGTGTGGTGTTTTGGGACGATAACAAAAACTTGGGAAATGGAACGTGGCAATATAATAGTTTTTAGCAAACCATGGAAACACGACGCGATATTTCCGTGCTGTATTTCCGTAAATTCCTGAAACACTAATAAGTGTCGCGATCTTACATCCCGAAACCATGTTATATTATGTGATACGCCGTATTAGAAGGTTTTTTTTAATGTTCTTTCCATCATTAGCATTTTGCCTTAGTCGAAATGCGACCGCCGTGGCAGGGATAAGATCCCGCGTACTTCGATATTCGTTGTTGTAGACGGCTCACTTGATAGCTAAGCGACACCATAAAGACGCTCGATAACTAATTTTCGCATTAGTTATCGAATCCCTGCAGAGCTCCCAAGCTTGGTTATAATGAATGACCTTTCCAGTATTAGTGCCTTTGCGGCTAAAGTGTCACACTGATAATGTTGAAGGCATGGATTCGAAATTCGACCAATGCGCACTTCGATAGAAGAAAGGTGGAAAAAATGCTTCTGAATCCAGATTTAGGTGAAACCAAAGTGGCAAAAATTAATCCACATATCCCCATCCTTGGCATGCCTGGTAAACGCATATTTCTTCTTTATTTATGTCCCGAATGTAAATAAATAACTCCTTTCACCGCCTGCTTCACGAGCCTATGAACTCACCGTTGGACTGGTGCTGGCGACTCCTTAAGTCTGCTCTCTCGGCAAGGCGTCACGTGCGGTGTCTGCTCGCGGAGTCCTCTTTCCAGGTGAACTCGCATCAATGGATGTGCAAAAAAGACCGGTGTTCGATGGTGCAGGAGAAGCCATGTTGCGGGAAGCCACGCCGAGCTGTCTGGAAGCAATGGTGACCGGAGACCAAGCGGAGACACCGGACCAAAGCGTTCACGTCGTTGATCGTCTGTGCGAACCAGGATCCGGAAAAACTGGCCGACACCATCGGGGTCGATAACCTCTATGGCAAAACGGAAGCGGTTCTCAGAATGGCAATCGATGTTTCTAGAAGTCACTGAATTTTCCCGCTTTACTTGTGTGACCTTTGCCAAATAGCGGCCGCCGACAACGATGACGAGGTCGCGTATGGGCTCGAGGTAGACGTCCGCAATCCTGGACGATTGGTGAAACTTATGGCCGTTCTCCGCACCTCGGCGTCGGGCTTGACTGGCAGCGGTTGTCAGAAATACGTCGATGACGTCGTTGACCAGGTGGCCGCGTGCGATGTAGGCTGGTGCGTCCACGCATCGGGGAGCGTCGGCAGTCGTACAGATTGTTCTTGTCCCAGTAACGCGTGTCTCACGGAAGCCGCGCTCGACTTGAGACGTTCTCCGTTGCTTTGAGCACGCTACGTACATCCAGCGACCGTCGCCGATGGCGTAGGCCCGGACGTTTGCAGTCTCAAAGCGAACTCGTCCACCTTTGCTGGGTGGCCGTTCTACGTTGAGATCATGCTCGAAAACTCCGTCTTGCGTTGGAAACCTCTGGCATCCAACGACGCTCGAGGGCGACGCCGGAGTGAATGGAAACGAGGGCATGGGAGACTTGGGCACCATTGCTGGCGAATCGGAGAATGTCGTGCACTTCGCTGCACGATGTGCAGGACCACCACCGTATCCCTGTTGGCCAGACCAGATTTTCAGTCTTTACGGAGGCACCCTGTAAACGAGTTCAGATTGCACATCCAGCCTTGTACATGTAACAAATCAGCAGGCTTAACACGAACGCTCCAACGCGTGACCTGGACTAGCTACAGATTGACTGATGCGAGCCGGGAAGTGCTGGGCTCTGATCACGAGATAATACCTCGGTATGCTTGCATAGTACGTCGCTATGCATGGGTTTGCGTTTAGATGCGTACGTGTTAACTCTTGCTGACGGCTGTACATCTAACACTATATATTAAATATAATGTAATATCGTTTATTTTCAGCATGTTACATATCAAAATGTTACATATGAAGGGATGATACGGCTAAAATCAGATTGACTGCCTGACAATGCCCCTACCACCCAAGCACTGTTCAACAGGGTTTCGGACATATATAAATTATAAAATTTAACAGAAAGCAAAAGCACTAAGAGAAAAAAAACATTACAATGCTATCAGGAACAGTTAGTGATACACATAAAACAACTCAAACAAATGTAATACTTTTAATACAATTATCAGCAAATATTTGCTAACACAAGCATACTAATATGCATCTAACTTGTACTCGCACAATTCGAAGTTTGTAGACCACTGCCGCCCGTAAACTTTACCGTCTGCGCCGTTTAATGGCGAGCCACCTGCTGCCGAGACCATTTCACTTACTAAACCCATTAGAGTAATTCTCTCGACATCAACCAGCTCGCCAATAGTCGTCGACTTAGGCTCGTGCTCCAGTGGTCCGCATACTGTTGACATGTGATATTTCATATTAAAATTGCACTTTTAAGAAAAACGCAAGAAAAACAAAGAACCGCAAAAATCAGCTAGTAAATGTATGCCGTATGGGCAGAAACTGAACCTTGACAAAGTAATATGCCACCCATCCGATTCGCTTTTTTTAAAAGCAAGGAGTCTAGTCTTATGAACATTATTTTACCAATTGTATACAAAGATTCCTGCGGTGAAAATTACCGTTGATGCATTCGCCTTAGACGACGCAGAGGCGAAAGCGACGTTATTTTGAAAGCTGGACTATTTATGGCGGTCGTTATTCTGTGAGCCACGAACAGAAAATTGTGATTCATTGCACGTGCTTTCTTTGTTCTTTTTTCATCATCGTCGTCATCTGCTTCCCTCTCGAGATACGTGTGCCATATTTTCCGGCACGCGGTGTAATAGGTTTGATGACGAGACAAGCAGGGAAACAGAAATAGAGGAAGAAAGAGAAACGAAGATAGAGAAAGAGAAATTCTTCGCGATGTGGGATTTGAACCTGGCGAGCGTCTATGCACGCCTCCTACCATGCAGAGCGTAGCGTCTTATAGCAGAGCAAGGAGGTGGGAAGAAATGTTATGGTGAGAAGGGCGTGTTTGAGGGTGAGGAGGAACATGATGGAGAAAGTAAGACATGGCTCAGAAAGAGAAATGGAGAAAACGAAAGGCATAAAGAGAAAAAAATCAAAGAGAGAGACAAAGAGATAGAAAGAGAGGAAGCGAGAAATTGAGAGACGGTGATAAAGAGACGAAGGAGAAAAAAATTAATGTGAACAGAGGCAAGACAGGCTCGAGAAAAAGGGGGAGGATAGAGAAAAAAACAGAGATATAGCAAGAAAGAAAAAAGTCACAGCTTTACCGCAAAGCCGAAGCAATGAAAGCGATAGCAACAAATTAGAAGATCACGCGCAGAATGGCAAGCAGATCGAAACGTTTCCCGCGTTTCTCACGCACAAAGGGCGCACGAAACATATGCACAGGTACCGATTAACGCGAATAAGTGTCTCAGTCGTTACTTCCCTGTGTCTGAAAAGCACGCCCTTTTCGCAAATAAGGACTGTGCAACAATTGTAGTGACATTTGTGCACCCGGTAACTACAACAGAGTTGTTCCGATGAAACCCAAAGGCTAGCCAAGACGTGCGATTCTCCCCACTGCAAGATAAGGGAGCGTGATCGAGCGTACACCCCCTTGTTCTCTACGCGGGCTGAAGTACGCCTGAGAATGGAGAGCCGCCGCGCGCTCACATGAACTTGCTGATAATGCTGAAAACACGATATCCCCCCCCCCCCGAGGTGCCCGCCAACCGCTGTAAGTGGTAGACATAAATAGCTTGCTATTTGAGCGTTGAAGGTGGTACCTTTCGGTGGCGCAGTGGTTAACGCGTCGCATTCACGATGCGGAGGTCCCGCGTTCGATTCCGCGTGTCGGAGTCTCTTTCTGGAATATTTTTCTTTCTAGCGCTTTCATATATATAGATACGTATACATATACGGTGCATGACATCGACGTCGACGCCGGCGGCGAAATACGGCCAAGAGTGTCCATACAATTGCTATCGCAATAAAAATTCTTAATACAGCAAAATGCAGGCCTTCGGCTGCGCTCTCTATTCCATTGCACCACCAGGGCGAGCTAAACTATTTTTTTTTCGCAGACAATTGTATTTCTAGGTTAGAAAATGTAGGTGAAGGCCTTAAGTAAGCGATAATTAAGTGACCTTGAGACCAACCTTGTGAAGATACGATAAGCAAGAGTGAAGCATGAATTCCGTGCTACTCAAACCGGGTGGTTTCTTTCGAGCGTCGATCGATGCGGGAAAGTTTGGTGACCACTTCTGTCTTTGCTGTGCTCAGACTGACAAAAAAAAGTAAAACTTGGCGTCCACGTAAGTGCGCAGCAAAAAAGCCGAACCAAAAGGCTTCAGCTTCCAAGTCGTCCTTCGCAAACGCATATTGCGCCAAGCCAGGTTTTAGTTGCTTATGACGGGTATAGTTAAAAGACAAAATTGAATGGTTTCGTACACATTCCGACCTCAGCAAAAGAGGGGAGACTCACGGGTGAGATTCTCTTCTAGCACTCGCGTCGTATCATGTTGAACTTACCATCAAATATACCAACTGACCAAGAAAACCACACTGCATAATAAAGAACGCCAGGCAGGGGCTTAGCCAGGGGGTGGCACAACAGGCACGTATCTCCCCCTCCCCCGAAATTTTTTTCGCCATGGCATAGAGAGCGAAAAATGAATCTCAAGGTGGTGCCCCCCTCTCCGAAAAAAAATTTCTGGCTACGCCCCTGACGTTAGGCAAAGACTGGGGTGAGGTAGCTTCCAGGTTAACCATGACCATCTCCTTTACCGTTTGCCTTAAACAATGTCAACGAGCTTTATTTACAGTCTGGTCCATGGGCGTAGGCCGGAGGTTCAACAGGGGCACTTGCCTCCCCCCCCTCAACATACACGAGCACCTTCTCCCTCCCCCCCCCCAAAAAAAAACGCACCAGTGGCCCCCTCTCCCGCCATAATGCCACGCGGGATTGCACTCTCCAAGACAAAACTTTTCCGGATCCATATAAATGGGTCCGAACGCATTAGGGCCAGGGTTTTGCGTCCCAAAAACATGATATGGGAGACAAATTCGAACGCACAACGGCCAATAACTTTGAAAAATCCCCTTTGTTTGTATCAGACTTCCCACAGCTAAAGTTCCCTTGGAAGAACAAGTGGTGTTCATCAAGAAAGGAAGAAATAGTGATTACCAGGCTGTGTTGTCGAGTCCCCTCATTGAACTTTTACCTTCACAGGTCGAGTCTGGCACAGTCGCCTTTGTGCCTTTATTGTAATGAGAGGGAATCTTTGGAGCACTTCTTTTTGTCATGCCGAAAATTCAAAACTCAAAGGGAAAATCTACTAGAAGAACCCCTACGAAAGTTGGACTTAAACTTGACACTTCCGGTGATTCTTTCATTTGGCGCAGTCGCATTTGGATTCAGCCATAGGAGCGTTTTTACCGCTGTTACAAATTCCTTACGAGAATCTAAAAGAATGGAATGCTAAAAATAAGTACCTTCAGTTGTTTTATGTAAAATTTTTGTATGTTTATATGTTTTCTTTTCAAGGTTTTTTTAGAAATTTAACACCTTTTTATTATTACCTATATTACCTAATTAATCCAACCCTCTCTTTCAAGAAGTGAATTCATTTGAAAAGCAAAGCACCGTCCCATTCATGGCCTATCCCCCTAGGTGGGTTGCGCCAAGGTGTTGAGTAACCAACCAACCAACCAAATTGGGGTGCTCCGAAAAATTCTGACCTCCCGTTAGTCTTTAACGGGCACCTTATTCTAAGTGCACGGACCTTGAGCATTTCGCATCATCCAAATGTGGCCTCACGGCCGGGATTCAATGCCGTGACTGTCAGGTCAGCACTCGAGCGCCTTAACCACTACGTCGTCGTGGCAATCGAAACTACACTACCCGCGAACAGTTAACACCACTGACCCAACTTGATGGACCTTGCGTGATACTTTAGAATGATAGTAATGTAACAACGTGATTTGTGTGGACACGTGGAAGCTCTTAAATATGCACCACAACTGAGCTAGGCCTATTGCGGAGGACATCGCACGATGCTTCCAGGACGATGGCTCCTGGAGGCCTAGCCCGGGCTAGTGATTCCTCGTTGAATCCTAATATAGTTTATTACCTACCTACCTACTGAATGCTGAAATTCGTGATCAACGAGTACACTCACATTGGAAGACAGGTAGAGGGATGTCCGGTAAGGATAGTGAGGAGACGTTTACTTCAAGTGTGCGTGCCGAACTCCAAGAATCGACGCGTTGGCGCAATCCGGCAAAGCATGCAGACTCTTGGAATCCGCTCTCAAGATGTTCAGGGTGCGACAGCGAAAGAAGAGAAAGAACAAAGGCGTGGCAAAGATTCGCAGACCGAAGTGGTCGAAAGCAGCGGAAGCGACTGTGCGATCCTTCCACTGCGCGTGGGGCTCGCACTGACTCAATAGTCTCGCGCTCTCACGGTAGAACGCGAGGTCAATGATGATGATGATGATGATGCTCTTCGAATTATTGCCTCTTACCCACTCGAGGGGATCGACCAAGAATATAGGTAATTACCTACCCACCTGCTGAGTGCTGAACTTGATGATAAAAGAGTAAACTCAAATTGGAAGACGGGTCGAATGATGTCCGGTAAGAAATGCGAGGACACGTTCAGCTTCAAGTGCGCTTGCCGAACTCCAAGAATCGACGCGTTGGCGCAGTCCGGCAGAGGGTGCAGACCCTTGGAGTTCGCTCTCAAGTGGTTCAGGGTGCGACTGCGAAAGGAGAGAAAGAACAAAGGCGTGGCAAATATTCGCAGACCGAAGTGGTCGAAAGCAGCGGAAGCGACTGTGCGATCCTTCCACTGCGCGTGGGGCTCGCACTGACTCAATAGTCTCGCGCTCTCACGGTAGAACGCGAGGTCAATGATGATGATGATGATGATGCTCTTCGAATTATTGCCTCTTACCCACTCGAGGGGATCGACCAAGAATATAGGTAATTACCTACCCACCTGCTGAATGCTGAACTTGATGATCAAAGAGTAAATTCAAATTGGAAGACGGGTCGAATGATGTCCGGTAAGAAATGCGAGGACACGTTCAGCTTCAAGTGCGCGTGCCGAACTCCGAGAATCGACACATTGGCGCAGTCCGGCAGAGGGTGCAGACCCTTGGAGTTCGCTCTCAAGAGTTTCCGGGTGCGACTGCGAAAGAAGAGAAAGAACAAAGGCGTGGCAAAGATTCGCAGACCGAAGTGGTCGAAAGCAGCGGAAGCGACTGTGCGATCGTTCCACTGCGCGTGGGGCTCGCACTGACTCAATAGTCTCGCGCTCTCACGGTAGAACGCGAGGTCAATGATGATGATGATGATGATGCTCTTCGAATTATTGCCTCTTACCCACTCGAGGGGATCGACCAAGAATATAGGTAATTACCTACCCACCTGCTGAATGCTGAACTTGATGATCAAAGAGTAAATTCAAATTGGAAGACGGGTCGAATGATGTCCGGTAAGAAATCCGAGGACACGTTCAGCTTCAAGTGCGCGTGCCGAACTCCGAGAATCGACACATTGGCGCAGTCCGGCAGAGGGTGCAGACCCTTGGAGTTCGCTCTCAAGAGTTTCAGGGTGCGACTGCGAAAGAAGAGAAAGAACAAAGGCGTGGCAAAGATTCGCAGACCGAAGTGGTCGAAAGCAGCGGAAGCGACTGTGCGATCCTTCCACTGCGCGTGGGGCTCGCACTGACTCAATAGTCTCGCGCTCTCACGGTAGAACGCGAGGTCAATGATGATGATGATGATGATGATGATGCTCTTCGAATTATTGCCTCTTACCCACTCGAGAGGATCGACCAAGAATATAGGTAATTACCTACCCACCTACTGAATGCTGAACTTGATGATCAAAGAGTAAACTCAGATTGGAAGACGGGTTGAATGATGTCCGGTAAGAAATGCGAGGACACGTTCAGCTTCAAGTGCGCGTGCCGAACTCCAAGAATCGACACATTGGCGCAGTCCGGCAGAGGGTGCAGACTCTTGGAGTTCGCTCTCAAGAGGTTCAGGGTGCGACTGCGAAAGGAGAGAAAGAACAAAGGCGTGGCAAAGATTCGCAGACCGAAGTGGTCGAAAGCAGCGGAAGCGACTGTGCGATCGTTCCACTGCGCGTGGGGCTCGCATTGACTCAGTAGTCTCGCGCTCTCACGGTAGAACGCGAGGTCAATGATGATGATGATGATGATGCTCTTCGAATTATTGCCTTTTACCCACTCGAGGGGATCGACCAAGAATATAGGTAATTACCTACCCACCTGCTGAATGCTGAACTTGATGATCAAAGAGTAAACTCAAATTGGAAGACGGGTGGAATGATGTCCGGTAAGAAATGCGAGGACACGTTCAGCTTCAAGTGCGCGTGCCGAACTCCAAGAATCGACACATTGGCGCAGTCCGGCAGAGGGTGCAGACCCTTGGAGTTCGCTCTCAAGAGGTTCCGGGTGCGACTGCGAAAGGAGAGAAAGAACAAAGGCGTGGCAAAGATTCGCAGACCGAAGTGGTCGAAAGCAGCGGAAGCGACTGTGCGATCGTTCCACTGCGCGTGGGGCTCGCACTGACTCAATAGTCTCGCGCTCTCACGGTAGAACGCGAGGTCAATGATGATGATGATGATGATGATGATGCTCTTCGAATTATTGCCTTTTACCCACTCGAGGGGATCGACCAAGAATATAGGTAATTACCTACCCACCTGCTGAATGCTGAACTTGATGATCAAAGAGTAAACTCAAATTGGAAGACGGGTCGAATGATGTCCGGTAAGAAATGCGAGGACACGTTCAGCTTCAAGTGCGCGTGCCGAACTCCAAGAATCGACACATTGGCGCAGTCCGGCAGAGGGTGCAGACTCTTGGAGTTCGCTCTCAAGAGGTTCAGGGTGCGACTGCGAAAGGAGAGAAAGAACAAAGGCGTGGCAAAGATTCGCAGACCGAAGTGGTCGAAAGCAGCGGAACCGACTGTGCGATCGTTCCACTGCGTGTGGGGCTCCGCTGACTTAGTAGTCTCGCGCTCTCAAGGTAGAACGCGAGGTCAATGATGATGATGATGATGATGCTCTTCGAATTATTGCCTCTTACCCATTCGAGGAGATCGACCTAGAATATAGGTAATTACCTACCCACCTGCTGAATGCTGAACTTGATGATCAAAGAGTAAACTCAAATTGGAAGACGGGTCGAATGATGTCCGGTAAGAAATGCGAGGACACGTTCAGCTCCAAGTGCGCGTTCCGAACTCCAAGAATCGACACATTGGCGCAGTCCGGCAGAGGGTGCAGACCCTTGGAGTTCGCTCTCAAGAGGTTCAGGGTGCGACTGCGAAAGGAGAGAAAGAACAAACGCGTGGCAAAGATTCGCAGACCGAAGTGGTCGAAAGCAGCGGAAGCGACTGTGCGATCGTTCCACTGCGCGTGGGGCTCGCATTGACTCAGTAGTCTCGCGCTCTCACGGTAGAACGCGAGGTCAATGATGATGATGATGATGATGATGCTCTTCGGATTATTGCCTCTTACCCACTCGAGGGGATCGACCAAAAATATAGGTAATTACCTACCCACCTGCTGAATGCTGAACTTGATGATCAAAGAGTAAACTCAAATTGGAAGACGGGTCGAATGATGTCCGGTAAGAAATGCGAGGACACGTTCAGCTTCAAGTGCGCGTGCCGAACTCCAAGAACCGACGCGTTGGCGCAGTCCGGCAGAGGGTGCAGACCCTTGGAGTTCGCTCTCAAGTGGTTCAGGGTGCGACTGCGAAAGGAGAGAAAGAACAAAGGCGTGGCAAATATTCGCAGACCGAAGTGGTCGAAAGCAGCGGAAGCGACTGTGCGATCGTTCCACTGCGCGTGGGGCTCGCACTGACTCAATAGTCTCGCGCTCTCACGGTAGAACGCGAGGTCAATGATGATGATGATGATGATGCTCTTCGAATTATTGCCTCTTACCCACTCGAGGGGATCGACCAAGAATATAGGTAATTACCTACCCACCTGCTGAATGCTGAACTTGATGATCAAAGAGTAAACTCAAATTGTAAGACGGGTCGAATGATGTCCGGTAAGAAATGCGAGGACACGTTCAGCTTCAAGTGCGCGTGCCGAACTCCAAGAATCGACACATTGGCGCAGTCCGGCAGAGGGTGCAGACTCTTGGAGTTCGCTCTCTAGAGGTTCAGGGTGCGACTGCCAAAGGAGAGAAACAACAAAGGCGTGGCAAAGATTCGCAGACCGAAGTGGTCGAAAGCAGCGGAAGCGACTGTGCGATCGTTCCACTGCGCGTGGGGCTCGCACTGACTCAGTAGTCTCGCGCTGTCACGGTAGCACGCGAGGTCAATGATGATGATGATGATGCTCTTCGAATTATTGCCTCTTACCCACTCGAGGGGATCGACCAAAAGACGGGCGGATCATACAGACTGCGCTACTATTTCTATTTAGTAAGTGCAATTTATTAGAGAGTTTTAGTTTCACGTTCTTACGGCCTGTTCCGCTCTGAGTACGCCCGTTAAGCTGCAGCAGAGTGGTGGACAATATTCCCGTTTTAGTTATGCGTTTTCCATTCCGGAGCGGGACATTCACATTTGCAATTCTGTTACGTACGTTGCAGCCTAGGCGGTTTGAGCGTAATGTCGTCGAACTCGTCGTCTCATTCACTATCCTGCAGCCCATCTTGCAGCTCTATGAAGCTTTGCACGTTGGTTGCAGGTGGTGCGGCGGAATTCATGGCTTTTTTTACGAAATTGTCAAGTATGCACACAGGCGCAGCAACACAAGGAACAAGTGAGAAAGGTGCCGCCGGCACACCGGCGGTACAATGGCCTGCGCTGCCTGCACTTCGGCACTCGTTTCAATGTGGAGCTATAGTGTCGCGATGCGCGTGCATCTGCTGAACTGGTAGTGCATATGAGTTCAGCTCTGGCTAAACTTTCTTCTGGACTGCCTGTAACTGGTTCACGCAGTGCAAGGCAAATCGAACGTACCTGTCACTGTGAACATGGCTCTGGGTACGGAAACGTCAAACCAAGAAAACTTCTGGTCATGCTTTTGCGTGCGCGACAGTAACGTCGGTGACTTTTGACAGACAGTGATGTTGGTGACAGCGATGTCTTTGTGTTGCGAACATGACCGTGCAATCACTTTGTGGAAGCAAATAAAATAGGTTCTAAACTGACAGTGCGGGTTCTTGGACATGTTGGTAATTCATGTTAACTTTTTAGCGATATCTCCCTCGTCGATCTTCCTCCTTGTTCTTTTGTGCGTTAAAACGGCAACATTTGTGTTCTAAACGTTCGCTGTGTTAACCTCTGGCACCCTTCTCCACTGGCATTCCTCTAGTTGATAGGCATGAAATGGTAGTCCCGTATACCATTCTGTGGGTACGTGCCTTCTTCGGGAAACCCTCATCTAGTCTTCATCGTCAACTTCTTGCTTACTGCCGTGTCATTAGTTAAGAAGAGAGAAGTCCGCGCTGGTATCCGATAAAGAGAGAATGTGAGTAATACATTTGCATCTACCCACCAAATAATTCCAAGGTATTGGACGATAAACGTGTTCATTCATACAGGAAACGTCTCACTTAGGCTCAAGCGCCCACGTGGCCCTTTGTACATGGAATGCATGTGTGCGGCTGTGTGTTTCAATATTTTCGTCCATCCACATCGCGTCAACAATGGGGAATACGGCAAGGCGTGTGTGGTGTCGACGCCGACGTCATGAAATAAAGCATGCCGTCTAAATTTGGTTTGGAAATCATACAAGATAGGAAAAGAAAGCTGTTGTGCCGTGAATAGCAGTTAAGACACATCATTGGAAACATCTGTGTTTTTTTTTTCTAATTCCATCTATAACGTCTTCACTGAAGCACCTGCAAAGCTCTTGCCATATCACATGGCGCGTAGTTGGCGATGACGCCTTATATAGCGTATCTCGTTTTTTTTTTTAAATAAACATTAAACACAGCTACACATTGATGTAGTCCTTAAACTATGGAGTTCAATTCCTACATGCGCCTTTCTTTATGTGTACTGGACATCGCGACAGGTTGGATGAAACGTGCGTGCTTTCTGCAGCAGGTGGTTCAGAATAACCCGCATTCTTTTTAAGACTGTTCACTATCGATGCGCCAGGATGCGATTAGTGATTCATAGCTGTACAACAAAATTGATTTGATGCCACCTGCCGGTGACCAGTTCACGAAAGTGGAAGTGATCCCATTTTACACCTAGTTCACGCTCAATAATCCACTATCTACAGCGAGTCAAAATGCTTAAGCACTTCCGGCCTCTGCCAGTATTGCGCGGAGGTGGCTGACACCTACAACATGGTATGTGCATGCCAGCTCAATCCTTCTTTCTCCGCTCAACCCCGAAACCCAATCCAACCAGAGAGGACCAGAGTTAATCAATTATGCGAGTTGTGAAACTACATTCCAAAATCCGGACACGCAGTTGGTTCAATTTCTCAGGAGTTAGCTGGCGTTCGCGCCACCTGAGAGCAGCAACACAAAACACAAAGCGTTTGATAGTGCGGTCTCATGATCAACAGGTGGCGCGACAATCTGCTCACTGACGACAGGGGGAGGGGGGGTCGATGGCGTGTTCAGTTTTTGATACAGGGAGCCTATGGAGAATTTCACAACTCATGTGATTGATTAACTCAGGAGATGACTGTGAGGCGGCCCTGCTCGGCTGCCAGGACCTTCCGGGCCAATGAGCCATGGTCCAGCTAACCAGGACATTGCCCATGACCAATGGGGTCTAGGGACTCCACCTAGTACTATGACGAAGCTGGCCCACTAAAGGCTGCTTTCTCTGGCAACCTCACCATTTGTAATAAATGTTTACCACCACCACCATAGCGAGCGGAATTGTCATGTCGCCGAAACACAGCGTCGTTCGCGCTGAACGTGCCCCGCGCCGCCGTATATACCTTCTACGATGGGGCGAACGCGGCATGGATGGGCTGCCGCCCGGTTGACAACTCGCAAACTCCACTACACTATCCGGTCGTGTGGACTTGGATGATTGACGTACGCAGGAAGCAAGAACAAGCAGTACTGCTCACTTTGCTGGCAAGCCGGTGTCGATGCCAGCGTCGTTGGTGTCGACGCCAGCAGAGTTGGTGGATTCGTGTGGCTCTGCAAGACCGCGACAAGCTCGGTCACGCCAACTGCTACCTCTTCCACGAAATGGGGTTGTGAAGTGGGCTATTACGCAGAGTGGGTAAACTGCTTTTCGTTGCGACATTCAGGTACGTGCCTTGCGACATGACAAGCGATTCGGGCTTGGCTGCCATTTTTAGGGGCGAACCTCCTCTTATTCTAACAGTGTCCTGCGTCAGGCTTAACCAGCAGTATCTCCCGAACATTACAATAGATGGCGCTGTCTCATCACCATTTCGCGTCTCATTTCCTAGATGGTGTTGGTCCAATAGAAGTGTATGCAATGGGATGGGCGCACGGACGGACTGAAACATGAACGGACGCACGGACGGAAACATGGACTGGTGGACGGATGAGTGGATGGATGAACGCATACACGGACGGATACACGGATGGACCGATGGACGGAAGCACGTACGGACGGATGGACGCACG
This sequence comes from Rhipicephalus microplus, assembly GCF_043290135.1. Lineage (NCBI taxonomy): Eukaryota > Metazoa > Arthropoda > Arachnida > Ixodida > Ixodidae > Rhipicephalus > Rhipicephalus microplus. The sequence goes on along the minus strand of NC_134709.1, from coordinate 28,632,093 downwards.
GGCGGACGGGTGCAGAGATGGACGCTTCGCCTCACTCGTAATGATTGACTCCGTGGATATTCCGTGAGTTTTTATAAAGTTGCTTGACTAGCGCTCCTATTGGTTCGCGGAAACCGATTCGGCGACAGACGCCGCAAAAACCGGTCCGAGAGTGATCGGCGCGGAGAGGGCCCTTTCGGCAGCCGGAATGTTCAGTATGAACGAGCCATTACTGTGAGCTTTGGAGTGATGAGTGGCTAACTTGAACGCGTTCCACACTCGTCCACCTTCTAACAGGTACGAGGCTGGTTCACGTTTTCTAGTTATCTTCTCGGGCGTAGAAAACTGTGAAGGCAGCTTCCGAGGAACTTCCGATAATCTAACCCACGCGTATTCACAATGACGAAGTTGGGTTTCTTGGAAACCTAGCGAAGCAAGACACAGCGGAAGGCGACTGGACAAAGCAGCACAATAGAAGCATTGAGTCGCCATGGGGACGCCCTGTCGCTCGCAGCCGACTTCCTGAAATGCTGTAGCGTCCGCAATACTCCTTACTAACTGACATCCAACCGCGAAAGTTTAGGGGACGTAGGCCCCGCAATAAATGCGAATATTTGCTTTATCAGTGGCCACTGATTGTATTCAAGTTGGTGACCATGTAGGTTGCAATACCAGCTACAGGCAAGAACATTCATTCTGAGATCATCTTTCCAGGGGGGGGGCGATTCTGGACATTGTCTAATTCCTCCATATTGTCAAATTTCGTAATGGCGGCATTTTAAGCCAATCACAGAGATCTTAGCAGCGCACTTGGCCAATTAGCATCGATCAATGGTGGAATCTGACAACATGGTGGAATTTGACAATGTCCAGAATAGCACCCCAGATAAAGCGAGAATGTAGCTTCTCGAACACTTAATGCTGAAACTTAAGCAGGTTGGTCTTTCTTGGATACACTTTCACAGAAAGACCCACAACAATGGGAATAGATTCACTTTCCGTAGTCCTCGTATTGAAGATGAGTTGACCCTCAGGCAAGGGTGCATGCGTTACAGATATATTGGCACGTAACGATGACGCTACCATCAGTGTATATTTTAAACAGCGTAGCTGTTCTTTGTCGAGCCTGCGCCGTCTGCATGTCTCTCTAGTTTCACGCGACTCACAGGACCAAATGTGGGAGTTAATAAAGAAGTAAGTAAGACGAAATATTGAGAAAGCTCAAAATTAATATCATGATGGTGGTTGTGAAGATGATGTTGGATGTGATACCAAGCTGTGTTAGTCTACCCTCCCACACACTGGTGCAATCGCAACTTTGCCTGCCGTGTGATGCTTTTCACAGCGTGAAACTGGCCGGATTCATTTGTGGTTGTTATCACTCCATATGTCGTGTGCGCAAGGTAAACTTTCTGTCGAAGTCGAGCTGCTGTCCTTTGTGTATATCTCTTCGTCTTTGTCGTATTATCACTAGCGAAAACGTACTCGAGTTTATCGAACACTTCGCGTCTCACAAATTTATTTGCTGTTGGGTGCATATAGGTCGCCGAGTTCACTCACGAGTGCATTCGCTGAAGCTCACCAGGACGCAGGTCAGGCCATAAGCCTGAGTGAGCACTATTCTTGTGAGTTTGATTCCTAATAAGTCCGGATGAGGAAAATTTTAATGTAGCTCAGTTTGAGAGAGCCCTATACACCAAAAATGTTTCTTGGGTGAGTCTCAATGAGCTCGGATGTTTGTTTGTTTGTTCTTTTTTGGTTCAGGTTTTTTTTTCGCTTACATATGGCCGGATGTACGCACGCCTTTAACACCGTGAACCACTCTGACTGGATGCAGGATGCCTCCCGGAGACCCGCCACCTGGTTACCGCTACCGCGTGGTCGAGATACCGCTGGACCAGGTCTTTGCCGAAAGCATGACGAACTTCTCGACGCCCTTGACGAGCGAAATAGGCAGTGAACCCTCCGAGAGCGACGAAAGCGACGCCCTGCTAGAGCAGCTCATCCAAGAGCAGATGTACGACTCACGGCACGTGGATCCGCTGCTGAAGGAGGAACTCCTTCACCACTTCGAGCGCCAACGGCTTCCGAAGCAACGTCTTCAGCAGCAGCAGGAGCAGACACCGTGGCTGGCACCACCACCCGAGACAGGTGCGCTGAACCTCATAAAGGGGCAGTTTCATATAATAATGACCGCGATAAACACACAGCAGGCCGCCGCCGTGTTTGTTCATCAAGCAGAGAGTCTCAGATGTCTCTTGAAACGCGAAAATTGACCTGTCGACCACCGTACCACGTTGTCGGTGTCAACACGAGAAATCCTAGAAACCATAGCGAACCCGGTGCAAAGTATCTCCCACGTTGCTATAGCGTTCGCTCTTGTTTTTCAGACCAGGTACGAGCAGCGTCCTCCAAGGCGGAGTACACATGTCAATGGTTATCTTCGGTTGTCCAGGCATTGAAAGCGGCGACTCGATCGTATGCTTCGAGCCAACTTTCCGAGTCCTCGATTCATGGTCGCGGAATGTTGGCGGCTCTATGCTCTGCCGGAGAACGATTGGGGCAGGCTGCGCGGGGGTGGTCATCGTCGCTGCTGTCGATGTCGTGATCCAGGGCTGCCTGATTTTCTATTCTTTTAAGGGTGGAAGGGGGGGAGAGGGGCCCGTACTTTGGCTGCAGTCCCCTCTGCCTGCGGCTTGCTCGTTGTACGGCGTTGGCGTCATCGTCTTCTTTGCCACTCTGGGCTGGGTTCGCTCCTTTACGGGGGCGTCGGAACATCAAAGAAGCAGCACCTCCACCAGATATCACGGGACCATGATGTGTACCAAAAGAGCAGACTCGATGTTCAGATGAAAACTGCTTGTTTGGCTGATCTTGTGGCCACAAAGGGAAAGTCAACAGCAGCACACTGGCACTGATAAGTGGTGAGCAGGGCGCCGGCCGTCGAACAGATGACAAGCGGTGAAGCGCGTCAGAATTCTGACAAATGCCGTCGAATATTCTAGTCTTATCACTGGGTGTCGCGCAAGCTCTGGAATAATCTCGAGCTCTACAATGATCGCGAACCTTCTCGAACGATGAGGCGCAGTTTGCGCTTTGCATTCTTGACAGGCTTTGCGGGCGAAAACAAAATAAAAAAAAGTGAAGAAAACAAACGACCGATGATTGATTGAATTACTGACTTGATTGATTGATTTGTTGGGTTTAACGTCCCAAAACCACCATTTGATTATGAGAGACGCCGTAGTGGAGGGCTCCGGAAATTTTGACCACCTGGGGTTCTTTAACGTGCACCCAAATCTGAGTACACGGGCCTACAACATTTCCGCCTCCATCGGAAATGCAGCCGCCGCAGCCGGGAATCGAACCCGCGACCTGCGGGTCAGCAGCCGAGTACCTTAGCCACTAGACCACCGCGGCGGGGCAACAAACGACCGTGGAAATATTACGATACTGCAAGGGTCGGCAACCCGCCAGGCACTACGACCCGGCCACCGACACGACGTCAGAACGTCTCATTCCTGTCTCTTTTCTGAACGGTAAATTTCTTATCTAGATTGTGAATAACGTGTTATCGGTGCTTAAAAAAACAATATTTTCAATTTTAGCTTATGTAAACCACATTCCTATTCAAGTTTTGGCATTATTTTACATTCGCCGATTTTTTTTATTTCACTACAGATTCTCACCTCCTCTCCCCCCCCCCCCCCCTTACGACTTGCCGTCTGGCACTCGCCATCTCGTCTTCTATAAATTCGGCGCTTCACATCGAAAGGTTTCCGACACTTAACGAAAACAAAATTCGGCGTTTTACGTCCCAAAACCACGATATGATTACGAGGAATGCCGTTGTGGAGGGCTGCGGAAATATAGACAATCGGGTAAATTTAAGGGTAAGTAAAAGGTAAATACATGGGCTCGTTTTTCAATGTTGGTAGTTCGGTAGAGGTGCTACTGCACGATTCGTCTGGCATGTTAAGGAATAAAGAAGAATCAAGGTAATCCACTCGACCGCGACATTCGCCGGCAAGTAGCGTAAGCGGTGCAGAAAGGGAGTTGTGGACGAAAATAATGCTTTGGCCAGCAGTGACGTCAAGTGCAGCGAAAGGCATAGAAACGGCTCTGCGGCTCATGAAAATGTCGGAAGGTGTAAACATTACCGTAGCATCGTTATAGTCATCGCAGCAAACCGGGACAACGGCAAGAGAGGCTGGCGGAATTTCAGTGTCCTCACGCACGACAAGTTTTGGCGACTGCTCAAGGGTTTCGTGCAAAGGTTCGTCACACAGGTGCGAAAATTGAACTTCTGCGCGTGCGCAGTCGATGATGGCATGATGATTTCACAGAAAGTCCCACCCGAGGATAACGTCATGCGAGCACACCGAAAGGACGATGAACTCGACAACGTACATAGAGCCTTGGATGAATATGCGGGCCGTACAGGTGCCGAGAGGTCGAACTGGTTGTGCGCTAGCTGTACGAAGCGATAGTCCAGAGAGCGGCGTGGTCACTTTTCGTAGGGAGCGGCAGAGCTGGGCGGCTATAACAGAAACGGCAGCACCTGTGTCGACGAGGGCAAAGGTAGAAATACCATCGACAGACATGGCGACGACGTTAGCTGGTGAAGTGCGAGGACTTGAGCATTTCGACGACGGCGCAGTTCTTGCCTCTGGAACTGCGGCGTTCAGTTTTCCCGGTTGGAGGAAGCGGGTCTAGGACGCATTGGGGACAGTGATCGCCTGCGAGGAGATGGGGAGCGGGGAGAGTGAGTCTGAGGTGAGGGCTGGGGTGACCGAGACTCAGGAAGGTTAGTGTATCCATACTGCGGTGAGGGATAGGGAGCAGGTGTGTGCATGGGCTGTGGGTCATACGGTAACGGCCGAGTAGCATCGTGGAGTGGTTGGAAGCGACGGCGACAATATTGTGCCACGTGTCCTGAAGTACCGCAGGCGTAGCAGATCGGTCGATTGTCAGGAGTGCGCCAGGAATTGCTGACTGGTGGTGCTGCCCAAGGTGTCGAAAAAGGGGCGGAGTGGGGAGCAACTGAAGACATGGGTGGCAAATGCTGCTGGCGGGGTCTGCTGCGTACCACCTGGGCATACGTAAGAGGCGCGGCCACGAGCTGCATAGCCGGCGCATGGGCAACATGCATGGCCACAGGCTGCTGGTAGGCAGCGACGGAAACAGCCTGAGCTACCTCTTCGGCAATAACGTCGCGGAGTGGTGAGGGCAGACGAGAGGACGGCGGCTGCTGCGTGAAGGGAATCAACGACAGTTGCCGAGCTACTTCTTCACGCACAAAGTCTTTAATCTCTTGCAGGGTTGGTGAGTGGTCGGGAACGGAAGTGAGACTGGAGAGCGAGTCGGTGTGTGAGGAAAATGGCCGAGTAAGGGCGCGCTGCTTGCTCAACTCGTCGAAACTTTGACACAAAGTGACAAGTTCCGCAACGGTGGCAAGATTACGGGCAAGGAGCAGCTGATATGCACCGTCATTTATCCCTTTGATGATGTGTTGAATCTTCTCCGACACGGGCATGGTGGTGTTCACACGGTTGCAAAGACCAATAGTGTCTTCCATGTAGCTGGTGAAAGATTCCGTTGGCTTTTGTGCGCGAGTCCACAAGCGTTGTTCGGCTCTGGACTTGCGGACAGCGGGTCGGCCAAAAACGTCAGCAAACAACGTTAGCAACATTAATGACGACCAAGGGGCAATCAAGCCAATTAATGTGCAAGGTAATATATCTGTGGTAATTATAAGATGGGTGTGGAGAAATCCAAGAAATTCTGTTCATCCAAAGGTGACACCTGAGAACACGATCCTACTACACACTCAAGAGTGATATGATAGCTGGAATTTTACGTGTCCAAACTCTGTTATGATTGACAGAAACGCCACAAAGGAGGTCTAGGAAAATATCGACTGTATAGTTTTCTTTAACATGCACTTGCATCGCACAATGTACGGGCCTCAATAGCGTTTCTCCTCCATCGAAAATGCGATGGCCACGGTCGGAATCGAACCCACGACCTTGGGGCAACAGCCGAGAACTGTATCTACAATACCCCTGAGGTGGAGTATACCAGACTCAAGTGAGGTACTGTACAGTCGTCCACACTTTTTTTCTAGCTTTATTGCGAAGGAATGTTACACTGCCCAACTTCCAAGCTTTAGAAAGGAAACGTTATTGTGATTACATAAATAAATAAATGTAAAAAATATTCATGTAGAAAGGAGATGTAAAGAATATCCATGTATTAGATTGGACCAGTAACTAGCCACACTGGCTAATGGTCCGAATATTTTGTAACCAGTTTTGTATTCAGTTCACTGAATAAACACTGATATATTGATTGAAATATATAAATACCTAACTAAATAAATACTATTTCTTTTCTTGTTTTGGTAATGCAGGTATTCCTCCAGCCGACGTGGAGGAATGTCCGATCACTCCAGAGCTATCTTCGGCGCTCGAAGTAGTACCTCAAGCAGAAGCGAAGGTCTGAACGTTCGCTACTGGTTTGTTTATTTCCGATAATTTAAAGATGGCGTTTTGAAGTGCACCGCACTGCGAGTCACGAGGCACACCTTTATTGTTAGCCGAACGCTCACCAGGTTAACTCGGTCCACCTGCGATTATTAAATGGGCAACTTTATCGTGCGAACTGATTATAGTTGACCTATACTCGCATTACGGAAAGCACCACCTTTGACTCGAGAAAACGCCAAGTAAGCCAGAAAAGGCTTGCGAAAGAACAAATTTACTAGTGGCGACGCCTCTCCATATTTCCGCACTAACTCGCTGTGACGTCATAGATGGCGTCAGGAAGAGCCTGCGTAATAACCGGTAAAAATTAACATCGAACTCTTAAGAGATCTAGAGACATAGCTTGGGAAATTTCAGGGTAATTTATTTAGATCATGTAGCCACTATGTAAGGCTTTCGCCTTCAATAAATCATCTAACGACTTTTCTGCGTGGTCAGAAAGCACTTTCGACCGGTATTCGAGGCTCCTGAAAACCCGCGAGCCAAACGTTACAGCTGAGCGTGCCGCCTGGAATTTATAATATATTCTTAAAGTCAGCTGGTGGTTCATCTTTCTTCTCTCAAGAAATGATTTCATAAAGCCCCATGACTGCGTCATAAACCCATTGCCCATGTTCGTTGGCTTACTCGTAAATCGTGAACGTGACCTCCGAGATGGCGGGCGCGTGGCACTCGCCCGCCATCTCGCAGGCTACATGAGCAGGCCGCCTGGATCAGCGCCCGCGATGGTGTTTCTCCACCGCCCGCCGATCCAGGCGGCCGTGTCTTGAGCTGCATAGTTAGCGCGTTCGCCTCGCGGTGGCGTGACGTGCCCGCTGCTCACACGTGATCAAGTATACTGCTCTGCGCATGGACCCGCTGCTCACGTATAAAGAAATTCTGCAACACCAAATACTCGAAAGGCGGTAACTTTCGCCCCCAGGGCCAAACCTCAGTTAGGAAAGAGTAGGTATTAAATAGCGTGGCGTCGCCTGCAGACTCTGCCCTATACCCCAACCCATACATACTGTCTAAGATAGATCCCGACGCACGCACACCACAGTGCGGGTTCTGCGCCAATAAAACAGCTACCCTGTACAACATGGTCTGGGAGTGTCCACATAATCCCCATTTGCAATCCAGGACAAAACACAACGTGGAAGGATGGGAGGCAGCTCTGTCGAGCTCGAATCCGAAGACCCAAGAGGCCCTCGTGAAACGTGCGAAAACAGAGGCCTGTGCCAAAGGGATCCCGGACTAAGGATCCCACTCACCGATCTTCTCGCGCAAATCGTCATTTCTCGCGATCACAGTGAAAGAGAAACGCACGTTCGAAAAAGAAATAAAAGAAAAGAATGTGCTCGATGTCATGACGCGCACCGTCTTGTCTGCGTCTCCCCCCCCCTCCTCCTCTGACTTTCAACGCGCTTGCTGGTATACAAGAGGAGAGAGAAATCGATGTAAGCATGCGGTAAATCCCTGTAACTCCGCTTGCAGTCGACGTATTCTAAAATTTTTTTTTCGTGGCTGTCCGTACGTGAGACAATTAACTTCTCGAACGAGATCATTTGATGACTAGGCGGGAAAATGTTTCAGCGCCCCTTTAATACTTCATCATCTGTTTAAGCCTTTTTGTGTTGAACTTCAGTGTGCTTTAAAAGTTTGCCGACACTCCATCTCTACACTGCAACGAGCGAAGTATATGAACATCATCATGATATGTAACATGATGTCGATATACCAACCATTCAGCACCATCGTGCTATCAAGACGTCATATCAACTTCATCGTGCTATCATGATCCCATATCAACGTCATCGTAGTATAGCATGAATGAGTTGAAATACTTGTCCGCTGTTGCGCTTTTAGGATGTGTAAACATGCGTGGCTGCCGAGCATGCCAACAAGTTAGGCATGATGATGGCACGAAGCTTGTCGAAATCGTAACTCCTCAAATACGAACGCGTAAATTTGATACCGTTGGGAGACGCCGCACTCTTGCAGTGGACATTCAAGACGTATTACGCCGATTATCGCGGTGATCATACTGATGATAAAAGTGTCGTATGAAACACCTCGTATTCTCGGCCTCTCTGATTGGTGCAGTTGCCGCAGTCGCTCACAACCTCCCGTTCGCCTGAGGCCATCAAAGAGGAAGAGGAGATGAAAGAGATGATTCGGTAAGCGTTTAAGTTTTCGCGTCTAGTTAGTACTTGCAGTTGGCCATAGCATATGATTTCCTATACGAGGATTTCTGTGCAGAACTCCGGCGTCAGTGTATATTCCCAGAGACAAATCCTGTAGCCAGGGGGGTCCCATATGAACCACCCCCCTTCGAAATTCAGATGGAGGGTGGTATCGTCACACTCTTCAAAAAAATCAAGATACAAAAGACAGAAAAGTGTCGTGTGCACGCGGCTTTTGTTTTGTATGTGTTATGCTTTTTAAGGTCTTCCCATCAAGGCGGAATTGACTCAACGCGATTAGCCCGTGTCAATACGTGGCATGCCTTCCTTCTGGTCTTTTAGCGGTCTGGCTGTCCGCTCCTGTGCCACCCTTCTCAGCCATGCCGAAAAAGAAATACTTCGCTGAGCGTCATTTTGACCGTGGACACTTGACTCCCCATGCCACAGAATAAAAGGAGAGATCGTATTCTTACCTAGAGGACACACAGTAAATTTTTTTACACCCTTAAGGGTGTAAACTGGCTTGTCGCCAGAGGAACACCCTATGGGTGTTTTCAGATACACCCTACTTAGAAGGGTGTTGAACACCCTAACATTTTGCTGAACACCCTTCGTGTAGGGTGTTCAGCTAACACCCTTTAAGAGGGTGTTGAAAGGGTGTGCGACCTTCGAGTAACGCGTTATTCAAAGGTCGCAGGTTCGGTTCCTGTCCATGGCAAGTTATCTTTTCACCCACATTTCTTCACATTTACATTACAATTCGGTCTAATAACTTCTCCTATACTTTCCTTGGCAATATTGTCTGTTTGATCTCATTATATATATATATATATATATATATATATATATATATATATATATATATATATATATATATATTAATGAGATCTAACAGACAGTAATGCCAAGGAATGTACAGGGGAAGTTATTAGAACCTATAGAATGTAAATAAGAAGAAAGAATAAAGAAAAGTGGATGAAAAAATGTGTGTGTGTGTGTGTATAAGCAAGCTTACTGAAATGCAATATTTCTCAAAGCCTTCTTTGTAAAGCCGACTATAGAAATTTAGACTGCCTTCTATAGTTATACAATTAAATACAAATATTTAGTGTTAAATAGCATAAACATCTGGGGTATATCAATTGGTGGCTCAGTGAGTCGATACAGCAAAGGTGCTTGGTATGCATACGTTTGTGTAGACACACGAACACATTATATTCAAAAAACATTATTACCCGTAACAGTGCACACTTCCCATGCAGGATGCAGACATATACATATTTCAGCAACTTAATTTGCAGTTACACTTGGTATCGCAAAACCATGCGAGTTCAGCCTCACCTAGTTCATTTCAAACTTTCTGATTATACAAAAATAACAGAGCTGCTCTGGCAGACATCGTTTCCACTTATTGATAAATATCTTTTCCCACTTCCTAAAAGCAGACATATATTGGCGTAAGATAAATGTCAAGTACATGTACCACAACACAGGTTTTCGCTCAACTGAAAGCAAACACAGTTATGATATTTCATACATACTACAGTTAGAGCATTTTACCGCCAATATTCGAACAGGTAAGGTCAGTGGCCGAAGAAAAATGATTAACAGATCAGCCCGCACCCCATGAAGCTTCACCACATATTAAAATTGCAAGTTTTATTTTTCAGCATCTTTCTAGGTAATAGAGACAGCATCCATTTGTCAAAAACACACTCTTCACAACAAAACCAAAATGAGGGCCGACAGGTGGAAATGCCTCAGATAGGCTGACCAAAGTTTCGATAGCAGAACCTATCTTCGTCAAAGGTGCCTAGCCTTCTCATCATTGGCATATTAGTTTCAAGGGGGTTAGTAAAGACGTCATCTCCTGGTGGTGGCATGTGTCCCTGTTGGCAATCGTAGCCTGAAAAACAAAACTATAAAGCAGAGGAGTGCAGTCCTTGCTTCATTTCAAGTTGGGTGGTAGTGATTCAGAATGTTCTCAGAGGGTGGAGAAAAAAAGAAAAAAAAAGGAAACACCCAAAGTAGGAGCGGTGTGCTACCAATGGGTGGCCGCTACAGACACGAAAAAAGCAAAGAGGTTAAAAGTTGGAAGCCAGCAGACTGTCCCCGCGTTTGGCCATCACGAAGGGTTGCTGATTGGCCTATGCCGTTCTCGAACATCTATGAATGGGACTTATAAGAAAGAGGTTACAAAAAGGCGCAAGAGAGAAGCAGGCGGCTACTTTTAAATGCCAAGATTTCAAAGGTAAGCGACACCATATGTGTTTGTAAGACCACGTGTTTATTGGGGAAGGTCATTGGTTAAAGTATGCTTTCACTATCCCCATAAGTGTCCCGCTCAACGGAATTGCCTCAAGAATTTGGCGGCATGTTGGCAGAGAAATAGGCAAGTTCGGAATGCAAAAGGAATAAGCAACTACGAGAGAAACACAAAAGAAAAGAAAAAATGAAAAAAAAAAAGGCGGATTGGTGATAGGCGACACGCTAGCGTTAACAAACGAGAAAAGGAAAAAGAGACGCAGAGAAATTTGTGGCTTGGCAATGACTTAATGGTGCACGGTAGGAGTGTTTTTTGAAGCGACAAAAGAGGAAAGGAAGCTGTGGTTGAAAGGTTCTGGAAAATAAAAACTTCATAGTTGCGTGTATATAGACACATGTATATCTATAATTAAAGTTTTAAAATTTAGAGTGAATATTATTATTACAATATGTAGGTTAGGAGTGATTCCATGTAATACCAGTTATGTCTATTTGAAGGTTGAACGTTTCTAGTCCCTAAATATGGCCGCAATTATGCAATGGCTTTCAGCGATTCCAAATTACCACGTGCAACATTGATTCCTGATGGGTGTAGGGACATAAATTTGTGTATAAATTATGATTTCATGTATTTATTCTCTCGTGGTGACCAGAAACTATTTTGTAGAACATAAAGCTTTGCTTTTTAGAAAGTGTGGTCCTGTTGGTAGAAGTGACCGGCTACTACTTTCGGTAAATTGTGCTTTGTGTCTGCACGGTGGCCGTTCAGTCTTACGTGAATTGGCGGCCCACTTTCGCCTATATATTGTTTTCTACAGCTGGCACACTCAGAAAAGTATATTAGGTTGTTTAAAAGTGCAGGTGAAGCTCTATGTGACCTTGTAAATGTAGTCAGATGCTGTGCTTTTTATGTTGGTAGCCGGCTGTATATATTTGCAGGGTGAGCACCTGGGCCGGCCACAGGGATCAGACGTCCTAGTCTAAGTTTGCGTGAACAAGCATGTCTTTAAGTTAGCGTTGCAAATGCCACGTGCCACGCATTTCTAATTCCCGCAAAACTTAAAGCAAACACTAGGACGTCTGGTCCCTGTGGCCGGCCCAGATGCTCCACCTGTAAAAATATATAGCTGGCTAACAACTTAAAAAGCACAAAATTTGACTACATTCACAAGGTCCCATCGATCTTCATCTGCACTTCGAACAACCTAATATACTGTCTTAAGTGCGCCACCTGCAGACAATATATAGGCAAAACTGGGCAGCCAATTCACGTAAGACTGAAGGACCACTGTGCAGACACAAAACACAATTTACCAAAAGCAGTAGCCAGTCACTTCAACCAACAGGGCCACAATTTCGACCAAGCATAGCTTTATGTTCTACGAATTTCTGCTCACCATGAGAGAGGAAATACATGGAATGACATTTGATACAGAAATGTAAGCACCTACACCGATCACGAATCAATGTAGCACGTCGCAATTTGGAATCGCTGAAAGCCATAGCATAATTACGACAGCATTTAGAAATGAGAAAGGTTCAACCTTCAATTAGACATAACCGGTATTACATGGAATCGCTCCTAGACTACAAGTGTACTATTGATGTTCTCTCGAAATTTTTTAAATTATAAATATAGATATACATGTGTCTATACACACACAACTACGAAGTTTTTATTTGCCAGAACCTTTCAACCACAGCTTTCTTTCTTCTTTTGTCGCTTCAAAAAACACTACTACCGTGCACCCTTAAGTCATTGCCAAGCCACAAATTTCTCTACGTCTCTTTTTTTCCTTTCCTCGTCTGTTAACACTAGCGTGTCATCTACCTCCAACCCGCCTTTTTTAATTTTTTCCTTTCTTTCTGCCTTTCTCTCGTTGATGCTTATTTCCTTTGCATTCTGAATTTCTCTATTTCTCTGCCAACATGCCGCCAAATTCTTGAGGCAATTCTGTTGAGCGGGCCACCTACGGGTATAGTGAAAGCATATTTTAACCAATGACTTTCCCAATTAAACACATTCTCTTCCGAACACATCTGTTGTCACTTACCTTTGAAATCTTAGCATTTAAAAGTAGCTGCCTGCTTCTCTATCGCGCCTTTTCGTAACCGCTTTCTTACGAGTCCTATTCATAGATGTTCGAGAACAGCATAGGAATTTATCGTCGGCAACCCTTTGTGATGGCCAAACGCGGGGACTGTCTGCTGGCTTCAAACTATAAAGCTCTTCGCTTTTTTTGCCTCTGTAGCGGCAGCACACCGCTCCTACTTTGCGTGTTTCCTCTTTTTTGCTTCCATTTTTTTCTCTACCCTCCGAGAACATTGTGAATTGCTACCAGTGAACTTGAAATGAAGTGAGGACTGCACTTGTTTGCTTTCTAGTTTTTTTTTTTCTTTTCCGGCGGCAATTGCCAACAAAGATACGCACCACCACCAGGAGATGACATCTCTACTAACCCCCTTAAAGCTAACATGCCAAGGATGAGAAGAAACGGCACTTTTGACGAACATAAGTCCTCCTATCGAAACATCAGCCAGCCTATCTGAGGAACTTCCACTGTTCACCCAGACTATCCCACTCTTCACAAGTTTTTTCTGATCCTAAGGCAGTTTTCAAGGCATTCGAAACACTATGGGCTGTTTATATAAGCTCTGCACACACAATTTAGCCATCTGATGTACAATAGGCAAAGTATAACAGAGTGACTTGTTGGGCTTTACACTCTTACAGAGTATAAAAGAAGGAAAATTCGTAACTTCATATCTAACTCAGAATACATGCAACAATCATTACCTCTTACAAAAAATTAGGAATGTAATAAGCACCAGCACACACTTCGCAGAGCTGCTCAGAAATGCATCTTGATAAAATAGTTAAATATTGCAGTAAATTACGAATGCAAAAACACAACACCAGTGCGCTAGTAGAGATGCCTGGTTGGCACCAAACTGCTGTACTTAAGATGCATCATGGAAGCAAGACTACAGCCCACAACTAATATACGCTTCAAGTAACCCTTGACTGCTAAACTGAAGGCCACAAAATCAAACCATGGCTGTGGTGGCTGCAATTTCGATTAAGGAGGAAATGCATGACACGTGTCTGCTTAGACGTGGATGGATTTAAAGAACCCCAGGTGGTCAAAATATCTGAAACCCTCTACTCCAGTGTCCCTGATAATTATATCATGGTTCTAACACGTTAACCTCAGTAAATATTATTCTCATTACACTTGACATGAAATAAAGCAAGCAGATATTACTATGTAGTTGAAAAAATTCACCATTCAACCCTCCGATCCAAGGACTCACGTTACAATATTCTAGTATGCCTTCTATCAGTTATCATTAACAATGTTAAACATGAGTATGTATCACTGTAAAATATCCGACATGGTTTGGTATTGGCAAAGTTAGGTACGATGAAGTATGACAGTGGGAAAACACTTGATTGTACTTATGAATTGAACTTCCCAAAGGCAATGAAATAACTACAGTGACAAAAATATATTAAAATAGAATATTCAGTGAAGGTTACACTGAAGATAAAATCATTAATGTGCTACTTTTTATCACAACACAAAAAGTGTTTCTAAATGGCCAATTGCACATAAGGCATCAATTAACATGACATGCAAGTCTGGCGAGCAACACACTCAGTAGATCTTGGAAAAAACAAAATATCCAATAAAGAGCTCAGTAAGCAGCACTGACACATTCTTAAATGCACTGCCTAGTTACATTGAATTTTAGCCTTAGGAACAGAAAAACACCTTGGCAGATTGTGTCCAGGGGGACACAAAGTAATAAAATAATGCTGTCATCTGGCCTATCAACCAAAAATATTGAAATTTTAGTAACGCAAATAAGCAGGTATGTTTGCATTAAAAAGTTGGAGGCAGTCGTGTTTCTACACAGTCCCACTTGGAAAACTTTTTTGATTATGTTTATGCTCCTAGATATCCCGTTTGAAAGTTTAATTTTGCTTTTCATGATTACGCATGCAAGGCAGTGAGGTTTAGCAAAATATCACTCCATAGCGGAACGAGCAGTCGGTTCTTGCTATCGCCAGCGAATAGCAAGAGTAACCATTTTAATGTTTGCCCATGCCTTCCACCGACGGTCAGATTAAATGCATGAAATCAGAGTCTGTGCTAGTGCTCACTGTCCTGCACACATAATAATGCAAGCCGCAACTAAATTTCCAGCAGGATATCTGAGCACAGGCATGCTAGAATTCTTACAAGTGACGATATGTAGAAATGTGACTGGCTCAAATATTTAACACATACATGATCTCCTGCTGTGGTCACTATTAAGTTGATTAATAAAACTTAATGGCACCGCTGACAGTGATAATTATTGTCTCACATTGCATCCTCCTCGATACATAGCTATCAGCAGAGGTGGCTTTACATAGATAACTTACAGCGCTGACTTCTCTTTTAAGGAAAAACAAAAGGGTTAACTTTGAACACCCTGAACCTTTGTGCTCCTTGAATACAGCTACCAGGTGGCTCTCTGCAGCTCGCTTTTCAGAAGAAACAGAAGCCATGCGCCACTGATGTGCACCAGCAGTCAAATTTTCCACGAGCCAGCCTTGGATGATGGGCTAGTCCAGACGTCTCCCACACTCTCTTCCTACGACGAGCATGTATAGACTGCGAGAGAAACAAAAAAACAATTTACTGATGTGTCTAGCGAAGCAGAATTTGGAACTCAATTTAGAATGATCTGGAAAGTTTTGTTTTAAAAGAGTAGGATGTAGGAAAACCAGACATGCTACAACAAAAACATCCTCAATGTTTTTGGCGAACATAGCTGCAACCTTACGAAAGAATATGCATTTTTCACATAACAGATCTGTCACAAAATATACTTGAATAGCGCTCTGGCATAGTGCGTATACATGCCAATTCAATAATAGGACAGTGCGTACATGACGGTATGCACTTTGATCAAGTATCCATTGGAGGTAACACATAAAAGTTATATTACGAATTTTGGTTTGAACACAACTAATGCAACTCTCTTTCGGCTGCCTACATTAGAACGATTATGCCGATAACGAAGAAAATTGGTTTCACTAAATTACTATTGTCAACTGCTAAATTATGGCTGTTAATTTAATGATTCCAGGTGGCTAAAAAGGCAGTGCCCCTCACTCATCCCTAACATACCCCTCATTACAGGCTGTCTAATAAATAATGGGAAAAAATGTGGAAGTGCTAATACAACGCACCCATCTTGAGCTAAATACCATCCCAATAAAGCATGCAAGCTTCTGCAACGATCTCTAGTAACAAGAATACTGGAAGGCATTGGTCACGATTTAGCAATGCACAATAAACGTTTGACGAGACTGATTTCTGAAGTTGTGTAATTGCGTCAATGCCAACAGCTTGGAAACATGCAGTCTATATTCATGATTGTCAGATGAACATACTGTCCAATTTTCCATTTTCACAGCAACACGTGCATGCCTTATGTATGCATACTATGATGTATAACATTATTGCAAGTTTTGAGCGTTAAATGATATATTTGTTTCTCCAAACACCACAGATCCCTTCTATAACTGTAGCGCATGCCTATAGAATTTACTGAAGCTTGTCATCTGATGTGAAGACAAAACAACATGCTGACCCTAATTGAAATCATGACGTTTTGGCCCCCACACAAAAGCCCTATTCACAAGTGACAAAGACTGTGCTTTTATTCGAGGCCAATGTGTGGTTTTTCAATGTTTTCATGTGTGTTTCTGACCAGATCGGCATAAGCTTGTCATCTGTTATTAAATGCCATTGGAGGTGATGGTCTAAACTGTTCTTACTGTTCGTACAAGTAAAATTGCTTAGCGAAGTTTGAACACAAAGTTTTGGCGAGGCACATACAATATTTAATAAACCACCACAAAATAATGAAATCTGAGCATAGCGAAAACAAGCTGAATAAAATAAAATGTGCTCTACCGCATGAACTACTGATCGAATTAGGGCTCGCTCAGTTAAGCTACAGTTATTCGGCCCCAATAAGCCGTGAAAATTTTGTTCGGAAATACAGTTCAAGTTTAACGAACGGCTCAAAATTCATGGGTTCCGAACGCATCAGACAACCTATGTTGCGAGTGTATAACGTAAGCTCAGATTTGACTAAACGGACTGCATAAACACGTAAGCGTACATACGTGCAAGCCTTGCGAGCCGTATCTAAGACGAGGCAGCATGCTGCACGCGAACTCGAATAACACGGTAGTTCGAAGATGCGTGCCGGCGTGGATGCATACACCGGCATACGTTCGGCTGCCCGCAGCAATTTCTGATAGCAGTTTAAAAAAAGGGCGTACAACATACGAAACTTTTCAAACTGCTTTGGACGTACAACGTATGAAACGTACAACAAATGAACCCGTTGACTCCTGTAGCACACAATATGAACAGGCATGCAAAAAAAAAAAAAATCCTCAAGTTAAGAGATCCAAACATACGCGCCCTAGGCGTAATCAACGCTTACAGCTAACAAACGCCGTCTTCGCCCAACAATTATTTAACCAAAATATTGGTCCATCGCGAGCAGGGCTCCCTGCCAACACCACTGCCGACAGAGGCGAGCGCCGTCACAACTCGCACAAATCCGCCGCCGAATTCCCACTGCGCAGGCACGCGCCATGTGCTTCACACACCGAAGCATGCTTGAATCGAAAGAAAAAGCTCGCCCACGCTTGACTTCCTACAAAAACGCCTTCATCCTGATGAAATGACACACACAAACAGGTTCGCTACGTTAAAAAACTTCACTTATCGCCCACATGTAACGAAAAACGTAGCATGGCGTCGTTATCACGCTCTCGGTGTTGACAAAGCGCCGACAGCAGGAATGTGGTACGTACCTGGCGAGTGTTCCAAAATGCGACGCCACACGTCCTCGCTTGAGTAGAGTTCATCTTCGTAATAGGCAGCACCGGCAGAACACAAAACACGAACGCAGCGCGCAAGCACACCTCAAAAAACGAGAAAAAACGATGCAGAACCGACAAGCTGCAGCGCCCGACCAGCGAGCACGCCAAAACAAGTTCGGGGTTACAGCTCCGCAGACGTACAAAGGCGCAATAAAATGCTTAAGTAATGCGGTTAAGTATAAAGAGTAAACGGAAATATAAATAACATAAAAACAAAGCAGGAAAAATAATTTTATTTTCACAAAAAAACGAAATAAAAAATTAACACGTGACTTTAGCGCGCGAAGTTTGAAACGCTTGCAGGTACAATGCATTTTTAACAAATGAAGAACAGCGGTAATAATCACCTAAAACACTCATGTTCTTGACTTCGAAATGTACTATGGTTGGCGCACACATTTACACACAAAATTTTATTGCAATGATTGATGGTGCCTATGCATAGGCGTGCCCACCACGGGGGAAGGGGGGCGGGGGCAACCCTTGGTCACTTAGGGGGCAATGTAAATCCCTATAGGTACATAGAGAAATAGAGGGGGGGCACTGTAACTCGACGTAAGTTTTTTAACTCGACGGGGGTTGCAGCGCCCCCTGCTGATCACCTCATACACCCCCCCCCCCCCCCCGAGGGGATGTCAAAGAGAATAGATAGCAAATACAAATTTTACGGCGTGGGTCGCAGTGTCCCACAATATATATATATATATATATATATATATATATATATATATATATATATACATATGTGTGTGTGTGTGTGTGTAGGGGGGGGGGGCGAGAGGCGTGTCTCTTCCTCCTCTCGTACCCTTCTCCCCTTCGCTTCGCAAAGGCGCTGCGTGCACTGACCGTGCCATTCTCTGACCTTTATTTCTTCACCTAAAAAACCACTTCCCGTGCTCCCGCATGGTTGCAGAAGGTAGTGCATTGTTTTCTTTTTGGACCAAGCACGCCTCGTCTTCGATAATCTTGTGAAAACAACTTGCACTCGAACGGCTTTTGACCGAGCAAGGGTTTTTTGTAATAAATTCAAGCTTTTTTTTTCTCAATTGCTTCTACACATGAATATGTGCTGTCCGTAGATCGTGACAGTAGCCCATTCATTTATTCACATATAATGTGGGCGATATAAAGCGGCAAAGCATGTCGAATCATACAGTGCGAGAAGAAGTTAGTCTCTTTTACATTTTCTCAATTATTCTTAGTGTTTTGTAAAATTTGTCAATGCCTCAATCATTTCCTTGATTTTTTTCATCCCTGCGACATTGTTATCTTAGGAAAGGCATGCATTCCTTGCGCTATGCGTGGTATTTGATTTGCAAGCATGGATACAGCTCGATTCTTGCACGTGCACTCCCGCGCCGGTGGTCTGGTGCTTATGGTGCTGAACTGTTGACCCGCAAGTCGCAGGATTGAATCCCGGCAGTTCACGGCGGCCACATTTTTAATGGACGAGAAAGAGTGCGAGACCTGTGTAGTTAGACTTAGGTGCACCTTAAGTAACCCCAGGTGGTTTAAATTTTCGGAGCCCTTCGGTACAGCGTCTCTAATGATTATATGACAACTTTGGGACGTTAAACGGAACAATTTTTATTCCAACAATTATAGGTGTACACCCTTCTGTTCTTCAACACCCTCACGAACGGCATAATAACACCCTTTTTCCCGTTACACCCTTCTCTGAGGGTGTACCAGCAAAGAAAAGGGTGTTAAATTCATTCAAAGAGGGTGTAAATCTTGAAAACACCCTTTCTACACCCATAAGGGTGTAAAAATTTTTATTGTGCAGTGGACTCCAAAATTGCATCTAAATTTTTTTTCTCTCTGTCTCTATTTTTTTCTTTCTCATCTTACTACTACTTCTTTAATTCCAATTTTTCCCCTCCCCCGTGCACTACTGCTGAGGTGTCCTCCCCCTAAGAGGAAGTTGCGTGGTGCACTTATAGCTTCATTTCCTTCTCAAAATCACCCCCCCCCCCTGTATTCTTTGAACAATGTGGAAAGAAGGAGAATTGCTCGGTTATGTTCAGCTGCTGGCGTCTTATCGCAATCTTAAGTGATAACATTGTTCTGATTTCCTGTCATAAATACAGGTCGTGCAAGTCATCTGAAAATATTTGCATTTATTTAAACATCTATATCGCCTCCATTCACCAAGGTGGAGGACTAAAACGTGTTTTGCCTGCCTACTTGTGGCGCCTAAAACATAATTTCGCCTGCCTATTTATGGTGCCTGAACAGTCCTTTTTTGTGTGTGTGCGTATAAAATTCGCCTCTACTTATGACTGCATGGTTTTGTGTAGAGAAATGAACGAACAACAGGAGCCCCTCGCGGGCGTGCTTATGGCGTTGCTACCGGCGTTTCTGCTCCTGCTGCTCTTCATACCCATCGGCATATTCGTGTTCGTCAAGCGCGGTAAGTGACTGGCGTAATAAGGCCCTCGAATTAGTCAACTTTATCTCATTTGAAAGGAGCAGTGCAGCGCTGAAATCTCGAGCAGCTGAACGACGTCCTGAACCGCGTTACGAGTTCGAAAAACGGCAAGACGACACTCAGTAATGCACGAACAAAGAGTATTACACGCCATCAATTAATGCAAAAGTTATATAACAAAGTGCTAAACAATACGAAGTAACACAATTGCATAGCATTGTCGCCTGCATCGAAAATACAGCCGCCGGGGATGACTGGTGTGATCACGGATGATTAATTTCATATAAATTATTCGCTATGGTTTAGCTTCCAATAGTGTGATCTCGCTGTGAGGCAAGTTTCAAAAGTGGTGGCAAAGGAGACCTTGGTTCAATTTCAATTAGTGGAGCTTATGAAAAGAATTTAAGATCGTTGGCTTTAAGCCCCAAAATATCGATATCCTTACGAGGTCTTTTGTCTCATTTTTTTTTTCAGTTTTCTTAAAGCGCAGAAAATGCGCCAAATGTCTATTTTCTGCTTAAAGGGGTATAGAAATATGTCATGTACTCTTTTTCTTTCTTTTCGTTTTGTTTCTTGCGCGAGGAAACCGATCTTGTGTGCAGTATATCAAGTTGTGCATGACGTTGAGTGAAAATCTTCCTTACAATACGCATTTCTTTCTCTGTTCTCGTTTTTCTCTCTCTCGGACAGAAACGGTCACCGTCGTGGAGTGTCCGTTTCGTAGTTGCGTGGAAGACGGTAAGACATCGCAGCTTTGACTATCTCTGTCCTCACACCGTCGTCGTTATCGCCAGGATGTTTGTTTGCCCAATGCAGAAGCAAGGTCTTTTCCAACGTTAAAAGAGCTGTAACTAAAACTATACAACGCTTCCTTGTGTGTTTGCCTAAGACGGCGGCTCGAACACGAAATGTATCGTAGCTAAACAGACAGGCTAGTTGGTAACGGTTCATTGTGAATGCGAGAAGTTGGGCGTGACACGTAACGGGGACTGGAGAAGAGAAGCCTGCGCCCTTGCGTTGTCTTTCTCTTCTCAAGTCCCTCTAACGTAGTGCGCCCCCACTGGTCGCATTCGAAAGCGAAAGCCTGTCTCTGTTTTCGCCTCAATTTATTTTATAGATCCCTCCCCCTCTACTAAAAAACACCTACCTGCACTTCACGTCGTTTTGCACGGCCTCCAAGATTGGAGACATTAAAATCTATTTGCATTTAACGTGGTTATTCATTGCCTCCCGGATCGGCCCACCCGTTGAGCAAAAGACGATGTCACTTGATCACGTCATCGCGAGGTCTCGATGATTCGATGACGTAACAAACTTTTACGATCTTTGAGGTTGTGGCGATGTCATTCCATAGGGTGACGCCCTCAACGTGGGATCATTGCATTACTCATGAATGCGGACGCCGATGTTCACTTTTCGCTTTCGATGAGGCATCTTATAGTCTTTCGACTTAAAAACCCAGATTTGAACGAATACGTAAGTGACTACCTGTTGCGACACCTTTCCAAAGGCGCTTTACAAGTGATGTGCCCGGTGAACTGATCTTCCGCAAAGGGCAGTAGAAATTTAAAGAGCACCTGAAATTCACGAAGACTTGGGCAACAGTATGCAAAGAAAATGTCGGTCCTTCAGAGGTGTATTTCGTGCTAAAACCACAATCGCCACGGTCCTTAGCCTTACTCCCGCGTGCTATCCTGAAAGTTCTGCGCCCATTAGTATCCAATCAAGAAGGCCGCAGCAGACGAATAAAGTGCATGCCGTTAGTAATCCGAAAGCCCCTGCCACGCATCGTCAGAAACAGCAAGTGCGTACAAGATACACAGTAAATTTTTTTACACCCTTAAGGGTGTAAACTGGCTTGTCGCCAGAGGAACACCCTATGGGTGTTTTCAGATACACCCTACTTAGAAGGGTGTTGAACACCCTAACATTTTGCTGAACACCCTTCGTGTAGGGTGTTCAGCTAACACCCTTTAAGAGGGTGTTGAAAGGGTGTGCGACCTTCGAGTAACGCGTTATTCAAAGGTCGCAGGTTCGGTTCCTGTCCATGGCAAGTTATCTTTTCACCCACATTTCTTCACATTTACATTACAATTCGGTCTAATAACTTCTCCTATACTTTCCTTGGCAATATTGTCTGTTTGATCTCATTATATATATATATATATATATATATATATATATATATATATATATATATATATATATTAATGAGATCTAACAGACAGTAATGCCAAGGAATGTACAGGGGAAGTTATTAGAACCTATAGAATGTAAATAAGAAGAAAGAATAAAGAAAAGTGGATGAAAAAATGTGTGTGTGTGTGTGTATAAGCAAGCTTACTGAAATGCAATATTTCTCAAAGCCTTCTTTGTAAAGCCGACTATAGAAATTTAGACTGCCTTCTATAGTTATACAATTAAATACAAATATTTAGTGTTAAATAGCATAAACATCTGGGGTATATCAATTGGTGGCTCAGTGAGTCGATACAGCAAAGGTGCTTGGTATGCATACGTTTGTGTAGACACACGAACACATTATATTCAAAAAACATTATTACCCGTAACAGTGCACACTTCCCATGCAGGATGCAGACATATACATATTTCAGCAACTTAATTTGCAGTTACACTTGGTATCGCAAAACCATGCGAGTTCAGCCTCACCTAGTTCATTTCAAACTTTCTGATTATACAAAAATAACAGAGCTGCTCTGGCAGACATCGTTTCCACTTATTGATAAATATCTTTTCCCACTTCCTAAAAGCAGACATATATTGGCGTAAGATAAATGTCAAGTACATGTACCACAACACAGGTTTTCGCTCAACTGAAAGCAAACACAGTTATGATATTTCATACATACTACAGTTAGAGCATTTTACCGCCAATATTCGAACAGGTAAGGTCAGTGGCCGAAGAAAAATGATTAACAGATCAGCCCGCACCCCATGAAGCTTCACCACATATTAAAATTGCAAGTTTTATTTTTCAGCATCTTTCTAGGTAATAGAGACAGCATCCATTTGTCAAAAACACACTCTTCACAACAAAACCAAAATGAGGGCCGACAGGTGGAAATGCCTCAGATAGGCTGACCAAAGTTTCGATAGCAGAACCTATCTTCGTCAAAGGTGCCTAGCCTTCTCATCATTGGCATATTAGTTTCAAGGGGGTTAGTAAAGACGTCATCTCCTGGTGGTGGCATGTGTCCCTGTTGGCAATCGTAGCCTGAAAAACAAAACTATAAAGCAGAGGAGTGCAGTCCTTGCTTCATTTCAAGTTGGGTGGTAGTGATTCAGAATGTTCTCAGAGGGTGGAGAAAAAAAGAAAAAAAAAGGAAACACCCAAAGTAGGAGCGGTGTGCTACCAATGGGTGGCCGCTACAGACACGAAAAAAGCAAAGAGGTTAAAAGTTGGAAGCCAGCAGACTGTCCCCGCGTTTGGCCATCACGAAGGGTTGCTGATTGGCCTATGCCGTTCTCGAACATCTATGAATGGGACTTATAAGAAAGAGGTTACAAAAAGGCGCAAGAGAGAAGCAGGCGGCTACTTTTAAATGCCAAGATTTCAAAGGTAAGCGACACCATATGTGTTTGTAAGACCACGTGTTTATTGGGGAAGGTCATTGGTTAAAGTATGCTTTCACTATCCCCATAAGTGTCCCGCTCAACGGAATTGCCTCAAGAATTTGGCGGCATGTTGGCAGAGAAATAGGCAAGTTCGGAATGCAAAAGGAATAAGCAACTACGAGAGAAACACAAAAGAAAAGAAAAAATGAAAAAAAAAAAGGCGGATTGGTGATAGGCGACACGCTAGCGTTAACAAACGAGAAAAGGAAAAAGAGACGCAGAGAAATTTGTGGCTTGGCAATGACTTAATGGTGCACGGTAGGAGTGTTTTTTGAAGCGACAAAAGAGGAAAGGAAGCTGTGGTTGAAAGGTTCTGGAAAATAAAAACTTCATAGTTGCGTGTATATAGACACATGTATATCTATAATTAAAGTTTTAAAATTTAGAGTGAATATTATTATTACAATATGTAGGTTAGGAGTGATTCCATGTAATACCAGTTATGTCTATTTGAAGGTTGAACGTTTCTAGTCCCTAAATATGGCCGCAATTATGCAATGGCTTTCAGCGATTCCAAATTACCACGTGCAACATTGATTCCTGATGGGTGTAGGGACATAAATTTGTGTATAAATTATGATTTCATGTATTTATTCTCTCGTGGTGACCAGAAACTATTTTGTAGAACATAAAGCTTTGCTTTTTAGAAAGTGTGGTCCTGTTGGTAGAAGTGACCGGCTACTACTTTCGGTAAATTGTGCTTTGTGTCTGCACGGTGGCCGTTCAGTCTTACGTGAATTGGCGGCCCACTTTCGCCTATATATTGTTTTCTACAGCTGGCACACTCAGAAAAGTATATTAGGTTGTTTAAAAGTGCAGGTGAAGCTCTATGTGACCTTGTAAATGTAGTCAGATGCTGTGCTTTTTATGTTGGTAGCCGGCTGTATATATTTGCAGGGTGAGCACCTGGGCCGGCCACAGGGATCAGACGTCCTAGTCTAAGTTTGCGTGAACAAGCATGTCTTTAAGTTAGCGTTGCAAATGCCACGTGCCACGCATTTCTAATTCCCGCAAAACTTAAAGCAAACACTAGGACGTCTGGTCCCTGTGGCCGGCCCAGATGCTCCACCTGTAAAAATATATAGCTGGCTAACAACTTAAAAAGCACAAAATTTGACTACATTCACAAGGTCCCATCGATCTTCATCTGCACTTCGAACAACCTAATATACTGTCTTAAGTGCGCCACCTGCAGACAATATATAGGCAAAACTGGGCAGCCAATTCACGTAAGACTGAAGGACCACTGTGCAGACACAAAACACAATTTACCAAAAGCAGTAGCCAGTCACTTCAACCAACAGGGCCACAATTTCGACCAAGCATAGCTTTATGTTCTACGAATTTCTGCTCACCATGAGAGAGGAAATACATGGAATGACATTTGATACAGAAATGTAAGCACCTACACCGATCACGAATCAATGTAGCACGTCGCAATTTGGAATCGCTGAAAGCCATAGCATAATTACGACAGCATTTAGAAATGAGAAAGGTTCAACCTTCAATTAGACATAACCGGTATTACATGGAATCGCTCCTAGACTACAAGTGTACTATTGATGTTCTCTCGAAATTTTTTAAATTATAAATATAGATATACATGTGTCTATACACACACAACTACGAAGTTTTTATTTGCCAGAACCTTTCAACCACAGCTTTCTTTCTTCTTTTGTCGCTTCAAAAAACACTACTACCGTGCACCCTTAAGTCATTGCCAAGCCACAAATTTCTCTACGTCTCTTTTTTTCCTTTCCTCGTCTGTTAACACTAGCGTGTCATCTACCTCCAACCCGCCTTTTTTAATTTTTTCCTTTCTTTCTGCCTTTCTCTCGTTGATGCTTATTTCCTTTGCATTCTGAATTTCTCTATTTCTCTGCCAACATGCCGCCAAATTCTTGAGGCAATTCTGTTGAGCGGGCCACCTACGGGTATAGTGAAAGCATATTTTAACCAATGACTTTCCCAATTAAACACATTCTCTTCCGAACACATCTGTTGTCACTTACCTTTGAAATCTTAGCATTTAAAAGTAGCTGCCTGCTTCTCTATCGCGCCTTTTCGTAACCGCTTTCTTACGAGTCCTATTCATAGATGTTCGAGAACAGCATAGGAATTTATCGTCGGCAACCCTTTGTGATGGCCAAACGCGGGGACTGTCTGCTGGCTTCAAACTATAAAGCTCTTCGCTTTTTTTGCCTCTGTAGCGGCAGCACACCGCTCCTACTTTGCGTGTTTCCTCTTTTTTGCTTCCATTTTTTTCTCTACCCTCCGAGAACATTGTGAATTGCTACCAGTGAACTTGAAATGAAGTGAGGACTGCACTTGTTTGCTTTCTAGTTTTTTTTTTCTTTTCCGGCGGCAATTGCCAACAAAGATACGCACCACCACCAGGAGATGACATCTCTACTAACCCCCTTAAAGCTAACATGCCAAGGATGAGAAGAAACGGCACTTTTGACGAACATAAGTCCTCCTATCGAAACATCAGCCAGCCTATCTGAGGAACTTCCACTGTTCACCCAGACTATCCCACTCTTCACAAGTTTTTTCTGATCCTAAGGCAGTTTTCAAGGCATTCGAAACACTATGGGCTGTTTATATAAGCTCTGCACACACAATTTAGCCATCTGATGTACAATAGGCAAAGTATAACAGAGTGACTTGTTGGGCTTTACACTCTTACAGAGTATAAAAGAAGGAAAATTCGTAACTTCATATCTAACTCAGAATACATGCAACAATCATTACCTCTTACAAAAAATTAGGAATGTAATAAGCACCAGCACACACTTCGCAGAGCTGCTCAGAAATGCATCTTGATAAAATAGTTAAATATTGCAGTAAATTACGAATGCAAAAACACAACACCAGTGCGCTAGTAGAGATGCCTGGTTGGCACCAAACTGCTGTACTTAAGATGCATCATGGAAGCAAGACTACAGCCCACAACTAATATACGCTTCAAGTAACCCTTGACTGCTAAACTGAAGGCCACAAAATCAAACCATGGCTGTGGTGGCTGCAATTTCGATTAAGGAGGAAATGCATGACACGTGTCTGCTTAGACGTGGATGGATTTAAAGAACCCCAGGTGGTCAAAATATCTGAAACCCTCTACTCCAGTGTCCCTGATAATTATATCATGGTTCTAACACGTTAACCTCAGTAAATATTATTCTCATTACACTTGACATGAAATAAAGCAAGCAGATATTACTATGTAGTTGAAAAAATTCACCATTCAACCCTCCGATCCAAGGACTCACGTTACAATATTCTAGTATGCCTTCTATCAGTTATCATTAACAATGTTAAACATGAGTATGTATCACTGTAAAATATCCGACATGGTTTGGTATTGGCAAAGTTAGGTACGATGAAGTATGACAGTGGGAAAACACTTGATTGTACTTATGAATTGAACTTCCCAAAGGCAATGAAATAACTACAGTGACAAAAATATATTAAAATAGAATATTCAGTGAAGGTTACACTGAAGATAAAATCATTAATGTGCTACTTTTTATCACAACACAAAAAGTGTTTCTAAATGGCCAATTGCACATAAGGCATCAATTAACATGACATGCAAGTCTGGCGAGCAACACACTCAGTAGATCTTGGAAAAAACAAAATATCCAATAAAGAGCTCAGTAAGCAGCACTGACACATTCTTAAATGCACTGCCTAGTTACATTGAATTTTAGCCTTAGGAACAGAAAAACACCTTGGCAGATTGTGTCCAGGGGGACACAAAGTAATAAAATAATGCTGTCATCTGGCCTATCAACCAAAAATATTGAAATTTTAGTAACGCAAATAAGCAGGTATGTTTGCATTAAAAAGTTGGAGGCAGTCGTGTTTCTACACAGTCCCACTTGGAAAACTTTTTTGATTATGTTTATGCTCCTAGATATCCCGTTTGAAAGTTTAATTTTGCTTTTCATGATTACGCATGCAAGGCAGTGAGGTTTAGCAAAATATCACTCCATAGCGGAACGAGCAGTCGGTTCTTGCTATCGCCAGCGAATAGCAAGAGTAACCATTTTAATGTTTGCCCATGCCTTCCACCGACGGTCAGATTAAATGCATGAAATCAGAGTCTGTGCTAGTGCTCACTGTCCTGCACACATAATAATGCAAGCCGCAACTAAATTTCCAGCAGGATATCTGAGCACAGGCATGCTAGAATTCTTACAAGTGACGATATGTAGAAATGTGACTGGCTCAAATATTTAACACATACATGATCTCCTGCTGTGGTCACTATTAAGTTGATTAATAAAACTTAATGGCACCGCTGACAGTGATAATTATTGTCTCACATTGCATCCTCCTCGATACATAGCTATCAGCAGAGGTGGCTTTACATAGATAACTTACAGCGCTGACTTCTCTTTTAAGGAAAAACAAAAGGGTTAACTTTGAACACCCTGAACCTTTGTGCTCCTTGAATACAGCTACCAGGTGGCTCTCTGCAGCTCGCTTTTCAGAAGAAACAGAAGCCATGCGCCACTGATGTGCACCAGCAGTCAAATTTTCCACGAGCCAGCCTTGGATGATGGGCTAGTCCAGACGTCTCCCACACTCTCTTCCTACGACGAGCATGTATAGACTGCGAGAGAAACAAAAAAACAATTTACTGATGTGTCTAGCGAAGCAGAATTTGGAACTCAATTTAGAATGATCTGGAAAGTTTTGTTTTAAAAGAGTAGGATGTAGGAAAACCAGACATGCTACAACAAAAACATCCTCAATGTTTTTGGCGAACATAGCTGCAACCTTACGAAAGAATATGCATTTTTCACATAACAGATCTGTCACAAAATATACTTGAATAGCGCTCTGGCATAGTGCGTATACATGCCAATTCAATAATAGGACAGTGCGTACATGACGGTATGCACTTTGATCAAGTATCCATTGGAGGTAACACATAAAAGTTATATTACGAATTTTGGTTTGAACACAACTAATGCAACTCTCTTTCGGCTGCCTACATTAGAACGATTATGCCGATAACGAAGAAAATTGGTTTCACTAAATTACTATTGTCAACTGCTAAATTATGGCTGTTAATTTAATGATTCCAGGTGGCTAAAAAGGCAGTGCCCCTCACTCATCCCTAACATACCCCTCATTACAGGCTGTCTAATAAATAATGGGAAAAAATGTGGAAGTGCTAATACAACGCACCCATCTTGAGCTAAATACCATCCCAATAAAGCATGCAAGCTTCTGCAACGATCTCTAGTAACAAGAATACTGGAAGGCATTGGTCACGATTTAGCAATGCACAATAAACGTTTGACGAGACTGATTTCTGAAGTTGTGTAATTGCGTCAATGCCAACAGCTTGGAAACATGCAGTCTATATTCATGATTGTCAGATGAACATACTGTCCAATTTTCCATTTTCACAGCAACACGTGCATGCCTTATGTATGCATACTATGATGTATAACATTATTGCAAGTTTTGAGCGTTAAATGATATATTTGTTTCTCCAAACACCACAGATCCCTTCTATAACTGTAGCGCATGCCTATAGAATTTACTGAAGCTTGTCATCTGATGTGAAGACAAAACAACATGCTGACCCTAATTGAAATCATGACGTTTTGGCCCCCACACAAAAGCCCTATTCACAAGTGACAAAGACTGTGCTTTTATTCGAGGCCAATGTGTGGTTTTTCAATGTTTTCATGTGTGTTTCTGACCAGATCGGCATAAGCTTGTCATCTGTTATTAAATGCCATTGGAGGTGATGGTCTAAACTGTTCTTACTGTTCGTACAAGTAAAATTGCTTAGCGAAGTTTGAACACAAAGTTTTGGCGAGGCACATACAATATTTAATAAACCACCACAAAATAATGAAATCTGAGCATAGCGAAAACAAGCTGAATAAAATAAAATGTGCTCTACCGCATGAACTACTGATCGAATTAGGGCTCGCTCAGTTAAGCTACAGTTATTCGGCCCCAATAAGCCGTGAAAATTTTGTTCGGAAATACAGTTCAAGTTTAACGAACGGCTCAAAATTCATGGGTTCCGAACGCATCAGACAACCTATGTTGCGAGTGTATAACGTAAGCTCAGATTTGACTAAACGGACTGCATAAACACGTAAGCGTACATACGTGCAAGCCTTGCGAGCCGTATCTAAGACGAGGCAGCATGCTGCACGCGAACTCGAATAACACGGTAGTTCGAAGATGCGTGCCGGCGTGGATGCATACACCGGCATACGTTCGGCTGCCCGCAGCAATTTCTGATAGCAGTTTAAAAAAAGGGCGTACAACATACGAAACTTTTCAAACTGCTTTGGACGTACAACGTATGAAACGTACAACAAATGAACCCGTTGACTCCTGTAGCACACAATATGAACAGGCATGCAAAAAAAAAAAAAATCCTCAAGTTAAGAGATCCAAACATACGCGCCCTAGGCGTAATCAACGCTTACAGCTAACAAACGCCGTCTTCGCCCAACAATTATTTAACCAAAATATTGGTCCATCGCGAGCAGGGCTCCCTGCCAACACCACTGCCGACAGAGGCGAGCGCCGTCACAACTCGCACAAATCCGCCGCCGAATTCCCACTGCGCAGGCACGCGCCATGTGCTTCACACACCGAAGCATGCTTGAATCGAAAGAAAAAGCTCGCCCACGCTTGACTTCCTACAAAAACGCCTTCATCCTGATGAAATGACACACACAAACAGGTTCGCTACGTTAAAAAACTTCACTTATCGCCCACATGTAACGAAAAACGTAGCATGGCGTCGTTATCACGCTCTCGGTGTTGACAAAGCGCCGACAGCAGGAATGTGGTACGTACCTGGCGAGTGTTCCAAAATGCGACGCCACACGTCCTCGCTTGAGTAGAGTTCATCTTCGTAATAGGCAGCACCGGCAGAACACAAAACACGAACGCAGCGCGCAAGCACACCTCAAAAAACGAGAAAAAACGATGCAGAACCGACAAGCTGCAGCGCCCGACCAGCGAGCACGCCAAAACAAGTTCGGGGTTACAGCTCCGCAGACGTACAAAGGCGCAATAAAATGCTTAAGTAATGCGGTTAAGTATAAAGAGTAAACGGAAATATAAATAACATAAAAACAAAGCAGGAAAAATAATTTTATTTTCACAAAAAAACGAAATAAAAAATTAACACGTGACTTTAGCGCGCGAAGTTTGAAACGCTTGCAGGTACAATGCATTTTTAACAAATGAAGAACAGCGGTAATAATCACCTAAAACACTCATGTTCTTGACTTCGAAATGTACTATGGTTGGCGCACACATTTACACACAAAATTTTATTGCAATGATTGATGGTGCCTATGCATAGGCGTGCCCACCACGGGGGAAGGGGGGCGGGGGCAACCCTTGGTCACTTAGGGGGCAATGTAAATCCCTATAGGTACATAGAGAAATAGAGGGGGGGCACTGTAACTCGACGTAAGTTTTTTAACTCGACGGGGGTTGCAGCGCCCCCTGCTGATCACCTCATACACCCCCCCCCCCCCCCCGAGGGGATGTCAAAGAGAATAGATAGCAAATACAAATTTTACGGCGTGGGTCGCAGTGTCCCACAATATATATATATATATATATATATATATATATATATATATATATATATATATATATATATATATATATATATATATATATATATATATATATACATATGTGTGTGTGTGTGTGTGTAGGGGGGGGGGGGCGAGAGGCGTGTCTCTTCCTCCTCTCGTACCCTTCTCCCCTTCGCTTCGCAAAGGCGCTGCGTGCACTGACCGTGCCATTCTCTGACCTTTATTTCTTCACCTAAAAAACCACTTCCCGTGCTCCCGCATGGTTGCAGAAGGTAGTGCATTGTTTTCTTTTTGGACCAAGCACGCCTCGTCTTCGATAATCTTGTGAAAACAACTTGCACTCGAACGGCTTTTGACCGAGCAAGGGTTTTTTGTAATAAATTCAAGCTTTTTTTTTCTCAATTGCTTCTACACATGAATATGTGCTGTCCGTAGATCGTGACAGTAGCCCATTCATTTATTCACATATAATGTGGGCGATATAAAGCGGCAAAGCATGTCGAATCATACAGTGCGAGAAGAAGTTAGTCTCTTTTACATTTTCTCAATTATTCTTATTGTTTTGTAAAATTTGTCAATGCCTCAATCATTTCCTTGATTTTTTTCATCCCTGCGACATTGTTATCTTAGGAAAGGCATGCATTCCTTGCGCTATGCGTGGTATTTGATTTGCAAGCATGGATACAGCTCGATTCTTGCACGTGCATTCCCGCGCCGGTGGTCTGGTGCTTATGGTGCTGAACTGTTGACCCGCAAGTCGCAGGATTGAATCCCGGCAGTTCACGGCGGCCACATTTTTAATGGACGAGAAAGAGTGCGAGACCTGTGTAGTTAGACTTAGGTGCACCTTAAGTAACCCCAGGTGGTTTAAATTTTCGGAGCCCTTCGGTACAGCGTCTCTAATGATTATATGACAACTTTGGGACGTTAAACGGAACAATTTTTATTCCAACAATTATAGGTGTACACCCTTCTGTTCTTCAACACCCTCACGAACGGCATAATAACACCCTTTTTCCCGTTACACCCTTCTCTGAGGGTGTACCAGCAAAGAAAAGGGTGTTAAATTCATTCAAAGAGGGTGTAAATCTTGAAAACACCCTTTCTACACCCATAAGGGTGTAAAAATTTTTATTGTGTAGACAAGCATTTTATAGCGACAAGATGAGCTAGCTCGAAGTTATGCAGTATTTCTGGCGCTCATATTTCGTTCAGCCTTGCCATACTATGTATCATTATGAGTACATACTGCGTCGCATATTTTGTTTATGATTATTATTCTACTAACATGAGTTTATTCCTGTGTTACATAGTTAACACTTCTTTTTTTTTAAGTTCTACAATTAGTTTTGTATGATTTCACTTGCTGTAGCAGTACTGTAAAAATGTATTAGCCTTTTTGGTTAGTTCCAACGATCATATTCTAGTTCGCTATAGTTTCAACATAAAAAGAGCAGCAGCACATCTTCCTACCCAAGGAACTACAGGTCACTTCAATATTCACTGTGAAACATCGAAGCAGAAAGTTAAAACTTTTACGTTGTTCTAAAGTAAGGAAATACTTCTTTTTCGATTTCGGGTAAATTGAAGGTGCTTAGAGTTACGAACTAACTCTTTTGTTGTTGTGTCTAGTTTAAAAGAATGTATATTTAAAATATTTGGCCAGACACAGAGAGAGAAAACTGTCGAAAGTGAGCGGGCTACTCGCTAAAGCTTTTGTATACTCTGGCGGTTGGGTTTCGTCAAGCTACTTACGCAACTTTTAACCCAACGCATCCGTAATGACTGAAGAGATCAGCTTCTCGAAACTGGGGCAGCTTTTTGCTTTCCCATAGTAGAGTACATCGCACTCCAAATCGTCGAACATTTGCTCTAAGCCAACCACATTCACCTAGCCTCGCAGCACGTTATAGCTCGCGCAATGGGTATACCTTCGACCTTCTTTGTCACCAGTCGGCGCTGCTAGCATGCGGTCTGTTAAGAAGAAGGTGAACGAAACACAAGGGCACATGTGTAAAATGGGAATGCTTACGCAATAAAAACTGTAGACCTACCGAACATTTAAGCAAGAAATTGCAAAGGAAAAGATCTACGAGAATTCTCGGGGTAGTTATCTGCTCTTCGAGGCTGGAACGGGAGTATTGCGGACCAAGACGTACCGAGAAAAATACGAAGGCACAGACACGGTGTGTAGTGCGTGTGCAGAGGAGGAGGAAACGGCTGAACATTTGATAATGTTCTGTAAAGGGCTCCACCCTATAGTCGAAGATAATGGCGTCGAATTTTTCATGGCATTGGGGTTTGGGGACAGTGAAGACAAAATAGGCTTTAAACGGGTAGAAATAACCAGGAGCAGGCAAACTTATTGGTGGCTACAATCGAGGGGCGAGTGAAATTCTATCCATAAATACACAGTGATAGTACTTAACTTTATGGCTAGGTGGCGTGAGCCACCACCTGATCTAAAGGGCACAGCCGGATCCATCCATCCATCTATCCATGCATCTATCCATCCATCCATATATCCATTCATCCATCCTGTAAAGTCCCTGGATATTTTTAGGAAAGTACCGCCATTCTTTTATTAACCGCGCCAACATGCCGCGCACCCTCCTCTCCCGACTCTCGTGCCGCCACGATCATCAAGCGTGTTATCAGCATAGTATTCTTGGTAGGAAAGTGACGCGAGTCGGGTTAGAAAACCGGTGCCCGCATGGTGGCCGTTCGGGAGAGGATACAGAAAAGGTTTGGACACTTGGGAGAGGATTGTTGGGCGCTTTGGAAAGGATATGGAAGAGAGTGTCAGTACTTTCTCCATATTAAGGAACTTTCGTTGTCTGCGCGTGGGTACGGTTACGTCCAATCTCAAGGGCAATGGCACACTGGTTTCGAGCATGCGATAAGCAAAATCTGACGCTATCCCTTCTATTTAGCTGTTGCGAATACTCCCCCCCCCCATCATGGCTCCCCCTCCAAAGATAGCTGACCTTCTTCCAGAGATTAGAAGTTTGGTGTATTCCGCCTTTGCCACTCGCAGCTATTTCACTCTCGAGCCATGCCCACTCCGGCTTTGATCTCGTTCTATCACCCTCCACTACAGCGCGGCGCTTCGACGATATCGTGGAGCACGCGACGGTGTCGGCGTGCGTGGACTTCTACGAGCACACGTGCGCCTACTGGCGGGAGGCGAACCCGATACCCGACTACGCGTGGCGCCACTCGTACATGGACCGGATACGCATGAACATCGAGGCTGACGTCCGCGACGCACTCAAAGGTACACGAACACACCACCGTTGCATGTGCTTCAACGCTAGACCACCTTAGAAGTGTGGCAGCTTGGGCTCGTGGGTATGACATCATCATCATCTGCCTGACTACGTCCACTGCAGGACAAAAGCCTCTCCCGTGTTCCGCCAGTTAACCCGCTCCTGTGCTTGCTGCTGCCAATTTATACCCGCAAACTTGTTAATCTCATCTGCCCACCTAACCTTCTGCCTCCCCCTAACCCACTTCCCTCTTCTGGGAATCCAGTTAGTTACCCTTAATGACCAGCGGTTATCCTGTCTACGCGCTACATGCCCGGCCCATGTCCATTTCCTCTTCCTGATTTCAACTATGATATCCTTAACCCCCGTCTGTCCCCTAATCCACTCTGTTCTCCTCTTATGACATGATGATAGTTAAAGCGCGGGAACAAAACGACGACACAGAGACAAGAAGTGTCCTTCCTGTCCTTCTTGTCTTTGTATCGTCGCGACAGAGAAACAAGAAGCGTCATTGGTGTCCTTCTTGTCTCTGTGTCATCGTTCTCTTCACGCGCTATAACTATCAGCTAGACCACCGTTAACTGCTGAAGACAGCTAGGCGAACATTCGAAGTCTCATTTGCGTTCTGACTAGATCGGCAAGAAGGGGTAGCTTATAGAACACGCCATCGGATTAGGTAAAAGATCCTGTGTATGCATGCTTTACCTTCTGCCCGCCTCCTTTTTTTCTCCTTCTCGCCCTCGCATCACTCTCGTCTCTCACTTATCTTTTCCAGCCCTTGATATGCTACACTAGCATCGCGTTGATATACTCTATCTCCTCCTCACTCTTACTTTCCATTTGTACCCTTTGCTGTAGTATACACAATACATGACTGGCCTGTGATTATCCCTATCCACCCCTCCTTCTGTGCATCCACCTTGCCGTAACTGCTCTTTCCCGACCCTTGCTTTACTATACCACGCTATACATGACAACGCTCTGCCTTAACTTTTTCCCTGCTCCTTTCCTTTCCCTTCCCTCGCTTCACTTTCCCGTCCCTCGTTGTATTATATTTTAGTTTGCGATGCATTTACTCTGCGTTTGTATGTGTGCGTATATATATATACATATATATATATATATATATATATATATATATATATATATATATATATATATATATATATATATATATATATATATATATATATATATATATATATATATATATATATATATATATATATATATCTTAGCATGCAAAAATGAAAATGTTGGGCGAGGGGAGCTTGGCTTTAAACGCCCTCCCATCCCTGTCGCAGCCCTTTCGGCTACGTCAGTGATGCCAAGTACTTCTAAGATTCTCATGACTTCTAAGAACTTACGGTAACAAGTGGTCTGGTGCAACATGAGAAGTCCAGAGCCCATGCCCAGACGTCCGAAGCACGGCAGATGATCGCTTCCACGACTAGAGAAATATACCCCTTCATGCACTTGGCTACATGCTTCGAAGGCGTGGCCAATGGCAAGAATTCTATTTATGACGCCAGTCAGGAGTGCACGCTTATTGGTGCAGATTTGTGTAAATCTGCCTTTGGGGAGCAAGTGCTGCACACTTCTACAGTAGTAGGCCACTGGAAATAGACAAATAATGTCGCTATTGGGGAAATGATCATGTTAAAGTTAGGCAACTTCATATAAGTATTTCCCCCATAAAGCCCAGTGGTCAAGCGGCTTCGCAATAAGCAACATCGTGTACTTTTTTCAGCCGAGAGCCGGAGACGAGCCAGGACAATCTCGACAGGTCTCGTCGCAACGATGATTGACATCTACAGAGGCTGCATCAGTAAACGTAAGTGAAATACTACGACCTGTTGCCTGTGTTTTGCACGGTGACTAGCCCGTAAGTTAAATCGATTTTTCACGCGATAGCGTTAAAAAGCTCGTGTCACAGAAAACCCACCGCCGGTGTCAGCCCCGTTGGTTGTGAGCGAAAAATTGTGTGTGCGTCTGTGACCGAAAAATCAAGTTACAGAGATAGCCGCGGGAGGCTGCTACTTGTACATGCATGCGTGCGCGATCACGATAAAAAAGCCGCGCATTCGAAGAAAAAAAAATGCTCAAGGTCACGAGGCGCAGCAGTTTCTTTGCCCTGCCACTCCTTCCTGATTAGCTTCCAGTGCTTTCGTCGGAACGAGCGAAGAGATAATGCAATTGCAACATGCGACAAACCTTTGTAACTCCACTCGCACTGGACGGATTTCTTTAGATTTTTTTGACGTCTTGAATTGGTGAGGCAATAAGCTCTTCTAGTAAATTCATTTCTTGGTTACTTGAAAAAGTGTTTGAGTACCCCTGAAACACATTTTGTTCGACAGGTGTCACGACGAAAACGAGCCCATTCGGCGATAATGGCGTGCGCTCGTCCGATCTACTGTGTGTGTGTTTGTGTGCGTGCGTGTGTATGTAAAAAAACGTATGGATAAGTATGCACTTAGCGGTTGAAGGGTGTACTAGGGGCCAGATTTCGCTATCACGTTCAACTCTTCAAGGCGAAGCTTAAGGGTCCCCCAATTGTTATAGTAGTTCGTGCTTATAGAACAGGGCTCTCAAGCTCATCTAAGCTAGCGTGCCGCAGTGACGACGAAATTTAGTTTCGAGAGGGCCGGGACTGTGAAGAAGCTTGGAGCAGAGGTTGAGGGATAGAGGTGGGGTGACGGGGGGTGTAAGAAAATGTCACTTAAAGTGGCCCCGCGACACTTCATGAGCGTTGGCAGAAAACGCTGCCGATTGGTAGTCGATCTAGGCTCTCTAGAAAACGCGAGCCAAATATTACAGCGCAGCACGCGGCCTAGAATTTACGACAAATTCTCAAAGCCTGCTTAAAATCACTTTCTTTTCTTTCAACAGGACTAATCACTAGTAGGCGTACCTGTCCTCGTTTTTACTTCTTTTTTTTAAGACATGTAATAGCCTGCTCCGGAGGACAATGGAGTCCCAAGTTTTGCATCAATTTTTTCGCAAAGAAGAAGTTTTATTAATTTGTGCCATTTTCCATATCTGCTCTACATCAAGTCTCGCTGAGGACATTTAATGCCTTGCAACAGAAAACGGTAAAGTACGACCAGAAAGTGTTCTCTTTCTGCATTTGTTTTGCACGAAGAGGCACATTCGTGTGGTTTAGATTTACTGTACATGTATTCCTCGCGCGGACGCATGGGTGTGTAGCCTATAGTGGTACAGACACTCGTTTTCGGAGCATGAGCGTACGCGTTCAAATCCCAGTGTCGGAAAGAAAGAGATTTTGATATTTTGTTTATACTGAAGACGTTATCTGGTCTGACCAACCACTCGTGGCGCTGAAAGCAGCGCAGTAGCCGGGCCGCAGGACCCTACGGGAGTGTCCGCTCGTTATGTAAGTATGTCTCTATGCCGAAATGCTGCGCATTCGAAGGGGGGAAAAAACAAGAAGTGCTCGATGTCACCAGACGCGCTTGAAGTATTTTCTGTACCCGTGCCATTCCTCCCTGTTTAGCTTCCAGCGCTTTCGTGGGAACGGCAGAAGATATAATAATGTTGCAGCGTACAAAAAAAAAATCCTTGTAGCTCCGCTCCCACTGGACGAATTTTAAATATATTTGAGAGGAGGGATTTGTGAGGCAATGAGCTCCTTTCGAGGATCAATTTCATGGCTACTTCGAAAAGTGTTGCAGGACTCGTTTAACGTAGCCATTTGGAAGAAGGGTTGTACTGCACCTCGCATATGGATCAATTCCGAAGTGATCCGACGTCAGCTTTCCATATATTGGTATTGATGTCAACTATGACTAAAATGTGGACGACCGGTATTGAACAGGAACTCTTGTCAACACCTTGATACGTACCAGTATAAAGTTTTTCATTCATATTTGCCGCGCTAAGGTTTTTTCTGGCTGATTTTAACCAAAAACGAGTGCTAAGTGAAACCCTTTTCCTCCCTCCATCGCCTGCATCAAAAACGCTTCATCATTTAAGGCTGCACTAACCGATTACATCTTCAGCCTGTAATAGCTCATAGTTTATTTCAGCATGTGTTTTCATTTCTTGATGTATTTTTGCGTTTTTGTTTTTGTTTATAACCTAGCCTCCTTTTTAGCGCATTCATGCGTCCTGAGGGTAAAATAAATAAATAAATAAATAAATAAATAAGCACTTTTTGTTTAGCGACAGTGCCTAAAAACAAGGTATGGCCGCATGGGGGGTGCTTCGCGAGAGACAAACATGCATCAGAGCAGTTCAACCTCTAACCTACCCGAACAAAGCAGTATTAACCACATTGCAGCAGAAAATAACACGAGTGCCATTTGGTGGAGTCACGATACCTTCTTCCTTTTAAAGCCGCGCATTTGGAATTCCTGCTATAGACTGGCAACACAACACTCACGGCTATTGACTTGAGGACAAGAGCATAGGCCTCTGCACGAGAGGGGGGACTTCTATTTCTTTTTGAATAATAATGGTAGAGCGTGGTAACGATACACAAGAACACGAAGACACACACAGCGCTACACTTTCAACGAATGGTTTATTTCTGGTCACCACATGGTTCTTATGCACTTTGTTTGCATACAGAAGGAACTAACATGTGTGTGTACACGAGCAATTCTTTGTCATCAATTTTTTATTGTCTGATAATCACGAAAGCGAACCATATCGCACAATGCGGCACAAAAAACATTTGTTATGATTAATGGATTACAAAAAGAATGTGTATGAAGCATTTCTTGTGCTCTCGCACGTGTTAGTTGCAGCTGTGAACAATAAATACATAAGAACCACGTGGTGCTCAGAAATAAAGAATTTGTTGGAAGTGTAGCGCTGTGTGTTTGTGTGTCGAGTTGAGTAGGCACACCGCCGAGCATCTGATAGAGTCCCTCTCTATCACTGAAAAAAAGCTAGCGCTGACTGGCGGTCGGCTATGCCAATTAAACCGATACGCCTCTCACTGGCGGCTGCAACACGTTGGCGACGGATGCTCTACCACATTGCATTGATTGATAAGTGGGGTTTAACGTCCCAAGAGCACCATATGATTATGAGAGACGCCGTAGTGGAGGGCTCCGGAAATTTTGACCACCCATGGGATCCTTAACGTGCAACCAAACCTGAGCACATGGGCCTACAGCATTTTCGCCTTCGTCGAAAACGCAGCCGCCGCAGCCGGGACTCGATCCCGCCACTTGCAGGTCAGCAGCCGAGTACCTTAGCCACTAGACCACCGCGGCGGGGCCTACCACATTGCAAGTGTTGTGGTTAATCAATAACAGCGCGTATGCTTCTCTAACTTGCAAGGCATGCATTGGTAGACAGGATCGAATGAAAGTAAACTTGCAGCAGCGTCGGCAGGTTTTTCCGTTAGATGATGTGGGTATTGAAACTTATCAACACGAATGAAAAACATTTACCTGTTTGCGGTATTTTATACTGAGATTAGACCTAAGCTAATTCCTGTAATCATGTACGTAATGTGTGCAAATTGGGCACCCAGTGTCACTCAGTGCGGGGTGGCCATCGTCACACACCGTCGCCAGTAGTCAAGGTTGTAATAATTCGAACTGCTGACTCCGCAGAGAACCCCGAGAAAGGCAGAAAGACGATGAGCGACCTGGACCTCGCCCTGTTCCACGGGAATAATCATCTGGTGTCGCAGGCGCTCATTCAACTCGTGCTGCAGTTCGACGTGGACGCCTTCTTTCGGGTCCGCTTCCTCCGTTCGCAGTTCGCCTACCCCAGGGAATACCTCGAGGTGAGGGCGCGACTTGATAAGACCGATGCTTAAGCCAGGTGGTGATTGGGAATCAGCATATTTACACACTCTTTCTGTCCTTGTTTTTTCTGTAGTTACGTCGTAACTACTCGTAGTCTTGCGCTGTGCAAATATGTCGAGGACACGACCCCTTCTGCGCACGCGCCAGGACATGGCACGAGAAATTCGCGCTGGCAACTCGACCGTTTCAACCGATGAGGTTTTAAATGAATTTTTGCCGAGGAACCGCGTCAGATTTACTTCAAGTTGACGAAACCTGTCTGTCGAGCACTAGGTTGAACAAGGCTCTTGTGTAGCGGGTCTCCTTGAAAGGTGCTAGCACTTTTGCGTTGCGGTGCTACTGCTACAGGCATGGCCTCAACAGTTTTCAAGGTCACTACGCTGCGACTTGTGCTGCCGACTGTATGTATCCCATTGTGTTCCGTTATCCCTTCAAAAGCTGAATACGCACGCCAATCACAAGAATACAGAGTGGAGCTATGCCTATATATATATATAGGCCAGTGTATCTCGAGATAAGGCAAAACGTAGTCTTGATTGTGATAGGAACGCTCTTTCCTTTTCGCTCTCCGATCCACGTTGCTAGGTGCCTGACGAGTGAGGTCGTGTGCTTCTGAACACTCGCTTGTCCGTGTGGGCAGTAGTTGATGTTCAAAGCACGCACGCTACGAATTCACGGACGTGTTTATGTGCGTATGAACACACATACGCGCGACCTTCGTGCGCGCGTTTGTGTGCACATGCGAATAAAAAAAGTTAATTTGGGGGGAAGGATTATCGCAGTTTAATTTGAGGATGGGTAGCACTACTACATGGGCAGAAAACGAGTATATGCGAAAAAATACACTCACACACGTAACGCAAGAAATTTTCTAAAGCGCTTGCTTATATAAACGAAAATATACTTCGCGCTCAGTGGGGCCAGAATATAGATAATGCACGCACGCTAAGTAATGGTATACTCACCGGGGAGAATTAAGTCGTCACGAGTGAATTGATTGTAACAAACTACCGTATACAATTTCCATCAACTTCAATGCGTATGTTTCTTATTTGCACCGTTCTCCGTCGCGCGTCGTGTGCATCCCTAATTCGGGAAGGGATTGAACCATACGTTGCCGTCTGTCCACTTCGAAGCCTTCCATTTCAGCACGCTGCAATGGTCTTTGGACATCACTTTTTTTTTCAAGCTTCCGTGTGTGGCATGGCGAAAATAAAGAAATTGTGCGTGCGCTTCTCAACGCTCTCAACGTGGTAACACATCCCCATTTCAAGGTTGACCCAGTTAGCGCAATCTCCAGGCTCGGCCACTAGGTGGCGACCGCTCAGCTGTAGTGGCGAATAGCAGCAGTAGCGCGTGATAAGAAGGTCATCTCGCGAGTGTCGACCTGCCTAGCGTCCCAGGCTCCTGGCGGCACGTTTCGCAACTCGGGAGGTCAAGAATGCGCATTCTTCTCTCCCTCGTTGGCTGTTTCATGCTACAACAATCGCCCCTACGGCGAACTCGGCACTTTTTCACTCTATTTTCAGCCTTCCATTAGTTGCAATGAAGAGTATTTCTTCGTGGTCTCTTATCTCTGCGGGTGATTGCAAAATTGCTGGGAAAAATGTGCGTTTGGCACTGCTTCGTTCCAACAGCTACCTCAGACGGGAACGATCGTACAGCTTAAGGAACTGCAAAAAAGAGTGATTGAACCTTCCCTGATACCACCCTCTCCCCAAAAGAGTATTATGGACGTGGTACTATTGTAGTTCTTGCTCGATGCTCGCGCGATAACCTTGAAATCGCGCTCGACTGTACAGACGGCCTGAAAGCGGCCTGCA
The DNA here is from genome assembly GCF_043290135.1 of Rhipicephalus microplus. Classification (NCBI taxonomy): domain Eukaryota; kingdom Metazoa; phylum Arthropoda; class Arachnida; order Ixodida; family Ixodidae; genus Rhipicephalus; species Rhipicephalus microplus. The sequence continues at coordinate 28,589,623 of NC_134709.1, read as the reverse complement.
GGTGAAAGAACGAATGCTTCGTTAGTGTGAACTCTGCTTGTTCTGGGTCGGGTCGCCCTCCAGCTGGACTTCCCCAGCCTGGTGATTCGTCCCGAGAACTTGCTCCAGAAGGGGGCCGTGCTCAAGGAGGCTGACAGGCGGCTGCTGCACGAAGCCACGCTCGAGGTGTACGACGCCCTGCGCCTGCACACAGCACCAGAACGTCGAGCACGTGCCGAGAAAGTCGTCGACGTGGTCAAGGCCGTGACGACGGTACGTTTGTTGCGTGTGTCTTGAAGTGACAGCCTCCCCCCCCCCCTCCACGGTGGATGAGTGGTTATAACGTTCGACTGCTGACCCGAAGGTAGCGGGATCGAATCCCGGCCGCGGTGGCTGCATCTCTATGGCGGCAAGACGCTCGATACCCGTGTGATTCGATTTAGGTGGTTTCCATGTTTGTCAGTATGTTTGTTGGGCTGGTTGGCAATCAATGAAAGTCTTTTCTTAGAGAATGGGCGAAACAAATTGGGACAGGCATTTAATGGAATGCGAATAGCCCAAACATACGCAGATTCCCAAGCTAAATTTCTAATTATACGAACCCCTTTGTAAATTGTGTCCATCATTCCAATTTTTTTAGCGCTTGTATGTATGGCAATTTTTTTCGTGCCTTGCCTCGGACGTCAGCGCTATGGAAGAAATTCGTAGGTATACGTGCACGTCAAAGAACACCCAGGTGGCCAGAACTTTTGGAGCCATCCACTACGGCGTTCTTCGTAACCATGTCGTCGTTTCTTGACGTAAAACCCCAGCAATCATTGTTCTTGAAGTGATACCGAAACTTCAAGTGCACTGCGCAACAGACCACGCACAAAATGGGAAGCACCGTCAAGGTGACTAAGCATTCAGACATGTGATCGTCGCCCATTTTCATGAATTGTGTAACACAAGCGAAGCTTGGATGCTTGCGCCTGCGATCAAAATATGCATGGAAGTGAAGTCGTTATAATTTTTACTCAAGCTGGCGCAATCGTATCTTGCCTGTTTATTGGCTTCTTGGTACCTATTAGGAAATAAAACATTTGGTAATAAAAACAAAAATGCCCCCACCTCCCTGAAGGGAATCGTGTGGAAATGCGAATGCATTTTTCACGCAGAGAGTACATGGCGTAGTAATTTTAACGGCGTAAATAATGACGAGACGAGGATTTGTACCGTAACGGTTTATTTACACATTCATCGGCCAGCGAACCGTCGACAGTGAGGCGCGCGCTTCACTTCATTTATATATACGTACGAGCGAGCGGACAGGAAAGTGGGCTGCAGGGAGGAGAGAGAGCGAACGGCGAGAGGAGCATAGAAGCGCTGCACCTACCCTCTCCACACACTCCACACACGCGAGAGGTCCGGCGAGCTCCCGCGTTGCGAGCGCCCTCACATGCTCCTCTCCACTCACCGCTACTCCGCCCACACCACCTGCTCGGTTGCTAGGGGCGACGATAAGCGCACGCACCCGCAGCTGTTTCTATGGGAGAGGGAGTGAGAACGGAAAGATAACACCTGCCGGCGCGCGGACACCGGCAGACGCCTGACATCCCCCCCACTAATAAATGCATTTGCATTTAAAAGGTGTCAGCAATGCATCCCTAGGTAGGTGTTGCGTGATGCATTCAAAATTTTGGCATGAACCATCTAGCTTTCAAGAAAAGTGCTCAAGACGCAACACGGTATAGTACAAACAACTTTATTGCAAGCATCCTGATAACCCCCTTTCGGCCCCCCCCCGCCTGCCTGACACCACGTGGCGCTCCCAGGTGGGAACATCATCTGGGGTGAACCGACAGATGATGTTGAAAGAAAATGGGAAACCTTTCTAAGCTGTAGAAGGGCTGCATCCCTTCTGATCAATGAAAAGATTAGAAGAAAAGGAGCTCAGTGGCTGGCAGAAGTACACAAAAAAGATAGAAAGTCAGCTGCGAAATTTTGGAACCATCTAAACTCCCTAAGAAATGAGACGAGCCTAGAGCAGAGTTTTATAACTACAGTCCAAGGTACCAAGCTAGAAGGGGACGAAGCTATTGAATATATAAGAACAAGGGTGACAGAAAAATTTCAACAAAGAAGTACTTTATGCACCACAATAGACAAGGACGAATCAAGTGGTGCAATGGCTCCATTTTCACAACGAGAGTGGGAAAGGGCGGAGAAATGGGTTCCTAGTAGTACATCAACAGGCCCAGATGGCATTCCAATTAGGCTGATAAAGACATTAGGTCCGAAGTCTAAGCAGGCTTTGAGAGAGGCAGTGAGCAAAATAATAATCGATGGTGAAGTTCCCGATGGATGGAAACTTAGCAGGATGAGCATGATCTATAAAGGAAAGGGGGACAAAGCTGACTTTAACAACTACCGTCCTATAACAGTGACATCAGTGGTCTACAGGCTGGCGATGCAGATTATAAAGGAAAGACTGCAGGCACGGATAGAAGATGAGGGGGTGCTGGGGGAACTGCAGAATGGGTTTCGGAAACACAGGAGCTTGGAAGACAATCTGTTCTCACTGACGCAGTGCATCGAAATAGCAGAAAAGGAACACAGGTCCCTGTGGCTAGCATTCTTGGATATCAAGGGAGCGTACGATAGCGTGGTTCAAGAGGAATTGTGGGGAATACTGGACACACTAGGCGTGGAACATGTAGTCACTAATCTTTTAAAGGGTATCTATAAAGGTAACGAGGTAGTTATAAAGTGGGAAAAACAGGTATCCAAGCCTGCAGAGGTAAAACGGGGGCTTAGGCAGGGGTGCCCACTGTCAGCCTTATTATTCATGATGTACCTACAAGGATTAGAGGCAAAATTAGAAGGAAGTGGACTGGGCTTCAACCTCTCTTTAGTCAAACAAGGAAAACTTATTGATCAGGCACTACCAGCATTAATGTACGCAGATTATATAGTGCTAATGGCCAACAACAAGGAAGATTTGCAGAGATTGATGGACATCTGCGGTAATGAGGGAGATAGGTTAGATTTTAGATTCAGTAAGGAAAAATCCGCAGTCATGATTTTCAATGACAACGAAGGTAGTGAGCTTAGGATACAGGAGGTCACGATTGAGATAACAGATAAATACAAATATCTGGGCGTATGGATAAGCAATGGGACCGAGTACCTGAGGAAACACGAAATATACATGACGACTAAAGGTAACAGGAATGCAGCAGTCATGAAAAATAGGGCACTGTCGAATTACAATAGGTATGATGTTGTGAGAAGAATATGAAAAGGGGCCATGGTTCCTGGGCTGACGTTCGGCAATGCGGTCTTGTGCATGAGATCAGAAGTTCAAGCAAGATTAGAAATTAAGCAACGTGGAATAGGTAGGCTTGCTTTAGGAGCTCACGGGAATACACCAAATCAGGGAGTACAAGGTGATATGGGATGGACATCATTTGAGGGCAGGGAAGCTAGCAGCAAGATAAAATTTGAGAAGCGATTGAGAGAAATGAAGGAGGAGGTTTGGGCTAGGAAGGTTTTCAGCTACTTGTACATGAAGAATGTCGATACAAAATGGAGGAAGCGAACCAGGAAGTTGACTGGTAAATACTTAGAAAACAGCGGGTGGCCAAACCAAAAAGAACTATCGGTTAAGAAGAAAGTGAAGGAAACGGAGACTGACATGTGGAGAATGGGCATGATTAAGAAGTCCGCACTAGAGATCTATCGAACTTTTAAGCAGGAAATTGCCAAGGAAAGGATCTATGATAATACTCGGGGTAGTTCTCTACTGTTTGAGGCAAGGACGGGAGTACTGCGAACCAAGACATGTCGGGCCAAATACGAAGGGGTAGACACAGTATGCAGTGCGTGTGGAGAGGAAGAAGAAACTGCCGAACACTTGATAATGTTCTGTAAAGGGCTTCACCCTATAGTTCAGGATGATGGCGCAAAGTTTTTCAAAGCACTGGGGTTTAGGGACTGGGAGGGCAAAATAGACTTTAAGCAAGTAGACCTAACTAGAAGGAGGTTATCTGATTGGTGGCTAAAGTCAAGGCACGAGTGAAAATTAAACTCTTCACTGCAAAGCACGAATCCTCAAACTCACTTTTTAAGGAAAAAAGATAAATATAGTTTTGGGTTCATTAAGTATTACGGCTTGGTGGCGCTAGCCACCGCCCGATCTAAAGGGTGCAGCCATATCCATCCATCCATCCATCCAGTTCGATCTAGCCTGACAACCGCATCGGAGGCACTCTGCAAAGCCCGAAGTTGTTAGTGATGCTTCGATTGATATGATATGTGGCGTTTAACGTCCCAAAATTACTACATGATTATGAGAGACGCCTTAGTGGAGTGCTCTGAAAATTTCGACCATTTGGGGTTATTTAACATGCACCCAAATACGAGCACATGGGCCTACAGCATTTTCGCCTCCATCAAAAATGCAGCTGCCGCAGCCGGGATTTGATTCCGCGTCCTGTGGGTCAGCAGACGAGTACCTTAGCCATTAGACCACCACGGCGGGGCCATATAATGATGCGTAGGAGCCACTGTTATATAATGGGTGGTGTTTCACGTAACAGAATATGAATATGGGCTTCGAAAAATTTTCACCATCCGTTGTTCTTCAACGTGCACCTACCTAAATCTTAGTACACGGGCCTCAAGCATTACTCCGTCATGGAATCGCGGGCGTTAAGGCCTGAAGTGATATATTGAAAGAGAAACTAGGAATAAGTTTAGAATCATACACGCCATCCTATGATAAGAAGAGAGCAGAGTGGACCAGGGAACAAACCGTGGTTAGGGATATCATAGATGAAATCAAGAAGAAGAAATGGACATGGGTCGGGCATGCAGCGCGTTGGTAGGATAACCGCTGGTCATTAAGGGTAAGGCTGACTGGATTCCCCGGAGAAGCCAAGCGGGTTAGGGGGAGGCAGAAAGTTAGGTGGGCAGATGAGATTAGGAAGAGATAGATCGTGCGCCAGTAGCAAGCGACACCGCAGTGCTCCTAGCGGCCTCCACTCAAACCAAGAGCACGCGCCGGGAGCGAGGGTTTAATTGTTTTTAATGGGCACTCTAAGTGTCACACTGATGAGAGGACAAGGCTCAACCATTAAGGAGCTTCGCCCTTAAATGTTCCCTAAACGCCCCTAAACGTTCCCTTTTGCATTTTCTAAAGGCCGCTGAAAGGCCATCTACTTTGTAGATTAAAGTAAATTCTCCCCCCCCCCCCCCCGGAAGGTCTCTGCCTCGAACCTAATTTAGCACTGTTTTCGACATCAGAGGGGCTGGAGGCTTTCTTCGCCTCACGTGGTTTTGCAGAGCCTGCTGGATCGGCACCTTTCACGAAGCGAAGAAGGCGGGTGGTGACCACATCATTTGACGTAAGGGTGTACGTCATCACTGTATGATGATTTACATCACTCGGGTTGACGCCGACTGTCGCTTGTCACTGTTGATGAGACACCTAAGACTTTCGCGTCAATAGTTTTTATTGGTGCTCCAACCGTTCGTTCATTCTAGGGAAGTCGGGAACTTCTGCACGTCGAACTTGCGATTCTTCCGAACGTCGCGGAAGAACAGTTATAGAAGTTCCGGACTGTTGCAGGCGCTAGCAACACATGCTGTGCGAATCAACCGAATTGCTGTGAAATGCGGTTGTCTTAGAATATCAGCCTCTAGACTTTTGACTCTGACTGTGCGTACATTCTAGGTATATTTCTTATACACCCCTACTAACGAACACCGTCCCTGGCGTTCTCGTCTGCAGAGGATACTGAACCTCAGAGCGACCGCGGTAAACAACCCGGTGGCCTTCAGGAAGGTGTCCGATTTCGGGGGTGCGAAAGTGGTGAGTGGCAGCGAGCTGTTGTGATTTCTAATCCAGACGCGACCTGTTGCCTTATCTTCGCTCGATCTTTTGCGAGAACTGCCCATTTAACGCTTACGCGCAATATTTTAGACAGTGGCATCACTGACAAGCTGACAACAGCACATAACTGCGGCGTACTAAAGGACTACTGACACCAATTTTAATAGTACCCCAGTGGCACGTGCCCCTCGTGTGGACGCACGAAGACACTCGCGCACATGCTCTGGCAGTGTAGAAACGCTTCTCCCGGCTCTACCTCAAACAAGTGGGAGAGGTTCCTCAGAAGCTCACTTCTCGCCGACCAGCAATGGACATGGGCAGTCCAGCGGGCCCACGAAGCGGCCGCCAGGTACTCCCTGTCGCTTCCTACAGGGGAGACGCCCGCTACGCGCTAAGCGCGTCCTGCAGGACTAAAATATATTTTTTTCTTTATTCACTTGGGGTTTAACGTCTCAAAACCACGATATGATCGAATAGTAATAATTATTGGTGTTTAACGCCCCAAAACCACGATATGATCGAGAGATGACACAGTGGAAGGCTCCGGAAATTTCGACCACCTGGGGTTCTTTAACGTGCACCTAAATCTAAGCGCACGGGCCTCAAACATTTCCGCCTCCATTGAAAATGCGGCAGCCGCGGTCGGGATTCGATTCCGTGACCTGCGCGTCGGCAACCGAGTGCCTTGGCCACTAGACCACCGCAGTGGGTGACATTTATTTCTGCAACTGACTTTACTCCGCCATACAAATATCTTGTCTACAGAGACGGCTCGGAGCAAGTGCGGAAAGTATATTTTATCTCAATATTAGGATCAATTTTCCCATGACGCACCTACTGATATCGCCACTAGCATGACGTCAGGAGTGAAGCGCCAGTAAAGCTATAGTTGCGATGTTGTCAAAAACCAAAACTTACAGAAGTGCCTCTTGTGCGTCACTAACAAGAGTCATGTAGTGGTACGGCCATGGAAACGTCACGAATCCTGCTAAACTGCATGTTTTTTTTTATTTTTTGTTTGCTTGCTTTTTGCCGAGCTGCCGTCGAAATTCGTCGTCACATTCGCACGCATACGGTTTCAGGTCGACTGGCACACGTTTTTCTCGGAGGTGACCCATCACTCCATGCCGCAGCTTCGTTTCACCATGGTCAAACTGGTCAACAGCTACTACCTGCTCGACATCAGCCAATTCATCGACTCGCTGGCTGAACATGCGTGAGCAGCGCACATATAGGCGACATGCCTTCAATCTCTCTATACCGGCGTCAACATAAGAGAACGTTATGTCTAGTGTTCTGCGGAATCGCATATTCCTTGTTGCGCGATGTTTCTGAACGTGTTAACGAGCTCCTTTCGCTGATGTTAAAAAGCTCCTTTCGACATCGACACCAGTGTCGGCGGTGTCTCGGGTTGCGAGCGAAAAATCAACGTTATCCGCGAGCGAAAATTCGAGGTAGATTAAAAAGAAGTAAAGAACTAATATGAAAGCCGAAGTTCACACGTAGCCGTGCAGAGCTTAAGATACAGCAAAACTTATTAACGCAGTAGCCTTCATGGCTAATGTTAGATCTTTCCTTGGTGTAGACAGAGTAGAGTCTAACTGCAGCCTGTCGTGGACCTTGCAAGGATGTCCTAACTGCAGCGCCAGGAGCTAGCGTGTGAACCTGGCTGTGGCATCTCCGGTAGAAGCGTGAGCCTTTCGTCGCTCGTACTTGGCTCGGGCCACAAGGCGAGGCGGCTGCGCGGGCTGTCTCCGTTCCCCACGCTTCCCGCACAGCCGCAGCGCACGTGCCGGGACCCCTGCCGCACGCAAGCGGGGGACAAATAAGCCAATTGGCGATGCTGCGGGGGGCGAAAGAGCGTCGCCAATTGGCTTATTTGTCCCCCGCTTGCGTGCGGTAGGGGTCCCGGCACGTGCATTGCGGCTGTGCGGGAAGCGCGTGGAACGGCCCTTAAGGCTCAACGGCACGCGCCTGTCGCAGCGCGCCGGCGCGTGTCTTTCTGACGCGCGTCGAGCCCTCTCCCATATGGAGAGAGAGAGTGCGGCTTCGCGTAGCCACGTACCCACTCTCTCTATAGGGAGAGGGCGCGGCACCGCGTCAAAAAGCCTCGCGCCGACGCGCTGCGACGGATACGTGGGGTCAGGCTTTTAGTGGACGTGGCTTGGCAGTGGCTGGTCCTTGGCGCATGCACGGCTACGCAAACGGCGCGTAGAGATTTTGCCGTTTTGCCTCGAGCTTTGAGATATTCGCCCTTGAAGTGATTGGTCCCAGAGGGACAGGGGATTCCAACGTACGTCCCCTCGCTCTGTGGTGCCACGCATACGCCCTGAAACACACTAACGGCGGCCTATTTATATACACCATTTAGCATTGGTGGTGTACGCCCATCTCGGGGTTTTTTCCGCGGTTTTACACAACAGCCACGAGATGGTGCGCAAGACACACGGCCGTGCTTTTAAACGACATCGCACCACCGTTCAGCCATGTTTTGTTGATCCGCATGCATGGATGATGGACCCGGAGGGCGTCAGCACTTTGGCTTTTCTTGTGGCATGGTTCAGGTCTTTACCTACAGAAGCGAAGTCAGGCTAGCGGTTGGCAAGGTGATACGAACACGGTCCGATCACGCTATCGCGTTTTTCGTTTATCACAATGGTTCAGAATGAGGCAAGAGCATCAAGTGTATAGTGCCGAAAGCCCATGAATCATGTGCGTCCAACGCTGTTCGAAATTCTTTTATCGGCATAAAACTGGCTGGTTATGTTAATGGTTAACTTCAAAGGGTCTAGGTATTTACATTTCATTGTCATGTCACAGTTCTAAGAAAAGTGCGCCCGTGTCTCCAAAATAACTTGCTCCTGGCCTATTATTTGTTCCTACTCGTTTGGTGATATAATTCAGGTACAAAGAGTGGAATATTAAAAACCCTTTATCATATCAAAAAAAAGGAAGCAAGTGAAGCCTTGCGTGCCGGTGCCTGACTTATTCCTTCTTTCTTTTTTTCTGCTATCTTTCTTGTGAAAGCGAGACCGTTTTGTTTACTTGCGGGCATCAAGTAATGGTGCGCTTACTCATACGGCATCGTGCCTAATGACTAAGGTTCCATCACCGAAGTGCTAAGTCATGCGTTCGTATCCAGATAACAATGAAGTGTGGTAAGGATAAATGACAAGTAACCTGAGTTAAATATCAGACAGGCATATCAGAAACGGCTGATCATTGACAGACCACCGATTGAGAGAGCATCGATTACTGGGGCAAGGCACATACTAATTACGCACATTACCGGCGCACCGTCGAGAGCCGTATCTGCACTGTCGCCATCGCCGGTTTTTCTCCGTGCACGAAAACGTTGCCACCGAAATTTGGAGCTCAAAAGAAGTTTGTCTTCGATCAGTAATTTCATGTGGCCTGCCCATGGGACGGCTTTATGCTCTCCCGTAGTAGAGTACCATGTTCTCTAAGTCGTCAAAAACTTTTTCTAAACAGACAGCTTTGCTCGGAAATCGGTTACCAAAAAGTGTGTGTCATCAAAATTCCTGGAGCTCACTCAGACTCACTTGTGGAATACAGTTTGAGCCGTGGGCTCACTCGTACTAAGACTTGCCGGAATTTCCTATAGTCGGACTCAGTCGGACTCAAACTCTTTCTCTTTTGCTCCTTCTCTGTCTGTGTTTTCTGGTGTTGCGTTGTAAATAGGTTCACGATGGATCCTAACCAACTGGCCCAACTTACTGACTTACTTTTATCGCCAAAATGTTACTCACTCGGATTCGGATGGACGGCTCGACCTGAGCCGGAGTATGGCCGAGTGGGTCGACTCCTGAGGGAATTCGCCCACCTGTGCCGAGAAGAGACAGAGAGGGCGCCGACTACCAAGCACAAACACGTGCGAGGTGTTTGCTGCTGTTCGGCATCGTCTCATTTACCTCGCATACCTCGCAAGATAGCGACTGCAGCGGCCATCTTACTAGGGACATCATTCGATGATTATTACATGGAAGTTTATTGTGAACTGGTAACAACTTTTCGGGTGAGTACAACTGTCTGGTGTTACGTAAACTCTTCTGTGGCACATGCAAACAAGATAACATAAACATGATGTAACACACGGTACTTCAATACAGTGGCGCGCACAAACAAGATGTAACACACAGCACTTGAATATTTTCACAGACCACGATTCACTCAAGAAAAGAAATAGAAAAGGAAAAGCAAGAAGCACTAAGTTGAAACAGATTCACATATTATGTGCGACGAGAAGCTTTTTTTTCTTTTTTTTTCTTCATGCCAGTGAGTTGAAACGGCAGTAAAGCAAATTCGATATTCCCGTTCGGAACTTAAAAAAAAAAAAACGTGTATGCCACCTCCTGATGAAGGCTTTTTCACCCTGCGTTTCAATCTGTTCAGTAAAATACCAAACCATTATCATTCTAATTTTCTGTAATGCTGGGTATGCAGCTCGTTGGGGTCGTCGGCGTGCTTCGGCCATACAGCGGCGACGCCACAAGACGAACATTGTGACGTACAGTACGAGTTGTTCAAATAAGCCCCTTCTGCGCTGTTGGCTCGAAAGAACTGACACTCCGAATTGACGACGCACGACGTGCCCCACGCCTTTGGCTGCTACGCATCCAAACATCGTGCGGCGGATCGTTTCTCTTTTCCCGCAGTTATGGCAGTGCTCATTGGGAACGACGCCCTACTTTGACAGTCTCTGACGAGTGGGCAACGCGTGCCACCGCCGCAGCCAATCGAATTCTCTAACTACTTCCGGTACGTGGTTGTTCCGTCATTTCTTCCACTTGCTTGGCCTCCATCTCTGTTTTTCCTCGTCAGCGATCGAGCGACCGATTAACATTTCGCGGCGGCGCCGTCAACCGAACGCTTAAGGCCCTCTGCTGCTTTACAAAAGCCATGTGGGTGTTCTGCCTGAGGTCCCCGGTACCTTTCCGACGTGAATGCGGTTCCAAGAGTTCCGGTTCAATATAGCAATAAGCTACGACCAGGATAGTCATTGTCCTGAAACAATTTGTAAACAGTTTTAGCTGCAAGTGCCTTCGTGGATGTCGCAACATCTGGTAGACTAAGTCCTACACAACTCTTTGAGGGCTTCAAGAACTTTTGCTGAACTTTTGGTGTCTTCCCATCTCATAGGAATGCTCCAACCAACTACGCAAGGCGGCTCGCAAAAAGTTTGGGTATGAGTGCAATGTGTCCGATATAAAAATCATATGTGCATGCTTTGGTTTTCACCACCGTCAATTTGGTGTCAAGGGACAAATTGAAGTCGGCGGCATACGCGAAGACCTGCGTGGCTCTGTGTACGGCATCCTCCCAATTTCTTTCGGCGACCTCCCCGTCTTGAAAGTATACCCCGATAACTTTTACGGCATCCACGTATTGAATACCGCCCGGCAAAGAGCCGTGGAAACCACTGAAACGAAAGGCTTTGCTTTTCTCGGCATTCAGGAAAGCACACGATAAACTGGCATACTCTTCGAACAGCTCCAAGAAAGCGCGGTAACTGGCTTGGTTTCGCAGGAACACAGGAATGTCATCCGTATAAGCGGTGATGCTAACTGACCCCAGTCCTGTCATTGGAAAGCCCTGAATATTAGGGCACTTTGACACTATTTTATTGAGAGGATCTATGGAAAAAACAAAGAGCACCGGTGCGATTGGGCATCCCTGGCGAACACCTCTCTTGTTACTGGAAAGCTTGTTGTCTCCACGCCATTGATGAGGAGTCGGCTGGTCATGTTGGTGTATAGAAGCTCTATGCAGCGCGCAGCGGACGTAATGCTCAGGCAAACCAAACATTCTCACTACGCAATATAGGTAGTCATGTGTGTTTGGCAAAAGTTGTTAACGATTTAGAGTACCGCGTACTCAACTATGGGAGAGCAAAAAGCCGTCCCGTGGGGTATACCGGGTTAGGTGGTACGCGTGAAGTATATGGTTACAGCTCTTTGTTGGGGGGGGGGGGGGGGTTAGAAAAAGGGGGTAACGATTTAGAGCACAGGGTACTCTACTATGGGAGAGCTTAAAGCCGTCCCGAGCAGTGAAACGAAGCGTTTCCCTCGCTTGTTGTTGTTCGACCCTGTCGAAGGCCTTAGCTTGATCCAACGGCACAAAAGCACATTTTTTGGTTACATAATGCTCGGAGTGCGTCTTAGTGTTACTAGTTTTCTTTAGTAAGCCTCCCATTGGAGGCAAAGTTCGTTGGAGATTCAGTTACCCGTACTCGTTTCTGCGTGTTGTTTCGTCAGCAACAACTACCTTTTAATATAGAACTAACGTAGCACTTACACTAACATATCAAAGCCACTTGACTTCTAACTTCATTTCTGCTGGAAAGGCATTGCGGGAGCTTCCTGTTCAGCAATTTTCATTTAAGCCTCCTTGGTAGCGTGCGTGCGTCTGTTCGTGCGTTCGTCCATGCGTTCGTTCATGCGTTCGTCCATGCGTTCGTCCATGCGTTCGTCCATGCGTTCGTCCATGCGTCCGTTTATGCGTCCATCCATGCATCTGTGTGTGTGTCCGTTCGTCTATCTATTCAACACTCCAAGTACCACCATTTCGCATCTTTTCATCACTTGTCAGATAGTGCTCAATGTACGTGCCAATGGCTGCTAGTGGGGAATGAGAGACAGGGCATTCGGCTTTTAGTTAACGCGCACGCCGCGAACTTTTTATTGTTCAACAAAGCACTGGAGAAATCTCCCACCGGCACCACCTTGCAGGTCAAAATGTAACACTTGTTACACACTACTACTACGACTACGAGGGACGAATGGGTGCCGCTTTAAGGAGCTTCGCCCCAAAAAGAATTTAAAATGTGTAGTTCATTCTGGCCAACGTGATGTCTAGACCACAAGCGTACTTCCGATGAAAATGTCCCGTTCGTTATGAACAAGTGACAGTAACGTGTTTCTATACTTACCTGGTGACGCAGGGGAGACATCGTCGCCCTGGCGGACTACCTGCGCCTGCTTCTGTTCCTGCACTTTGCGACCGCCTTGCCCAGCCTCTCGAAGGTTCGCGTCGAACGCTTGAGTAATTCAGAATGTTTTGTTTCTCGAGAGTACTCCAGAGGGGAAAAAAAAAGAAACGAAGATATGGTTTTACTCAGGCAATCAACGTTGTATTAAATCACAATGCAGAGCCGCGTTAAGCGATGCTAAGCCGTTGCTGAAACGCATAGGTGGCACCATCCGCGGCGGGCACGGGGGCGAGGGGGAGGGGGGGTTAACGTTTCTTGCAGCCAGTCGTCCCACAGGGAGCAAACATGGTCAAAACGCAACGCACAATTCCCCCGCCTCACACTGCAGCTGCTCCGAAGCGATTGATTGATTGATATGTGGGGTTTAACGTCCCAAAACCACTACATGAGTATGAGAGACGCCGTAGTGGAGGGCTCCGGAAATTTCGACCACCTGGGATTCTTTAACGTGCACCCAAATCTGAGCACACAGGCCTACAACATTTCCGCCTCCATCGGAAATGCAGCCGCCGCAGCCGGGATTCGAACCCGCGACCTGCGGGTCAGCAGCCGAGTACCTTATCCACTAGACGCTGCTCCTAGGCGACTCATTTGTGTTGGATATACGCAAATAAAGACAATACTCGCGTCGTCCTTGCTTAATTTCAGTCTCTCCTTTTTTTTTTTTGTCGTTTGGAATTCGGAACTCTCATCAAAATCGGTTAAAGATTTTTCACGGTCATATGTCAAGTTCGCTCACTTCGCCGCCCCGGTAAACTTCATTCCCACTTTCCGAATACAAAAACAACGTCAAAAAATAAATATGTGTGAAAGACCCTGCTTAATCTTGTCAGGTTTAAAACCAATCAAATTTAATTTAAAAGGGGTTTTAATTGCCAGTAGTAGATTATTTAACGCACAAATGATCTACTATGACGTTGATAAAAAAAATCTGTAAACTGGGGTTGTCTCGAGCTGACGTTTCTCTGAAGCACGATCTGCGCCGAGCATTGCTGGCACCAGTCTTTGGCGTTGAAATCGAGCACATTAAAATAGCACGCGTGGAAATATTTTTGCCGGGGCCGGGGAACGGGGGTAGGGGTTAGCCGCCTTGCTCTCGTTTAACATAGTTTGGAATTCCCATCAGATGCTGTCAAGGTCATTCCAAGACGAAATTTCGTCTAGGCCGTGATCGAGTGGCCGTGCCTAGGCGTTCTCGTTGAACGAAGCCGCCCATTGTAAGTGATATCTTTCAGGGCCATTACCAAATTGTTCATCTACTTCTTGCGTTTCCGCGCCCATCCATTAACCCCACCCCCACCCCTCTTGTAGTCGAATTGAAGCCTCGTGCTCATTCCAGAGACCCGCTAACTCTCCGCACGTAGAGTACAAGTGCCGTCGAGCTGAAAAAAATAATAAAATAAGTTTAGGTAACTTAGCACTACGGGGCTGTCAAGCGTTAAGAAAGTATGAAGCTATAGGCAACTTACTTTGTTAATCTTCGATTTTCACTTTCTCTCCTCTTTTCTTACTGCTTCTCTTTTTACTGTTCTTTTTTTTCTTTTTCTCTCTTTATAATTATTTCTTCATCCAGTTCTTCCTAACTATTTATTTCTATTTCTAAAGCTTTCTATTTTCGTTCCTATCTTGTTTTCATTCCTTCTCCCTTTTGTATTTCTCGCTTGCATCCTCTTTTCTTTTTTACTATTTTTGTGGCATGTAGCGCGGCCCCTTAAGTGTTCCGTCCCTATCATCACTAAGGCCCTCGAAGTGCGTGCTAAATATGCTGCAGATAACTACGCTACTCTTGATTTCTTGCCTGCGTTACGACAGGATACGATGATGACAGCGTGCGACAGTCCGCCTCCCTAAAAGTATAGTTCGCACTTAAAACAAAATTGGGGCAGGTGTACGCATACTTGGTGAAACAGCTTAGCTCGTTGCCCTACCCTCCATCATTCTTTCCTCAATTTCCTTTCCCGCCCTTGCTACACAAAAATGTGCTTCACTTTATGCTCTCCCCACTTCATTACCCTTCTCCCAACTTTTCTAATACTGCACCTCACTCTCACTTCTCTTTCCCAACCCCTTGTTAAACTATACACTTTGCTCCCGCCTAAACTTAGCGTGACTCCGGAGACCTATAGGCCGGCGGGTCGGACCTAGGCGCAGATGTGCCAGGTTATTGCTAGGCAACGCGCGTTGACATCTTGCCTCAGTGCAGTTTTTGTCAACACCATCGATAGTAACCGCCAGCTTTCAATAGCTCAGCCAGTGGCGTAGTCAGGATGTGGCACGCCGTGTCCGTGCCGCCCTCCACTCCCCCCCCCCCCCCTGGAAATATTTCGTGCCATTGCTATTTTCCGTAATACATGTGGGTGCCGCCATATCGGGTTGTTGAAGCCGATGTTTTCTTGTTTTTGCACATCGCGACGTCATTAAATAAAAGCATGATGCATCGTACGCGCCAACAGAACTCTTTTCTTGCGCATGCGTCTACTGTAACACTGTTTAGTTGTTAAACATGCAAACTACAAAGGTTACCTGCGTAAAGATGGTATATTGGGGCACAAAATGACGCTCGGTCACATCGGCCTGCCCTGCCCTCAGTTCAGATCAAGGTAGTGCCCTCCCGCTCCCACACGGAAAAAAATCTACCTACGCCTTTAAGCTCAGCTCTTGAAAGGAACAGTGCAACAAAACAGTTCTCGGGCGACCAGGTGACACACGGATGACGTTGGTGCGATCGTATGCGATTTTGTGTCCACGTGTACGTGGCACCGTTTGCGTTTCCCGTATAGTATACGAACTTCCGTCGCGATTCCCCGACGCAGATCACCGAGGCGTACTGGCGGTTCGCGCACGACCTGCGCCAGGAACCCGAGAGATGGCGCCTGTGTCTATACTTCATCGACGATGTCCTGCCCCGGTCGCTGTCCTGGTTCTACCATCACTATCACCTGACCCTGAGAGTCGCCAAAGAGGTACGACCTGTTGTCTTGGCAAAAAAAAAAAAAAAAAGTTGAAGCCACTTCCACGGCTGGGCAACCTGGCGAACAAGCGTTATACCGCCTTGTAAACAAAGATTCAGTTTATCTTTCTTCGTCATCTTTTAAAGACAATAGTTTATTTTTAGTTTTTTCCCCTTGGGATACATAAACACAGAAATCTTGGTTTGTCTTTCTATCTATCTGTTTGTCTGTCTGTCACACGATTCAGCCACCCTGCCAAGTTTTAAGTACACTCGCTGAACGCCCGGACATCTTGAACGGGTGACTGCGTTCATACTTGTGAACATTTTCGATCAAATAGCCTATAGTACGCATATCTGAGGCGCAACATCAATATGTAAATATTAGGTGGTGTGTTCCTGTATTAGAAAATACATAGACACGTAGTGCTGAAGACCCTAGTGTTTCTTAAATTGCACTGAAAATGCGATGTTACGCACGAAAGAAGGCCGGCAAAAGACTATCGTTTTTTTTCTTTTTATCTTCCTTTCTTGATCACTTTCTACACCTTCTTTCTTTCTCTTTCTATATTTTCCTCTCTAATACTTTTCGTTCTGCTTACCCTAACTTGTCTTTCCCACCCCTTGATATACGATACTATAAGTGGATATGCTATGCCGCCGGAGCTGCTTAGCACATAGAGTCTTAAAAGTAATTTGATGACCTTTTATAGCTAATGGTAATGTGGCATCATTACTTTAGACCACCTATAATTTGCTATGTAGTTAAGTTCCGTTTTAGGAGTATAGTGCCATCCGTGTCTTGTAAGCACGTGCGCCTCAGCTTTCTCGAGAAATAATAATAATAATAATAATAATAATAATAATAATAATAATAATAATAATAATAATAATAATAATAATAATAATAATAATAATAATAATAATAATAATAATAATAATAATAATAATAATACACCATCTATCTCGCACCGAGAGGATGAGAGAAGGCGGGAGAAAAAGTAGACAAGCTGCTTGTGTCTTCATGACTGCAGGCGCCGAATTGTCTTCAGAAGACTGTGGAAGCATGCCGCGTGCACAGAAAAAAAACCGCAGCATATCGACGGACTGAATGATGATGAGTGGGGCGAAGCGTGCGTCAGTCCGTCCATCTATTGAACACTCCAAGTTCCGCCATCTCACATCTTTTCATCATATATTCATTATATAGAAGTCCCGCCATCCAGCGGACATTCCAAGGACTAAACAAGAGGTGGCTACCTACTACTACGACGACGGCGACTACTACAACTGTTACTATAGATACATCGCGGACGCACGACCCACGGCATAAGGAGCTTCACCCCTGAAAAGTGCCACCGAACTTCGGCACGGAACGCACGAAACTGCAGCGGCAGGGAAGCCAGCGGAGAGCATCCAGTTACTCGGTGCAAAGTGCACACAACGAGCGAATTGCGCCCGCCTCGAAAGGAGGAAGAGTTCGGAAACTGAAAAAGTATCTATATATGTTGGGCAGCACATTTCGTCGGCAGCACCTTTTCGTGCATAGTGTCGCATTTTCAGCGCAGCCTGAGAAACAGTAGTGTCTTTAGAATGACGTAGCAACTTATTTTTTAGTGAAGGAACACACCGCTTAATAATTTCTTATTGATGTTGCACCTCAGATATGCGTACTATTGGCTATTTGATCAACAATGTTAATAAGTATGAATGCAGCCACCAGTTCGAAAGGGCTGGATGTTCAGCAAATATTTAAACATTGGCCGGGTGGCTGAATCGTGTGATAGACAGACAAAACAACATTTCTGTTTCAATAAAAACTATAGTATTTAAAAGTTAAGGTCGGTCACCAGTTCCGCTGTCAGCTTCGTACTTTGTGTCGCTAGTGAAAAGCTGACGAGATATACAAGCGAAAGCCTTGGATTTGTCACTAGATTTTTTTTTCCCTTTTGTCGGAAAAATGTGGATGCCACACCAAACCCGAAAATTAACTTTCGAAGCCAGCGGCGTCGACAAGAGTGATGCAAAAAGTCATCGCTCGATTACGTCATCACGTATGACCTAAAGCTGGCGCCACAGATCGCCAAAATCTCGTGAAGTCATATCACGTGACGTAATCACATGACATAGTCGTTTGGTCAAAGGGAGGCCGATCACGGAAGCGATGCAAAATCAAGTGAGGTGAATACATGCACTGCGAAAAAAATATCACTTTCGCTGTTTAGCCGCCTTAGGCGAATGCCTATGATACCTTGTGAGTTTTTTTTTTTTTTTTTTGCGTATTACCAACTAGCCCAGCATTCTATTCTTCGAACATTGGTGATTGTCAGTACCGCTTTAAGGTTGCATATATGCTTGACTCTTTTTTTCTTTACCGCTCAGGGCAGTGTTGCAGACCACTTGAGCACCGTGACGGCGTTGAAGGAGGTGTTCGCCATGTTTCTCGCCAACACAGCCGCGGCGCCTTTCAACATGCGCGCTGATGGCGCGACCAAGGTATGGCGCCCGTTAAACGTTTCGCGCGCTACAGCGTGTCTTAGAGATTCCGACGAGAATCTATCTATCTATCTATCTATCTATCTATCTATCTATCTATCTATCTATCTATCTATCTATCTATCTGTCTATCTATCTATCTATCTATCTATCTATCTATCTATCTATCTATCTATCTATCAACGAGGTATAGTGCTCAAAGGGTGACGTGGACTCAAACGAAAAAAAGAAAGGGTCTTTCGTTTGTCCGCCTTCGTCCATATCATCCTTATCTGGGACAAACTACCAACCAATTAGAAACTTTCCGGCTTTGCCGAGTAAACACCTGCAAGGAAGAAATAAAAGTCCTAGTAAATATGGCGTCAAGACTAGGATGCCTAAAATCTGGTTGTTTTGTCTCGTTGTTAAAAACCGATGCCTTCAAGTCATTTGCATATTTCAGCGATGATTTTAAGACTGCAACGCATTAGTGAACCACTAGGGCGTCGTTTGCATAAACCACACTTGGTTTGTTACCATAGTAGGCTTAGGAAAAACGGCCCTCGTAGCTCAACGTGGCTTGCAAGACTTTAAGGCCTATACGCGGCAAGCCATGTGCCATAAGTCGCAAATGCATACGGTAGTGTCATACAGCACGTCACTAAGAAGTATAGGTGAATTTGCAAGTTGTAGCCTATATCTCGAGAGAGATGATTGAATTCGCATGCTGTGTGACAAGGCCTATGCATTTTTCTGTGACATTCCCTGCTGCAATTTCTTGATATCCTCCCTCGGGCAGCAGGGTCGTAACTAGCGACATCTTTAGTTTTGGGGATTGTAAAGCAAGCTTCAAGCCTTCCATTGTGTGTGTTTGAATGTTAGCGTATTCACAGTCAATTTTCATCGAAAGGAATACGTGAGCGCGTGGCCAGCGTGCTCCGGCGGCTGCTTGCAGCGCGTTCAAGTGGGAGCGAGAGCAACCCCAATAGAGTACCTCGATGCGCGCGTAGGCGAACGAACGCATCGAGGCACTCTAAAACTACAGCCTCTATTGGCGTCATCTAGAGGCGAACAAAGCTACCAGTCATTGGTGATACAGAAACCGGCGGCGAAGATTGCAACTCTCTCCCACGTCAAGACGATCACGCAAGTGGCCCGGCCTCTTGCGTAATCGCCTTGAGGGGGAGGAGGTTGCAATCTTGCCGCCGATTTTATTTCACCTGTTACTGGTTATTTTGCTCGCCACTAGATGACGCCAATAGAGGCTGCAGCTTTAGAGTGCCTCGATGCGCTCGTTCGCCTACGCGCGCATCGAGACACTCTATTGTGGTTGCTCTCGCTCCCACTTGAACGCACTGCAAGCAGCCACCGGAGCGCGCTGGCCACGCGCCCACGTATTCCTTTCGATGAAAATTGACAGTGTACTACATATTCGCACGCGAAACGAAATATAACTTCAGGTAGGGGAGGGCAGTCGCCCCCTTTCGTTGCGCCATCAACCACGGTCGCTCGATGCAAACGCGTCTCCTACTTGCAGCCGTGCAATGACACTTGTATAGATGAACAGCCTGCTTCCTCGCTAACACTTAGTGATGTTGCGATTGTTACGTTTTTGCGCATGTTCGCGTGCAGACAGTACAGGTCTTTGAACGATGGCTGCGCCATCTCACATCCACGTTCATTACACCACGTTCGCATGTGAATGGATGAAGACGTTAAGTCATTGGGATTCTTTTTTTTTTCGTGATTTCGAATCAGCTGGAAAATATGAACGTCGTCATGTTTTTCGTGCCGAATCTCATCGAGGGCGACGTCATCTACATACCACCACCTACAGTGAGTATCCCCAACATCATTCATTAGAATCAAAGATTAAAATTGCGTGCTATCATTTTGAGTTGTCTGAAAACCACGATCCGATTACGAGGTGCCTTACAGAGCTGAAATAAAAAAAAAAAGTATCTTGTACGCAGTGCAAAAAAAAAAAGGTATCTTGTGCGCTGCACGTTGAAGATATGTAGGTGCTTAACATCTGTGCCGAACCCTACAGTGAATAATTTCCCACGTGTAGGCCTTTAGTTATATTTGGCCAGATCTATGAAACCACCAATACAAAAAAAGTCACTGCCCAAGTACTCAGTACAGATGCTTCACCAGCCAAGCTGAAACTCGCGGCCACAGGTGGTTAATGACGTCGCAGTCGAAGCCACCCAATAAACTGCCCACCCGATGAACTGCCCACCCGCAGCCGAAGCCGCCTGGTAACACTGCTCAGAAAGCCGCATGCGGTCCGCGGTCTGCATGTTGCCGACCCCTGATCTAAGAAATCGGGCGTCGTCAATTCTGCCCCATACACATTCACTGAGCTGGGCTATTCACGTCATTTTTTTTCTTTATATTCAGGGTGTCGGCCACGCACCACTTTTGATTATAATAGCCGTTGAGGACCCCTAATGTTGCATTCAAAGAATGGTTTACTTCTAAACTATATGCCTCGAAAGCTGGGGACCAATGATGCGCCGTTCTGGGAAGCACGTCATCGTTTCATTTTCACCTTTGCCTCTATTGCGATTCTTCTCTCGAACTTTGCCCAAAGGGGGAGAGGTAACATCCCTCCCCTTTGGTAACATCCCCCCCCCCCTTTTGAAGAGTCATCCTGCATATTGTGTACGCATATGCTGACATGGTACACGTATCGCGTGTCTAGCATTTTCTCCACAAGACGGCGCTGTGTCTTCGTGCTTCGCAGATCGACGTCGACCCGAGCAACATCGTGCTGGCGGCGATAGAAGCACGCAAGGTCGAAGTGGCCACCTACTACAACTTTAGCAGCTTTCTGGAGAAGGGGAAGCAGTTTGGGTGCGTTACAAAGATGTATCGAAGCTATTGACGTCTGTACTCACTGCAATCGCTGTCCTCTCTCCTATATGTGGTGTCAAGGTGGGAGCCAAGTGATGGAAAATTAAATGGGGGATAGGATGAACGAGCAGCCTAGTATGCCTCAGACAAGCTCGGCGACCTTTCTATGGGAGGACCTGTCTTTGTCAACGATCAGTCCTGCTACAGAAACTTCACCAAGCCTATCTGGGGCACTTCCTCCTGGGCCCACGTTTGCTCAATAAACGGGTTCATATTTAACAGTCTGACAGCCACCTTCCTTGCTGCCACAGCAGTGCTGCATATGGTGGAGGAGCTGCGTACCATTTCCAGTACCTCTCGTATCTATGTTGTGATGGCAAAGAAAGCGCAAATCGGACTGTTAAATGATGGAACTGTTTATTGGGCGAACTTGCGCCCAGATGTTTAACACCCTCTGTGCGAGCGAGTGTAACTTTGGCAACACAACGGCAACGGCGAGTACGGTTTTCGGTCGTCGTATAATCTGATCTTCAGTGAAATGCGCATTTTTAATAATCTCAGTGATCGAAAGTTCCAGCAATCTCGCTTATACTTGTGTTAGCACTAGAATAAAGTCATGTTCAACTACTCGCGTCGTTCGCTGAATCTTATCGGAACAGTGCGGCGCAGCCTGCGTCGAGCGGAGGTAATAGCTTTTTCTTTCTTTTTAAGGGATATCCGATCACTATAAAGTAAATATAAGCGTGCGTCGAAATAAGGCAATACCATTTAGCAATACACGCAATGAATCATGCGCACATTAGATACGACTGACTGTTGGCAAAACTTAGTCGTTCTGTTAAGTGTTAAGGGGCCATAGAGAACTTGTTGAGAAAACGCATCCTGTAGATAGCAGACAGTGCTATGAACATTTCAGTCTAATCTAGCGGTCATGCGCGAAAAGGAGAGGTTACAAGAGGGGAGGGACGTTGCCATCTTCTCGATCACCCTAGCTCTTCTCATTCAGAGGCCTGTGCTCACTCTCGTCTGAGCTGCTGTGGCGCCTCCTGTTTGACGTCAAAGAACAGATAGCATGCTATTTGCCAGAAGCCGGTATAAGTGAAGAAGTGGTGGTTATGGCTCAGATTGCCTTCTTGCCAACGGGCTTTCGCCACGTGCCGACGCTGAGCTCCGTATAGTCTCTTAACGTTGCAGAGTGACACCCCTGTCACACGGTCACCACCAAACTCCGTTGAACACCGTCAACGTAAATCTCCCCTAGGGGGTTCGACGGAGAAGGAGTTGTGGCAGTGTCACACGGCAGCGACAAGGTTGTAACAGTTGCCGCGAGGGAGCTCAGCTGGCGCTGTTTGATTTTCGGAAAAGTATTCTAATTTCATCTGTATTGATTTTTTGTGAATTCTCGTTATGCGGTTCTTACAAAAAAGCACTATTAAATAAGTACGCGACTAACAAACCAATAAAATAATTTCAAATGAAAACGCATTTGCTGAATGTAGCGATGCTGCTAGTGACGCTGGCCACATTGTGCTTTTAGTGTTTTTGTTGCCTGTGTACATGCCCGGTACGAAAGTTCTTATGCTTCCTTGCCTCGTGAGCGCACATTTTGTGTTCTTCAGCCATGAGTGACACAGCGGACGACGTGAGGAAGTGGTACGATATTGCGCTGGTAATGACGTTGATCGGCTGGCACCGGCCGGCCCGACTCGCGAGGCACGGTGTGTAGGGCATCGGTGTTGAGAGTAAGTGAACTCTGGCGGGCGTAAATATTTGTAAGCAAACACGCGTTGTGAATGAGTACTGCAACGAAAGAACTTTTAATATTGCCAAAATGAATTATTCTTTCACTGCGGCCACTTACTGCTCGAAAATTTTCTCTGACCTCTAGACTGCTGGGGACGAGAGTACCTCGTTTCGCTGCGAAGGGAGATCGTTGAACGTCCTTTGCGAAATGCTCCGTTTACCTTCCTTTGCGTAAGGGTGGCCGTGTGACACGGACCACATCTTCGTTGTCGTAAGGACTAGGGAGTTACACGGTCTTCGCGGGTACCCGTGTGACAGGGGTATTAGTCGCACTCGCTCACCGGAACCCACAACTAACAAGTGGAACAGAGCGGTGGCGTTTAATCACGTGTTCTCAGGGTCATGCACCCTGACGTAACTTGGTCACCCCGTGTCATCCCTCCCTGCTTATCTTCCAGCGCGCTCGTCGGGACTATATACGCGCTCAAGACGCACGACAAACCCGTGTGACTGAGCTCGTTCTTTACGGATTCGACAAATTTTCGTGGTAATCGATTCGTGGGGCATAAACAGTTGATAACGTGAAAAAAAAAAGTGTTTCATGACTGCTTTAAGCAAGCATCTCATTCTCTCGTATATTCACTGATTCGTTGTATTCCTCGCAGACCTCCGTACAAGGTGTTCGACCTGAACTGCCGCTACAACTACGACACGAACACGCTGTGTAAGCTTATTCGATGTCTTCCGCTGGTGCCTGTTACAGAGAAGCGCTTGATTGGCGTTCAAGAAACTGTGAGTGGATAAAAGAGCCAATACGGAGGAAGGGTCAGAGGACCTTCAGGGCGAACTTCAACGATTTTTTTTCTAAGTTGATCATAAGGCCAGAAGTGTGTGCTCACTGAAGAGTTCTTTCTGAAAGCCTATTTCTTCCCATGTTATGCCCATTTCAAAAAAAAAACGAAAAGTGAAATTCGCAATAGTAGCACTGTGTCCATTGGTTATAGTGTAAAAAAATTGTGCTGTCTTCGCAAACACACTCTTAATTCTAGCGCACTAAAAGCGTAATAAGGGTTTGTTATCGCACGATTTGTAGGGACTTGTTTTCTTTGCATAGCTAGGGCTGCTACATTTTGGTATTTACCAGCAACATAAACTAAGAACAAGCATGAGTGGATTAACAAGTGGAACAGTACATGTCCTTTTTAGGGGCGAAGCTCCTTATAGTGCCACCCGTTCGTCCCTCGTAGCCGTTGTAGTAGTGTGTAACAAATGTAACATTTTGACCTCCAATGTAATGCCGGTGAGAGATTTCTTCTGTGCGTTGTTGAACAATAAAAGATAGTGCTCAATGTACATGCCAATGGCTGCTAAGGGGGAATGAGAGACAGGAGAATTCGGCTTTTAGTTAACGCGCACGCTGCGAATTTTTTATTGTTCAACAACGCACAGAAGACAAGAAAGGGTTGCTACGTTATACTCGCTGGGCGTAACCTCCTAGGTTTTAGAAAGGTTTAGCGAGCGTTGGGCCGCAGTGCCATGAATACAGTGAACAAGTATATACCATGAACTCGAGGTGGTTAAAGGTGGGAAGTAGACACGAAGCGCAAGCCGTAAAAAAGTGTGCGCGTGCCTCCTCTCGTTCAGTCCTTGGAATGTCCGCTGGATGGCGGTGCTTCTATATGAGGAATATGTGATAAAAAGATGCTAGATGGTGGTACTTGGAGTGTTGAATAGGTGGACGAACGGACACAGAGACAGATGCATGGACGGACGCACGGATGAATGCACGGACGGATGGACGCATGGACGGACGCAGGAGACGATGCATGGACGAAAGCAGCGACGGACGCACGAACAGACGCACGCACGGGCGGGCGGACGGATGCACGGGCGACCACACAGACGCACGCATGGATGGACGGAAGCAAGAAAGAATGTACGGACGGATGCTTCGCCCCACTATCCGTCATTCGCTCCGTGGATATGCTGCCATTTTTTTTTTTTGGTATCGGCACAGCAACTACTGAAGCTGCATGTTTGCTTAGAAAACCCAAGTGCAGTACGTCCTTCGTTCTGCGTCTCCCGTTAGACCCCGTCCTGAAAAAAAAAAATCACGGCATATCCACGGATTGACTGATGATGAGTGGGGAAAGCGTCCGTCAGTCCGTCCGTGCTTCCGTCCATCCGTTTGTTCTTGCTTCCGTCCGTCCTTGCGTCCATCCGTGCTTCTGTCCGTATGTCCATCGGTGCGTCCGTACGTCCGTCCGTCCGTCTGCTTGTCTGTCTGTTCATCCGCGCGTCCATCCGTCCGTCCATATAGGGAACACTCCAAGTACCGCCATCTCGCTTTCATCGTGATTGTAGTCACGCGATCGTCCCTCTCCTTCCTCTGTGGCACATACCCGCCCTCTCGGGTATGTGCCACCAGTGGTTACGCCCAACGGCGACAGGGGACGCACAAGCCACGCCATAAGGACCTTCGCCCCTAAAAAAACTTGCCTACCATAACGTTCTATTCAAGTGTGTTAAATTGCCCTAGCCCCTATAGCGCTTGGTGAGCATCAGTTTCATTGGGTGGACTTTAGAGTAAAAAAAAAAAAAAGAAGATTACGTTTTTAGGTATGTGCTGTCGTAATACCACATACTTAGGAGAACTCGGCCTGCCATTTCAATGAACTCGTTCAATTACTTTAGGCGGACTGGACGAATTGAGCTGCGCCTACTTCGGTGTGGCCTTTGCAATCGACATGAGCAGTGTACCGTCGCTCTGCTGAATGTGAATCTCGAAGGCCACGTAAGAAAAAGGCCAGGTTGGGATTCGCTCCGCCAGGTGCTTCAACACAACCCAACTGTTCACAAGAAATATTTATCTAACTCGTTTATTAATTTTAAATAACTATGCTGTCAGGTAATTGGTCCGTATATTGATTAAACGTGTGCTCGATTTTATGTGCCACCTTTTACAAACCTTAACAGGAACATCTACGTCATCTTTTTATGTGTTTTTATACCTTTTTTTCGTCTCATTCGAGCCTACGCCAAACTCTGGGTTGGCTAAGCGGAAATTACGTTGTAAAGTGCAGTAACACGTTCCGTAAAGATGGTAAGGAACTAGCCCATTCTATGTCTAGAAAGTGACTATGTTCCAGTCCTAGATTTCGCTCGTATATCATTGGTAATTTCAGTGCTAGTTGCGGCAGCTTAAAGGGACTCTAAAGGAAAACAGTCAGTTGTTTTCGATTGATTAACTGCGCTTTGAGAACTCTAATGTCATAACATTCACTGTCGTAATTTTATTGTTAGCAGAGAATATCAAGGTTGAAGTTTAATTTTTAAATTTCGCGCCGTGTACTCCGCGCGTGACGTAAGAAATTTCCTGATGTATTTTTCGTATTTTCGCTGCAATGGCTCGATGAAATGTTCTGAAATTTCGTATGCTAGGTCTGTGACACTCACAAATTACAATGTACTTCACTTTTATCGATTAGAAGCTACGTAGGACCCGGCAGACGCCTTCGAAATTCTGTGACGTCATGGTGTCTGGTGCGGGAATCTCACGGTGGTGTCTCCACCGGCAGTTTCTTTTCGTGCGTTTTCTCGCTTACCAAGAGTCGTGTCATGGTAAGAGCGGTGTTTTCGGGATTGTGAAATATTACCTTACCAATACGCGGGAAACCGTTTTGCTCTTTAGTGTCCCATTAACTGATACAGTTATGTGCTTTATCAGGATAAAACAGGAAGCGTATACCTGTACTACTGCGCACCTTTGTTGACACACTTGACATCGCTGCACACAACTCTGTGCTCGCTTTTCTCACGTCTATCACAGATGTTCCGCACGCTCTGTTCCACGGTTCTCTCTATGAGGAGGGAGAGAGAAAGTGAGTAACATGCAATACTCGTGCAGTGTTCGAATGTATCGACGCCGAATTTTCATTTTATTGGCGCAAGTGCTATGGTATGTAATGTTTGTAACATTAATGATAGTTTCCATGTCTTTCTTTTTTTTCTCTTGCGTGCACAGTGTAATGCGTGTTGGTGTACAATTTAAAATAGAAATACTCGTTTAAAATTTATGCAATGTGTATTAATTCATATACTGTAAAGATACATCGGATAGATTGTATCTTTTCGGAGATATCTTATCGCCTGCTAATTTTTCTGATTATTGCTACGTTTACCTTTTTCAGCCTTGTGTACCTGCCCAAGCTGCTGCACGTCATCGGTACGGGCGTGGGGAAGGCACTGGATCCACGCGGTGAACTTTCATTCTGTCGAAATAATCAAGCGATTACAGTCAACTTTTGCGAAAGTTTCAAAACGAAATTTCATTCAACCTCAAGAGAGCGTTATTGGGGATCATGAAGAACTTAAGAGAAAAGCAGCAAGTGATACAGCAATTTTGTAAGAAATCCACCACATTTTTTTGAATGAACCTACACGTACGTAGTTAATAACTGTCGGGGATATGCGTCTGAAAACAACGACGTGATTAAAGCGGGATGCCGTGGTCGAGTGCTTCAGAAATTTGTACAGACTTGGGTTATTTAAAGTGCACTTAATTCAAAGTACGCGAGACTCCGGCGTTTCGCTTCTATCGCGATGCGGCTGCTGCGACCACAGTACCGAGTGACGTGGGCAAGAACGCTTATCTCTACCGGGTAGTTTGTCGAGCTGCTTGTTATGTATTTTGTTCGACACCATTTTAGGGGCGAAGCTCCTTAAGGCATGGGCTGTGCGTCCCCTGTATGTAGCCACCTCTCGTTTAGTTCTTGGAGTGTTCAGTAGATGGCGGTACCGTCCCTTGTATGTAGCCACCTCTCGTTTAGTTCTTGCAGTGTTCACTAGGTGGTGGTACCGTCTCTTGTATGTAGCCACCTCTCGTTTAGTTCTTGCAGTGTTCAATAGATGGCAGTACTTGTAACTGATGATGAAAAGATGCAAGATGTTATAAACTAGACGGCGGTACTTGTAGTTGATCATGAAAGATGTGAGATGTTATTAAATAGGAATGATGTCACATATGGCACGTGTCATTGGTGGAAGGCAATTGTTCGATTTAGTGTGGTGACGTACGCTAGAGGGGAGCATTGTAATAAAATCCAGTGGGCAAAATGTACGGAAGATTCATGGTTTACCAGGTTTTTCTCCAGAGCTTCGCCCACTCATCATCATTCACTCCGTGGATATGGCTGCACTTTTTTTTTTCTTTCTAAGAGTTGAACTGCTCATCTGTTTCCTGTACACTTGCGTAATGGTCGTATCGTAAATACCAAAATTTGCGGAGGAATAGTTCTGCGTGGTGTCCTAACGAAAGGTTCGAGGTGGCGCGTACACAGGCCGGACAGCTTCAATTGCCCTGTCAGTATGCGGCTCTTGTTTTAATCTTTCACGCTTTCGTCCAACAAAGGTGTTCGAGTGACCGACTGTACACCGTATACTTTTTCGCTAAGATCTGCGAGTCAGCCGCGCTGGAGCAAGGGTTATGGTGTTCTGCTGCTGAACCCAAGGTCGTGGGTTCGATTGCAGCCACGGCGATCGCATTTAGATGGAGGCGATGTGGTATGGCCCGTGTGTCTGCCAGGCCGGTGCTCGTTAAAGAGCACCATGCAGATTGTCGAAATTCCCGGAGACTTCCACTACGGCGTTCCTCATAATGACATCGTGGTTTTGAGATATTATTATTATTATTATTATTATTATTATTATTATTATTATTATTATTATTATTATTATTATTATTATTATTATTATTATTATTATTATTATTATTATCATCACAGCCTTCGCAGGGTGTCAGGAACTGTAGGTAATTCATCGAAGTACGTATACACTGCTCACGTGTGAAACACAAGTTTGTGGTTATAGGTATTGCACGTGCTTTCGTTTCCACGTCTGCAGTCGGTGTCATATTGGCGTATACAGTAACTTCGACCCGAACACTTATAGAGCCTACATTTTCTGTAGCGACCAGGTTTGCAGCGATGGGACACAGTTACGACGAGCAATCGCTCATAGCGGTCGTTAAACTACAAAAACGATGCGATACTCCAACCCGCGAATTCGTCACTCTCTAATCTCCACGCACCCCTCCCCCCCCCCCCTTTTTTTGTTTTTTCTTGCCTGCAGTCACGGCGCTATTTTAATTTTCAAACATGCAGTTAGCCAGTAAAGACTGTATCTCAGTGCTTTCTGCGCAGGTATGCACACCAGCTCCGAAGCGGAGGACGCTGATTGGCTGTGGGGCGAGTCGTTGCAGCGCTGGGAGAACATCACCGCTTGCTTTCGCGCTGTCTACAATGTGATCGACCCAAAGACGAGACGAGAGGTAGGCGGGATATCTATCTATCTATCTATCTATCTATCTATCTATCTATCTATCTATCTATCTGTCTATCTATTTATCTGTCTATCTATCTATCTATCTGTCTATCTATCTGTCTATCTTATCTATCTTCTATCTGTCTATCTATCTATCTGTCTATCTATCTGTCTATCTTATCTATCTATCTATCTAACTGTCTGTCTGTCTGTCTATCTATCTATCTGTCTGTCTGTCTATCTATCTGTCTATCTATCTATCTATCTATCTGGCTACCTATCTATCTATCTATCTATCCATCAATCTATCTATTTATCTGTCTATCTATCTATCTATCTGTCTATCTATCTATCTGTCTATCTATCTGTCTATCTTATCTATCTATCTATCTATCTATCTGTCTGTCTATCTATCTGTCTATCTATCTATCTATTTATCTATCTGTCTATCTATCTGTCTACCTATCTATCTACCTATCTATCTATTTATCTATCTATCTATCTGTCTGTCTACCTATCTATCTATCTATCCATCTATCTATCTATTTATCTATCTATATATCTATCTATCTATCTATCTGTCTATCTATCTGTCTATCTATCTGTCTACCTATCTATCTATCTTATCTATCTATCTTATCTATCTATCTTATCTATCTATCTATCTGTCTGTCTGTCTGTCTATCTATCTACCTATCTATCTATCTGTCTGTCTGTCTATCTACCTATCTATCTATCTGTCTGTCTATCTATCTGTCTATCTATCTATCTGTTTATCTATCTGTCTACCTATCTGTCTACCTATCTATCTATTTATCTATTTATCTATCTATCTATTTGTCTATCTATATATCTATTGATCTATTTATCTATTTATCTATCTATCTATCTATCTGTCTATCTGTCTATCTATCTATCTATCTGTCTATATATCTGTCTACCTATCTGTCTACCTATCTATCTATTTATCTATCTATCTATTTATCTATCTATCTATTTATCTATCTATCTATTTATCTATCTATCTATTTATCTATCTATCTGTTTATCTATCTATTTATCTATCTATTTATCTATCTATTTATCTATATCTATCTATCTATCTATCTATCTATCTATCTATCTATCTATCTATCTATCTATGAGCCGCACACGCACCACGCTTCGGGAAGTTGTTCTCGTGCCCTTCTTATACGTCGCTCTGTAATATTGCAAAATTTATCTCGCAGGTGGACCCGGTCAGAACGTTTCCCGGCAATTTCGTGGACAGTATGGCGCTGCAAGCGGCTCTATGGGTAATCTTACGGCCATGTAGTATTTATTGGTCAAGTTGTACCACCTTTAAGATTGGTCGAGTATGTTATCACCTTTAAGTTTGGTCGAGTATGTTATCACGTTTAAGTTTGGTCGAGTATGTTATCACCTTTACGTTTGGTCGAGTATGTTATCACCTTTAGCTTTGGTCGAGTATGTTATCACCTTTAAGTTTGGTCGAGTATGTTATCACCTTTAAGTTTGGTCGAGTATGTTATCACCTTTAAGTTTGGTCGAGTATGTTATCACCTTGAGGCTTGGTGTAAGCATTTGTGTACGCCACTTGGTTTAGTCATGAGCAGCAGCGGCTTTGTGAAAGGAGCAGTAGATGACAATTTGGGTGAATTCGATAGTCTCCATGCTCGATTTTTTATTCGTGTAACTTGCAGTGAGCTAAGTATCTTTAAACTGCTGAGAGCAATGGTGAAGGGATAAATTTGTTTTTTTTTCTTTTCTTTTCATCTGTCATAATGCTGCGCTGCTAAGGATTTACATTGGCGTGTACGTGGAGTCGTTAATTGATTCAATTATTTCTTTTCGTAAACGCTATATGATGTACTGTCTAATAGATAGATGGCTAACTACGATCCTAGTTCGTTATGAACAACTAGTGTATGCACCGTAACTTTGTCAGCATATCCTGTATTCATTCTAACGGTAGAAATAAAGACAAACTCTAACAAATTGGCAAGCTAGATTCGGATTTTCAACAAATGTAATTATGGATTGTATTTCATTTTTTATATTGCTCGTTATGTGAATTTTGAGCCACGTGAGAATGAAAGAAATAGTATTTCGTTACAGCCGATATCGTGGTGGATTTCGCGTTTTCAATTCAATATAGAAGAGATTGGCCTTCACTGAAGTGAAGCGTGACCTACCAAAGTTTCGTATTTAATTCACTATAACCTATAATTCACCGGTATCGTTGTGGTAAATATAGTTGGGGCACACTCCATTTATTTTATTTTTGATACTCCCACTCTATCCTAAGAACATGACTGGTACATGGGCGGTGAAAACAAAGTAATACGCCATTGTACAGGTCTTACTTGGTCACTGAGATGGTCTAACTAAACTAATTTTTAGAATTGACAGGAAGATGAGTTGCGAGGAACAAATAAAAATGGTGACGTTTTAATAACATGATCATATAATAACGATATCGCAATCGATTCAGAACATTATAAAATCAATGGCAAGCAATGGCTGTATATATGTGTCGTCGGCGTAAGTGAACATTCGTTACCGGTGCCAGCTCCAGTTGTTTCATCAAGTCTGCTTTGTATTATCCTTGTAGATGGCTTTGCATTATTTGGTCTGCTGCGGGAACATATACCACGTGACTTTATGCGCGACAATGTGCTAATCAAACCTTCATCTGCTCCGCGGGAACTGCCGCTATCGCACATGCGCAGTACTATCGCCGACGGTCCCGGGAGGTGGCGCACCCGAAGCCCGAGTTCCAGCTTCCCAGGGGCGCCAACCTGAGCAGCGACGAAATATTCTTCTATTCGTTTGGCGAGGTACGAAAGTCGCACGGCGCGCTCACTCCCGACACAAAA
Source organism: Rhipicephalus microplus (assembly GCF_043290135.1). Lineage (NCBI taxonomy): Eukaryota > Metazoa > Arthropoda > Arachnida > Ixodida > Ixodidae > Rhipicephalus > Rhipicephalus microplus. The sequence goes on along the minus strand of NC_134709.1, from coordinate 28,557,533 downwards.
CACTCGCTAGCAGATGCCGCCTGCGTCAGCGTTGCGAGGGAAAAGAGAGGGAGGGGTGCGCATGCGCAACGGTGGTGCAAACGCCTCTGGGAGGGCTGCCTAGAGGAGAGGCGGGAGGGGGGGGGGGGGGCATAGAGTTTCTCAAAATTAACTAGAGGGCACTCTGGCGCTGCGATCGTTCAGCGACCATGGGAATGATGGGTAGTACACACATTTGCCTTGTCTTCGTACTTGCGGGCGGCAAATCGTATTTGCGGCTTCGTTTATTGCTGTGTTTCGATTTTGAAGAAAGATTCAACCCTTTTAAACTTCGGGACCCAATTGGAAAAGGTAATTAAAGAAAATAGGGTGGTGAAGCGCAATCGCTGAACATTTGCCGATTTTTGTTTCATGAGAAAACAGCTTCAAGCCAAACGAACACACACGGAGTCAAAAGCAGGCCAGAAGTACGAAGTTTAGACAAATGTGTGTACTACCCATCATTCCCATGCTCGGTGAAGCGCTGTGTGTTGCAGCTCCCATAGACACTAGCGCCAGAGTTCCCTCTAGTAAGTATTGTGAGAAACTCTAAGGGGGGGGGGGGGGAGCAGACGCTGCTTGCATAGAGAAACCTACTATATAGAGTGGCCACTGAATCCTCTATCACGGCCCAGCAAGAAAGGGTCTGACCAACCGCTAAATGACGCACCAATCCTCACTTTTACTCTTTTGTTAAGACATGTAATAGCCTCCTCAAGATGACAATGAATACCAAAGTTTGGCATCAATTTTTTTTTGCAATGAAGAAATTTTATTAATTTGTGCAGTTTTCCATCTCTGCTCTACATCATGTGCCGCTGAGGACATTTAATGCCTTACAATAGAAAACAGTAAAGTATGACAAGAAAGTGTTGTCTTTCTGCATTTGTTTTGCACAAAGAGGCACATTTATGTTGTTTAGATGTACTGCAGATGTATTCCCTGTGTGGACGCATAGGTGTGTGTAGCGTAGTGGTAAAGACACTCGCTTTCGGAGCATGAGGGCACGGGATCAAATCTCAGCGTCGGAGAGAAAAACATTCTGTTATTTTATTTATGCAGAACACATTATCGGGTCTGACCATCCACTCGTGGCGCTGATAGCAGCGCCCTAGCAAGGCCGCCGGGCCCTACGGGAGTGTCCGCTCTTTATGTAAATTTGTTTCTCTATGCTGTCTGTGTCGGCGTTGTGAAGTGAGAAGGGGGAGTGTAGGGAAGGAGTGAGGGGGAGGTGTGCGCATGCGCTGTAAGGGTGGTCACGTATGGTACAGATGGGAAAACAGCAGCGTCATTGTGCCAAAATGGCAGCACCGAAACGTGCTGTGCGAAATATACTGCATATTGTGAATGGCTGTTGGTTGCGCTATCATTCGTCCAGGCATCGTAACATATTTGACCCCATGTTGCTCTGTTATTCCTTCTCTATACTTATCTTACTACCAAACTTTACAGCGTATACGTTGCATGAGGGGCTCCCAAACAATATCTGCAGATACCACCGTTATCACTGGCGGCCTCGTAGGTTACAGGACTTACTGTAATATCTGCGTTTTGAACGTGTTTTCATCGGAAGGTTCTAGGATTATTCATATCTATAGCTCCCAGTCAATCGGGTACGCTTTGCGTTAGGTAGCACTTACACGTGTAATGACGCAGCAACGTGAAAGTAGAAAAGGAGCATGTGTGGCCATATTTGATCCCACCTTTCTTCCATCGCTGTACTTATCTGCCCAATAAACTTCCAAGCGTATATTAACTAAAGGGCTCCCTAAACAATATCTGCATATGTAAAAAACTAACGCGTTATTTTATCTCACAACGTTGCACTTTTTTAGCGCAATTCGTAACACCGGCAGCTGCTCACGTGACATCAGGCAATACGCTGTCGATTGATCCGCATACCAGGGATACCAGATGTGAATTCTGTACCCTGCCTCGTTTCGTCCGTTTTTGACTGCTGCCGAAAAGCGCGGCATTCAGGTTGGCTTAAGCCCCGCCGCGTTGGTCTAGTGGCTAAGGTACTCGGCTGCTGACCCGCAGGCCGCGGGTTCGAATCCCGGCTGCGGTGGCTGCATTTCCGATGGAGGCGGAAATGTTGTAGGCCCGTGTGCTCAGATTTGGGTGCACGTTAAACAGCCCCAGGTGGTCGAAATTTCCGGAGCCCTCCACTACGGCGTCTCTCATGATCATATGGTGGTTTCGGGACGTTAAACCCTACATATCAATCAATCAATCATTCAGGTTGGTTCAACGCCTAAATGATTCCTAAACAATATCTGCAGATTTTAATAACAGGCGCGTTATTTACTCCCAGCATTTCCCGTATTCGCGGCACCGTTCGTGATGTCAGGAGTTTGTTTACGTGACGTCAGGATGAAATGAGCTCTCTATTGGTCGATATACGAGAGATATCTGTTGTGAAATGTTTTCTACTTTGCTTTTCCGTGCAGTGGCGTGCCCTTTCCGCCTTGTCTCGCATGATTAGCGTGCTCGATAAACCAACTTTCCTTCGTTTTCTCAGTTTGTGACTGTGCCAAGCGGTTCTGCGGAACTGACTGCCGAACTGACTGGTTCAACGTTTAAAGCTCACATTCCCCGTGTTATATGGAGAAATAAGCGTTAAGAAAGAGTTCGCGCTTGTAAGAAAGGTATGCAGTGAAGGCGAGAAATAAACTGCGACACTGTCTCGACTCTGTGTAGTTTTGGGTGTCAACGAGCTTCTCGTTCACCCCGCAGGCGGAGGCGCTAGAGCGGCAAAGTTGCTTTTGAACGCTTCCAGGTGGCCAGTGTGCCTACCGGTTTGTAGAATGCCGTGTCGATAGAAGGACGCATCTCAACATTAAAAAAAAAATGCGTAAGGATCGTTTATTGACGCGGTAGAAGCAGCTGGGCAAGCATGCCGATGCTTCGCTTGAACGGATACCCTCGTATTCACAAACAATCCTCCACTTGACTTTCACCATTCACTTGACAGAGTTGAGCACTGCGCCACCACTTGGCTGAAAATGACGCTGCGCTACTGAAGAATCGCAGGAGACTATCGCTGATATGCAGTGACTTGCTGTGCCTAAAGATGGCGCTCCTATCGGCTTTCTCAAGTGAAGGCGAAGCGTTGAGTGAAGGGAGGCTCTAGAATACGGGGGTTAGAGAAGCAAGGATGAAACTGAGCTTGGCAGCTTTGGCTTTATAGCCGCCAGTGATGACGTAAGTTTCCGGTGAAGCTGCGATGGCGCTGTTCCTTATCGGAAGAGTGTTGCAGCAAGCGGCCATGATACGCCGGGCTAACCAGTGACAAGACGGAGGCTGTGCAGGTCTGTGTGTAGTCGTCTCCACATGTTCATATCGCACGGTCTGAACAGTCGGCCAAATCTTTAGCTAAATCGTGCATGAGTGGCCTTTTTTTTTGTTCGTGTATCTTTACCATATGACGGAATTAGGTATCACTTGAACTAAGAACAAGTGTATGCCTATAAAGCACATGTCCACGAAGCAATTCTTTACAATTTAGTCCCAAGATATGTGGCGCCCACAGACACTAAAAAAGTGGCCGCTACGCACAATAGCTAAAATAGCTAAAGGGGGAGGTACGTGCACTCGCCGTACCTCCCCCTCCCCGTAAGAACGTTGCGCACGTTTATGGCTTCGAGGTCCATGTTTGTGAAGTGAGTGACGCGTAAGAGAGTGCATGACGCCGATCATTCAAGTCTGTGTGGCAATGCGAATGTGCAGTACATGTGCGAGGCGCTCAAACCGGCCGCCCTCAACAAGGTGCTCGACTTTGGCCTCCTGCCACCGAACCACGTCAGGTGAGTGTCACTGCTGCTCTAAATCGACCCACTGTTTCCTAAATTATTAGCGCGATACCCGGATGCAGCGAGAAGATTCATTGATATGTGGGGTTTAGCCCCGTCGCGGTGGTCTAGTGACTAAGGTACTCGGCTGCTGACCCGCAAGTCGCGGGATCGAATCCCGGCTGCGGCGGCTGCATTTCTGATGGAGGCGGAAATGTAGGTCCGTGTGCTCAGATTTGGGTGCACGTTAAAGAACCCCAGGTGGTCGAAATTTCCGGAGCCCTCCACTACGGCGTCTCTCATAATCAAATGGTGGTTTTGGGACGTTAAACCCCACATATCAATCAATCAACCCCAGGCGGTCGAAATTTCCGGAGTTCTCCACTACGGTGACTCTCATAATCCTATTGTGATTTTGGGACGTTAAACCCCACATATCAATCAATCAAATATGTAAAGTTTACTGACATGATTTGGCCGCAAATAATACACGCACAGAGTAAAGAAACACTGAACGACAAGCACAAGCGGCTTGTCATTGAATGTTTCTTTACTCTGTGTGTGTATTATTTGCGGCCAAATCATGTCAATAAGCAAGCACCAACTATAGGCCAACACTCAGTAATGTGGAGTTTAACTCCGGAAATTTCGACCACCTGGGGTTCTTTAACGTGCACCCAAATCTGAGCACACGGGCCTACAACATTTCCGCCTCCATCGGAAATGCAGCCGCCGCAGCCAGAATTCGATACCGCGACCTATATGGGCAAGCAGCCGAGTACCTTAGCCACTAGACCACCGCGGCGGGGCGGATGCAGCGAGAAAAATATTTGTGTTGCGCGTTAGACACAACTACATGAAGCCGATGGGCGATTAAGCCAGAGAAAGCATAGAGCTCATTAATTTCTATCGTTAAATGTGTTATAATAATGATGCCGTAAATTGATTTCAGTATAATGTTACTGAAAAATCTCCCTGTTCGTCGGTGGGGTCCCAACCCACTACTTTCAAGTTACTAACAAAGAATGAGCCTCTCGAAAAAAAATTACCTTCTTCTCAATGTGTTTTCAATATGTCTTTTCATTTGTATATGCAGTGCACAAATATTTTACCTTGATTTCATTCCGCTTTGCGTCACTTTTTAATATTTGTGACGCACGAGCTTTTTTTGCGCTTCACTTTTATCTATTTTAGAACGTCTTCATGTAATGGATCCATCACTGTGGCCTAACAGCATCCAGATGCGTGATCATGATACTGCTGCACTATTATTGTTTGCCAAAAAAGTATAAATATTCATTATTCACCAGGGGTTATTCCTCTGTGCGTAAAAAAATGTTTCAGCAAAAGCTGATCGTTCATTTTTTTTTTGCGTGGATCAGTTCACACAAGCAGAAAAAAGTAAAGGTTATTCAAAGCTCGTTAATCTAAACATGAAAAATACCATAATCCGCCCATGCACCCGCACTATAAGGTAGAGCGCTCAAATTGGTTCGTGGGTACGAGAGATGGTAGCGTCAACAGGCCCTGCAATGCTTTTCTTTGTAACCATTTAAAAACTCCATTGCCTGGCGAATAGACCACTTCAAAAAAAATTTAGAATACATCAAGTACGAGTGGACTTAGAGATTTGTCACACGCTGCAATTGATTTCTCTCTTCTCTCGTCGTGGTGAGCGCTCTGAAAGCTAAGCAGGTCACGCGCGCGTCAGAACCTTGGGCACTTATCAATTTTGTTTGTCCTTGGAAACTACGCCTTACTTGCAGTGTGATCGCGAGCACGCACTCTGGCGCGTGGCGGCCTCCCGCGGCGTCCGTGATAACTATGCAGCTCGTGATGCTCTAATCAGCCGATGGCCGTGGGTATGGTACATTGTATAAAGAAAAAAGAGGAGATTATTTCTAGTTGACTTTTAGAATTATTGTAAATTCGAGGGCGTGTGCTCCGCTGTAATGCTTGGCTCGCGAGGACCAATCGGCAGCGTTTTCTGACCCCGTGGGAAACTGTGGCCCCTTTAAATATGTTAGTGTGTGCATTGTGTAACCGAGGTACGGCTCTAGATGACGAAATAGAAAGAAACATTACTGGCTACCGAAGTAAGCCCTGTTAGTGATTACGCATTTTACACCTTTGTCGTGATGCGGTAGTAGGATTCGAACCCGTGACCTCTTGCTCAACAGCCAAGCACACCATTTCACAGAAACGTCAGTTTGCGACGTCGCATGACCGTGTCGTCACGTCGTTACGTTGCGACTTCGCAATTCCGCACCATGTTGCGACAACGCAGGCTTAGCGCACGCTGTTGGTGTTTTACGTTTGGCCTCACTGTCTGCGTGTGCGCTCTGACGTCGTATGTTTCGTCTCGCTCATGCGCACATACCCACGCAGGCTTAATACGTTGCTCCGTAACACTCCGGAATTCGCCGCTGCCTTCAAGTGTCCGTCGACCAGCCAGATGGTGCTGCCCACGGCCGATTACTGCGTGGCCTTTCCCCGCAGGGAGCGGGACATCGTCAAGCCCATCGACGCGTACGCCATGCCGAGGCCAGCGGTTCTGCCAGTATGAACACTACGCCACCTGCGAATTGATATCTAAGCACGCGTCTAGAAGTTAGGGTGTTCAGTGAACCGTACTGAAGATGATTCAAGACTGATAAGGTAGTGTGTTTTCTATATATATATACATTTTTAAAAAGGTGCATGTCACACAGAGACACTCTAAGTACGTCGCGAAGTGCAGATTGATTACGTGTGTAAGCCTCCCCATTAATTGATTTGTGAAATAAATCACTTGTTGAGTCCATCTCAATGTTTTTTTTTTATTTCGAACTATTGCGTTACGCTCTTATTGAAAGAGTACGCGGAGTATACTACAGGAAAGAAAATACGTGCTAAAATACAAATGTTTCATGTCTACAGTCTCTAAACAATATTAACTGTCAAGTTGTCGACTGTAGTTTCATATCTATTGCGCGAATCCCCGAATCAATATTGACAATATCGAACCGTGATACCCAAAAGGCGTTGTTTATCAACTTAACAAAGTGATTTGTTTTTAGAAGCACGCAGTTGTTTCCTGGGACAGTCGACAAAGACTATTCGACATTTTAACAGCTAGGCAGTTTAATCTATCGTTAACAACTTAGCTCCATCGTGCAAAGCTCCACAGGTGAGTTGTGACAAACGTCTGGCATTCTCGGCCATGCGCCCCTTCGTCGAAGGACGAAGGGGGGGGGGGGGGCGCCTTCTGCCTTCGTATTGGGAAAGAAACTTCCGGCAACAAACTACTCGGGAATGGCCGGCCGAGTCTTCCCAGCACCCGCTGCGACGGGGAACGTTGTGTTCGGAGAAAATGACCTCCAGGGGAAATGCGTACGCTTCGATACAAGATATAAACGACGACGTCAGCGCAGCTCTGTCCGACTGAATGAGCCCTACGCCACCTCCTGTCGTCGACAAGAGCTCTCGCAAGTTGTGCCCCGTCCTCGGACTCCTGTGACCGTGTTTCCATCTTTCCTATTTCTCCTATCTCTCCTATCTCTCTTATGTCTGTCGCTCGCTGTCCTGGCGCCTCCCTATCTCTCTACCTTTAATCCTATCCTTTTTATCCCTCCTTACCCCCATCCCTTGTGAGCTACTGTTGAGGTGTCGCACGCTGACGCAGACAGCTACGGGGCTCACTTTTCTCTTCTTTTCCCTCTTATAACCACAATCTCACGTGTTTTAAAAGCCAATAAAGTGTTTACGTATTTTAACAAATGCCCGTGGCTCAGATTTGAGCGCACGTTAAAAAACCCCAGGTGGTCGAAATTTCCGAAGCCCTCCACTACGGCGTCTCCATAATCATGTGGTGGTTTTGGGACGTGAAACCCCACATATCAATCAATCAATATTATTAACAAATGTGCAAGTTGCGAGAACTGGCTACGATGGTGAACTGCTGTTATAGATGGCTCGTCTCATCTGAAACCATTTTAAGAATGCGTGGCACGTGGCTAACCTTCCTTGAAGCCATACAGATGGTCTCTTTTAGAAAGCCAACTCCAGTAGATTGTCATCTATCTTGCCTTATGATCGAGCTTTGTAACATGACTCTTACTCCTAACAAATTGCGCAGCAGGAGAAGGCACCAAGACAACGGAGCTGAGAGTCCGTCTGTAACTTCGTGTCCTTGAGCTTTTCACTCAAGGTCACGCTCCCATGAGAGTAATAAGACTTCCGCTTTCGTAAACAGCTTTTCATTTACTACTGGCCACGTTTACTTAGCGTAACAATAACATTCGTGCGAGCCCCGCCGAGGTGGTCTAGTGGCTAAGGCACTCGGCTACTGACCCGCAGGTCGCGGGATCGAATCCCTGCTGTGGTGGCTGCATTTTTATTGAAGGCGAAAATGCTGTCGGCCCGTGTGCTCAGATTTGGGTGCACGTTAAAAAACCACGGGTGGTCAAAATTTCCGGAGCCATCCACTATGGCGTTACTCATAATCAACATTCATGCGAATTCGATCGCGCGAACAAGCGTTCTTCTTTATTAACTTATTAACGCCTCATTATTATACCGGCAGATAGTGCCCATGAGATTTCTGTTGAGACTGTTTTCTGAACCATAAAGAAAAATTCAATCGTAGACCACGGTGCTAAGTAATGTTCAGAACATGTGCAATCCCAAGGGTGTCGGCTGCGGGGATAATTCGTCATCGCCATCGACCCCTTATTTATGACGCGTCGTCGGCACCAGCGGCCGCAAAGATGCCGCCGTGACGGCGACATGCTCCGGCCTTGTCCCTTCGAAGAAGCGGCAACGCTTCGAGGGATTCATGGCCGACGCGACGGGACAAGTGAATGCCGCGGCGAACACCGGAAAGTTCTTCAGCGGCAGAGTGCAGGACATTCGCTGCCTGTCCGTAGGCTCGCGGGCGCACGACGCCTGGCAGAAGGACACGAAGAAGGCCTGGTCTTCCGAGAGTCCCAAGAACGTCTGCGGTCTCCGTTTTAGGAATCCCCGTCGGTTGTTGCCTTCGCTTATGGATCGCGTCGCGTTGAAGGCTGCGTACGCTATCTCGACAGCCGCCAGGCCTTCGAAGTACGAGTCGACTCTGTCGGCGCCGGCCGCGTGGCATACCGTCCGTCGCTCATACTCCTGGTACGACGCCTTGCCCCACCAGAGGCCGGAAGTCGAACCACGCCCGTCCACGAGTACGCCACGTGGGTCAAATGCCCTAGACAGGGCTGCGGCGTACTGTGCACCCAAGGCCCCCATGTTAACGGCGCGACCTCCGCCCTCGACGAAGAGCGGGCTGCGCAGACCGTGTAGCGAGACCGCAAGCATGTTCGGGAAGTAGTGATACCTGAAGAGGGCCCGCTGCTGAGATTGCGTGTCTTCGGAATAGAATAAGAAGGCGTCCTCTTCGGTTCCCCTTTGACGGCTCTTCATTCCAATCAGCGAACGGCGCGCCTTCATGACGTCAAGCCAGTAGCGAAGCATGGTGACGCCGACGCCGCCGGGTTCCGGGAACTGCTTCAAGACTTCGTCCACAACGGATTCGTTGAGGTAGGCGTCCGGTGGCCACAGGGTAATGTTAACGCGACGCAGCTTATCGACGGCTGCCGCTCGGCTCTCGCGGTCTATCCAGGGAGATTTGACGAATAGGTCGATGGCCGTCTGAGTGACGGTCATGAGGATATTGTCCACCGCGGAGTGAACTGACGCCGGGTAATTGACCAGTACGTATCCGGACAAGAAGGCGAGACCGAAGGCCCTCTGCGCCGCCCAGAAACAGTCGGCACGCCGGTTCTCGGCCGGCGACTGAGTTTTCGCGACGGGTCGACCTGGTAGCGCTGGGTCCGCCATCCAGCCGAGAAGCTGCACCAGACACCAAGCAAATTGGTACAGCAGTGTGTCGGCGGAAAAGAAGCCAAGAAGATTGTCGACGGCCTGCAGTAACCTGACGTTGGTGGCGAGCACGCCGTCCGCATCGGTCAGCCTGATGCCACTGAGTTTTCTCAGGTGCCAGTTAAGCAGCGTCAACCACTGAGCGGTGGTCAGGTGAGGCGTGGCCAGCTTTTGAATTTGCTTCAGTGGGAATGCCATCTCGATCTGGCCGCCGTTCGCCGAGTCGGACAGTGCGTTGGCGATGGCCGACTCGTCACGGCGTAGGTCTTCGACGTCCTTGTCGCTGATGGCAACGAAGTTGTTCGTTCTCAGGGCGTCGTAAAACCGACGCACGCGGGCCTTGTACTCTCTGCGGGACACCGTGGCGTCGAGAGCCTTCTTCCAGCCGCTGGAGACGATGCCGCGGCTGATTCTCAGGAGACGGCGGGCGACCTTGCTTCTGGGTGTGGCCTGGGCGAAAGGGGGCGAGATCCGCACCGTGAACCACAGGCCGAGGTTCCAGTTGAGCTCGAGGTCTAGAAGAACGTCCAAAGGCTCATGCGCTGCGGGCGCTGAGGTCGCCCTATCAGGCCACGACAGCGACCGGTTGGCGAGGAACTCTCTGAGCATCACGACGTCGGCCGCGACGTCGCCGCCGCGCTGCAGGCAGAAGTGGTACGCACGTTCTGCTCGATTGCGTTCTTGTCCGGGATGACCGGTCGGGAGTGCTGTTGCCCTGCCGTTGGGCAATATTGTCGCCATTCCCGCCTGATCGTACGACGTCGTCGCTGACGTGGCCGGTGTTTCGAGGTACCGGATGAAGTCTAGCTGCGCTACGTCCAGAAGGTCGCGAAGAGCAGTTTGCGCCGCGCTAACGCGCGGCTGCCAGGCGCCGCAAGCGAAGCGGTAGAAGTCGTCGCAAGGGGAAGTGCTCCGGTTCAGCGAGTCCCTGAGCCTGCGGAAGTGGGCCAGGCACAGCTGTGACTGGCATGTGTTCCATGAGCCACGACCCACGTCACCGAGGGTGTCGCGGTTGTTCAGTCGGTAGCGCAGCACCGACAGGCCGACTGTGATGGCGCTCAGTGTTAGCACCACACCCAGGAAGGATGACGCCAGGGGACCGAGGCCTCCTCCACGCTCGGGTCCGTCTTCCTCGTTGGATACAGTTTCGAAGTGGGGGCCACGACGCCTCGTTTTCTGCTGCATGGCTGGCTGGTTGGTTGCTTGCTTCCTCAACATCTTGGCTGGCGCAACCCAATCCGGGGGATAGCTACAGCTGGTCGGGAACGCGCGTGCCCTCGGAGCTCGTGATCCGCACTTGCGTTAACAAGTCTGCTTGCTTGTACCTCTGCTTTGGTTCGTACACACTATGGGGGATAGGGTAATAAACTTTTGGTTGAATATTGGGGAAAACCTTTAAGTTCAGAATGAAAATTTTAAAAGTGAATTAATCAGTCACTTAGAGAATATGAACAAAATGAAGATTGGTAGGGTTACGTACGAATGAAGCATAGAACTATTAATGGAAGCGAAAAAAATTAATGAGAAATTAAAAGTGCTCAATATTGATTGGAAACAACCCATAGGTATGACCTAGCAAGTAATTCTTCTTGTGTCTCTAGGAAATTGCAGATGGCTACGTAAACGTTCCTGTTGCTGTGGCCCACAGAAGTCTGAAGGGAAAGAATATTTTCAGAATCTAACTTAATCTACTGAATGAAATTTCGAATTCTTAAGTGGCTTGTGAAACGTCGGTAAGTAAAATGTGATCGACGTCTTCAGGCTCTTGGCATTAAAAGCGAAGGGAAGATGGCACCTGACGAGCCTATATAAATAAAAATTATAAAAGTTAGGAGGCGGAATCCGACATCGAAATTTTGTGAATATCCAATTTTCAAGTGGGGCACAATTTATCCTTGATTTATTGGCGTACATGACAAATGCCCACATTAAAGCATATTGATGAAGAATATACGTAAAAATTATATATACAGCAATAAAAATATAAGGTACGGTTATATATTCTAGTAACGTCTCTACTGCCCTTGCAAAGTCATATAAGAAGGGAACACAAGAGCGCCAAACATCGACAAATATGGCGTACAAATCGGGGAAATTTTACTACTCGCCACTGCTCCACCAATGTTTAGAGAAATTGAGACTACGGCAAGAAGATGCATGCTGCGCGTTGGTTTAAACGAACAAGCAGCATGCATCTTCTTGCATAGTCTGTTTGTCTCCTCAAGTTCTCTCACGGATTACCCATGCGGCAAGCCAGACAATGCGATGCATCCTGCGGCAAAAAAAAAAAAATTCCGCCATATCCACGAAGTGAATGATGATGAGTGGGCGAAGCTCCGGAGGTAAACCTGGTAAACCATGAATCCTCTGTACATTTTGCCCACTCGATTTTATTACATCGCTCCCCCTAGCGTACGTCGCCGCACTAAATCGAACGATTGCCTTCAACCAATGACACGGGCCATATGTGACATCATTCCTATTTTATAAGATCTCGCGTCTTTCATAACTACAGGTACCGCTTTCTAGTTTATAACATCTTGCATCTTTTCATCATCAGCTACAAGTACCACCATCTAGTAAACACTACAAGAACTAAACGAGAAATGGCTACATACAGGAGACGGTACCGCCATCTAGTGAACACTGCAAGAACTAAACTGGAGGTGGCTACATACAGGGGACGGTACCGCCATCTAGTGAACACAGCAAGAACTAAACTAGAGGTGGCTACATACAGGCTGCAGGGGACGCACAGCCCACGCCCTAAGGAGCTTCGCCCCTAAAAAGGCATATGTCGCTCAAATGGAAAACATCGAAAGAGCCTAATCAAAACTCAAAAAGAAATTTCTGTACATTTCGTCAATACTCTACGTCACCCAGGCCTGCTGACCAGCACGTCGCGAGATCGAATTTGGGCTACGGTGGCTGCATTTTCGATGGAGGCGAAAATGCTGTAGGCCCGTGTGCTCAGATTTGGGCGCACGTTAAAGAACCCCGGGTGGTCGAAATTTCCGGAGCCCTCCACTGCGGCGTTTCTCATAATCATACGGCGTTTTCGGGACATTAAACACCACATATCATTATATCTGCGTCACATCTGTGCCGTGCGCCACACAGCTTCGCTGGTCATCTATTTTCACAGGATGGAACGCCTCATGATTTTTCGTTTACTAGTACAAGCTGAAGTAACGTAGTTAACCCATAATGAAATGCGAGCTCATTGCACTCTGGGGCACTGGCAAAGGGTTGCGAGTAGTTCCATATGGAATAAAAAAAATGGCAGCATATCCACGGAGTGAATGATGGAGAGTGGGGCGAAGAATTCGTCCGTCCAGTCGTTCTTGCTTCCTCCGTCCGTCCATGCGTCCGTCAGTGTGACCGTCCATGCGTTCATCAGCCCGTCCGTGCGTGCGTCTGTTCGTGCGTCCGTCCCTGCGTTCGTCCATGCAGCCGCCCCTTCGTCCGTTCGTGCGTCCATCCATGCATCTGTCTATGTGTCCGTTCGTCCATCTATTCAACACTCCAAGTACCACCATCTCGCATCTTTTCATCATATATTCCCCATATAGAAGCACCGCCATCCAGCGGACATTCCAAGGACTAAACGAGAGGTGGCACACGCACACTTTCTTACGGCTTGCGCTTCGGGTCCACTTCCCAGCTTTAACCACCTCGAGTTCATGGTATATACTAGTTCACTGTATTCATGGCACTGCGGCCGAACGCTCGCTAAACCTTTCGAAAACCAAGGAGGTTACGCCCAGCGAGTATGACGTAGCAAACTTTTTCAGTCAGATAGTGCTCAATGGACATGTCAATGGCTGCTAATGGGAAATGAGAAACGGAGAATTCGGCTTTTACTTTCTTACGGCTTGCGCTTCGTATCTACTTCCCATTTTTAACCACCTCGAGTTCATTCATGGTATGTACAAGTTCATTGTATTCATGGCACTGCGGCTCAACGCTCGCTAAACCTTTCTAAAGCTAAGGAGGTTACACCCAGCGAGTATAACGTAGCAACCCTTTCTTGTCAGATAGTGCTCAATGTACATGCCAATGGCTGCTAATGGTGATCGCAGCCTGCGCTTTAACTAAAAGCCAAATGCTCCTGTCTCTCATTCCCCATTATCAGCCATTGACATGTACATTGAGCACTATTTTTTATTGTTCAACAACGCACAAAAGATGTCTCTCACCGGCACCACCTTGGAGGTCAAAATGTTATACTTGTTACATACTACGGGGGACGAACGGGTGCCGCTATAAGGAGTTTTGCCCTTAATAATGCAAGTAAAGATTTTAAGCTGCCGCCTCATTGTGGCTTCTCATACACGCTCGATATTGGCAGAACCACTTCAGTGTCCCAGTAATTTATCCCGTAGACTGTTTCTTGGCATGTTCAATGCTTCTGTACGTCCGACGCGGAGTTGAATTAGTCCGACCCGCAAAAATTTCGTTCCTTCAGTAACTTTTGTGCAAAACGAAACCGAGACACGAAGGCGAAACTGAAACTTGTGGGGGCGCTGCGGTTTTCAGCGGCGTTTTCTGTTTGGCGTTTGTGTTTTTTTGTGTGGCGAGGTGATTCATCGTGTACCGAGAAAGTTTGAACTCTGTACAGGAGGTCAAACATTGTTGATCAAGTTTTCCTGCTCTTCAAGTATCGCACAATGTCCGGCATGAGTGGGGACGACTTGCAAGCGCGCGACCGAATAGGTATGGCAATTGTCGCAAGTTAATGACGATAATGTCGAGCTTCGTTGTGGAAACCTTCACGTCAGCGTCCGTTGTTCAGGCGTAGCGCCATGTGCATTTGTTTGTGGGTCTCTGTTATGTGTAAATGGTAACCGTGTACGAATGCAGTTATGTGTAATGTACTTACGGTCTGCACTGCGGAGACTCCAAGAACACTGCATCGAAGACGGAAGTACGAGTGCCCAAATACGTGCACCCCACTCCTCCACAGTATGATCAGTAATGGCAAATGGGGGCCATCCCTGCGTCACAAAAATTATGACGATTTACAGCGTAGTGTGTATACATAAGCGTGCGTATGGTTCCCCTTGAGGTGAGGGGGGGGGGGGGGGGCAAATGTTCGTCACAGTGCTTCCTCCCTGTTATGTCAATGTATGGGACTGACTTTGCATCCCCTCTTCCCCCCGTGTGTGGGCACGTTTGTGAGTGTGTACCTTGCAACTGTACTTGTATTAGTTGCCAAGGAAGCGTACAAAACCCCCATGATCTGTTTTCTCGAAACCACCATAAAATTACCTCTCTCTCTCGTTAACCTATGTGATATAGCGTAGTAGAAGAGTAAAATAATGACCCCGCATCACGGAATGCAAATTAAGTCACTAGTGAGTCATTTAAAGGTTCCAACCTGTTGAAGAGGTTGTTGTTGTTGTTGCCCCTTCGCACTGGCACATACCCACTATGGGGGATTGGCCATGAAATCTAGAAGTATCCTATATGAGATATATTAAAATGTTTATCCTTAATGAAAAAACTAATGATGTAATAGAAAATAATAATTAACTAAAAAGGAATATTAAACTAAACAAATAATTGAAGATCGAATCAAGAAGAGAAAAGGTGAGGTAATACTACAGTGGAAGACAGAAATTTTGAGTAGACCAGACAATCGAGCTTATCTCACCCGGTCACAATCAAATGAATATGCAAATTTCATTCAAAATTAGACAAGTGTCTTCAGAAATATATTTAAGCAGGCATTATTATGACATGCGCTTTGATTCTCGAATGAAATTGCATACAGCATCGAATACGCTCCTGTGGCAATGTCCCAAGCTAAAGGCACCGAAACTTAGAACATTATCTGCAGTTAAATTTAAACCTACTGCTTGAAACGGAACAATTAAAAGTCTTTTCCTAATTAATGAATAGTTTTTACATGTTATAAAGTAATGCTCTATTGTTTCCGTTTCTTCACAGAATGGACACAGGGGGGATATCGCCAGACCAGCTCTGTGCAAGTAAAAGTTTAATGGAGGGACACGACATCGAAATTTGGTTAAAATAACTTCTAACTTTTTAGATTGACTCCACTGAGGTTTCCAGGGGTATGTTAGGTGCTGATAGTCCGTATATTTAGTAATATTTTCCATAATATCCGTATAAATAGCCCATTTTCTATATCTGATCGACACTATGTGTTCCGATTCTGGTAGTACCGAGATCACAGGGCCATCAAGTGTGGCTCGAGATAGTGAATCGGCTATTTCATTCAACCGTATGCCACAGTGTCCCGGGACCCAGACTAACTTCAGGAACTTCACATGAGGTGGAACTAATGTTTGTAATGTCGCTAGAGCTCTTGATTGTTCTGAAGCTGTGAGAGTAGTACACAGCGAAAGAGAATCAGTAATTATCATTGCACTCTCTTCGTTTGAAGGAAGTTTTCGTAGCGCTAAAATAATAGCCAGGAGCTCAGCTTCGAAAACCGGAGTGAAGTCTGGTAGTCTTACCGAGAATGACCAACCGAGGTAATCTGAGACGATTCCTACTGCTGCCTTTTCTTTATTCACAGAAGCGTCTGTGGCTATTATGTTCTTTATTTCCGCATGAGCTATGTAGTCTTCTAACCTGTCATTTAAGTAACTCGAAGATTGAAACTTAGATAGTGGGGGAAAAATTTCATCACATTCTATCGTAATATTGTGATTTAATGCTTTGGTTCCAATTACCGATCTGATATCCACCTTTATGCTTTCAAGTTTCTTTTGTACAAAAATAATCTGGGGAGTACGAAAGCGTGGCCAGTGAGCGAGGAAGAAGGCGTCGGGGTCACTAATAAAGGCATATGCAGACCGTCTCGCTGATAAGCCGTAAAATTTCAAGTATGTTTGTACTGTTAAGATACGGAATCGGCAAAGAATAGTTGGTATGCGAGCTTCCTGATATAGTACATTAATAGCGACATACCTGGGGAGTCGCAAACACAACCGTAACGCTTCTCGCTCTAATAGAAGTAACGGTTTAATTTTGTACGTAGGGCCACCCGAAAATAATATACACCCAAATTCGAGTATTGGGCGCATGTACATTTTATATATCATTAATAAGGTGTGTCTACGTAACCCATATTTTCTGTTGCTCAACCTTCGCAATAAGCCTGAAGCTCGTTGTGCCTTTGCCACGTTATAGTCTATGTGAGGGCTCCAGTTAAGTTTCTCGTTATAAATAATGCCCAAATATTTGATAGACTCTACTTGTGGAATCGGTTCCTGATTATAAAGTACTGAAATTTGAATAGAATCTGCTATAGGGAACACCAGGAGCGCACTTTTACTGATGTTTAGAGACAATGAAATTGAATGCAGCCAAATTTCAAGAGAATACATGTACTTTTGCAATTTTTGATGCAAAGTATAAATGTCACTGTCTGCAACGAAAAATGCAATGTCGTCTGCATAAATGTAGACAGTGATATCTCGTTCAATGGGAATTGAGCTCATCAACACATTGAATAACAGCGGAGATAGGACCGCCCCTTGAGGTACTCCACGTTGCTGTTTGAATTTAGATGAGTGACATCCATCCTTTGCACAATAAAATTCTCTCGATTTTAGAAACTCTGCTACCCAATCAACAATATATCGCGGAAAGTCACATTCGTGTAAAGAATTCAATAAAATTGAGTGCTCAACGCTATCATAAGCTTTAGCTATGTCTAGTGTTACTAGTACCGCGTATTGTCGTCTTTTTCGGGCAAGCTGTATTCGGCTCTCTAAGTCGGCATGAGCACACCAAATTGAGCATTCGCTACGAAAACCTATTTGAAATGGTTTCAATATTAGCTTGTCAGCCATCCAAACTTTTATTCTATTATTGAGAACTCTCTCTATAATTTTGATCAGGTGAGATGTTAGAGAGATTGGTCTGATGTTGTCAATGTTAAAACCTGACCCTTGTTTTTTTAATATGGGAATCACTCTAGCTATTTTCCAGTCATGTGGTATCCAGGCATTGCTTAAGGAATAGTTTATAAGGTTGAGGACGTCGCCGGGTGATATCTGGAATAAAATTTTAATCATAGGAACTGTTATACCGTCAGGACCAGGAGCCGAAGAGGGTAAGTTTCTAATTACGCTTGACATTTCGGACAATGTCACTTTTTCGTAGTCAGTCTTTATAGAGGACTTTTGCCAGTTGATTGTCAAAGTCGACGAAAATCTGTTAGCTAAACCTCTTCCGATTGCCTCTAACGAATTAGTCATTTCTTCCGTCGATAACCTGTCATAATCAGAGTTAGCTAGAGACGGCAGAATTTTGCGCGATCTCATATATCGGAATAACGCTTTCTTATTTCTAGGTTTGGAAAGAAAGTCGAAATGTTTTTTGTCATAGTCTTCTTTAGCTTTAGCCACGGTGCGTTTAAATGTAGCAGCAATAAACTTGTAATCTGCCCAATTTTTGGGGGACTGATTATGAATTAGCTGCTTCCAAGCCGCTTGTCGTCGTCTATGATCACGAGAGCACTCAGAATTCCACCACTGACTACAAGGTTTTCTCGTATCAGACTCAATAGAAAATTCTGCTTTTTTGAACGTTCTTTTAATTACCGCACTTAATTTCATGGCTTTATTTTCATCGTTGTCTTCAGTGGGGGTAGTCAAAGCAACTTCTAGGTCATTTTTAAATTTGGAATAATTGATAAAGGTTCGAGCTTGGGAGTAAGATGGAATAATGGGGCAAGAAATTTCAAACAGTACTGGTAAGTGGTCACTGTTGGTGGCGCAGTCTAGAGTAGTCCAAGATACGCTAGAAATACCCGAGCTTATAAAACTCAAATCTAAGGCAGAGCGGGATCGGTCTCGGATAAATGTGGGAGTTCTAGCGTTGAGGCATGATAAATTATGGTCTATAGACCAGTCCCACAAGCGTTGTCCACATTGATCAGTCCTAAAACCCCAACTAGTGTGGTGAGAATTAAAATCTCCAACCATAATTTTTTCTGTGCACCACGAACTAACAGCCATGTCTAAACATCGCGTGTCCTGTACACCCAGAGGAAAGTAAAGATTTACCAGAGAGAAGGGAGAGCATCCAGGCAAGGTGATGTCTAAAGCGAAAATTTCACATTCGGGGGATATACTTTTGTACGAAGTTTTGATCTTTGAACTAATTTTATTATTGACAAAGAACGCTAAACCTCCACCTTTGGATGGGCGATCCAGGCGAAAAGACCGGAAATTAGGTAGGTAAAACGAATTATGTGCTGACAGCCACGTTTCTTGCAGTGCAATAATGTCTGGATTGAATTTACAAGATAAATACAATAAATCTGTACTAGCTGAATGAATAGATCGGCAGTTCCAATGAAGAATTTTGATAGAACCTATCATTTTGACAGAATTGTTTCGGCAACTACCTTATCTAAAATGCTGTCTTTAAGAAAATCGCTCTTCGATAGGTTCTCCTTCTGGTATTTTTTGTTTTTTGAATGTTTTGAAGAGCCAGTATTTTTGGAGACAGGGGATCGAGTGCGCTTTAGGGATTTGATGTCCATGTCCATATCATCATAATCCTGATCATCCTCTAGTATGTCTTCACCTATCCTCTGGTTGTCTGTACAAGAGGGCCCTGCAGCCTGTACCCCTGAAGGAGATGACTCTGCGTCTGCTTCACTTGGTGGGAGAGTTACGTTGTCTTGGGAAGTATCCTTCATATCTCTTGGTGTCCCATATATTTGCGTCAACTGAGTGGCTACAATATGAGATAAGGAGTCACAAAGGGTGGTGGCCAGGCGATCTATAGCTTTCTCCATCGCTTTTTCAATCATGTCTGCAATGGACACTGAAAGAGAAGCTTCTAAAGTTGCATTATGTCGGGCTGCAACACCAGCATATCCCTGGGTTCTTGCCTGAATTTCAGCGATGGCGTCTTTTCGTGAACAGCGTCTGCGATCAACAATTTCCATAATTTGAGTCTCCCGCGCTTTGGCTGAGCAATTAGCGTTATCTGCGGAGTGCTGCTCATGACAAAGACAACACTTTTCTTCAGTACAATTGCATTCATTTGCAGTATGTGCCTCACCACATTTTCGGCATCTGGGAGCTGACCTACATCCTTTTAAAGTGTGTCCATAGCGCCAACATTTCTGACACTGGAGGGGACGAGGTGACAGTTGTTCGACTCTGAATATTAAAGGCCACGCCTTGATTTCAGTGGGGCGAATCGACCCGGCAAATGTGACAATTACAGACTCAGTAGGGATCTTTGTCTGTTCTACAACTCGTGAGCATCTATAAACTGCAATAGCACCTGCCTCAGAGAACATCTCTAGGACCTCAGCTGGAGTCATGTTGATGTCTACGCCTCGGACAATACCTCTGACGCATGCTAGGTGAGGAGGAATGAAGGCGCTCACCGGATTGGTAGCGAACATCGAGCATTTAAGTAAGTCTTTGACACAGAGCTGGTCAGGAGAAAAGCAGACAATGCCTCCCTTGCCAAACTGTCGGACCTCTGTGATGGTGTGATAGTGAGTTGTCGCTGCTTTGAGTTCCGACTGGATCACTTTAGGGTTTTTCATCTTAATGACTCCGTCGTTGCTTGGGACTAGGGCCACAGGAACGGAAGCGACGCCATTGCGTAGGAACTGGTCCACTGGTAGCTCCTGCGGTGAAAGAGAAGCAGACCAGAGATAAGTCCCTGGTCCAGGCGAAGAAAGCGGCATCTGTCTGGATTGACTAGCCAGAAGGGTACTAGCTAATCAATGCTAAGGTTTTAGATACGCCTATCCAAGAAGAAATTCAATAGAGGCTACTCAGATTTCAGCCAAACCCCCAGAGCAAGCAAGCGTGCGAGCGCACAAGATGGCGGAAGAGGCTCGGGTTTCGGCCATAATTCTTCGTCGTCAGCCACTGCATCAACAAAGTGCACATAATGCTTTGCGGATGTGTAGTGGGTACCACGCTTCTGTGCAGAATGGCAAATAATGTCTCACTGCGGGCTTCCCAACTTGAGAGAAATCATCATTTATGGCGTAGTCGGTACCATGTCACAAGATAATTTACTATGGGCCCTGGAAACATCTCTCTAGGGTCCATAGTAAACTCTCTTTACTCATAAGTCACCTTATGATTATACACTCTTATATTCCCTAGATGATTGAATAATAACTTCTTTTCGTCAAAATTTGAAATTCCTTTTTCCCCATTACAATAACTGCTGGGTTAACGGCCAATCCCCCGTGGTGGGTATGAGCTAAAGCATATAGGAACAAGCAATCAAGAAAGCTAACATCTCTCTTCCAGCTTTTACTGTGACCGTGCTGCACTTTCTGTGCAGGCCTGGCATTGTAATCAGAGGCAAGAGCTGTGGGGGGAGGGGGGGTGCTTCGATCACTTTCTTCCTCCTCCCAAACTCTTTCACAGAAGGTCCTTCATAAACATATCTTACCTGTGTCGCATCCTTCATAAAAATGTCCTGACTTGATTGCAATCACTGATAACTCATACTTGAATATAGCATATAGAAAGGCTCCACTTAGTGCACAGATCATGGGATATAAACAATGAAGGACATTGACAGAATGGTCAAAATAGCTCATCTCTACTAATGCTCTCATGAGTTGACTCTCCCATATCAGGCTATGAGTCTGAGTGAGTAGCTGAGTAATATCAATTTGAGTTCTATTGAGAAGTTCAGCGAGTCCATATTTGAAGGAAATTTTTGCGAGTCTGAGGCCAAGTAAGCCTTTAGGGCAAAATATATTTCTTCAGTAAGTCTGAGTGAGCTCCATCATTTCTTCTGACTCATCCTGTCAGCTGCCTTCTTCTTTTAGTGCGGTTTATGTGTGTGTGTGTGCATGTGCGTGTGTGTGTTTTGCTTGTTTTGCTCTCTTCTCGCTTTCTTTGTGCAAACATAATTTCTCTTGCTTTATGTGGGGATCAAGTGCGCCCATGCTTCTTTTGTGTTCAAAATATCCTTTCAGATACCCTATGAAGTCTATTTACCTAAGTGGACCATGACAGTCACCACATGCATTGTCATGAACGAAGTCTAGATCCTAGAACAGTAGATGGCTGCAATTTCTTGCCTCATAATGTGGAGTTACTTCGTTTAGAGGAGTAGTTCATGCATTTTTACATGCGTTCATGTGGTTTCTGTTTTTTTTTTCCTGTTCATGTTTGCTTCTATTCGTTTTCATGATCTTAATTTACTGTTCTTCTTTGTACTGTTTCTATATTTAGATACTTAGTTGTTTAGCATTGGTGTTGTTATCTGCATTCACTTCTGTTGAATAAATAAGTAATATTTGTGCCATTTAACCTTGTTCATCATTTGTGATGTCATGTTTGGCTTTGGTAAATTTTCACATGTAATACCACAACCTCCGATGGCGCTACCTATCAAAAACTACTTACACCTTACGAAGGTTCTGAAATAAAGTACAGGTTTTACACAAGTAAACGCCGTACTTTTCTATTTTTAAACTTTGTATTACAACTTGCAACGTCTGCATAAACACTTTCATGTTTCTCTTTCTTATGTTCTTTTTCTTCTAGGCAGTACTAACAGTGAAGTTGATGCTAGGAGCATTTTTGGGGGGTGAGTGACATTCTGACATTTATTTATTTGTTGGTTTATTTGTAGGTCTGCTTTGTTTTCTTTATTGTATCAAGAGGGCTGAAAAAGCCTTTTTAATGGGCCTGCAAAAACAAATCAAGGAATTAGCCACACAAATACAATTAAAAAGACTGGCAAGACAGAATGTGTGATTAGATCCTAGTAGGAAGGAAAATATAAAATTGAAATATAGTGAAAGATTTCAGCATCCTTTTTGTGATGTGAGTAGAATTTATATAGGGTATTTAAAGTGTTCAAAAGTTAGAAAAACTGGTAAGTGGCACAGCCTTGCGGAAAAGCCTTGAAACTGTAAGTATGGAGTTGATCACTTTGCTTTACGTGTTCACGTAGTCTGATGCTGTCATGTGTGCCATAATTAGTTCTAAAAAATTAGGGTATATTTATTATTATCTGTTCCAGCACTATTTTGTGCTGCCGAGGTAAAAAATGTTGCATAGTGTCAAGCGGCCCTGCCTTAGCAGCAGCCAGTTGAATGTGCCGAGCGGTGGCACATGTGCACAAAGTGCGCGCATGCGCAGCAAACCACCACACTTGAACGCGAACTGCTTTCACTTTCACTGTTTGTAGTATGGGTTGTCACTTGTGTTTATGACTTTATATTCGCCTCTGATAGAAAAATTCTTATTAGTACAAGTATTTCATGGCATGTTCCAAGTTACCATTCCACGATTAGGCACTCTCACCAGTAAGCTTTCCATTTCGCTAAAGAAACTGTTCGCCATAACAATGGTTTGTTGGTCCCCCTAAGATGCTTCACTGTGCACAGTGACATTAAAAAAATTCAAATACGAGCTTTTCTGCAGGAGTTACGTTAAAAAATTCAAATGCGAGCTTTTCTGTAGCACTGCATGGACACAAATTTTTCCAGCTTGTTTCATGACGCGTATGGATATACACGCAATGCATAACTTGACCTTGATACTTGAGTTTCATGGTTGCTTTAACTTAAGCCGCACTGATGAACTATGGTTTTTCTGCACCAAGGTGGTAAAGGCGCGTTTACGCTAGAGCAACACGACACTGACACGACCGCAACGAAAACACGAGGCAGACGCAAATCGTCGGCTGACTAATCGCCCGCCAACGAAGTCACCAGGCCCTATGGTCACACTAGGCTGACGACCACGATGCCTCAAAAGACAGCATGTCGTCGTAGTGTGACGTAATGACAGACCGAAAATACCAGCAAAACGCTTCGGCAGACCTGTCGTCTGAATGTCGTTGAAAAAATTCGCCCATGTGTTTGCGTCAAACGACCACGAAGGGGTAAAATCTTGGAAGAAATAACAATGCCCCCTTCTAAACGTTTGAATAGAAATCTTGCGCAGCCCACGGAAGTCTTTTCTTCACTTCCCTTTTGTGTTTCTGTGCCATGGCCAGAAAGGGACAAGGGCAGAGCAGGGAGCATGACTGAAACTGAGGTACAAGTGTGCAAGTTCAGTCAGTGTCGCTGCGTGTGCCTCCAGTGTGACTGCAGAATTGGCCAACGAAAGGCTGTGAGCATGACAAGGCGCGGACAGAGTCTTCCAGAGATCATCGGCAGACTGTTTGTGTCATTGCAGTGTAAAAATAACGACAACAAGACAAAAGACACTCCCGAAGACAGTCGGCAGACCACAATCGGTGTCGTGTCTCTCTAGTGTAAATGCACCTTAACTCTTATAAGAAAATGAGGTTTGATGAACCAGTTATAGGGCCAAAAATGAGATTAGGTCTAACGTCAGTTCTGAAGCTGAGACACCATATTGCGGCTCAGATTTTAGAAATTTAATGTTGGACCCTAGTAGTGCTCCTACCGATAAAACTCGAGTAGAGATTTGCAAAAAAGTGGAAGATTCCTGATCTTAGAAAGTTTGAACAGTTAGTAACATTAAAAACTGTGACTGTCTCATTTCAAGGATCTTCGGTAAGCAGTCCGCATCCCCCTATCCTGTGTTGCCCACATCGCTGGAAGCGGAAGAGTACAACATGTCACACAAGAGACGGGGCAAGTGTGTGATCTTCAATAACAGGGTGAGCGCAGAGTTCGGTAGCCTCCTCGTGGGCAACAGACCGCCGTTGCGTCATTCGGCTAATGTCAAACTCTTGACTATCGTGATAAATCGAGAATTTTTCTCCCCAAAATGTTTTCAGTCGTTCATAGACGGTCTTTGTTCCTGTTTTTTTTAAAGATGGCTTTCTGGATGACAGGTGTTGCAAAAGCATGTGTGTTATTGTCCCTCCTCCGGAAAAAAAATTTTAAGGGCTTGCTTCAGTGGTTCACTTTACCATAAGCTGTGAAGATTTCGGTGCCAATTGAGAAAAAGCTCATTTGCCATTGGCCAAATGCAAAACCAACCAGTTAACATGACCGAGGAAAAATTTGTTGTTTTGGGGTAGTTCGGGAAATAATCTTTTTCCTGCCCCAGAAATTAATTGAGGCTAAAGCGTAGGGTGTCAAATGATAGAAGAAAATTGATTTTTCAGAGAGTTTGTTCCAAACAGATTTGTTTTGAATATTATGAAAAACTTATCAAAACAAAGAAAAATTAAACAAAAAGGAAAAAATTCGTAAGAACATCCATGCTACTCCGCCGCTAAGGATAAGCATAAAAAAAATAAAACGGGATACCCATTTTGAACACAGCCTTTGTAATAGTGGAAAAAAAATATTGTAAATGTAAGCTTTCAAGTACAAAAGTTACATTCGTACAAAAATGTTATCACCACTGCCTATCATGCCACCATGTGGAGCAGTTTCCCAATGCGGGGACCCGGAGGTGGGCTCACTGTGCATTGGCTTTTAAAAAATATGCATCCATATACACCCATTTGTATGGTTACATGTCTTTCTCACAATTTCTGTGGTGAAAAACAATGTCGAAAAGCCTCCATGTGGCACTATGGAGTGCTAGGTGAAGGTCCACTCCAAGCCGTCTTCATTGAGAGTACTCTGCTCTTTATGCAGCCAACACTAATCGGCTCAGCCTGAAAAAAAAGTTGACACCTTGCGGATAAGAGCTGTGACCTTTAGTATGCACCGGATATACTTACAAACAGCCTAAGGAGAGAGGGAAACCTGTTGGCGGACACCTGCGTATGTTGTGGGGCCATTTCACGCAGATCTGCCGTCCATACTCAACTCTTTTTCGTGTATGTACTGCCATCATCACCCAGAAATCGATGCTCGGATTCATCGAAGTCCATCACAATTCACTGTTTTTGTTAAGCCACCACTAGAGACGTCGACGCCCGAACCGAAATCACGAGTTCTCGCCTTCCGGACTGTGAAGGAGCTTGTAAAAAAATTTTGAATCGCAGAAAAATGAAGCTCCAAACTAAAACTGATGCATAAAATGCGGCATCTTTTACCCTATGAATAGCATTAGCTGTGCACACATGACCAGTTCATCAAAATATAAGCCTAAGGTAATCGTTAGCATGCTAACAATGGGAATAGGCACGGTCACTAAAGCGTTAAGGAACTGTTATTGCATGTAAACTGTAATTCTATCTAAGTTATATCTAAGTACTTGTGGAACCAAGATGGTAATTAAAAACTTCAAAATCCCATAGGTTACATTGATGTAAGAGCCCTGGAATTTTGCAGTGTCATTAAAGAAACTCGGTGTTTACATTTTTCAGAAACCAGCTTTTATGACAAACTAATGAAAGTAGAAATTATAATGGGTGGTCTGCCAGTTCAACATTATTATTTTTGCTTTTGCCTTGTTTCTTCAAAAGTCGTGATCAAGTCTTCCGAGTCTCACGTAACTTTCTGCAATAATTCGTGCAGAATTTCGAAATCCACACCAAGCTGAGTGAGCGAAGGGGCACGGACATGGACGCCGAAAACCTTCGGAGCTGCTTCCGTCACTTGGGTTTCGAGACGGTCGTGTACACTGATCTGTCGTGCAAAAAAACGCAGGAAACTCTAGAGATCCGTAAGTTGCCGCTACCGTACATTGCCTCAGTGCTATGGTAGCGTGGTAATGGTCAGCTGCCATTGTACATTGCAGTGTGCATTATGTATAGGAATCATGGATAGATGATATTGGTGCCCTTTCCATTGTTACTCGTGTAACTGATAATGACATTTCAATTTCACTCATGAAATTTTGGAATTCTCCTACTGTACAAGATTGTTTTATTGGCTTTGATCTTTTGCTGCTTATACAGTTACAGTGGCAATCATTTACAATTGAACCCGTGTATAGCGAACGATCATAAAAAAGTTTATATATATATATATATGTATATATGTATCTATGTATAAATATATATATATATAGTCCAGTAGATCCTCCGTGAGCGGTCACAACGTGGTTTATTTCTACGTTTCGGCCTAGAGTCTGGCCTTTATCAGGATTAAAGGTACAGTTTGTTGGTGCTCAGCTTTATACAATCTCAAATCAGAGGGAAAGGAAAGAAGAAAAAAAAGAAAAGAAAGGAAAAAAGAGAAAAAGAATATAAGGTGGACTCCCCTCGGGTGCCCCCCTTCCACTCTTCCTTCCACTTCCCCCTTCATCTCTGTCCCCTTTCTCCCCTTCACCTTTCTGATGTCAGCTGTCTGTATGCTTCCTTTCACTAACGCATTCTTCCCTACCAGACGGCGCCTCCTGGCACTGGCGGTTCGGTGTGGGGGCAAAAAAGAGCTTTTTTAGGAAGTTTTAAGCCTTTAACTACTCGGCGCTCCGTCAACATTTCGTCGTAGAAAGAGGGGTGCCGCGTATTGCGGCAGAGGCTGGTAAGCGGGCGCAATGCGAATTCCTTGCCCGCTTCTGAATTACGCGTGCAGGGGGGGCCTCTCGACTGTGCACAGGGTTGCTGTTGGGCATGTCATGTGTATATATATATATATATATATATATATATATATATATATATATATATATATATATATATATATACGCGCACACATACACAGGTGATTCAATATATAAAATACTTTGTATATCAAAAAATATATATAAGGGAGTTTTGCAGCTGTTTGATATGCACAATAATTATGTGTGGATTCCATATCTGCAGGTTCGGCTGTATTGTTGCAGCCACACTGTGATGGGAGTGCTTCAAATCGATCCAGAATAGTTACTTCTTTCTGTATGATGTTTCTTATAGGTCAATTGCGACATACTCTGTCGGTCATGGTTAACTACAGAAACACTGTCACAGTTGGCCAGTCTCTCGATATTTAGGTTCCTCCAAAATAATGTAAGCTCCTTCCACATTTTTTTTTTATCCTTTCGTGAGCACAGCACCTTGCTACAAGTTTCTGGAGACATTCTTTTTTATTTTTATTATATTCGTTGTCTTCATGCATGAAATACAAGCAAGTTCCGTTTATTGCATGCTTGCATGTTTCTCTGTTTACATGATGTCGAGGTAACGGTATTACACACGTGAAATAATTAAACAAGCCTACTGTTGGCCAAAAAAGACAACCTCAAACATTTGTTTAAACATTAGAAATATTCAACATTCTATTTGATATTCAGAGCCTGTATTTCTCACTACCTACGTTGAATATTATTGGGAAATTCTACTGTGTGATCCTCAGGTGGATGCCTTTTTCTCACAAGACCACTGTTTCTGTTCCTGCTGACATTTAGCTTTCAAGATAATTTTGTGACACTTTCTTCTTACACCGCGGCAGCCTATGTTTTCGCACATTTCGTACAATCTCTAAATGTGAAGTGGCAGTTAGAAAGTCCGACGAGAGCTACCAATTTGATTTCACGAATTTTCACAGTTGGAAAGCAAGACTACTCGGACGACGACTGCTTTGTGTGCTGCTTCTTGACGCACGGCGAAACCGACGTTCTTTACGGAACGGATGGAAAGTTTCCTGTCAGCGCCGTTATGGAGCCCTTTCACGGTGATGTCTGTTCCAGCCTGCTCGGCAAACCAAAGCTATTCTTTATTCAGGTTCGTGCCTCTCTTGTGTCCTTTACTTTTTTGGATGAGTCACTGACGCCAATTTGTGAAGGTAGTTCACTCTGCCATACAAATTTCTTGTAAACTGAGATGGCTCTGCCGAAGCTTGAAGCTCAGAAAATGCTCATTTCAGCTAATGCTTGTTAATTTGATGCTCGTTAATTTGGGAAATTGTATAATTCAGATGTGTTCTCTTGCCCCAACCATCATATGCATTATTATGTCATCACACTCCCTCTTATTCAGTCATATTCTGTCACAACCCAGTTAATACGGACAAACCTCAAGAGTACAGTTGACTCTCGTTAAAACTCTAAAAGACCTCTAAATATTGCTTGAATCATCAAGAAGTTTGAATTATCAGAAGTTCTCAGATATATGACTGTGGGTGAGGTGACACCACGCATTATGATTAGGCATTGATTTTACCAAATATGAAAGCTTTTTAAGCGTTTTTTAACCCTAACTACACGCAATGAACAGAAAGCAGAGGTGCAAGGTTTGCAAGTTTATTGGCCATTTACTGCTGATGAGACGTTTTGAAGAAATCACGAATTTCCAACTGCTTCTTTGCTGTATGTGCCTTCAGCACAAAGCCCTCTGTACCAGTTGAGAAGCATCACGGTTTACCGTGCGCATGCTTCGTCTTTAACATTTGTTTACAAGCAAAGCCTTTTTTTTTCTTGAAAGCCTGAGGCATCTATTTTTCATTTTTATACTGTTAGGATTATAAAAGCATGCAAATTTTTAAATAGTAGTGAGAAAGCAGCAGATATTTTTCAGTATAAAACAGCAAAAAGTTTGAATTCACCGAATGGTAGTGTTTGAATTAAGAGGCCTTTGAATGCATTGAAAGAATAGGAGACCAACCGTAAAATTGAACTTTGTTTAAATTAACAGAAAGTATAAATTATCAGAGTTTGAAATATGGCGAGTCTACTTCACACAAGGAGCGTAAAGCACCACAATTGCGTGACGCGTAGGAACGAGAACGGCATTCGTACAGCTGGAACGGCTGCGAGCTTTCTGAAAGGCTTCGTTGCCATTTGTAATCGCTGTGTTCATGCCTAATAAGTAGAGACCAGGTTTGAGGCACATGGCCGTTTTGTTCCTTGCATTTCTGTCGCCCTATTTTGATGTATGAGCTTGAACTAGAGGTTAAGAAGGACTTTTATAGGGTTTTTCTAGTGCCTGCAAATTGCTCATTTTCATGTTTGTGCCTAAATGCCTATGAGTGCCTATATATGTCTATTTTCAAGATCTGTGCATAAATGAATGCTGCCTAAATGCCTATGAGTGCCTATATATGTCTATTTTCAAGATCTGTGCATAAATGAATGCTATTGAACCCCAAATTTCACTTTTGAGTAAAGTTTGAGACAGCTAATCATG
This sequence comes from Rhipicephalus microplus, assembly GCF_043290135.1. Taxonomy (NCBI): domain Eukaryota; kingdom Metazoa; phylum Arthropoda; class Arachnida; order Ixodida; family Ixodidae; genus Rhipicephalus; species Rhipicephalus microplus. Next base: position 28,527,909 of record NC_134709.1, on the reverse strand, counting down.
TTACCAGGCAACATGAACTTTTTGGAACTCTACAATTTTCAACCTGGTCCTCTAGTTTAACCAACTTCCTGAAAACAACCACTAGTAGTAGTGAAAGAAGGAAAGTGCATATTTAAGGGCTCAAAGGGAGACGCGGGTCGAAAAGTCGCGGTTTTCCGGAAAATGTTTGCATTCTTTTTTTCCGGTCGTATTGGAATTTTTTTACTAGAATTTTTTATTTCTAAAAATATCAAGTTGAAATTCACACGAGAAAAGATCTAAAAATGCTTCAAGTGGGGAGCGGTGACGTGAGAAATGCGTGAAAGTCGCCCAAAATGGCGTAGTTCGCGTTGTCCTGTCGCGAAAACGACGCGCTGGCCGCCATTTTCAGTTGTGCACGCATGCTACAAAGGCCTTCCCCTTCACAATCCACTAGTAGCCAGTCTCGTATCTTCATGAAGAATAAACAAAAAACAAGAAAAGAAATGCATATGCCACGTGTTTTGAATATCGCGGCAAGCAGCGCGAGGCTGCCATTGGTCGGCGGTGCGCACCGTCTCCTCCCCCTCCTATCTTTCCGGCAAAAGACCGAAGCCTCGGAACTTGCAATCGAGTTGTTCGGTGCTTTTTTTGAGTTTTGGGTCATGGCAAGCGCCAAGAAGCGCACTCTAGATAATCGAAAGTTGAGAACTCGCCCCAAGTGCCGAGGGAAACGGCATCGGTTGTTTCACAAAGTGACAGCAAACGCCAATGTGACCGCCGATCAACGCCCCAGCGCTCTGACTTCGAATAGGCCTAACACTGACACCAAACCTCGCGGCGACAGTGGTTGTGAAATAGCCGCTACCGTGGAATTCGTCAGTGCATCCGAAATGAAGAGTGGATTCTTCTAGAGTGAACGTAGACCAGCAGATGCTGCTTCTGCCAACAAGCTGCTTTGCGAAATCGATGCGCTGACTGCCCTTGTGACCGCTGCGCAATGCCCAACCTGCCGCGAACGGAATCTCGGCAGCCGAGAGGTAGCTGGAAAGCGCAAAGGGCTTTTGGCATTCCTCAAACTGTGCTGTGAAAGTACCGATTGCACTTTCATTCACGCACGCTTCGAGACGTACTACTTTGGCCAGGGACCAAGGGACGAGCGCTCGTTTCGACAGCGGCAGCTCGCGTGATAGCTCTGCTGTAAACGTGAAGGCAGTTCTGGCAGCACGCCCTATAGGCGCAGGCCATGGCCAACTTTCACAATTTTGTGCGATTCTTGGTCTTCGGAGCATTCAGTGCAAGCTGCTTTTCATTGTACCCCAATTCGATGCAAAAAAGATGGTTTCTCAATAAACGCCAACTTTCCAAACTTTCAAACTTGTTTTTCTCATTTTCATTTTTTTTTTACAATTTCACAATTTCCGGGCAGCATTTTAGACACTTATACTTATTGTATAGTAACGAAACTTGGCACACAGATTCTTCAACACATGCAGAATGCAAATACATACTTGAAATCGCAATTCCTACCAGCATTAGTTGTTAATATATTAGGTTATTGTTTTAAGGGACATTGAAAATAATTAGTCATTCAATACGATTTTTTTTCTTGGTTCCAATATTTCTGTGACATATCTGAATAGATATTTGCACTTCACAATCTACCAAGAGTCAAATAAGATCAGGCACAATGCTTTTACTGAAAGTTAAGTGCATAAAAAAGTACCCACACAAGATGTAACTTTTTACTATTGTGCATGGCATAACTCAATGACTATAGCAGCTACACAAAAAATGATTGCATATTTGAAATCTCCATGAAAGACTATATTAACAAAATTTTGAAGTGTAGATGACTAGAAATAAAAAAAAAGTTCTCTCGAGGAGCATTTCCCCTTAAATTTACACATAAGGGCCCCATAAATTTACACTTCTTTCCTTCATTCATTGTGAGGGTCTTGTTCTGGCAGACTTAATGCCTTCAAGTAATATGCGAGAAATTATTGGTGAGTTGTCGGCTCGTAATAACATCACATGCTACGTGATGCTAACAAGCAATTAGAGTGTTCCACACTCGCCACAATGGCAACACGCGGCTGGTGGCAAGTTATCTTTTCATCACTTTTCTTTCTTACCATTTATATTACAATTTCTTCTGATAACGTCCCCTATACTTTTCTTGGCATTATTGTGTGCTAGTTCTCATTAATGTCATCACGCGGCAAGAATTCACTGGAACCACGAAAAAGAGGAGGAAGAAGGGGCGGTGGCGTGCGAGCAGTTGTAGGGCTGATCGTTTTGTCCATTGCGCTAGACAACAAATCTCTAATCTTTTCATCTTGTAAACCCATCGCATGGTTACAATATTGTGTCTAACTAAGAAAAGGAGCCCCAAATTTACACTTCTTCTCTTAGTTGTGATATTGTCTGGTGCCAAAACATTCGAAATTGTAAATTGTGCATCACCAACGGAGCCACGGAGCAAGCAGCTTGGGATTAGAAGCTCATACTATATAGACATCAGGGTGCACTATGAACTGAAACCAGCTCCGAAAAACAGTGCAATTACTTTTTCATGGTGCACTCAGGCTTACCTGTACATTTTCTAGGCTCTCTACAGCTTGGCCTTTCATTTAACAGTATGAAAAATTGAAGATCTTTATGTCTGTACTTATTTAAAATCAAATATACACAGCATTTCTTTAGCTAGTCCAACTTGTTTTCTAGTGCCATTCGCATTGACAGGACTGACACTAGTCAATTTCTATTTTATTTTTTTCTCCTAAGTCTTAAAGCATTGATATTACTGAAGGCATAAAAGTGATAAATAAGCTTGGGTGTGTGTACGATCATAGCAAGGTATATAATTCGTAATGCAATGCAACTTTACTATGAAATCATGAGTTTGCAAAGTCGCAAAGTCTTCTGAACACAGAAAGATGTTGTGCTGTAATATCTATGTTAGCGGCCCTTGTATTTCAGCAGACTGAGCTGTGACACTTCTAGCTTTGGTAGATACCAGGAGTGGCCTTTTCGCTCTAGATGGTGAATAACAACTACAGTTAGGCTATAGATGTACGAAGAAGTACTAGTCGACAACATGCTTATATTTCTAATTGTACAGATCTTTTGTTGTGTCATAGTTGTAAAATGCAATTTCTATATGTTGCAAATTTTTTTATTTTGGTACTAGTGTCTCCTCTACTACAACGATATTTTATCTGAGGACATTTTCAATAAGCCTAGCTTCTGTATTAACAGTATGCAAGATACTTGCAATAAAATGTATGTGTCAACTGGTCAGTTTTTCTACAGAGTTGTTGGGCCAATTCACCGGGGCTGTTTAAGTGAAGCCTTTATGGAATTTTCAGGTTGTCACCAACTGTGCTAACCTTTGCGGTAAACCCCAAGCAGGAAGGTAAAACACTGTGCTCATTGCGTTGAGGGTATTTCAGGCGTGTCGGGGAGACAGACTCGACTCGGGCACCCAGGCAGTTCTGGACACTGCAGACTCTCCTAACCGGATATACCGTATTCCCACTCAAGCTGACATTCTGGCCGCCTACTCCACAGTGCCAGGTAGGTTATCAAAGAACTGTGCGGCATTTCACAGCACTGTCATCAAGTGTAGCATAGGTATGGACAAAAGAGTAGATCGTTGTCGTTAACCTATCTCACCTAATTATGGTTACAAATATATGGACTGAAACAGACTGAAACCCAAGCACGCTCATGCACACCCTTTCATCTTTCTTGTCAATGTCATTTCAGCAATATAAGTTAGCGCAACATAAGATAGATTGCACAATAGCGTGGAATCTATCTTACTATGTGTTACTTGACTTCACTCCTATGAATACCAAATGTGCGTGCACATGAATCTATGTTGCCTGTGTGTGACCTCTATATTATTTTGTCATTCTTACTATCAATACCTTCCACAAAAATATTTCATTTAAGCATGTCTTAAGGAAACCTACCACAATGTACTTGTTACTTCGACAAAGTCTGGTCTACTTGACGAAACATTTGTGAAGAAATACAATGCCGGACCAATGAAAGTCGTATTTTCTTTCTTGTTCCTTATTTTATTGGGCTCCGCATTATTTTTATCCCACTATTAGATGCAAAGCAGCTCTTTGACACACATGTGTAATGTCGTACATGGGTCCGTACGAATGTGCCGTAACGTGTTCCCCTCGCCACAGGTGTTGGAGCGGTGCTAAGTAGGTCACACCGTAGCTACATGTTGTCATTATGCTTCCTTCGCACGCTTCCCTCGCAGGTGGGCGCTGACGTCACTTTCTCACCCACAGCACACTTCTCTCTCGCTTCACCCTCTCCACTGCCCCCAACGCTTGACCGCACATCGAGTGGAAACACTCTTTCGGCTCATTTATCTGCGATGAAACTTGCATAAAACACAACGTGCCTCCCGGGTCTTTGTGTTTCAAACAAACGCTTACTAGAGTAAATGCTACACCAAGTTTCGTTTCAAACCGTTCTTCTAGCACTCGCGTCGACGCCCGTTTCAACCGGGTCAACGCCGTGCGCACCGCTGCTGCTTCGCATCCCATCATGGTGCTCTTCAGGGAGATGATCCACAATTTTTTATATATGCAGACAGTTTGTGTGTGTGTGTCTCTGGCTGACAGTGCTTTTCCTTCTTGTGTTGTAGGCTTCTACTCGTGGCGTAACACGATGCAAGGCTCCTGGTTCATTCAGGCCCTCTGCTCGGTGCTCCGACAGCGGGCACACATTGCGGATCTGCTCTCAATGCTGACAGTGGTGTGCCGCCGCGTGGCTTTGGACTACGAGTCGTACACGCCGAACGACCTCCATATGCATCGCAAGAAGCAGGTTCCCTTCATCACCTCCACACTGACCCGGCAGGTCTACTTAAGGGCGAAACCAGGAGCTGCATACTCCTAGCCACTGTGCGAACCAAGTCAAGCATTGTAATAGATTTTTTTTCTAAATTGGGGTACTGACACAAAAGTTTTGGCCTCGTGCTTTTTTGCTGCAATGTATTGCTGGAGGCCTGTTAGTCATAACGTGGTACATCGTTTGCTGTAGCGTGCTACAGATCATTAATGACGGGCTCCTCACTACAGACCCGTCTCAGTTCCTGTTTGAGAGCTCCAAAAACGACAAGCAGCTGAGTTCAACTATCACCACCTAGATTGTGCAACTGTCAACCATGTCAGCACACAGAACTGTGGCACACTTCCGCACGGTCCGCATCAAGAAGTCCTTTTGAACAGGAAATGGGACTGCAGTGTTGCCAGAGAGAAAACTCAATGTGTGCACCACCGCCACATACTCGCGAGCAGCTGCCGATTGATGGGCTGCTGGTACAAGCGCCGCAAAAGAAAAATGGCGGCTATGACTTCATCATAACTTGTTGCAGCGTGGTCACGTGAGCGAAGTAAGGGAGTCGCTAACGGTCACTTTTGAGGGTGTCAACAGCACGAGCCACTCGATCGCTCACGCAAACTTCAGAATTAATTTACAGTGCCTTCTAAGCTATGTTCGCTGTTAATATTTTGCAGATGATAAATGCATGTTCACAGTAATCGATGCCACAAGATATCTCGGCCATGAAATTTTGTGTCAGTACCCCTTTAGCCTAAGAATAAGTGTAAGTTCTGCCCACAGGACTGTGGCATGCCTTTCCTTCACGCTTCAAAAACTTTCACATCAGCCAGTTTTCGTTCCAACCATCTGCACTTTTTTTTTGGCTATACAACGTCATTACCTTATAAAACATTAGGTCTGGCTGAGCAGCAATGTCAGAATCGCTTATGAAATTTACCAAATCCTTCAAGTTTCTGACCTAAAACGAGAGACATAAACATCTGTCTGTAGGGGAAAGTCAGCTGCAGTGAAAGCTCGTTGATTTGAATTTCGTGATGCCAGAAGGAAATATCCAAATTAACCTGATGCTGAATTATCAAAATTATCAAGAAAACATAAACAAATGTCTGTTACAGCAATACACTTTCATATTCTTGATGAGTATGGTATAACCCTGCTATTTATTATCTCTAATAGCAGTATAAGTGCCAAAATTTTATTCATCCTGCAACTCGTTTTTAATGCAACAATAGTTCCAGGTTGTGATGTTTAATTAGCCCAAAGAATGCTCGGTACGTTAGTCTTATTACATACTGCTACCACCACTGCCTGTACGTGGCAATGGTTCCTTTGCAGATAAAGTTACTAGCAGCTGGTCGTTCATTCATTACTATGCAGCAAGAGTTTATGTTTGAGTTTTGTAACATTGTGTGGGCATTGCATCAAGTTAAAGTGACGCTGCTAAGTGCCGGATCCACACGTTGTGAGATCTGGAGGTGGTACTCGCCACCACGCTCTTGGAGTGAACAAGCATAGTAGACACGGTGCAATACGCTTGAGGGTGCGAAGCATGAAAGATGTCCTCACTTCACGCTCTGTAGTATTGATTCTCTTTTTTGGTGTTTATCTCACGATAATGTCCAAAAAATCCCGTAGTAGAATTGGGAAGTTTCCCGGGGTCTAACGAGAGTGCATCTGTAGATCGGGACGCAGATATCTGGAAATCGCCACCACATCCGCCCCGACCACAGCTGATGGCCTGCTAACCCTAACGCTGGTTCAGCAACAGCCGGGCAAGCGGCGAGATGCTACAGCTTGGAGCGTCTCGAGCCGGCCCAAGACATGGATGACACAACGTGGATGGAGACGCGGTGACTGAAACAACTAGCGCCTGTGCAGACAACGATGCTAGCACATCAATGGAACTTACCAATGCCAATGGCCATGCCTCGGTGAGTGACAATTTACCCGATCCTACCGACGCCGATGAAGCGGACTGGCAGCTCAGCCAAAGGCTTCAGCAACGCAAGAAACATGCCCAGGGACGCCAAAACCTTGCCACGCTTTAGGCCCAGCAGAAACAAATGCTAAACAGTAAGAAGCTGGGACCGCGAGTACAGGAACTCCCTCCGCTGCCTAAGGATCATTATAAAATTGTCATACGCCCACACCAAGGCCTGCCGTTGAAAGTGATCGCTGCTCCTGAACTCGCAAGAGCAATTATCGAAACCTGCGCCCAACAGTTCACGTACGAGAAATTCATTTTGCATTTCAACCGAGGGTCCAAATATTTCCATACTATCGACTAAGTTTTCCGAAGTGGCCGAACTCGTTCGGAAGCTTCAACAACTTGTCATCAATGGCAGACCGCACCTGGTGTGGACCTATGTGACTACGGAAGAAGAGGCACTCCGTGGAGTTGTGCATGGTATTCAACCCAATAAGTCTATGGAAACTCTAATGGCCCATCTTCGCATACGCACTCAAGGTGTTGAACTTGTGCAAGCCAGAATGATAGGCAACACCAAGAGTGCAGCTCTCACTTTCTATGGGGACAAGCTTCCGTGAACTGTCTATTTTTATGGAGGTGAACTTATTCGCCATCCATTTCGTGCTACTTTACAAGTTTGCAAAGTCTGCAGGGAAAAGGGACACCGTGCAGTCGTTTGCCATTACCTGATACCGTTTACCTGATAAACCCATTTGCAAACTTTGTGGCACACACAATCCTACCTCCGGACATCCTTTCCAACTGATTTGCGCCTCATGCGGGGAAGCTCATCCTATTGGGGATTCTGCGTGCTTCAAGAGACTTAAGCCAGTGCTTAAGCCGACTTAAGCCGAGCACAAGTACTTGTGCTCGGCTGAGGTGAATGTCGGTCCAAGTGCACCTGTGTTCCTGACTGCTTAGCCTTGCCTGCAGATGCAGAAAGTTCGTCTAACACTACATTGCGTAGCTGTGTGGCATCGCTGGTAATGTCTAATACCTCAGGTTCTGTACTAGTCTGTACTGTTTGTTCAATCTGACTTGAAAGAATTTGCACCAGACAGTCGGAAAGGTTAGATATGAGTTTATCCACTGCCTTACTCACTGCCTTTTCCACAGCAGTTTCAATAGCCTGCGACAGGTTTGAGTCCATACTGGAAGTGCAGCGCGCTGTAATACCAGAGTATCCAAAAGCCCTGTCTCTAACTATGTCAATGGCTTCCCTTTGAGAACAGTGGCGGCGGTCAATAACTTTTAGGATTTGAACCTCCCGGGAACGAGCGGAACAGTCAGAGTTGTCGGCGCAGTGACTGCCCCCACAGAGACAACACTTTTCCGCTGTTGCAGTACACTTGCTTGAAGGATGGCTCTCTCTGCAGGTGCTACAACGAGCGTTAGATTTACATCCTCCCACACTGTGGCCGAATCTCCAGCAGTTCTTGCACTGAATCGGACGAGAAGCGAGGGGTTCTACTCGGAAGATCAGTGGCCATAATTTTATTTCTGGCGGTCATATTGTGCCCGGAAATGTCGCAATGACAGATTCGGTTGGTACCCTCTTTTTGTCGACTAGGCGATTACACCGGTAAATTGAAATTACGCCTGCTCCAGAGAGCCTGTCTAGGGTCTCAGCTGGACTCAGCTTGGAGTCGACTCCCCGTACAAGGCCTTTGGTACATGCAAGGTGAGGCGGAATAAAAGCGCTCACCGGGGTAGCAGCAAAGGAGGTGCATTTGAGAAGATCCTGCACGCAGGTCTGATCCGGCTACCTACGCACGATACCTCCTCGCCTAAATGGGCGCACATCTGTGAGGGCCTGGAAATGGTTTGAAGTTGTCTTAAGTTCCATTTGAACCGCCTGAGGGTTTGTAAGTCTGATGAAGCCTCCATTTGTAGGTACCACTGCCACGGGAATGCTGTCGATACCACTGCGGAAAAAGGAGCCTAGCGGTAATTGATTAGACGGCAGGGACGCTGACCAGGCGGATCGCGCCTGGCCAGGAGAAGTAGTCGACTTGAGCACTAGAGATATGGTTAGACTCAGAAACAGATAAACTATAGAATCGGACTTTAAGACAGAAAGTTAAAACCACTCAATCCTCAGACAAGAACACCCCAGCAGGTTGAGCACGGGCAAGCTTGAAGGCGAGACTAGAACGGTCTTGCGAAGGATCTTGCCACGACAGAAAAGCACCGAACACCTTCGATTCTTCTTGTTCATTGCCAAGCTCGAGTACTTAGTGGCTGAGCCCCACTACCGCCCGCTGCTGAAGAGGATACAGATGAAGGAGTGACACGGCGTGGAATTTTTAAGAAACAAAGATTGGATTGCCGCATCAAGGCACCTCCCCATAAGGACCTCAATATACATTAAGCTTGGGACTAGTGCCGCCTGCAGACTAATTCATTCCCAAATTTGCACCAGCTTCACATGATGTACCCGACAAGATATCCCAATGCATTCCCGTAGTGTGGAGATAATCCTACACTAACACATATTACCTACAGCTGTCCAGAGCGACCTGTCACAGTCCACATAGGACATATGCAACCAATACATACGTGATCGTGGGAGGCGCGACTCGCTGAACGGACCCTGGGAAGCACACTAGCGACCCTTGGTCAGGCCCGCCGAGCCGCTGTAGCCAGTGGAGCCTTAAAAGAAGGGCCCCACCCGCGATGAATCACTTTTTTTTTATTATTAAATGTTGTTTCTTCTCTCTCTCAGTAGACACGGTCGAAACAAACCAAACAACACATGTTTTTTGGTTACTTTTTTGATCGGTGATATCGTTCGCCGAATTATTATAAATCGGTGATCAACACGCTAAGACATCCTTTCACAATATTACCATACACTCCAGAACATGACAAACACAATAACACACCCAAGGCGGCGTCGCCAACGCTTGACTAACCTTGAGGGCACCCAACGCGCAACCCACCGTGCCACGCACCGTGGACCCACACTGGAGACAACAGTTGGCGGTAACCGCCACGCGCAGAAAAGACCAGCTTATTTCTCGATCGCCGCTACCAAGGCTTGTCGTCGCCGGCGCTATACCATGATGATGATGATAGTGGTGATTAACGCTTGCGAACAAAACGCCACCAACCACCCAGTAGTTGTAACCCGAAATGCGGCTTTTGGGTGAAACACGTGCACCACATAGTGCAAACAACTTTACAGGGGGTGTCAGCACCCCCACATCCCGTCAACCTTAATTCGAACCATATTCCGAAAAACAAAGAAATCAGCTACACAAGCTCTAACAGGAACAAATGACAACACATGTTCCTTCATAATTTCCGTGCACCACGACACCGCTGCTGGTCGACACTGCTGCACTGTCCGGCTTGACGGCTTCACCTCAGTACCGGTCTCGCAACAGCAACGTTGCCGTCGGCCCGATGATTTATCACTCGCGCCGACGTTGTTTCTGGTGTTTTGGAATGTATGCAGCGGGAGGGGTAACGCTGCGTAGATTCCAAAACACTAAACAGAAACAATGGAACAGGGCCTAGGGAAGAAAGCTTCGGTGTACTGCTAGCTAATACCTCGGTGGCCGCCACCCAGCTCAAAAATAAAACAAAGGTCACTTTTCCTAATTCATGCATCGCGAGATAAAAAGTAAGGGAAGCAGAATGCAACACCTAGTTGTGCCACGTGTGACAGGCAGCTGCGCAGAGCCTTAGACCTAATGAGTCGCTCGACAACAACTGGTATCCACCCAGCACCCAGCCTAGGCTCAGAAGAGGCAGCCGCAATTAGACATCCACTCTGTGAGGTGGGTCTATCGCTCGCCGCACAAAACAGCTTACCGAGCGATCGGCGTCCACCGTCCCGGGCGGTGTCGCGACGCCCCGGCGTCGAGCCGCAATACGAGACAGCAATGACGCCTGGCTCCCTGAGCCCAAAAGAGATAGAAGAAGCTATTTACAGAAAATCGAACTCCTCAGTTCCGTACTCGGGCAGTTCGAGCCTGGCCTACAATCCATGTGCTCTAAGCGTTGCTCACCCCAGGATGTAGACTGCATGGCTCTCGTCCCACCTCAACAACGTTCTTGAAAACTAACAACAACAAAAACAAACACTTGCGAGCAAAAAAAAAATTAAAAACTCTAAGTGTCGACAAGTTCAAACATTTCACAACAACCGATCCCCTCGCTCTCAACAAAGCACACCGCTGACGCTAGCAATGAGAAGTACCCCTAGGCCTACTCTATCTTGGCTCTAACAAAAGTTTGTACCGAACCGCGAAAACTGTCGTCCGATGCTCCAAGAGCTCCACGTTGGGCAGCCAGTTTTCATTTGTTTATTTATGTCTATGTTTATATAACTACTTTTTGATTGTAGATATCGTCCGCCGAATTATACATCAGTGATCGACACGCTAGGACATCCTTACACATTATTTAACAACATGACAAACAAGGCGGTGTCGCTAACGCCTGACTCACCACGTGGGCCCGCCGCAGGCGGCTCGCGGTGTTGTTCACGGCAGACCCACCACGTGAGACAACCGTTCGCGCTAAACGCCACCAGCCGAAGAGGCTCGCTCAACTTTCGCGCCCGCCGCCAAGGCTTGCATTCCACCATTTGTCACCGCCGCCGCTACCACTTTACTAACCATGATGATGATGATAGTGGTGATCACCGCTCGCAAAGACAACGCCACTTATCGTTCAATAGTTATCATCCCCGAAATACGACTTCTGTGCGAGACATGCGTGCCGCGTAGTGCAGACAATTTTACAGGAAGTGTCAGCACCCTCACAAGGTACACAAAGCTGCAGTCACTAACTGACGAAGATAGCAATGCAGACAGCGCAAAATTATTGCAATTGTCTGTGAACACCTTCGGTCTTTAGCGGCGCGCCTGTGGAGCACTTTGCACTCAGTACTCTAGGAGGATTGTTCGGATTAACCTTGTTGCGGCCAAACATGACTGAACTAACGAGAGAATGATGCCAATAAACAATGAATATGGCTGGTGGGATGAGGGAACAGGCTTGAATTATCAGGTCTTTTTAATTGACAAAAGTCAAACTAACGAGCTTTTACTATATTTGAAACACGGGAGACTAGCTTGAAGTCTCGAAAATGAGTAAGCACTGTTTAATGGAGCATTTACATGAAGTCATTCTTAGGGAAAAACAGCCATGGCTATTGGTGAAGCTGACAGTGTCTTTTAGATTGTTACCTGGCATTGCTGTGTTTATGAAGTGTTCATTCTGCTCAAAAATCTTTTGTAAAGCCGTCCTGGTGGTGCGGCGGTTAGGCTGCTCGACCACCAACCTGAAGGTCGCGGTCTTAATGCTGGCTGGGGTGGTCGCATTTTGATGGAGATGCGAATTAACAGAAAAACTTGTATGTAAATTTAGCTGTGCCTTAAAGAGCGTCAAGTGGACAAATTTCCTGGGCCCTCCACTGTGCCTTGCCTCATAATCGTATTGTGGTATTGGCATCTAGAACTCCACATCTTATTATTATGTTATTATATTTGGTAAGGGGCCATCAGCTAGCTTTAAAAATGTTTTAGTGCAGAGATATCTGAAAAGGACCCAATATAAATGGTGTTTGACTATGCATTTTGTGTAGCGTGGGACAAGCTTGAACAAGATGGACACTACTCACGGATTCAAATAGGACTATTTAGGGCTAAATAATTCACATACTTTCATTTCCTTCATATTCACTTGAGCTCATAATTTCTACTTGAGCACGTAGGTCACGGCCAACATTATCTTTAAAGACCAGATTTGTAGCGACCTGGTCGGGTCTTTTCAAGCAACGGCACATTCCAGTCGTTATACTGAAAATTTTGATGTCTTATTTGGATCTGTGAGTACTGTACATTAGGTGAGTGGGACCCACAGCGTAGTTTTTATAGTTGTATTGCTTGGACTAAATGTTGAAGTGCATCTAGCCTATCTGTTGTAGGAACAGTATTTGCGGGAGAGGTGATGGCTAATTTTTACAAGGGGAACTGCCATAGTGTGTGAAGCATTTCATGGAATGCAGCACAGACACAGGATAATGCTAAATTACCCTTAGCTCAATGTATTGGCTACACAAACCACATAGTAACTGATAGCTTTAATTAAAATCAGTGAACACTTATTTAGAGGCAGAAAGATGCATGGGCATTTTTTACATTAAAGTTTACTATATTTAAGTTTAACTGCATACTGTTTAGGTATTCAGGCCTGTATACATTTTACTATCTTGTCGTGTTGATTGCAGCCTTACTATGCATACATTTAAGTGTATCCTGGCTGCAAAGTGTATTTTTTCATTGCACCATCAACTGTGCTTTTCAGTATCCTTTTCTGCGAGTTAAAACACTGTCATGCCCGTGCAGTCAGTGACGAGCCGACACACAAGCATACTTCAAATTTATTCTATTTTTAAACGAAAAGTACACTGCTTCCTTGAAACTAGGTGGCAGCATCTTTCAGTCCATTGTCCATCTCCCGGTAGAGTCAGTGTAGCATTGGCAAGAGAGGGGGTCCTCTGATTGCCCACTGTTGCAGTGTTTTTTGGAACGCTCTTCATAAGGTACACATTCGCTACAGCTGGGTATGCCAATTATTTTTTAACTGCTGTGCGATGTGGCCTTGGTGGCGCTACGAGGTCTATTGTACACTGCAATATCTGATATTCCAACATTCTCAATGCGCCCCATCGTCACGTGTGCCGTCTAATACTTTGACCCCGGTTACACAATAGAGGATGCCTTGCGTCTACACGGAGCTCTGTTATTTCTCTATGATGCCTACCTATACACAACCGACGCATGCTCTTTTTGCAAAATGAGTTCGCGTCTTTACCTTGAAGCCACAAGCATTGATATCAGAGTGTACCTATTTTTACAGAGTGTGCAGATTTCCAGTGTACTTTGTCTTATGTCATACTGCAAATGTTTGATTTGGATGTTTTATAAGTAAATGTTGTATTTACGAAAGCTTGAATGAATCCATGCAGGAGTCTTCATCTTGCTACATGTGTTAGTCAGCGGAAGCTGGCGATTAGACTAGCCTGAGCAACAGACTGGAAGTTCCTTCCGTAATAATCACAAATGCGTGCCACACATTCGACACCCATACGTAACAAGATGAAGCCAGAGCACTCTCAGCTCAATGATGTCACTCCTAGAGGCTGTCTCTGTTTTAAGTGGCGTAACTGATTGGTTTAACCTACAACATAAAACTACATTAGGTGTAAAGTAAGACAAATCTGTGCTTCTTCGTGGGTTTTTATGGCATTAAATGTGTTGGAGAAGATGAAATCTTGATGTGGTGTTACTGCAACTGAGATTACAGTTTTCTTAAAATATGGCCCCTCTTGAAATTTTCATTACTGTTACTTGTAGCACCATCATTCTCTAATGCATGTGATTTTTCGCGATTCCTAGTTTGATCTCTCTCTTTCTCATGGTCGGTCATGAGAAGTCAGTGCATTTTGTATGAAGTTTAAATGCAGCTACAGGCAATTTAAACAGGAATACTACAGAAAAAAATATGCGATTTTGTAACTTGGCTGAATTATTAACCAATGTATTACGCTCCAAAAACAGTTTCCCGATGTTATGAAAGCTTTTTGGATACAACTCGAGTAGGCTACTCGCACCATTTATTCATACCTGTCAGCTCTCCCGAATCGTCCCGGAGACTCCCGAATATTGACCTAAACTCCCGATTGTATGAATTAGAGATGTGCACAGGCTCCGGGCAGCCCGACGTCTTTTCACCTCTGGCCCGGGCCGGGCTCGGGCTTCCTTGTTGAATTATAGGGCGGGGCTCGAGCCTGATGAAAAGCCCGAATCAAGCCAAAAATATACATGATGTGCCGAAATTTTAAGTATTTGTTTTGTCATAGTTTTCATAGTTGGAGTGTATGTGGGTTAATTAGCTAAAATTCACGGCTTTTAACACAAAGGGCTGAGGGAACAGCGCAGATATGTACTAGAAGTAAAAGAACTGGCGAACATTTTGTAAATGTTTTGTTCTTTATCGTATACATGTCGTATACAAAAAATATTTGTCGTATAAGGAAAAGAAGTTACAGGGATGTACAGCAGGCTTTTTTCTTAATAAATGCTTTTTTTTTTTTTTTTGCTATGTGCTTTATTGCATCGTTCATCGGGTCGGGCCAGGCCGGGCCGGGCCTTGGGTATGAGACGCCGGTCCGGGCCTGGGCGGCCCGTCCTCTGTACATCATCGGGCCGAGCTGGCCCGCCTCCGACAAACATCGGGCCCGGGCGGGGCTGCGAAACTGCGGCTTGTACAGATCTCTAGTACGAATCGTATCTGGAATCTCCTGAAAAGTGGCCGCCACAGCTGAGACATTTTTTTTTAATCGCACGTGTACGTCGGCCTTTCCTGCTGTGACAGTTACGATGCTGGCGAAGAGCATTCACCATTACACTTCTAGTTCACTGTTATGGTACCGCAAAGTACCGCTAAGCATATTCTAGACACTATAGTGACACGCATCTGTGTGAAGGCTGGCGGCCATGAGACACGCTAGGCCTACTCTGCTTGCCTAGGCGTCAATTCTGTTTGTTATGGGGGGTCGCGAGTTTTCTCCGAGTTAAGGTGAAAGGTCGATGGCGGTGTGAAAAGAAAAGTAGCATTTCCAAGTGTTCCTAGACTTCTACGCAGTGTAGTTTTCATGCTCTGTGACTTCGCAGAAAGATGACAAGTATGTTTACTGTACCACGCGCGCCTGTAATGTAAGTGTTTCGCAGGGCGGCAAGGCTAAGATAAAGTTGCACATCGCTTCACAGAAGCATCAGAGCAACGTTCGTGCTGCGGAAAGGCAAGGCAACATCAGGAGTTTCTTCTAAAAGGGTGCGAAGACAGTGCGATTCGCATAGAATGCCTATATGTTTGCGGGATTTCTTAGTGAACACAACTTGCCGCTCTAGATGCTTGATCACGCAGGACCGTTGCTCTGTAAAATGTAGCCAAATTGGGAGTACGTCAATTGGTACGGGTGCGGACGTGTGAGAACTGTCATCATCAGGGAAACGACTGCAGATGTTGAAAACACAATGGTGGCAACCCTGAAATCCATGCTGTTGCAATCCCAGAGGGGATAGAAGCAACGACAACGGGTCAGAAGTCTTTTATTCTCAGTAATTCCCAGTATAATGCCCCTCGCCCCCCGCTGTGGACTCCCAAATTTTCAAGCTCCTAGGTTAACAGGTATGATGATTCAAGCAGAGAACCTCTCATCAAAACAAAAGAGTGCGGTCATATTACAGCAAAAGCTGTTATGAGATCATAACAAAAGCAGATTCCAGCATTGTATTCGTCCGCCGCCGGTGTCTCGCACAAAATAAGAAAACTAAACATATTAAAAATATTTATGACAGAATTGTAATCGAATCTAGGCACACCGCGTGGCCCAGTACTCTAGCACTGAGCTGCACCAGTGCTTGAAATTCCATTTCAAATTGCCCCTATGCAGGCTGCATGCTTTAGAACAGTGAAGCGTTTTAGAACAGCGAAGCAACAATCGGGCATCACACAATTTGAATTGCGTAATCAGTAGGAAATGACTGGTCATGACATGAATAACATGACACTTCTTTCGTGCACGTTTTGAAACCCTTTTTCACGATCACGTGCGCTTACCATCACAGCCTATGGAATGCGGGTAAGTGTGAGTGCAAACCGCTGGTTGCATGGCCAAATCTCCTGTGGTAGGTGGGAGCCACATATAAAGGAACAAGCAAGTAAGCAAGCTTCTCCCACCATCTAGCTGCTTCCGGCATCGATGCCCACATTGCAATGTCTGGGACAATTTGAGGTGGACATTTTGAGGAACTGCACTAGAACTCTACTTTTCGCTACCCTCACCAGTATCATCAACGTCGACTGACACCAAAGAAGGAAACATCAGACAAACACCGCGAAAACGCGTTATGTAGTTCGGTCTTAGTGATGCCACCGCATGTTATACGAACACCTGTGACACAGCTACTATGGAATGCTAGCCTCGCTGAAGCAAGGCGGACTCGCATACGTGCCTGCCAACTGAAATAGCATGCTGCTGTGCGTGCGAGAAACGCTGAAGCTCAACGCACATTCGACCGTGTTCACTACATTTCGTGTGGTTCCTAAATAGCTTCACATTGTATAACAGTTCGATGTGTTGTTATCGTATTCATTGCTTCAGCCTTGTGCCAAAACTGTGAGTTTTTTAACGAAGATACTTTACTAAAATTGCATTTGCACAGTTACTTTCTTGCTCAATTTTTTTTCACTAAAACTGCTGGTAGTCGAATTTCGGGCTCATACATTTCACTTGGAATGACCCATAGCTGAATGAAACGAGAAGTCGTATTACTTGGGCTGTCACTATTATGGGTTACACATCCTTTTACAGCAAAGTCATCTTAGTCTATTAACTTTTTGACTTCCACAATAAACCATTACGTACTACTACTGATAGAGTCTGACATGTGTCATTTCGTTGTAGTAGTACTAATAGTAGTAGGTGTCGCGTGACCAAAGGGCATATAAGCATAGAATTCCCTAAAAGGAACTAGGGGCGTCCCTGGCGCTGCGATTGTTCAATGACCATGGGAATGATGGGCAGTACACGAATTTGCCTAGTCTACGTACTTGTGGGAGGGGAATCCCACTTGAGGCTTCTTTTAATGCTGTGTTTCGGTTTTGTTTTCAAGGAAAGAACGAACCCTTTTTAACTTTGTGACCCAATCCCGGCTGCGGCGGCTGCATTTCCGATGGAGGCGGAAATGTTGTAGGCCCGTGTGCTCAGATTTAGGTGCACGTTAAAGAACCCCAGGTGGTCTAAATTTCCGGAGCCCTCCACTACGGCGTCTCTCATAATCATATAGTGGTTTTGGGACGTTAAACCCCACATATCAATCGTAACTTTGTGACCCGATTTGAAATGGTAAGCCTAAATGATTAAGGTGGTGAAGCGCAACTGCTGAATATTTGCCGATTGTTGTTTCGTGACGAAGCAGCTTCGAGCCATGTGAAGGCAAAAGGAGCGTAAAGTATGAGGACTAGGCAAATCGGTGTACTACCCGTAATGCTCATGCTCGCTGAAGTGTCATGCGTTGCAGCTCCCATAAACACTAGTGTCAGAGTTCCCTCTATACTTGTAAGAATGCAGCTAAGCAGCTGAGATGGAAAGGGCAGAAGACTCTGGGATGGTGAGGTAAGAAAGGCCAGGTGTGTGTGTGTGCTTTGAGGGGAGGGGGTGTATTGTTAGAGAGCTAGGGGCTTGTATGTATTGTCCCTAAAATTTTGAAGGGACTTCAAGGTGCATGATTGTCATAGACACTAGTGTCAGAGTTCCCTCTATGCTTATAAGAATGCAGCTAAGCAGCTGAGAGGGAAAGGGCAGAAGACTTTGGGAGAGTGAGGTAAGAAATAAAGGCCAAATGTGTGTGTGTGTGTGTGCACTTTAAGGAGGGGGGTGGAGAGCTAGGCGCATGTATTGACCCTAAAATTTTGAAGGGACTTCAAGGCCCATGATTGTCGTACTAGCTAAAGGGAAAAAAACACAAGCGCCTGCCACGTAACGAAAACGCCAGCGAGCGGCGCCTAGCAAAGGTGTGGTAAATATGTGCTTCGAGAAGTTGGCATTCGCCGAAATGGTTCGTACCAAGGAGGTTATAGTATAATTAACCTCCTCGAACCTCCTTGGCCCGTACTCGTGATGATAGACGCAGGAGTGGATGCAAGGGTTGAGGCCGCGTTCTATCACTACCTATGCGGCGGCACTAGAGTGTACTAGAACTTTTGAGTGGCGCGACAGAAACGCTTTCCTCTTGCTTTCTCCATCCCCAACTTGTGGCGAAAGTAGCGGCGGCGCTGCCATCGCCCAATCTACCACAGGCTGGCTCGGCGGCATGGCCGGCATCTCGGTTTTACTCGCGAAATGACGAAGTAGCGTCTAAACAATTGTTAGGCGCTAGGTTGCACAACTGGATATCCGCGTGTGCAACAAAGTCGGAAGTTATCACTTTTCAAGGCCCCGAAAGACGAAGAACGACGACTGCTTAGGGAGCGGAACCTCCATCGGCTTGACAAGCCGCTTGACGCCGATTGTGCTGTGTGCGATTTACATTTCAAACCGCATTTCATTGTTAGAGACTACGTACACGTTATCAATGATGTTCAAGTCCGAATTCCTACGGGAACGCTGGCACTTGCCCCTGATGCAGTCCCGACGATCTTGCCCAACCTGCCTGCACATTTGACGCTCAAAACTCCGGCTCCGCGGACCCAAACAAAGCGGTGTCATCAGTGTGTGCCGGCTGAGAATGACGACAGAAAACGGCGACGCATTAGCACTCCTGCACAGCTCCTTGTGGATATCAACGGTGCAACTTCTGCATATGGCGACGAAGCTGACGAGGAAAGCTCAAGTCCCTCGTCTGACGCGGTTGTCACTCTCGGTGACCTTCGTGGTCTTGTCCTACCATCAAAGTCATGGGCGCTGCACGAGTTTCCTGGATTTGCCGGCGTGTGGTACGTAGCGGGCTCACTGAATTCTAGCACTCGTGAACTTTGCATTAAACGAGCCGTATACTTCACCTGTGCAGACAATGGAATCGTGCAATGTGAAGCGTTCGTGCAAGAGAAACTAATCTGCAAGTCCAGTTTAGTAACTGTTCGAGAAGCCTCAGATGCTCTGCAGCTTGTTGCAAGCGTCCCACTCTGATGCTGATGACCTTTGATGGATGGCGCTTACCCACAAAGGGGGATGGGCCAAGAACCGGGCGGCTCTGTTGTGGAGCAGCAGAAACTTCATTTTTGCCACCATCGGACCTTACCCATGGTCTACACGCGCAAATGAAGTCAAGATGAGAAATCTTCTACAGTGTCAAAAGCGCACAGAAGCACCTAAAACTGAGTAGGCTATAAATTGCTACAGTGGCGTAAAAAGGATGTCATTTTTCGTGCATATTTTCTTACACTCTTAATTTTTTGACGGTACACCAAGAAGAAAAACAATTTTTCCTAGAAGAGGCTTGTAAGCGAGAGAACGTGCCAATAATGACGCGAAATCTCAAAATAAATCTTTGATCTTGAATCTTCTTGTAATAAACCTGTGATGGTAAATTTAGCAGCATTAGGGATCTCGGTGCATAATTCATCGATCTAAGCCAATTCATTGTTGCACTTCAGTGTCCCTTCAAACGATCTTTCGACCATAACATCTTTTTTTTTAATGCATTTTGGAAAGACAACCTTAACTCTGTCGTTCTGATTGCTTTGCTTTATGTTATCTTTTGTATCCTGGCTCTATATTTTACGTTCTTTACAATTTACCTAATTGCAAATGTATTGTTTTATAAATATGTAAACCTTGCATTTTATGTTATCAATTATGATTAACATTAGTTACGACTCTGCTTTGCAGTGTTGTTCCGTTTTTTAAACTCTCAAAATCTTCCACTACTATGTTTCACCTAAGACATTCTTTTGCAGTATTACATCTTTGCATTTCTGTGGGTCCTACAACAATGAATCTATTCCCATATTTCAAAACCAAAGGAAAGTTTGGAAAAACTCTGCTGTTCTTCAAATAATATCAATAAAGCCTACTTTTTTTGTCGTGTGTGCACGCAGCCACAAGCAATGAGCCTTTTATTTGAGTCCAGCTTTGGGGTTTTACGTGGAATGGACCAAGAGTTCTTCGTTTTGTGTGCACCATATTCCTTTTTTTGGGGGGGGGGGGGGCAGGGGCGGCGCCAGGGGGGGCAAGGGGGGGCTGGAGCCCCCCCAAAATTCTCGCCTGCCCCCCCTATGCCCACCCAAGTGCCCGGAAGCATATATTGAAAACCTAGTAGGAGCAGAGCTAGAGCTTGCCCCCCCGGAGGAACTCACTTTTCGTGGTTGCCCCCCCCCAGTAAAAACATCCTGGCGCCGCCCCTGGGGGGGGGGGGGGGGCGCTTCCGGTGTGTACCGGCCAGCTGGTTTCTCGTCTAAAATGTGTACACTTTCAAAATTTAAAAAAAAACGCGCTCGTTATATTGTACAATGTGCTATGCTGCTCCGGGCTGCAGTGCGGTCAGCAGCAACTTCAATAACAATAATGTCAAATAACCTTTATTTGCGCGAAAAAGGGGAGGTATGTGAATAAGAAAAAAAAAAAGAGGGAGATCATCTTCACACTAGGCGCGACAGAGAGGTACCAACACGTACGCGGAACGCCTGCCAGCCATCCGCCCTGGTAGATTGGTCGACGCCAGCGCCACCGCATCATTCCACGCCGAAACGGCCGCTCCCAGGCAGCTGCTCGCGCCACTCAAAAGCTTCTAGTACACTCTAGCGGCACTGTGCGGCGGGGACCGTCATGCGCAGCCGCACTTGCAATGCCATTTGCGTTCCAACGCGCATTTTCGGCGAGTCATGATACAGGTCCGCCCTGGAATGCTACCGGGATTTTCCTGTAACGTATGTTGCCATCGAGGCGCCCTGCCTTCGCCCCTGGAAAAGAACCCTGTTCTCGAAAGAGACGGCAGCCTCGCCGTCCTGTACACTTGGTCCTATTGCGGGGAACCAGACATCGCTTCATAAAATTATATTTGTAGGAAACTTCATGAAACCGGGGGAACTTGCTCGATTTTTTTTTTCATCGTTTTTAACCACCGGTGGCACATGCCCGCTCTCTCGGGCTCATATCCGCATGTCCACATGTTACGGTTTGTTTATGCGTGATGAACCTGTGTCGTTTTTATCTATGCTTGTTATGCCAAAGGGCAGCCTTTCGAATTAAAAAAAAAAAAGTGTTCGCTAGAAGGACGGGTGGACAGACACACTGACGGACGCTCTTAGCGGCGCATGGACGGACGGGCGAATTTACGAACGCTTCGCCTTAATCATCATCATTAATTAGGCGGATATGCTGTGATTTTTTCAATTTTTTCGAGTATTCTATTCACACTTATATGATGCACGCAACACTGAATTATTTTTTTTTTCTTCTATGTTTATTTTCTCGTGATGTACGAGCGTGAATGATAACATTGAGACATTTCAGACTGTTTTTATAATAGTCGCAAATTTTCAAAACAGCTTTTTTTTTTCCACAAACGAATAAAATTAACTCTTCAGCCTCTTTCAGTCTGTTCGTAATGCTAAATGTTGTTTGTAATGCTAAAATTAAAACTTTCCCTTCATTTTGGAACTCATTCGGCCCTGAAAAGTGATAGAGATAATATACTGCAAAAAGTAGAGTCGTTTTTATACTGCCCGACAAATCTTTTTGTCTTTTTTGGTACGTCTACCAAAGACCTATTTCACGTTGTCGGGAATCGACATCGCCATCGACATCAAGTAGGTGTTCTTCACGGTCCGTGGTGTTCTCATTTCTCTATGGTGTTCTGTAGTTTTTTGTTACGAAAAAAAAAAAAGAAAAGCGTGAAAAATGTGCAGCGCCGTGATGGAGCACGCGGTAACACGTTCGGATACGTGCTGTGTGGCATGACTGGCCTACCGAAGTGTTTTCCCCACTGAACTTCAGTGACAGCGTCCGCGGCGCAGAGAGCTTAAAATTCGCGGATCCTTACGCGGCGTCGTCGCTATGTCGGACGCCCCGAACAAAGCCGCGACGCGACTGATGAAGTGGCGCGACAGCGCCCGCCGCCAACTGTCTACCGCCTCGTGTTGCAAGGATCTCGCCAGCGCCTTGCAGTTCGTTCTTCGCAACGCGGGAAAAACCCTCAGGGCCGTGTTACGTTCGCCCGACGACGATCGACTGTCCCGGGACTTGAACGACGTCCTGTGCCATGTGTCGTCTCACCTTTACCTACGTTCGCGTTCCTTGCTGGCCGGTCGGATCGGCGACCGTTTCGACTACTGGGCACACCAGTGCGCCGTGCTCTCGTACCTGTTAGACCTGTCGCTTATTCGCGACGAGCCCGGCACCCTCACCAAGATATGCTTCGTCCTGTCGAAGAACAAGCACGCGGTTTGGGACGTGCTCGTCCAGACGTCGGCGGTCGCCTCGGCGACCGAACCGCAGTCGAATCTGGTGGACTTGTTTCGTCGGCTCGCGGCCTACTGCCCGCGCACGTGCACCAGCGCCGCGCTGTACTTCAAGTTCGTCGTGTGCGCCGCGTGCCTCGCGAGGCGGCTACCCGAGCGTGGTTGGAAGACCGTCAAGCCGGTCGTCCTTTCCATCGAGCCCGCGGAGTTCGAGTTCGAGCAGTGGTTCTCTTCGCAGTCCGCGCTGGTCGCGCTGCTGCCTCAGTCCGAGGTGCCGACGTGTCGCCGAAAAGTGATTGCGCGGCTCTGCAAGAGTGCGTCGGACCCTGCCGAGCTTCTGGGGGCCTGTCGGGCCCTGGAGGAGTGTGGCGGTGGCATCAGGACGACTTGCGATGCCGCGGCGGCCTCCGAAGAGGACATGTTCCTGATCGCGGACGAGGAGGTTCAAGAGCCCGAACAGGACGCGAGGACTGCCGAGGTGTGTGCACTGTCTGTTCGATTGATTTAGATCGAATTCACTGACCATGGCATAGAGATGTCGCTTCGCGGTTTATAGTGGAGTAGAGTAGCCCCTCGAAACCCTGGCACACACTCACGCCGGAGGGATTGGCCGTCAAGCGGGTATTCTTCAAAGAAAATTATTAATATGTATGCTGTATTTGGTCTTTAATGAGGAGAAATAAAACAAAATTAAAAATATAAAAAAATTGATTAATAGGCAAGCACGAACATTAGTAATGAAGTGAATGATTTGAACCAGGAAATAAATTGGTATGGAAAAGCAGAAAAAAAAAAGAAGTCGAGATTGATTCGATAACCTTAATCTGTTCGAACCACCCAAAGAAGCTCACTAATTCGTACAGTAGAACATGACGATCGTGTTTTGCGAATGTTACAGTGCCGCGCACTGCTCAGACCTTCCGTTTCAAGGTACCATTCCAGTGCCTATTTCCTACGCCAGTCCAAACCTCATGTCTTCAGTGGTGAAGTCCTGCCCGTGAGCTATATCACGTGCTACTGAGCTTCTCGATTCAACCATTGCACTACCAAAAAGTGCTTTAACCCTATGGTGATGCAGTTTCCGCACAGTCTGCATTTTCATTTTCCTGTGCAGCCTTCTGTCGTTTCGTAGAGCTCGGAGACTAACGGAAGATGTGGTATTGTCATAACGAAGGCCTCCAAGACGAGTCTCATTACTCTGACGGCCAGGGAAAGGGTGCTTGTCCAACCGATACCTTGTACTCCTCTCACCGCTCCTCCTCCCTGGGCTGCTATGAGACGTGCAC
This sequence comes from Rhipicephalus microplus, assembly GCF_043290135.1. Lineage (NCBI taxonomy): Eukaryota > Metazoa > Arthropoda > Arachnida > Ixodida > Ixodidae > Rhipicephalus > Rhipicephalus microplus. The sequence continues at coordinate 28,503,834 of NC_134709.1, read as the reverse complement.
ATATGGGGAAAGCCTTGCTCTGTCGTTGGTTGCACGCTGGCCACACAGTCGCTGATGTTGCGTTTTGTTGGTGAAGTGGGTGTAGTCACTATAAAAGGCTACCCCTATCCCTCTCCACTGCGAGAGAAGGGTGTGAAGGACGAGCAAGAAACCAGAAACAGCCGCAATGGGTCGTTCTAGACTCTGTAATTTTCTTATTGTAGCTCTTATTTGCTAAGTTGTTGCAGTACCATGTTCACATCATAAAAGTGCGCAGTTATTTTTTTTTTCATTGGAAATTTCGAACGACAAGGTTGGCTATTGGCTATTTTAACACACTATAGCAAGGAGTCTTCAACCTTCCCATTACAGTATTTAAGGGACAAAGCCCTGAAAGTACATTAGGAAGACGGCACCTGAAGTAACTTCGCACAGTGTGGGGCATCAATTGTTGCAGTTTAAAATGCATGTTGGAGGATAAAATTTATGAAGACTCAGTCATGCAACGGTTTATTGCTGTGAGTTCATGCAAGTCATTAAGGGAGGATGAATTCATTTTGATTGTGGACATGTATGCTTGGGAAATGACCTCAAAATGCTCACGTTAACACTAGGGTTTGCAGGTGGGCCAGTTGGTTTATGAACGTTGTGGCAAAGCAGTGCAAATGACAGGACAAACAATATAGATGACACAGTGCTGTGTCCTGTATATTCTTCATCCCATTATTTGTACTGCTTTGCCACAATGCTCACATGTTGTCTTTATAGCGATGTGGCCTTACTGTGTCATATCTAATCATGGGACGCTAAGCATTCTTGGTTAAGTGCGGTATCTCAAAGTAACTGACTTGGATGGCTGGCTATAATTAGTGCCATGCTTGTGAATACTCTAGACATGTGACATACTAGAACGTGTTATTGGGATGGTTGGTTCATAATAAAGAAATATTAAAGAGACACTAAAGGCAACTATCAAGTTAACATTGGTTGCTGAAGTAGGGGTCCAGAAACCTCGTAGTGTCATTTCTGTGTCAAGGAAAGGCTTGTTTTGAAATGAAATAATGTTTTAGTGGTCTGCATCGCGTTGTCACACTTCAAATTACCCGCCTCAAGAAGCGGTCCGACTCGCCTCACTGTTGCCGTGCACAACATTGCCCAACTTTACTGCGCGGTCGCCGACACTAGTAGACACGAAAGCAGCGGCAGCCATGGCAGCAACAACGACCATTGATCAATTTTCTGCCATTAGCTCCGAGATTGCAGACGTGCTTTGGTTCATCTGCACCCCACTAGATGGCACGACCTGTGCAGTGTGACCACGCGAAAAATTGAATTTTTGAACCACTTGTGCCATTCGCCATAGTAATGTCCGGCGGTTCTTTCTTTCATGAATCAAACAGAAACGAACAAGCTGCTTTTTATTGCGTCTCTTGATGCATGGAAGGCTCTTTATTTGGTGCAGCTAGATCGATTACTAGTGATTAATTGTAGGTGGTTCGTCTAGCGTCATCGGTATCATTTTGAGAATGTCCTACTGCGGTGCATGTGTTCTTGTGCATTTCCCTTAATTTCTCGGTAAGTAGGGCACTGCTTATGATAATATTGTCATTTTAGATGTCATACATTGAGCTTTCACTCTAGCGTAAACTGCTATCTGACTTTAGTGTCTCTTTAAGAGCCCAATTGTTCTATGCTTCTTTGTTCTCTGCGGAAGGAGACATGTGACATGTCCTTCTGCAAAATAGAGGAGCATACAACATAGGACAATACCATTAGGAAGACACGAGACTCGCCAACTGAGGTTATTGTCAACATACAGCACCTTTCAAAACAGGACAAGGAAGTTGCGCACGCCACATTATGCATAAAATGTGCGGTGTAGTTTGCGATCGAAATAAACTTCAGCTGCGAGTTAGTGATTACCATGCACCTTCAGCATCTCTTGTGTCTAATGTTGTTATCGGCGCTTCGTAATCACGGGCCAACTGTCTTAGCAACACAACTGCCCAAAGCTTACCCATGCATGTATTAGAACACTGGTAAAGTCTAGTTAGCTATCCTGTCTTGTCTGAAAGCGGTGCTTCAATTAACCACTCTTTAAATATATTGTCTAGCTTTTGTAGTGTAGCCTGCTGTGCATGAAATTGAATTTAAGACACAATGTTTCCAGCAGTAGTCATATCTTTTTGCTCAGCTTGGCCAGTTCCAGTGTTTTTTGTTGGTTTCAGGTCGAGGATGAGCAGCTGCATGCAATTCTGGATGCAACGCTGAGCCGTCTGCAGTTGAACATCGCCACACCCCGCAAGAGTGACGTCGAGTCCAACTCTGAGTTCATCAGTGAGGTCAGCAACTCTCCACTGAACACGAGAGCATTCTTGGACAGGCTTCTTTGCAACAGTGCTGGTGATACTGGTGATGAAGTCTTGAAAAATGCCGAATCCCCTACGAAGAAACTCGGCAGTGGACGACAAGAATTGGATAAAGGGGCCAACAACAGTGCAGAAAACGAAGATGCTGTGGCGACACGGCCAAAAGGTGATGCACATTTCCATACATCTGTCATTGCTTCACTTCTGTGTGCTGTTTATTATACCTAAAAAGCTTATGCAAGAAACTACATTTCTCTAAATCTTGTAAGGTGTTATTTCAGTTCGAAATTTGTGACAGCAAGGTTTAGTTGTGACAAAATTAAAATTGCTCTTGAGCAAATAGACTTGTGCTTCATGTGGGGTGGTATTTCTTGCATTGCAGAAGTTTAATGCTAGCTTTTAACGGAGAAAGTTTTACAATTGACTGCTGAAATTAGTAAGGTCATTGCCACTATATAGTAAGGAGTCTTCATTGTCGCCCTACAATGTATGGCCACTGCAGGACAAAGGCTTTTCTCAATCATCTCCACTTTACCCTATATTGTCTGAAATCATTCTGTTTAATCACCACACCAAAGCGTTTGCGGAACAATGTTATACTGACTATGAATTCATCTATGTGATACAGCTCTCTTACGGCATGTTATCTCTGACATCGTGTATTTACTTCTGAGTTTATTGAATGTGCAATCCAGATTATTATGTATTAGTTTGAAATACTTTCACGTGATTTATTTCGTTCCACTCTGCATTACAGAGACTGTGGTATACATGTAGCATAGAGTTTCATTCAGTAATACCTAGAGGCGACTTTGGCACTGATGTTTTCGCGAGCTCCTTCAGCGGCGCTTATGCCCCCAAGGGAATGGTGGGAAGTACAGGCTTTGAATCTGCTTTGAAAAGATTGCGTTCTTGAGATTCGCAACGCTTGTTTGCCGAGTGTAAAACAAAGGGGTTTGAAGTTTTATCCTATTGAATCTTGCTTCATTCTTTTGTGCGTATAACTTACTGCATGAATTTTTCGTAACCATAAGGTAGAAGTGAAACTTAGCAAGTTTAACCACCTGGTTATTCATTACTCTGCCATTGCATTCTGGATTTTTTATCAAAATGTAATGGACTATTTTTTACAACACTTGAAAAGAAGCACGCTTTTTTTCCCTTGAAAGTATGCATTATTTATTTATTGGAATAACAGTACAGTATTAAGTATGAAACACTTGACATTTCTTCTGCTGCGATGCCAGGTGTGTCTGTCCATGGGGTCTGCCCCCGATGACCTCTCGTTTTGTAGTGAAGTTGAGTCACTGGAACGTTACAATGCCTCTACTTAGCTTCGCTGTCATTTTTCAGTCAATTTAAAAGATTTTTGGCAAGATGCGCTTATGAAATATCCTGAACTGGCTTGGGACGTTACATCTATATGCAGTGGTTATATACTGAACCTTTAGACTGTGAGTTTTTTTAAAGCATGTTGCTAAAGCCAAAAGTTGACAGCACATTGCCATTTGCTACGCAGATTATGAACATGCAAGTGGGGCTGAAGAAGTGTCAGAAGGTGAAGACAGAGCTGGAAATTGTGCAGATGAGACAACTGCAGCATCACGTCGCCGAAAGAACCGCAAGAAGCGGAAGAAGGCTCGCAAAGCTCGGGCCTTGCGCAAACGGGGTGGAACTGGTGAAATGAATGACAAGCTGACTGCATTAAAAATTCCAAAAGAATCTGCTGCTTCTGAAGTTTCTCTGCACAAGGAAGTTCAGCAAAAGACTTGTGTATCTTCTCAAGGAAATGCACTTCACCATCATGCGCATGGACAGCGTTCGATTTCAGTTGCACAAAATTCAGATTCTTTGGCCATGCTAAGTGGCAATAGGCATGGAATGCAGAAAACGAAGCAAGGCGGTGTCAACAAACCTCAAGAAAAGTCATGTAAGCACATTGATGCTAAAGTTGATGATGAAGCAATGTTGAGCTCTATAAAGGGGCCTCCATGTCCTTCAAGTTCACAAGACGAGCCAGTTGGGATTTCTGTAAAAAAAACTTTGTCACAGTGTTACAAGACTAGCAAGGCAACATTGCTTGTAGACGCTGGTGATCCGATCAGCTCCCCGGAATCTACAACAGGCTCAATTTTGCCTCAAGATCTGCCATCTCCACAGTTGTATATGTGTCCGGAGCTCAGCAGTTCCATGGACTTTTCAACACTAGGCTCTTCAACAGGAAAGTCATGCAGTGAGCAGGAATCGTCTTCATATTCGGATGTGCAAGATCATGATGACCACAGTGACCACGAAGAAATGTTGCCCGAGCACTGTGATTCCAAAACCAGTGCCAAAACATTTTCGACAAAGGGCAGAAGGAAAAACAGCGGACAAATTGATGATTCCGCTGAAGCTCTCTCAAGTTCGTCAGGTGATGAGGCTGTTGCGAAAACTAGTAGACAGGCAATGTCTGGCGATACTGCCGAACCTTTTTCGAGTGTGTCTGATGCTGAGGTTGTTGCAGAAAATGGTGGGCGGGATCTGCCTGAAGATGCAGCTGTAACTCTCTCAAAATTAAATTTGGAGTCTTCCGGGCAGCACCTTTCACATACACCTTTTGAGGTTGAAGATGTGGCCGTTGTGAGTACTGTGAAGAAAGCACATGGGAGCCAAATAGTTTCCTCCGAGTCTACGGGTCAAGAATGCAGAGCTAAGCTCTGGGCGCTTGAAGCTGAACCAGCACGAGCTGTGAGAAAGGCACGTAGTAGTCGAATTTTCATTTCCTCCGGGTCTTCTGATGAAGATCACAGTGCTCAGCACTTGCCATTAAAAAAAGCAGAGCCGGCTGTTGAAGAAGGCCTTGTTGAAGACTTAGAACAGGTGGAGTCTTCCGACAAAGAGGACATTGTCGAGCGTTCGGCATCACAAGAAGTCAAGTCCTCTGAAAAACGCAGCGTTGAGCACTCAACACAACAGGACTACAACCGAGCGAGAACTGTAAAGAGCAGAACTTCCATTTCATCCAAATCTTCTGATGGAGATCGCAGTGTTGAGCCCTCTCCACTGCATAAAGCCGAGTCATCCGATGAAGAGGGCATAGTTGGTCACTCAGCACAAAAAGCCGAGTTTTCTGATCAAAATAGCAGTTCTGAGCACACAGCCCCACGAAAAGCCAAGTCTTTCAAAAAGCGCTGCATTGAGCAATCGGCGCGACGGAAACTGAAGCCAGGAAGAACTGTTAAGGGGGCACGTAGGCGCAGACCATTAATTTCCTCCGAGTCTTCCTCCGATGAAGAGGGTGGCGTTAGGAAATCAGCACCAAAAGAACCCAGGTCTGCTGAAAAGCACTTCGTTGAACTCTCAGAACAAGGAGAAGACTGTCTAGTGAGAACCCTTCTGCAACCCTCTAGCAGCAGAACACTAATTTCCTCTGAGTCTTCTGCTGAAGATCACAGTGTTGACCGATCACCATTACAAAAGGCCGAGTCTGCCTCGGATGAAGAGGGCGGCGTTGGGCAATCAGCACCACAAGAACCCAGGTCTGCTGAAAAGCACTTCATTGAACACTCAGAACAAAGAGAAGACGGTCTAGTGAGAACCCTTCTGCAACCCTTTAGCAGCAGAACACTAATTTCCTCTGAGTCTTCTGGTGACGATCACTGTGTTGACTACTCACCACTACAAAAAGCCCAGTCTTCTGATGGAGAGGGCAGTACTGAGCACTCAGCACTACGGCAAGTCAAGCCAGCAAAAACTGTACGGAAGGCATGTAGGAGCAAAACTGTAATTCCCTCTGAGTCTTCGGATGAAGACCACTGCGCTGAGCAGTCGCTGCAACGAAAGCCAGAGTCTTCCAACAAAGAAAATGGTGCCAAGCGCTCAGCACCACAACAAGCAGAGCTTCCTGATCGTGCTAATGCTTTAAGACACCCAGTGCAACGAACTAAATCATGCGATGTGTGTGTGAGTGCGAAGCACTCGGCAACACAAGAATGTTCCCACCAGAACAGCAGTGCTAAAGACTCGGCACTGCAGAAAGCCGATTCTTCTGATGGAGAGGGCAGGGTCGATCACCCAGCTCCGCAAGATGCCGAGCTTTCTGATAAATGTAGCGTTGAGCATCCTACACTGCCAGACACTGTACAATGTGCACAGTTCTCAGATTTTGCTGATGAAATCCCATGTGGACAGCAGTCACCTGATGCTTCGTCGCTGCTAAACATGCACCTCTCCCCTCCTGAATCTCCGGTAACGGAGGCCAATCACCTGGCTGCTGAATCTGATGCTGATACCTTAGAGCTACAATCCAACGATGTAGGGCTTGCGTCTTGCTGGCAACGAGCTGCTCGCCTGTCACAAGCCACAACTGTTTCAGTTTCGTCCCAGAGGCGATCGCCGTCACCTTTCTCGAAACTCAAAGAAATGGTGCTGTCCTTTGAAGACGATTCTGATGATGAAACAGATCCCGTGGATTTCAGAAGGAAGACGCTTTCTTCAGCTTTGCCGCAGTCGTCTTTTAAGGTTCCGCTTGTCAAAAAAAGTACTTCCGTTCGTAAGTCTGTTAAATCAAAAGGTCAGGGTGGTCGCCGAAGCTTGGATGAGAGGAACGGCCCCGGCAAGAGCCAACCTGCCCGACGTAAAGGGTGTTCTCGCGGTTCACCCTCTTTGCTAGTCAAACAGAGAGTGGTGTCTGACAAAGAACAAGTTTCAATGTCTGACTCTGATTGCGCAGATGCGGCCACAAGTGACGTGGCCAGTGCGAGCTTCAATGCTGATGGTACAAGGTTGATGAACGTGTCAGCGGCAAAGACTGAAGATCTCAGTCCTAGCAAGAAAAAGGCAAGCACCCGTCGTGACAGCCCTCGAACATCATTGCCCACGAATAAGACCTCGAAGCTGCCAGAAGCAAACGAAACATCAGAATCTGAGAGAAATGGTGCTTCAAGATTGGACTCTGATGAATTTCAAAGAGATGAAAATGAACCACTTGAGGCTGAAAAAGACACCAGAAAAAGCCCAAAGATGGAGAAGATGATGGCTGGTAGAACTCCATTTGTATATAGAAGAAAGGACACACCTCGTCCACAGCCTTTGACTTCAAATCTCGCCCTTTGTGGAAAGGAAGCACTAAAGTTATCTTTGAGCCAGAAGTCTGATGGTACAAGTGTCAGCGTAAATGAAGAGAGTGTGAATAGCGAGCATTCAAGGCAAAACATAGTTGATGCTAGGCAGCCGCTGGGATCTGCAGTATCCACCAGGAGGCAAAGCACAAGGAGTTGTGCTAGAAGTCTGGTATTTGCGGAGCAAGAAGTTTGTGAATTCTCTGTCGACGCTTCTAGAGATGTAAATGCCCAGACCGTGCAAAGCAGAAGTGTAGCAACAAGTCTGTCAATGGAAGTGCAAAGGCAGGATTATTCAAACAATGCAAATTTAACTCCGGAAAAGTCATGTGCTCCTGCGAAGCTTCGTTCCAGTGGGCGCCTCTCCCGTAGGTTAGAGTCACCCACAAAACAAGGCAGTTCAAGTGATAATGGAATCGCACAGAAGTCACCGGCAAAAGAGGCAACCTTGTCCGTTATCAAGCAAAAGTCTGGAATAGAGATGGCGAATGTAAGCACTATCAGCACAAGACAGATGGCTTCTGGTAGTGGGCACAGTAGTTCGTCAACAATGAGAGGTGAATCCCCCGCCTCTGGCATAAACGAAGCGGGGCAAACCAAGCATGGAGTCTTGACTCGGAGTGCACGTAGGCAGTTGTCTTTAGCAATGGATAATACCTCCCCATTAAAAGAAGGCAGAACAACATTGCAGTCAAGGGTCGTGGGACCTGACGTCCAGTCAGGCGGCAAGCCTGGCACGAATGAAGCAAAGAAAAGTGGGCTACGTGAAGGTATCGAATCACCACCATTGAAGGTTAGGCGAAAGGTATTACAGGAAAGCGTAAATAATGGTGACTCTGTCGGGTGCCTTTCACCTACGCAAGATGAAGAAGCCATAACTGAGAAAGAGTGTGGGAGTGGGAACAAGGGAGAAGGCAGTCCATCCGTAACAGTGCGTCGCTTGCAAAGTAATGAAACAGAATCGGCAGCCACTCATAGGGGCAATCAGAGCATGCCCAGAACTCGCTCTGTATCTGCTTCACTTTCAGGCAGGAAAGAGGTGCAGGCAACAAGCACTGGGTGTGATGTTTCACATTCTAGTAAGCAACAGCTAGAAGAGTCAATCACTGCCCGCGTTGCAGGTTCGTGTAGGACGCCGTCAAGAACACCTCCCAAGCGCAGAGGAGTCGGCGAAGCTAGTGCGAATGTGACGCCAGGCCCAGAAACTGCAGAACACGATTTGTCTGAGACAAATGACAATCTCGGTGGTTTGACGCAGGTGCCCCTGCTCAGAAATGTCAATGCTTTACCCAACTCCTTAAGTTCTGATAAAGAGGGGGACCTTGTTCAAGCCGCTATGCGGCGAATGCAATCATTGCGAAGAGTGCCTTCGCGAAGGTGTTCCCAACATAATACGAAAGAGGATTCCATCATTGACTTTGATACAGCAGTTCTTTCCTTTTCGGACTCTGACAATGATGACTCTTCCTACGAAGCACCTTCAGCGAACTTCGATGCCAGCATTGCACACTTAAGAAAGCTCAAGGTGCCTCTTTATGAATCGCAAGAACGACAGTCAAGACCGCCAAGTGCTGCTTCAAGCTATAAGGTTGTAAACACCAGCACAGGGAAGACCAGTAGGCTCTCGTTGACTGCAATACGAGCTTCGCAGTCCGACAACAGTGCGAGCACTCAGTCACCTCCTTTCAGCCCAATGCCAACTACATCTAGCGAAATAGTAGACACACAGAGCCCCACATCCAACTTCTGCACATGTCAGTCGCCATCCAGACACACAAGGACTTATGACTGTGGGCTGATTGATGCAGCAATGGAAAAGCAAGCAGGAAATACACAGAGTGTATCTGACAGCAATGTTGATGCACCATCAGTGTCGGAGCATCCTCAAGCGCCAATGCAAACAGCAATGTCTGTCGAAACTCCAGTTATGAGGCGCTCTACTCGTGTCAGAGTGAAACGGGACACACCGGCGCTGACCACTCGTACAAGCTGCTCAATGAATGAAAAGCCTGCAGCAGCCATGCACTCGAGTTACCTGAAAAAGGACTTGGATGTTGTCACCGAAGAGCAGACTTTGCTGGCCACCAAAAGGAACAAGAATTCAAGAATGAGCTTTTCATTGAAGACACACGTAGAGTTGTCTGACGAGAGGTCAAGCGCAGCCGAACAGGAATCTGCGACGGACAAGGCGTCGAGCGCCGTCTGCTCAACATGCCGTCGCTCTGTGAATGCTCCCAGCACTCAGGACAGCGGCACCATGACAGATGACAGCTTCCTTCACGACGAGGATGCTTTTTCGGACTCGCCTCGGTATTCCAAACGTAGGAAGACCGGTGGCCACAATGCGTCAGCATCGCAGCCAAAGGCTGTAGCTTCCAGGTCATCTCGCAGGCATGGTGCAGCAAGTCAAGAGGCGAGTGTTCCTACGAGGCGCAGCTTGCGTTTAACCACACGTATGTCGCGCAGACTGAGTTACACCTGAAGCACTGCCGTCTGTGCTGAGGAAATATTTTAATCGATAAATTATGTTTGTGGTTTCGGTGTTGCTGGTGCGACCTTGTTAATGGCATTCACAGCACGATAGAATGGCATTGGCGTAGCTTATATAATTGAAAGGGTGGGACCTTGTGCCAGTAAATTTTATATCGCCTAATTGTTTTTCCAACTACGGGTGACAAACAGTTCATCTTTGAGTGTTTTATGTGATTTTCGTTTTGCGATAGTTATTTGTGAAGCAGCAGTTTACAGTAGCAGGGCAACTGTTTTCACAGTACGGTCTCTACTGAAGCAAGTGTAGTTTACCAGATATGTCCTGGGTGTCGTGTACTTGGAGTTCTTTCATATATGTATGCACATGCATTAATCTTGGTAATTCATGTAAACATAGGCAAAGCACTAAACGAGCTTCTCGTAGAGACCTTGTTGGATTCGGTATTCTTCATGTTTAGTTGTAATGTTGTCTGGTTTTCAGGACCTGACAAAAGTTTTAACATCTGTTTATGTTTTCATCGTGGTAAGGCATTAAGCGCTCAACGTTCAAGAAGCAGTTTGCATTTTATGACACTGGGAACAATGTTATAACTTCTGGGATATTTTCATGCACCACAGGTCCCCCTGGAAACTGAGTGCGAGTTGTCACGGGCAGTATCTTAGATTCACAAGCAGAGAAATTTTCCATTTCTTCCAACTAACGCACATCAGGTGTTCAGAAGAAATTTATTTCGGGAAGGGTGGGGGTGTTGGCCGAGATTTATACATCTTTGCTGGTGAGTGTATACATCCATGCATAATGTAAAAACTTTAGTAAGTGAACTTCAATTCCTGCCCCCCAAGTCCCCTTCTGGCTATGCAAATGATGGAGGAGCTCATTCTTTATTTGAACTCTCTTTGCAATGTGCCTTCTGCGGGTCTAGTTAAGTCAATCGACCAGATAGAGCAAAGCCTGAGGTGTTGAGAACAAAACGGTTGGTTCGTGTGTGTTAAGACATCAAATGTGCACTGCAAAGCTGAAATCGTACATGCACAAGTGGTGGCCTACCATTTACCCTAAATGTGCAAGTGTTAGCCTAGTAGTGTAAGCATTCCGCTGCTACTCAGGTGGGCACACTTACGACAGCAAGCATTTTTTTCTTAATCCCGGCATTGGCACCAGTACATGCTCGTTCCTGATCAGGTGTAAATTTGAATAGAGCTCCATGCTTCTCCAGTGCACTAAATATGCTCTCTCGGCGCTTTGGCTGGTATAGCAACCAGTCATAAGCTTGAATGTTCATTAGAGGATTAAACTAGCTTATATGTCTGGGCCTACCCATACGTACACAGCTACTTTTGAAAGCGAATGCATATTGCCTAGCGAACAGCTACATTAGAAAGCTGAAAAGTTGCACTCACAAAACAACTTCTCATTCTGTTCTTGTTTGCTTTCTGGGGAATAGGGCTAAACAAGTCCATTTATAGAAACCTTAGTGTAGTGTTCTTGTCAAAGTGTGTGCTTTCGTTACGTAGAGGCTTTTATGGATACGGTTCTGCTATAACTTGCTGGAGAAGCATGTTTGTAGGATTTCTTATGTGCACACGTTTTTGATGGTTATGCATTGAGTATTACCATTGTGACATGCGACTTCGAATTTATTCATATTAATTTTCACACTCCATGCCAAAACCCATAATGGTACTTTATCTTTGCGTAGGACAACGCAAAAATATTAATAACATTCATCATATTTTTTTTCTTGTAGATGTTGATTTTTTTTCCTTTTAATGTTGTTGAGGTGTCCTTGTTGACACAATGATCATGTGTGCTACACATTTCTGACAAATTTTTTGGTGCTGTACACTTCGTTTATGCCATGTTTTCCTATCTTCCTGCAATTTGAACAACAGATTTGTTAATGTTCATGTTTATATATGTGCATCGTCATATACAGACCATTTTCACTATGTTGCTGGCGTGAAGCTCACCCAACGCTCTGTTTCTGTGATTCTATGTTATGTCTTAAAGCTAACAATGTTTGTTCACGCTGTCACGCTTAAATGTGTACATTTCTCGGCGTGTCATCTTTCGTCATTTATTCCTGTTATTCATGTATAGAGTGCCGCCCCATTGTTAGTCACATTAAAGTTTTCATATGGCAGTGTTTGCGAGAGTTTAATAAAAAAGTAGGACGCCACAATTCTTGAGATCTGGCTTTTTCTCATTGCTCTATACTACAGTGATGGAAGTGCTGCTCCAATTGCTCCAAAAGAGTAATGCTGCTCCGTGCTACTCCAAAGTGCAATATTTATTAGATACTGCTCCAAACCTGCTCGAAAGTATGTTGGCAAACAAAAAACAGTGAAGTTGAACCATGGGACCACCCAGTGAGTTTAAGCGAAACCAAAAGCAAGCTTTATACACACTATCATCCTAGTGTGTAACTCAGTGGCGCAAATCCAGAAAAATTTCTAGGAATGGCACATAACAGGCCATGGCAGCCAATTCGTATTTTTAATATGGGTTGTACCTGTATTTATGTAATAATTAGGCCATGCTTCCAAATAGAATTTAAAAAGAAACAGCATGGGGTCCGAGCTCGAGAAATCGCATCGTTCTATTCGGTCTCTCCTACTCACCTTTTTGCGATTTTCATAGTCCACAGTTGAGGGGCATTTAACACAGGTGCACAGTAAAAGATAGGTTTTTAAAAAGTTGATTGCACTATACTTAGCTGTTAACTCAATTATATCACGTGCTAAAGCTAAATCTCAAGGGAGACACTAGCAAGGGCTGTGCTCCCCTGAACCTAAAAATGTCAGGACTACCTCTACCCCCTCCCCTCAGGATTTACGCTAATGAAGCGACTATACTGCTTGTATACTAGCTGCATACTAGCATACGGCATGCTTAATAATAAATATAAATATTTATTAGATGATTAAGTGATGTTTTGGATTTCAGGAGTCGTTAGAAACATGCATCTGCTCCGAAGACACTTAAGGCTTTTGCAAAGCACTACTACTGCTCCAGAATCTGCTCCAAAAAGCAATATGTTGCTTCCATCACTGATAATATATAATCAATGTGAACCAAGAAAAATGAAGACACAAAATTGACACAGTTCTAGGTCTCTTCAATGCTTTAAAATTTTTTAATAAAAATTGTGAACATATATAACAGGTTTAGAAAGGCATAGAAATACTACATTGCAACAGTAATGGCATCACAACGAAATCATAGCACGCACGACTAAAAGAATTTCATTCAATTTTGAGGATCGCAGAAGGCGGCTTATGCATTCACTTAGATGAGTGACATGTGCCACCTGCAGAAAATACCGTATTCACTCAAATGTAATGAGTTTTTTTTTTTTTTTCTGAAATTTTGATACCTAATGTCGACCCTCTCGTTGCAATAGGACAGAAATTTCATTTCTTTCTTTCTTAACGCAATGAAAAGTTGCCCCTCGTGTACAATTGAGGTGGCGTCACAATTGAGTAAATAAGGTATGTGTCGACAAACCACGTGCTCTGCATCTAGCCACTGTGGGACTCTGATATTTAGAATGACTCCGCTACCGTCATGTTTTGATGTGTGCCGTGACAAGCGGAAGTGAAATGAAATCTCTCGCTGTATCTGCTGCAGACGTAGTGAATGCAGTTGGGTCATATGATTCATTGCCATTGTATCAGCATGATTTTCATAGATGCCCGTACGATAAAACTACTTGAGGGATGTTGCACTGATAAGGTTGAACTCTGATAGTTGCACGAAAACCTTGAAAAGGCATTTCTCTCTATGTCCAAGTTTGCATGCCCAATTTTTTTACGTGCCAAACTAGATGAGCTTGCTGCAATTCCAAGCTTTAAGAAAGCTGACGTGCTTCATTTGAAGGACTGTACGGTATATATTACAGGGATGAAAATTCCTTAAAACAAGGGGTGTCACTGAGTCAACGTTTCCAAGTATGGATCTTATCTTAAGCTAGGTAACCACTACCTACCTCAGTGTGTGTATGCATAAGTACACTCAAGTGTGAGAAGAGAGGGCAGGTGGGAAAACAGGTGAGGCAGGGTGGGGGATATAAGGGTGCGTATTGACATAAGCTGGCTTGCCGAATTGGGTGAGTAAAGTGCAAGTGTCATTAAAAGGACATAAACAGAAGGGTCAGAAAGGGGCGGGTGCAGATGTGTCATTTTTTGCGCGTCAGGTGAGTAGATGATGAGGGGCATTCAATTTTCAGTGGCACGCTAATGTGCAACTTGCCGGACACAAATAAATTTTTGCACCCACTTCAACACGATACACTTCTTTAGCAAGCATTGCAATAACCTCTTGGCTCATTCGTCGTCATCAGTGTATCGCTCATTTGTGGATCGATCTGATGCTAGCTGTGTTAAGTCAGTGGATATCGGTGACACTGCATTGCGACATTATTTTCAATGAAAAAAGGTGTTGCGATAACTTTTGCATTGATGTATAACGGAGGAATGAAACAGAACAATGGCCTGATGTTTTGTTGATGGAGCCAAAAGGGAAAAAAGTGTCGGCCACAAATGCCTCATCAACCAATAATTTACTGTTGGCATCATGGTGGGCAGTATCAACGCAAGTTATGCAGAAAATCGTGTCATGATGTCATCATATGACGTCCCCATTGCCAATATTTCACGCTTAGTCCCAAACACGATGGCCTGCAGCAGTGTCCGAAAAATTGGCCAAATATGCTTATAGCCTTGTTACTGATAGTCTTTTGGTACTGGTCTCATGTTTAAATCTCCTGTGGAAAACTTGCAACAGGACTTCTTAGGTTGGTATTGTTTGGCAAGGACTACAGCTTACTTGCCCTTTTACTGGTAGTGTTTTAGTTCAGGTCTCCCGTTAAACTTTCTTACAAATATACAACAGGACTTTAAAGGGGCCATGCACGTATACGCTTTTTGAGCATGGTGAGAAAACGCTGCCTATCAGTAGTCGAGGCTCGTGACAGCATGCGAGCCATACATTATAGCGCAGGACGTGGCCTGGTATTTATCATTAATGTTCAAATCATCTATATAAATTGCTCTTTCGTTCTATGTAATGATGCAGCCTACTTATATAATGACGTCATGCCATATCCCCAAGTTCACGATCATTGGCTGATTTCTACATCGTGAGCACGGCCGCCTGGACCGTGAGCACCTTAGTTGACAAGTCCACCGCGGGAGGCCGCCACGTGCGCGTTTTTGCAAGCGTTTGTGATCGCGCTGAAAGTTAAAGCGCGCCTTCCAAAAAAAAAAACGAATGAAGTGGGTAGAATTACGACGGGTGCGTTGATAGATTGATATAGGGGTTTAACGTCCCAAAGCCACCATATGACGGAGGACTCTGTAAGCCCCGCCGCGGCGGTGTAGTGGCTAATGCACTCGGCTGCTGACCCGCAGGTAACGGGATCGAATCCCGGCTGCATTTTCGATGGAGGCGGAAATTCCGTAGGCCCGTGTGCTCAGATTTGGGCGCACGTTAAAGAACCCCAGGTGGTCGAAATTTCCGGAGTCCTGCGCTACGGCGTCTCTCATAATCATGTGGTGCCTTTGGGACGTTAAACCCCGCATACCAATCAATCGAAGGACTCTGTAAATTTTGACCACCTGGGATTCTTTAAAGTAGGCCCAAGTCGGTGCACACGGGCCCGAGGCATTTTCGCCTTCATCTAAAACGCAGCCGCGATTCGATCCCGTTACTGCGGGTCAGCAGCCTAGTACCTAAGCCACTAGACCATCGCGGCGGGGCACGAGAGCACGAACTATAGCGAACACCGAACGTTATTATAAAAAAAATCAACAGGCATTCTTGACGGGCCCCTAATCAACCTCTGAAAAAAATAAAAAAAAAGATCGAGTGCGTTCTTCTCTACTGGTGCTCATCGTCTTCCTGGCCCACTTCGCGACGCAGAACAGTTATTCACCTGACGGTACATATACTTTAGATTGATAATATCACTTTTACATTGTCTCCTACACCACTCTGCCACACAGCCACCCACCTGTTCTTTCTTGTCTCGCATGACTATCAACTAATTTCACTTCATCGCAGTAAGAACCCCCCCCCCCCCCCCCCCAAAGTCTGCGTCAGCGCACAGCCCCGCCCACCACCTGTCCTCACTTCAGTGCTCGTAGTCTACTAGACTACCTCCTATCGCCAATTAGAACAAATGACTGAAACAATTGTGAGCAAGCATTAACAATATTTAATGCTACGAAAATTCGTCTTTTAGTGAAAACAACAAAAAAGTCATGCCCACGCCCCCCTCTCCAAAAAAGCTACTATAAGTGGTGACCGCCCCCCCCCCCCCCCCAAAGATAAATGAGTGGCTGGATCCGCCCCTGCTTCATTTTGCATGTTTCCGACCTGCGTAAGCGGAGATTACCACGAGCGCGAAATCCTGATATACTCAACGCTCAGTGCGACATTGTGCACGTGCTTTTAAGAAATAAGTGGCGAGGAGGTAATATATCGCTTGTAGGAAGGGTAGCAAAGGCGAGAAAGAAACCGCTCCCTTGTCTTAGCGCGGTGGTTTGGGGTCTGTCAAATGTGTTCAAACGCCACGTCACAAGTTATTTGCTGGCAACGTGGCATCACAGCCCTCGCTGTAGTGGTGTGAGACGACACAGCGCGTTCATATGCGGAGCGATCCGGCCGCAACGCGGTCGTGCCGGCAATTAATTTCACTCTCGATCGAGCTTGGTTCATCATCCCAGGTACACACGCGATGTCGTCGTACGGGCTGCCCACTAACGCGGGTGACGAGGTGCTCAGATGCAAGATAGCCGAAGTGGGAGACAACTTGCATTCGCTGGACATATCCAACTGCATCGTAGCGATACCAGCATTCCTGCTGTCGGTCGCATCCGACCTAAGTAACCTCCAAGCAATTTCGTGCGTTGCATGCCCTCTGAAGGTGAGCCTCCTTCTGGACCGGCTGCTCTGGT
Organism: Rhipicephalus microplus; assembly: GCF_043290135.1. NCBI lineage: Eukaryota > Metazoa > Arthropoda > Arachnida > Ixodida > Ixodidae > Rhipicephalus > Rhipicephalus microplus. The sequence continues at coordinate 28,486,934 of NC_134709.1, read as the reverse complement.
CGTTCGAGAACGTCACGCAGCTGGAGTTCTCGCTCGTTGACGGCAAGGACGATACGAAGGAAGAACTCACCAAGATTCAGTGCTTGGCAAGCGTGCACACGGGTAAGGAAACCAATATCCGCAAGATGTACGTCGAGGTGTCGGACAAACACAACATCAGGCTGCTGATGCGGTTCCTGGAATACTGTCCGCTCCTGAAGGAACTGCACGTTCACTTTGTGCACGAAGTCAGTCCGGACTGGTGCGCGTTGGTGTGCGCGAGCATCGCCAGGGACTTGCCCGGTTCTGGGACGTTGACGGTCACCTGCGAGGCCCCGTTCACGGCGTACTCAGACCTAAGGCAGCCGGTCGACTTGCGTTATTGCATCAAACTTCACGGTACTGTGGTGTTCCGGAAGAATCTGCGGGCCTTGAACTTCGCCCAGCTGCGAGATCTGGCTTTGTCACCCGATAAGACGCTCCCGCTTGAACCAGTCGTCCTCGTGGCTGTCGACTCTGCAGAACTCGGTTTCCTCATTGGCATCCTTCAGCACAACTGGAGCCACTTACGGAGCCTGTGCTTCCTGCTGTACGCCGGAAACATCGACCAATCCGCGTACCCGACCGTCCGCCCTATGCACGACTCGGCCTTGCGCCAATTTTTCGCCAGGCTTCTCAACCTCGTGGAGCTCAACGTCAGCTCCCTCCACTTCGGTGAAGGCGTCGACTTCACAACCCTCCTGGCTGCGCCAGCTATGCAGCGCCTCCGAGCGCTGTCCCTGCCACCCTGTGGTCTGCGATCCGAAGGCGCTGTGCGCCGGCTGGCCCTCAAGCTCGGAGGCGTGGAAGATTTGGACATCCGACTCAACATGGATGGCCGACACAAGAAATGCCCTTCCTGCGCCAACGAGCTCGCCATCGAACCCACTGATGCGAGCGCGTTTTCCACCGGGATCGGCCGTCTTACGCTAAGCAACGTGCGTAACCTGGTTTCTTTGAACTTTCTGGCGCATTTCAAGATGGCCCACTTACGGTTCATCGACGACTCCAACGTACCGCGCTTCGGCTATAAGGCTCTCTCAACGGCTTTACGCACCTGCGAAGCCCTCCGCTCTCTTGTCATCAGGATGTCTCTCATAGAATTCTGCGCGCCGTCTTTCGAGGTACGTACCTTCGATAGCAATCTACCTACCATTGACACTTCATTTAATCTGACACTAAAGAGTAATTCTTTAGTATTAAAGAATTACACTTATTTCGCAACACCAAAAACGCCAAGCTTGCCATGAAAATAAGCTTAATACGAAAAAAAAAAAGACGTATGGACTCCGACACCGCTACAAATTTCCCACACCAGTGGCCGTGACGTTCAAAGACCTTCCCGACTTCTATCCAGTGCTACGTATAGCTCCTCGTCAGTAACAGGAATGCAGCTTAACATACCAAGTTTAAGCAAGCTTCGTTGACTATGTGGGATATAACTACGGCACACTTTGGAATACATTGCGTCACCATAGAAGAGTTAGTCGTTTTTTTTTTTTTTGTAATCTATTAAATACGAAGCACCTCTTAGCGAACTTCGGCGACTTTGAGCATATCTATCTATCTATTAGTATGTCTGTCTAGTCGCCTACGACCTTTATTTAGCTCTCCTGCCCATTTCGATAATATATCGATACCAAAGTTGGTATGGCATATTATGACTGACGAGCATAAGTGACTAGTCGTAACATGAAAATCATGACATGTATGTCATTAGGGAGTTTAAAAATACCGTTTGCAGGCGCTGCGGGCGCCATATGAGTTTTAGAAAAGCGTTTGCCTTGCTGCGAACCGCAACGCACGATCGCAGCGACACCGTAGCCTCGAAACCAGCGCTTGCGGGCCGCCATCACCGCACGCAATTTCAGATGTTTTTTGCGTGCGGTCCGCGAACGCCGACTCGCGTTACGACGCATGCGCAGTGGCAGCGACCGCACCGCAAGGGCTCGCGGTGCGCTATTCTAAAACTCCCTATTTACATTTCATGGTCTTGCTGCGCTTGCGGTGGTTTCGTTCGCATGAAATATTGCAAAACTGGCATGGTATGACATGACTGCATGGCGAATATAAGTGACAGGCCCTAACGTGGAAATCATGACATGCAAGGCATGCCTACACGCCACGATCATGGTGCACTGGCGGTCGTTTCGCTAGCTTCACATGTACCAAATTTGCTATATCCTCTTCAGACCCCGCGTACCTTAAAATGCACATTTGTTTCAACCTCAATTTTGAAATTCGCGCCACATCTGTAGCAAAAAATGCATGTGCGATCGCATCGCCCATCATGTGCTGCCATCTGGTGAAAAATACAGGAGGCATAGCACAGAGGGAGCCGAGTTCTGCGCTGTCAAACATGGCGTCTTTCTCGACTTCGACATTCTACTCGCGGCGTCCAAGTAAGTTGCATTATACTCACTACTGGTCATGTATTGATTTGTAAATATTGTTATAATCTGGTTGTTAAGTGCTGAGGAATAATTCCTGCATGGTGCGCAACATTAAAGACCTATATTTTTGTTTCCACAAGCTGTCTTGTTGAAGCGTACATTACAATGCACACTCGGTCTCAATGCCTATGTATGCCAGCGTGTGCATCTAATGTTTTCATGCGTTTGATTACTCTTTGGCGTAATACTTCGGCTTTTATTTCACATAGGACTCAGTGATAAAGAAGCAGAGCGGGTCCTGGATGCAATAGCCAGCAACGACACTTCAGACATACAATTGTCCGATGATGAAGTAGATGACCCCTCTTTTGTTGTCGGTGATGCCGCGTTGGTGATGCAGTGCTCCGATGGTAAGCGATACACTAACCATTTTTATAGGTGTACCAAAGTTGTTCATTTTGACTGATGGGGAGCATTCTTTACAGATGTATTCAGTGAGGAGGAAGAAGAGCAGAATTCGAGCAGTACGCGCTCTCGAGACGCTACGTGGAGAGGAGGAGTCTCATTTGACTCGGCCATCAGCGACGTGCGGTGTGCACCGGACACGTCACCCGATGTCAGACAGCATTGGCGGCCAAGTGACTATTTCCGACAATACTTGTCAGACGCCGCGTTTGAAACTATGCAGGAAAAGACAGCTGTCGCGTTCCACCTAAAGAGGGGAAAATTTTTAATTCCTCATGTTCCGAAATGCAGAATTTTCTGGGTGCGACGTTGATGATGAGCTGTCTTGGCTACCCGCAGATGCGTCTCTATTGGGCATGGGGCACAAGGGTGCCTGCCATTGCCGACGTCCTCACCCGAGACCGGTTTTTCACGCTTCGCAGCAACTTCAAAGTTGTTAATGATCTTGACTATACCGAACCAGACCAAAAGAACGATCGTCTCTGGAAGGTCCGACCGATCTTAAACGAGGTCCAGGCAGCATGCCGCAAGCTCCCAAGACCACCTTCCGTGTGTATTGATGAACAAATAATACCATTTACAGGCGTCACTACACTGAAGCAGTATGTGCCTGGAAAGCCTCACCCTACAGGCTTGAAAAACTTCGTGATTGCCAGCCCCAGTGGACTCGTCTTGGATTTCGACATTTACCAGGGGAAAACTTTCCTCAAGATTGGCAATAGCCCGGACCTTGGGCTCGGGCCAAATGTTGTGCAAGTCTTTGCAAAAACACTGCCTAGTGGGACATCGCTCTTTTTTGACCGATATTTTACGACATTGCCACTTATTGAACAGCTTGGAAAACTGAATCTTCGAGGAACGGGTATGATTATGAAAAATCGTGTACCCAAAACAGCAAATCTCGAGGACGTCAAATGGCTATCCAAGCGAGGTAGAGGAACGAGTTCACAAACCGTGAATGTCTCCACGGGTACCTGCTTAGTGAATGGCTGGACAACAAGGTCATCACATTTGCCTCAAATCACGTTGGTGAGGAACCATTTGGGCAGTGCAGCAGATGGTCCAAAAAGGAGAAGGTGTACCAAGACGTTCCTCGCCCTGCCGTGGTGGAGGAGCACAACCGCAACATGGGCGGAGTGGACATGTCAGACAGGATGCTAAGCCTGTATCCCACGACACAGCGTACAAAAAGTGGACTGTCAGGACCATGATTTTTATTTGTGATCTTGCAGCTGTGAACTCTTGGCTGCAGTACAAAGAAGACTCTGCTCTTCTTCATGTGCCAAAGAAAAACATCCTTGGACTGCTCGAATTCAAGATGTCGCTTGCACACTACCTGTTGTCAAAAACCAGGTGTAGCGAAGAATCTGGAGATTATGAGCCTCCATGCAAAGTGCTGAAAGCTAAGGTTGTGCCCCTGCCTCCTGAGCCGAAAAAAAAAAGAGAGAGAGAAAATTTTTTTATTGCGGAAAGGCAGGGAGGTTAACCAGAAAACATATCCGGTTTGCTACCCTGCACTGGGGAAAGGGTAAGGGGAAAGGGAGGAAGAGAAGCACAAACACACATACACACACTCGCACACAGTAGTGTCACAATCGTTCTACGAGGCGGGTCGCTCGCAGAAACTTCATCAGCGCCTTCGTTGCTTTCTGGCGTGAAGCTCGATCTTTCCGACATTCCAAGATTGACTGCTCAGAAAATGGCTGGTCGTCGAGGCGAGCAAACACTGCTGAGAGGGACTGTCGCTGAGAGCTGTACTGGGGGCACTGACATAAAATATGTTCAATTGTTTCGTCATTGTCGCAATGGTCGCATGTAGCGCTGTCTCTCATTCCGATGCGGCAGGCAAAAGCGTTCGTGAAAGACACCCCAAGCCACATACGGCAGAGAAGGGTCGTCTCGGATCGGGGTAGGCCAGATGGAATAGTAAGTCGTAGGCATGGGTCCAGGCGGTGAAGACGGGTGTGGAGAAAACCGGGCGTATTCCGCATAGACCTTGCGACATCCTGCGCAAGCGTATTAATCTTTGCTGCTGCGTCGCTTCTTGATAGTGGAATGGGTTCCATCACTCCATTTTCGTGAGCATTCTTAGCTGCATTGTCGGCATGCTCGTTACCGATGATGCCGCAATGGCCTGGTAACCACTGAAAAGATATGTCATGTCCTTCGTCTATTAGGTGATGGTACAGTTGTCGTATTTCGAGCGCCAATTGATCTTGAGGTCCACGACGTAGAGTATTGTGTAGACATTGGAGAGCTGGTTTCGAATCAGTAAAAATGCTCCATTTTTGTGGTGTCTCTTGGTCAATCCTGCGGAGTGCGCTGCGGAGTGCCGCGAGCTCCACGGCTGTCGATGTCGTCTTGTGTGACGTTCTGAACTGGATGGTTTCGCCTCTTGCTGGGAAGATCACAGCTCCTGCAGATCCTCCAACAGTTGTCGAGCCATCCGTGTAAAGTTTGACATGATCTTTGTATTCTTCGTGTAGCATGAGTAGAATCATCTGCTTTAAAGCTGGCGCCGAGAGCTCCGCCTTCTTGCGAATCCCCGGCACTGTCAAGCGCAGTTTTGGTCGGTCCAAGCACCAAGGAGGTGTTAGTATCCGTTCCGGAGGTGTGTAGACTGTTGGAAGGCACTCACGGAAAGTCAATACTCTCTTACAGAAGGAGGCACTCGGTCGATCTTCTGGAAGCGAAGCTAGGTGGTGGGCAGGGGCGCGAGCAAGGTGTCTAATATGAGCTCTAAGCACCTCCAAAGTAATGTGCACTGTGGCCGGATAATCTTTGGCGATTGCGATGGTTTCCGCTGTTGATGTACAGCGTGGTAATCCAAGACAAACTCTGAGTGCCTGGCCCTGGGCGTTTTCTATTGTGCGTATACTGCTTTTGCAAGCGTTCGTCAGAACCGGCAGGCTATACCGCAGGTACCCCAGAAACAGCGTTTTATACAAATGCAACATCGCGTGCACTGATGTGCCCCACGTTTTGCCTCCGAGGAACTTGAAAAGTTGTGCGATGGCCGTTAGGCGCTTCTTTAGAGTGGCCACATGGGGACTCCAGCAGAGATTTCGATCGATCGTGACCCCCAAAAACCTGTGGGTCCTGGCGTAGCAGACACTGTGTCCATTGATGGCGATGGGATATGACGTCATTGCCTTCCGCGTGAACGCGACCAGCGCCGATTTCTCAGGAGAAATCTCGAGGCCTTGTTCTCTAAGGTACGCCGATATTGAATTCGCTGCTTTCTGGAGTCTCGCACGTACCTGAGGACGTGTTACACCTGATGTCCAGGCACAAATATCATCTGCATAGAGAGATATCTGCACGGAATCTGGTATGCGTTCAACGAGACCGATCAGAACCAGGTTGAACAGTGTGGGGCTCAATACACCACCTTGAGGAACACCACGGTGTGTATAATGTTCAGAAGTCGGCCCATCATCAGTTTGCATAAACACTGATCTCATATGTAGGTAGCATTGGATCCAGCGGTACACTCGCCCACCCAAACCAACTGACTCGAGGGCGCCAAGTATGGCTTCGTGAGAAACATTGTCATATGCTCCTTTGACATCTAAAAATAGTGCGACAGATAACCGTCTGCTCATTTTCTGGTGTTGTACGTAGGTCACCAGGTCAATGACATTGTCAATGGAGCTCCGAAGACGACGAAAACCGGCCATGGCGTCTGGATATATTCTATGGCGTTCTAGGAACCACTCGAGTCTGGCAAGGATCATTCGCTCCATCAGCTTCCCTACGCAACTAGCCAGCGCTATTGGGCGGTATGATGTCAGCTCTAGAGGCGATTTTCCAGGTTTGAGAAGTGCAACCAACCGGCTTGTTTTCCACTCTCTGGGGACCGTTCCATCTCTCCAAGACTCATTGAATACTTCCAGCAAAGCACTTCGTGCTCGATCACCGAGATTGCATAATAGGCGGTATGATATGCCATCCGGCCCAGGCGATGACAATCGATTGCATGAAGCAAGGGCCACATTCAGTTCTTCCATTGAAAAAGGCAGGTCCAGGTGCGGGTCAAGGGAATGTGGCGTGTAATGAGCAGTAAGGGCTTCTGTGCAATTTGGTGGGCCCGCAATCTTCCTACAAAAATCTTCCGCTACCTCGATATCCCTTCTATTTTGGAAGAGGGCCAAGGCTTTAAACGGAAAACGTTGTTGGGGAAATGTGCGTAGGCCTCGCACTGTTCGCCATATTTGAGAAAGCGGTTTGCGAGGGTCTAGACTCGCGCAAAATTTCGCCCACCGTTGAAACTCCAGTTTGTCTATACGACGCTGGGTCTTCTTTTGCATGCGCCTGGCCATCCGTAGATCTTGAATGGATTTTGTGCGTCGATATCTACGCTCCGCACGCCGACGAGTCGCACGGAGTCGCTCTAACTCCATGTCCGTTTCTGAGGGCCTTGAAGAATATGCCAGCGTGCGCATCGCACTCTGCGCTGCTTGTTTGATCGCTTGCTCAATGTCAGAGGTTAAGCCTTTTTCACAAGCGTGTTCAATGTTGGTTTTGAAAGCTGAAAGATCGATCTTCCGTACGGTTTTCGGCGGGTGGTCGCTAGCAAAGCCTTCGATGGTGAGATAACTGGGGATGTGATCGCTACCATGTGTCTCGATGTCTAAAAACCACTTAACGCTTGTGGCGAAGCGACGTGACACGAACGTCAAGTCCAAACAGCTGCTGTACGTTGATCCTCGCAGAAATGTAGGGCTCCCATCATTAAGTAGAGACAGTTCATGAGTCGATACAAATGAAGCCAGCCTCCGGCCCGTGGTATTGACTTTTGAACTTCCCCAGATTGGGTGGTGGGCGTTGAAGTCTCCTATAATTATCCACGGATCCGGGACGCTCGAAAGAATGTCATCCAGTCTTTGGCAATCAAAACGGGCTGAGGGAGATAAGTAGACACCTATTAATGTGAAGGTGAGGGTTTTCTGCTTCACAGTCAGGCAAACATATTGGTTCTCATCATGAGGCGACACAGGTTGAATGATGTAGGTAAGCTCCCGACGAATATACACAATGACCTTGCTGCTTTCGTTTCGGGTTTTGGACGGGATTGATTCGTAGCCAGATAGCCTGATCGGGTTTGATAATTTCGGTTCACATATTACGATGATTGGGAAAAGGTTAGAAAACACGTACTGACGAAAATCGGAAATCCGTGATCTAAGTCCTCTTGCGTTCCACTGGATGACTGATGCTTCTCTGACGTCTTTGCGGAACGATTGTTGATCTCCTGCCATGACTCTACGCGAGGGAGGCGAGGACTGGGCTCAGCGCGTCCAACAACTGTAACCCGCTTCGAGCGGTTGGAGTTCCCAGGCTTCTTAGTATGTCTGCCATGACAGCGACGAGGGATCGTAACATCGGGATGATCTGTCGATCGACCCTTGACACATCCTCAACGGAAGTAGACTCGGTGGAAGGTGTAGGGCGGCGAGGCCTCGCAGGAGGCTCCTTTGCAGGCTGTGTACGCGGAAGCGTAGGCCACTCATCCGCAGCTGTGAGCTTCTCCACTTCTTTTCGCTTCGTGCTTACTACTTCACTCGTGCTCGGAGGAAATGGGTTATGCGCAACACTCTGTCCTCCACGCCTCCGTCGGCGACTACGTCGCCGCCGAACCCTTTCAGCAGCCTCTCTGTGGGTTGAATTGTCCCTAACCATTTGTTTGATAATGGCGATTTCCTTCTTAATCCGAGGGCATTCCTTGGATGCAGCGTCATGCGGACCATCACAGTTTCTGCACTTCAGACTTGTTGCCCGACATGCGTCTGCAGTGTGCGGCTCAGCGCATCGGGGGCATACTGTGGTGTTTGTACATACACTCTTGATGTGACCAATTTTCATGCAGTTATGGCACTGGAGTGGTTTAGGGACAAATGGTCGAACAGGATGTCGGAAGTGTCCCACTTTGACATGCGACGGAATGGAATCTCCTTTGAACATTATCTTTACACATCGGGTGTTTCCGAGGCGAAGTACATTCGCGATGAGAACTCCTTCGTTCGCTGGTTTTATGAGAGTTGGGAGGTCCGAGTTTGCTATGGCCAAATCAATGTCGTAGATTACTCCCGCCGTGCAGTCACCGTCCATTGGAATAACCGGTCGTACTTTGATGCCTCCCAAATCTGATACTCTGCGAAGCTTGTCTATGGCGCTGGCAGTCATTGTGTCCACAGCTAGAATATTCTTCCGCGTGTTCACCCGGATATCCTTAATGTCGTTTGGTGCTACCCCCTCAAAGTACATAGAGAGAGCTTGCCTGTTTACTGCTCGAAGGCTGATGGTGGAGTCCTCGGGCATGAAGAGGATGGTGTGCGGCCAGCATTCTCCTTTTGACTGAGACGTTAGTGTCCCTGCTGGTGAAGACGACTTGATACTTCTTCTTTTGGCCTTCCTGCTTCTCACGGTCTCGAAGTCGTCATCCGACGAGTCGTCGCCAGTGGCCGAGTACAGTTCTGTGTCCTCGCTGGTGCTCGAACAGGTGCTTCGTTTCCGCGACGAGCTTGCCAAAAGTGGTCTATGGTCGGACATAGCCGCAGAAGGCTCCACGTCCACAGCCATGATGCAGTGACTATCACCGTTGGCCTCACTGGTTCTGGGCCAGGCGCGCTGATTTACCGAGGAGCTCGCCATAGCAGACCTCTGGCTGGGCGGACCAGTGGATGACTCCGCGTCCGTCGCCTTGGGGCAGGGAGCAGCGTCTCCCGTAGAAAGCGAAAAACTTGATAACAATGCTCGGAGCCGAAAGCAGAAGCGTTCTATCTCCTGAGCCGAAAAGAACAACTAAAGCAGACCAGATGCCAGAACTGGTGAACCAAGGATCGTCATCGAGGTGCCGAAACCCAGGATGTTCACAGCGAACAAAGTTTCGATGCACAACATGTAACATCTTTCTCTGCATTACAACCGTGCGGAACTGCTACAAGCAATTTCACACGAAATGATGGCGCTTTTGGTAGCAGCAGTAAATTTCAGATAAAAGTGAATTTTGACACTTTCTTATGTGCTGAGACCCAGTGTGCATTATAATGTACATCCTGGTGTGTGAAATCTGTTCATGCTAAAGTTGCAATAATTTTCTGGGGCAATAAAGTATATGTAGATGTTCCAAAAATGTGTTTTGATTTCACCTGTGTGGCGAAAAATTCACTCGGGTCTGAAGAGGATATACGGGAAGTGAATGGATGACGAAGAAATATGACTGGTGCGAACATCAAAATCATCAGATGTGTGTCATGTAAGAACAGTGGCGGATCCAGCCACTAATTTTAGGGGGGGGGGGGGGGGGGGTGTCGCGTAAAATAATACGAGAGAGGGGACGTGATCATGAGTATTTTGTTTTTACTAGGAGAAAGACCCCTTCATAGCATAAATACTGTTAATATGTGCTCACGTTGGCTTTACTCATTTGTCTTAATTGGTGATAGGAGGTGGACTACGAGCACTGAAGCGAGTGTGGGGGCGCTGACAGATTGGGGAGGGGATCGCCCCTACCACCCCCTTCCCTTTGGATCCGCCAATGTGTAAGAACATGACTACATGCCATGCTCGTGGCCGTTTCGCTAGCTTCACGCATACCAAATTTTACGTGAATGGACGATGAAGGTAATTATAACACGTCCAAACATGATAATCATGACAAGCGTGTCATGTAAAACATTACTACAAGCTACACTCGTAGGGTGCTCGCGGCCGTTTAGCTAGATCCACATATACCGAATTTAATATTACGTGGCGTGAATGGACGACGAAGGTAAATGGCACGTCCTAACATGATAATCATGACATGGACGTCATGTGCGGCATAATTGAAATCGGCCTCGTAACGTTGTGCCGATTTTAAAGTGACATGTTAACCTTCCTCATTCGTGCTTCGCATATCATCGATTCCCACTGTCACGTGGGATCTGCGATTTTTTTTTTCAAACTAATATCAATGACGAAGCTAAGGTAAATTTGATATGCTGTGCATGAAGCTTGATGGCCGGTGATTGTCACGACGACTTGGATAACGTTTCTCGTTTGATTCTTTGGTATAATAAAAAAAAACATGATTTAACACGGACACGTAGGCGGAAATCTTGGAAGTGCACGATGCAGTGAGATATTCGAACTGCATGCAGCGATAACTAAATGAGTGCTATTGAGTGTTGATCGAAAGATCTTTTGCGACAATGAAACATTTTAGCCATATAGCACACGCGCCGAATAGCAGTTCAGAAAGCTGGTCCATTGTTACACTTTGCAGACCTTGTTAAGCCCTGTGAGCGCTCTGGAACGCGTGTGCCTCCTCACCAAGAACAAGCTGAGGGCATCGTATGCGGAGGCGGTCGTGGAAGCCATGGCCAGCCAACTGCCATCCATCTTCTACTTGCACATCCACTACGTAGATGTTGAAACAGGCTCCAAAACCAGCACGACCTGGATTCGCCTGCCCGAAGGTGAAACGGAGGGCCGGCCAAGTAAAGGAAAAGTGATGTCAGGGAAGCCTTGCATCATGTGCTCGACCCAGACATTCGTAGCACTCGCAAAGCCTCGCTACAGGGAACTGCAGGAAATTGAACAGCGGCTACGGCGTTTTTGAAGTGGCCACTGCAGGAACTCAGCCTTGTATAGAGGCAATTGGATGATCTTCGATAGCTGCGAGTCATAGTACTGCATTTGTATGTCCTCCATTCGGAAGAGTTGCGTGCGACAATTTTAGTCGTTACAATTCGAACACAACGATTAGTCTTAAACTGCCTACTATAGATTTTTTTTATGCTGCTAACAAATTTTATTTCTCTTCCTGACTCTGGTCTTCATGTTACTAAAGGACACCTGCTGGTGCCTGCTTAACGTATCCACAGCTTCTGACACTATGACCCAAACGTGTTGGCGATTTTATAAGCAGCTTTCACGTGTCAACAATTTTTAGAACATTTAAATACGTTTACGACTTAGCAGTTCTTCTTGACGATCTAACTAACAATTGTGACTTCACTTTTACAATCCACTGTATACGTTATGTTTTTAAAGCCATCTGACATCCCATGCGTGTAACCTTTAATTAAAGAATAATAATCGGCTTTCGGACTACGCTCAAACTGCTGGTTGGGTGAGTTGGTTGTAGATTTACCAGCGCAAAGAAAGACGGAACATTCAGGAAGGACACACAAATACAGCGGACTACGTCTTCAGTTTTTTTTTTTTTCCCCGAAACCACGTGTAATGTTTGAATCCACGGCGTCGTAGCCACTACTTTTTTGTTCGGCACACTTTAATCTCATGAAGAACGTTATTGTGGTTTCTTTCACCAATTCCCTTCTAATTGCAAGAGTAATGTGAAAGATAAAAAAAAACGTGTTCGCACGTGTAGCCTCATTCTTGGTTTAGACGCTGGATTACTGGGTTAAACGCCCGCCATCGAATCACGTGGACCGAGATGGCGTGGGTTAGACTCACAGCAACAAAGCTTTTTTGTTTGTTTTTTAATGCGAAGCGGCTCTTTGACTAACCAGTGTAACGCGCACAGATTTCGCCGACAAGACGGCGACGAACGATATCGTGACGTAATGGCGCGACTAGATTCGGCTGCAACAACGCATGCGCAGCACACGCTGGCGGCCGGCTTCCGCGTTTCATTTGCTGTCCGTAATGCTGTGCATTTTGTAGACGGAACATATTCGGCGCCATGGCTGGCTGGCTGCGGTGTTCAGGCGTGGGGCGTGAGCTATGGTAGTACACATAGTCGCGTTCCAATTTATTTTCTTGTGTGACCATTATACCTGGACTTCTGGAACTACTTACAAGGAACCACGTCACCTTGAAATCATCGAGTACCCCTGCAATCTTCGTCTTTGCCATCGAAAAATGGTGAGAATGCTGAATTCCAATTTCTTTCTCGTCTGGCTTAAGTTTTCGTGGTTGTAGCGGTGCCCCTGCATAGCATGTGGATGTATGAAGGTGTGGATCTTCCTTGAATGAAGCCATCTGGCAGTTTGCGCCTGTCTTAGTCTGTCTCTTCCCGTGTGTTGCGCCCTTACGATGGTTTCTATGTCAGAACACAAACACCTGAACTGTATTTGATACACGTTCCACGAAAGGGCGATTAGTTTAAGGAATTTGTATCAATAATCTGAAGTAGCTTTGTTTGATGTTACATTAGCATTTTGTCCTGTCCCCCCTTTAAAGAACAGCACTGCTGACATTCTGGAAGATAGAAGTACAGCGCTGGCACAGAGTATACCGAAGCGCTCGAAGTTTCTGCCACTCTTGGCGATCCTTGAGTTTGTCCGCAGTCTCAGCGTAAGCATGGTGTCGCACAACTTCTTTTACGTATATTGCCCACATATTTTCACAAATGCTCGAGCTTGCCGGAAGAGCATTGCGATCCGGCGGTTTTCTTTCTGTATGCTCGTTCATAATAGCTTTTTGCAGTGTGCACTTGCGCCGCTGGAACTCAAAATATGTGTTTGGGAAAACCCCCAGCGACTAATCAACGATCTTGAAAACATAACATACTTCGAAATTAATTCGTGAATCCGGTGGAGTACAACTGCCACGTTGAAGCACACGGCTTCCCTACTGCCGTGGGCGTATACGGCAGACGACATGTGCTAAATCGCCGATCACCTGACACAATGCGCGCGACGGTAGAATTCTCGCAGCCCGGCCGCCCTGCACACAAGTGATTGCTGGGAGCCGAGAAAGCCATGCGCTCCTGTGTTCACTCTCAAGAAGATTGCGACTGTACTATCGGCATCAAGTGAAACGCGAACAGCGGAGCGCGTGGCACAAGCCTTATCAATCGCATAGCATAATGCACGCAGTCCACCAGTCATTCACACAGACAGACCCGCACGTCCGGTGTGGCAGCACTGCGCGATAGTGCAATATTTCTGCGTGTGTTCCAGGTGTATGGTATTTTAAAGGAACAAAATTTTCAAAAAATACAGAGGTTAAACTACTGCAGCCGAAGGCGAGTATTTTAGCACGGTTTGTCATCACGGAGTCAATCATCACGGAATGCCTGGGAAATTATATTTATAGTAGACAAAGGTCAGTTCATAATGCTGGCAATCTCACGCTGTTTCACTTCGTGCCGGTAAAGCGAAACAATTTGCGCGCTCTCTTCTGAAGAAACACTCGGCATTTCCAGTTAAAATGAAGCCTTTTCGGGTCGTTCTCTGAAAGAAGGGTGTAGGTGAAAGCAGCGCTGACGAACGAGATACGACAATCGTTTGGAAATCATCCGCAAATCGATTATATTTATGTTTTATCTTGCCAAGACACTGATTGCACTGCGACGCTGAAGTGAAAGCAAGGAATTGTGAGTGATACGATCAAAAGCGCTTGGCTCGCCCACGATTGCCACCATTATTACCATACAAAAATCAGGGCAGAAACGGTAACTCACTCTAGGGGGATCACGCAGTGCTGCCAAACCGGATGTGCGCGTCTGTCAATGGTGATGACTGGACGGCCAACACGTACTATACTGTTTCTAATGCTTGAAACGCGCGCTCTGCTGTTCGGGTTTCACTTGACGCCGATAGTACACTGTCGTCCTCCCTTATGAAAGGGAACACGCGAACACGTGGCCTGCGCTCTGCGGCGGTAAAGTCCCTAGATGAAACAAGTTATTTTGGGCCGCCTCAGCATTGTTGGTACCGACCGCATGGGATACTAAGAAAATGGAACGCTCGCTGAACACAGTGACACGCTGAAGTGTCCGTTCCCTTTTTGGCACGTTTTCAAAGAACGCTCCCTGGGCGCTTACATAATCAGCCGTGACCCCCCTGCTCACAATTAAAAAAGAAAATGGCATGCACGTGAAAGTCCGGTTTTGCTACATGCTACGCACTGGAAGACTCGGTTTTGCTGCGCCTACTCGCTAGACTGTGTGTTCTGGCGCTACCATCAGATCTCGTAAACTACACTTCGCGATACAATCCTGGAGGTGAGTCGGCGGCGCTGGTAGCCATGACCAAGTTTCAAAACTTTTCTGCCTGCTGGCATAGCGAAACACGTGATATTTTTACGAGCTGCATGGCAGCTGACGAATAATACAAATAATCCAGTCTACCAAAACAGGACCCTCAAAATGAACAAAAGAACAGGAAATTAAAGGGTTCGTTTTTATTTGTTGGGTACTTAAAACATTATCTAGAACAAATTAATTAGACCCACGAAATAGGCAGCAGCTATCTGAAGAGTCATAAACGTAGAGGTAGAATTAATTTCAGACCAATATTCTGACACATTAGTGTTGGCGCACATGGATGCAGCACTGAAGAAACTCATTCCAACAGAATCATTGAACCGCTGGTGAATGTAAACATGACAAAAAAAGTATCCCATGTAGCAGCACAAATAAAACGGGCAAACTGACGCATTAAAAACAAATAGTGCCATGAGCGCCCACAAGCGTTCAAATGGCAAACAAGCCGAGATGCTTCGTGGCAAAACGGCGCAGTGACGACGGGACGAAGAATATATAGGACACAGTACCGACTATCAACTGATTTCTTTATTAGAAATGCAGAAAGGCGCACGCGCTTAAATGGCAACGGAATACATGTGCGGCAACGGTTACCGCAGAACCTAAGTGCATCATCGCAACACATTGGTGTCACCCATTGAGCACGTCACCTTTACAACTCTTCGAACGATGGCTGCGATTAATTAAAGAACTTTGTAATCGGAGAAGCAAGACGGCCCTTCGCGTTTAATGTATGTGCAGGCGTGAGCAAATGTGTGCAGACCACGGGATCACGTGCCAGAATAGGATACATCGATGTGCGTGCACCTCTGCTTGCGCTCTCCGCCCTGTGAGGACCTTCATCTGCCATGCAGTCAGCCGCGCACAGCGAGGCACCTATTCTACATGGCAGAATAGTCAATGCATATAGGTAGTGACGCTGCGGCAGAATGGGGCGCGCGCACATCGACACATCCTAGGGCGAATAGAGATACTGTATATGCTACCTTTAGCACTAACTCAAAGGGCGAATAGAAATACTGTATATGCTATGCGCGTAGGGAGCATATACAGTAACTGTAGCACTAGTAGCAGCAGAGCGAAAGTAGCGAGAACCACAACAACAACGGCCATTGAACAATTTTCTGCTTGCTTAGTTAAACTGAGCCCAGCTAGATGGCGCCACCTATCCAACCTGTATGCGTGCAACATGTATGCATACAACTTGGGTGAACCGTGTGTACCGACTAGAAAAGAAGTATGTACGTACCATTCACAGAGCAGGTACAGGCGGAAACTCCAAGACATTCGAGCTGCGTGAACGGGTACGCGACAAGGAGGATGAGCTGTGCACACGCAATGAGTGGAAAAGCTACCCTCGAACTGCATCGCCACAGTAAAAGCCCAATAGGCTCAGTTCGCCTGTACGACAACAGCACCGGGAGTTCGCTTCTGTTCGAGGCACGAGCTGGCGCGCTTCAAACCCTTACGTGCAAGAAAATGATTGGCAGGGTGCTGTGTCACGGCTGTGGAAGTGTGGACAGATAGGACTCCCGCGCACCGACTCATTGCGAACCGCGTTGGGATTTGCGGAGGAAGATGGAGAGACAGGCAGTGAGAGTGTCGCCACAGAACACCTATACACTGCTATTGAACGCTGGAGGGCAGTGGTTGTGGCACAGTGGTCAAGAACACACGGTGGCGCAGCGTATAATGACTAGATACAGGCAGTGCACTGTCAAAGCGCGGTTGTCTTAGCAAACACAAACTGAGCGCGCCCTTGTGCTTTACTCTAATGTCCCCCACCCTTTTCTGTTTGTTCGATTTTCTTCCCTTTTGCTAGGCACGTGGCCAATATGCGACACTTATTGTCACATTCTGCAAAGTAGCGAATGACCTCTTCCGCATATCCAAGGCAACACGCCCACGTACCTGTACACTTTATCATGGATGATAATGATGAATTGTCGCCAAACTCTTTGTAATAGGTGGAAAGCCTTAAATGAACCACTCATTGTGCCATTTGCCTGATGCGATTCTACTTTTTTGCCATGCAATTCTGCAAATGTTGATACGCTTCCGGTAAATTACACTTGTACAGGTTTTGATTACTTTCAGCTCTCGCAAATGCTGAAACTGCTGCTGGGGTGTTGAAAGTGGCTAGCTGTAGTCAGCCTCCGTCAACGTTCCAGTGAAGATATGTAGAGTTGGAAGTTAGCGCTCGTGTCCTTCTTGTCTCTGTGTCGTCGTTTTGTTCTCGCGCTATAACTATCGTCATGCCATACCAACTAGCCCAAGCTGCCACACTTCTAAGGGGATATGTAGCTCACAAGTGATAAGGTGACCGCACCATCCATGCCATATAAGTTTCCTAAAATTTACTAGAGGGGACACCGACACTGCGATTGTACAGGGGCCATGGGAATCATGGGTATCACATAGATTTGCCTATTCTTCATGCTTGCGGGTGACGAACACACTTGTGGCTTCGTTTATTGCTGCGTTTCAGTTTTATCTAGAAGGACAGAAGGAACCCTTTTGAACTTTGTGACCTGATTTGAAATGGTAAGCCTAAAAGATTAAGGTGGTGAAATGCAACTGTTGAACATTTTCCGATTGTTGTTTTGTGACAAAACAGCTTCAAGCCACGTGAAGCCAGAACGAATATAAAGTACGAAGACTAGGCAAATTCATGTCATATCCATAATTACCATGCTCGCTGAAGCGCTATACGTTACAGCATTCAGACTCACAAAGCCCCTAGAACTTCGAAAAGTAGCGACAATTTCCTCCTTCGCTCTCGTTCCTCTTCAGTCTCCTCTCCTTCACACTCTTTTCGAACGTGGCACCACCTACGTTGCTCTTGCATAACAGACGACCTTTCTAAAAGTGAACGGTGCTTGCCAGGCAGCATGCTGTAAGCATTCGCACTAGCCGTCTCGCTCTTGGTATCTTTTGTTTTTTAGTTATATGTTGTTCAGGAGATGTTAGCGCTTTTATATAGTGCCACACAGTCCTTTTCGCAAACAGAATTTGCGAAAAATTGCAGCAATTAAAGAACTTCATAAAAGAGCACCAAGGGAGTGTTCATGTATCGTTTTGTAGAGAATACTATTTCTCTCCAATACCTTGTGCAAATTCGTTAGCTGCACTTTTTTGCTGTTTTGATAACTAATCCTAAAGCTATATACACGCGCGTAACGCTGGTTCATGACACTGCTGCAGTGCCGCATATGGTATACAATTAATTACGCAACCTTTGCCTATTTCGTATCTGCCAATCTTGCAACGGCTGATTGTAAAAAAAAAAAAAGAAACACCTATGAGACCTTCTGAAACTCTTGCATTGTCTGCGTGATCCTCGTGAGGTGATGATGCACTGGAGTTACCAGTATGCATGAGAGGTGCCCGCCATGAAGGATTCGTTGGGTATCATCATCATCATCATTTATTTTCCCTTAAAGGCCCCTGTTGGGGTATTACATAGGGGGGGGGGGGGTAACATAGAAAGTTAGACATGAGACTTGTCGGGTCACAAATTTGAAACACACATCCCAGTGAAATAGATTACCTGTCTATGGTGCAAAATAAAAATATTACAATTTAACAGTGTAAGAGCATAATGAATATTACAGTGCGAGGTAATAAGTAAGCAACTGCTTAAACACAATGGGTTTACGCTCGGTGACAACACTATCCGGCAATATATTCCACTCTGTAACGGCGATCAGCAAAAAAGATTGATTGAAAGAAGACGTTGAACCATGCAACCGCTGGATGCTGCAAGAATTAAAAAGGCGACGAGATGTACGGTGTGGGGGGTTTAGGAGTTTACCACGAAGTTGAGGGACGTTGTAATAGAGCCTATGGAACAAGCACAGCATTACAATCTTGCGTCGGACTGACAATGACTTGAGTCGCAGGGATGACTTTATGGCACTGATGCTAAGTATAGCTAATGTCGCTCCACGAGTCTCTTTATGTATAATTTTGTATAGGGCAAAACAACAGGCGTATTTGGGACGTGTTTTCCCCACAAAACAATGACGGGCATCTGGATCACTCGCTTTTTTTTTTTCACAAGATCTCTGCGCTAGCTTTTTCGTGTGGGCTCTTTAATAATCTTGCAAAACAAAAAAGCGTATTTTGGGGTGTGTTTCTATCCCGATACAAAAGAGCCATCAATCTCGCGTGTTTTTCCTTCCATTATCGTCGGGCGCGCCATACTAGCAAGTCGTAAGTTGCACGCGTGCTATTAGCTTGAAAAAGACATTTTGGGTGGGAAAGTGACGAGTGCCGAGTTACCACGAAAGGAAACGCTATATAGCCAGATGACTGTCGTTCACGAGGAGCAAATAAGACTCCACGAAGGGTGCCAAATGTGCAAGAAACACATGGGCAATAAGTGTTGGTGGTATTATGATAGTTGAAGAGTGGAGACTTCGATTTACCTGCTAAATGCAGTCAAGTTTCGTGAACTTTGTTAGATAAGCTACAACTGCGAAATCATTTCGCTCACGCAAGCTTACGTTAAACTTTTGCTGAGAACATTACTTTCGGTCTGCCACCAGGTTAGAGCACACATACGACCTGACACCTGTATTGCGTTCACTCGTCGTGATGGAGTTGAAAAGAATAAGACACGTCATGTTATTCATGAATGAATACAAAAGCTGGAAGTATGCCATTTATTACCCAGTACTTCCCAATATCCCAATTCGGCATATCCAAGCCTTTCATCACAACTTGTTGCGCTGGCCGAACGGAATTGTAAACAACTTTTTGCCATTGCGTGAATTGTTGAGGCATTCGAATGTGCAGCAGCAGCGCATGGCAACCGACACTGAAGTTCGCTTTGTGCACTAAGTATCTTTGAACACAACGCAAGTTGAATGACAAGCACGCATCCATGAAGCACGGGTGAAAGCACACGCGCTGCCCGCTAGCACGTCCACTTTCCCGCACCCCAGAGCAAAGATGGCAGCCTCGGGCGATTGTAAACAGAGGAAACCTCCTCGCGGTCCCACGTGAGAGCAGTTGGTCAATGTTGACGCGGTGGCGGCCTCAGAGAGATCAGGGGAGAGACAAAAGAGAGGAAGTGCGCGGTTAACCACGTACGTCATTACTTTGCGAGGTTCTAGGGGCTTTATAGACACTAGCACCAGAGTTCCTTCTAGTGTATATTTAGGTAACTCTATGATCTGTACTACTGCCGACACATCGGGCACTTAGTCGATTTCTTATCCGGGTGAGTGGAGCACTGTTTGTTAACAATCCCAATGTATAAAACGTTCACAGCAGGCATAACACTTGCATGACCTCTATTTACTGTGCATTCCCATGTGATCACCCTGCCGCGGTGGTCTAGTGGCTAAGGTACTCGGCTGCCGCTGACCCGCATGTCGCGGGATCGAATCCCGGCTGTGGCGGCTGCATTTCCAGTGGAGGCGGAAATGTTGTAGGCCCGTGTGCTCAGATTTGGGTGCACGTTAAGGAACCCCAGGTGGTCGAAATCTCCGAAGCCCTCTACTACGGCGTTTCTTATAATCATATGGTGGTTTTGGGACGTTAAACCCCGCATATCAATCAATCCCCATGTGAAACTGGAGTGACATCATCGCTAATCACCCGGCAACAGCAGCACTGCAATAGCTTCTAAGACTGGTGGCAATGCTTATGCACAGCCAGGTTTCCCAGAAGGGACATTTGTTTCTGCACACAGAATCGGGAAACTGATTTTTGCCGAAGCATGCATGCTCAAAGTGCCATTACCTTCACCAGTAGTAGGTTGAGCTGAATGCGATTACAAGGATTGTGTCTTTGGGTACTCCTGGGTTCAAAGTGGAGCCGACTTGCTTGTCACTCACTCACACCTCTAAAAAAAAAACATTGTTCTTTGTCTCTAAGTGCTCATCCCATTGCGTCTTCGCATGGGTATGCTAGCACTATGTCGCATATGGGTGAATAAGTGTCGCCACAGTCTCCTTACACACAGGGGTTATACACAGGGCTATGGCGCCCCACAATGCTTCACAGCTGCTTGTTCGTCGACTGCTGCTTCAGCTGGTCCTTTTTCATTCATGTCGTGATTCGCCTGGAAAATATTGGGGACAATAATACAGCAAAGCCATCAAGCGATAACGGTTTCATTGCTTGAAGGCCTGTTTTCAAGGCATAAAGGCAGTATGCGGCAAAAGAGCACCGAGACAAAATGCTGAATAACCAAATTTAGTGTGGCATGTTGCTAGCTTCAAGCCATATCTTAATTTAAAAGAACAAAAGTGTTTTTACAAGTTGTAAACAAGACACTGCTCTAGTCGCACAACAAAAGCACATTTGCTACAACTTAGTATTTATGTGACAGATATAGTGCATTAACATTCCCATTTCATTTAAAGCACATTGACGTTCTTATAGACACTAGCAAAGGCAGCTGAAAACGCACGAGAAAGAACGCAAGTTGACGCCCCACATTCGTTTCTACTTTTAAATGTTAAAACACCAAAAGACAGCAGAGCTGAGGGGAAGCCTCAGTGATGGAGGGCAAGGTACCGTATTTTCCGGAGTATGACATGCGGTTCTTTCCTGAACTTTTCCACGGTGTGTCTTATGCAAACGTGCAAAATATATATATATTTTCTCCCTTTCACATTGTAAATAAAATTTCCTTTTATTTTTAACTGTGGCAATGACTGTGAGGTCGTTAAGCAAGCAATTGAAGTAGGCACATGAAGATTCAGGTTCCAAAACAGCGAAAACGACTAGAAAAAAAGAAAAAGTTGCGATTGTTGTGCTTTGCATGAGTTACCAAATTTTCAACCAATAAATTTAAAATTAACAAGCGATGATGCTTTTTTATTACACTATATTATTGTTATTATTTTGCCCTTTAGCGTGTTTTAAGACCGTTTATTGTAGTCAAGGGCCGACAGCGAAGGTGCTGTTGCACTAGCGAGGCCATAGTAAAAAAAATCCACGTCGATGCCGAGGCGAGCCTAGCCGAGTCAAGCCATTCTTCTCTGCGTGGTCGCGTCAGTGAACACTTGGTCACGTGGTGTAAGCTGTGGCGGTTGAGTAGCCTTCTCCACTTTGTCCGATTCATTTGTACGCCTCGGCAATCACGGAAAAGCTACATATCACAGTTCAAGTTCACAGTAATTGAGTTCACACTTAAAAATGGTAACCGTGCTGCTGGACGACGCTTTGGCGCAAGTGGAAAGATGGTGCGCGATTGGCGTAAGTCGGAACAAGCTTAGCGCTATGAGAAGCGCGAAGACAGCTGAGGATTGAAAGCCTGATGGTCCAAACTTGAGGCCTGCCTGCACACTTGGGGTACTAAATCAACGTGCTGAAGGGAGGGGACTGTCTCTTGTGCAGTTGCCCCTCAAAGTGCGCACATGGGCGCAGGAGATGGGAGCTGTTGGTTTTGGTGATGGTCCCTCTTGGCGCTTTAGATTTATGTCACAAGACGAGCGCTCAAAAAGGGCGCGCCGCCAAATTCTCGCGACAAGGCGCCATAGAGATGCCTTAAGGTCAACGATAAAAAAAAAGCGAAAACAAGCATCCAAAGACTCCCCGGGCGCGCGTCCCTCTCCCCTCGGAAGCGTAGGTTCGCCGTCTACACTCCTCGCATCGGCGGCCCGAGCAAGCCCTAGAACGTTCTCGATGGAAAGGGGCGTGGTGATGCAGGGTTGCGTCATCTTTCGCGGACAGCCCTCGTACCGTCTCGCCCTTCCCCCAGCCTTCGCTGCGCATCCCGCCGACGAAATGATGAGAATTTTCTGGAATCTCGCGCGGAAGGTATTTAACCGAGCAGCAGAGATGGGAGATCAGGAGAAGAAGGAAGTTAGCGCCAGAGTGCGTAGGGTATCCCGCCGTGTCTGTCGGTGAAGGTTTTGTCCTTAGTGACAAAGCAGGAGAAGCAGAAAGTATGCGCCAGAGTGCATAGGGTGTTCCGCCTTGTGGGCGAAGCCTTTTGTTTTCCGTGACAAAGAGGAGAAGAAGAGGATTTCCACCTGAGGGGTGAAGACTCGAGCTACAGGCAAGAGTGTGTGTCTACCGCTATCGAGCGAAGACGCGTGGCAACAGCTGCAAGTGGGAAGGCCGACGTGTTTCCGGCGAAGAAGTTTGAAGCTTGGAGAGCGGCCAATTGAAGACGCGAGGTTTCCTGGAAGAGAAACTTCGGGGGCAGCGGAACGACAACAACGCTGGACTTTGAGTGAGTGATTCTCGGAAGAGTATCATCCAGACTTTTGTTCCAAGGACTTTGGACTGAATAAGTTTCCTAACTCTTTAGTCTTTAAGTGTCTTAGTTGTTCGATGCATGCGACTGCATTGTAGTGCGTATTGTTGTCTGTGTCCGTTGTTTCGAGTGTGGCTGATTGTACTGTGTAGTACATTGTTTGATTGGTGACATATTGTATTCAACTATTGTCGAGTGTGCATACTTGTGTATCGTTTTGATCTGCCATAACTGAGAATATAATTTTGTTTTTTTTATCAACTCTCGGCTCTGACTTGTTCTTTGGGCCACAGCCGGCGTCCGCTGGCGCGCCAAAAGGGACCACTTCTAAATTGTCCACGCTTTCGTGGTGCGGTTCGGGGGGCCGATACTTCAGCCCTTGGAATTAGCCCGGCGAGCGCATTCCTAATTAACGGGACCCGTGACATATGAGGTGCAACTGTTTGAGCATCAGAGCGTGCACAACACTGTCAAAAGCTACCCAAACCTGGAGAAGTTCGAAGCGTCCGTGAAGAAGCAAATGGACGAAACCGAGATTCAGAAGACCACAGTAAACGTGGACGAAATTCCATTGACGTTTGCCATTCTGGTCGGACGAATTGTTACGCAGAAGGGTGAAAAGCCAGTGCTGCTTCGAACAACCGGCCACGAAGAATCGCATTTTACGGTCGTCCTGGCTTGCTGCGCTGATGGAACCAAACTTCCACCAACGCTTACATCTAAGCGAAAGTACACTGCCGAACGAGAGCTTCCCTTCTGGTTTTATCATCCAGGCAAACGAAAACGAATACTTGGATGAAAGCATGATGACAGTTTGGCTTGAAAAATGTTTGGTCAAACGACCAGACGGCTTCTTCCTAGTGAAGACATTAAAACATTAAACATTAAAAAGGTGAAGGCTGTAAACTGTTTGCCTGCAAACAAACCAGGCGGTATGACAAAGCTTCTGTAATCCGTGGATATCTGTCTGCCACAGCTTCAAAGCTGTTCTCCACCGTTTGTGGAAAAGCTGGATTATCGACGGCGGCTACACATTTACAGCCACTGGACGCATGAGAAATGCAACATTTGGCGAGGTGGCCAAGTGGGTCGACGAAGCGTGCGATACCGTGTCTGTGTCCACAATAGCTGCAGGCTTTCAAAAAGCTGGCCTTGTTGTGCCTGCGCCTGCCGGGGATTATGACAGCAGCGACTCGGATGATGACAATGATGTCCCTGCGACCCTGCCCAGTGAATTGGTTGAACTGTTCAACAGCCCATCGGAGGATGAGGCCTTTGATGGTTTTTAGATAATGTGCAGTAAATCATTTTTTTTTCCCTGCTTACAAGCACTCGTTACATTTTTGCCATAACCTGTGCCACATTTACTAACGCGTTAGGGGAACGCGAGTGATCGGGAATGGTTAAGTACAATGCATCTAAAATTGAGCGCAAGCCAAATCATGCTTAGTTGGCCTGATCGTGCAGAAAAGAGGCGCATCTTATACTGAGGTGCGAGTTGGATATGATTTTTTTTGTGAAAACGTGCGAAAATAGTGGCGCGCGTCTTACACCAAGATATGACTTATAATCCGGAAAATGCGGTATTTAAAGCTAGGACGTCATCACTAACATCGCAAAACTCGTATTTAGTGTGGCTGCACAGTGCACTGCTGCTCCTGACCTCCGTTCACCGTACTCCTCTCCCCTCTTCATGTCTCCAACCTCCAACTCGCTTCCACATAACTTTGCTATACATCCCTCACCGTTGCATCACTCCACCTCCATCTCTATTACCCTCTCCTAGCATGGTCAGGAATGGTGATCTCTGGCTAAGGCATTTGACTGCTGACCTGCAGGTCAAGAGATCGAATCCCAGCAGTGGAAGCCGCATTTTCGATGGAGACTAAAATGCTTGAGGCCTGTGTGCTTTGATTTAGGTGCCTGTTAAAGAATCCCAGGTGATCAAAATTTCCAGAGCCCTTCACTATGGCGTGTTTTATGAAAACATTTGGTGCTTTTGGGACATTAAACCCCAACATTTATTATTATGGTTATGTCATGATTCACCCTCTCCACTCATCCTTACCCTCACACCACTACTTGCCCTTGCTTCACTCCACCAAACATATGGCTATGCTGTGCTTTTAACTTTTTCCCTGCTCCTTTCACTCGCCCTCATTTCCCTTTCCCACTTCTTGCTGTACTACATGGCTATGCAATGCTTTACCCCCCCTCCATCCTCCTCTCCTTAGGTGTCATTCTCCATCGGGCTGAGGCATATGTTGTGGGACACCTGCATGCCGCAACTTTTGTGCAACTCTGGTATACCTAGATGAAGCTGCACGCTCGGAACAAGCGACATGTTTAAGCGCACATCAAAAAGCGCAAACAGTAAAATCCCAAGCATGCACCCCCTTACAGTGAAGGGTGAAGAGAAAGAGGGAGGGCTTGCTCGGTCATGGATCAAAATTCAACATTGCGGTGAAAGAGCCGCTAAAAATAAAGGATGGGCACCCGTGCTTCTAATGCTGTGCTTTCTTAAATAGACATGCATTCACTCTTTTCATCTGCCCTTGTCAGGCGAATAAAAAGTGATAATGATGGGAGGGGAGAAGGGGGCACATATTGGAAATTCCCCTAAGAAGGGAAAGGGGCGCTTGCTTGGCTAGGGGTGCTTGCTCGTGACTTGATGGTACGCAATTTTAAAGGCCAACTGCAACAAAATTTGGCACTCCACAAAAAATCAATATATAGGTAGTCTAGCTAGAGGTAGTGCTGCCTGCCGAATGTCGCCTTCGAGATACAAGCGCTTACCTTAGAAAAAAACTTGCAAACGACGATGTCTTTGAAACTGAAACTAGAAAAAACGAAGCCATTACCGCTGACCGGAAGTGACGTGAACGACAGAAAAATCGTCTGCTCCACGCTCCTCGAGCACGCACATCGCGGACGCGCTCCCTGGTGTGTGTTTTTTCTATGTTAAATTAAAGGAGCTGCGTGAACGTGCCTCTTATCGAACGCCGATCCTGGCTTCCCACTGATGGGTTTGCAGTGTGACCCCCGTATTCAGAAACGCTGCTCGACTTGAACTTGACTTGCCATCAAATTCAATGCAGCACGAACGCGTTTTGAACACGCTGTCTTTAGGCAGTGCCAAGACAGCACAGACCCATTTGAAACGCACTGCATTGAAAAGGTTTCAACACAGGACAGAGCATTCCAGCGGCAGGGAAAATTGCTCACAAGAAGCGACGCGGCGACGTTCTGTAGTAATCGTCATATCCAATTTCGTCCAATTTGCCTGGGCACTCCGCTAGAGCTCCACGTCATCTGCTTGCTGGGAATTAAAGCACCAATTATAAATTAAATACGCAACTGCTAAATTTTTTGCTGTCGTTATCGTAACTTACTATATACATACTACACACTTAGGGCAGTTTCCGCCCAAGTAAAGTTTCGTTGCAGTTGGCCTTTAAACAAGCCATTTAATCAGTGCCAGCATGGCTGCAACAATGCCCTTTTGAAATCCAAGGAAACAACTTCTGTTAAGTTTGAATCGCAACATTATTAATAAAAGCACTTACAGGATGCAATGAAGTCAAGTTGTTACTTGGCATGGTAATCTCCACCCTGTTGACTGAGCTTGCTGTTGTAATCTTGGCTCTATCGTGGATACTGCGCATGTGCCTGTTGAGGTCTCCACTCCTGGCGAACTGTCTCGCGCACTCGGGACACTTGTGCGGCTTTTCACCCGTGTGAGTTAACATGTGCACATCCAGGTCACATTTATATTTGAATCCGGCCGGGCATAGGTGGCACGGGTGTGGCTTATCCGTCGCGTGCCACTTCATATGTGTCAGCAGGAGCGTTACCTTGGTGAAGTTCTTGCCACATTCCACGCAGTGCCACATGTCTACTCCGCTTGTGTGCAACTGCACGTGTCGGTCTAAAGTCTCCTTCTTGCAGAATTTGGACGGGCACATCGGACACTCATAGGGTATCACACCTGTATGGCTACGTTCATGTCTAGCGAGCTTGGCCTTGTAAGCAAACTTGAGCCCACAGGTGAGGCAAGTGTATGCTCTGTCGTCCGTGTGGTCGAAACGGTGTTTCGCAAGACCTGACTTTTGAGAAAAGCCTTGGCCGCAAATGGAACAGAGGTACGGCTTCTCGCCTGTGTGGGTACGCTTGTGCTGCTCAAGAGTCCCCTTCCGAGCAAACTTGCGGCCGCAGATGGAACAGAGGTACGGCTTCTCACCCGTATGGATACGCTCGTGCACGTTAAGAGATGCCTTCCTACCAAACATGAGGCCGCAGACAGGGCAGACAAATGGCCTCTCGCCTGTGTGCACACTCCAATGGCTCTTCAAGTAATCTCTCCTGGCAAAGCACTGACCGCATATCTCGCACTCAAAGCGCCTTTTCGGAGGTGATACTGTCGCTCCTTCAGAGTTCCTGAACATTGAAGAAAAAAAAAAAGAAGGAAATGGAAAAGATTATCATGAAGTCATTTCAGTGAAAACTGCATAATGTTGGCACAAGAAAACGTACATGGAATGATGCCCCAGTTTCACCTGAAAGGTGAAACACTCAGTGATAATCTATATATAACTAAAGATGCAAAGAAAGAAAAAAAAAGGGAAAACAATTTTTTTTTTCGGCACAGATAGAAAAATTGGTCGAAATTTCTGTAGGATAAAACGCACAGAAATAAACCTTAGGCAACACCCAGCGTGGAATGTGAAACTAAAATGTCGCACATGACACCAAAACACCAAACGTGACTGACCACTTGCCATCGACATCACATATAGTCAGCTGTAGCGTCAGCCTAGCTTGAGCCTATTGGCGACTCTAACTAAGCACTCGCTACTTAGTGGCTGCGCCTGGAAACGGCGCTAACCAGGTCAACCTTGAAAAGATATATGTTACCACGTTGCGCACGTTGAGGAGCGACCATAAAGTTCCTTTATTTTTAGCCTGCCCCATACGTGAGCTCGAAAAGGAAGAAAACAGTGTTCAAAGACCATCGAAGTGTGCTGCAATGGGTGGCATCGCGGTGGAAAGACGGCAATGTATGGGTCTATCACTTCCCGAAGGTTGCAGACGACGCGCGACAGAAAACGACAGAATTGGGAAACTGACGCATTGGAAAGCAGGTGACGGACACTACAGTAGTTTGTTCTAATCAATTCACTCGTGACGACTTATTTCTCCTCAGTGAGTATACTGTTACGTAGTGTGTGTGCATTCTTATCAATATTCGGGCTTTTCTAAGCACGGAGCTTAGTTTGTTTATATTCGCAAGCCCTATAGAAAATTTGCTGCGTCACATGTGTGTGTATTTTTCGCATGTGCTCACTTTCTTTGCAGGCCGTAGGGATACCCATTCTCAAACTAAGCTGCGGTCGTTTTTTTATTTTGCATGTGCGCACACACACACACACACACGCACATATATATATGCACACACACACACACACAGATATATGTGCACACACACACACATATATGTGCACACAAAAAAGCACGAAGGTCATGTGTGCTTGTGCGTATATATATTATGTGCGTGCATTGGTAGCGTGGGTAGTGTGGGTGCATATATCTGCTTTGAATATAAACTGCTGCCCACACAAACAAGTGAATCATAGGAAGCACACAATCTTGTTCATTAAGAATGTAATAACATGTATTGGCGAAAGAAAAGAATGGAGCACTACTATTACAATTGAAACTATGATTTGCCTTATCTCAGGACACACTGGCCCAGACATAACCCCTGAACTGCATGCAATCAAGTGAACTGCATGCTTATTCAGCTTTTGACAAGACAATGGAACTCAATGAGATACACGCTATCAGCAGCACGAGTCGCAGCATAGTTACCTCAAGAACTGCTAAGGTTTTGCCTCTAGCAGTGTAGCAACACAGCGCAAAAGTGCTAGCACCTTTCAAAAAGGCCTGCTACACATGAGCATTTGCCTTCAGCTTGAATTAAATCTGATGCAGTTTGCCAAAAAGGCTTGATGCTTGTGCGCACAGCGCAACTATTTCCGCTGTTTTGCCAGTGAAATCCTTTATGCCGATAAGAATGATGTGGTCCGTGGCCACCCTTTCGCTTTCGACGAAGCAACGCGATTCGACACCAAAATCAACAAACTTCAGCACAGCGCCAACCGAAAGTGTCGCGTTGACCCCGTTTAGCGTATACATTTTTGTTTTTCTGGAAAGTGTTGCCAGCACACGGGGCGTTTTCTGGAGTTGCGAATAGCATAGCTTCGTTGTTCGGATGTGGCTCATGTTGTGGTCGATGTCTGAAGTTCTGGTGCCCGTTATCGTTCAGTTTTGACTTTCCCTCGTACACTTCTGCGACCTGTGGCAGAAGTCCACATTTAAAGCCGGGTGCAAGCATATTCTGCAATGGTTGGGCCCATTTCCGCCATGTGGATGCACTTCACGGTTGGCGAGACCGTAGGCAAGAAACAGGGACTTGCTGTCTGTAAGAACTGCAAGAATAGCTACGCTTTCCAGAATGCGACACCTTAACACGACGAAGAAAGCCACAAATGAGGCCAATGATACTGACTCTGAATAAGTAAAGTGAGCTTAATTTTTTTACCATCTCGATCAATTTTTCCATATTCGAAGCCACGGCGAAACAGACATTTCTGGATTTTTCGTTCCAACTGCCTTAACAACTGTAGGAAGCCACACCCACTCACAGAGAACTAAATTAGTTTGCAGTGATGCTTCTGGCCCACCTTCGATCAGTTAAATCAGGTATTCGTTTGTGAAAGGATACAAAGCATTTCATTTGTGTTATTTACATAATGAAAGGTATTGCTCGTGATACTAGGCAATAAAGTATTGCCTTATGATAAAAAAATTTGTTTTTTTTTATATTTCCATAATTTTGGAAAGAAACATGACAAAGAAACAGGTTCTTTTTTACAATCTCTCAAAATTTCTGGAAATTTTGCTATCTCTACACGTAACAGCTACAGAGTGCCATAGTATTATTGGCTCCGTATATTGGAGTACATATTCACATAGTAATTATATCAAATAGCACCGTTTCTACGCACATAGATAATAACACGCCGCACTAAATCATGGCTAACACTGATTTTACAACTCCGGCACAATGAACAGCACGAACTCAAAATTTAGGTTTGTGCACATATCCGAATTCTTTGAATTGAATGAATACTACAGTTTCCGAATTCACTTCAATACAAACTTACATTAGTGAAAATTTTGACGTGAGATGAACAACTATATATATTTTCGTATGCACGTGACCCCCTGTAAAGGTGGTCTCGCTGCACTAGAAGGTTAATTGAACAGATTACCTTCACATCGAAGGTGCCAGTGCAAACCTTTACACAAAGCTGCCAGCCAACTGCGCTCCCTGAAACCATTGAAACTAAGCAAACGACTTGCTTAAGAGTGCAGACGTAACAATTTTTTTTTTATGACCTGAGCAGCTCAACTCTGAATTTTAACATTCCATGCCACACATACTACAGGACGACATATGATACCCAAGCTTTCGGCCAGAATCTCTTCGCCCCCTTCCTTCGCCTGGTATATTGCAGCATCTCTGCAGCTACAGCGGACCAGCATCTGTTAAGCCTTGCAGCAACCAGAACACGTTTTTTTTTTGTAGAGGTACAGTGCAGGGACTATCCCAAGGGTCTAATTATCTTTCCTGTCTATAGCCACGTTTTTTCTGTGCTGTTAACCGTAACTAAATTTACAACCCACAGTTTCTTTACTGTGACCTGTAACTATGCACAAGAGCATTTTAATTGTCAATGAAATGCGACAGAATACATGAATTTAAATGTGCGCCCTCGAGTTCAGGTGCGCAAATGCGTTACCAGTGGTCCACTACAGCAAGTGAGTGACACGCAACGATGTGAAGCGGGTGAATTGCTTCATTGTAAGTACTGGAAGTACACATGCAATACTCAAGGCTGGTTATCATAGTTAATAATTAAACGCATTGCATCACCCACCACACAAAAAGTACTTTCTGTAGAACAGCCACAGCTCACCTTTTGTTCCCATCGATTGCAGCTGCACTGGCTGAATCTTCAGTGTTGTTTGTCAATGTGGTTATGGAGTCATTCATAGGAAGCAGGACTGGATGCTCAAGGGATTCATTCGTATTGGTGTAAAGAGGGTCCTGTGAACCATCATATTTTATTTTGGCGATTGAGTGTGGTCGTGTTCTATATGATACTACAGGTTTCTTAGTTTGCATGGCACCAAACACTTTTCCTGCTTTTTAACCTATAGCTTTGTGCTACAATAACCTCCTGTCCCTACAATGTCAAAGCATCTAATCATCATTAAACAGTGAAAAGTAAAATACAGGCACCCAGAAGAGGCACATAAAAACCTATAAAACAAGCGCCAACTATCAAATGACCTAAGTGAAAAGATACAGAACCCATGAAATGTTTGGTCACCATTGCCAACACAGTAAAAAGAAAAGAAAAAGGTGAATATACAAAATGTGCATCACCCGTTCATGAGGTCTCTTCATGTATTAAACAACGAATGTGCAGTTTCTGACGTTTAAAAGTGCTTCCGCTGGTGTTTGTTCACATCCGCTTCCATTCACGTTCACTTCCGCTGGTGTTTGTTTGCCTTGTGAAACCAAATAACGCACTGCATATATGAACAGAGATGAATGACACGAGAACACAAAACGAACACGAACAAAAGTGATTAAATAAAAGTATTTAGCGTGCAAGGTCCTTGTTCGTTTCGTGTTTTTGCATGATTTATTTCTGTTCATCCATGCAGCGCGTAGTTTCGCTTCACAATGCACTTTCTGCTAGCTAATAAAATAGATTGCACACTTGCACATTTACCTTTCAGTACTGCATTTCTGTGGGCACCAATTATTTCTTACTTCACTCAGTTTCTATTTTCTGACATGTCACATTCCTCTGAACAGCTTACTTTCTTTCCACCGAATAAAACTTCTCTTTTTATGATCGCGCAATGAAAAAGACACAAGCAGTAGAGTGGAGGACACATCTAGTGCAAACATTCAACTAAATTTATTGCATTACTGAACCTGCTTATACATGCTGACAAGTGTAGACTATGCATGCATGTACATAGCTATATATTGCTGCAATATGAATTGTGCATGTGCGTACATGGAAAAAAACAAGTTAAGAGTTAGATGATGCCGCCGCCGAGAACAACAATTGGTTGTCCGTGAGAGCCAACAAAGGTGAACACACTTGTTGCACAATTTAAAGTAACTGAAGACTTAGCGATTTCATGGATACGCCTTTTTCCTGATATGGGACATAATTGTGAAGCGATCGAATGCTGTTTGACAGCCACAATCCCAACAATGAACTGTGAAAAAAACTGTCGGTGCCATTTCTTAGTCATTGTACCATTCACTTAGCTGGTCTTATTAAGGCACCACTGGTTTGTCCAATGTATTGCTTCCCACACGAAAGTGAGAGACTGTACAGAACACTGCCACTACACTCAGCGAACCTGTTTTTAGGGCCGCTTAATGCACTTCCCCAGCGGGATTGCATTTGGATCAGTCGTCTTGCATATTTTTCCGAACTCCGAACTTGTTGGGAACAGAACACATTAACATTCGCTTTCTGAGTTATTTTTTTCAGGTGATAGAATATGATACCCCGGGCATGTAAAGTAGAACACCTACTTTAGGTGTTTGCTGGAATTCCGGCTTCACGGAGGCTTTTGCACACGGGGTAGCACTTCTTTCAAAATCTGTTCTGCGACAGACACCATCACTAGTTTGAGATACCCTGCCAAAGGACAAACATTTAGTTTGGTGCTCAAAACTTGCACCCACCAGCAAAATTATCTTGGGACAATCTTGAAGCACAAACTGGTGACAGCCTGCTTAAAAAGCTTGTAATATGCAGACACATGTGGCAAAAGCGGCTTCTTCGCTCGCGACCACTTTCTGCGGTGGCGTCCGTTGTGAGAGCGTGCAATCTAGCGGTGCAATCTAGCGGCACAGAGTGTGCAATCTAGCGGCACTTCTTTAACGACCATGACTGGTTACTTTGTTTGCTAATGAATGACGCCCAGAACAAACAGCTTTCTTTATATGCCGGTTGATGGTGATGTTGGCAGGTGCGGTAGTGCGCAGGCTATGCGCTTGCATGTTTCCTTTCATAAAAAAAGAACCCTGTACACGCATGCACAGTCTATATTGCACCGGTATATAAAGATGTCCAGTGGCACAATTATTTTGTTGAAAGTTTGTGTTGGGTGTGTCTTATTCTTTGTTGTCCATATCCTTTTCCTGTTGCACAATGGTTTGAAGTGATGGATAGTGACAAACCAGGCCAGGACGCTGCTCTCAATAAAACTACCCCACATTATATCACTTGGCACAAGATGTGCTTGAATGCACCAGGACATTGTCATACATCTCTTGAAAAACCAGTAATAGAAAGAGAAAAATGCACTTACAGGATGTGGAATAGATGGGGGGCTACTCGGCTCTATCTTGACGCCTACACCTGTAACTTCCTAAAAAAAAAAAAAAAGACTTTGTAAATATACATTCCTGAACTGAGTTGGGAATGAACCAATACATTGAGCCACACGTTCATGTTGAGAAGACAACCTCATTCTCTGCCCTACTTCATTTAACCACACCAGCGTGAACCCGTTCAGATTATGAATGGTAAGAAGCCGAGAGAGTACACCAAATGCCAACAACTGTGGAGCAGCACCAGTGTATCTCTAGCTGTTTTTTCAGCTGATGAACTTCATAATATCACTAACAATGAAAGCACCGATTCAAAATGAAACAATTCACTGGACTTGCCGAAGGCAGCATGATTTCAGGGATACTCGGCTCCACCTCGATGTCCACATGTGCCGTGCCCTGAAAAAGTTTTTAGGCACATTTTAAACCTGAGCTGGGGAAAAAAACCACATACCTTTAATTACATGCTCATGCTGAAAAAAATAGTTTCGTTATAAAGGACTCGCAGACTGAAACATTAAAATTCGGGGCTATGTAATGAACATAGTTCGCTTCCAGCATCTATAGTTTGTGTCATATTAATTTTGACTTGGAATGATTACCTCGAAGCCAACATTAACTTCAGCAGCCAGATTTGCAGTGACATAATGTGGTTGCAGCAGTTGTTAAAATGGGGGGGGGGGGGGGGAGAGAAAGAATGTTTTATTTCAATTCGTGAATACTGTAATCTGTGTTTATAAAAGCATAATAGTGTGAACCCCTTCAGACTGTTAACATTATGAAGCTGAAAATATTCCTTGTTGGTGACAAAATAAGGAGTTACAATGTTGGACCATGTCTGGCAGCCCTATTGACCAACAATTATTGCAATAGCAGGTGCTGACATTAAAAAAGGAAATCGGAATAGAAAAATTGCGCTTCACCCACCGAAGGTATCAAGGATGGAAGTCTGCTTGGCTCTGCTGTGACCCGAACACTCGTCATGTTCTAGAAAAAAAGATTTTTTAAATATATATATATATAGTTCTGAGCTGAGTTGGGGAATGAGTACACTGAACAATGCGTGCACGTTGATCATTTCACATCCAAGTTCGTCTAAGTGAACTCCCTCAACAGTTTATACTTGGTAACTTTTAACATTTCAGTTTGATGCTTAGTTCCGTTGCAGAGAAAACAAAATTAGATCTAAGGGGAGCACAAGTATACTTGATGGTCATTGCACTGCAATATTTTCATCAAGTTTAAACTAGTAGATGGTATTTTGAGTCATCGAATGCAGGTGTCATTACAACTGTGAACCAATGTTGAAGTCAAGTGAAATCACTCTGAATGGGTAGGCATAACTTGTCAAAGGATTCCATAACCTCCATTGCTCTAAAATTCTGTAAGATTTTATAAGAGGACACAATTCTTGGCCAATCCCCCCATGAGCCACAAGAGAAGGTGAACAAGAACAAGCAGCAGTCAATTATGAAGAGCATTAGGATTACCAGTTTACAATTGAAAGTAGACTGCCTTGAGTACCACTTATTAAACTTGGGTTTGTTTTTTTAAGCGCTCCATATTACCCTTCTACGCGGACCTGTTCAGTAACCTCAACTTATGCGAAAATCGTGTCCAACATACAGATAAAAAAATCCGGTGCCGATGGAGAACAAGCACTAGCAGATCCCACAGTAGTTTTACCACAACCACATTTTGCTTGATCTTACCCACTACAGGGGATTGGCCAAGAAGCCTGAACAAAACACAGTGCTCAATTTTTCGCGTCTTTTCGTGTTTTTTTTTTTGTGTGTGAAGCATTTCTTTGCCTACTGCAGACACTTCCAGCGTCTATCAACGTATCTATATATCTATCTACCTGCCTACGTGTGAATGCTCTCCTGATCACCCCCTTAAGTTAGGGTAAACCAAAACAAGTATGATAGGGTAAGATGGTTAGACAAATATGACTCGCTGGTCATGACATGAATAATGTCACAATGCCGTCACGTACGTCATCACTCTTTCTGGCAGGCGAATGGCACATGCCCGCATGCGGGTATGTGTCACAGTAATACGGGTATGCGCCACAGG
Source organism: Rhipicephalus microplus (assembly GCF_043290135.1). Classification (NCBI taxonomy): domain Eukaryota; kingdom Metazoa; phylum Arthropoda; class Arachnida; order Ixodida; family Ixodidae; genus Rhipicephalus; species Rhipicephalus microplus. The sequence goes on along the minus strand of NC_134709.1, from coordinate 28,451,259 downwards.
TGATTGACAGGAACGGCGAGAACAGACATGGGCAGTTTCAATGAGTGAGCGTTAAAAAAAAAAAAAAGCTGACATCGGCAGCTTTTTGTGCTTGCAGTGCTGGCTATCTAATTTTATGAACAATACATTTGCAATCCTACGGTACCGCTGTTGTCATGTCGGGTTGACGCCATCCGCTGAAGTTTATTTATGTAGCAGTATCCAGTGCTGCCATCCTCGCAAGCCCCAGTGCTTCATGTCAGCATACCGCTTCTGGTGTTGTTAATAATCATGTTGCTGTTGGCTTCGTCAGGCAACTGTAAACAAATAGTTGTATAAAACATATGCGGCTGTTTAAGGTGTGTCTTTGACTTGCATTTGCGCATATCTTTCACGCCACTTCCTAAAGTCTGGCTAAATAATAATTAAAAAATACAGCACAGTCATTTTCCATCCGCATGCCAAGGTACGTGGAATCTACCGATTTTTTTTAGCTTTCCTTTAGAGCCGGACTCGTCTCTTCAACTTTTGGCGTACGCGCAAAGGTAACGCTGTTAGTCTTCCCTCGATGTGCAGTTAGTTGCAAGCTTTTCATTTTGCACACTTAACAACTTCGATTGAAATTCACTTACGAGAAACTCGTTTTTGCCTGTTGACAGCATTGGAGCGGTCTGCATCGTAAACTACCTTATATAAATAATACTTACGGTAATTGTAAAGCGTCCAAAACTACTACAGTGACACGCACTTTGGTATACATACAATGCAAATCGGAATAAATTCTCTTCACGTCGAACACTTTGAACCTCTCCACTTGGAACGAAACTAAACAAACCAACTTGATTATGGTATCTAGCCACCCTAATTATGGTGTAGCCACAGAACACCTGGAGTTGGCCTGCCTTCAGTTTTAAGCAAGCTCCGCGCGGTGGCGCTCGCGACTGACACGATTAAGGAAGTTAGCAGCAAGATAAAATTTGAGAAACGATTGAGAGAAATGGGGGAAGAGCGTTGGGCTAGGAAGGTTTTCAGCTACTTGTACATGAAGAATGTCGATACAAAATGGAGGAAGCGAACCAGGAAGTTGACTGGTAAATACTTAGAAAACAGCAGGTCGCCAAACCAAAAAGAACTATCGGTTAAGAAGAAAGTGAAGGAAACGGAGACTGACATGTGGAGAATGGGCATGATTGAGAAGTCCGCACTAGAGAACTATCGAACTTTTAAGCAGGAAATTGCCAAGGAAAGGATCTATGATAATACTCGGGGTAGTTCTCTACTGTTTGAGGCCAGGACGGGAGTACTGCGAACCAAGACATATCGGGCCAAATACGAAGGGGTAGACACAGTATGCAGTGCGTGTGGAGAGGAAGAAGAAACTGCCGAACACTTGTTAATGTTCTGTAAAGGGCTTCACCCTATAGTTCAGGATGATGGCGCAGAGTTTTTCAAAGCACTGGGGTTTAGGGACCGGGAGGGCAAAATAAACATTAAGCGGGTAGACTTAACCAGAAGGAGGTTATCTGATTGGTGGCTAAAGTCAAGACACGAGTGAAAATTAAACTCTTCACTGCAAAGTACGAATCCTCAAACTCACTTTTTAAGGAAAAAAAAAATATAGTTTTTAGTTCATTAGGTATTACGGCTTGGTGGCGCTAGCCACTGCCCGATCTAAAGGGTAGAGCCATATCTATCCATCCATCTATCTATTACCACGGCGATGGGCGGTACCAGTTTAGAGTTTTTCATCGGCGGCCCATAGGGGTGCGTCAGTCGAGAGTTGTTTGAGACCTGCAACTGTGCACCACTGTTTCGGAGGCTATGCAAAGTGTCGCGTTGTTGCACCATCCGCCACAGGTGACGCTAGCGACCGAGAACATTTTCAAAATGAAAGAGAAAGGGTATGGCAGTTGTTTTTTTTCTCATGCGGCAGGCATCTTCCTAGAGGAGGCGTTGGTTCAGCCCACCTTTTTTCTTCCTCCGTGGTTCAGCCAGATCAACGGCTTGTTCTGATCTGGAGTGGATTCTGAACGTAACCGACTAATACGTATTTGTCGCATAAAATTATTTAGGCATATTTTTATTAGGTATTTAAATATTTACGAAGCGCGTATGCAATCTATGATGCAACTACTTGTAAAATCAAGTTCATAACAACAGGAGTAGAACTGTGATGGTCACTTGACATGCGAACCTGCAACCATAGGTTCCTCTATGGCTGGGCCCACTTCCTCCGTTCCAGCAGGAGTGCTACGCTGGAACGGCGCGCATCGAGAATCCGTGAGGACGACTCAACGTTAGAACTGGTAGGTGTTCTGTGGTACTAGTTCACTGTAGTTCGAAGCGTTGAAGCCGACTGTAGCGTTAACGACCGGCTGACAGGACATTGCGAATCGGAAAAAGTGTAGCGGTGAGACGCAAGTACCATGTCGCTAAACTGAAAGAGGCCATGGTTTAGGAATGTCACCCTGATCTGACTTAGTACGCGCTAACGTTTCTAACGTTGGTACGCGCACCGATTTGAATAGCGTCCCGTAATGATGTTCTACCGCCACGGAACACCTACATCCTGCCATTCTACCGGCACTGTATACCGTGACTTCAGATTTGACTTCATCAACCCCAAAGCGTGCTCTTGCGAATGCGTACCGTAACGTACGTCACAGCGACTATGAAGCCATTCTGAAGTGACCTAGGCTACAGTACATCGTGAAGCACCCGAGATCCTGCGTTCACGACCATGGAACGCAGCAGTGTTTTTTGTGTGCTCCGTTTCTTTAAAGACGATAGTCTTTCTTGGGGACCGTCGACGCAAAAATTTGGTCTGTCTGTCTGTCTGTAAATTTGTCTGTTTGTCCACTCCTAACGGCACTGGGTACTAGAAACTGATGAATAGATGGATTGATGTGGCTGTACCATTTAGATCGGGCGGCGGCTAACGCCCCCCAGCCGTAATATTTAGTGAACCACCAACTAGATTTATCTTTTTTTCTCTCCTTTAAATAGTGAAGTATAGGGCTGGTACATTGCAGTGAATGGTTTAATTTTCACTCGTGCCTTTTCTTTAGCCACCAATCAGATAACCTCCTTCTAGTTAATTCTACCTGCTTAGTCTATTTTGCCCTCCCTGTCTCTAAACCCCAGTGCTTTGAAAAACTCTGCGCCATCATCCTGAAATATCCTGCGGACGGCCGACCCCATCCGCAGCGCCCACCAGTGTTGCTCAAGCTTTCGCGTTCGTACTTGTGCAATTGTCAATTAATAAGCAATTATTGCGCATGTCTGAGGCAACATAACAACACGTATATATTCCGCATATGCATCTTTTACTAGAAAAAGCCTACATAAGTAATACTAAGGACCGTAGCGCTTATCATGCTGTGCAGACCCTGCAACGCTTGCTCGAAAAGGTGAGTGTTTCAAATGCTTTGCTAAAACGAGACGGTAGGCCCGTGTGCTCAAATTTGGATGCACGTTAAAGAACCCCAGGTGGTCAAAATCTCCGGAGCCCCTACGCTTCGGCGTCTCTCTTAATCATATGGTGGTTTTGGGACGTTAAACCCCACATATCAATAAATCAATTAAAACGAGACGGTGGTGGCACCTACCCGTCGTCTTGCGTTCTACACCTTATCACCTCTGAGACGGGCACGCACACCCTTCTCAGAGGCACGCACTTCGTTTTTCAAGAAAACTGCCAGATGGCGGTCATGTCTCACGTGTGACGTGACTTGATGTGTTCGTTCACCTTCGCTGCAGGCTCGACGCACTCTAACGCAGCGCCTTCAGAATACCATTCACTGATTTTCTTGCGCAGACCATCAAATAAATTATTCACTCTCTCCACACGCAAGACTATCGTCTTTCGAGGACATTTGCAGATTACATGCAGACACGGGGGCCAATTTTTTTTTACCTCTATATCTTTCAGTCCCTCATTCCCCTTCCCCCAAAGTATGATAGCAAAACGGACGCGCGTCTCGTTGACCTCCTGCCTTTTGTTTCTTTTACTCTTCCTTCCTCCTCAAGTGACCATGAGTAATGCAATAAATTGTCTATCACAGCCGTCATCCGTCTTCGCGACGCAGTGGCCTTGGTTTTTTTTATGTTGATTCTCCTATATCATAACTACAATTCATTAATATTTGTTGGTAGATAAACTGAGACCAGTCACGGTTGTAACTTGTGGCAAAATAGAGGAGGCACTACAGTGCTTGTACATGCTCGTTTGGTGGCAGCTAGGATCCTTTCAGATGGCAACACGATTGGGTACACGCTTATCGGTAAGGAAAAGTGAACTTTTATGAGGACTCCCCTCAGCATGAAAGTGTGTTCTTCAGAGTACACAGTTTTCTCCTATGCGGCACAAAAAAAAAAATTATGAATTAACTTTTTTTTTTTTTCAGAGAATGAATGGTGTTTGCATCAAGGCAGAGCGTAGTAACCCTGAACCCATGCTACTTTTTGTAAGTAAAGTAAATTTTGAGTATTTGGTCTGTGGTTTTATGTTCACAATAATGTGATGCTTGTGAGTTGATATGATAGGCGGAGGCCAGCAGTATACTTGTTTGTGCGGTGGCAACCAAGATTCTTTTTACAGTTGACATTGTGTAGTGTTTCACTCTAGTATACACAAAATTTAACCTTGATGGAGATGGAGACTTTTCTCGGGCATGTGCGTATTGTTTAGAGTGTGCAGTTCTTTCCCGATTCGACTTGGAAATGAATAAAGCTGTTGCAGGTCAGTACGGATCTTGATGTCAAGAGAGAGCCGAGTAGCCCTGAATCCAAGCTACACGATGTGAGTTAAGTCTGCTTTTATAGCTAAGCTGCTGACCCATATGCGGAGAATTCTCATATTCCCAGAGGAGGGTGGAGCACCCAACTTCCACATCTCTCTCTCTCTCTCTCTCTCTCTCTCTCTCTCTCTCTCTATATATATATATATATATATATATATATATATATATATATATATATATATATATATATATATATATATATATATATATATATATATACACACACACACACACACACACACACACACACACACACACACACACACACACACACACACTGCGAGTAATAATTCAATGGGCCAGTTAGTCTTCGTGAAGGTATGGGATAAGGCACAACGGGAGCGTTGTCAACAAGGATAAATATATTTATTTCCCTGCAGTTTCAGGAGGGGTCCTCTCTTCATCAAGGGATGGGCTGAACTAACATAGGCGTTCAATTGAACGTCTATGTTAGTATCATATATAGCAATGAGCGACAGAACAGGCAACACTCGTACTTAGGGCAAGCTGATCTTTATCTCGGCCTGATTCCGTGATAGCCGTGATTCGATCCCGCGACCTGCGGGTCAGCAGTCGAGTACCTTAGCCACTAGACCACCGTGGCGGGGCTTTCCACATTAATATACTTTGACGTAAAAAAATGCAATGGCTTGTTGCATTTCTTGATGCCGAACTTGAACTTCGCCTCGTGTCGGGCGTCACGCAGTCAGCCATTCACATCTGTTTAGATATTGTGGTTACTGTTTTACCGTCAATTCAAGCACAATTGACCATGTTCACTATATTAAACATGGTTTCTAAATATCCTAGCCTTACTTCGTGTAAGACTGGATGTGTTGCTATCGTATTCATTTTTTCGGCCTTGTGCCGAAACTGTGACTTCCTTGTTCTATACACTCCTGTCTGTGACCATATGTGAAAGCCTAGATATTCTTCTAAATATCAAATAATACCTAATTCTTTTTTTTTTATAGAAGCATGTTGACCCCAATGAAGAGCCAGCTGAGGCTGCACTTGGCAGTGACTACAATGAAGCTACGAAAGACATCATGAATGACCGCCTAGGGTAAGACTTGAACCCAATGAAGAACAATTGAAAGCTATGTTTGTATTTCCAGTACGGTGAATCTTAAATTTATTCTAATGTTAATTATTGCCTACAAATTAGCAATACATTTACCTTCATGCAAGCCTCTTGTTTACATTTTCTAGACTGTACTTCAAATTGTCTATGGCCTAGGTTCGCTTACTTGCTGCTCAAGCTTTTGAGGAGACTAAGAACCACATTTTAATAAGGCCCGGCAACACTTTGTCTAATAACCATCGTGTCTTCACTAAAAGAGTTTGTTGCCTCACAAATCGACTTTATAAAAAAAGTGTCAGAATCCATCAAGTATGAGAGAATTTACAGATTTGTTGCACATCGTGATTACCATCTCTCATCTCTAGTACAGACGAATGCACCGTTTTTCTTCAAAGGCGCTGCCTAATTTAAATACGATTGCAAGCCCAGGATGCTCAAATCAGCCAATGGTCGTGTATTTGGGTCTGTGATGCAGTCATTTCGGTATATGGCTTCATTTGTGAAAGAAAATTATTTCTAGCTTACTGTGAAAATTATTTGTAAATTTCAGGTTGCATGCTCCACTGTAATGCTTGGCTCGCGTATTCTCGCAAGCCCCGACTACTGATTACCAGCGTTTTTTGACCATGCTGAAAGAAATTACATTTTGTATTGTGCTGCCATTAGTAAAGCCCAAGACCTATATGTGACCAAAAGGAATACTGATAAGTTGTATGTTTCTTCTGCAACTGAATCAGTGGTCAGCATTCATTTTCCTGCATCTATAAAATTCCTTGAAGGAAAATGTGCCATCTGTTTCTAATTCTGTAATTGTCTCGGTAAGGTATAGCAAGCCTATAAGACGCAGTGGCCTAACAAGCTACCCAGATTAGGTAAGCTGTGAGGTGGAGTCTCTTCATGTAAGATTAGTGGGGAGAGAGTGTTTTTTCTTTGTCTCTAAAATGGCCAGAAATACCTTTACTGTATTGTCAGGAAACACTGCGAATCAATAGTCAAGGCTCCTAAGAACGTCCAAGCCAGACATTGTAGCATTGCAAGCAGCCTGGAATTTACAAATAATTCTCGAAGTTGGCTAGAAATTGCTGTCTCTTCTTTCTACAAATGACGCCACATACTGAAATGACTGCTGCATAAACCCGAATTCACGGCCATTGGCTGATTTGAGGATCATAAGCTGCATAGTTCAAGCGGCTTCCACAGGAGGTCGCCACATTCCCATGCGCAATTACGCGAAAGGTAAGTTGTGTGCTGTAAAAATAAATAGTGCTCAAGCTCATGATGTGCACTAGAGGGAACCTCTTTCTCTCGTGCCACCCTTCCTTGCGTAGCTTCCAGCAATCGTCCGGACGAGAGAAGACAGAAAGTAATTACAGCAAGGTGCAAATCTCTGTAACCCTGCTTGTTCGTGACAGATTGTAAAGTTTTTTTTTGTAGCAGTTGAACCGGGAGACAATAAACATCTTTAATAAAGCTATTCGATGGTTACTTGGAAAAGTGCTGCTGGGCTCTTTCAGGGCATTGCTTGGAGCACAAACTCATTGTAATATATATCCATTAATTTTTGCTGGTATTAGTCATAATAATTGGGGCTAATGGGTTTCAAGTTATCATGATTGTGATGCTTTTGATAAGGCAGTTATACTGAGACCTACAATGTGCCTTTTTGTTTGGTGGCAACCAAGATATCAAAAGACCAGTCTCAATGAAATACGGGAAATTTCGTATAGTTGCTGGATTAGTGTGGCTGGCATTGGTTCTACTTCTCGTATTTTTATAACTCGCGACGGAAAACAAATAAATGGTGGTGATCTCAATCTGAGTGTAAGCTTTACATTTCTGCACGGCTCACACTTGCTTTTTCAGAGTGTGTTAAGTAGTAAACATTGTTTGGGTGCTATCACCCACCGTAAAGTCATTTGTGCCTTGTGGTGCACAAGTGTGTCACAGATAGGCGGCATTTAGGTTTAACATCTGCCGAGTGGTTGGTGGCACAGGGCACGAGCTGGTTCTCTATCACTGTAATCGAGGTTAGCGCGGTCGTGCTAGCTGTGCGGCCCGGCAGTGAGGCTGTTATTATTATTGTTAGTATTACTACGCGGTTTGTATATGCAAAAAACACAAGACACAGATGAAATAGGGCTGACAACTGCCACTTATAAGGGCACGACGCCTGCCTGCTCCTTCAGAAAGGGGAGGCATAGAGGAAAGGAAGGCAGGAGAGAAGAAAAAAAAAAAAAACACGTGAGCACAATTTAGTAGTCGCATAAAAAAAAAAACCCTACAAGCACGAGGTCAAGTCGGTTAGTTTTTTCAAAAAAGGTAGCGGGGTTTGATGGGCCTAGTAGTACATTCTTCTGAGAGCAACCTTGAGGCTAGGCAGCCACATAGAGAACATTAGCGAGTCTCTTTCGCGTGTGGTAGCTGCCGCGAATGGACATCTCCCGTGGCGGGTTCATGGGGAAGATGTCATGGGTTGTCTCCCGTGGATCCCTCATGATGAGTCGACCGTCGGCGACGCCGCAATCGCGGTACCTTGTAATGTTATTTTCTTGAGTGTGATATTGGAATATTGCATGAGGTTGTTTTTAGTGTGTCACTAGTGACATATTTGATTCGGCTGGCGATATTGTTTGTGTAAACTGTAGTTGAATAAATGTGCACAAATGCTTGACGTGGTTCGACCGCGTCAACGGTGTGCATGTTTTCCGGTAGCGTGGTGCTCTCGCCTGGGACCCCACAATACGTATCCAAATTCACACACACAGTACCTTGTATGTATTTTTATAATAATGAGCAACAAAATGTTTTAAAGAAATGCAGAAGAAGTCACAGCTACCCCGCTGCGGTGGTCTAGTGGCTAAGTTACTGGGCCGCTGACCCGCAGGTCGCGGGATTGAATCCCGGCTGCGGCGGCTGCATTTCCGATGGAGGCGGAAATGTTTTAGGCCCTTGTGCTCAGATTTGGGCGCACGTTAAAGAACCCCAGGTGGTCGAAATTTCCGGAGGCCTCCCCTACGGTGTCTCTCATAATCATATGGTGGTTTTGGGACGTTAAACTCCACATACCAACCAAAAGGTCACAGCTTTGCCGCAAAGGTGAAGCAATGAACCCGATAGCAACAAATTGGAAGGTCACGCGCGGAATGGCAAGCAGATCGAAACGTGCCCCGCGTTTCTCACACACAAATGACGCACGAAACAGGTACAGATAAACGCGAATAAGTATCTCAGTTCTTAATTCGATGTGTCTGAAAAGCGCTCTCTTTTTGCAAACGGAGACTGTGCTTTGATTACAGCGACCTTTGTGTGCCTGGTAACTACTACAGAATTGTTCTCATGAAAATCCAAGGCCAGCCAAGATGTATTACGATCCTCCCCACCGTGAGATTAGGGTGCGCGAGTGAGCGTCGACCCTTTCCTCTTCGCAATGCAAAGTACGCGTGGTAGATGAGTGCATGCGCTGCCGAGTCGTGACGATGTGGCGACGCGGGCTCATTGCGCCATCTTGCTGGTAATGCTGAAAACACGATAGTTCCCCCCACAGATGCCCGTCAGCAGCGGTAAGTGTAGATATAGATAGCTTGCCGTTTGAACATTAAAGGGCGTGCCTCTCCGTGGCTAGGTGGTTAACGCCTTGCACTTACGGCTCAGAGGTCCCAAGTTCAATTCCGTGCACCGGAGTCTTTTTCTGGATTATTTTTCTTTCTTCCATTTACATATATATAGATACGTATACAGATACAGTGAGTGACAACGATGCTCGCGGCTAAATCCAGCCGAGAGTGTCCATATAATTGCTATCGCAATAATAAACAGTAGTTTTCAGCATACTGGCGGCCACATTATATGCTTTCTTTTTCTGTTTTATTATCGTATTTTGAGCACAGACTATGTAGATTATCATGTAAACCTAGCCCATGGTTCATACACAGATGTTAATTAGTATGTATATACGAACCATTCTAATCATCATCATCATCGTTAGTCACACGAGCTGCGTCGCTTTAGCCTAGCATGATGGCATTAATAGATAGCTTTGCTACTGCCATACCAGAGGTTGTCTTATCGACTAAAATCAGTAGTCGTGCTGAATGGAGCGACGCGATAGTTCACGGCAGCCGTCCTATCCAGTAGGGTGCATGGGCCCCCGAGATACTATTTGAGGGAATTTTTCACAGCGCCCAGGTGTACGAACAGGTGCCCACATAATTTATTTATTTATTTATTTCTCTTTAAGTTGGGGTAAGAAAGGAATAGTCGATTCATAGCAGTACGCATCACACATTTTGCCATACATCTTCTATATATCACCATGCCCACTCTTGCTTTATTATGAGTGACATGAAAGCTGCTGATGAAGATGTATAAGTCGCTGAAGTTAGATAATTTTTCTTTAGCTAGACTTGCTCTCCCTGTGTCCCATCTGAATTGCCGCAGCGCTAACACAGCTGAAAGGCGACCGTCTTCCTCATGCTGTTTTTCATGGTATCGTTTTGAATCTATGCCAGTGTTGTCAAACAGCTATGAAGCAAGTCCATGGTCACTTCACTTTATTATTGTTATTCAGTTGTGTATTTGTTCATGTCCAGAATCCCGGAAGATGCTGCAGAATCGTCGAGAAAAAAACCTCCAAGGCAGTGCGAACGTGTCTTACAGGTGTGACGTGTGTGGACGGTGCTTCACGAACAAATACGCTTTCAAAAGTCATCAGACAGTGCACTCGAGCGAAAGGCAGCACCAGTGCAAAACGTGCGGGCGGTCCTTTGCGAGGAGCCGGGGCCTTAAAAGTCACCAGATGGTGCACACAGGTGAAAGGCCACATGCCTGCCCAGTCTGTGGTCAAACGTTTGCCAAGAGTTCAACCCTGAAAGAACAGCACAGGGCCCTCCACACAAACGAAAAGCCCTATGCTTGCGTGGTCTGCAGTAAGAAGTTTGCTGCGAGCTCAAGTCTTTACAAACACAGGCGTGTGCATACGAATGAAGCCCCGTGTACATATGCGTGCGAGATTTGCCCTTCCAAATTTTGCCAAAAGCTATCCCTGATGAAGCACAAGCCGCTACATGCAAGCGGAGTGTTGGTGGGCATCTGCACAGAATGCGGCAAAAACTTCAAGAGCACGAAATCTCTGGTGCACCACTTCAAATGGCACAACACGGAGAAGGTGCACGCATGCCAACTGTGCCCAGCCAGGTTCACGCGAAAATTTGTTCTGGAGAGGCATTTATTGACGCACAAAGGTGAAAAGCCTTACAAGTGTAGTGCGTGTAGGAGAAACTATTCTAGTAACACAAATCTCACTAGACACATCCAACGTGTGCACACAGATACAGTTGGGGCCACCATGTTCAGCACTGACCGCAGGGTGGAGATTATCACACCAGATAACCCCTTCGCCACAGAGCCTCAGGTGAGTGCATTGCAACGTGAGAACGTGCATTTTTCTGTTGTTCACTCTGCAACATTAATCGGATATGAATGGCTTTGTGTTTCTACGAGGCATTGCTCTTGTCTTGTTACTCTTGATCTCTAACATTTTTATATTGTCGCATGAGAGTATGGTGGGTTTGAGAAATACGACGCAATCGTTTCCCACGTCCCGTGCTTTAAGGTGATTCAGTATGGCTGCTAAATACTTTGCGCTTCATGCGTGCCAGCAGCGGTGTTGTTGTCTAGTAGTTGGGATAGCACGATGTGTTTCCAAGTTGCCAAACACACCCACTTTAGCAGCTTAGTAAAAAGCCATGACACTGTGTTTGTTTGTTTGTTCGATTTGATGATACGTTAATACAGATCTTGATCTGCATGAAATGCAGAAACATTATTATACTGAGATGTGAATGCACACGAAAGAACACCGGATGGTCAGAAACATTTACATGCCACCTAATCGCACAGTTGTTTTTACATGTAGTATAACCTCAAAATTTAATTTTTGTTCGACAACATAAGTTCATGAAAAGGCGAGGAATCGTGCTTTCATGTTGTGCATAGTGTGCCATCTCTGCGAATAAGTCAGATGTTCATCAAAAGACAGATTGCTGTGCACCGAATTGGGAGGACCAGTGCATTCTGCGTGCCAAATCTGTCATGTAAATGCCTACAACACAGTGAATGTGTTTGATGTACAAATGGGGCAGATTTTTTATTTTTTTTATTACCACGTCATAAAGGTTAGTTCGGGCACTTCCGTAAAGGCACGGCTCGTATTCAATGATCTGTCATGTTAAGTGATAAGTTTGGTTGCCAATCAAAATATTGTTCGGGCACTTTTTGACCACTTCTGGCCCATATGCTATTAAAGGGACCAGCAACAAGCCTGGATGTTTCGTTATATCCTGGTGAAGATTGGAGTATTCTTAATTATAATTACAGAATCGGGTATTTTTTTGCAATTTGAATAGTATTAGTATATTTTGAGACAGCACATGAAAGTCCCAAAGATGGCATGTCATGCTGCTGGTGAAAAAGCCTAAGCGTTCTGCAAAGTATTTTTTCAGAGTGCTGTACGTAATCTGCTTTCACTTTGGCACACTACAATTTGTGCTTAAAATTTGCGCCTGCACATAGAAACAAGCCATGAAACAATCTTTAAAACTATGCGTGCTCTCCCGGTGGACATCGCCCTGCTGCGGTGGTCTAGTGGCCAAGGTACTCGGCTGCTGACCAGCAGGTCGCGGGATCAAATCCAACTGCAGCGGCAGCATTTTTGATGGAGGCAGAAACGGTGTAGGCCTCAGATCTGGGTGCATGTTAAAGAACCCCAGCTGGTCCAAATTTTCCAAATTTCTGGAGCCCTCCACTACGTCTCCCATAATCATATCGTGGTTTTGAGATGTTAAACCCCACATATCAATCAGTCAATCATTCCGGCGGACAGTGGTGTGCGGCAGTAAAAAGAATAGGCCACGATGATATGTGCCTTCACTGTACCCAATTGGACTGCACATGACTGTGGCCAGAAAGTAGAGGAAGAAGTGGAGAGCTGCTTCAGCAAGACAGTGACCGTTTCTTAATTTCGACAAGATAGCCCTCAATAAATAGTTTTCTCCAGACAACCTGAATTGCTGTTAGGCATTCTCACTTTTTTTTATACTTATGATGAGGATAAAGGAGTTGACGCACGCTAAGGAGCGACGCTGCCTTTGCGGCAACTAGTGGAACCGGAAATGTGTGTCGACGTAAGGGTATGAGTGCTGTTGAAATGCACGCGCAGCCAACCCCATTATGTGAATAAGAGAGTCAGCAACACAGGCTTTATGAGCAGTCTTACTTCACTTGTTCTGTATTCTTCATGGCCAGTGTATGGTCGTTATCATGCTCACTTAGTAGTGTTTAGAGCATATGCTGCTATATGACTTCATATGCGCAGCATATCAAGAATGAGGATCTGGAATGTTTCACAGAACTTTCTGCATAACCATTCAATGATTAGACACAGACCAATCCGGTTTCTGTTGCTCAAGAGACCGATACCATAAAGTTGGGTTGTCAGTTTCGCCAAAAGCCATGCTTCAGTTTTTTTTTCAATTCGATTCACATCACTTCATAGGTTTCGTGCAATGTTTTGTGCATTCTTTTGCAGGAGGACTCTGGCATAAATGAAACAGGACCATGTGCAGCAGCATTTGGCAACAAAACCTCAGTTGTGCCACACACGAGCAGGACTGAAATCTCGGTAGAAATCAAGGATGGTGGAGCAGGATGAGCTTGTTGTACAAGGAGACGTGACGGCGGCTGACAAGGCCGTGCCGTCGTCTTGGCTTTTTTTTTGGACGCGAGCGTACAAGCAGTTGCAACTGTGGCGTCCAGCCAGGTCAGGAGCTGGTGCGTTCTTACCACCTAGTGGCACGCGAATCACGAGCCATGTGGCTCTCTTCGTATTTTGCGCAGCAGCTGGCCAAGAGTGATGCGACGCTACATCGGCTCACTGGACTCCGGCGAAAAGTGAATAAAGAAGAAATCATTGCACCTGCTTCCTGTAAGGCAGATCACTGTTTCTTCCAGTAGAAATGTTCATCTTCCAAGCAGTGCACTGTTTGGTGCATCCAGCATGTGTTCTACAATTTAAATTGTTGCTACATTGGTTCATACTTATGAAAAGGAAAGAAGACAACAACCTGTTCGTAGCACGAAGCCACAAGGATGTCCGTACGAATTTCTCAGAGAAAAGCCTCTTAGTAGCCAAAAAATTCGTCCTTGTCTGGGGTTCGCACCTGGGACCAACGCTTATCTGTGGCGGTCGCTCTGCCGATTGAGCTAACCATAAAGCTAGCAATTGATAGCGTGAAGGCGAATGCATCGACGACTCGAAGCACAGGACACAAGTAATGCAAATGAGTTCAATATGAGGAATTCATGTTGTCTGAATATATCAGAGGCTATATCGAGAGAGCTGGTCACCTTTCGCAGCTCTCGAACTAACTGCCTGCGTGGTGTCTGTATATACAAGCAATTTATCGAGTAACAGAAAATCCACCTTGGATATCATGACTGTTAACCCGTCCCGTATTACTGAGATTTTTGGAAATACGTAAATGTATCTGCACAACTAACAAAGAAAGAACAGAAGCACTGTGCAAAAAAGAAAAGAAAAATCCTGATAAAAGTTTAAAGTTGCTTAACATACACACTCAGAGAAAAGGCAATCTGATTTCATGATGCATTAGTTGAGGCATGCTTATACAGGCGTGACTATGACAAGCCATTTTGGCCACTTCTGCAATATTCTTGCTGGGTTGATCGCTGCTTTTAACAAGAACCTCACTATACTATAGTATGAACTGAGGTATTACCACTACCCTTACAATGCATGCACACAAATGTTTATTGTATCCACTTGCTACATTCAAACATTACTTCCACAGGTGCATACCATTGGACAAACTGAAGTTGAGACACTGACTGGTGCTTTGTGGCATTTTTATGCCACGGCCCTCACAAAAAATCACGCCAACAATCCGCGCGCGTACTACGTGGACGTGGCGAAGTATCCTCACCGGCCAAACACGTACGCAGCAGCAGTCATCGCAGCAGACACTGGAGTACTCACAACGTCGGGAAGCATACGGTGCAAGTCGCCCACGCAAGCCGAGGAGTTTGCAATCGCACTGGCACTAGCGATCCCGGATGGCCGCACTGTCCTCAGTGACTCAAAGACGGCAATAGTCAACTTTGCTACAAACAACGTCCATGGAACCACTGCAAGAGTATGTTCAACTATAGCAAGACCGGAAACCAACATTGCCGTCAAGTGGTTCCCTGCGCACGCCGGGGAGCTGGACGTGGGCCCGAACCGCAACGAGGAGGCAGATACGGATGCACACGCGCTAAGTAGCCGCGGGTCTCTGTCAACGCATTCCTTGGAGCCGCAACGACCCGATGCCGAAGACGGAGAGTATTTTATCACAACCTACGCCGACGTTCTGCAGTGGTACAGAACGAGCAGACGCCTCTACCCACCGCCTCACCGAGACCTACAACGCAGAGAAGCAGCCACACTACGGCAGCTGCAAGTACAAGCAATATGGACCCCCGTCTGGGCAAAGCACGTTTGCCCGGAGGTTTACACCACTGATGTATGCCAACACTGCAAGAAGGCGCGAGCCATCCAGAGACACCTCCTTTGGGACTGTGCACCACCGCCGGGTAACCAAGAAGTAATGCCAACTGCCATAAGCAGCAAAATCATCAGCCGAGAGCCAGGCAATCAAAGAGACGTCGTCCAGCACGTGCTTAGCATCCTGGAACGCCAGCGGCCGAAAGCGGCACCCCCACGGGTTTGACGCGAGTAGGTTGCTGCTCCGGGACGTCCGAGCACGCTAGTGTCTCGCTTTAATCCCCCTACCCCTTCCCCCTTTATGCCGGATCGTCAATAAAGTTGTTTCACTCACTCATGCTGAGCAGAAAACTAATTCATTCCCGAGAGAGGCTCTTCTATGCTGTAGTAACAACCTGCCAAAGTGCCCTGACTGATAGATTGCATTTTTTCAGTTACACAGATTGAACAACTGAAAGCCTCGTACATTGAAGCTGTGTACGGCTAGGGAAAATCTGTAGACCATAAGCAAGAATGTTTGTACATGCCACACATATTGGGTAAAAATCATCACGCACCCCAGTGCACTTTCTTAAAAATGAAGGAAACATCCATGCTGCAAATGACAGTTCATGTCATGCATAAAAACTTACCGCATACAATAAGCCAGACCAGGTGATGTATGTCAGTGAACAGAGAAGGCACAAAAAGACACACTGTTCAAATAGAAGTATTCAGAGTTACATACTTTAAATTCAAAAGGAACTTTCTGAACAGAGATTTCAGATTAGTGTGGCAGGATGTGTAATAATTGGCTATGGTTCAAAATTCCGTGTCTTGTGCTGAATAGCTTTGCCGGTAATCCATCTTTATCAAGCAGAATGGCTCACAACTTATTAACCGTGCACTAAAATAGATTCATTATTACTTTTGCCGATTTATTAGCTTCAGTAAATATGTTTGTTTTAAAGCGAAAGCCTTCAGAGGAGATGTTTGCACGCCCCTCTGTGAGATTTGCGAGATGCGTCCAGAAATTGCTAATGAAACAGCCGCAGAGGAGTGCCCACGCGAAAGTGCAGGTGAACCCCACCCCTTGTTTTCCCGTGCACAGAAGAACTCGCACAGGTGTTCTGCGCAAGTGTATCTCGCATACTAAGAAGTGGCATGCGAATGAGACAACTGCGAGGGGAGAGCAAGCCACATGCTCCGTGCAGGAATCCTGCAGTTGATTCCACATTCTATGGCATGCTGTGAATAGAAAGGCAGCCATGGGGGGTCTGCAGGTGGTGCAGGTGCGATGCACAAAAGGAGGAATGGTATGTCGTCATTGTGTGCCCTTCCACAGAGTGGCTCCTGTCTCGTTAGAGGCTTAAGCTTGATGGGTTACTGACATACAGCCCAGCTTTCGCTCATTAACTGTAAAGCTGTTCCAGCTTGCCATTTCTTTGCTGCACAAAGCTGGTGGAAAAAGCCAAGCTAAGAAAGGAGGAAAGTTGGGTATAGATACGCAATTCAACGGTATAGGATGGGTAGAGGAGAGTAAATGCATAGTAAGTCGTAGTGTAGTATAGCAAGATGATGGGAAAGGCAAAGCACGGGTGGGGATCCACGATAAGGGGAAGCATAGCAATGTACAGTATACTATAGTAATGGGGTGGGAAACGGAAGTGAGGATGAGGGAAAAAAGAATGGGAAATGGTGCAGAGCAAGGATGTCTGTAATATAGTACAGCACATAGGAAAGTGAAACGAGTGAGAAGAGAGGAAAAAGAGGGTAAAGTGCAGCACAGCCACGTACAGTGCGTATTGTGTATCCAATGGAGGTAAGGAAAATAAAGGTGAGGAGGAGGGAAAAGGGTAAAGCATAGTACAGCAAGAAGTGCAAAGTGTGAGGAGGAAAAGAGCACGAGAGAGGGTAAAGCATAGCTGTACATAGCATAGCAGATTGGTAGGATAGGAAAGCGAGTGCGAGGAGGAGGGGAGACTAGAGTATATATCTATGTATAGGTATAGTACTATAGCAAGACACCTGAGAGAAAAATGAGATAAAAAAATATGGGAGAGGATAGCACAGTATAGCCATGTCCAGTGTCGTGTATAAAGTGCACGGAAAAGGGGAGTGAAAATCTGAAGGAGAGGAGAGGGTGAAACACGCATAAAGGAGTGCCGAAGGTGAGTGAGAAGCAATGACGTGAGGTGAGAGAGAGAGAAGGTAGGGTACAGTTCGGTTTAGTGAAGGCGTCTAGGAGGCTGCTGGTATGCTGGCGAAGGCAACCTGGTCGCTTGTTTCCCCAGTCTTCGCATCAGCTGGTGTATTTCCCCAATCGGCCCAATGTGCTTGTGTTTCGAGAGTGCAACACCTGCGGATTTAATTCCACAGTTGGCGCTAAAGTAAGCAATTGTGGCCACTACCACAGATAAACAATTATTGGGCCGCAATCGCTTTCTACTAAAGCTACAGTGTACTAGTACTAAAGCTTAAAGGGCAAATGATTAGTTGGCTTAGAGTAAGAGAGTAAAACTCACTTGGCAGTGCTTACATTTTTCAAATGCCTGAAGCTCCAGCCTAAATTGGGCATCATAATAAAACGAGCCAAACCATTTTTAGTGCTTCCAGTACGTTTTGTCAGAAACGATCACGAGGGAGCGCAGCAGTCGCCGCGTGTTTGTTTTGATTTTCATTGCAGTCCGCATTTTACGATGCGTACGTTTCATCGATGGCGCGCTTGTTATGCTGTAGTGGCGATCTGGATTTACTGAAGCATTGGAGGCATGCGCACGTAAAGAGGCCGCGAATGGAAATCTTATCTCCAGTCTGGTACGAGAAAAAAACGACCAGCCAGCGCGTTGTTTGACCGCGTTCCGTGGTTGCCGCGACCCCTCTAAGCTTCGTCTCCGTCGCTAGTTTCTGAACCTGACGGCCGACCAACTGAAAAAACGCGGCTGCCGTCTCGTTACGGCGCGTGTATTTGCTGCTTCGTCGATTGTTGAGCATCGGAGGCCCGCTCAGACAGCTGTCAAGCGTGATACGAGTGTGTGTGTGCGCGTGTATGCGTCGCCTGTGAGAAATTTCGGCTGGAATGCGGCGTCCGCCGCTGCGTTGAGCGATACGTGATGGAGCCTGGCTCTGTTGTGAAGGCGTTGTACGACTTCAACTCTGGTCTCGAAGGGGAACTCTCCATAAAGAACGGAGACTTGATTCAGGTGAGTGCACGCTGCTCGAACCTGCCTCGTACGATTGTTCTAATCTTCCTTTTTTTGGTATCTTGCGCTCATTGTAATGGTACACCCGCGGACTCGATGGCAGTTTCGCCTATCGCGTCGTAGATTTAAAATTTTTGCTTCTGCGCGTTCTATCTTTTACTGCGACGGCGCTTATTAGACCAGAGATAATTCGTCATCACCGACCTTTTGTGCCTTGTGAACAAGGTAAATGAAACGGGTTGAGAGAAAAAAAAAAAAAATCTGACAGTTTCGCTTACCGTTTCGAAACGTTTATATTTAATCGTGCTCAGCTTCTGAAGCAATGCGAAAACTTATCGCGGTTTCGCGCTTGTTTTGATGTTAGGGTCGCATGCTTGATAAGTAGAAAAAGTCGGTAGCTGTGTGAAGGGGAGTGTCGTCGATTTGGAAAACAACGAGCGAAACACGAAACCTCGTAGTACTACTTGATTTAATTGTTTCGCTCGTTTGTTTTCACGACCGTTCGGTATCTTTAAAACCTTCCGAGCGCCTGGCCGGCAAAGCGTTTGCGTAATAGCGCACTCTTTTCCGGGTTTGTTGGTCGTATTTTTTCCTCGCGACTCTAAAACGGGACGTGCACTGCACACGAGACGCCGCGAACCACAACGAAAACGTTTGGTCCGCGCAAACCGGCACAAACCAGCGTTTGAGCTTTAGTGAGCGCCGCTGCCTGTGACCGCGATGCCTTCTTGACGATGCATATAAAGCAACGCCTGACCGAAAGGTATGAGTGGGCCCGTGTGCCTTTCACGTATATGTGGAGTTTTCGCGCCTTTGTTGGAACGCCATTGCAGGATGATTGCCCTGTTGTGGCGGCCGCGTAGCATTTAGAGCAAAGGCCAAGGTCTCAAAGCGAGCACACTTGTGAAAAACGTGCCTTTAATCAGTAACCAACAAAACGCCGAGCCAAGCACCAGTGGATTAAAGGAGCTTTAAAGGACAGTTGTCTTTTTGACTATTTGTAAATTCATGCCTGGTGTACTTTATTAGGAAATTTGGGAGATTTTATTACCAGGATCGAATGAAGTCGCTTGTGAGGCTTGCTTTTCACCGCATTCACAAATGAAGTTTATATGCTTTGAAATTGAATTGATAAATGGAAAAGGGTGCGAGTCCTATACACTCAAAGCTATATATGGTATCACAACGTAATGACATGCATGTTCCGTCTTCGAAGTAGGTTATATAGTGCCATTATGTCCCACCATTCTTTCTTATCCTTTCATTTTGATTGCAGACATATATGTTATCCACGTTTTTACCAAAGCCTTATTGTATGATGAGAAGCATCAAGAACAAACGGGAGTTGTTGGATGCGCACCTACGAATTTACAGTTACGAAGTGAAAAGACAGTTATGAGAAACCTCTTGCACTCGAAGGTGCCCCACGAGATTACTGTAACCGAGAAAACGGTGAGGGTGAAAGGACACGATATACTTGCAGCTTCATTAACGCACGCACCAAAAAAAAAATTACTTGTGGCAAACAAAATTAATTAAGTAACATGTCAAGGCATTAGTTACATATGTTATGTGCATGCATTATAACTGTCCATAAACTATATCAGTTCTAAGAAGAAAGTAAAGCTGTTTTAAATTCTGTCTGTTCCCCAAAGCTTCACGAGCTTAAAATTATTTCTAGGTTTCTATTAATCTAGCTCAGATTTGGGGAAAGGATAGGGTCGGTGGATTACACATGTGATTCATTGAGTGGGCAGTCGTTATTTTATTAAAATATCGAACAGGAGATTTGGTTGAGAAGGACATTCAAGGGGAAGAAAATACAGTGAGAATACAGCCAGAAATTATGTAGTATGATGAGGGAGTGAATGAAATTTATTTTGGAGACGAAGCTGTTTGATAACTGGAAGTGCCATGATTTTTAGGTAACAGTAGGTTTGTGGAACTGGCAGCGTCCCGTAAGTTTACGGATACGACGCATGTAGCCGAGAGCTGTGGATGCTCCTTCTGAAGCCTGTGCATGCAGTTCGTCTTCTCTTGTGAGCCTGCATTGCGGTGCTGGGTATAGTCCTACTCGTATTTATTGAATAATTGTATAGTATATTTTTATAGCTGGTCTTTCGTCCTGCTCTAATGGTAGATGTCATCCTAGTGATACGACATTGAGGAACTAGACAGAGGTAATCGGCATCTTTGTTATGCTGTTGGCACGAATATGACTGTTAGGGATGATTATTTCTTGTCCGACATGACATTGTGAGAGTAGCTACCAGTGCAGACTTTTCTATACAAGCCCTTTAAGTGTGAAGCGTGAAGGAACGTCTATAATTATGTCAAACCTACGAAAACCTAATTCGCAGTCACTCGATGTTCTGATGCAAGAAAAAAAATGGGGTGGCGGTGCGTTGATGTGCACATCTTTCAGTGAGCTATCTTCTGAGTGTAATTAAACGTCTATTTATTGCAAATTTATTTCTGTTATATTTTTGCATAAATGGAATTTAATATTGGGCTTTAATAATAGTTGAGGTTTAACTTCCAATTGAGGCTTTACTATTGGTCGTAATACTATTTACTATTGGTCATATTCATTCCGAGCAAAGAACAATATCCTTTTGTTATCGCTGCTGGAACATGATTCATCAAACAACTTGTTCAGCATGGTAGCATCTTCAATAAGGTGATTGTCTGCAGCAATAGGCGTAGAAGGGACGTTAAATATTGTGCTGATTCTCAAAAGGTTCAATAAGTCCTCCGATAAAATGCTTTTTAACGGCCATCATTTGGCAGAAATGGCGAAAAAAAAAAGCTGCATTTACAAAATAGGACATCTGACATGGGTGATTGACTGCAGGAGTGTAACTGTACTTTGTTTATATGTCATGTCCTTTGATATGGAAGGTAGCACAACTTCTTGCATTAGATTAGTTTGCTCCAAGAAAAAGTTCAATCATTTTACCATGTAATCATGTGACTTTCTTTTTGGTTTTTAGGCCGAATAATAAATGAAAATGCTTTGTGTCCTAAAAATAAACAAACATCTTTATTGATACGGTTGTGAATAGGTTGTTTTGAATCGCTTAGTGTTTTTTTTCCTGACATGACAGCACATTGCAGTGCTATTGCACTCTGCATGTGCTGTGGTGGGGAATGTGACCTTCAAAACGTGCCAAGTGCTAGTCACCTGCGGTCGTTTATTTAGGTTAGACCATGTTATAGTGGACCTTGTTTAAAGTTAGATTATGTTTAGCATTGAGTGACACAGTGCAAGTGCGGAATACAGCAATTCAACAGCAGTACGTCATACTTTGCATTGGCCTGATGACACCTGACGATAAACGGCAGTGCGATGATTTCCGAACCTTCTTGCAGCCCTGTCTTGGCACTGGCAGCCATCACCATGAGACGCTGAGTACTGTTAAAGAAACTTGTACATGTGCCCTTAAGGGCTTTCTGCAATACGCCTTGGGGGAAGCTGTCCATTCGTAGGAAAGCTGTTTGCAAAAGTCCATCGACGCTCAAGGGATATTCATTGCAGACATTGGACGCTTTTTAGCAATATGTCTAATAATTATATTTTTCTTAAACATTTCCTGATACCTTTCCTACAAAGGCTGTATCTTTTAAGACCCAAAGGAAGCCGAATTGTGCTTGTTGGAACATAGTGTATGGTACCGTTCATCGCGCCTGTGTGATGTGACCTGCCTTTGACCTTCTGGACTGCCATCCTTCCTCAACAGGCTTTGCTTGTCTCTGTGCAGGTTGTGGCCGCTGTCGACAGGCACTGGACGCTAGGCAACTTGCGCGGCCAGCAGGGAAAATTTCCGTCCGCGTTCGTGGTCGAAGTCAAGGTGCCACAGTTGTCACCTGGACAGGAGCTGTTCGCGGCCACCGCGGATTTCTCGTCAGATGTGCCGGGAGACTTGAGTTTCCAATGTGGTGAGCGTACTGTAGAAAGAATGTGGAGGAAGTGAACCTCAAGCGACCTTGGAAATCACAGCAGCACGAAATACGGGGAAAAGTGTACCTGCTCAATCAGTATTTTTTTTTTGACACACTACCTTTAAGATCGAACGCTATGCACTCAAACCTCATTATAACAAAGTTGCATTTTACAAGAAAGTAAGTTCATTATATCCAAAAATTCACTTTAAAAATCACTTTCCAGTTTCTCAACAAATGATGCTACAGGCTCGAAAATTGCTACGTCACGGGCCTAAGCATTGCCATTAGCTGATTAGAGCATAGTACGCTCCAAAGTTACTGGGGCTGCCGCAGGAGGCTGCGACCTGTCCGCATGCACACTCGACCCACTGAAAACGTGTGTATCTGAAGGAAAAAAATAGAAAAAAAAACAGGAAAGACAGAGAGAATAAATGCTTAGTGTCATGAGGAGAGTGTGATCTATTTTCTTACTCCTTGCCATTCCTCCCTGTTTAGCTTCCAGCACTTTCGTCGGGATGATAGAATAGCAAAAGCAATAGCAGCATGCGACAGATTTTTGTAACTCCGCTCGTACTGGATGAATTCAGAGAAATTTTCGCGGTAGTCAATTCATGAGGCAATAAGCTTCTTTACTGAATCCGTTCTATGGCTACTTGTAAAAGTGTTGAGGGGCCCCTTAAAGCTTCTTCTGTGTCCATGCCTTCTGCCCATTTTATCACCATCATCAGCCTGAATGTGCCCACTGCAGGGCAAATGCCCCTCCCATTTTCCACCAACAGTAAAAATGTTGGGCCTCTCTCAGCAGAGTCGCACAATATGCAAAATATCTATGCACAATGCATTGTTGAGCTTCTGTATGGGAACTGTACTTGTTGATATGAGCCTGCATGCCCAGGCTGGAAAAAATAAATGTACGTATTGTTTCAAGGTGTATGTGATGTTCATAATTTTGCTCGTAGCTGCTTGCAAAGACGTACTTATACTTTTTTAAACATATGAGGCGTAACGGTGCATGTTGTCGTCGTGCACGTTTCACAATGCACTGGGCAGTGCACACCGGAAAAACAGAAAAAAATGAGAGAGAGAGCTACAGTTGTCACATTGTTAATAGAGCAGTTCGCTGACCTTGTTGCTGTGCTAGTGTTTTCGCAGTAGTAATTGAAAGCTCTCGTGACGTCATTCAGTCGTGGCATGGTAGGCCTTTGGAATGTGCAGTCATCACACTACAAAGTTTTTTTTTTTTTTTTTGTAAGTACAGAGGATTTAGTAATGTCTTGCACAATCATTTAATCAGCCTGGTGACACTTACCAAACCATGCTTGCTAAAGAACAGATACAATAGTCATTCCAATGTGTATTCTGCTTTCGTTCGACCCAGCCTAAAGCAGGAGTATAGAGAGAGAAGTTTTAAGCGAATGGTTGTTAGTGCATTGTGGTTCTGACAGTGAAGAGTTGGGCTAGCAAGTGATCTATAACTTGCTGCACCAAAAGGCGGCAATGCCACCTTGAAAGAAAATGCCGACATGGACG
This sequence comes from Rhipicephalus microplus, assembly GCF_043290135.1. Taxonomy (NCBI): domain Eukaryota; kingdom Metazoa; phylum Arthropoda; class Arachnida; order Ixodida; family Ixodidae; genus Rhipicephalus; species Rhipicephalus microplus. The sequence goes on along the minus strand of NC_134709.1, from coordinate 28,427,178 downwards.
CAAGTTGTCGTGTTCTCTTCCTTTGTTATGTCAGTGTTTGCACATTTTATCTTTTATGATGAATCCTTACCAACTACTAGCTTGAAGCCACCTTGACGCTCTCACACTAGCCCAGCGTTATGTTTACATTAACCTAATTTACTTTTAAACAGTACAACTGTTGCATTCTAAGAGTGAAGGACTCCACACAGCTAGCTTCGTGAAATGGTGCTGCTACGAAATTTACTAAAACACAAGAAATTGATTTGGACTCTATGACATTGTGTACATATATATCCCTGATGATGTTTTAGCAGCTAATTCAATGAATGGGAGCTTAGCCACTAGTAATGGGAAGCAAGGCTTTTTTTTGCCATCTAAACTTACTTATAGTTATACCTTGGCATATCTATTTTTTTAGTATTGCTCGTCTAAAACAACTGAATTGATATAATGTGGAGATTTCTTGGGGACAATTTATGTGTACCTTCGGTGATGCGAGTCACTGCACGGACTGACGACCAATTTCTCTGAAGCCACTTTTTTACGATGCAATGGACGCTCTCCCTCGGTAGAGGTTAAACCTGCAGTGGTTAATTTGAAAAGTGTGGGGATATTACATAGGCAGAATTTTTCGAACTGAGAAGCCTCTAAAAATTTAGAGTCCCTTCTCCAGCAAAGCTGAGAAGTGATAGCGATGCCACTTGCTCTTCTTGCAAACTGCTCATTATTTTTGACGTTCTGCATTCACAGGAGTGCACGCAACTGTGTTTAACCCCCTTTATTTTGATGTTGTCAACCATGTTTAAATACGAAAAGCGGGTAGAATAAGTTTTCTGAATGCTCATTGTCACGTAAAGTCTTTTTATCGCCCCTGCCCTTCTGCTGCATGGGGCACCAGAAGTCATTTCTCGTGACTTAAGTTAAACAATAAAAGTGTAAATTCACATGTAACGAGAAAAATACTGCTAATTTCAGCCGATACTTTCAACAGTTTTTCCACTGTTGAGCTCATCTCTATTCACATTTGGAGCGGTTATCTATCCCTTTAACAACTAAGGTTTGCACGCAGTATATTTGCATCTTTGTTGATTAGCTCAAGTGTAAATTTGGCTTGACTCAAAGTCTTCTAAGTGAATATCACCATCACCGGTTTGTCCGAATATCGATCACGTCGCGGTGACAGGGGACCTGATTGTCGGACTGGTCCCGGTGGATGCAAACTGGTGGAGAGGCCAGCTGGATGGGCGCGAGGGAATCTTCCCACTCTCACATGCCTGGATGTTGGACGGGGCAAGCCTCCGCCGCTCCAGCCAGGGCTCACGGGAGGTCAACCTCTGGGCTCGCGTGCTCCAGAATCTGACCGCGCAGCTCGACGACGAGATTAGCCTGCGCAGTGGTGACCTCGTGCACATCCAACGCATCATCGACAAAGACTGGTTCTGGTCAGTAGTCCCCTCTATAGCAAGCAACACTTGCTAGCTTCACAACCAAGCAACTTAGCGTGCAACCAAACGAATCCGGCATACATTTAGATGCCGGGGAAAGCGCAGGCATTTGGAGGTTGTGGGTTCAGATGCCACAAAAAAAAAGGGGGGGTGATCTGTCGAACACTTTTAATTAATATTAGTCCTCATCATTATTTCTATACTGCGGTGAAAAACAACAATTAGGCACCTCTGCACTTTACCTGGCCTAGGTGTTCGTCGGATTCGTTTGGTTGTGTCTATCAAAGAAACGAACCCCCTGAAAAAATTCTTTTGGCGACACCACGCGTGATAGTGACATTTGATACAGTGCGTAACATGCCTTGAAAATGTGCAGCTCTCACTGTTGGCGCATGGGGAAAACTATTTGCACTTGTCAGAAACTAATGAGATGCATTGTTTAGTATGACAGAGTGCCTGTTGGATCGTACACGGAACCACACCACATATGCTGTACTTAAACATATCTCATTCTCACTATTGTTTTTGAAATTTTTTGTCTCGCTATTGTGAATTATGGCAGTTTCTGTTCTCATAATTCTCAAAATTATTGAAATTGTTGGCCTTTCTATTGGGCAGTCTTCTTGGTTCTCAGCCATCATTGAGTTATTCTGGAAGTAGAAATGTGGTCAGTTTGTCTTTTGTTTAACTCTCACAATTTGTATGCATGTTATTTCTTCAGAGGTGAATGCCACATATAGTTCATACTACCTTGTACAGGGATGTTGAATCCTTTGCTGTGAAGAGAGGCGTCTTACTAGAGCAGTCGATATGCAAGATACAGGCAGGAATGGGGGAAATTAAAATTGAACTGCATGAAGTCACGAATGATCTTTGGTTTCAATGAGATTATAGTTAAGCTTAAAACCAATTTCATAATTGGGATTCAAGCTGTGCACGTGCCATTCGCGTTGGGGCTTGGGACACCTGAAATTGTATTTTAGACCTTCAGTTCAGTTGTGTTATCAAATTTTCCCATTGGCCTAGAGGGCTGCTGTGGTCTTTCTGCCACCATAGTAAAATTTGACTAAATGAAGGATTTTGACGGTGTCCATAAATAGCTCATCTCATCCCTGTTAATGGCGTCTGCTCAGAGTGCCAGAGTTTGGTTCAGGTGGAAGCATTTGTAAGCCATAAAATACTAGTTCTTTAGCTTTTTGTTTTGTAATAGCATTAAGTTCTCATTAGCTTTGTGTTCCAGCACGTCACACAATCAATAAAGAAGCAAACATGTCCTCGGTCTAGCCAGTATGTCATTTTTTCTAGTTATTGCAGTCATTGGTGTCCTACCTTACCATTACTGCCATAGTTTGCATTTATTTGGTGAAGTCACGGTCATGGCTTGATTCCTTACCACTGAATCCTTTTTCCCTTCTCCCTTCTGTAAACAGGGGCGAATGCAATGGTCGGTCTGGCAAGTTTCCCCGAAACTTTGTCACGCTTCTCTCCGACGAGGAGGAGACAGCCGCACTGGCAAAAGCATCCCAGATGTCCGCGCCAACCTGCACGAACGGATACTTGCCGCAGAGTTCCTCGGGTCCATCGAAACCGCAGCGCTCTTTTGACTCTGGCGAAGCCTGTGCCACCGGGGATGTTAACGGGGTAGCCGTGAATAGGGTGCCAGCAGCGTCTGACGTCGGCGGTTACCACAGCCTCAACTCCGGTCTGGCACCCTATGCGCGCTCCAAGTTTACGTTCGAGGCCCAGTACCCCAACGAGTTGTCGTTTCATGAGGGAGAGCTCGTGACGCTCATCCGCCACGTTGACGACGAGTGGACGGAAGGCGAGCTTAACGGCAGAGTCGGGCTGTTTCCGACGGAGTACGTGGACATCATCGTCGACTGCGCCGACCAAGCAGTGAATGCATCGACTGCCCCGTGCAGTGTGTCAACGGGTGAAGCCAGCGCTTCGGGTGCTTGCTTTGGACGGGCCCTGTTTGACTTTCCGGCGACTGTTGAAGGCGACCTAGCGCTGACTGCAGGCGAGGTGGTCGTGCTACTTGGCAAAATCAACAGTGACTGGTATCAGGTAAACAGAATGATGTTGATGTTTTGTATGTTAATAGTGTGATAGCTTTGAATACTTCAGAAACTCCTCTTTTGGCATTAGAAATTTGGCAGCTGCCTAAATATATGAACTTGTAGTTCTTATTATACAATTGAACCTCTTTTTAAGAGGCATGCTCCTGGCAGCAATTTTGTCTTTTATATGAGGTGTCTCCTATGGGCGGGATACCTCGTATGCATTTTCTTATCAACTCGTATTTTACTGTAGGCACACTGTGGTGATGTGGCGGCCTTACTGCCACACAGCAGCAGCCGGACACGAAGCAAGTTCTGGTGGTTCGTGCATCGCTCGTGCTGCTGCTCGTTGCGGCGTACACACTGCTGCTTTGCGGCAGTAAGGCTGCCACTTTTGGTGTCTCTTACACCCATTTGTCTCTTATATCAGTGTCTCTTGTAAAGGGCTTTGACTGTGTTGGTGAAAAATATTTGTGTAGCTGAGCAAGTTAATTTCATGGTTGGTGTTATATGTTTAAGGCAAAAAAAAAAAAATCCGAGGTTTGTCAGATTTGTCGCACATTAGGCGTGCTGCATATACAATGACCACAGTTTCTGCAGTAGTTCTGTATAAACTTGCACTTGAGAAAAGGGTGTTGTTTTTTTACTTTACTATAGAGGCAGGTTGGGTTAGTGGGAATGGTGTGCACAGCATGTTGCCTTTGAATGCATAACATTGGGAAGGGATATGATGACATTATTGCTATCATCAATCACATTCTACAGAGTACATGAAATGGAAGGTCTGGGCAAAAAAAAAAAAAGAGGTCACAGCTTTGCGCAAAGGTGAAGCAATGAACGTGATAGCAACAAACTGGAAGGTCACGCGCAGAATGTCAAGCAGATCGAAACGTGCCCTGCGTTTCTCACGCACAAATGATGCACAAAACGTACTCACAGGTACAGACGAACGCGAATAAGCGTCTCGATTCTTACTTCGCCGTGTCTGAAAAGCGCGCCATTTTCCCAAACGGAGGCTGTGCAGCGATTGTTGTGACCTTTGCGTGCCCCGTAACTACAAAAGAATTGTCCGAGTGCAAACCCAATGCCAGCCAAGACTTATAATTCTCCCCCACCGGTAGATAAGGGTGTGCGAGAGGTTTCTCCGCGGGCCAAAGTACGCGTGAGGGATGAGAGCAGCCACAAGCTCATTGTGCCATTTTGCTGATAATGCTGAAAATACGATAGTTCTCCGCCGACATGCCCACCAACAGCATTAAGTTGTAGATATAAATAGCTTGCCGTTTAAGCGTCGAGGAAGTACTTCTCGATAGCTCAGTGGTTTACGCATCGCATTCACGATGCAGAAATCGCTCGTTCGATTCCACGCGCCGGAGTATTTTTTCTGGATTTTTTCTTTTTTGCGTTTTCTTATATACAGATATGTATACATATATGCTGCATGACATCGACGCCGATGCCAGCGGCAAAGTTCAGCCGAGAGTGTCCATATAATTGCTATCACAATAAAAGGTACATTGTCTAGAGCCGCTGTTTAAGTCTTATATTTCACTTCTGATATTCTTGTTTGGAAGCACGCCTGTAAGATGCTGAACTTAATAAAGAGAGAACTCTTTATTCAGGTTAGTTGGGTGGCACCATCATCAATTTCATTGTGCTCATCAAGAAAACATCCAAACATTTGTAGGAGCAGTGTTTTTTTTGCTGCATACTAGTTGTTATAGTGCTTAGCACCCTTTCACCCTAATGGCCTGGTCCGCCTAATCTATTCTGAAATGAGGAACCACCCAAGGAGTTCAGCAGCAAATGCCATTGGTATGATCAAGCAGCCTCTCAAGCATCAGCCCTTTGTGGGATCATTCGATTAATTGGCCTCTGGCAAGAGAAATACGGTATGGCTCATGCCAACTGTTCTAGGTTGTGAAGTAGAGATGAGAGCTTTAATGTTTTTGTCATTGTGGTTTAGCACGGCTGCTTGTATAACTCTGCCGCATGGTTCGGCAAATATATGTGTAGTGCCCTGTGGTGTCAAATGCTGGCTTAAAAGTGGTCCATGGGTAGTTTGTAAGTGTATAGTAGAGAAAGCAGGTGACCAGTGCAGGAAGTTCGAATAAACAGAGCTGAATCGACAACACTCGATCACAGAGGTGTGCCATTGTCTCAACAGGCGAGGTCCCGTGATGGGCGTACGGGAATCTGCCCAGCATCTTTCGTCGAGGAGATGGTGAGGTCGCCTACGTTAGAAGCTGCCGAAGTCGGCCTGCGGAAGATGGGAAGATTCAACTCCGCTCCGATATGTCGTGCTGGAGAGCCGCGGAGGAAGACGCTGCCGCCATGGAACAGCCTCGCAGAAGAAGCCTCGCCGCCGCCAGAAGTAGCAGACGGCCACGGGCCGCATAGCCTGCCCGTCTCTTCCTCCACTGAAGGAAGCAAGAGTCTCGGAACGCCTGCTCTCGTCTCCGATGCCTCTGCCCCTCCACTGAGGCGTGCAAACACCCTAACCAGTTCGGACAGTGCAGCTTTCAAAAGGTGTCTGCCATCTTTTTACCCACTGTGGTAGCATTGCAGCTATTATGCAGCCAAGATGAGTGAGTGTGTGAGCTCATCTACCTGTCACAGTGGCTGCATGTGTGTGTGTGTGGGGGGGGGGGGATGCAGAAACGCGAGGGTGCTCAGATTTTGTTGCATGTTAAAAAACTCCAAGTGCTCCAATTGAATATGTTGGCGATCCCTCGACAACCTTCCCCATGACTATATTAGTGCAATAATGTATGTGTACCTAGACATTGCTAAATGCAACTTAGAAGTGAACTGCTAGGAAATTCGAGCAGCATGTTTTTTTTTTTTCAAAGATGGTATAACCTCCATACAAATTCTCAAGTTTGAAAGATGATTAGATTTGTCTCGTAAAGCTTCTGAAACTTGGACGTTTTTTGTAGAAACTGAAAGAAACAATGCCTTTATGGCTTGCTAGAGATAACACAGACTCTACAAAAATAGGAACCAGTGTTGTGTCTGGGCATGGCCTCAGGGATCAGGCTATTTACTCTGCATGCCAATTATCTCTGAGGGTGGGATATCTGTTGTATCTGTTAACTACCACAGGCCTGTTTTATGTGTGGATTAGCTGCTGCTTAAAAATTGTCCGTAAGAAAAGACACAACCACGAGAACACCCCATGTGAAATGTGTATTTATTTTTCAATTGTTCGGTTCATGTGTATGTTCGAACATCACCTGCTAGTTGACTTGAATGTGTGATAAGGCCATAGCAGTTCGTTTTTGCCACATTGCACTTGACTTGGGACAACACTCTTAAAATAACCATGGGGGATCTACAGTCTTCATGGCTTTTAGTTATAGAGTCCACTGTATCTGTATTTTGTTTGTTACATATTAAAGTTCATTCGAGTGCTGTAAGCTGTAGAAGTATTAAAAAATATATATATACTACTTTTAAAGTAGCAAAGAGAAATGTTTCATTTGATGTAAACAGTGAATTGTTCCTGTACTGTTATTTACTTATTTTTCTTTTGCAGGGAAGTTGCCAGTTTTCATGAAGTCAAAGCAGGTGAGCATATAGGCTTTCCGATACACAATTTCTCGTGTAGGAAATGAATGTTTCCCACAATTATGTATTCAACGGCAGTAATGCATTCTTTATATGAAGAGTTTGAAACATGATTGTGACTGTGCTTGCATGAACTGTTATAGGTCGATAATTATTTGTTCTGGAAAGTCTGTTCCTTCTGGGGTAATTCAACTGATTGACCGATTGATTGACTGAAATAACCTTAATGTGTTAACTTCAACGTGATAATTCGGTTGCCCCTGAATTATTTGTGCTCCTCTCAACTGTCCTCTTTTTCTTCATCTTCTTGCTTTTTTTACTTTCAGTGACTCGTAAAGCGCCCGTGCCAACGCGTCCGCCACCGGCTGTGCCCTCGAAATCGTCCACGAGCGTGACTTCGCTGCCAAACAGGTCGGCACCCCCTATTCCGCTCGCCTCACCGGACCCTTGGGCAGCTTCAGGTGAGCTATGCATCGTGGATATGATTGCACTCGTCGTACACCGAGCCTGTAGTGTGTAGTGAAGTGATGTTCTTTAAGGCATTTGTCAGGCCAAATATCTGCCATGGATCTTTTTCGGTTCTGAAAAGCGCTGCAAAGAACTGGAGTCCGTGGCCTCGAAAGTTGTCCACCACGTGTTGGTAGATGATCTCGGGGGGATGATCTCGGGGGGATGATCTCGGGTAGATGATCTCGGGATTCACAGGCTAGGTGTCACTTAGGTTCGGTCGTATCGCCGTGATGTCACTCCCAAGAAGTGTGATGCATTCCGTCACCACAATCACGCGTGCGCAGACCATGTAATAGTTCTCCAATAATAGACTAGAGGGAAATCTGGCGCTAGTGTTTATGTAAGCTGCAGCGCATGGTGCTTCAGCAAGCGGGGGAATGATGGGTAAGGCGTTGCTTCAGGCTAGTTGATAATCTGTAATTACAAGCTGAAGTACAAAAAGCATGAAGCTTTTGACACAAAAACGATGGGCACAAGCGCCTGCGCCTGTGGTGTTGCCTTTTTTGTACTGTAAAAAGTTACTCGCTGTAAAGCTTGCCCCGATGGGCAGAACATGGATTTGTCTAAGCCTCATTCTTTCGGCTCCACTTGGGCCTGTGCGACTTGAAACTACTTCGTAACTAGATGAAGTTCAGCAGTGCCACTTCACCACTTTAATCTCTTTATGCTCACCGATCTGAATCGATTCATGAGTTCTTAATGATCCATTCCTTTATTATTCGTAACAAATTTCGAAACATTATAAACAAAGCCACAAGTGCGTTCGAAGCCACAAGCACGAAGATTAGGCAAGTTCGTGTACTGCAAATCATTTTCATGGTGACTGAATGACCGCAATGCCAGAGTTCCCTCTAATCAATATTGTAGAAAGCTCTACTGCGTCGTCTACTCGCCCAGAAAAGGTCTGTTGAATATAATTATCAAATCGAGAAAACCAAAGCAGAACAAATGGTGTAACAGTAAGATAACTGGATAAATGAATTCCTCACTAACCGCATGCAATCAGTGTTTACAAATGATAGTTTGTCTGTCCCTCTTCCGGTAACATCGGGTGTACCGCAGGGCTCTGTGCTTGGTCCTCTTTTATTTCTAATTTACATTAATGACCTTCCGATGCGCGTATCTTCAAATTGCCGCATGATTGCTGACGACTGTGTCATTTATCGTACTGTCACTGACCCTTCTGACCAAATGTTATTACAAGAAGATCTCAACCATATCTTACAGTGGTGTGATGACTGGTTAATGACCTTAAACCCTACTAAATGCAAACTAATCTCATTCACTCACCGTCTAAACCGTCTTCGCTTTTCCTATAACATAGCTAATGTCCCTGTCGAATCAGTAACCACTTACAAATACCTTGGAGTCACTCTATCCTACAATTTGTCATGGAACACTCACATTAATAAAATCGTATCACCATCTAACAGAACCCTGGGCTTCTTAAAACGCCACTTACGCAGCGCTCCGTGTCATGTAAAACTACTTGCTTATACATCATTAGTTAGATCTAAGTTAGAATATGCATCTCCCATTTGGAACCCACCTGAAGTTGGTCTTACAAATTTCCTTGAATCCATTCAAAATCGTGCAGCTAGATTTATTCATGCTTCGTACTCATACGACATCGGTGTTTCATCCCTCAAAGCCGCGTGTAACTTATCCCCTTTATCATGTCGCCGACGCATCGCAACCCTCTCATTATTTCACAAGTTTTCTCACTCTCCACTTAACCGCCCTCCTTACATTATCCCTGCAGCTCATATATCTCGTCGAACTGGCCATGCGCTTCAAGTTTTTCGCCCGCGTGCCCATACTAAAACATTTTCTGCTTCTTTTTTTCCCAGAGCAGCAAAAAACTGGAATGGCCTTTCCCACGATATCGCCACAATCACCTCTTATCAAGCTTCATGCATAATATTTCAAATGTAACTTCACATTTATCATTGTGACAAAAATATAGATTGTATGTTATTCACCCCTTATGTAATACCCTCTCGGGGGTCTTTAAGGAAATAAAAATGAAATGAAATGAAATATAGCAAAGACTACAGGCACAGTGCCAAAGACGATGGACAATTTAAAGAGGAAAATTATGCAATGAGAGCTCTCTTATACACCCAGTTGTAGCACTGTTTGTTCTGTTCCTTTATGCATGAAGCAGCCCACTTTAGGGCCCTCCTGTGAAAGACTAAAATGTTTAGCAGTATGCTGAATATACAGACAAGATGTTTGGTGTGATGCACCACTGGAGTGAGAGAGAGAACAGCTTTGTTAAGCAAGAAAACAAACAAACAAGCAAACCCTAGTCTTGGCCCACTAAAAAACCAAGGCACTGGAGCCCCAGTTTGAGTCCACTAAAAGAGTATAGCATGAGGTGATTGGCCCACGGACTCAAGCAATTGGCCTATGGAAACTCATAAGCTTGAAAACAAAGGGCGAGAATATCGTTCCAATGGGGTGTGCATGCAGCTAAAGCTTTATAACTGAGCATGATCCACTTATTGTTCTAAAGTGGTGCATGTGCCGGAAGCAATATTTATTTAAACATGCAGATGCATTGCCTGCACCAGAAGCTGCAACACACGGCCAGGTCGATGGGTTGTCGTCACAGCCAGCCTCTACGAGCCAAAGAGGAACAGTTAGCGACTCAGCAGCCAAGGATGAGGAAAAGCGGTTAGTCGTTTGTTTTGCCGGTCTTTCTGCTTACTTGCTATGCAAGATGCAGAAATGGTACGGGAGAGACACTTGCGCATGGGTTCGCGGAGTGAGATACGACAGGAGTGCTGACTCCGCCAATGGACAATGCATTCGCTTGTTACAAACCGTGCAATGTGGATGCAGTGGTGTCATTTCTTCGCTCTTTCCTTGCGCTCCTATTCAGGCTTTTAAACATGCTTTCTCCTTCCCTTGCACTACTCATAATGCCTAGCACCATCTTTAGAGGTGCACAGAAATCTTTCAACAATCTGCTCTCATGAGAGCTTTTAAACATGCTTTTTCCTTACCTTGCACTTCTCATAATGCCTAACACCATCTTTAGAGGTGCACAGAAATCTTTCAACAATCTGTTATCATGAGAGCTTGCGCTGAGTGCCGGAAGTTGGTGGTAACAGCGGTGGAGAGCGGCTAGTGGGAAGCAGATGTCAAAACAGGTCGGCAAGCAGACACAGGAAGAGGGAGAAGCACAACTGTGCGCCGTTGCTGTAGCGATAGCAGAGAACCACCTGCCTGCAGCTCCGCTTGAGGCAGGCCCATAGCAAGGGGGGGGGGGGGGTCTTTGGGGCCCATGTCGCCTTTGAAATTTCTATGGAGGAGGGTGTTTTAGGAAAAAAAAAAGATAAATATAGGTTTTTTCAAGGTCTTCAACAAGTGGCTCCCCCCTGACAAAAAAGTACTTGCTACGGGTTTGGCTTGAGGACTGGTGTCTCCTCTGCAGCTTTTCTTCATTTGTACTGCCACTTGGCGAACACACTGGGAACTGGCATTGCAAAATGTGTCTCTTCCAGACAAGCAGAGTTGGCGCTGCTGGCTTACTCCATGGCAAAGACAAAAGAGATGGTAAAATGGCCTGTTACGTGAATTCTTATTCTTCGACTATGCTCCTAGTATGTGACAATTTTGTCATGGTGGATACAACCAGATGAATACAGCAGCCAGTAAAGCCAAGGAAAGGTAGGGTACAATATTTGTTGTAAATCTGAGGCGAACTGAAATGAACGAAAGGTCACTCTTTTGGTCAACGGGGCCCATTACCCACAGCCTTAAAAAAAATATATTGCATTATAATAACTACAAAGTTAAAAACTAGAACTAATGTTACCTATGCGGTCCTTGTCTTGATTGTCTGGAGGATTTATCTGGTTGCAGCTAACATTGAAACAGGCCCCTCAAGCATTTCCCTTCTTTTAATTCTATCACATTCAGACGTTTGAAAAGCACAATGCAGCTGCAATTCTTTGAAACCCCATTTTCAGGCGCAAGCTGAGGGACCACCGGCAGTGTGTGCTGACCGAGCTGCTCCAGACAGAACGGGACTACATTAGGGCGCTTCAAGTTTGCTGTGACGTCTATCTGAATGACGTCTCTCGGAGCAGGGTGCGTTATTTTGCCCTTTCATTCTTGTAAGTCACTGTGCATGGTAAAAGCCCAGTACAGACTTCAGAAGGGTAACAAAATGCGCTCCGAAGAAAGGAAAGTGCAGTTATGGAATGACAGAAGATGAGATGGTGTGATGAGTTGAGGAATTTCACAGTCATACTAGGATGATATCTGCTGACTCGAGACTGGGGCGATTGGAGATTGTTTGAATAAACCTTTGTGTTGTGTTCGACATAAGGGTAATGACTCTGGTGCAAAATACTAACATGGTCTTGTTGGTGAAATGCCTCCTTGTACACTTTTCGCTGAGGTATATGAACAGTCATTACGGTTGAACCCCTTTATAAGAGACGGGCACCAGGTAGCAGTTATTGTCTCTTATATGGGGTGTCTTTTATAAGCAGAGTACCGTGTATGCATTTTCTTGTCGACCCCCTATTTTAACACAGGCACTTTGGTGTCTCTTATACCCAATTGTCTGTTGCATCACTGTCTACCACTGTATATCAGTGTTGCAAACGTCAAAGCAATGAGACTTTTCCTGGAAGTTGAATGAGCACGTTCAGCTTAGTGGATACACTGGTCATGAAAACTATGTTGCTCCCCTATCTTCCCGCACTGTCTTTCGCTTCGAACCCTGCCACGATTCTTTGCACGAATGTATCCGAGCGTCTCTTTCTTGTCACCTTTTGCAGATGCAAAGCTTGGACATCGATGCTGTTACGCTGTTCGGGAACATCGACGAGGTGATTTCCGTCTCGTCACAGCTGCTCAGTGCCCTGGAAAAGGAGCTGGTGAAGCCGGAGTGCTCGCAACTGATTGGTGAGCAACAGAAGGGAAAATACCAAGTCCAACTTGTCGCGTGGTTTTTCGAGGACATACACAAACAAACCCAGGTGAATTGGGTGGCGTGGATGGACACACATGAAGAAGAGGCGAACAGTTTTATTAGCTTACTTTCTCATCTACTTACTTTTTACAGGCTATTTGTTATACTTATTAGATGACACTACGATCATTCGTGATATCCAGTAAGTTGCCGTATGTCGGATGATCTGCACTCGTCTTTATGTTTGTTTGTAAGGAAGCGCCGAAACGTACAAAATGGCAAGTGAAAAATTGACTTATATAATATAAGTTAAGCAAGTAGCAGAATCAGAAGCTGTAAAACTTGTTATAGCTATGCGATGTCATTTAGCAGATATAGAAGGAAATTGCGATGTCTGTTTTTCACTTTAGTCCTTTGCACAGCGTTTTTTATTGACATGTGCCATCTGGCAGCCAACCACCTCAAAGGTTTGTGAGCTTATGTGTTCCAACAAACTCCTCATAACTTTTGCAAGTGATGAGAAGTCGCTGAATGGGACAACAGTATCCCCTATGTTGGCTTCCAACAATACTCCTTGTTCACCGACTTCTCTTCAGGCCTCCATTTTTTCCTGATCTCCTGTCTTGTGTACGTAACCGCTGTAATGTAAGTCGTAAAAGTAATGATCTGTTGGGGAAGTTAATTTTTGGAGAAACGCGAAACAATTCAAAATCAAACCCAGTTTGTTTCCTTTCGAGCTTTTTTTTTTTTTGCATTGCTCTCCATCTGTGTTTGTCATGCTTGGCTGTCTATTCAAATGCTGTTTGTGCTTGAGTCGTTAAAACATTTTGTCTATGCAGGCACATGTTTCGTGAATGTGGCCGACGAGCTTAAGGAGGTCTACGGCCACTACTGTCGCAACCACGATGACGTCAGCGGTCTTTGGACGAAGGTATGACCATAGTTGTTCAAAGGCTCCTTTGTGCACAAGTTCTTTGCAGAGAATATTTTCAAGTAAGAGGACAGCATGTAGAACAAAGAGGAAAGTGCTCAAATGTTTGCTTGAAGGCATTATTTGTGTATTCATTTCTCTTTCCACCTGTTGGGTCTCACAGTACATGGAGAACACGCGAGCAGCTCAGTTCCTCCAGGCAGGTGTGGAGCGCATGCAGCAAGAGACCAACTGCTTCGACCTGCCCTCCGTGCTCATCCGTCCTGTGCAGCGCATACTCAAGTATCCACTCCTCATCAATGAGTTGGACAAGGCAAGTCACTGTCGACCTGTTTCGAGTGGCTATGTCATTATCATTTATTCTAGCGCACAAGAGTAGAAGCTTTGTGCTTCTGCACCTTAACTAAGTCATTTATTTCTTATGTTTTAATCAATCAATTACAATCAATCAACCCACTGTGAGACACGTGGCCATAATGCAGCTCTAAAATGCTCATGATGGTAAGTGCATATGTGGCTAGTGGTTCGAGCAGAACTCGCCTGATCCTGACCTGTGCTACTGAGTGGTGCCATTGCAAACTCCCACAGTCGGTTTCCTTTGTCATATTGTACGTTGGTTGTAGTCCAGAACTTGTATCTATGTCTCGTTATTGTGTCTCTTTTTTATCGTTTGGGTAGTCTTGGCAGCTTGTAAGTTGTAACTTGTGCCATAGTGAAAAAAAAAGTGTGTTTTCGCTGGTAGGTGACCAGCATTAGGACCTTTCTGCTGATTGGTTAGCAATAACATGTTGCCTATGGGTTCTCGTAGCTCTAAACTTGCTGACCAGATCATGTGGTGCATATGCCAGATTAGTAGTGGTCGTGGCATTATTTTTTTTTTAGCGAAAGGGTCTGGCATTGCTAGTTATATATTTGGCTGTTTTCCTTGGCATTGTTGCCCTGTTTTTTTTCCATTTCTTACCATCGTACTTTCCACTAACAGTGCAAAAGACTAGCTGCAGTGGTCCCTCAAGGCGCCATTATTTTTAGCAGAAGCTGTGAAACTGCTTTGTTGTTTTGTCACTGGTAGAGAGCAACTCTCAGTCCCAAGCAAAGCATTACGTAATTTCCTTTCTGATGCGCTTGTTTTTTTTTTTTACGCGATGAAAACAGTCTACAGAGACTGGCCACCCCGACAAAGTGATGCTAGCTCAAGCCATGGCAAAGATGTCCGATGTTGCAACCTCCATCAACGAGTTCAAGCGGAGGAAAGACCTCGGTAATTGAACTTTCCACAATTCCTTCATGCACTTCATGCACTTTCTGGTTGCTGGTAACAGCATGAATCAACATGCCCAAAAAACAGCAGTTGCTGATAATTGCTGTACTTTTGACTTCCATCTCAGTCAAACCACTTGTTTTAAATTAGTAGGATATCTTTATTAAAAAGAGTTGTTTAAAGGGCTAATTTATGCTCGGTTAATTTTAACTTCCAGGTCATTCAAACTGATGCCCTGTTCCCTGCACAGCCCTGGGTATGGGGAAAAACTTCCAATACAGTAGGCTCCTTTTAAACGAAATTTGAAGGGATCAAGAAAGTGTGTTTCCTTTAAAAGGAGTTTCTTTTATTGAGAGATAAACGGGGGTACAATATTCAAGTAGGAAACCAAATATAATAGTGACAGTTGTTCCATTTAAGCAGCAATTTCATTTAAGAGAGTTTCGTTTAATGGGAGTCTACTGTACTTTTTGAACACCGGTATCCATAGCGGATGATGCGAACTTGGAGCTCCTAGTTTTCATTGCTTCATACAAGATTTGGCCCAAAGTGATCGCAAAGTGTTGTGAAGCGAAGTTTACTGAAGATGCAAAATGACGATATAGCGGCATTTCTCGGCATATGAGAATTTGGGCACTGCTCTGCAGCTCTTCGGCAACCTGAAAATGATGCTCATGAGGCCACAATAGAAAAAAAATGTAAACTAATGCAAAGTACTGAATAATTTTGATTGATTTAACTCTGCCATGTAAATAAACGTATTTCGGAGCATAAATAGTGTCGTATATGTCAAATTAAGGCTCGCTGATTGCATGTGGGTACTTGTTTCTGGCGTATCACTGATTGATCAGACCATTATATTCACTGTTTGAGCTCTAGGAACTTAATTTATGAATTCGCCTGCCACAAACATGTAGTCGCAATAAGAAGTCGAGCGTTGGTTTCTTTGAGTTTTGCTCGTGCTGTAGAGTCCGATGTCCATTCATTCAAGCCCTGCTACTTGTAACTGTGCTTAATTTGAGCGATTTTATAGTCTCTTTCGAGTTTGAATAAATCTTTTCTTATAGTTTATTTTTGCATTCTTATACTTTAGGAATTGATGAAACTTGAGTGATTTCTCCATTCTTAAGTGTTGTTATATTTTTTCTTTCACGCATTCAGTGTCCAAGTACAAGAAGGACCCTTCGGAGTCCACCTTGTCTCGGAGGCTGGCCAAACTGAACCTGCACTCTGTCCTCAAGAAGTCGTCCAGGTTTGGCGTCCGCTTGTCGTCCACCTTTGGCCTCACGTCCGTGGTGAGCACAGTCCGCCGTGCTGTCAGAAGTTTGCTCTCGATTTGCTGTGTGGCTTATGGAGATTCGAAGTCGTGCAAGTAGACTCTACAGAACCTGGAAAACATGTTCTTCTTAAGGGGAGACGCTACCTTTTAAACGATGTCTTTATTTCTTAATTGATTTTGATGAAATTTGGCGAGATTATGTATATTTGCATGCTGTTTTCATGTATGCAATTACTTTTCTAAGTGTAGTTTTTAAAATATAAAATATTTCATTTGTTTCAGGGGAGTGATATTTTTCTAAACTGGGAGAGCTACAAAGTAAATCGGCACATCACAGAAATCTGGAATCGAAGCTGATTGCAGTGCAACAAAAATAGATGTTTGGAACCATTTGAACAAACTTTATGGTACATTGAACATTTTGTGAGTGAGTCACTTTCTAGCTAGCAGTTCACTGGAAAGCGTTCGACATTGTAACTTTTCCTGTAATGGATGTAGAACATTCATTTTTGTTGTGCTGTCATCAGCTCTGATTTCAGGTTATATCATGATATGCTGTGTAATGATGAATGTAGTGGGTCATGCATAGCTCGGAAAACACATCGTCAGTGCTAAGCACGAGACTCTCGCATCGGACGTTATCGCTGCTTTCGCTGGCTAGGCCTACGCTTCTACCTAGTTTCAAATAACAGTTCTGACTGTCACAGTTCTTTATTATAGCTGATTTACTTTCTAACTCGCTTAGTTTGGAGAAAAAAACTTGCTCCTCTAAAAGCACATGAAATATGGTGTATTTTAAAAACTATACGTTACACAAGAAAAATTATTACATACATGAAATCAGTGCACAAGTATGCAAAAACTAATCTAATTTTATCAAAATTCACCTTTAAAAATATTTATTTTTAAAAGAAATTTTAATTGCCATGTCCCCCCTAACAGGTGTTTTGTTTACTGAGAGAGGAAGAGGGGTGCAAATACAAGAACAAAACACTTGGTTTTTAAGCAGTTCCTCCATTTAAGTGGCAATTCAGTTTGAGAGGTCCCTGTTGATGGATAGCTTACTGCATTTGAGAAGTGTAGAACCTGTATACCCACGACGGCATGCACGGCTGGAGGAAATAATGGCCGTAACCCTTATGCACGAGCGACATAAAAAATTTACCATTGCCCAAGCTGTCGCATATTAAACCAAGCCCCGCTTACGTGATTGCTTTGGCAGCAAATTTCTAGTGTCGCTGGAGTAAACGCGGATACTCTGTATTGAAACTGACACGATGCCAATAGTAACTAATGTAAGGCAATACGATTTGTTGTGCCAAGCGACATTAGCCCTGTAATGCCCACTGTATCATGTTTGGTACATTGCATTTAATATAATGCCTCAATAACGCTACTAAAAGATACTATAGGTGTCACAATAACCAGCTATTGCAGATTTGACATGCTATGAAGAAGGTACAGTGACTTGCATATTATATGATAGTAATTGTTTCCAATACACTAATTAGGTTATGTCTCAAACATAATTTCTTTCATATTTTTCTTAAAATGAACTGTACAAGAAGAGTAAGAACATTCAGCGTTTCCTCACAATTATTCTGAAGGCATAACTGTTTCTGGGCATTACAGGGTGAAATATTTATAGAATATTTTCATTAAAGGGGCCATGACAACCCATTTTCAATTATAATCTGTATTGTGGAGTTTAATTACTGTGCATTCACAAATAAGCTAGTGAAGTTTTAGCGCATTTGGTCAAGCACTTACATTATAATTGAATATTTTTATAAACACGTCAGTGGCCTTAGAGCAGGGCAACTGTGGCACACTATCGAGCTGTGTTGGAAAAAGCAGCTAGCTGTGCGAGCATCTGCCTTTCAGCGAACGGTATTGATCTGCCGTCAGCTGTGCATGAAATAAGGTATTTCGGCTTTCTTCACTTCGATGCTAAAATTGCATGTTTGCAGTGGTCGGAACAATGGTGGAAGACGACAGCTCTGCTGCACGTGACGTCACAGGTGCTGTGGCGACGTGTCAGTTGCCGCTTGTGGCGGTCGGTGGTACAACTTCTAGGCAACGTCTAGATTTGCGAAACGGAGCGATTCACTTGGCAATTGGTCACGTGACAATCGCTTCCTTTGCTCGATTTTGTCGCGTGTTTTTTTTTTTGTGAGTGTGATGAGTTTTTGCTTGCAGGGCTTTGTGGCAGGACATTAGATAGCCTGTCATGTCCTTGACGTTTGTGCACACCTCTGCAGACATGATACGTAAAAATGATGATGTCGTCTTATATATAGCAAGTTTCCTGATATCATTCTGTACGCCAGAAACCAAAAGTGACGGTCATTTTTATAGTGCTTATTATATTACTAAATACTTACCTTATTGCTTGTCATTGCTTTTGAAATGAGCCCCTTAAGTACAGTGGTCCACATATTTATCTTCAGGAATTAACATCTGTCTTGTTTACAATTTTTTGCAGGAAAAAGATGAAGCCTTCGAGCGTGCTGAACGGGAATTCCGTGTACTGGAGAAGGCGCTGAAGCTCTTTCTCAAGAACCTCGCTGTGTTCTGCGACCAGATGAAAGTGAGTCGATTGCCGTTTTAAAAGCTGCTGTGTTGACTGTGGTTTTATAAAGTGACCTAGACAACACCTACGGGGCATGCAGTGTGCTTAAAAAAAAATCGTAGTGCAGCGCTTGGTGCCTCACAGTGTATCATAGTGTTGGATCATGTTGTTATAAATTGAATTAGGAATGTTTGTGGGTGCTGTTTCTCCTTGCTATCTCTTGTGCTGTAGCATCACTTTTTCTGTTGACTTGCATTCTTAGGCAGCAGGATTTAGTGCTAGTAGACAATGTTGAGATGCTTATTGACATGCGGTGGCGACTCAGTTGCTACTGTATTCTACCCGCTAGCACGAAGTCGTGCGTTCACTTCCTGGCCACCACAGCTGCATTTATTGTGAAGGTAGAACTTTCTGCAACCATCCTCTTGATAAAAAAAAATTAAAATTTGTGTCTGCTTCCACTCATGTCAATGGACAACCTCTATACAGTCAAACCGCTTTATAAGAGACATTGTTGAATAGACAGATGGGTCTTAGAGACACCAGTATTCCTAAAATGGAGTAAGGGTTGATAAGAAAATGTATACGTGGTACACTCTTTACAGGAGATGCTTTGTAGTATAATATACAAGAATTGCTGCCCAGTTCATGTCTCGCATATAGGGTTTCAAATGTATAACTCGATATGCGTTTGGTTGTGCTTGCTTTAGGTGCAATAGCATCTTTGTGACATATATGGACTAGTGTAGAGTACCAGGGCTGATGTACAGTGCTGTCCACTGTTAAAGAGAACACTAAAGAGAACCTGTAATATTGCGGGCCTCAGAACTGCAAGTATATGTGGAAACATTGTTCTTACCCAGCAGTAGTCTATCAAAAGAAGTCAGGACATTCAACCAACAGTAGTCATGTGCAAATTTAAGCCACTATGTTTTTGCCCGAGAGTGAAATCCAGATACAGTGCACACAAAAGTGTTTCTTTTAACTGTGAACCCGTCTGTACATAGGAGGATGAAGGAATATCAGAAAGAGTAGGATGACGGATCGTCTCACCACCAGTAGTGTTAATGATCTATTCTGTTAATTATTGTACCAAGGTATAACACCAGTTGTGTGATTGCTTTGTTGCATATCATTAACCTCTCTGTGTTGTGCAGGAGAATAGCAGCAACCTATTGTCACTGCGTTCGCTTAACACAGTTCATTGGTCCCGTTCACGTGCAGCAAACGGTGCACGTCTCGCTGCAACTGTCCGAGGACCTGGTTCAGTACTACCACGACCGAAAGTCGCTGCCCGAGGTGGAACGCTATCGAGCGGTCCAGCATACCATCTGCGCCCAGCACTGGCACGAATTTGTGAGTCTTAGTGGCGTTCGCAGTCATTCATGAGCACTGAAAGCAGCCAGGGAGTTAAATGTGGGTATCGAGGCTTCAGCCTTTGTACCTGTCGCATATTCGTCATTAGTTTGTACTATATTTACATGATTGTGGGTCGACCCATTTTGTTTTGATTTGAAGCCTTAAGTTGGGTGATTGACCTTGAATCTAAAATTAATTTCGGTTTTGAAGTATTTCTTAAAATGATTCCCGCATGTTCCCGCAAAACTACTCTTTCTGTGCAGCATTCAAGCACTGCCGTGAAGCCACATTGGCACACTGGAAGTAGATTTTTCTTCGGAGATATCACGAATAAATTTTTTAATAAAATGTGCTCGTGCCGCCCCCCCCCCCCCCTCTTTTTTTTCTTTTGCCATGCAATTTAAGGGGGCTCGACCTACATATGAGTTGGCTTACAATCTTGTAATTACAGTACTCATTGCATGCATACCTTTTGCAGTGTCCTTATGATTATGTCACCGTTTTGTTATTCATTCCTTTAATCGCTAACGCTAAGGTGATGGCTAGCTGAGGACGAAGTCATACCTAGCAAGCATGAGGGGACCACATTTGAATTGCGAGTGAAAAGCAGCAAAAGAGTTCTCGTATGCTTTGGCCTTTACGCAAAACAATGCCACATGGTTCAAATCAATCTGAAGTAGCTCTCCGATCCACCTTTACATACAGCGCATTATGACGGTTTCTTTTCTGTGAGACTTGAAACCGGATCAACAAATCTGTCTGCTGCAATCAGACAAGTGCCGATTGCAAGTACGGTGGTCATAACTAGAGAAAATTCCCGAATTACAGTGCTGTTGAGATACACCCCGATTCATCCTGTTTTTACAGACCAGACAGTTGGTCACGTGATGAGCAGTGCTTTGCTAACTTTGCAGCAACTTATTCACACGACGTCGCTGTTGACATTGTAGCAAGTAACTAACATTGCAGCAAGCTATCACCGAATCGTCGAAACGAACTGTCGATAACAAGATTAACTGCAAAATGCGGCTGCCGTCTCGCTGTTCACATGAGAAGTCACTGTACAAAAGGTAGCCTATATCTTGCGTTCCTTGAAGTTCGCGCGGATAACAAGTGAAGAGAGTATCGGGGGTGCTACCGTGTTGCGGAAATCATCACAATCTTTTCTGAGCAACAAGCTATTTTTTCTGGTTTTCTAGAAACCTGCGATGTGATGTGACAACAGCAAATCCTGTTGTCGTTGCTCGAAAATCCCGTGCATGTGGTTGGGCCTTGAAGTTTTGTATTTGAAGGAAGCAACCGTCGGTTGGCGCGGACAGTTTCGTGACCTTTGCTCGCTGTGTGCTTGTCAGCTGTGATGTCTCTACACTCGCATCGTTTGTGAACCCCGCTCTGGCGCATAGATAATGGAAGAAGATTGGGGACGCGCCGCACACATATAGAAATAAAAACAATATGGTGCGTGGCAGTGGGTGAAGAAAAGGGGGGGAGCGAGCCACGATTGGTTGGCATAATAATAAAAAACGGAAGAGATTCAACAGGCAAGGTGGTGTCAGGTGTCAGTTTGTGGGGACGACAGCGGATGAATGTAGGGGGTGCGTTTGTTATGCAGGGAAAAAAAATCTGAATTTCGGCGACTGAAGTTGGAGGTGCATCCTTCTTGCGAGTGCGTTCATTTCGCGAGTAAATGTGGTACTTGCAAGCATTGGTTGGCAAAACTTGTGGAGCCGACCCAGACTCACTGATGAAATATATTTTGCGCTTAGGGATAACTCGAATCGAGACTCACCAAAATTTTACTGAGCCGAACTCACTCAGACTAGCCGCACTTGGGAAAATTTTGTTTAAGCAGACTCACTCGAACTCTCCAAAAAATTAATGATCCAGACTCACTCAGACTCATGGTGCCACCCGAGTCTAGGTGAGTCAGAGTGAGTCTGTTAGCTTAGAATTAGCTTTTTCAACCATAGTGCGCTTTAACACCAGTATCTCACGTAATAGGCGGTCATCTTGGCACCTTTTGATATAGTACTGTCAAATAGGATTTGCGAGTTCTCGCAAACCATTAAGGGCATTTTTCTTGAAAGACAGCTTCCCTGGAAGAATTAGCAAGGCGGCCCTCCTACGTAATGCACACCTATGATCAATAAATATTGAATTGGTGTATGAACGACACTGTTTTGGAATACGTGTAACGTGAATCCAAGTAAGGCTGTTTTAACGCTGAAGATGAGCGGATCGGATCGTTGTTCGGCAGAAAAAATGTAAAACTCACTCAGACTCATTCAAGAAATATGTCTTGCTCTTTTGACTCAGTTCTACTTGGAACTCACGCAAAACTCTCTTTAACCGGACTCGCCCGAATTCAAACTCGCCAAAACAATACTCACCCGGACCCACTACCGACTCAAAGTCGCGGCCCGATCTGAGCAAGTCTGAGTGAGCCGACTTATCAATGAGTTCGCCGACCCATGCTTGCCAGCGACATTTTGAGCCGCGAGCAGCGCTTTTGCCTCGCTCCTTGCGACAAACCAGGCAACGGCGGTGGAGCGGGACGTGGAGGGCGTGCTCAAGCAGCTGCTGCAGATGTTTGTGGGTCCCAACAAGCTGATCACCAAGCGGCAGCACAAGCTGCTCGACTACGTGGCCAGCAAGAGTCGCCTGGAGAAGAACCGAGACTTCACCAAGCAGAAGGCGGTGAGCCGAGTTTCTGCAGCCTCCCCGTCCGTGCCTTGTTTTTTCTTGAGTGTATTTTTCATTGAGATTATTTAGACACAGTGTCTAGGTCGAAAGGACTAAAGGCAGATGAAATCTGCCTCCATCCATTCATACATACTTAACCTCAGGATCAATGACAGAACAATTTCAGTTGTAGGAAACCCAATAATAAATAGTAGCAAAGGAGCACAAAAGATTAACGAAAATGCTATCAAACAATAAGAAAAATAGTTAGAAAAAAGCAGACTATATAACTAACAGATGTCTTAAATTATATATGTCAAATACGTCGTGATGGAACAGCAATAACTCAGGAAGAGAAAAAAGCACCAACGGAACAAAAAAAAAAAAAAGTCATGGATGAGTGATGAAGACATTTATCACATATTGATGTGATGTTGGTATGTGTTTTGCTGC
This sequence comes from Rhipicephalus microplus, assembly GCF_043290135.1. Taxonomy (NCBI): domain Eukaryota; kingdom Metazoa; phylum Arthropoda; class Arachnida; order Ixodida; family Ixodidae; genus Rhipicephalus; species Rhipicephalus microplus. The sequence goes on along the minus strand of NC_134709.1, from coordinate 28,404,144 downwards.
GTTAAGCACATTCCGATCTTTGGCATGCTGTCTTTTAACTTGCGTGTACTGACAAATTTTGGTTGGGAAAGCTAATACCTTAACGAAGGTACTAAACCACGAAAGAACACTCAACAGAGACAGAGAGGGCTCGGAACTGAAATAAAACAACTCGCACTCACTGACTGTCCCACCGCAGCTCTCGGACGAACAACAGCTGGCCAAGAACACGTACAACGCGCTCAACGCGCAGCTTCTGGACGAGCTACCCAAGCTGTGCGGCATTTCGCGGGAGGTGCTGCAGTCGTGCGTGCAGGAGTTCCTGCGAGCCCGCAAGACCTTCATCGGCCGCACAACTCGTGAGATGCTCACCCTCATGGAAGTGAGTGTGCCGTCCTCTGGTGGGAGGTTTCAAGAGGGTTCGGGGTAGGGTTTCGTATGGCATTATAGCCATGAAATACTAATTACTTCTAGGGCTTTTACGTGTCGAGATCACAATGTGGTTACGAGGCATGCTGCATCGAAGGGTTCTGGATATTTGAACCGCCTGGGGCTTTTCGCACTTCAACCTAGGCACATGAGCCTCTGGAATTTTCTCCTCCATCGAAAATGCGACCACTGCATCTGGGACGGAACCTGCATCTGTCGGGTCAGCAGTGAGCATTGCACCGATGCGGTGGCTAACTTGAGAACCGATTTCTACAGGAAAGCTAGAGGAGGGGAATTGGGAGAGTAGTACTGTTCAAAACAGCATCTGAATGTTTTCGCATGGTGATGAGGATAAATACAGCCATCAATGAAGAATACAGCAGCCGGAGATGTATGAGGAAGTACCTCGTCATTGTTGAATAAGGGGCCCTGCATAAGCAAGTAGAATAAAAGCTCGTTGGTTCGATGCCTGTTAATTTGGAAAATTGTATAGTTCAGACATGTGCTTTAGTTTTGGCCAGCATACGCATAGTTTAGTGGCATCAAACTCTCTGTAGTTCAGTAATGCTTGGCCGCAGTCCAGTTAATTCAGACGATCCTCGGAGCGTGCCACGAGGAAAGTGCCGCAAATGTGTGACGCAAAAGAGTGAAATCGGTGTTTGCAGATAATTGAATCAAGGCAGCGCAGTCTACATTGCTGTTGTCAGTGCAAAGCATATGGTAATGACAGTAATGATGGTAACAATGTTTAGCGGAAGTACATTTTGGGTTAGTGAAGGAAGTGCTCCTGAGCCACGGCCACATTCTGAACAAAATCACGAGTGGCTAAAATTATGGCTTTTGCACCGTTGTTATGCAAAGTAAGAACATGTACTTATGTGTTCATCAAAAAAAAAAATGGAAGCGTATTGATGTAATGAACATTTGTTTATTGTTTTCTTGATGCTTTTGGTAATTTATAATTCAGTTAATTTGGACATTTTTTTGCCGTGTCAAATTCGAAAACAATTAGCTTTTACTGAATTAGTCAAACGCGATGATATCAGTGAGTGCACCTCTACCCTAGGTGGTCACAATCTGATTAGTGGCTAAAACCGATCGCTTATATACAGATGAGTTCTAGTACGCCCCAGCAATTTTTCATGGTATTTCACATGCATCGTCCCCAGTTGTGGCAGTTTGCAAGATCGGCACTGTGACAACAAATGTCGCCCGGGCTTTCTGAACTCATGATCGCACAGATAAGGCTGATACTTAGCCATCTCTAAGCTGGGTAAAGTCATATGCACCTGATCGCGCACGCACGTCTCGCGAATTAGCTGCAGCTAGATTTAACAACCACTGCAAGAGAGGCGGCGCTGTGCTTTGCGTGGGGTAGGGTTAGCCCGGTGGTGCCGGCAGGGTCGCCTGACTGAAGAGAGGTTAAGCCGGTGCACAGGGAACAGCAGTGGCACCCTTTTGGGGGTTCGGCAGCGTGCATAGTCAGACGTGCATTGTTGGGGGGAGGTCCATGGGGACAATGCCACGTGTTGATTCTTCTGGATCTCTCGGGGGGAGACGGATGTCGGCGACGCCGCATATGAATACATTGGATGCGTTTTGTTGTTTGTGCATTGTGTTTGCATATTGTATAATGTTATTTAGCAATTTGCAAGTAATGTAATAAATTTGGCTGGAGAACTTGTTGATGTAAGAGCAGTTCATAAATGTATACACGTTTGGTCGCTTGATCGCTTGACTGTCTTCATATGTTCTATGAGCGAGGCTCATCTGCAAACCCAACAGCAAACAGTGTAGCATACGGTGCTCATGAGCATTCTCCTGGTGCCTGCTCATCATGTTGTAAATCTCATTACTTTTTGCCTATATTAGGTGCTGCCATGTTCAGAGGTCATCGCTCATGCTGCATGAAAAAAAATTGCTAAGGTGTACACCACTGTGTCATTGCTGATGCTTGCGTTCAGAGCTTATAGGCTAAAAGCTCGCACTTTCATTGAAATATTCTTATGAGGCTTTCCTTTACCCCCTCAAGCTTCCCATGATGCTCAGCGCCAAAGGCAATAGCAATGTGCTGGAGAACTTCCGCATCAAGCATACGCTGGTGCTCAAGAGCCTCGCGGAGGAGCCCAGCGCGAGCGAGACCAACCTGTTCTCCGGCCTCCTGGCCAAGGCCGAGGGGGGAGGCACCCTGTCCCGCAGTGCCGGGGCCAAGATGGCTGCCCGCCTGGGGCTTGGCTCTTCCACGACCGCAACCATTCCTGGCAAACTGGTGAGCTGGTCGAACGTTTGAAGATCCCTGAAGGAAATGCTAGCCCTTTCTTTACTAAAAGTTCTGCGCATAAGGAGAGTGAGGTATTCCTCAAATGGAAAAGAAAACAACACAGTTCTGCCCGAACTGCAAAGTGAGGTGTCATTTATGTGCAGGCAGACACGACTGAATTCTGGCTTTTACGATACTGTTGTGAGGAACAGTGCAAACAAGAGTGAACACGGTGGTGCATTTTGTTGCCTCCCACTTCTCTGACGAAATGCGAACTCTGACATCCATCTCAACTCTCTCGCACTTTGTACCTTCTGTAGCATTCTGTCACCATTTTAGGATGATGTAAGTTGTGTTAGAGGGCAACACTAGGCAGAATTTTAAAGGGGAGCTTCATCTCATGTCAGTTATCCTATGGTACTTAGCCGCTTTCCTTGCGATGTTAAACATAGATGTATATTGTAGTTTCTATGTGTTTTTGATGAGTTGCTTGTAGCTGGGGATCTCAAGTCAGTATTTCTTGTTCAACCATGCTTAAAAAAAAAAAAAAAAATGGCAGATCCCACGTACAGAGGAAATCGATGATATGCGAAGCACGAATGAGGAAAGATGATAGGTCACTTCGAAATCAGCACAACGTTACGAGACGGAGGTAAGTTATGCCGTACATGACTTCCATGTCGTGATTATCATGTTTGGACATTTCATTTACCTTCGTCATCTATTAATGTCACCTGATACCAACTTTGATATATATGGAGCTAGCGAAACGGCCGTGAGAGTGCTATGAGCGTAGCATGTAGTCATGTTTTACATGACATCCATATTATGATTATCGTGTTTGGACGTGTCATTTACATTCGTCATTCATTCATGTCGCGTAATACCATAGTTGGTATATGTGAAGCTAGTGAAACGGCTGCGAGAATGCTATGAGCGTAGCATGTAGTCATGCTTTACACGAAACGCATCTCATGATTATCAGGTTTTTACCTCCGTCATCTATTCACTTCCCGTGATATGAAATTCGGTACATTTGGAGCTAGCGAAACGGCGGCGAGCGCGTCGTGAAGGGCCCAATATACTCCGACGCAAGGTAGACGTGAGTGCAGGCTAGGCGCAGCGACGCCACGCTAGCGAAACGCGACAGGCGCGACCAGCGTCTGTTGGCGCGGCCCAGTGGGGACCGGCATGATACGTGACATGCTGCATTTCGCACCGACGACGTTACTTGGACCACACAGCGTGTGCCTCTCTTTGTGACGGAGGGACGCAGTGTGCGCTCAAATGCGCATGCATCAAAGCAACGCAGCACGTGCCTGCGAGTATATGGCAGGCAGATCTACAATGGAGGCTAGTGGACAGAACCACTGATCTCTAATAGGGGGATATCGGTGCCTAGCGTGGCATTGCTAGTGTGACGCAATGAAATGAACGCCGGCACACACGCGCATCGGGTCTCGTCGAAGTGTATTGGCGCCTTGAGTGTGGCATGTAGTCATGTTCTTACATGACACGCATCTCATGATTATCATGTTTGCACCAGTCACATACCTTCGTCATCCATTCATGTGATGTAATACCAAATTTGGCATATGTGAAGCTAGCGAATCGGCCACGAACGCATCACCAGTTTGGGACGTAGTCATGTTTTTACCTGACATGTTCTCAAGATTACCATGTTTGTACCAGTCGCATACCTTCGCCATCCACTCACGTACCGTAATACCGAATTTGGTACATGTGAAGCTAGCTAAATGGCCGCGAGTGCATCATGAGCGTGGTATGTAGTCATGTGGTTACATGACATGCATCTCATGATTATCATGTTTGCACCAGTCACATACCTTCATCATCCAATCACGTCCTGTCATACGAAATTTGGTATATGCAAAGCTAGCGAAACGGCCGCGAGCACATCATGAGTGTGACATGTAGTCATGTTCTTACATGACACGCATGTCATGATATTCATAATAGGGTCTGCAGCTTGTGTTTGTTATGCAGCCATGTCATACCATACCAGTTTCGCAACATGGCATATGAACGAAACCACCGCAAGAGCTGCAGGACCACGAAATGTAAATCATGACATTCATGATATCAATGTCATGATTTTCATGTTATGACTAGTCAGTTATGTTCATCATACAGTCATGTTATGTCACATCAAGTTTGGCATTGATACCATTATCCAAACGGCCAGGACAGCTAAAAGCTGTAAGTGGCTAGATAGTATAGATGGATACGCTCAAAGTTGCCGAAGTTCGCCAAGAAATGCTTCGCATTTAAAAGCATGTCACAGTCCGAATATTTACCTTGTTTTGTGTTGCTACTCTGATCTCACTAGTGATGCTTCTGCCTGTCATACAGTGTTAGCCAACATCGTTAGCCGGAAACTAGTCTATGTACCTGGAAAATAAAATAACTAAAAGCCAAAAAAATTTTGATTGTCTGTTTGTTTGTCGCCTTAAGGCAACACTTGCATGTGAAGTGGTAACCTTGTTTGCTTGCCGTTTTCTGCAGGAACCTCAGACTGACATGCAGCGAGTGTTCTTGCGCTCCAGTTACCCCATGGAGTTCCTCTACATGGTTGCAGAGGACTACGCCTCCTCTGACATTTTGGACATCAATCTTCGCGCTGGCGACATTGTTGGTGTGGTCAAACAGCAAGATCCCATGGGCAACCCTGAGCGGTGGTTTGTTGACAATGGAGGTGAGTGTATTGATTGATTTATTGATTAAGCAAGGGACAAGTGATTGATTGATCAGGCATATTTGTGAACACAATTATGTCAGCGCATGTAGAAGTTGTAGTAAGCCACCTCACTCCCTTGCCCGGAAACACAAATCTTGTAGCTAATATTATCACCTGTTTTAGTTTTTTGAACATGTATACCTCTTGAATGCACAATGTGTAGTAATGATGCATAAAGAATGAGCTGTACCTGAGCTTTCATATCAAAATTCCGAAATTTCTAAAGAAAATTTGTCATCTAGGGAAAAAAAAAAAGAACTAACTTAGCATTTCTGTTTGTTCATGCAATGCACTGGTAATATATCAGAACCATTATGTCCCAACCACTGCAGTTTTGTGATATGCATGCAACAAACATAATGCATTTTTTAATCCTTTAGCAGTCATCTTTTTAACATCAGTGTGCAGTTATGAACGTGTCCTCTGTATAGGATTCACCATTAAAATGCTAAATGTTGACTAAAATTTACTAAGTATGCTAATTGCAAATCTTTGATCAGAAGTTTCACTAATCTTTTTTTTAGAAGGATGGGAATCCATCACATTAAACGAAAAATCCGGGTAAGTTGTATTAGGCACAGCGACACTGTATGAAAAGAGCCGTCAATAAGCTGTTTAAATTGACTGCTGTCTGCTCTTACTTTTCTTAATTGTCAATCTCTCTTCTAACAGGGCTGTCGAGCAAATTGTAGCAGCAATTTTCAATGTTCTCTGTCTCAGCCTGTCTGCTCATATGTTGGCATTTGAAAATGGTGGTATGTGACAATTCTTGACATGCTTTGCTTGGCCACTGAACGAGACGGTGAAATTAAAGGGACGCTAAAAAGAAAACCATTTTTTCTTGTGTTAGTACAGTTAAACCTAGATATAATGAAGTTGACAAATTCCCGAAAAAATTTGTTATAGAAAGGATTTCGTTATACGCAGGTTCGGTATGAAGATTGGGAAAATAAATGCACAAATTATACAAAAGTGGAACTAAAGGCAGCGCTCACCCAAAACCATTATTTTAGTGGTAAAAGCTGTTCTGCAGACACTCTCTATGGGTTTGGCCATCGCCGCCATGTTCCATAACAAGTCCAAATTGATAACATGCCCCTGTGCATTGCATGGTAACTTTTACAAGCAGGTAAAAGTGCGCGAGCGCTGCTGAAGCAGAGATAAAATAAGTCAGCCGATTTCTATTGTTTGGAGGGCGCATACAATAACATCGCCCTGCATGTTAGACCTGCTGTCAAATGCTTAAACAGAAAGGAAACCGCCTGTTTTGAATGGGCATAATAAAACCCTTAGGGGGAGGGGTGGCTTGTGTAGCAGCAGTGAAGTTTGATTTTAAGGGTGCTGTTCGCCGGCACGTGTGCTATATCAACAAGCGTCAGTGCGCTTTTAACGAGAAGGGACTCCTCTGTGAACAGAGCACTTCTCTCTGAAGCAGCCGTATTTACTTACACCACCATTTTGTTGAAGTTCCGCAATATCGTTTCCGAAAGAGTTGTCTGCCAGTTGGAATTAGTTTTGGTTTTGGAAAACTTTATCTTGAAAGTCCGAAGGCGTGCGCACTTGCACACGGTGGGTTGCTCCCGTGATGAAACAGTAAGGCCGAGATCTAGCGCCGCATCGTGGGCCCTTTGTACAGCCCAAAGTTGCGATGTTATATCCGAACTCCAGTGAGCGGAGTCCCACTTTCTGGACAATGCTGTATCGGTGCCGCGTACCGAAGGGCACTTCCAGATCATGTGATGTAAGGTGGCTAAACCACGACATTTAGTACACCAGTTGGTTAAATAAACCTCAGGGTAAAGCTTGTTGAGAAAACAGGGTTAGCGTACGTTAGTTTTACTTTGTAAAACATTAAAATTTGTTGCTATCTGTCACATTCACTGCATTGTAATCAACGCGCCATCGTGTTGGCAGAGCTAATCAGCTAATCGCGAAGGCTATGGTCCCGAGAACTCGCGGCGCAAGAGGGAAACGTGTCACGAATCGATCTCCTAAGATCCGTTGTTGTCACCTTGGTCTCCGAGAGTTCCCATCAGCACTTAATCTGAGAACTACTCTGTAGAACTACTCTGTAGTAACGACACATTAAAAAATATATATATAGCAAAGCTCAACGTCGTCGAGGGCCACTCCACAAACGCGCAGTGCGCTTGCGCGCGACGTCGAAAACGAAGAGTGAATGGCACGGAAACCGCTGAAAACTATTCAGTAAAGTGCTCTCCAAATGCAGCATGGCCCCACATATGTGACGCTAATTAAAAGGGGGGCACTGCCAATGCAAAAGTACTTTTTTTTTTTGGTTTGCAGAGAAAGGGAGGGAACCTCCGGGGATGTGCCTGTGACAGCAAGAACGTTGGCAATGCCGTCTCGAGGGGTGCAAGCACGCTTGCCCGCCTTGCGCACACTTAAGCGTAATAACGAGTATTTGCTCTTGCCAAAGAGTCGCTGGGCCATGTGCGCCTCGCCACCACTTGGCGCTTCGTCAATGGTGGGGCAACTGCGGAAGATGCAAGCTGGTGCCAAAATGACAAAATTCAGGGCAAATAATCACAAATAAATGTGCTTCTATGGAGTAACCACGGAAATTGGTTAGTGAGAAAACATGCTAAAAGGAGGCACAGCTGGCAATGCCACCTTGAAATTCTCACAACAGTTGCCATCACGTCATACACTTCGAAGGCATATACTAAGGCTCAATAGGCTCCTCTCATTAAATATGAAGTACATTATCTTTTTAAAGGGCCAGAGACTTAACATGCCAGGTTTCAGAAAACCTTGCTGAGCCAGCGTATGTAGCGGCTTGAGCCAATGTTACCTAAATGTGAAAAATACGCATTGAAATTGATGACGTCGTGTGCGGGGAGATTTTTGCGTGAAACTAAATATTAACTTTGACCTCGATTCTCTCCTCTATTGTTAAAGCTACAGCGGGGAAATATTTAAAAATCCCTCATTCTAGATGGGTTCATTGTCTGATTTGTCTCACTTTAGCGTTCCTGTAAACTGATTGACTGGCTTTGCAGCGACCAAGGGGTTTGTGGCAGCCAAGTTCTTGCGACCAGCGCATCAGCCACAGAGGCGACCTGATTCCCAGCTGCGCATCTCCCCACAGCCACCCGCAGCGGGTGGATACGACCCACCGCCCCCGTACAGTGCCACCGACCCCTTGAGGCCACGAACACCGATGCAGGTGTCGCGAGCAAGTCCGAGTCCGCAGCCTGCAGAGCAAAGGTGGGTGTTGAGTGCTAGTACGAGATATGCGGATGTTGCAGACTTCCTTAGTGGACCTACCTTACAACAAATTTTCATGTCGCTGCCACAATGTCGGCTGCTTTTCTATCTTTAGTGGGATGAATTACAAGTACAGTCGACTCCTGTTAATCAAAGAGCACAGGAACTGCAAAAAAACTTCGAATAAAACGAACTTCCATTTAAGCAAAATGCACAGAACTGCACTTTTATTTCATCAAGCCTGATTTTCCCTTAAGAAGTAGTTCATCATCTTCTTCTCTTTTTCTCTGTGGCTAGCAAGTTTTCAGAGCACTACACGTCGAAGTACTTCTTTAGCATAAAATAGAGGTGTTGTACGTCGAGAAAGGCTCAGACGCAGCTTGGAAAAATGTGCTTTATCAGGCAGGTCTGGCTAATGGCGAGCGGCGTGCGCGAGCTACTACTACAGCCACCGATCATCATCGTCTTCTTCATTACCAGCAGAGCGTCCGTTATTCAGATTCATTACAACTACTTCCCGCGAAATAAGGAGCCATCCTGGCGACCTATGGACAAGTAAACACGGGAGGGTCGTAGCAGGGCTTAAGTCTCGAGTCGTGGACAATTTCCTGGCCACGACGACGTTGGTCAGAAGATGGTTCCAGTGGCTCGATGAGGTAATCCACCGGTGACGTTTTTTGTAGCAAACGATATGGGCCGTGATACTTGGGGACCAACTTGGTAGAAAGGCCAGGTGTAGCAGAAGGGACATGCAGCCAGACGAGTGAACCTGGATCGTAGGAAGTAGTGTTATTTGATGCGTCATGGTGGTGCGTTTGGCGTCCTTGATCTTGGGTTGTGAATGATCTTGCCAGTTGGCAGCACTCTTCATCGTATGTAGCGGCTTGATTCAAAGTCGTGGACTCTGAGGAGTCAGGTTTGTACGAAAGAATGGTGTCCATAGTGCAAGAAGGTTCGCGTCCGTAAAGGAGGAAAAAAGGAGAGAACCCAGCAGTGCTTTGAATGGCGGTAACATAGGCGAACATGATAAACGGGAGCACTCGGTCCCGATTGGAGTGGTCTGACGAGATATACATAGACAGCATGTCACCAAGGGTGCGGTTGAAGCGCTCTGTCATTCCATTGGTCTGGGGATGATAGGCGCTTGTAGTGCGGTGAACGACGTGGCACTCACACAGCAATGCTGTGATGACGTCTGACAAGTATATGCGACCACGATCACTCAGTAACTCCCGAGGTACTCCATGACGTAATGCGATGTTGTGAAGAACGAAAGTCGCAACGTCTTTTGCTGTAGACGACGGTCTTTTGCTGTAGACGACGGAAGGAATGAAGTTTCGGTATACCGCGTGAGATGGTCGACGGCAATTATGATCCAGCAGTTACCGTCAACAGTGTTGGGAAGGGGACCATAGATATTGATGCCGACGCGGTCGAATAGTCGGGATGGGCATGGTAAAGGTAACAAGGTACCGCTGGCGTGATAAGGGGGAGTTTTTCGTCTCTGGCATGTCGAGCAGGCCCGAACGTATTGTCGTATAAAACGGTACCTGCCACGCCAGTAATATCGGAGACGTATGCGAGAATAAGTCTTCATGAAACCTGCGTGGCCACATTGAGGGTCGTCATGAAACGTGGAACAAATTTCGGATCTCAGATGACGTGGAATCACGAGTAGCCACTGACGTCCACCGAGTGCGTAGTTGCGTCGGTACAGCACGTCGTCGCGAGTGGTGAAGTGCTCGACTTGCCGACGCAACGTGTGAGAAGGGGGAGAATCCGTCCGCCCAGCCAGGATGTCTAGAATTGAAGCAACCCAAGGGTGCTTGCGTTGCTCAGATGGCATGTCGGCGATGGTGACGGCAGGGGCATCACAGATGAGACTTTTGCAGCACTCCGGGTCAGGGGCGAACGGGATAGGGCGTCTGCGTCCGAATGTTTCCGGCCGGAGCGATAGACCACGCTAATATTATATTCTTGGAGGCATAATGCCCATCGGGCGAGGCGACCGCTTGGATCCTTCAGTGACGACAACCAGCAGAGGGCGTGGTGGTCAGTCACGATGTCAAAAGGGCGCCCGTACACGTAAGGTCGAAATTTCTCTATCGCCCAAATAATGGCGAGGCATTCCTTTTCAGTGATGGAATAGTTGATTTCGGCTTTGCTAAGAGTTCAGCTTGCGTAGGCAACCACGTACTCTTGAAAGCCGTCTTTCTGCTGTGCAAGAATAGTGCCTAGCCCGACACCACTAGCGTCGGTGTGGATCTCTGTAGGTGCCGATGGGTCGTAGTGTCGCAGAATAGGCGGCGACGTGAGGAGGCGGCACAGTTCATTGAAAGAATCGTCACAGGTAACAGACCAGGCTGAAAGGTCTCTAGAGCCGGCGAGGAGCTTGGTCAAAAGAGCGATGATCGTCGCGAAATTGTGGACGAAGCGCCGGAAGTAAGAGCAAAGGCCTATGAAGCTTCGGAGCTCTTTCATGGTGGTCGGTTTGGGAAACGCTGAAACGGCTGTAAGTTTGGCAGGGTCAGGAAGAATGCCGTCTTTTGAAACCACGTGGCCAAGGGTCGTAAGCTTTCGAGCGGCGAAATGGCACTTTTTCAGATTCAATTGCAGCCCCGCGGCAGAAATACACGCGAGGACTTTCTCGAGGCGGGTTAAATGGGTTGTGAAATCAATTGAAAAGACGACAATGTCATCTAAATAACAAAGGCAAACGTTCCATTTGAGGCCTCGAAGGATAGAGTCTATCATTCGTTCGAAAGTAGCTGGCGCGTTGCAGAGGCCGAAGGGCTTGACTGTGAATTCGTAAAGCCCGTCGGGCGTGATGAAAGCTGTTTTTTCGCGATCGGCCTCTGCCATGGGTACCTGCCAGTATCCAGAGCGTAGATCTAAAAGAAGAGAAAAATTCGGCTCCCTGTAGGCAGTCCAAGGCATCGTCAATGCGTGGCAGCGGATAGACATCCTTGCGCGTGATTCGGTTGAGACGTCGGTAGTCCACGCAAAACCTGATGGATCCGTCCTTCTTCTTCACCAACACAACTGGAGAGGCCCAGGGACTGCTTGACGGTTCGATTATGGCACGTGTCAGCATGTCGTCAACCTGTTCATTGATGGCACGGCGTTCGGTAGTTGACACATGATATGGACGCTGCCGTAATGGCGTCTCTTGACCAGTATCTATACGGTGAACAACAGATGACGCTCGACCTAAGGAAGGCTGATTGTGGTCAAACGAGGCTCGGAAACGCTGGAGGAGCTTGATCAGCTGTTCCTGCTGCCCAGGCGTGAGGTTGCAATTAATGGACTTGCGGAATACATCCATGGGTTCATTAGCATCAGTTGCGGATGTAATGGCACAAGTTGGTAAAAATGGCTTGTCTGGATAGATCGGGTCTTCGAAAATACAATTTAAGGTCTCGAGACTTCCCAGACACTCGCCGCGTAGCAGGATGTACGGACAAGCAGAAACGTTGCACGCATAAAGTACCGCCGAACCATTGGAAAAGTTGATGACGGCAAACGGGAGGACGATGGTTCGGTGGTGCACATTAGCTATAGTTGGTTGGAACAGGAGCGTCGAGTTAGCGGCAGCAGGGGAAAACACAGGCTCTAGGACGGCAGACAACGGCGCGATGCGGACGTCAGCTGCGGCAAACACTTTCGAGGGACTGTGGTGGTCGATATCAAGGCACGGATTCGTCAACGTGAGTTCAGCACGAGCGCAGTCGATGAGGGCCTGATGGGAAGAAAGGAAATCCCATCCTAGTATGACGTCGTAAGATGAACGTGGGAGAACAACTAAGTTGACGGCGTACCAAACATCTTGAATATGAACGCGTGCTGTGCACTGAGCCGTCGGCGCGGTGAAACTGGAGGCGGCTGTACACAGAGCAAGATTCGTAAGCGGCGTTGTAACTTTTCTCAAATCACGACACAGTTTTTTCACTAATTACAGTAACGACGACGCCTGTGTCGACAAGTGCATGTACAGCAACACCTTCTACTAGCACATCAATTTTGTTGGCCAGACAAAGAAGAGGTCTTGGAGAGTTTGACGACAACGCTGTTGTCGCCTCCGGAACTGCGACTGTCAGTTTTCCTCTCGAGCGGGGCTCGTGCGCCGAAGCATCGGGGAGACAGATCGACGACGGGGTGGTAATGACCGGCGAGAATCGACAGGGCGTCGTGGGGACAATAAGTCGGCGATAGGAGAAGATGGTCGGTGGGGATTCTGGGCAGCCTGGTGATTTGCAGAATTCCCATGGTCTGGAGGCTGGAAGTTGCGACGGCGACAGTAGCGTGCTATATGTCCCTCGAAACCGCATGCAAAACAGATGGGTCGATTATCCAAAGCGCGCCATGGGTTAACGACAGAAGGTGCAGGGAACGAAACAGGATGGGGTGCCGTGTATGTAGGCAGCGTCGTAGGGTAGGAGGACCTGGTGCCCCGGTATGCGCCAGAGACAGGTAGAGCTGGGGGTCTGGCAACGACGGCAGCGTAGGTCAGCGGCGTAGGGACAGATGGCGATGGAGGCAGTGCCTGCGTGACCTGTGTCTCAATGACCTGGCGTAGACTTGGGTCTAACGAGGTCACTGGCTCGGATGCTTCGGCCACACAAGAAAGCTGACGCGCAACTTCTTCACGAATGAATTGTTTGATGTGAGGCAGTAAGACAGTGTGATCAGCAGCGACGTCGTGCACGAGGGCGGAAACATCAGCCATATCTTCAGCGGCCCTGCGCATCGAGACACGCTGCTTACGCAGCTGGACAACATCGGTGACGGTCTGTGGATTCCTAGCGACGAGCATCTGGAAAGTATCGTCGTCAACTCCTTTGATGATGTGCTTGATTTTGTCGCGTTCGGTTAAAGATTCATCGACGCGCTTGCAAAGAGACAAGACATCTTCAATGTAACTCTTAAAGGTTTCGTCCTTGCGCTGGACTCGACTACAAAGACGCTGTTCCGCGCGAAGCCTGCGCACGGCGGGACGACCGAAGACCGCGGCGATGCTGGTCTTGAAGGCGGACCAGTTGGTGATTTCACCTTTGTGGTTCTTGAACCAGAGGCTGGCCACATCAGCAAGGTAAAAGCGCACGTTTGTGAGCTGGTCGCAGGTGTTCCGCTTGTTGGAAGCGCTTACGATTTCGTACTCGACGAGCCAGTCCTCGACGTCTTGTTCGTCGTTGCTGCGAAAAATTGGTGGGTCGCGTTGCCGAGGCACGCCAGTACAGTAGACTGTCGTTGGTAAGGCAGCTTGAGAAGGGCCAGGAGCAGTCATGGTGAACAGTGAGGGTAGCGTCCGATTGCGAAGTTCCAGGTTGATCGGAACCCCGGCTCCTCCATCACTTAAATTAGAGGCGTTGTACGTCGAGAAAGGTTCAGACGCAGCTTTGCAAAATGTGCTTTATCAGGCAGGTCTGGCTAATGGCGAGCGGCGTGCGCGAGCTACTACTACAGCCACCGATTATCATCGTCTTCTTCATTACCAGCAGAGCGTCTGTTATTCAGATTCATTACAAGCATTTCCTTCAATAAAACATAAAAAACCGCTGCTTGAGAGCAAGACTTGCAACAGCATCGGTAGCCTTCGGTGGTGGTTCGTTTCTGAATTTGTCGTCTACGTCCACTAGCCGAACTATCCGCACAATTCTGCTGTCCATTAGTGGATCGTACGTATCAACATTGCTGTCCACGGCGACGAATTCTTCAAAACGGACATCACTAACAATGGCCCCAAAATGACCGTCGTCGAGTTAACCTGTTCGCACTTGACGAAATTTGAGGGCGTGTTATGCGTTTATCGCTCGCATTGTTAGCGAGCGATAAACGCATGTCACGTTTCTTCGTGAGCCAAATGCGCTGTCAGCCTGTCACACTTATATGTGACAAATCCGGTGTTTTTGCCGATGCCACCCAACAAACGTGCCGATGCGGTGGTGCTACCATCTAAACCGTGATGCCGCCGGCGATCAATCGTGAAAAAGTGCTGCATCTCCGGCGCGTTGTTGCTGACACCTCCTTCTCTAGCCGCAGCAGCTATAGCGTAGTTTCGCGATCGTTGCAGCATATTGTAATAATGGCTCCAGAATCGGCGCACACATGCATTGCGAAATAGCAGTTTTTGCGGGGATCTATAACCTCTGCAGCTTAGGTTATAGATCTGTCAAACAGCAGTGAATCCGATGACGACGACCATTTGTCAGACCTCTCAGAAAAGTTGACCTTACGATTCCACGTATAGGTTGACCCCCAAACTTTGGAAGGCCATTTTACGAAGAAAACTTCAACTTATAATCGGCAATATATGGTATCTCAGTCTTCATGTCTGATTGCAGGAGCAGCGTGATACCCGCAAAAAACATAATCGTCGGCATCCCTTCTAGCTGTACTGTCATGCTGTTCCTTTTGGGTTCACATAAACAATTATGACAAACATCTGCCACATTTTGCCACTGTTGGTTGTCCTCAAAGTGTGCCTTCATCGTAAAATGCAGGAAACCGCACACGTACGCCGAGATATCAAGGCCGCTGACGCCAAGTGCAGGTCAAGCCACAATTTCCTCACCAAGTCACCTGCCAAGCCAGGCCATGAACCAGAGTGGCTACCATCAAGGGTACTCCAGTTCCTTGGCTCCACCGTCGGCCACTGATGTTCAAGATAAGACGGCATTTGGCGGAATGCCGCTGTCTTCACTGGTTCCTTCATCCGCCGATCCACGTCGAAGCTCGCTAGGGCTGAGCACAGGGAGTCATGGCAGGCCCGACAATGCTAGCACAACGACAATGTCTAGAAACGCAGAAAAAGGCAGTGGTGTGACGGCCTACAACTACTCTTTTGCAACCGGCCAGACAGCGCGTCACACCTATGAGGAGATTCCAGAAGAGAAGGGCCCTTCCATCGGGTCGCCGATCCGGGAACCGGAGACCACGGGCTCCCGCTATGCGAACCTCGAGTTTGACCCACTTTCCGACGGAGGAACCAGGCCGTCGAGTGTCGCGCCTTCCCTGCAGAAACGAAGCGACGCAGCGGAGACGAAAGCGGAAGTGGGCTCACGCTACGGAAACCTCGATGCTTTGGAAGGATCCGCAGCGAGCAACCCTCCAATCACCAATGAGGTGAGACCATTTTTTATTTATTGTGGAGCTATTCTAAAGTCTCAGCCCTTCCTGCATGTCAAACTCGCATCACCGCATCACCTCCTCTCCTCGTCGGGTGTGCCTATTTCACTGCAATTGCACTGCTTCAGTTCAGTTTAGTTTTGTTTTACCCTTGCATTACCTGGTGTTTTGCAATGCCTGTTGCCATGGCTATTGGCTCTTTTTCTTTTACCATTTGTATACGTGATCTTGCACAAGCCGTTCATCTTTAGTTCAGAGTCATTAGGAAGCATTCATGGAATAGGGTTGAAAGTTGGGCCATTTTATCTCGGCGCAGTTTAATTGCCTTCAAGCATATAAGAAAAGTGCTCGTTAGATGCGCCACTCTGGCTCTTACCTATTGAACAGTACCTTCCTAGGCCTTTGCTGGCCCACATTCTGTCATTAGGTATGATTTCGGATACAAAATGCTCGCCAAGGCATTGCAAAACAACACAGACCAGACATCATTGCTTCTGTATAGCCACCGCTTACTAATTTTGCCCAGTGTTGGCAGATTGATGGGATGGCGTCACCCAATGTTGATGAAAAAAGACTGTTGGCTAGCCGTAGCTTATAACACCATAATTGTCTTCAGTAAATCTCGATACAGTGGTTTAGCTCTCTTGCGATGTCTTGTGAACGGAATATGCAAAATCTGCCAACCAGTGATTTCTTTTTTTTTCATGCAGTACTACTACGCACTGTATCCGTTTACGGCAGCCGGCCCTCACCAGCTCAGCGTGGCTCAGGGGCAGGTGTTGCTGGTGATCCACCAGTGTGATCTGCACGCCAACCCCGAGTGGTGGTTCGTCCAGGATCGTCATGGAAACCAGGGATATGTGCCCGGAAACTACTTGTACCGCTACACCCTGTAGTGTTGATTGGTGTGAGAAGTTAACCGAGCATTTGCTAGCCTCCTATCCCGGTCGAATCACACTGGTGCTGATATGAACTGTGCCCGTGATGACACTTCATTCAGTTTTGAAAGAACAACCTCATGGACTGCATCCAATTTCTGCTGCAGCTAATTCCCAAGCCTCGGCTGTTTTTGGTGGTTGCATACCACTACAGCGTGTGACGCCCGAGCCATTCTGTCGATGTCCACAAATGTTTACCTGTCTGCGAAACCACACAAGAGTACATGTGTTATAGTCTTACACAACTAATCAACAAGTAGAAATGAGGCAACAGGGGTTCATAAGTGATCTGGAACTTCTGGTGCAACGCTTTTCCAACATAGTCATCAACGACTGACCTTTGCTTCACCGATACAAGTTTTTCCATTTCCCTGGTGATCCAAGTCTCTCATTGTGTGGCCCACTTCAAGAGGCTCCAATTCAGCTGTAGCAACTGACACTTACTTGTTGACAATAGACGTTTGTCTGAATGCAGTCCTGGTGATAATGACTGCATGCTCATTTGCCGATAATTTGCTTGTCGTAAGCATAAGAATGTCAAATTGTGTGTGTGCACAGCTACCTCATGCCGTTAAAGTCACCGGGTCGCACACTGCTGCATACGACGGTGACGCATGTGGCAGCTTTCAAAATTTGATTGCAGCTCATCGACAGCCTCATCTGCCACTGCCCATGGATTCTTTCTATGCTCGGCTTGTTGCCATTTATTGCTTCTGACGAAGCTCGCACACTTTATTCACATGTTTCTTTCTTTCTTCTTGTTGTTTCATTTTTTGTTGTAGACAGCTGTGGCATACCGCAGTGAACGAATTTTCAATGGTAACTTGTTTGCTGTTATTGGCTGCTCAAGTAATAAGGGATCCTTTCTGCGTTACGAAAAATGATTTTGAATTGTCATTTGTGTTTCAAGCCGCTCTTTAAAAATTGGGAAGTTATGAAAGAGCCTTTACGTACAAAGTGACAAGGTAGACACACTGCAATTGGGTGCTGTCCAGCAGCTACTGCTATCTTGTGTTATACCAAGATGTTTCTTTCACAATAACGTTGAGGTAACACCTTTTTTTCACCACTGTACTGCCTGCTCAATTTGTGCTGTGTTACTCACCAATTCAACGGTTTCATTTATTGGTGAACGGCTATGAGTCATTCATCTGATTTCAAAGCTTCATCTGATTGTCGGACAAATGCTATTTCTTGTCTCATACTTTGATACAAAGTATTATTGCAGGGCTTGATGCTAAGCTGACATCAGTGCTTAGGTATTTTCCGCACAAGTTGATCCATACCTGATTCTCGTTCTCTTCAGGTATCGATATTGAACATGCACTGGTGCTTTCTGGCAAAAAGGAGGGATTTCAGAGAAGCTGGAGCCACTGCTGGTTCTGCAGTTTTGTCGAGTGCAGTCGGTTTTATATGGAGTTATTTGGGCTGAGAGGCTTAACTGCAGGAAGACGCATAGAAACGCCTATAGCTTTGGCACTGATCATTGTCATTCTCGAAGCAGATGCAAGGTCAACTGAAGTTTCTAAGACACTGATGGAAAACATAGTTCCAGAGGCTGCAGGGTAAACAATGAAATGTTACTTTACGCATTTGACTCAGCTGTTATTACACCCATAACATGTATAGCCACGAGTTCAAATCGCAGAGTAAGTTGATGGTGCAGTGTGCCAATGGCAAGGTCGGTTGAAGCAAGGTGCTAATCTTTAAGCTAGTGTCATTGCATGCTCACCTAATTAGGGAAAGTGATGTGTCGCTCAGAACAAGTAGGCGATGGGACACTGCAGGGCCCATGCTTGATTTATTGTTTGGATCGATCTGTAAGCTGCAGTACAGTTGCTTCAGTTTACAGTGGCTTCAGGTCAAGTATAGGCTGTAGAAATTATGTAGCCTACCAGCAAAGCTTAGAAGGAAAGGGGGAGGGTCGAAATTGTCACGTTTTCATGAGCAGTGGAGGCTACAGTTTTTTTCGTAGAAAAAAATTGCCAACATTTATTGAAGCTATGAGGGCGGAATCAGTGGCTCAGTCCGAGCTGGTTGGTACGATGAGCTAAGTGAGCGCTCTGCATGTAATCTTGTTCCTGTCTTACCGGTTTCACTACGAGTGATATTTGCAGCCCCACATCTACTCTCATAGTGCC
The DNA here is from genome assembly GCF_043290135.1 of Rhipicephalus microplus. Taxonomy (NCBI): domain Eukaryota; kingdom Metazoa; phylum Arthropoda; class Arachnida; order Ixodida; family Ixodidae; genus Rhipicephalus; species Rhipicephalus microplus. The sequence continues at coordinate 28,385,283 of NC_134709.1, read as the reverse complement.
TGCTCAACTGGAGACATTAAGTAGCACAAGACATTTGGTACTTCAGTGTGCACAGAACAATGTAATAGATTGCTTAATTGGTATGGAATAATAAATTGCTGCAGGGGAGCGAGAGTTCAAGCACCTCTTGGCATACTTGCCGAGTCGCTGTGGTTTCTAACCATCTGTAGTGCAGCTTGCCATCGATGCTGGTGTTAAAGCAAAAGGGAACGGTCATATTAAATGTAAACGACGTGTTTTCCTTCAAATAAGCCTCGCCTGTAAATCAAGACTTTGAATTATGTGAGTCTCTAGCTATGCTATTTCAGCAACAAGGTGTGTAAAGTGATCCCTAAGTCTACTTAGAGCATCTTTGATGATGTATAGAAGGTAGCTACGGTGGCGTCATTGGTGGTGCAAAGTGTACTTGATTGTTCTTTTTCTGTTATGTTATTGTTCTTGCTTGTGATATCATTGGCAGCAGGTTTTGTGTGGAGTTTCCTAAAATTAACTAGAAGGGACTCTGGCGCTGCGATCGTTCGGCAGCCATGGGAAGGATGAGTAGTACACGGATTTGCCTAGTCTTCGTTCTTGTGGGTAATGAATCGTACTTGTGGCTTCATTTATTGCCGTTTTTCGGTTTGTTTCGAAGAAAAGAACAAGCCCTTTTGAACCTCATGACCCGATTTGAAATGGTAAACTTAAAAGAATAAGGTGGTGAAGTGCAACAGCTGAACATTTGCCAATTTTCGTTTCGCGAGAAAACAGCTCTAAGCCGGACAAACACACACTGAGCCAGAAGTACGAAGATTAGACAAATCCGTGTACTACCCATTATTACCATGCTCGCTGATGCGCCATGCGTTGCAGCTCCCATAGACACTAGCGCCAGAGTTCCCTTCTAGTGCATATTTAGGAAACTCTATGAGGTTTTGAGTCAGTTCTTTTACTACATTATGAAACTTTCAGGATGAGTAGTTGTGATTGCATGGTCTATTTGTACCCGAGCACCGGGGCACTATTATGCCAAATGCCAGGAGAACATCAGAATTACGTTCACCAGCTCACACACATCTAGGACTGTGGCTGCAGTCATTCCATGGTCGGTTTGTACTTGAAAGCGTGTTTGGTTGTTTGTTGGACATCGTGCACTGTACAGACTCTAATAGAGCATAGAAGTTTGTCACCACTTCCTTTGATAAGTTGTTTGTAGGCACATCTTTTTTTTTTTCTTTTCAGCACTATATATTATCTTGGCCATGGCAGTTCAAACGAAAAATCTTAGTGCTCTTTCAGTGCGGCAACCTATTGCATTGCACATAGTAAACTAAGCAATGAAATACATACCATAGTTTTATTTTTATTAATGGTAATACAAAGTCAGATTATTGTTAGCGCGGTTTTTGAAGTTTCTGTGTTTCTGTAAATGTGGCTTTAGAATGCTATTTTGTTGGCATTCTTTTCGGCGCTGTTTCTACAACGCTTACAATCAAGACTGAAATCAAAGTTGCTGATGAGAACAAGTTCCTTCGTTAGCAATCTACGATTGCTGCGCTTCGTGACCAGCCCAAAATAATATTTCGTTCAGTGTGGTCATTACGACGTAACCATAGGATATGGGATTTTATGTAGATATAGTTGTACAGCTAACTCAATTGTAATTAGTATAGGCCATTTAGATGGCCTCTTGTTCCAAAACACTAGTTCATTAACGTACCTGTAGTCTTGTGGTTATTTTGTCAGAATAGTGTTCACTTGCGTGGCGGTCGAATTTGTGACAGTGCTAGCGGATACATCAGTTACTCTTTCTTTAGAAAACACAATTGATATTATAAGTTGTATAAAAAAGTGCAGGGAGCATTATTCATGCGCTACAGGATTTGCACGTTTTCTTCAAGTTTACAAAACATGTAGTCGCGTGACAACGCAGTCAAAATACATCGCGACGCAGACAAATTCAAAGTGATGATCTGGTGGCATGTGACATTCTGCATTTTTTTATCTTTTCACATTTTTCTCTTCGCATTGTCGCAATAGTTTTATTAACAAGGTCTTCATGACAAGAGCAGCTGTAGTTACACAAGTCATGTCGACAGCTGTGAGGGATGATTAAGGTAGCTCATAATAATCTGTGCAAGGCACGATATAAGCCAAGATGTGGAAATGGCTTTGTACATGTAAGGCACAGGACATTCTAGACAGATGCACATCATCCTTAGTATATCTGCGTGTTTCATTTTGTTTGTGGATTAGTGTTTATTTTAAGCTGCCAAGTTCAGTTTCACACTGCTATTTTTTGCGACAACCGAATTTTTTGCAAAGCATTTGCAACCAGGGTCATGTTTTATGTGTCATTGAACAGAATCTTTTCAAACAAATCCTTCCATTATAAAGTGTACTGAAAATCTAGCCTGACTGATGTTGGCTCTTGGGTGAATGCACTAAAGGTCTGTAGCTAGACAGAAGACTCGTCCTTCCTTACAGATATGATAGCACAAATGTTTCAACACGTGTGTTTTTGTTGCAGCTTCTTTCGTGCTAAACATAGAGATATTTTGTGATTTACCACAAAACTTATATTCAACTGTAGGGAGAGCTTGAGCAGCTGAAAGCAAGTGGAAATTTTCTGTACGACCTCTAGAAGCTCTTTTTTTACTTCCCAACAGTATAAAGCCGCTTGTGCTGTGTATTGGCACTTGTTGATGCTTAAACCCTGGTTTCACCTCTCCTTGAAATCTATGATGCAGTTGGCCTTTCCATAACTTTTTTTTTCTTCACGAAATCTTTGGCCTCTCAATAGTTTTTCTGTCATGCAAGTTAATTGTGAGGTGATTAACATGTGGCAGCTTTGTATCTAGAGTTGTGCATTCTGTGTAAGGGCAGCCCACAAAATGTGTTATTATAACCTTATCATCGTCAATCATTCCATTTTAGTCAACATCGTTGTAACCAGGGTGCGCCATACCTGTGTCCAGTTCTAGTTTAAAAAAAAAAATGTGCCTGTATGCAGCGCTGTTCAGGGTGTGATAAACTCACCCGAGTTTGTTTTGTTATTTACCTCAATACTCGCATCTAGTTTTCTTTTTAGGGGTGCCGAAGCTTATATTTACGTTCAATGCCTTGGGCACACTATGTGCACTTGATGTGCAGCATTTGTTCAGGCACGAACTTGTGTGTGCTTTATAGTCCGCTGTCTGTATAGCTTGTTTGATGGTAGTTAATTATCATCAAGGCACAACAGTTCAACACCCACATTGGCCAGTCCCGCCTTGTGTGCCCGAGGTACTAGTTTTTCTCAGTGAGGTGACTGTGCTGCGTAACTTGCTAATTCGTGTGTGAATTTTATTTGGCAATATTCGAAACATTTTGAAATGTATGTTTTGGTTAATGGCATCGAATTTTATGCATTAGGCATTGTATGAAAATATTAGCAATATGGTACACAAAATTTCGTTTACTGCTGTGCTGCTCCAATTAATGGTGCCAAATCTATGAGCGATTAATGTGAGGGCTCATTATAAAAACTTTATTACATGCTCCAACCTAAAGTGGCAGTGCCTGTGCTTGAAGCTTGTCCGTACATGTATTTCCGAACGGGGCTTGTTGCACATGCCTGCAAAATGTACGACTTACACTTAGGTTACGTATTTACTTCCTCTATTACTGTGATACTGGTACCATACCAGTTGTGTACTTCCTTGCGTCAAAATATGGCATTACACGGCTTCAAAGTGATTATATGTAACGATTTATGCAGGGATCTGCCCGCGTGTAACTGTACAATCTTGTATGTGAATGTACCTGCAGCCTAATGCCACTTTGGTTCGAGGTCAATGCAAATAGATTTTGTTTTGTGTACTTTGCAAGAGCTTCAGAGCACGTCGGTTGATTTTTTTGAGAATGCAACGAGTTGATGGCTTTCCCGTCGTTGAAATCCCCGTGAAAGTCACTATCGTTATTGAGCGAGTTAGGAAGTGTGCACAGCTTGTAGTACTTATACTGTTATGTGGTTAACCGTTTTATAATTCTATTTGTAGCACTTGTTAAATGCTCCGTTCATCGTCATCAGCGCAGAGTGATCGATTTATTCGCGTCACTCTTCACCCTGTACTTGTCATTCCTGCGTTAATTTGTTCCCCCTCGTCAACTTTGTTGCGTTTGTTCGGCTGACATTGTTTTACTACCTTTGTTCAGAGATATTTCAATCAGTGCGCTAGAATGTGAATGCGGGTGGTTGTTTACGCGCTGTATGTAACGTCGATCTGACCCACTGATATTTAATAAAGAATGTTTTGGAAAAAAATACAGCGAAACTGCTGAGTTCGTCTGCTACTTGGTTATCGCTAATGCGCGGCACGCTTGAAACTACGGCGTCGTTGGTGCGCGATACGCAAACGTGAACGCAAAGAATGCTCTCTCATTCGTGCAGTACAGTCAGGTTTAGGAGTTGTAAGCAGCTATTTGTAGAATTTACACTCACGACCACGCATTAATTCTAGCGTCTTTTTGCAGAGGTGTGGGAGTGGATCTGTGTATAACTCCGCCAGAACGCTTTTCATGCCACCCGGTTTAGTAAAAAATAGTTGTTATTGTATCTTTTTACCGTCGTAATAAACCTAATTAGCTCGTTTATTTTCTTTAAATATATCGAAACTGTTTCAGATGTCATTTTTTGCCGGTAGGTAAATGTAACTTAAGAACTATTTTTTCGGACGCGCAATATTTTGAAGGCGTGCTCAGTCTTCTCCAACATGGTGGTTTTCTTCGGTGCCAGACGTGCGTCTACGGTAAAAGCCCCATGTCCGGAAACGATGACTCGTTTGTGAAACAATCGTCCGAGTGAAGAAACATCACGCGGACTACTGCACAGCGACGTGAACCTCAAGGTCTGTGTTACCTTTGAAACCTCCGTACGCCTCGTATCACGATTTCGCGACTTCGGTGGTGTCTCTAGGCCTAGCAGTTGCATTACTAGCCAGTCGGTGTTCCTCGTAGCGGCGGACCGCTTTTGCCGTTTGGGAACGTTCACTTTTCTAGCTCCGCGGCGTTTTGTTGCTAACCGGTGTTGAAAAAGTGTCTCGACTGCATTTTTTGAAAGCTCGGTTTGCAGGCTGCTCAGAGCAACTGCTCGATCGCGCTGTGCCTCAAAACGATGCTCCTTGGCTTCGTCGTCTTCGCGCAGCCAACTAGTGCTCGTGCAACTGTTAGTAAGTTCGACACAAACTTTATTCGCCGCTGTAAATGTGTCTTGAAGCTATTTCGGAGATTTTCTTCGGCACAGCGGTGCGAGAAGTCGTCCGAAAACGCGATCCCTGTGAACAGCTGAGACTCGGTTATCGCGAGAGACGCGCTGCGGTCGGTCGAGGGATTCGGTCGGATTCGGCGTCGCATTGCTACGGAACATCCGGAGCCATTCAACGATCATATTACGTATCGATAGGTGACGGTCATTCTTTATCGCGGCGTGTATTCCTTTTTCTATCTGTCTGTTTTCGATTTCCTGGGCCGCTATCGTTCGGGGCCCCAAAACCTGCCCCAGTGAAACCGAGAAAAGCGAAGAGAAGGCCGCAGTGGGAGGGTATGGGGGGGGTGGTCGGTCGGTCGGGCATGCATGGCTTGCATCGGCCATTTTGTGTTTGTTTGATGTGTGTGTGTGTGTGTTTTTTTTGTTCGTTTAGGTTGCGTGGTACTTGTATTCACTGTTAATCATGTACTACGTTTTGTTTTTTTACGTCGCGTGCGGAATCTCACTACCGCGCGAAAACAAAAACAAAAAAAAAACATCGTGTCGAACTGCAGACGCGTCTACCAACACGGAGAGGCGAGGAGGGGCTCCACATGAGTCCACAATCGTTTTGTATTTACTGCCTCCATCTCAGTTGGCTTCATTTGCTCTGTAAAGCTTTTCGGAGCTACGGGGGGTGCATGAACAAGGGGTTGTTTTTTTTGTGTGTGTGTGTGTGTGGGTTCGTCTCTCGTGCCGGTATTGTGAGGTGTTGGTGGGGATCGGTCGCCTTTGCGGTTTTTTTGTTTGTTTGTTATAAAAGCCTCGCCGTAAACTCCCGAACGCCGCCAGAGCTGTATGTTTTGTGAGTGTGTGTGTGTGTCTGAAGCGTGGTTTTAAAGAGCCGTCCCCGTTTTTAGCAATGTGGTTAGCGCAGCATTTTAAGTATGTGTATTATAAAACGGGCGAGGGGGGGGGGGGGCAGACCGTGGTGCTTCGCAGTTTACGCCGTGTTTTCGTCCTTTTTAGACTAAATAGCTCGCGCGTTCGTTCTGCTTTGAAGCTGCTTTTAGTTGTAACGTGGCGTCTTGGTGACAGATTTACTGCTTCCGCGTGGCAGGCGAGAGCGACGCACGGGTACCGTGTCACTTGAAGTTTAGCACCACTTTTTTTTTTCTTTTTTCGGGCTGGGTGCCGAAGGGACCAGGCAGTCGATTATCAGTATTACGTTCTAAATTACTTCGTAGTCCTAGGAAAGTACTGCTATTTGATTGGGTGAAGAACAAGAAAAAGAAAGCTAAAAGCTGGAATGCTCAGACATCGTCGTTCTCTCAAATATTTTTTTGTTCTTTGATAAAGAAAGAAAACGACTAAATAAAGCGTGATCTAACCCAGGTAAAAGCCTTACGAACATTGTAGCATTGATTAGCCCGTGTTTCTATTGTGTCTATCTGCGCTTTTCTTTAGTGTGTGGTTAGGCGATATTTTACACACTTGTGAAAACGTTATTTGTTTGACGGTCTCATTTCTGCTGTTTGCTGCTCTGAGCGGGGCGGTCTCTCGCGGTGCAGGCGCCTCAGCATCTCTCTCCCGCGGATAAATCCCGACGACGCGGGTGTTTTGCGGGCTCGCGCAGACGAATTTGCCCCCTTCGGAGACGCCAAACGTGCACCCTGGTCGGCTTGTGTGTATCAAACGTGGGACCTGCGTGACATCAAAGCGAGACGACGGCAGGGTGGTCTTTTAGATCTGCTACGAAGTTTAAAAAAAAAAAAATGGCTGAGGTTGAACTGTGGTAAAATCCGCAGTTAGCGCGAGCGAAAGGTGCATCGCACGGCGTTGAGGAACGCTTGGAGAGGCTGAGAGACGACCGAATGCGGCATGGTGAAGGAAAGAGTGAATCGAGCGAGGGCCTATCCAGCGCGCGCGACTCCGCTAGCGTAGATTCGCGAACGACTGCAACCTCGCAGCTTAATTTCGTCTTCCGAGTGGTTTAGGTTCCCTTTAAACTGTCGCCTGGTCACGTGGTACCGCAGTGACGCCGCGGCTCTGTGTGACGTCACGCCTGCCGCTCCAGCGGCTCAAGGTCATAGCTACACGATGAATGACCTTAGGAGACATGGAGTAGTCGCTCTGATTTCGTGTTGTGTAATTGTTGTGCTCCAAAATAGTGTCATCTGTACACCGACTAGACCCTCGAACAGTGTTTTCTTTGTATTTTACATTAGTATGTTCAATTAGCTTGGTGACTCGCTGCCATCGTGCTCTTGGCATCTACTGCAGCTCATGTTTTCATTCTGCATCTGTTCGAGCAACATTCTCTGTTAGAACATGTGTAAGCTCCACAACCTATATTGCATACACAGCTGCTTTATTTGGACCACGTATCTACACATTTTTGATTGAGGGAAATTATGTGAAGGGTCTAATTTGTAAGGTTATGACAGTATAGCCGTGGCCACATCTGTGTTGAGCACACGAGGAGCCGGTTTTCAGTCTGCGGGGCGAAACCATGTCAGAGCCCGAAACTGCCTCGATGTTTTGCCCCTCAGAGCGTAAAGCGGCTCCTCGCATGCTCTACACAGATGTGGTTGCAGGTGTACAGCTTCGCACGGAATGCAAAAAAATAAAATGCTATCTAATCTGGTTTGCGTGTCTTGACAAACTAAGAATCTCTGCCTTCATTACAGTCAAAGCTGGCATTTAATAAAAGTATAATGAGCAATACCTAATTCTTGTGAAATGAGAGCTTCAGTTAATGGCTTGCATGTTTGAGCAACTTCAGTGCTATACCACGGTTATAAATCGACATCTATTACCTAAGTACATTATTATATAGAAAATGTTCTGGTTGGCATTTACTTAGAATTATTCCACCGTGAAATTTCCCTCCGGGCGGCCCGGCAAGGCGAGGCGATCATTTCGGAGTGGGGGGATCCTCTTCATTTACAAAGACATTCTTCGTCACTACAGGAACGTTTGTCGCACTCGGAGCGCCCCACCGCCATCTTTCTCGCAGGAGGAGGCAGTAGTGTTACGCCAGCTACAGACATTTCCCAATCTAGTATCACTTCATAAATTCTACCCACAGTGCTATGCAGACCGTTGCCCCGGCTGTGGAAACTTGCCCACGACCTTCCATGTCTCGATCGAGTGCGCTGCAAACATCTTTCCTCCCTTTCCTGCTTTCCTTCACCCTTTACGTAACTAGGAACTGTGGGATGATGCTCTTCGCAATGGTCCTCCGAGCTCTGATATAGTGGGCCCAGCTCGTCGCTAAAGTTGTCCTAAAGACCCCGGACTAGGGGTTCCTCCCACACCCTCATTCTCCATGCTTTTGTGAATAAAGACGTTTCTCTCTCCCTCCACACGTGAAAGTGAAAACCTGCAGACTTCGAATAACTTGCAACAGCCCTACCATGTTAGTCCTTTTAAACCCTTCTCACCCCACTCTGCCTGCCTGCTTATGTTCCCATCCACCTCTTTCCCATTGGGGATGGGGGAGAGTGTTGCCCGTTCATAAAATCACTGCTACTGATAGCAGTTTCTGTCTAGAGTAATGTTCCTTTGTTAAAATGTTTGTTCCAGGCATTCTTAATTTGGCCACTGCTAATCACTCAAAACATTCGTCAGCCTTGTAATAGGTGACCTGACCGAGAAAAGGATATAGGATCCTGGGGAGGAGGAGTAAATGCATGCATGTTACTGCAGCAGATAGAGAACATACATAAAACACACTACAACACTAAATAAAGTGTTTCAATGAGAGTAGAAGTCCGGAATCACTTTTATTGCATGAAATACATAGGCACTTCTTGTCCACAGTCCAAGAGCATATCTGAGGTCAAGATGTAAGCCTTTGGCAACTAACTGTTCAGATTAGGTGTTGAGGCCTGTCTTTTATACATGAAATAATGGGCTGGAGAAGATGAGCGGGCCCTGTTTTCTTGTGCATTGAGCATGCTACTCAGGAACGATTTTACTCCTTAGAGTTTACAGGGATCATATTTATGCGAGCATGGGATCGCGAGTGCTTATACATCTTGTCTGTTTGGGTGGTTGAGTGATCGTTACCCGTTGTGATCAACGTCCAGGAGGGGGGCGGTGAGTAGCATCAGAATGCTGTGCACCATGGAGAAGCCGAGTGTTGGTGGTGGTGCCACGGGGGGCACATGCACCTCGAGTGTGCCCAAGATCATGGTGTTCCGGCCCACCCTGGAAGAGATGCAGGACTTCTCCAAGTACCTCGAGCACATGGAGTCCATGGGAGCCCACAAGGCGGGGCTGGCCAAGGTGGGTGCTGAACTGTAGTGCCTTGATTGGTAGGCTGCAGGGGATAGTGTGCCTGAGCCAGAGGGTTTGTCCATAAAGCAATGACTAGGTCTAGAAAAATAAAATAGATATATTCGGTAGATATTACCAAAGTTCGTCAAAATTGTCACCTTGGGTGTCGACAACCCGCTTCCATAGGGATTATCTCGCTGCAAAGGCAGTCAGCTGCGGTGACCTCTTTCAAAGACATTGTGTCTGTTAAATGGTGGGAACATCGTTGAAACAGATATTTTTCAGGCTTCCCTTGAGCTTTTGGACCAAAAAAGAAGCCTGAAGGGCTTAGGTCAGGGCTGTATCATGGTCACATCAGCCCTGATGTGAGCCCAGCAGTCACCCTACTGTTTTCGAAGCTCAAGAGAAGCCTGAAAGGTCACAATCTTGACGGTGCTCTCGCAGTCCAGTGGACTCTCTATGAAAGGGAGCTGGAAGGAAGGCCTTGCGGGGTGGTAATTGAGTTAAAAGCGGTGTACCACTGCCCAAGAGACCATTTGCAAGAAATTCAGTATGCACTGACCGGGTCAGTACCTTTTACCAGACCCAGTCTCACTACTTTACAGAGAGATCCTGTGCCTGAGTGAATTTCCCTAATTCAGAACTGAAAACGCCGTTCGTAACATGAAAAAAGACATGAAGTAGTTGAAATGAGGAATCCTTCTGGAACCAGCATTTCCCCTTGTAACGCCTCTAGTAATTACGATCTGCCCATCACTTCACATCGATATCTTCATTGGTCCCTGTTTGACTGCATGGTGGTTGCAATCGTCTAACCCTACCTACAACCCTCAATTTTCTCCACGACTACTCTCTTGTTTGTATTCCTTACGATGATCAAGCGCTGCTTCTGACTGAACTTTGTGTTGCTTGCATAGATCATCCCACCCAAGGAGTGGATCCCCCGTAAAGGAGGCTACGACGACATCGATATGGAGATCCCATCGCCCATCTCACAAGTGGTGTCCGGGGGCCAGGGCCTCTACCAGCAGTACAACATCCAGAAAAAGTCCATGAGTGTCAAGGATTTCAGGCGCGTCGCCCAAAGTGACCGGTGAGTGTTTATGATTGGGGCTTGTCATGGCCCTCTACGTCAAAGTGAGGGCCTCGTATAAATGCTACCCTAATATCATTGCTGCATCATCGGTGATTCTAATTCTTTCATCAGTTTCTTCATTGGCTCAATCGATGAGAGTGTGGGAGTTTACATGTTATGTGACTTTGCATGGTTTGCCCATTTCCTGTGCAGTTTCAGCACTCCCCCTCACTTTGACTATGAGGACTTGGAGCGCAAGTATTGGAAGAACATTGCCTTCAACCCTCCAATCTACGGTGCGGATGTGTCAGGATCACTGTATGACCCAGGTGTTAAGGTGAGCCGCTGTGTTGTAGTTAAAAACCTCTTTCTCTTTTATTTATTGTCAAAGATTAAGTGAAAGGCTTTGTTTTTTATTGACTAACTACTTTTATCCTCACTCTGAACTGTCCCAAATAAAGTTAATTGCACTTCCTTCATACCACTGATTTCCACACGCAATATCCGATAGAAAAATATTGTTTGAGCGCACTTTAGTGATCCCCGATGTCGTGAACTGTTCCTGCAACTGCCCTTTGTCATACAGTCGAACCCCTTCATAAGCGACACTGATATAAAAGACAAATGGGTATAGGAGACGCTTGTGTGCCCACAGTAACATACTGGTTGATTCGAAAATGCATACGAGGTACCCTGCTTATAAGAGACATCTCATATAAAATACAAGAATTGCTGCCTGAAGACATTGCCGTGACGCGGGGGTTCAATCGTATTGTGGTGTTTTGTAGCTTAAATCATATACTCTTATGATTTAGCTCTTGGCAGCCATTTGAAACACACTTGCATTTTGTAATACAAACTTGTGTTGGATGCTTTAAGATACATTTATTATATCTAATGTTCACTATAAGTGCATTTTCATCACATGGTATCGCAGGGAAGTTTTTTTGAAGTTTTTCATTATATACAGTAATTTGTTTACTCTGTAACTGGAAAATTAAATGGCATTGCTGCTCAAATTGAGCAACTACTTCTAGTTCGATCGTTTTCATCCTGAATAATGCTACTCTGGTCATTTCTCATAAATGAAACTGCTGTTAAATGGGACATATTTCGTTGGTCCCTTCAGGTTCTGTTTGAAATGTTTACAGTGTTGACGCTAGACTGTGTCTAAAATGGGAAGATCTATAACTGGCATGATTGTTAATGCAAAGTTCACCAGCTGCAGTCTCTTTAGAGAATGTGTGTTGACGAAACTAAAAAAATATACTGGAATGTCGCAGTGCTTTCCATTTGCCTTGGGGCCTTCATGAATTCTGTCTTGACGTGCCGGCATTGCAGGAGTTCAACATCAATCACTTGAACACCATTCTGGACCTGGTGGGCCAGGACTATGGCATCAAGATTGAAGGGGTCAACACGGCCTACCTTTACTTTGGCATGTGGAAGACCACGTTTGCCTGGCACACCGAGGACATGGACCTGTACTCCATCAATTACCTCCACTTCGGGGCCCCCAAGTCGTGGTATTGCGTGCCCCCCGAGCACGGGCGCCGGCTCGAGCGCCTCGCGGCGGGCTTTTTCCACAACACGGCTCAGGAGTGCTCTGCTTTTCTGCGGCACAAGATGACCGTCATCTCTCCCCAGGTCCTGCGCCAGTACTCGATACCTTACAACAAGGTGAGCCTATTATTGCATAATTTAGGGCGTGGCACTCTCCGCTCCTTGTGGAGACTGTTTACAGTCACCGACTAATTTTTCGGACCTGGTGGGGACCGAAAAAAAGTCAGAAAAATCGAGCAGTGCAAAAAATTTGTTTTTGTCAGAAATATTAACTTTATTGCATCAGGCAGACTTTAAAAAAGTCCATGATTCTGCCTTGCCTCATACTACGCTTGGAATCAATTTGGTTCGCCTGTATTTGCGCCAAGGGACATCGTCACCGCGGTGGCGATCTCCGCTACCGACGGCTGCGGGCGATCGTCATAATCATTCGAACCGCTCTCCGGCTGTGGCATAACCTGGCGAAGAATTTCTTCACCTGTGGGCTCTGCGCACGAAATTGTGATCGTTCCCACGAGCGAAAAACGTCATCGTGTCGGGCACATTCACTATTCTAGGGACCATACTACAATCATACATTCACTTCACCACTGCGCAGTTCCGCCTCCTCTCTGTACTGTGCGATGACGACAGTGCTGACCACTATGGCTGACCGAAGACGAAAAAATGGTCCTGTGCCACGTTTTCTAAAACAGACACGTCCTCCAAAACTTGAAATATGACGTTCGCTTTCCAATCTTGGAGGCAGAAAAGCCATTTTAAAGTTAAGCCACTGAGCTTAGTCAATTCAGCGGAAAATCTAACATGGCCGCATCCGTAATGTTCCGTGGCACGGCTGAAAACAAGCGATTTAGTTCGAAAAATCCAACTTTCAGGGTCGAATATGTCCAAAAAATTGGTCGAAAAAATGCGTTAGCCCTATACAACCCTGACTGTGCACTTTTTAAGTTCAAAACATCACACAAGTCTGAATTTTTAGAGTCAGAAAAATCGGTGGGCGACTGTATTAGACGCTGGCATAACGGTCGAATCGTAGCTCAACCAACGGCTCAATTAGTCAACTGAGAGCACAAGCAGTGTCCACGGGCAATGTATGATAAAAACAGACCCATGCAATAGCGTTTGACAAGATGTGCCATGATTGTGTATCACTTCGCTAAAAACTTGAGTTGAAATATAAGCTCCACCCACCATACCGCGTAGCGCCTGCCCTTCACTTTGAAAGACAGTGAAAGACAGTCATGTTGGCTGGAATATGTTCGAACCAAAAGTACCATAAAAACTGAAATATAGGTCGAACTTTCTTTTTTTTTTTTTTTTCAAAAAGACGCAATGAAAAGTCAACCTTTGTCTTATAGGCAGCTGAAGTCCCTCCATTGCCATGATGAGCACCAACAGCGGTGCCGTTGGGCAAGGCTAGGCAAGGCCTACAGTGTTCTAGCAATGCCATTTTGCCTAGGTTATCCGCTGTCAGTCTGCTGTTTTCTTTTTTCCATGTCCTTCAGAAATGAGGGGTAGTTGACGGCAGTTTACGATGGGCTTTAAGAAAAGAGTTATCGAGTATGCCGAAGCGCACGGAAATCTGGCGGCACGACAGGAATTCGGTGTATCGGAGAAAAGCGTCTGATATTGGAGGAGCCAAGAGCATCACTTCACATCTTGCAGCGGTAACAAAAAAAATGCTTCAGTTTCGTGGATGGAACTGGGAACGCTATTCGCCGAGTTCTTCAGGGAGCTCTGTGCAAGGTTTCTACCCATTACGGAGTGCATCCTCGTGAAAGCTATCGAGGTAGCGCGCGACTGGGCTCACGAGAGCTCAATTCATGAGCTTGCCATCATGGGTGGGCCGATTTATGAAGCGGAAGGGCTTTGCGCTGAAGCGGCGTGCTTCCGTCATTCCGTAAACGCTGCATCAGTAGCACATTGGATGGTATGGCGAACGATGCACTCTGGGACATTACTAGCGAAAAACGGACGTCGTTGAACTCAAGTTCGGATGAGTCTGAGTGAAAGCACTTTCTGGCCTTTGGCTACGTAAAATAAGTGTCCAAATAAAAAGAAATGTCAGCACAGTGCATGCGATTGTGCCGCATATTTACCAAGGTAAGGGTGCGCCGCAATTTTTTTTAATTTTGTTTTTCAGCGATTCAAAGTTTGGGGAGGTCAAGCTATATTCCGGTTTTTACTGTACTTTTTCTTGGCTGATGTAAATAGAACGCACTGGCTTAAAGGCTCATCATTACCACCATCATTACCACGTACATCATGGCGCTTTACTGAGTTGTAATGTTCAGAGTTTCAAACGAAATTTGCCCATACATTCAACTTTTCGACTTTGAACAAGTGATACAAACTTGTATCTGTATGGGAAAGTCAAATAATTGGAACTTTCTAGAGGTGCTTGAGCTCAAGAAAGTAAGTGCTATTAAACATTCTCTCTCTCTGAAAGTGGGGGAGGGGAGGACCAGCAATGACTTGGTTCAAGCTGGCATTTTTTCTGAGGTTGTAGTAGAGTGTTCGGACATCAACTGTTTTGGGCTTCCGTGGCAGAAGCTGTTATCCAAGCTTTACAGCAATGATTTCTCGGGTGTGCAGACCTTAGTGTTCAGGGATCAAACCATCTGGGCTGAGCGGTATTCTTGGTGTTGGAGAGTGAATTTGCCATGCAAGTTCTGCAGCACTGTGCAAACCTGCAGAAATTTTTCGGAAGCTAAAAAAAAAGTGCCATGCAATAGAGAAAGGTTTTTCAGAGGAATGTATTTGTACTAAGGGAGGTATTGAAGCCAGGACTTTGCTGGTATACTATCGGTTTGCAAGTGCATATAAACCTCGTAGAATACTTGTTTCATGCTACCTTGAGTTGATTTCTTGCATGATCAGAATTGAAAGCTTCAATTACGCAGTTTCCATTGGCAGATGAAAAAAAAACATACTGTGATCTAGAAGAGAAGTGTGTGATTTGATTGCTCTTTTGTTGAGAACGCAGTTGGTGGGATTGTTTGAAAACTGTCATCATTTTTTGTTTTTTTCAATGTGTAGATAACCCAGGAGGCCGGCGAGTTCATGATCACTTTTCCCTACGGCTACCATGCCGGCTTCAATCACGGTTTCAACTGCGCCGAGTCCACTAACTTTGCCCTGCCTCGTTGGGTTGAGTACGGCAAGCGTGCCTCACAGGTGAGCTGGCAACATTTCAAATTCATTGTGTTTCGTGTAGGGCCTGTGGACAAAAAAGAGCATGTGAAGTGAGCTTATGCTGACGTTTTTCTTGCTATAGTGACTACAAGCAGAATTTGCTGCCTCACACGTGGAATGAAAAGTAAATAAAAAAGAAAAATTCCATTTGTTCTATACTCTATACTAATGTAGCGGGTCATGTAAAAGAAAAAAAAAAAGATAGAAGATAGAGCAGAGTGGGTACAGGAGCTAACGGGTGTTAAGGACATTTATTTAAAATCAGTAAATAAGTGGGCATGAACAACTCATGTAGCGTGAAGGCAAGATAACTGCTTGTCATTATGAGGAACATATTGAACTCCAAAACATAAGGCAAGCATGCGAGTGAGCGGACTGGATTGATTGGTGAAACACGGGACAGGCCTTTGCCTCATAGTGGCCACAGTCAGGCCAATGGAGAGGATTACTATAGTGAAAAGCCTGTTGATTCCCACAAAAACTATGTGGCTCAAAGATAACACTGGGGGTGGGTCCGTTTGACATCTTTCATTGAGCTTTCTTCTTGCCAAACAGTTGGTGAAAACAGTTTCAAGATGTGTGCAGTACGTGCATGGTGCTGTTTCAAACACCGGTATGAGGAATCGTTGAAGTTAAGGGGGGACGCGGCCTTTGAAAACGGAAAAAAATCGCGAAAAAGTAGATTTTTGGGAACCACATATTTGGGCAGTATGTGTCATAAATTACCTTTTCTGTAAATATTGTCTAACTCATCGCGAAACTGTTTGAAATAAAGTTTACAACAAGCCGCCGCAGCCCTCGAGCGACACGGGAGCACTCAAAGTAGCCCAACTTGGCGCGATCGCAGTTTCTCGACCGCTTGACGGAGCTCCACAATTTTGGTGTTGTTTTGTTTGTGAATTCTCGCACTTTCTTTTCCTGCCACCTGCGGCGACAGCGGCAGCACAGGAGAGGAGCAAGCTGCTCATGATAGGAGAGTTCGCGAGAGCTTTGAAGTTTCCCGCTGCAGAAACGCGCCACTGGGATTGGGCGGTGCGCGCTGTTCTCAAGGACGAGTGGGACTCTTCAACTGCGATTGGCTGCTGCGTGCAATGACGTAGTACTCTTGCACATAATGCGGCTCTCCTTCGTCTGCTGCTCCTCCATCCGCGGCGTTCTGCTTGGTATCGTTTATCATTGCAGCCGATCGCATACTCTCCGCGTTTCAACCGCTTTTACGAAATGATTTTCAAACGTCTTGAGAGATGATTTTCAACTCTCTTTACGAGACCGTTCTTGCATTCGCTCGCGATGCGCTGAACGACAAGGAAGGCGCAACATGTGTTTGGTGCAAGGAAGCATCTATGAAGGTTGTCCGCATGGCGAGGCTCTCCGCTCGCATGTGGGCCGACAGTAATCGCGCCGACAGTACATGTGGAGCAGCTTCTTCATCTAAGCAAAAGCGTGGTTGCATCGACGCACCTAGACATGGGACTCTTGCTCCACCGGTGCAAAAATTTGATGTTGCAAGTGGGCCTGGTGTCTCCCGCTCATCGCCAGGGGCTTCCACATCCTCTCTTTCGTAGGCCTCCGAGAGTGCGATCGCGTCGTCAACTGTGCACTTGCGAACACGTTTTTTGACGTGCGAAGAGGCGGCAAATCAACAACGCGCTGCTGTTCAAAGAGAACTCGGCGCTATGCCAGCGACGAAGTGGAAATTTCAGGCGATGGAGCACGACCTGGCCATTCAACGGGCAGCCGAGAAAGATTCATTGCACTTGTAGAAGGCTAAGAATAAATCTTTGGAGAAGACGGAAAGGTAGCGAAGAAAAAGTGTTTCCCGCCTTTCCTCCAGTTATGCTGCGGGGTTGTATTAGATTCGCATATTTGCCCCAAAACTTTCAAATGTCGTTCTCTCAAAATGACTTTTTTGGCTAGTGAGGCTGCTTGTTCCAGCCATATCTGGGGAACCACTCATCCTATTTTCATAAGTCAATTTTTTTATTATGTATGTGAATAAATTTCTCAGGGGGAGACAAGCCCATTTTTTTCAATATATTGTGTCTGTTATTTATGATACCTAATTAAAATTTGATTGTTAATATCCCAATCATCAACACTAAATTTAATGGTCTGCTAAAGCTTTTCATTAAGGAAATTCAATAAAAGAGCTCCGTTACCCCCTGAGATAATAATCTGAGAATTATCATTGTTATATTTTATAGTTCGAGCACCTTTTGAAAGTTCTCCAGGCCTTGAATAAGAGAACCATGAGCACTATTCTGACATACTGCTATAACTGGAGAACCAGTGAACATAACTTAATGAAATTTTGTAGTAGTTCTAATGCTTTACTGTTAGTCTATTCTGAAAATTTTATCGAGATATCTCAATAAACTAGAAAGGTGGTATCTGATGGTAGCCTCCCTTAATCACATTTGAAGGCTGGGCTTGGCATTAATGGTTTTGGGCACCACTATGACTCAGGAGTGCTTTCAAGAACTTTTTGCCGAGACCCGTGGCTTTGTCGTTTGCAGTGCCTGTGTCGGAATGACTGCGTGAAGATCAGCATGGACGTGTTTGTGAAGAAGTTCCAGCCTGATAGATACGAGCTGTGGCTGGCCGGCCAGGATGTGGGCTGCCACCCTGAGGATCCCTCGAGCCGGGTGCCTGCCCGGGCGCCCACCCACATTGAGATGGCCATGCTGCGTTCCATGTGAGCATACTTCGCACTCATTGCACCACCAACAGTCTCTCCCACACTATTGTCGTGCAGGCAATTTTAATCGCAATCAAGGCCAAGCGGGATTATGCCTGAAACCAGATCAGGTGCTACACGGTCATCGCGATCAGGCCGGGTTGGAATCAAGACGATCGCAATTTGGCTCTCAGATTGGGATTTGACTGATGTATGAAACGCACTCAATCCAGATCAGTTCAGACCATGTTGAGCCTAATCAGGTCAGTTCAGACTGTTGAGTCCAATCAAGGAATTTGATCTGGATCAGCTGTGATTGCGACCAAAAGTGCCTGTGATTGTGAAAGGACAGCTATAATGACTAACACGCAAGAAAAATAAAACTTGTTAATCACGCCAGCTAATCGGAAACGTGAAATGGCGCACTTAAAAAGCGCCTTGGCCACGTCGCCCAATGGAAGACTCGGGCGGCGCACTTGAAATGCGCGCGTGCTGAGTGAGAGCCGATCGGCTACTCCGGAACCACCTTCAAAAAAACTCTTGACAGCAGCCATTCTGCTTGAGCGATGCCATTTTGAGATAATGCAAATTGCGCACAAAGGAAACGGCTTCAAATCTAGCTCAAGATGGCAGCACTTGGCCCGCTACAACGCTCCTGGAGTGCTTTGAAGGCCCATTTTATCGTATTTCCCAGCCGAATTCAGCATTAGTAATTTGAGAGTAGGTGCTCAGAGGTACGAATGGCCTGAAAATGAGTTTTGCGAAAGATCCGTTTTTTTCCCGGCCATTTTCGATTGTTCTAAAACCCGCGTCCCGGTCCTTCCCGGTCAACTTCTTTCTAGACTTTTGGCTTTCACCACCAAGTCAAGCATTCGGCAGGGGCCGCGAATTGCCATTATAAAACGTTGCCACCACAACACTCAAAATCAGCGTTGGAAACGCGTGCAGAATCAAGCTACTGTGCATTGCCGGGCTAGTTGATTTATCGTGCTATGTTTCAACAGCGCGACTGGACCCAAAGAGAACAGAACAGGCAAACACACACACAGTGCTTAATGTGTGTTTGAGCATCCAGTTGCTCATTTCTAACTTCAACCAGACTACAACCCAGCGCACGGCTGAAGCACTCAACACATCACAAGAAAAGACATAGTTAGCCAATGCGATCGTGATTCCCTGGAATTGACTAAACTAGATGGCTGCTTAATGAACTGTGCCCGCTGTGGGCAGTGGCAATGGCAACAACAGCACGAACCGACAGCTGTCTTGGCGATCTTTGCACATGAAGAATACCCCATTTCATTGAAAAATTACGGTTTCCACAAAGGTCTCCACTGAAAAATAATTTCTAATTAACCAACATTGCGGGTTTTTAAGATGGAATTATGGAGCATTTTCTTCTATAAACGTGCATGCAAAATTGATGGGACCACTCGTTGACTTTTGGTTAATCGAAAATTCCAAATAAATGACTACAAGTTATCGGGAGCCGACTGTAAAAGCTTCGCTTAGGGGGTAGCATTGTATTTCTTTTCTTTTTACCCGAAACTTGTATTCATTGAGATATCGTGGATACGAAAGAAGTGGTTCAAGTTATCTAATTGTAACAATAAGATGTTAACGAAATATCCATTAATTGGCTAACATACTTTATTTCAAACAATTGTGGGTTTAAAGATTGTTATGCAGGAAACTAATGTTTAAGACTCAAGGAGAACAATGGTTTTGCGATGGGTAGCAAGGCACCAAAAGTGATATTGACACGAGGCGTGTCTATTTAAAATCTATATTTAAACTGATGCGTATGGCGTCGGCTAAGATGGAAGCAGCACGCACAACCAACAGACCACTTCCTCGTTATCGTCTTCTGACTGCTAATACGTCAGCTACGTAGCATTACCCCCCCCCCGGCGGTAAAAGCGCCGTCTCGGTGCACATTAACTACGGTCTTCAGTAGGCAGGTGGTAAGGTTTTAGCCTGCTGACGTGCACAACATCACTGGGTGTGGTTGCAGGCAGGCTTGTGGTCTCAGATGCAGGAATGATCTCATAGGTGACGTCGGTTACCTGGCGGATAATACGGTAAGGACCCATGTAGCGAGACAATAACTTCTCTGATAAGCCAACTCGACGAACTGGGCACCACAGAACAAGAGAACCGGGTGAGAAGTGAACGTCAGCATGCCGGCTGTCGTAGATGGCTTTCTGGGTGGCTTGCGAAGCCGAAAGTCTAGAGCGGGCGATCTGACGTGCGTGGTCGGCACGAGCAATAGCGTCGCGTGCATATTCGGTTGACGGCGTTGTAGTGGTTCGAAGTAAGGTGTCGAGTGGTAACGTCGGATCACGGCCATAAAGCAAATAAAAGGGTGAATAACCAGTGGTGTCGTGGCGCGAAGAATTGTACGCGAAGGTCACGTGAGGTAGCGCCAGGTCCCAGTCATGGTGGTCGGAGGACACATACATCGCGAGCATGTCTGTTAGAGTCCGATTTAGCCGTTCGGTAAGGCCATTTGTTTGGGGATGGTAGGAAGTGGTCAGCTTGTAGTGCGTCGAAAAAGAGCGCAGAAGATAGTCGATCACACGGGACAGAAATGCACGGCCACGATCTGTGAGTAATTGGCGAGGAGCGCCATGGTGTAGGATGACGTCGTGGAGCAAAAAGTCCGCAACGTCAGTAGCGGTGCTGGTGGGGAGCGCTCGAGTGATGGCATACCTAGTCGCGTAGTCTATAGCAACGGCGACCCACTTGTTGCCCGATTTCGACTCGGGGGAAAAGGACCGAGAAGATCTATACCAACACGGAAGAAAGGTTCGGTTGGGATGGAGATCGGTTGAAGAAGTCCAGCCGGGGGCACAGTAGGTCGCTTCCTACGTTGGCATTTATCGCAGGAGGACACGTAACGGCGAACGGACCGGGCGAGACCGCGGCAAAAGAAGCGGCGATGCACGCGGTCGTACGTCCGAGGTACACCCAGATGACCAGCAGTTGGTTCACCGTGAAGCTCGTGCAGCACGGTTGAACGCAAATTTTTCAGCACGACAAGAAGGAGCTCAGGGCCATCTGGCTGGAGGCTACGACGGTACAGCGTGCCATTCAGGAGGACGTACATGCGAAGTGACGTGTCGTTCGGAGCAGATTCGAGACGGTCAATAAGTTGTCGCAGAGAAGCATCGCGACGTTGTTCATCACGTATCTGAAGAAACTGGGACATTGACATGACGCTAAGGCTAGGCTCGATGTCTGGTTTGTCGGGCTGATCAACAGGGTAGCGGGATAAGCAATCGGCGTCCAGATGGAGACGTCCAGACTTATAAGCAACCGAGTAGGAATACTCCTGTAGGCGTAATGCCCAACGACCAAGTCGTCCAGTGGGGTCCTTCAGAGAAGAAAGCCAACACAGCGCGTGATGATCTGTGATGACGCGGAAAGGGCGGCCATACAAGTAAGGACGGAATTTCGAAACTGCCCAAACAAGAGCGAGACATTCTCGTTCTGTTATAGAATAATTGCGTTCAGACTTAGAAAGCAGACGGCTTGCGTACGCGATTACACGGTCGTTGCCCCGCTGAATTTGCGCCAAAACTGCACCAATTCCGTGACCACTCGCGTCTGTTCGCACTTCTGTGGGAGCATCGGGGTCGAAAGGGGCAAGAATAGGAGGTGTCGTTAGAGCAGTGATTAGCTGAGAGAAGGCGTCAGCTTGAGGAGGGCCCCAAGAAAATGGGACGTCTTGTTTGAGAAGGTCAGTGAGTGGCCGGGCGAGTGCCGCAAAGTTTTTCACGAACCGGCAAAAGTAGGAGCAGAGGCCGGCAGCGTCAACAAGGTGACCCAATACGGTAATCTGACGAAGACCGAAGTGACACTTGGAGGAATTGAGCTGCAGGCCGGCCCGTCGAAATATGGATAGAATGGTTGAAAGGCGTTCAAGGTGGGTTGCAAAAGTAGGTGAGAAAATGATCACGTCGTCCAGGTAACACAAACATGTCGACCATTTAAATCCTTGTAGGAGCGTGTCCATCATTCTCTCGAAGGTCGCTGGAGCGTTGCAGAGCCCGAATGGCATGACCTTGAATTGGTAAAGACATTCAGGGGTAACGAAGGCGGTCTTTTCTCGATCCATTTCATCTACAGCCATTTGCCAGTAGCCAGATCGGAGGTCGAGAGATGAAAAGAAGGTGGCGCCATGGAGGCAATGAAGGGCATCGTCAATGCGTGGTAGAGGGTACACGTCTTTTTTGGTAATTTTGTTGAGGTGGCGATAATCAACGCAGAAACGCCATGAGCCGTCTTTCTTTTTTACTAATACCATGGGAGATGCCCAAGGGCTCGTTGATGGTTCAATTACGTTTTTCGTAAGCATTTTGGCCACTTCTTTCTGAATCACTTCTCGCTCTGACGCTGACACGTGGTACGGTCGACGGTGAATGGGTGCAGAGTCACCAGTGTTGATTCGGTGAGTGACAATTTTAGTCTGGCCCAAGGGACGATCGTCAGTGTCGAAAATGTCACTGTATGAGGCCAAAACTTGGCAGAGGGCATCGGCCTGGTGAGGCGACAGCTCCGATCCATTCATGTTTCGAAAAATAGCATCGTCTGATCTGGGTGACCGTGAGACTGCGCTTCGATCAAGAGCAGATACAGCGACAACACTGACATCGTCCTCTGTTATGGCAGTTAGCTGGGCTAGAGACATCTGGCAGGGCAACACTTGAGGGGTAAAACCAAAGTTAAGGAGCGGAAGTAACACTCAGTTATCTGCTATGGTCGCGACGGTATAGGGCACAGTAACATTGCGCGTCAGCCGAACGTCAGTAATTGGCGTAACGATATAATCACCGTCAGGAACAGGAGGGGTCGATGACAAAGACACGTACGTGACGGCTCGAGGTGGCAGGCGAACGAAAGTGGTTGGGCTCAAGCGGCTGGTGGGCTTTGCAGAGTAGTCGGCAAAGATTGGTAGATCAAGGCTGAGGGTACCAGACGAACAATCAATTAAGGCCGAGTGTGCCGAAAGGAAATCGAGGTCATGAGGGCAGCAGGCTAGCACGGCAAAAAGGACCACGGCGTGACGACCGGCAATGCTGACACGAGCAGTGCACATTCCGATTACTGGTACAGTACCATCATCGGCAACACGTATTGCCTGCGTCGCAGGTGGCGTCATAGTCTTTTGTAAGCGGCAGCGTAGAGAAGCGCTCATAATAGACAGGTGCGCACCTGTGTCAATGAGGGTGGTCACAGGAACATGGTCGACTTGTACTTCAAGCAGGCTATGGTGCGTGGGAAGCGTCAGTAGAGGATTTTCGGCCGTCATTGGTATTGCAGCTTCACCTCTATAAGCTGCAATATCTAGTTTTCCTGCTGCGGTCGTCCAGAGAAGCTCTGCGAGGAAAAGCGCCGAGGTGGCGGAGAGCGGGATTGGCGACGTAGCGGCGACGGGGAGCGAGAACTGCGGCGACCGGACGAAGGGGCGTCAGGGTAGCGGCGACCGGGCAAAGGGGCGTCAGTGGAAGGCTCGTAAGATGACGAATAGAAATTGAAGGGTGCGGCGACTGAACGTTGAGGGGTCGTCGGATGCATGAGCGCCGAGGTAGAGAAAGTCTGACGTGGTTGGTTTGACCAATGGCAGCGGCAATAGCGAAAAACGTGCCCAGGCTGGTGGCAGGAAAAACAAATAGGCTGGTCGTCGGGTGTTCGCCATTCCGAAGGGTTACGGAAGGGCATTGTTGGAGGTGAACGGCGAGCGTGTCCTCGGGAGTAGGACGGGGCTTCAGGGCGAGTCAAGGGACATGCTGATGGAAGTCCGAGATTCGCAAACTCCTGCCTCACCACAGCTTGTATTAACCCCACTGACGGCTGTTGTTGGTCAGAGGCGAGCGTTGCGAAAACAGGTGGCTCAAGAGGAGCCGGACAGGCGGCTTCGATTTCCCGACGAACAATGCGTGTGACGTTGTCATACGTGGGGGACTGGCGGGCGGCTTCACACGATGAGGTCGCGGCCATGTTGGGCAGCCGGGTGAATCGCTGAGTAATACGGCGGCTCTTAGCTTCTTCGAACCGCCGGCACTCTTTAATGATGGCGTCGACGGTGGCAACGTTGTTGTAAACTAGAAGATTAAATGCGTCGTCTGCTATGTCTTTCAGCACATGGGCCACTTTCTCCGACTCACTCATGTGCTCGTCAATCTGGCAGCACAAGGCGATGACGTCGTGAATGTACGCGACGTACGACTCCGTCGACGTCTGTGCACGAGCCGCCAGTTAATTCCGCGCTGTGATCTGCCGCCCAACGGTGTCGCCAAAAAGGTCGCGGATCTTCTCTTTAAAGAAAGAAGTCCCAGCTCGTAATCTCCGCTTCGTGCGTCTCGAACCACACTCGCGGTGGGCCATCGAGGTAAAAAAGCACATTGGCAAGCTTAAGAGTCGGGTCCCACCTATAGCTTGCGCTGACCCGTTCGTACCGGTTGATCCATTTGTCGACGTCAACGCCATCCTGATCGGAAAATACACCGGGATCACGAGCAGGAGGTAGAACGACGTATGTAGAAGTCACGGTAGGGGCAGGTGGCGAAGACGATGGTTGTTCAACCTGTGACATGGTTGAACCTATGATGATGCGGCCGTTGCGGAGCTTCGTGATGAAGACAGGGAAGTACCCAGCACGTCCACCAAAAGATGTTACGTGAAAATGACACGAGGCATGTCTATTTAAAATCTATATTTAAACTGATGCGTTTTGTATGCGTATGAAACGTATGCGTATGAAGACCGTAGTTAATGTGCTCCGAGACGGCGCTTTTACCGCCGGGGGGGGTAATGCTACGTAGCTGACGTATCAGCAGTCAGAAGACGATAACGAGGAAGTGGTCTGTTGGTTGTGCGCGCTGCTTCCATCTTAGCCGACGCCATACGCATCAGTTTAAATATAGATTTTAAATAGACACGCCTCGTGTCATTTTCACGTAACAATATTCTCTTGAGAAAGGCTTGTGTCACACTGCCTCAGGCTTTCAAGTTTTAATGTACACTCAAACCTCGTTATAACGAAGTTCATGGGGAGCCACAATACTTTTGTTATATCCATTATTTCATTACATTGATTATGACAGTTTGTGGCAATGTATGCTCAGATGGGCGCACACCTATAAATGCATGCAAAGAAGGAAACCGCCTCCTGGCCCGATGTACCACTACATGACCACGCGTGCCATGGAAAATAAACTCTGTCGAATCTCATGGAGTCGAACTTTCGGGTAATTTGAACTCGCGCTGAGGTACCGTCAAAGCTATGTGTATTCCAATGGGCGAAAACTCTCTGCAATTCGGACACGCAAGCACTTGCGACGGTTAACTCGAACATACTGCGCTCTGAAAATGCTCTCAGCACCATGCCCGATCCCGCGGCGGCACCTCTCAACGCTGCGCATTGAGAAGTGCCGTAATGAAACAGGATATAATGGCATAATGGATATAAGGAAGTAAATGAAATTCCCCTTGAAAGCTTCATTGAGAACCATGCATTTTAAACCTCGTAACAAAGTAAAATTGAGCGGTACATGGATGTAACGAACTAAATTAGTCTATCAAAGAAAAACGGACCGTAGTATGTTAAGTATATCGTTTTCTGTGAAGTTTGACGCTCGTTCGGCACGGCTCTTTCAAAACTCCTGCGCCGACTTTACAGCCACGCCCCACGTGGCCGAGAGAGCAGTCTTCCTTACTCATGCAGCGGGAAGGATTGAGGACACGGTGCAAAGCGATTTCCCTATCACGACGGCAACGACTTCATCTCCGCTGCTACCATTGCTGCTATTCTCTGCACCGAGAAAGTAGGACTCTCTGGGCGCGGCCTTGAAAGGGAAAGGGTCTGTATATACGTGCAGAAACTGAAAAAAGAGAAGCGTGGACTTAGTGTGGCACAAGCCGACACCCCCGGGGGTGTTGCACAGGCGCGTCGCAGATCGGCATTTCAGAGAGAGCAAATAATCCGCCACAGCCTTTTCTTCCCTTTTCCTTCTTCGCGCGCAGCGTGGAGAGGTGCCGCCGCAGGATTGGGCGTGGTGCTGAGAGCATTTTCGGAGCGCAGTATGTTCGAATTAACCGTCGCAAGTGCTTGTGCGTTTGAATTACAGGGCGTTTTCGCTCATTGGAATACGCATAGCTTTGACGGGACCTCAGCGTGAGTTTGAATTACCCGAAAGTTCGAATGAATCAGATTCGACTGAGTTTATTTTCCGTCGCACGCGTGGTCGTGTCGCAGTACATTACGCCGCGAGGCAGTTTTCTTCTTTGCATGCTTATAGGTGTGCACCCATTTGAGCATACATTGCCACAAACTGTTATAATCGATATAATGAACTAATGGATATAACGAAATTATTGTGGCTCCCCTTCAACTTCGTTATGAAGAGGTTTGAGTGTATGTCAATATCAGTGTATGTCAAACTATTTTTTTTTTTTTGTCACTTTTTGATCCCAAAGACCAGTCTGCCCCCTTAAGAAAATCAATTTCGAAGGGCATCTTTCTACCGATAAATAAAGTCCGAAGATTGCCTGCGTGTGACAACGAAACCTAATAGTGAAGGACCACGAGATTAAGTAGAATTCCTTTGTGCGCAACTGTGCTGTGCGTGTGGTAATTTGTTGCCTTGTGGTGTCCTGCTTTTATTATGAACGGTGACAAGTGAAAGTAATTTTACACAGTGAAAACAGCTGCAGCATGTCTTATGCATGTGCAAGCCTGTCACTGCGAGTGCGACAAAAGCAGGTGATCAGGAAAGTTA
Source organism: Rhipicephalus microplus (assembly GCF_043290135.1). Taxonomy (NCBI): domain Eukaryota; kingdom Metazoa; phylum Arthropoda; class Arachnida; order Ixodida; family Ixodidae; genus Rhipicephalus; species Rhipicephalus microplus. The sequence continues at coordinate 28,358,503 of NC_134709.1, read as the reverse complement.
TCGACCAGGGAAATTTCCACGGATCGAAAACGTGAAAATATCAGCTTTTCGGCCAGCAGAAGCTACTCTGCGTGGATAGAGCTTGACTAAATAACAATCCCAGTATGTACACACGGGATCGAGGCATACGTCAGAGTGCAAGAACTTGCAGGAGAATGAATTTTTTATTCTAAGAAGACATCCTGTCTCACTCTCTACTTTTCCAGTCGTGAACCTAGTGCAACACATGTTCGTATTTAGCACTCGTGAATATTTGGTCGACATTTGATCAGAGTAAAATGTGTTTTTTTTTTTTTTTTTCGGGCGAAATCTGAAAATCATAGTAAAACTGTGTCGAATAACCAAGGGTTTTAATACGTCATGTCAATTGGTATTTTGCCAAGACCAAACTGATTCTTCGTAAAATGTGGGTCGTCGCGACACCGGGGGACGTATAATTGAAAGTTCCACATTAGTGACACATTTTCGGTACTTGTCTGGGCCACCGCAAATTAGTCGGAGTCTTGGTTTTTGCGGCTTAGCAGCGACGAATAAATTTGGTAGTACAGCTCACCGTGTTGGCCATGTTGCCCAGGATCAAGTCCAAATCAAAGCGCCACCCTGTGCTGTCCAAACACTGTCTCGTGCCCGAGGAGGATGCCGGTGACACTGACGGCACTGAGATCTACGACCCCGAGGACGACGAAGACACCAAGAAGCAGCGGCGGCCGTCCAAGGGGTCGCTCTCCAAGCGCAAAGGCCCGCCCAAGGGGGCAGCACAGGGTCGCGACAAGAAGCGGCCTCGCAAGCCTCGCACCAACAGCACCAACGATGGCGATGCCTGTCCCATTAAAGGGCCGGCAAGCAGAAACCCCGCCCAGTACACTAGCTTGATGCAGGTGAGCAATTACTGGGGACTGGGTAGTTTGTGTTCTGTGTCGACGTTTAAGGCAGCAGGAGTTGCAATGTGCAATTGTTGTGCATGCGTCGTGTTTCAGAGCTAGAGCGTAGAGAAAACGGCACCCTGGTGATAGAGGGACAGCCACTCACTGTAGTCAGCGACGTTCTATGCTTGCCTTTGCTTACAGCACGCTTTGCAGTCACAGCTTTCTGATGCCTCGTCTCTGGTACAATTTATGGAATCAAGCCAAGGAAGTTATATGCCACTGTCTGCTTCTGATAACGCTTCGCACGATGCGGACTGAACTGAGATGCTTTTGCGGTAGCGCACAGAGGAACCGTGGCGTTCTCACTGTGTAGGAGCTGAGCATAGTGGTGGAGCCTCTGGCATACAAGGGGCCTCCGAAACTGGAGCCCCTGAAGGCGTCCCCTGCCGAGGCTCCCTCTCAGTCGGAGCCAACGCAGCTGCCCGCCGAACGCTGTGAGGATGTGTACCAGCACACTGCTGAGCTGCCCGCATTGGTGAGTTCCGTTGGAGGACTCGGTTGACGGCGATGATCGGTGGTCCGGTATTTGTAGGCAATAGAGATGAAGCATGGATGGGATTGGGCGAGTGAAATTTTGTTTTTGCCTGAAACACCACCACAAATGACCCTGATTGAAAGATGCAATACTGCGTAAGTCGGTGCTTTAGCTTGGACCAGCGAGAACATTGGAGAACACTTGATTCACATTCAAGGCCATTCATTATCTCGCGATCTCAACTTTGTTTTTTATTCTTGTTTTTTGTAAGTTGCTCTCTCTCGAGAGTGCCATTTGGTGTGCTTCTTGAGAGAATAATTAGCAAGCATTGGCCAAATAATCACTTCTACCTTTGGTCGATGGGGGGGGACAGAGTGACTGTTCTTCCCCTAGTTGGACTATCTGATACCTTAATGTACATGAATGCAGCATTGTAGTTAGTGCACTGTAGTGTCTGCTTGTTACACATAAGGTCAGCGGCATTGTGTTTGTAGATGTGCAATGAAACAGCCACTTATGCATCATGCTATAACACCTTAATCTGCTGCGGCAGTAGTGCACTGCTTTGGCCACTGCAGTATCTAGGCCGCTATTGACCTCCGTTGTAGATGCACCTGTCATGAGGGAACCATGCGACACATTGGTCATGTGTGGTCGACCTCCTTGGACAATGGAACATAGGCTTGTCCTTGCAGATAAGTGTAGCTCTGGGTCGGCTATGGCTGAATGCTAGCGCAATGTGTGCAATGTAGCTGCGTTTTTGTTTTGCTAGGGCCTTTGGTGAAATTTAGTTTAGTTGTCTATTGGCGTCTTCTTTTGTTATCCTATGCCTGCTGTGCTGACCTCAGTGCTTCATCATGTACAGTACGTTGTCGAATTCCTCGACCTAGCCCAGATATTTTAAGCATCAGCATGGAGAACTTCTCTTCTATGTGCACCATCGCTAATGCTAATCTTGGCGGCAATGCCCCCGTTGGCTACTGGAGAAGACGGAAAAACTTAGATGCAAGGCAGGTGGAGAGCCACAAAACTGGCTGCATATCATTTAGATGCAGCTTTTGCCATGGTTTGCTACAAAAATTGCTTCAGGAAGCTTAGTTGCTAGTCTACATCAGTTGCCAGTACAGTAAAAGTACCTAAATATGGATTTCATGGGGCTGGAAAAAATGTCTGAATTAAGCAAATGCCAAATAATCGAAAGTCTCAGGAAAACAATAAATAAGTGGTTATTATATTTTCCTCTTAAATATGTATATTTAGTACTTATTACACACAATAGGAGTGTAAAAGCCATAATTCTTGTCATTCGTGACTTTGTTCTCAATGCGACAGGAGCTCAAGGTCTCGTGTCATTAGCAGAAACGTGCAGATCCCTGATTAGTTACAGCCACCACCAACATAAATCATGCACACATGGCGCTTTTTGGGGGGGGGGGGGGGGGTCGCGGGGGGGGGGGGAGTTGTTGGTGGCGAGTCCTTCATCCATATCCAATGTAGCAAGTGAGTTTTATGCCTGCATATAGACTGCGACTAACACTCGAAAGCTTTCACCACGTTTGCGTTTGAATTTTCTGACATTGCTGTCAATGCCTTGATTCAAAATGAAGCTGAAATGAACCTGGTTCTCCAATGAATAATCATGGACGGTGACCATGCCTATCTGAAGGCACGCGGTGTTTGCGAATGCTGTCTTTTTTTACTCTTATATTTTTTTGTGTTGCTCCGAAGATTGTACACATTAGCAGGTTTGCAACCAAACATGAAGAAAGTATGAAAAAGTTTGATATCATTAAGTAATGCAAGCAATTCCTGGTATCTGAGAACATGTACAAACTATCCAATTTTCCAAATTAACTAGGGTTGCATTATTATGCTTTTACTGTACTGTAGTGTTGAGCCAATGTGGGAATGAGATGTACATAAGATTTGTCCAGGCTTCGAATGGCTCCGTGATCAATACAGATTTTTAAGCATAAAATCATCTTAAACAACATAATTCGGTACAAGTGCAACAACTTGCAATGGTTGTGGGTGTCTGTGGGTACTCATTGTAGTGTATCATTAGACTTTAAAAAAGCTACAATCGCCTGGAATTTCAGGTGAAGTTCAGTCGGTAACTTCTCTAAAACTTGTGATGGCACAGGCATCAAGATTGGTTGCATTCATGTAACACCCCACATTCGCATGGCAGCTGAGTGATTACAATTCCAGAGGTTTCTCAGTACTTTTTGTCGAACGCTGATGGCCCTAGGCACTTGGTGTTTGAATATCTATTGGATATCAGCCGGGCTGCCCCAACCATTGACTTCTTCAAAGGCTAATGTCATCTGCTTCGTAACAGTTGGATTTCATAACATGTGCTGATTATGGCACATTTAAAGCTGTAAAAATGGCGGCATCTGCGCGTATTCAGAGTGAAAACAAAAATCAAGCAGCCCACGTTAAAGTTGAAGGATTCTTCTGAGGGCCCTGCAGCGTGTGCCTTGTTAGAGAAACGTGTGAGGAGGCGCTGTATGCGTAGAATACCAGAGCAAACGGCAGATCCAAAGCAACGTGGTTGACTCCTGGTGCTGTTGTGGCTTTACCACAGAGCCTGGGACCGGGGGGTAGTCTGGGCGACCAGTGGTCCCTGATGACTCCGGTGGAGGCACTTGTTCCCGCACCAACGCCCTCTCCCAACCATTTGGCACCGCTTCTTCCTCCTTCCCCGCCAGAGGAGACCAGTGCGCTTCCTTTCTCGAAGGTGGGCCTCTCCCCTGTACACCACCGCACCTCGGCGCCCTTTGGGAAACACAGCCACACACCCTCCTTTCACTTCTACGTGCAAATCGATTCTTACTAGCCACTGTTCTTTCTACGGCCTATGTTTCTCTTGGCACCCTTTAAACTGGCATGCTGTCTGTACTGCACTCGTTGATTTGTGCATGATTCCTAACGGTTCCAGTAATCCTCTACCACTGTGTGTCACTGATCTCTTGGCACTTTGTTATAACTCTTTATGGCCTCCGAGATGGCAAACGTGTTGCCTGTATCTTGGAGGCTTAGTCAGAAACTGTTGGGACGCAGTAGTGAAGCTGGAAAGGAAATGTGGAGCTTGCCCCGCCGCGGTGGTCTAGTGGCTAAGGTACTCGGCTGCTGACTTGCAGGTCGTGGGTTCGATTCCCGGCTGCGGCGGCTGCATTTCCGATGAAGGCGGAAATGTTGTAGGCCCGTGTACTCAGATTTGGGTGCACGTTAAAGAACCCCAGGTGGTCAAAATTTCCGGAGCCCTCCACTACGGCGTCTCTCATAATCAAATGGTGGTTTTGGGACGTTAAACCCCACAAATCAAATCAATCAAATGTGGAGCTTGTTAATTTTCGCAGCAGAGTAACCAAAGCCAGAATGCTATTCTAAGATAATAAGGCAGCAGGGGAGGCTAGTTGGTACATCTTCATGGTTGTGATGGACTCACTGCAAGGCAAGGGAAAAAGAAACAGACTTCACGGAGGGACGCGCAAACGAACTACTATATTTTGGTTGTGAGCAGCCTTATGTACCAGGAAAAAAAGAAGAGGGGAGGGAAATTCAGTTATAGAAAACAGAATACGAAATGGAAAACATATCTGGGTGTCAAACAATTTCACTGAAGCCTGTGAAGAATTACATATGCAGCGAAACGGTTTCCTTGAAAAAGCAAATTTTTTTTTTATGCGAAAAATTCTCGGATGACTGAATGCCGCTGCGACACCGTTGGCTTGGGCATGATGACCAAAAAGGCCGAATTGTAGGGGTTAGCTAGTCCTTGAGCTCCCTTTCGTGGCCCTCGTTGCATGTCGCCGTGCAAAGGGTTGACCAGTTGGGTGAGCCAGGACGCTGCCTCGATGCACAGAAATCGGGAAGCGGACTTTCACAAGTTTGGTCTGACCTCGACAAGGTGTCGTTTGCATCAGCAGTCATTTTGTGCCAGAAGAGCTCAGGACTGCATTAGACGATGCTCTCCTGTGTAAATGTACTTGGGAGGGGGTTTTGGTGCATGCATGTGCTACTTCGAATTCGCATGCATTAGTTCATTTCTTTTTCAGTAAGTCAGTCAGTCAACAAAGATTATTTAGGGTCTAAGGAACTACGCAGTCCTAGTTGCGGGCTGTGCCCACGTAGAGACCGGAAAAGTGTGGTCTTGAGCCTGTTTGCCAGCCTTTTGGACAGCTCTTCGTTTTTCCTAGAGATCGCTGCTTTTGAGTGCTTGCTCCCTGTCCTCTTGTTTATTAATAAAACTAATAATTGAAACTATCGCTGCACGACCAAATGCACTTTGTCACGTGTATCGAAACCCTGCTATCACTTTTGGCCCATGTTGATTGGTTTATCTTGGGCTCGCTGCATTGATCACTGACCAAACGGCTTTGAAAAAGGCTTCGAAACAGACTTGAAGAAAGCAATGGCAATTATCTGGTAAAGATATTCAGTTACGTGTGTTAAATATTGTCATGTTTGCATTGAGCATTGTCATTTAATAATTTGAAACTGTGGGGCACATCCACTTGCCTGCCTGTTTCGTGTGTCGTGCTAGAGCCCACCACCTTCCAATTTTCGCTTAGAGCATTATCAATGCCTGCATGCTCACTTGTCTGTGCTGTCCTTTCCGTCTCCCTGACAGACAGCTTGCCCTTTCTCCAGCGCATTGGGAAGTATTAGCTCGTGTGCATATTGCTGCTTACCAAGCGCTAGAACCCTGGCAAGAGAAATGGCAGTTTCGGTACCGAAGTGATGTTCTGGGAGAACATCACTTTTCTTGCAAATGCTTGTTGCATGACTTTTTGTTTACGGAAAAAAGCTGCCTTGTAAAAATATTTGCGGTAGCTGACGTCATTGTGCCCGTATTCAAGTTGCATGTACTCTAGTGGGCGCAATCTCCCAAAAAATGTAAGCTCAGCCCACAGAACTGCTGTACGCTTCCCGCTCACTGGTGAAAGACAGTTGTGCTGGCTGGTTTACGCTTGAACCGTAAGTATATTTTCGGCTAGTGTAAGTAATGGGTATATTAGCACCTAAAACATTACACTTGGCTGAGAAGCGATGTCATCATTACTGTGCGAATTAATCGGGACATTCCAAGTTTTTGCCACTAAACCAGCAGCAGATTTGTGTGTGTATGGGAAAGTCAATTATCTGAAACACTTGTGATGCTCGATGTCGTGAAAGTGGGTTGGTGTTATTGGAGGGAGCGTTTATGCAAATTCTCTCTGTGGTCAGAACTTACATTTTTTTATTAAGTTGCAACCAGCTCTTCTTTTTCATTGCATTGGAAGTTGTGGGCATTCCTCTTGCGATCACTGTAACAAGATGTCTGTGTAGCGCGGTACTGCTGCTCAAATCTGTTTGTGGTATTCAACGTGTAAAGGTGTTCATAACGAGGACCTAAAGCTCTCCTTTGTGTTCAGTGTGTGATATAGTAAGTGGTGCATGCTGCTTTGAAAGACAATTTGATAGTTGTGACAGGCAAGTGAGAAACTGTCGCCACCAAGAAAAAAAAAATACAGGAAAACCTCTTTAATTCGAAGTCACTGGGAGCATAAGAAATCTTCGAATTAAGTGGGTTTTCGAATTAACAGAACTTGAAATTATTCAAAGTAATCGGAGATGGTTTTTCGCTGCTCCAATGGTCACGTTCTCCAGCAATACCAGGTCACAATTTCGCCACAAAGTGGCCTCGTTGCTGCCAACAACGAGAGAGGGGGAACCCTCGTCATGATTTAACCGAAATGTGCACCTGCGAAAAACAAGACATCTTCACTGCAACACAGCAGTAACACGCGGGCAGCATGTTGTCTGCCTCTTGCTGCGTCAACACGTCATGATGCGATCATTCGCCACTTCCTTCTTGTAAAATAAAGAGTTTGATAATGGACAGTGTGACAAAACTGGTGATGTAGTTTGGCTGGAAAATATAATCATTGAAGCTTTCAAACAGTTTTCGGAGTAGGCGTTGCAGACAAGAACTCTGCCAGCAGTGCAAGTGTGAAAATTGCAGGAGCAACTGGCACTTGGAGGTTCACGAACATTGCGAATTCCGCCACACTGTCCTTCATAATTTTTATTTATATTCCCTGAAAGAATGGGTAAATCATGACGCTCTGATATTGCAAGATGCATGCAACATACTGCCCGCGTGTACTCCCTGTGTTGCAGGGAAGCATGTCTTTTTTTTTTTTTCGCACGCTCATATTTTAGTTAATCATGCAACCGGTTTTTCTTTTTTACAATTTTGTTTTTCGAGTGGAAGTATCAAGGTTAGCGTGCTTCAGCAGCCACTCATTAGTAACGCCACAGTACATTGCATAGTGGCTCTTAAGGGCTGTCGTTTCTACGGTTTTGCAGCTGATATCGGGATTGCATAGTGGCTCTTAAGGGCTGTCGTTTCTATGGTTTCGTGGCTGATATCAGAAATTGGCACACTGCACCCAGAGTTTTCGTATTAACCGGACTGGTGCTAACTGCCACTTCAAATTATTCACTGAAACTTGCGTTGCAAAATATGGGATTGGGAAAATACTACAAATTGAGCAGGATTTCGAAATAACAGAGTTTGAATCAATAAGGTTTTACTGTACATGTTGTGTTGGAAGGTATTGGAAACTTTTTGTGTTAACGTGGAGCTGCTTCGTATAAGTGGATAAGAGATGTAAATGTGGCGAAGTTTGACATTGTCCAGGATACAGTTAAAAAAAAAAAAAAACTGCCGATTCATCTGACCTCTTTTGCTGCCATCATTTTGCTTTTGTGTGATGGATGATTGCCTTGTTAATTTACTTGGTCTTGCTCATCACCTTGCTGAATTTCCGGGCAGTCATGGGTTTATAAACAGAGCAATATAGTTGAGTATGTATGTAGATTCATAATTGCTGCAACTTGTTTTACCTATTTAAACAGTATTTTGCTGAAATTCAACCATGTGATAATGTCAGAAAGCTCTTAATTAAAAGCCAGAAAGATGTAAGGTTAATCAATGCCTTGTCTATTGCTCCTATGCTGCCCTAGCAACCATCATACCCATTATTGCAGCTTAACTACCAAGGTATACCTGTGGAATTTTGACGATGTTTAATTGCAAAACCACCAGTGCTCTTGCATTTAGGTATTCATTGAAGAAAACCAAGTGGTCGTAAATGAAGTCACAATTCCCCCAGTACATCGTGCTCTGTCATTTTACCCTGGTTCTAGCCTGTATAAACCTGTGCTTCTTTACTAACGCCAGTGCCAGAGTTCACTGCAGTAAATTTCGTAGGGAGCTCTGCAGTGCAGAATAGCAACATTCCAGGCTACAAATGCAGACAGACTTTGTTGGTTTCGTTGTTCCGACTCCAGGTGGCTAATGAGAAGGAGGAGGAGGTGACACGCACCCCCGGCATGCCGCGCAAGCTGTGCCTGAGCACGGCCGTGCGACGCCAACCCCTACACCCTGCACCCAAGAAGCACAAGTCGCATCCGGCACTCATCAAGGGCCCCGGGGAAGACAGCAGTGACGAAGGTGAGTCATAGTCATGGTGTAAAAGAAAAAAAATTTATAATTCATGTGTGGAACTTTCGCCCAACAGCGCGTTCACAGAATGTTGGCTCTTTCCTCCTCTCAGCCCCCACGCAACTGCGGCCGGCGCGTGTACTACAAAAGACGAGCTGCGGGCGTAGCGGTTGTAGCAACTTTGCGCACGCAAGAACTTGGCATTAGAAGCAAAAGTTTTTTTTGCTGCTGAGCCAAAGGTTGTAGGTTTGATCCCCGACATGGCAGTTGCATATTGAAGAAGCGAAGTTCTAAAGACCTGCGATGTCAAGAGTACTGTGTGATGTCAGGAGTCCAAAATTTTGCAGCTTTCCAATTCGGCGTGCCTCATAATCATATCCTGGAGTTAGCAAATAAAATCTCAAACATTATTGTATTGTCTACGTGACCTGGTAATTGAGCAGGAAGTGTTTGTAAGCAAGGCAGACAAGCTGGGTGGGAATGATATCATGCCAAGCGCTCGTTGTAAACTTGCTTTAGTGTCCTTTGTTAGCAGTCTGGTGAAGGCAGGAGCCAGGGTGTGATGACCGAAAAGGCCGAATTGTAGAGGTTTGCTCGTCCTCGAACTCCCTTCCTGAGCCCTGTTGCATTTCACAATGCACCGTGTGGTACCGGCTAGGTGAGCTTGGACACAGCCTTGATGCACACAAATCGGGAAGCGTACTTTCACAAGTAGGGTCTGACCCTGGCACCTGGTCTTGACACACATAGGAACCCTTTTTCTATCCAATTCCAAAATACCTACTCTGAAAACCATGCATAAGTGCTTCAAAAGATTTGTTTTGCCCTCCTAGGTGGCAGAAATTATTCTTGGAATTGCGAGAAAACGACGATTTTCAAAAAATTATGCCTTCGTGATAGTGTGGCTGGGAGCTGGCCGTTTGGTCACATCAGAAAGAGCATTTTTCCGTGTTCAAATCCCCACTTCAGCTGGCTTCTTTGTTCAGACAAAAATGCGCAAAAAGGAAATGCTTGAGGAATTTTACGTTGCCTGAGGAGGAATTTTACGTTGACGAATTTTAATTGAGGAATTTTACGTTGAGCAATTTATGTTGCCTCGGCTCACCTCGCCACAGGCCCAATGCTCGATCCGGGACATCGCCGTCTGCTGCTTATGCGTCGTGAGCACACGGCTGTTTAAAATCTCTACATGATGTGTTCACATCTTGACAATCACTTAGCATATACAGTTAAACCTGGATATAACGAAATTTACAAATTTCTGGAAAAATTCATTATGAGGAAAGTTTTGTTATATGCAGGTTCCGTACGAAAATTTGGAAAATAAGCGTGCAAATATTAATAAAAGAGGGACCGAAGGCAGAGCAAACCAAAAACGCTTATTTTACTGTAAAAAATTGCGTTATTATTGCGATAACAATTATATGGGCACTCGTGGTGGGTTTTGCCGTCGCTGCCAACTTCCGCAATAGGTCCAAATTGATAATACATATGCCCCCGCGCATCATAACTTTCACAGGCGGGCGAAAGCGCGCGAGCGCTGCAGAAGCAGAGATCAAATGAGTCGGCCTATCTTTATTGCCTGAAAAGTGTATAACATCTCCCGCGTGTTGTTAGAACTGCCGTCGAATGCTCAAACAGGAAATAAACCACCTGTCTTGAACGAGCATGAAACAATGCGGGTAGGGGGGGGGGGCATCGCTTGAGTAGCAATAATGAACTTTGCTTTTAAGGGTGGTCGCAATCGCTGGGGCGCTTGCTATCTCGGCGAGTATCAGTATGTTTTCAACGCGGAGGGACTGTGTGAAAAAAGCACTTTTTCCTGGAGCGACGGTATTTACTCACTCCTGCATTTTGTAGGTGTTCCGCGATATCGGATCCAAAAAAGTTGGCTGCCAGCCTTACTTCTTATAACATTACAATTTTTTGCTATCACGTTCATTGTATTGCATTCAACGCGTGGTCGTGTTGCCAGAACTAATCGGCTAATCGCAAAAGCTACCAGCCTGCGAACTCTTGGCGCTGCGCAAAACGGAAGCGTGTGACGAGTCCACCTTTTCAAGACCCTTCGTCACCGTTGTCTCGGAGAGTTTCAATCGGGGCTAATCTGGCATCCCCTCGGTGGTGAGGACACGGTTGTTCGAAATTAAGAAAAGTCACAGTTCTGCCGCAAGGACGAAGCAATGAATGTAATTACGCTTAGAACGGCAAGCAGATTTAAACGTGCAGCGCGCTGCTCCTGCACAAATGATGCACGAAAACAACATACACAGGACAATAGCAAACTAGCAGTGTTTATCGCTCGACACTTAATGCACTGTTTAAACAAGAACGAGGCAGAAAACTTAATAAGTGAGAACTAACAAGTGCGTCAGTTGTTACTTCGCTGTGTTTAAAAAGCGCACTGCTTTCGCAAACGATGCCTGTCCAGCGAGCCAAGTGATCTTTGTGTACCCGGCAACTAAATGCAATCGTTTCGGTCAACGTTGAAAGGGCGCTATTTACCCCACCGAAGGGTAAGCGCAAGTGTATTTACCCCCCCCCCCCCCTATTCGTGGGGCAAAATACGCGTGATGAGCTGGGCGCCTAGCGCGGGTGGCTTTGTTTTTGGGTTTTCATTACATATGCGTCAACATATACGATGAATGATGGCTGCAAAAAACCAGCCGAGACTGTCCATATACATAATTGCTATTGCAATGAAAAAGAAAAGCAATTAAAGCTGAACATCGTCGGGGGGGCCACATCATTCGTGTGCAATGCACGCGTGCACGGCGTGAAAAATGAAGAGCGAAGGACACGGACACGGATATCGCGGAAAACTATTCGGTAAAGCCCCCTCTATATGCAGTGCAGCCGCGCACATGTGACGCTACCTAAAGGCGTGGCACTGTCAATGTGCAAAAGCTTTTTTTTTTTTTTTAAGTAGGGTGAGGTAGAACGGCGGCAACCCAGGCTCACGGGGTGCAGACGCACCTGTCCCCCTCATGCCGACGTGGCGCTGCGTTCCCGCCGCCGCCGCTCTACGTTTGGTCGGCAGCGAAGCAGCTGCGGAAGATGCATGCTCTTACCAAAAATACAAAATGCGGAGCAAAATTCTTAGATTTTCCATGGGGCAAATTTGTTATATCAAGGTTGTCTCCCACTGTTACTTTGTTACACAGAGGTTGCAAATGTATGTGCTTCTGTGGATCGACGGCCGTGAATAGAAAAACTTCGTTATATCGAGGAATTCGTTATATGGAGCTTTATTATAAACAGGTTTAACTGTAATTACACTTTTGTTAAAAGCTGTAAGTGGATGATCAATCAGATGGCTATGGTGTGCCGTCCTTGTAGACCGTGCACCGCGCCCTTGGAGTCATTTTTAGACCCAACTCCGCTGACGGTGAGACGAACCTCGGGCTTTGAGTAAGAACAAAGCGCTAATGCGTTAGTTGCAACGTGCTTCTTTGCAAGCAACGATGCCCATCCTCGCAACATCGGATGGGCATTTTATGCAGGCAGCGGATCCCACAATCAAGCTCATGAGACCTACCCTCCCTTCACTGCCAAGGATTGCTCAACACAGGGGCTAGCAGTTTCGTGCGTCGGCACTCGAAAATGTGATACCAAGCACAGCATGCGCCCATTTTTCGTCATTGTAGCTACACATTTCATGCGTCATCACCGAACGCCGTCAAGCACATCACGCGCCGGCTGCACTGTCTCTGTGGCCGCGCTATAATATGGAGTACTGTCAATAAGTTCTAGTGATATGATTTAGATGAGCTTGGAGCCATACTTTGTATCGCCGCGAGCATCTATGAATGTTTTGAAACAATTGAAGCTTTTAAGAAGAATGGCTATTTGGGCTAGTTGGTTTGAATTCATGGTAATAAGGGCTACAGCGCGAGCACGAAGGTGCTAGAAGAAACAGACAAAAAGCGAGGCACGGAAAGCAAAGAGGACAACACGAGCGCTGTACTTAAAACAGGGCACCCAATTGGATTATGATCCTTGAGGTATCTGACAACTTCTTGCGAATTACGGACGTGGTAGGGGTCATTCAAAACTAAACTAGATAGATGTTTCAGCGCTCGTGTTGTCCTCTTTGCTTTCCGTGTCTCGCCTTTCGTCTGTTTCTTCTAGCACCTTCGTGCTCGCGCTGCAGCCCTTATTACCATAAAGCTTTGTAGATTAGTGTTTCTACGACCGGCCGTATGATGATGCATTTCACGGTTAGAGTGGCAAAAGAACATGTATGAAGCAGGGGTACGAATTTTTATCTACCGACTCGCGTCTATCAATATCAATAAACTTCTTAAAAACATTCCTGTACCACATGTTTCCTGCCCATAACTGTTCGTTATTTGGAAAGAAGGCATAGGCTGTCATGGTGCGAGTCATTTTCTGATGCCGTGAACCTGTCTCTGTATAAAGATCGTTCAGTAATTATTTGTAATTAAGAAGTACTTAATTACAGTAATGACAGCTTGAACACAAGAAAAATATGTAATCATTTCAGCATATGGCCTTATTCAGTTACAGTCTTTTCTGTCAAGGGCAACAAAGGCACATTGGACAGAATTCATATGTCTGAGAAGTCAAATACCACTAGACAAACCAAAGATCACAATTTTTAGGTGTTTTAGAGACGTAAAGAGAAGGTGAAACTTGTGAGGTAGTTTTCTCAATTCTATATTTTTGGCATTATGCTCAGCTCGTGGAGCAAATATCTTGGCAACCACTTCAAAGATTTTGATTACGTTCGTTTTGCGACGCTCCTTAACTGTGCTTGAATTTTTTTTTTTTTTTTTTTTCATTTTACTCTTTCGTAGGGCTTCTTGTTTGTGGTGCGAGTGTGCTCATTGCAGTGACGCTGGAGAAAAAACTACAAGCTCTAGTGTTGCAAAAAATATATATATATATATTTTGAAAATACAGCCCGCTTCAACATGCATTTAGCTGTGCATACAGTAATTACCAACTATTTAGGTCATTTTATGAATCCTCCAGCCCTTCCATAAGGTTCAATCCAGAAATAATTTGTCTCTCATCAAGTTTTTGTGTTATCGCCTTGAAATTTTTATGAAAGCACTCTGAGGCCATTCTTAGTGTCTGTGCCAATTCTTATCAAGATCCCACCAGAAACAATAAAGTTTGTTCCCAAAGGCACCTCCACCTTCAATGGTGAAGAGTCAGTGGCCAGTAATGTCAACATTGGCCGGGGGCGTGACAAAGGTCGACAGTGTTCATTTTGGTGCAGTCTGGTGTTCGTCCTGTCACTTTTCTCGTGTCCGTTGTGTTGACATTTTGGCAAGTGCCCTATGCCTGTGTAATAATTTGCCACTAATGGTCGCAATATGATAAACACAATATGCTGTGCGGCGTGCTGGAGTACCGTGTGTTCTGCAGATAGAATTATTTTGAGTGCTCCACACTAGAGCACGTGTCATAATCATCACAATTTTAGCTCGGCAAAGCTCTAGCTACTATTAAATATTGGGTCATGTTAATGTAACACAGCCTGTGCATTAACGAAAAATCTAGTCTAGATCTTTGGATCAGTTCAGATAATCTTTGGTAAAAGGAATCTGGGCATTTTGCCATCTACGGGAAATATGTGGTGAATGGGGAATTCCTTCTGTTGTTGCCTTCCAGGGTGGTCTTCCGGAGGGGACACTTCTGGGTCAAAGGCCAACAGCAGCAGCAGCAGCAGTGCGGCCGCAACCACAATGAGTGGTGGCAACAACAACAACAACAATGGCAACGGCAGTCTCGGGGCGAGGGAGCCCGGCAGCTGGGCAGCGCCGTACATGGACCTGTGGAGCTTCCGACCGGCCAATCTGTATGCCGAGCGACAGCTCAACCGGTACTCCTCCACCCTCGAGCCGCACTGTGCCCTCTGCCTGCTCTTCCGACCAATCCAGGTGGGGTGATAGGTTTATTATTAGAGCCGCAAGTGAAGGTCCGACTTGCAGTTTTCGTATTTCACAAGATCTTCTGTTACTGAGTGGGGAGGAGGGCTTTCTGGCACAGGAGCTCTTCAAACTTGCTCAGTCGATAGCTCTCTTTGAATACAGTGGGATCTATCGCTATTGATTAAAAATAAAAATCTAAAAAAGGCCAAGAAGACATTTTCAAATTTTAAGGCAGCTTTGGCCACCTTTTTTTTGTTATTTTATTTTAACCATGTTTTTTGTTGTCTCTAAACTTTATTTTCATGACAAGAAGCATTTTTGGTATGGTATTATAGCATTGTTAATTTGCTACACAAATTATCCTTCTGCCTGCTGTTGCTTTGATGTGAAGGTGCCCTATTACGTTTCATGTGGTTCAGCTACCTTTTCTGGTGGGCAAGTGTTCACCTTTCTGGTGGGCAAGTGTTCACCACGTGATGATCCCTGTGCCCTTGGATTCTCGCTGTGAAGCATTTATTTATAGCGCCTTTACTGGGGTGCTTGCTTATGAAATGTAATGGTAGAGAAAAGTTCACCCACATGAGACCTTTTCTGGGAATGTGACCTTGCTCCAGCTGATTCTATGTTAGGTGGTTTGAAGAAACGAGTGGTGATTGTTTCGTGCATTTCTTCTCCTGCCGTTCAGTATTCACGCGAGGAAACGCCCAGAGAGCAGCCGACAGTGCCGGAGTCTAGTGCCGTGTGGATGCCCGCAGTGTGCTTCGTAAACGGTGGCCTGGACGTGGTGACCAGTGCCGAAGTGGGCATGCCAGAGATTCCCGACACCGACGTCAAGTCGAGCGAGCTGCTCATTTGTACCTCCTGTTCAGTCTGTGTTCACAAACGTGAGTCATGCTACATCTCTCAGAACTGTGCTCTGTTCCATGCATCGGGTGCAATGTCATGGAATCTTCCGGCGGTGAGACTTCTTGCAACAGACGCACCCGCATCAAGAAATACGTTCACTAGCCATTTATTTAGGCTGTTTTGGAATTGCTGAAAAATCTTAAGAATTGAGAGCCTGAAAAAAAAAAAATCACACGAGGATTCACCAGAAAAAAAGGCACTTCTATTGGCCTAGTGGCCAGAAAGACTTTGTCAGTGTCAGTGTGCGTCTGTACACATGGATGCTTACTCACGACCAAGTCGGGCTATATTTTAGCCATGGTCTGGCCATCGTTGCTGCAGGTTGATGATAGCACTATAGTTGAACCTCGCTGCAACGAACACCTGTTCAACAAAATTTCTGGTACAACGAAAAATTCTGTTTCCCGTCAGCAGTTCATAGGCGTCCGCGCATAAATATTCTTGGCACAACGGACACTTTTCCTTGTGCCCTTCCGCTTAAATGAAATGTGACGATGCAATTCCAGGCTCAGATGTTGAATGCCATGTAGTAAACGCGATCTTGAACATGTGAATTTTCATAACATAAAAATATGTTTATGAAGTCTGAAAGAAGCGTTGGCACCGCCAGAGACCGCCACTGTTTAGTAAGCATGGTGGCTGCCATTGCTTCATAGCGTTGGCAATAACGCTGCCCTGCTTTTGCCACTGGCTTGCGTTGGAGTTGAGACAGTGCGAAGCTGAAGCTCAGTCGCTCAGTTCATTAAGGGGGGACACAGGTTTTGAAGATAATGTGGCATCGTTAATGGTTGGCAACTGTTCAATGCTATGATCACTTCTGACGTGACTATCGTTTTTCCTTTTATTTATTTGTTTTTATTTTTTTAGATCAAGTAGCAATGAATGCTTTGTGCCTTAGAAATAAAACATGCCCTGTTATTTGTATTGTTGTCAATAGGTTATTTCAGATCGCACAGCATCTTCTTCTTTTTGTATGTGGCCTTTGCAATCAGTTCTGGTAACGTGTAGCCAGAGCCTATCGAAGGGGCCATGACAAAATCTAGTTTTAATACATGCACTGACATCAACATTTTGCTGGCCGAACTCTTTGCAAACAGGAGTGTACGATCTTTAGATACCGTATTTACTCGATTCTACCGCGCCCTCGATTGTAACGCGCACCCGATTTCCACCGCGAAAAAAAAAAAAAAAAAACGTAAGGCATCGATTGCAACGCGCACCCATTTTTCTCGCTGGCCTGCACGATCACACCACTCGAAACAAAAAAACGACTTCTTTTGGGAGCGTCTTCCATTTAAATATGAGGTACGGGCGAAGCTTGTGCCCATCTGACGTGTAACAGAGCATTGCCGTCACTGTAGTTTTACTGTGGACCGATGTCAGCACGCGAACTTGCTTCGCCCCCTTCTTCTCGACGGTTGTGGTGCCAGGCATGTCGAAGTAAAGAGGCGTCTGATCGGCATTCCCAATTTGCCCAAGCATGTAGCCGTTGTTGCGCCGCAAGTTTAGAACGAACCTCTGAAAACTGTGAAGCTTTTCATCGTACTCCTCCGCAAAACTTTTCGCATATGCATGTACCCCTTCGGAGGGAAAAGCCTTTCCTCTTCATAAAGTTAGTTAGCCAGCACCTGCTCGCTTTAAACTGGCTCCGCATTAGACCTTTTTCTAAGACCAATTGCATAGCCCGCACTTGGAGCAGTTCTGTCGTCACGGGCCGCTGTGCCGCTCGCTGCTCAAACACATACTCGCCAAGCAGCTCTTTAATTTGCGGAAACCGACCCTGCTGTGGTCCACTGAAGTCTTTGCGTGAAGCTTTGCTGTCGACAATCTTCTGCTTTTGTTTCCGCCGGTCCCGCACGCACGTTTCGGGAACTCCGAACGACCGCGATGCGGCCCGATTTCCGTCCGTTTCTGCACACGCGATGACTTTTCTTTTAAAAGCGGCATCGTGGTGCACTCGAGTTTTTGGAGTCGGCCCTTCCACGCCGTCGATGCTAATGCACTACTAGATGAACTCCTCAGCACACGTACGAAGTGCCGCACATGGGAAACACATAGGCAGAAATGGCCGACGCGCCATGCCGACGCACATAGGGGGCGGCCATTTTGAATTTGCCGATGGCAATAGATTGACCGTAATTTTTTTGTTCGTACTCGATTCTAACGCGCATGCGATTTATGAACTGGCTTAACCGGAAAAAAGGTGCGCGTTAGATTCGAGTAATTACGGTAGGTATGGTGACTCTTCTCGTAGTGTCTGTGAGTTATGATCACAGAGTGTGAAGTTCAGAGTATTGTACAACACTAGATCATATGCTTTCTGAAAGATTGCGGCTGTCTTGTAAAGCAGCGTTTACTCACGTATGACAACCATTTGGTTTTTGGTAGCACTGCGGATCACGAGAAAACTCTGGAGGAAAACTTGTTGTTACAAATTTAGTCTGCGACAGTGTTCTTCGCGATACGGATATCAGTGAGGGCAGAATTGCAACAAGGTTAATTCCTTTTCGCCCACCTTGTGTATGGGGTGAAGCTGCTTTTTGGGGGAATAAATAAAAAAGTGCAATTTTTAATCTTCATAACTTTTGTGCTATAAAAGCTGAAACCATGAACTTACACTCTCTGAGCTGCTTTATTAAAAATGAGATCAAGTGAAGTTTTCATATACGCTCAAAGTTCATTATAACAAAGTTTAATCTTGCACAAAAATAAGTTTCCAGAAATTCGTTACAGAAGCATATTTCTAACATTATACCTTATACAAGACTAGTTCTTCATTTTGTTATAACCAATATTTCATTATATCCAGGTTTGTTATATAAAGGTATGACCACTTGGAAAATAAATGGTATTGTGTACTTTGCCGTTGTAGTGATTGTGCCAGTTGTTGCAAGCATCAAGAAATGAAACCTGGTTCTGAAATTCGCTCATTCTCAAGGTTGTAGAATATTACAGTTCTCACGCATAAAACAACTTTTTTTGTCTGTCTGCCCATCTTCTGTCAGACTGTTATGGTGTCACGGTTCCTGTCATCAAGGAAACTTGGAAGTGCGACCGATGCGCTGTGCAGCCTATCAGTGTGGTAAGCTTTATCCTCACATGTACACTTGTTTCCCTAGAATTGGCTACTACTAATAGTCTGTTTGCAGTTTATAAATGGCCTCCTCCTGTACACGAGCATTTTGTAGCTTCGTTATTTTTGCTATAAAATTCTTATTTTGAAAGAGCCTTTTCCAAGCAAGAAGTGCTTCCATGGGTTTCGACCTTCATTACAAGGGGTGGGTTTATTAGTGTTTGAGGGTTTGTCAGAGTTGATCACGTCTCGGTGAACCTACCGCCCCATTTAGTCATAAACATGGAAAGTGTGTCCATGCTTCTTGATTGTTCGTCGTTTATGTACTGGAAAAACTATCGGGGTGTGCCTTATTGGGATAGACTGTTAGATATGGGAATCTGTCAGCTACATTTTTTTTGTCTTCAGTTGCTTCTGTTAGTCGCTTCAGGCTTCCCTCTCTGTCATGGCACCACCTCCCGCATATGGCTTTTAAGCACCCACATGCAGTCTCATGGTCACTGTTGGTGGACACTTCTGGCATTACCCAACAAAAAAAGTCAACAGCTCGCTTTGAATTGTCGTTGTTGAACTCTGCCATGAACTGACTTCACTGCAATCGCGCACGCGCTGCCTTTTTTTGTCTCGGCATTCCTAATGCTGACGCATTAAAAGACAATCGCCTAGTAAGAGCATTTCGCAGCAACCTGTACTCCCCAATACATGTTTCTCTTCTGTTTTCCCGCAGGAGTGTTGCCTGTGCTCCTTGCGTGGGGGTGCCCTGAAACAGACAACTCACGGGCGCTGGGTGCACCTGCTGTGTGCCCTGCTGGTGCCTGAGGTTCACCTGATCGACCAGCGTGCTCGTTCTCCCGTGGACGTTCTCCGAGTCACACCGCAGAGGGCCCGTCTGGTGAGTTGGAAGTTGTGTTTTATGACATGCATCGGTGGCTGCGCTGTGTGGTCGATGCAGAGGGTTCATTCGGTTGTACTCGCACTTGAGCGGAGTTTGATTTGGCGGACAGGCGCTACAATGAAGGACATCACACTACACTGTGTTTGTAGAAGTCAAAGAAGCCACCTCTAGACTCATTATTTCAAATTAGGTGCTACTGCACCTCTTTGGCAGGTGATTTTGCTCAAGTTCATGGAGCTCTTAACAGCCAACATAATTAATTGATCAGGCTTGCGGCAGGAACAAGCATCGACGTATTCATGTGAGCAGTGAGCCATAATGTCTAAATGTTTAACGCTATTTCTGTGTTTCAAAACACCTTTATTTACATGGAATAGTCAATGCAAAACAATAGAATTCAATCAACCAAAGGAACAAGCAGGATTTCGAACAGGCTACTCAACAAATGACCACATTCATACTATCAATCAGGTAATAGAGAAATGCTCAGAATATAACCAACCACTATACACAGCCTTCATAGATTACGAGAAGGCATTTGATTCAGTAGAAATATCAGCCGTCATGCAAACACTGCGGAATCAGGGCGTAGATGAAGTATATATAAACATTCTGGAAGAAATCTACAGGGGATCA
Source organism: Rhipicephalus microplus (assembly GCF_043290135.1). NCBI lineage: Eukaryota > Metazoa > Arthropoda > Arachnida > Ixodida > Ixodidae > Rhipicephalus > Rhipicephalus microplus. Next base: position 28,338,188 of record NC_134709.1, on the reverse strand, counting down.
ACTGCTACCATAGTGCTTCATAAAGAAAGCAACAGAATACCAATCAAGAAGGGTGTAAGGCAGGGGGACACAATTTCCCTAATGCTATTTACCGCGTGCTTACAGGAGGTTTTCAGAAGCCTAGAATGGGAACAGTTAGGGATAAGAGTCAATGGAGAATGCCTTAGTAACCTGCGCTTTGCCGATGACATTGCATTGCTGAGTAACTCGGGGGACGAATTGCAACTCATGATTACGGAGTTAGACAAGGAGAGCAGAAAGGTGGGTCTTAAAATTAATCTGCAGAAAACGAAAGTAATGTACAACAACCTCGGCAAGGAGCAGCGCTTCGAGATAGGTAATAGTGCACTTGAAGTTGTAAAAGACTATGTCTACTTAGGGCAGGTAATAACCGTAGAGCCGAACCACGAGATTGAAGTAACTAGAAGAATAAGAATGGGGTGGAGTACATTTGGCAAGCACTCTCAAATTATGACAGGTAGATTGCCACTATCCCTCAAGAGGAAGGTATATAACAGCTGTATCTTGCCGGTACTTAGCTACGGAGCAGAAACCTGGAGACTTACAAAGAGGGTTCAGCTTAAATTGAGGACGACGCAGCGAGCAATGGAAAGAAAAATGGTAGGTGTAACCTTAAGAGACAAGAAGAGAGCAGAGTGGATTAGGGAAAAAACGGGGGTTAAGGATATCATAGCTGAAATCAAGAAGAAGAAATGGACATGGGCAGGGCATGTAGCGCGTAGGCAGGATAACCGCTGGTCATTAAGGGTAACTGACTGGATTCCCAGAGAAGGGAAGCGGGTTAGGGGGAGACAGAAGGTTAGGTGGGCAGATGAGATTAAGAAGTTTGCGGGTATAAATTGGCAGCAGCAAGCACAGGACCGGGTTAACTGGTGGAACATGTGAGAGGTCTTTGTCCTGCAGTGGACGTAGTCAGGCTGATGATGATGATGATGAGTCAATGCAATCACAGTAAAAAGTAAACAGCAACTTGCATTTGCTTGCGTTTTCTCTGTTGCAACTCTATAGGCATTAATCGCAGCTTGACCTCAAGCACCAGCCCATTGTGTGAATTCTTATCTGCTGAGGAATGCTGCTTTTCCTTTCTGTTCTGTTTTTTTTTGCGCCTCTAGTAAGTGTGGTTTGATTCGGTTCTGCAACACGTTGTGGGCACTCTGGGCCAACTGTTTCGAGGAGTGAGAAAAACCAGGTGCTCCCAGTTCGAATTCATCGTGGATACCGAGGTGCTCTAAATATTGAAAGTTTTTTTTCTCATAGAAAGAGGGCTGTTCCGGATTGAGGGCATCAGCTCAAACTAATTGTAAGTTCGAATGAACTAATCTTGAATTTATGAGCCTCTACTGTACTATACAAATTGGTCGTCTCTCTAAACCGCGGGAGTGCTGTGCGCCATCCCCTCATGAACCCGTGTTCCTGCTCTTCCCAGCGCTGCACATACTGCCACAAGCTACGGGACCGGCTCGGCTGTCCCCTGGAGTTTGGCGCCTGCATCCAGTGCACGTCGGGCAAGTGCACGACGGCGTTCCACGTGACGTGCGCTCACGCGGCGGGTGTCTCGTTCTTCACCTCGGACTGGCCGCTGCCCATTTTCATCAAGTGCATCAAGCACGGTTCGACCCAGGGCGACACCAAGGTCAGGGAGGACACCACTCGTTCACCACTTGTCACACCACGGGAGGTAGCGTGTGCTGTGGTCCAGCAGTATTTGCACTCAGCATGCTAGGTTCCTTCAAAACAGCAACACACCGCGGTTATGGGGCTCAGCGGCTTTCAATTTTTTCATGTCTTCCAGGTTTTGCTGCAAATGCAGTTGAACTCCTTTGTAAAAGACACTAATTTAAGAAACAAATGGGTATAAGAGACATTAGTGTGCCTCCAGTAAAATACGGGTAAAGAAAGTGCATACTTGGTGCCCTGCGTACAGTCCAACCTCGATATATCGAACGGCGCGACGATCGCGAAATAGTTCGATATATCCAGAATTCGATATAAAAAAATCACGAAAAAAATGCGTCAACAGCTTGCTGAAAGCGACCAACGAACCGTTCAAGCGTGGTGCAGTAAATACTCACTTAAAGATTCAAACATAGTATTTATTGTGTTGGTTTAAAGTATTGAAAAAGAGTAGCCTGCTTTTTGTTGGCCATGGCGTGTTTGACGACTGCGTCCTCAATATAGTCCACGCGATCCATAAGTGATAGGCCGGTGCCTTCAATCGCGCCGCAGTGGCGGCGCACAAGGGCCAAGGCAGCTACGACCTCAGCTGATGTCGGGAGCGGGGCACCATCAGCGCTTGTGGGATCCACTTCGGCAGAGTCTTCATTTGGCTGCTCAGCAGTAGCTTCGGCGACAATCTCCACATCCGTGAGCTCCGCCTTTCGGAGTTAGGCCTGTCGCGCACCACAGCGCGCGACAGGCCTAACTCCGAACGCACGAACACTGCGAGCACAACGACCGATGCCTGCCGATGCTACGAGGGAGGAGCTTGCAACAAGTGCGCAGTGTGCCGTTAACACCATAGAGACAAGCTGCAAGGCTGCGGCGCGAGCCCGGGTGTAAAGCGCGCACATGGCGCGCCCATGCCAGCTCGCCTGACTGCTTTCCCTTTCCCGGCGGCAGCGCGGGCCGCGTCCGAGACAGTCGTCTGCGTCCTTTCCCTCCTATACTTTCCTCCTCAATCTTTACCTCCCACTCCCGCTTCCCCCGCGCGAAGCCGTGTCGGTGCCTTCGTATTGAAAGAAAATGAGAGCTTCGCACTTTTCTCTTCACTTTCCTCACTCAGGAACCTCTACCGCAAGGCTGCGGCGCGCGTACGCCGCTACGTTAAAGTGATGCTCTCGGCGCCATCGATGTGTGCAGCATTCGTAAACGCCCGCCGCTCTACCGCTACTTTCGAGAGTTGCGGAAAGCTCGCCGCCTGTCAATGGAGCGCGGGCGGTTTGGGGTGGCTGAGTTCGATATATCCATTATATGTCAAACTTTGTTCGAAATAAAAAAAATCAATAATACATGCGATTTCCCGCGTGATATAGGAACCATTCGATATAGGCAATAATTCGATATATCCGTGTTCGATATATTGAGGTTTGACTGTATTATAAGAGGCATCTCGTGTAAGACACGAGAATTGCTGCCCAGAGCATGCCTCTTATAAAAGGGTTAACTGTAATAGTCTGTGTGAAGCGTTTCTGTCAGCATAACCAAGCCTTGGGAAGACATCATTACATGGCACGTTTTTGCATGCTTATTCAGCGTTGGAGAAAATCTTACTGAAGCATTGAGCCATTCGTGGGCAATCATCATCATCATTTATCAGCACTTAAAGGCCCTAAACAGGGCATTACATAGGGGGCGGGATTGGGGGGGGGGGTTCAGAGTTCACAGGACAAAGGACAAATGATTGGACTAACTTTGAATACAACACCCTTCATAAATGCAGCAAATACTAAACACATCAGTACGAATGATTGCTGAAAAAAAAAAAAAAGCGTAGACACAAGAATGTGAGGGAGCTAAAATTTAAAGCCTAGGGCAATTGCAAAGCTATTACAACATAGGGCAATTACTTATAGCAATTACAAACAATTCAAACTGGCATATATGAACAATTGTAGCAGTTACAAAAATGCATAAATATGCGGGCAATATTTCAAGTGTCCTTGACGGGCTTACTGTTTTCACTGCAGCGCGCTCCGGCCGAGCCCCTTCCTCCTGTGGAGCCCGGCAGCCGTGTGGTGGCCAAGCACAAAAACGGCCGCTACTACTGGGGACGGGTGCAGGAGTGCCGCAGAGAGGACCTGTACTCGGTCGTCTTTGAAGACAACTCCTCGTGCGATAACCTACGGCCAGTGGACATAGTGGTAAGTGTGCAACCATTTGGGCACATGCCAGGAGGCAGCGCCTACATTTTTGAGGTTCATCGATGGGAGAAACTGTCATCCATGTGTTTTAAGGGGAGACGCTCCTCGAAAGCACTTTTTTTTTGTTATTCAACTTAGAGCTTCAGAAATTGGACCACTGATGCAGTTTTTCCTCCTGATTCCAAATCTGTAATCAGTTTTTACATAAGTGCAATAGTTTGGGAGTTGTGTTTCAAGTAATGGTGAAACTTGATAAGTTTTCCGGGAACTTTCGCGCATACTAAATGTTCATGCAGAGAGTTGTTCAATGGCTCCTTTTGCTCCCTATTAGCCATAGAGTGCCGATATCTAGCTAGAAATTGTGCTCCAACTTTGAAACTATGAAAAAAACATCTGTGTAGCAAACTACCCTTTTTTTTCCACTCGACCACCATTAAATTTATTAATAGATATTTACAGCTGATAGGTTGTGCTGATTCAAGTAGATATCGGCACCCTACGCACTCTCCTCAATGTGTGTGCCAAATTTCGTCGTCGTATGACCATTCTAAGTGCCCGAAACACTTCCCGCAAAAAATGCAAATTGGCCAAAATTGCGAAATGAGAAAAACGCGTTTGAAAGTTTGAAAGTCTGTATTTACAAAAATGAAAAACGCAGTAGCACGAAACTTGTGCTGAACACATACACACATGTCCAGAGGGAATATCAGTTGTCTAAAACTCTCCAGCACCGTAGGTTTTCCCTTCCCGGCTGGTGCGGCAGGACTCTTCCACCCGGGCCCTCTTGGCTGCACTGCGACGGTGTGCCCTCGCCTCAGCGGTCTGACGCACATTCATCTTGTGCATGCGCATGCTGTCTCGGCGGTCGCTGAGGGTAACCAGGGCCTCCGAAGGAAGCACCCCAAGCTCTTCCAGCACCTTTTCAAAGCTCGCGTGGCCCCGGTTGAACCACAGGACTGCAATGGCTGTGGCTGTTTCCACAGCAGTCCGGGAAGCAAACCGGGTCTTTGGACACAGCAGCCATATTTTGCTGTTCAGGGACTCGGCCGCGTTCTGTGTCTTGCCGTGGAGGCACCGGGCAAGCAGCTTCGCATCTGTGAGACGCTTGTAGATTGGGAGGACTGCCAAACCCTGGGCCTTGGTCAGGAGGGGGGTGTGGCACGGTGCAGGCTGGCCCTGCGCCTCAGCACGTCGGTGCTTGCACCACGAGTCTGGGCCTGCAGGACAGAACTTGTGACTTCCAGCACCGTCTGTTGAGCACGAGTGCAAACATGAGGCCCATATGGCAGTGTACATCTTGTGGACATTTCCCCGATTGTTCACAATGGCCACCTGAAAGTAAGTTTGAAGCTTCTGGATGGTGGTCTCCTTCAGCTTCTCCCCTCGTGGAAGTGGCGTTGGCAGCTTCCGCAGGCCGGTGCCCAGACGTTTCGCCACGTGGTTGGTGCACTCCTCTTTTTCAATTGGAGTGTCAGGGTACACGTTGGCATCACAGACCCCGTTGTAGGCCTTGCTGTCTCCATGGCTTAGGAAGATGGTGAACCGCAGGGGTGTCTCATAGTCCACAGTCCTCTGCCAAATGCGCACTGCAGCTTCGGCCTCCATGGCATGCGAAGAACAGTCGCAATTCTTCTCACAAACGGGATGATGAAACGCCTGCCATGTTTCTTCATCGCCTCCCATGTCGTTATGCAAACTGCACGCCAGGCAGAAGTTGGAAAGCACTTCATAGTCCAGGCACAAACCAGTGTCCAAGGACACTACAGTTCCCACACCATTGTGGCTTTTGTGGCCTCTTTTTTGCCATGTGCCGTCAAACATGACTGGCACGTCACTGTTACCAGCCACCTCTTTGGTGACGCTGCGTGCCCTTTGCATGTTTTCACAGACAGCCTTCACTGCCGCACTGTGAATCTTTTTGCCGATAGCATGGAAGGTCTTATGGTGCATAGGGTTTGGCAATCCAACTACTGCACAAAATCGTGAAAGTTGCTCATGCCCGATACCGACGGCACGCGCTGCAAGCACCACTTTCAGGTTCACGGCAAAGGCGTCACGCGAACTCCCGCTGTCGTAGCTTCTGCTTGCACCGCGGCCGCCATCTGACGCGACCCGCTTCGACGAGTACGCGGACGAAAGGATGCTCTCCGAGCACTCCGCATTCTCGCAGTGTAGCTCCAGAAACGCCGAAAGGCCTTTCCGCTTTTTATTCGGTGCCCGAACTGCGAGTTTACTCTCGTGACAAACGGGGCATGCCGCGCCTGCGACGACGGCCGTCAATGCACCCAACTCGCACAGCACTACGCTTTCGGCACGATCGGCATTCGGCCTGACGTCGTTTTCGAATAACGCGATCTTTTTCTGCGATGCACTCACAAAATTCACTGCAGCGTTGATCTCGTCGTCGCAGTTGCCATGGTCGACGTTGCCGTGGTCGATGTTAGGCCTACCGGCCGCTGGCCCGTCGCGGACATTTTCGTTGGCGGTGGCTTTCTTGTACGTCCTCCGCCGCTTCCCTCTGAACTTGTTCTTACTTCTGTATTTCCGATGGTCGGCAACGGCCTTTTTCGGGCTTGCCATCGCACGAAAACAGCGAAAAATAACTCCGGAAAACAGTGAAGCGAACTACGGCAAGAAAACACGGGTGCTGTCAGCCAATGGCGGCCCTGCGTTAGTGGCGCGCGGTTTGAAACGGCGGGAAAAGACTGTTTTTGTTGCTTTTTTTTTAGATTTTTCGTGAACGTACGAGACTTCAAGAACCGGGATCGTGGAGAGTAAGGACAACTCTACACGAGCCAGCGGCCGCAATATGGCGGACAGCTCTCTTCGCGGCCCCGCGAGCACGCGAACAGCAGCCCGTTTTGTGTAAATTTCGTGATGCCGCGCGTCACTGCCGCTCACTCAGACGCGTTTTTCACTGACTTCTGATGCTTATTTCGCTGTGATATTTTCAGATGTCAAAATATAATGTATAAAGATGATAAAGCAACAAAAAACAGAAAAGGTGAAATTTGGAAAAAAAACGCGACTTTTCGACCCGCGTCTCCCCTTAAGCTCAAGTCCCACTAAGAGTTTGCACGGATTTACCGTAAACAAAAAACTATGCGAAATTTGTCATTGTTCAAGATTTGAACCTGGGAACACTACCTTTCTGGGCACATTGCTGCAAATAGCAAATCACATACCGTATTTACTCTATTCTAACACGCCTTCGATTGTAACGCGCACCAGGTTATCGCGACGAAAAAAAAAAGTAAGACATCGATTGCAACGCGCACCCATTTTTCTCGTTGGCCCGCACGATCACACCACTCGGGAAAACGACTCCTTTCGGGAGCATCTTCCGTTTAAATATGAGGTACGGGGGAAGCTTGTGTCTATCTGACGTGCAACGGAGCATCGCTGTCACTCTAGTTTTACTGTGGCTCGATGTCAGCACGCGAACTTGCTTCGACCCCTTCTTCTCGACGGTTGTGGTGCTAGACATGTCAAAGTAAACAGGCGTCTGATCGGCATTCCCGATTTGCCCAAGCAGGTAGCCGTTGTTGTGCCGCAAGTTTATGACGAACCTCTGAAAAGTGAAGCTTTTTATCGTACTCCACCGAAAACTTTTCCCATTTGCCCATTCGCCTTCGGAGGGAAAAGCCGTTCCTCTTCATAAAGTTAGTATCCAGCACCTGCTCGCTTTAAACTGGCTCCGCATTAGCCCTTTTTCTAAGGCTAACAGCATAGCCTGCACTTGGAGCAGTTCTGTCGTCACGGGCCGCTGTGCCGCTCGCTGCTCAAGCACATACACGGTGAGCAGCTTTTCAATTTGTGGAAACCGATCCTGCTGTGGTCCAGTGAAGCCTTTATATTTGCTGTCGACAATCTTCTGCTTTTGTTTACGCCAGTCCCGCACGCACATTTCGGGAACTCCGAACGACCACGATGCGGCCCGATTTCCGTTCGTTTCGGCACACGCGATGACTTTTCTTTTAAAAGCGGCGTCGTGGTGCACTCGTCGAGTTTTTGGAGTCGGCCCTTCTATGCCGTCAATGCTAATGCACACCAAGATTACGAACTCCTCAGAACATGTACGAAGTGCCCCACATGTGAAAGACATAGGCAGAAATGGCCGACGCGCTATGCTGACGCACATAGGGGGTGGCCATTTCGGAAATGCCGATGGCAATAGAATGACCGTGTTCTTTTTTTTCGTACTTGATTCTAACGCGCATGCGATTTATAAACTCGCTTAACCGGAAAAAAGGTGTGCGTTAGATTCGAGTAATTACGGTAAGTCTGGAAAGTAAACAAAAAGGGAAAATTATTTTGCTGGTTCTGATTCCTCCATCCGAATGGGAACACAAGTCAACACAGGGTGTCCAAGGTAGCAGTGACGGGAACTCTTGCTGTGTGTTCGCAGACGATGTGGCCTCCTCATTACCGAATTGTTCTGATGCTGTCACTGTTTGTTTCTCTCTTGTGATTTTGTGATAGCAATGGGACGTCTTTCAGGACCGGGACTGCATGCAAGCAGGACCACCAAACCTTGGCGACATAGTTCAGGTGAACTGGACGGACGGCAAGCTCTATCACGCTGTGTTCAAGGGACACAAAACGGTCAACCTGTACACGGTAAAGAAAGTTGTGTTTTCTCGCATTGCAGGAAGATTGTGCCGCTTGAATATTACCGTATTTACTCGCATAATCCTCGCATTTTCTTTAGCGGAATACCGATGAAAAGTGGGGGGGTGCAAGAATTCTGTGGGGAAAACTTTTCACGAAAACGTACGGAGCGAAAAAGAAAACGAATTTGCTGCAAGTCGTAATTCTCACACCTTAAGCTAACAGCAAGCTTCGAAAAGTACTAGTTATAACTTACAGCAACAATAAAAGCACTGTTACAACACATGGAGAGATTTATTTGAGACTCAAAAAGTGCAAGCTAATAGTCGAGAATTAGAATACCATACGCAAAGCTTGTGGACGTTACGGGCGTAGCGGTAGCGTTCGTCACTGAACAAGAACCCTCAAACGGTAAGCGTAGGATGTCAGTATTAGGCTGATGGCTATTTAAGGGGGGACGCGGGGATCAAATCGCGAAATTCTCGCAAAAAAACGAATTTTGGATAAGGGCAGATTTGGATTCTGCATCACCATTTCTATCATATCTAAAAATATTTCCGCCGAAAACGATCTCAAAGTAAGCTTAAAAAATGTTTTTCTGACCGCGGATCGCAAAAAGCTGGCTGAAATCTGCGCGAAAATGGCCCATTTCTGAGCGCGATACTTCCGCGCCTTCGCCGCCGCTCGCGGAAAGCTTGGTGTCACTGGAAAGCTTGCTTCACCGCCGTACTTCTCCCGGTGAAACCACGACTCTACGAGCTAAGATAAACGCACAAACAGAAAAAATGCGAAGGCATCCGCGACGCCTTAGACGCGCACCCATTGGTCGCTCCTGTCACGTGGTACTGAGCGCGCTCTGTGAGTGGCTGCTGGGACGCGCTTGCTTGCGCTGGTCGTCTGCTCCGTGCACGCACGTCTGCTACGCACACGCTGGCGCACTATAGTTTGCGAATCCCCTGCCGATACGCCGATACGGTCGCCGATACGCCAACTCTTCTCTAGTGCGAGGCTTAGCGCCCGCAATGGATCGTCGCGTGGACCGGAAGCGCAGGACGAAGTACCGGACGAAGTACGCTTACGGGAAGCGTAAACGCAAGCCTCCTGTTGGGAAAACGAAGCAGTCAGCAGCGATTGAATCAGACGAACCGAGTACCGCGTCGCCACCAAGCTACGTGTCGTCGGAAGCCGACACCTGCTCGCTGCCGATGCTCGGCAGTGAGGCCTATGACGCGGGGCCGTCAACTAGCCGCGACGTTGCGGTGCGGCCCGAACGCGAAAGAAGTTTCGTTTTCGCTGCGGCGGGTGACGATGCGGTGCCGGCTGTTCAAAGTGACGGTAAATCGACGCCTGGCAGTGACACTGTAGACCCGGGGCCATCAACTAGCCGCGGCATCACGGTGCGGTGTGAACGCGAGAAAAGTTTCGTTTTCGCGGCGGCGGACGACGACGTGGTGCCAGCTGTCCAGGATGTCGGCGATCGTTTGCCTCAGCGGAAGCGCACCGTTCAAATACACCTGGAACCTCGTTTCGTGTCCTCGGAAGGCGCCGAGAAGCAAGCCAGCAGTGTCCGCGATGCACTTCGCGAGGTGTCGGCAACGGAGCGGAAGTTCGGGTTCGCGCAGCAAACGGAGCAAACATCGGCAACAAAAGAGGATGAGTTCACCCTAATTCAGGTTTCTGCCATGAATTCCCTAATAGGACCTGCACTCTGCCCAAAATGTTGTAAGAAGACTTTGTCAGTGCAGCATGGGACAAAATTGGGCCTGGCAGTAAAACTGGTACTTTTGTGTGCTTCCTGTGGCCCTATTCATTCACCTTGGTCATCCAGTAGAAAATCCGAAGGAAGGGCTTTTGAAAAAAACCTATCAGGAACACCTAAAAAAAACATTCAAACCAGGAGCAGAGGAAGCTGCACAAAACATCTTTGCAGATGCTGTGCTTGCGGTAAAAGACGTGTACAGTAAGATGCAGCCATCAAGCCCAAACAACATCACAGTTGTGTATGACGGCACGTGGCTTACAAGAGGCCACAGCTCACACATTGGGGTAGGATGTGTTATTGAGTTTTACACGGGGCTTGTGCTGGATTGCACAGTCCTTTCCTACTTCTGTCTTGGGTGTTGTCAACAACCAGCAGAGAGCGACCCCAACTTCGTCACTTGGGCTGAGAAACATCAATGTCAGAAGAATACTGATGTTGGCTCCGGACAGATGGAAGTGGAGGCTGCTCTGACACTTTTCAGGCGCTCTGTCAGCAGGTATGGCCTCCGCTACACCAACATTATATGTGATGGTGACAGCCGAACCTATCTTGCTCTGTGCAAAGATGAGGTGTACGGCTTCATACCGCTGACCAAAGAAGACTGCGTGAACCATGTGCAGAAGAGAATGGGCACCGCTCTCCGCACACTGGTGACAAGAGCTAAGAAAGGGGAGCCATTGGGTGGGAGAGGTGGACTGACGCAGGAGTTGATTAAAAAACTGACCAGCTACTACGGGTTAGCCTTGCGAAAACACACAAGTGTCCCTGACATGCAAAGGGCCGTGATCGCCACTTTTTATCACGTCACGTCCACCGACGACGAGCCTCACCATGAGCTCTGCCCACCTGGCCCTGATAGCTGGTGCAAACATCGTTCAGCACAGGCCAAAATGGAGCCAGCACCACCTCACAGGTATAACCTGTCGAAACGTGTAGCGGAGGCTCTGCTGCCTGTATACCAACGTCTCTCTGACCCGCAACTGTTGGAGCGATGCAAAGGCAACAAAACTCAGAATGCGGCGGAAAGCTTGCATTCAGTTATTTGGTCCCTGACTTCAAAGGACCAACACGCTTCAAAAAGACCAGCAAAGAAAACGAAAAGCACGCAGTGCAGAAAAAATGAAAGAGAAAGGACGTAAGAAGACCCTCGCAAGCAAAGACACAAAGTATTACAGTCCCGGGGCATTTTGATGGACCTTTACTGACTGTTCAACTTTAACGCCAGTTTTCTCAGAAACGTGTTTTGACCCCACTGTCCAGCTTGCCACGATGCTTGCATGACTATGGCTTGACGGATTTTTATGTGGTTTTTTGCATTGTGTTCCTCAGTGAATTTTCTATGTCGTGACGTTTTCATATTTGTTAATTACTACCTCAGTATTTTTACTCCTAAGCTAATTTCACATTATGATAACGACCACATTTACAAGCATGTATACAATGTTCTCTGTAAAATAAAAACAGAGTCATAAAAATATTTGCAGAATGTCACGACATCAACCATCCCAATGGCTAAAATATAAGAGCAACTATAGGCTTCTACCATGTTTTTTTGTCACACCAGGCTTTGGGCAAGTTTGGTAGTACACTGATGGATAAAAAAATTTATAATGCCAGAACTACTGGAGATAGCTGAATGAAACTTTGTCATTTATCATTTAGCGCAGTTTCCAGTAAGCATGCCAAATTTCATTGCTCTACGACAAAAACTAAAGAATTTCACTTTCGATCCCCACCTCCCCCCTTAACAGAATCGTCGGCAGTTTTTCCTTCTGGAGAAGTAAAGTTTACCATCGATCCCAGTCTTAGGCAAACGGCAGGCCCAACGTGTCTTGGCGGCTTTCAGCCGCCGTCACCAGTAGCAATCACAAAACTCGTCGACTCTGAAGGGCCTACCAGCGGCCCTGTTGCCGTTATTTAGTGCATGATCTATCACTTTCAACTTGAAAACAGCCGCGTGGTTTCAGTATCGCCCCTAACGTGACAAGACCGACACAACATACAAAACACGCCGTGATGCGCAGTTGTCACTTTGGCTTGGCTTGGATTAGATTGAATCTCCGTGAATCTCCATGCGCGCTATCATCATCAATGGCGGGAACGAGCAGACGACATTATTGCAGCAATTTTCGGGGGTGCGATACTTACTCGATGAAAAAAAGAAATCGTGTTTTTGTTGGGTGATGTGGGGGGTGCGAGAATCATGCGAGTGCGAGGATTACGCGAGTAATTACGGTATTAATCATCATCATCATCATCAGCCTGACTACGTCCACTGCAGGAGAAAGGTCTCTCCCATGTTCCGCCAGTTAACCCGGTCCTGTGCCTGCTGCTGCCAATTTATAGCCGCAAACTTCTTAATCTCATCTGCCCACCTAACCTTCTGTCTCCCCCTAACCCGCTCCCCTTCTCTGGGAATCCAGTTAGTTACCCTTAATGACCAGCGGTTATCCTGTCTACGCGCTACATGTCCGGCCCATGTCCATTTCCTCTTCTTGATTTCAACTATGATATCCTTAACCCCTGTTTGTTCCCTAATTCAATCTGCTCTCTTCTTGTCTCTTCAGGTTACACCTACCATTTTCTTTGCATTGCTCTCAGTGTGATCGCGAGTGTGCAGGCACATGGCAAAATTATGTGGCGGGCACGGTAACTACGAAGCAGATGGTACTCAAATAAGCCTGTGGCAGAATGCTTGGGTATATGGCATCATTTGTAGAAGGAGGAGGAAGCAATATTGAAAGGTACTTACAGGATTAATTGTAAATTCTAGGCTGCGTGCAGCGCTATAACATTTCGCTCACCTGGATTTCAGAGCCCCTACTACTGATCGGCTGCGTTTTCTGACCCTGCTCAAAAATGTTGGGGGACCCCTTTAACGGCAGGTGAAGCCAGTCTTTGTGTTCTCCCGTGCTACATTTTACCAGCTGCTGTGTTGTTTTTTGGCTGCTCACAGCATAGCTTCAATAGGACCCAATGTATTGGGTGGCCTGTCGTTACGTCACTTAGGATCATTCCCATATGATGACTTGCAAAATGGGGCCCCAAAGCTGGAACAGGGGGTCATGGAGAGTAGCCATGTCACACTTGGCAGGGTCTGGCGTGGGTTGACTGTTGGATTTGTTGCACAGTGTTCTGTAGGAATCACCTTTGTTTCATTTTCAATTGTTGCCAGCAATAGCGAGGCATTTGAAAACTGTGTTCGCTACTTGAAGATGGTGTTATTTGACATTGTGTGAAATGCACCCGTAACGAAAGCAGTGATATCTCGCTCCACGTGCACAGGTGGTGTTTGAGGACGAATCCGAGCGGACAGCCAAGCGCGAGGACATCTATGTCGAAGGAGAAGAGCTCCCGAAGCGGGTCAAGTCTAGGTTGGTACGTATTTGGGACTGCGGAACGCTACCCCACCACTGAGGCCGTGCCCTCCCTCTGCCTGGCACTGGTCCTGAAGGGTTCCTGGTGGCACTGAGTTTTTACCTCAAAAAGACGGGCACGTGGAAAGCGGGAACTAAGTTGCGGATTGCTTTCAAATAGGTGGTGGAACTACCTGTAGGCTTAGCGCTATTGTTTCTACTTCTGCTCATTAAGATCATGGCCCAAATAGATTGTGCAGAGGCTATTGCTGCGACTCCAGCGTGCAAACTGATTTTGCGTAGCATTGCTTTTTTTTTTTCACCCTTTTTGTCGTTAAGGCTCAAAGGGTTAAACAGCTAAGGTTAAGTGGCTTCAGGTGCGTACACATGCAGCAAAAATGGCAGCAGTGCTCCCTTTGTAGCACCTACGAGCAGTCATATTTCATTATTTTATGAAGCAGTGTGGGTCGCAGATCTCATACCCCAGTTATAGTTCCTTCAAAGCATGGAAGTCCATCCAGTGATTGCTGGACAACATTAGGGCCGGGTTGATTGGCGAAAAATGGAGGGTCCTTGCCATGCAGTGGGTGTAGTCAGGCTGATGGTGGGATTCTTGGTTGACGTGCGCTTTGAAGGGCTTGTTAAACGACACATCTAGAGGTTTCGATATTGACGCCGTTCCATCGGGTATAATAAATAAGTCGGTGTCGTTACGTAAAAGACGGTCCTTCACTTCCTCACTTGTGTGGCCGTGGAACGAGGAAAAAACGAGCATGGGCCTCTCTGCGAGCATCGCATCGTGCCTCTTCACTCAACCCGTCTTGACGCAGTCTATGAACAAGTCACTGTTGATCTACGCGTTCTCGTGTGCGCGCACCACCACATCGGCAGGCAAAGGAATCTTCGGAAGCCTTTTTCTTTTCAAGGTGATGTACGGTCGCAGCTTCGTGCCGTCGGCGAGGGCACAAAGCAAGTCTGTGCAGCGCAGTTTCATGTTCCTGCCGGTCAACACGCTCACCGAACTGCTACCTGCAGTAATGGAAGTGCCGCTTCAATTGCTTCAAACAGCCCCAAAAGAGATATGCTGCTCTAAACATCAATTTTTCATAGTAATTGCTCCAAACCTGCCCCAAAGTGGCACTGAGAGAACGAGAAGGACAAACTTTAACTGTTGAACCAGCTCATACCTAAGTCCTTAAAAAACTGAAAAGAATCTGTTCGAAGAATCTCCCAGTACAGTCACCGACGAATCTTTCAGACTTAAAAAAAAAACGGACTTGTTGGACGTTACAAATGAACCGTGAAGGTTCCGGTTGCACTTATGCATTTTCGTGACCTATTTTTGCGGACGAATTTATGTACCAAAGTTTGATTTTCTGGACTAAATCGGCCGTTTTGAGCGATGCCGCTCGATTTTGAAAGCTGCCGTGTCGGATTTTTTTTGTTGAATTGGTCGAGTCTGGCTTGCAGTGGCTAGATGTGTGGCCTCCAAGATTAGGAGTGCGCACAGTTTTCCCGTTTCGGGGGCCTCGTCAGATCTTTCTTGGCTAGCAAAACTGCAAAACCTTTTTCTTTTTTTCATTTCAGTGAGCCTCATCATCATTATTAATACGCCTGTAGGTTGTTTTTCATTTCTGGGCGTTTGTTTTTCTGGTTGTCGTTGCGCACATGGTCGTGTCATTTTTGTGCCGATTGTGTTTTGAGCCATTGTGCGGATCACATGCTAGCTGCTGTTTGCGGTGGCCCAGTAGCACTCCGTGGTCACACCCGGGTTCGATCGCGGCCGCGGCGGTAGTGTTTTGATGGTGGCGAAACGCTAAAGGCCCACGTACTGTGTGATGTCGGCGCAGCCAAGAGAAGCCCAGACTGCGTTGTGTGTTACACCGAACAGGCGGGAGGTTGCATGCATCCTTTCGCGGCCGGCATCAAGTTTTGTTTTGCGTGGTTCCATGTAGCCACCAACTTTGCCACCAGCAACGTTACCGTAGCTCGAATAAAAACCAAGTTTGCTTGTCCCCAAGAATAGCATGGAGCATGGCGTTATTGGGGATTTTTCTTTAGGCTTTTCTTATCGGAATAAACTTCATTTTCACGGCATGACCTTTTTTTTTTTTTCGGAGTACTTTGCGGTTCCCGTCAGGTCTGAAAAAATAGGACGGCTACTGCATGCTATTCTAGTGCGCGTCATTAAAGCAAGCCCTTCCTTCTTCAGAGTTGTGAGGTGATAGAGGAAGAGCGGACAAGCATGCGTAGTAAGGGTGATCACCCCGCACACCGGATAGAGCTCGACTTGAGCTGCTTCGCATCTTCGCATGAAATTAATGGCTCTTATCTCATTTTGTGACAACAACTGGCATATTGAGCATATAGCTCATTTGGCTGTTTTTTTGTTTTTTTTTCAACTAGACTTGCAGGATGGTATGGCGAAATTTGAAACTTTTATTTCATATCGATTATCTAGTGCTTATTTGGCAACAGTTATATTATGGGGCTGTGGTTACTTCTAAAATGTGGGGCTCACCTCTACCGGTTTGATTTGATTTCTGCTACAAATACTAGTATTTTAATTATATAGCTCATTTCACAGCACATTTTCGATAACCAGCCAATTTTTTCACTTATTTTCTTTTTGAAATTTACATTAATTGTTGTCTTTTAAGTATATAATATAATGAATAACACTACTTTCGATCGTGCTTTGGCTCTAAAACAGTTCATTTCCTGCTACAAAGCTCCGAAAAAAAAAAAAAAAAAAGTCACTTCCATCACTGGTTTTCTCAATCGTTGTGTTCAATGGCATTTCAAAATAAACCAGAGCTTCATCGGCATTGCCGGTTCACAAGAAAATGTAATCGTGCTGCTTTCTCAAGCCAGTTACACATCTCTGGTCCTTGAGCAGCTTTACCTCGTAAGAAGACGGCAAGCCCTGACATATTGTAGTCCATTTTCTGACAGAGCCCTTGGCGCTTCATAAAGCGGTGCAGCCATCCACGGTTCGCACGGAACCCATGAGGTAGATCTACCTTCCTCGACAGTCTTCGCGCTTTCACTTGGGCCATATCAGTCGATAAGGCGTCACCCCTGCTTCTCACATCTTCGATGAACTTTACTAGCTCCGCCTCCAGCTCAGGGTAGGCGCCGGTCTTGAGGCCACGAAATTATTTACAGTCGCGGCACCCGACTTGTAGGTTGTCCTTCTTCTTTTTCTACAGTCGCACGCAGGACTCGTCCACATCGTGCAGTCTTCCCGCTTCGCGACTTCTGAATTCCTCGACGACGGTGATGATCTCTTAGCCTTTGCTGTGTGGTGAAGGACTGTCGCCGGACGCTACTCATGGTGACACACAGATCGACTTAGTCTTGGCGAACGGTTCGAGATGTAGAGAATGGGTGACACCAGCGAGGCAACGAGTGCTTACACTCGGTGACAGCTCTGTGGAAGCAACAGAACTGAAATGCGTGCCTGCTATACCGTGCCAAACAGTAGTACTTGATTTACTGATAATATCTGATTTGTCTCGCTGAAATAAATACAGCTTGATTTTTCATGGAACCCAAATGGTTGTACAAAGTTGTAGGTAAGATACGGGTATTGTTCACTTTGCAAAAATGCCTTCCCTTTCTTTTCATTTCTCAGATAGCACCACCTTTTCGGCAAGCCCTTTGCCAAAGTAAACATGGCGTTTGTCACGTAGGGGCATGTGGAGGGTGCTGGAGGGTCACTCTGCGGTGGCAAACATTAAAAAATATATACTTGTAATGTGACAGTAAGGTTTACACTGAACAATCGAATTGTCTCTCCCAAATGTTTTTCTAAACACTCCAACGATGCAAGCAAGGGAAACAGAGATTACCTGCAAGCTGCCATACTGTGATGTTATGTTTGGGTTCAGGATTCGCTCCAGAAAGAATGATGCAGCACGCAAGTGGACAAACACACGTAGGACATCTTTACACACACGACAGGACTCAACAAATATTAAAGTTACATTTGACATAAGGGGTGCTACGCGAAATAGTCAAGCAGTAGCGTACAGTTTTTTGTCGGAGCCGATGAGGTCGCCAAGTCGAAGACATCGTGCGTAAACCGTCTGTCCGATGCCGTAGCTCGGTTCTTGGTCTGGCCGCGTGAAGTCCCGGAGGTCCACTCCGCGGCAGTTGATGCCGGGACGATGCGCCCAAGGGACCCGCTCCACGGTGGGCGCCCTCGGCCTGTGCGTGCTCGTGGGCCGAACCCTGAGTGTGCCCGTCTGCACACAGCGTCAAGGCCTTGGCCCGGCCTCGTGCACGTTCCCTGGCCCGATCTCCTCGTAGCGGAACAGGCGGGAGCGCTCTAAGTCGAGGCAGCAGGAGGTAGGGCTCCGGGTTCTTCGATGGACCGGACGCCCAGCGAAGGATAGCCCAGCCTTGGAATTCCGGCCCTCGCGCACGGCCCATGCACTGGTCACGCCGTCTCGAGGCACGCCGCGCACACGATCGCCGTCCTCTTCGCCACCGCACGGCACATACGCAGTTCGCCACCGCACGGCGCACACATTCAAAAGGATCGACGCACAAGTCGCCACCGCACGGCGCACTGTTTTGTTTTTTGTATATTTTAACCCCGCGCGCCATATATTATAACACATACTACTTGCGGAGCAACACGAATTTGCAGAAACCGCCTCCGTATCCCTTTCTACACTGTTGATTGGCTTCACAGCACAACACGCATTGCTGTGAAGCAGTACTGTGACAAAAACTTCTTGTATTATTTGCACCCCCACTTCGCCCCTGGAATTTTCGCGTTTTTGGTGCGGGTACCTACTTTGGTACCATAGTAGTGGCAAGGTGATTTGTCTGTCCAAAAAGACCCACTTGCCGTGGCTGTAGCTGCTGAACCATGCTGGTTGTTTATGAACTGTTCATTGAGTGGTCAGTTTGCACGCTGGGCAGCGGCACACTCCTGCTTGCAGTCTTTTAGTCTTCTTCACTCCATGAAGTATGTGCGGCTTCTGGTAATAGCCGCGTTTTCTAACTGTAATAACCACCACTGTCGTTATACCTTCGGGTGGAAAACAGCCATTTGACTGGGAGTATTCACATGACGTCAAGGATGTTATATTGTCGTCCTAGTCACAGCCTCAAAAATGTTGACAAGCAGCGTTGCCATGCTAGTAAATATTTCACTAGTTCTAATGTTTTGTCGACAGCGACGTGATAGCGACAGTAATAGTTCATCTTTTGTTGATTTTGCATGAGATAGTGTTGCTTATCTCTAATATATGTGTAGCATAGTCGTGAGGAACGTTAAACATATTCTAGTTAATTTTTGCAAGTTGCCTTTATAAAATATCGGATACAATAGCCATCTCCATACTGTAGGCAGTATTGAGCAATAATTCAGGCAAGTCTTCTAGACTATTAGTAGAACCTTGTTAGTTCATATTGTAAGGGTCCCAGCAATTTTTTTTTTTTTTTAGAAAAATGGAGCATCATTGAATATAGCAGCTGGTGATATTAGCCACTTTTCTGGGCTGATACTTTACCGTGCATTTAGGGGGGTGGGGGGGATCGATTATATAGTGCAAGAGAGATCGTAGGTGGTATAAGAGCTTTTGAATTGTCAAGATTCTGTTGTAAATCTTGTGAAGCATGCGGTATTTTTGGTAGGGTATACAGTTGAATTTCACTTAACTCAAACCTAAATATAACAAAGTTGCATATTACAGCAAAATAAGTTTGTTAGATTCAAAAATTTTGTTATAACGGTATATTTTCAACCCCATGTTCATTACAAGACTTTTTTAGTTTACTTCGTTATAGCTGATATTTTCTTATATCCAGTTTTCTCGGTATCAGTATATAATGGCATTCGAGTAATTTCCGGTATTGTTACTGCATTTCCGGTATTGTTACTGCATGGCTACCATGACTTGCTCCATAGGCCTTAAATGGGAGTACTACTATTGTACTTAATCTTTTTCGTTTAAATTTCCACAGAGGATTTTTAGCGGATTCTAAGGGATTTTGGATTCTGTTTTAGCAGAATCCTATCGGGAGGCATCAGTGACTTCAGGTGAGTGGATAGAGGTAATACTAGGCACATAGCGTTTCACTGCACTACTTGTGCAGCATTGTGACAGTTTCATTGACGTCAGTGCATACCACTAGTTGAAAGGCACCCCACCCAAGAGCAACAGGGAAACAGTTTTAGCCTGGTGTGTGTCACGTTATGCCTTTTCACATAGCTGTAATGCTGGGATGGTATTTTGTACCAGTTCACTTAGTAAGGGGAGGGGGGGGGGACTGTCCTTTTTGGCTTGTGCCGATCGGTTAAGAGATCTCGGATGGCAATTGCTGCTGGTCCACAGGCTCTCGAGGCATAGCCAATCGGAGAAGCTGAGATGAACTTCATCATCATCAGGCTGACTTCGTCCACTGCAGGACAAAGGCCTCTCCCATGTTTTGCCAGTTAACCCAGTCTTGTGCTTGCTGCTGCCAATTTATACCCACAAATTTCTTAATCTCATCTTCCCACCTAACCCTCTGTCTCCTCCTAACTCGCTTGCCTTCTCTGGGAATCCAGTTAGTTACCCTTAATGACCAGCGGTTATCCTGTCTACGCGCTACATGGCCGGCCCATGTCCATTTCCTCTCGTTGCTTTCAACTATGATATTCTTAACCCCCGTTTGTTCCCTAATCCACTCTGCTCTCTTCTTGTCTCTTAAGGTTACACCTACCATTTTTCTTTCCATTGCTCGCTGCGTCGTCCTAAATTTAAGCTGAACCCTCTTTGTAAGTCTCCAGGTTTCTGCTATGTAGCTAAGTACCGGCAAGACACAACTGTTATATACCTTCCTCTTGAGGGATAGTGGCAATCTACCTGTCATAATTTGAGAATGCTTGTCAAATGTGCTCCACCCCATTCTTATTCTTCTAGTTACTTCAATCTCGTTGTTTGGCTCCACGGTTATTACCTTCCCTAAGTAGACAGTTTTTTACAACTTGAAATGTACTATTACCTATCTCGAAGCGCTGCTCTCTTCCGAGGTGGTTGTACATCACTTTCGTTTTCCGCAGATTAATTTTAAGACCCACCTTTCTGCTCTCCTTGTCTAACTCCGTAATCATGAGTTGCAATTCGTCCCCTGAGTTACTCAGCAATGCAATGTCATCGGCGAAGCGCCGGTTACTAAGGTACTCTCCAATAACTCTCATCCCTAACTGTTCCCATTCTAGGCCCCTGAAAACCTCCTGCAAGCACCTGTAAACAGCATTGGGGAGATTGTGTCCCCCTGCCTTACACCCTTTTTGATTGGTATTCTGTTGCTTTTTTTATGAAGCACTATGGTAGCAGTTGATCCCCTGTACATTTCTTCCAGGATGTTTATATATACTTCATCGACGCCCTGACTCAGCAGTGTCTGCATGACAGCTGATATTTCTACTGAATCAAACGCCTTCTCGTAATCTATGAAGGCTATGTATAGTGGTTGGTTATATTCTGAGCATTTTTCTATTACCTGATTGATAGTATGAATGTGGTCAATTGTTGAGTAGCCTGTTCGAAATCCTGCTTGTTCCTTTGGTTGATTGAATTCTGATGTTTTCTTTACTCTGTTAGCAATTACCTTTGTAAATAGCTTGTATACTACAGAGAGCGAGCTTATCGGCCTGTAATTCTTCAAGTCTTTGTCATCTCCTTTCTTATGCATTAAGATGATGTTGACATTCTTCCAAGACACTGGTACTCTTACCGTCAGGAGACACCTCATAAACAGGGTGGCTAATTTTCCCAACACAATCTGTCTTCCATTTTTCAGCAGATCTGATGTTATCTGATCCTCACCAGCAGCTTTGCCTCTTTGCATGCTCTCCAAAGCTTTTCTGACTTCTATCATTACTGGTGGGGTGTCATCTGGGTTACTGCTAGTTCTTATAGTATTAAGGTCGAGGTTGTCGCGGCTACTGTACAGATATCTGTAAAACTCCTCCGCTGTTTTAACTATCCTATCCATATTGGTAGTTATTTTGCCTTCTTTGTCCTTTAGTGCATACATCCGATTTTTGCCTATCCCAAGTTTCCTTGTCACTGCTTTGACGCTTCCTTCATTTTTCAGAGCGTGTTAAGTTCTCTCCATGTTATACCTTCTTACATTGGATACCTTACGCCTATTAATCAACTTCGAAAGCTCTGCCAGTTCTATTTTGTCTGTTGTACTTGAGACTTTCATGATTTGTCGCTTCTTAGTGAGATTCTTTGTTTCCCGGGAAAGCTTGCCTGTGTCCTGTCTAACTACCCTGCCTCCAACTTCCACTGCACACTCGGTAATGATACTTGTCAGGTTATCATTCATTGTATCTTCGCTAAGGTTGGTTTCCTCACTAAGAGCTGAGTACCTCTTCTGACGAGAGACTCTGAATTCATGTACTTTCCCTCTCAGTGCTAGCTCATTGATTGGCTTCTTGCGGATCAATTTCTGTCGTTCAACAGAAACTGATACGAGTTGTCTCCGAGTTGTCTGAGATGAACTTATCTACCCCCTAACCTCATTACAACGTACAGGGATAAAATGAAATATGGGTTATAACAAAGAAAACGAAATAGTCTTGTAATAGCATTACAAATAATCTTTGTACTGCATTTTCAAATATAACAAACTCTGTTTTTGTAATATTCAGATTCATTGTAATGAGGTTTGAGTGTACTTACTAGTGGGCTCATATGAAACACCACCCCCAAGGGCTCAGTCTAGTATGATAGCGCAGCTTCGTATCTGTCGAAGCTGTGAAGGTTGCATTTCGAACCACACTGATTGGAATGCTTAATTTGTTATAGAGCACACTGAAGTGGCGACCAGACATTCAAAAAAATGGCATGGTATGGTCAGACGCAAACGGGTGTTGCATTCACTGTAATGCTAGCGCATTTTAAAGCATTGACAGTGACAAGAGCAACACGATGGCAATCCTGGCCCTTCTTCCTTTCGCAAATTAAAGTTGCCTGGTGCATGATCCTCTTAACATGAAAGATAATACTATTGAATGAAGATCCAACTGCGAACATCATTTCTGACTTTTAATTTTACAATTCACAAGTTTTCAATGTATAGGTAGTACGAAACAATTGGTGTGGCAAACAGCATGCTACCGGATGCCACCTTTCTGATCTCTTACAACTGGTCTTGCTATGAGGCGTGAATCGATCAGCATCACTTTGTCTTGTCCTGTCACTTCACATGACTGGAATGCGTCGGCCAGCTTCTCTCTGAAAATGGGCTGGTGGTAATTTCTTTCTTTTCTCTGTTTTGTTTTCTCCCTCATATGCTGATGTCATGAAAAGATCAAGCTGGGCAACGGCTGTGTGAATGGGGCTGTATGTGTGCACGCCAGGCTAACACTCTTTTATCTGCGGCACAGTTTATATCAGAGAGCGTAACATTTTTCTGCGTGTCTCAGCGTGCACTTACGCCTTTTCTGGGCTGCAAAGGTTGGGGGATCGCTCGGTGCATGGGGCACGATTTGGTGGCTTCTCTCTGGGGCTGCACTTGACGGCGGCTGTGCGCAGTAACTTTCACCGACGAGAGACGCACAGTCCCTGGGGGAGGGGGGGGGGGTTGTGCCCAAGTGGTGGGGTGTTCCGCTTTTTATTCAGAGTGTGTGCGTGCCTGTGTGTGCCTGCATTTGTCAGTTGGGTAGTGAATGTTGCTAGAAGTGCACATTTGTAGTTTGCAGTTGCTTTAGAACGGGGGTCTCAAACACGTGTCATGCGGCCTGGGACCTGCACATTGCTATGTTTGTCCCGTGTTTGTTTTTCATAAGTACCGTATTTACTCGATTCTACCGCGCCCTCGATTGTAACGCGCACCCGATTTCCACCGCGAAAAAAAAAAACGTAAGACATCGATTGCAACGCGCACCCATTTTTTCTCGCTGGCCCGCACGATCACACCACTCGAAAAAACGACTCCTTTCGGGAGCGTCTTCCATTTAAATATGAGGTACGGGCGAAGCTTGTGCCCATCTGACGTGTAACAGAGCATTGCCGTCACTGTAGTTTTACCGTGGACCGATGTCAGCACGCGAACTTGCTTCGCCCCCTTCTTCTCGACGGTTGTGGTGCCAGGCATGTCGAAGTAAAGAGGCGCCTGATCGGCATTCCTGATTTGCCCAAGCAGGTAGTCGTTGTTGCACCGCAAGTTTAGGACGAACCTCTGAAAACTGTGAAACTTTTCATCGTACTCCTCCGCAAAACTTTTCGCATATGCATGTTCCCCTTCGGAAGGAAAAGCCTTTCCTCTTCATAAAGTTAGTTAGCCAGCACCTGCTCGCTTAAAACTGGCTCCGCATTAGACATTTTTCTAAGACTAATTGCACAGCCCGCACTTGGAGCAGTTCTGCCGTCACGGGCCGCTGTGCTGCTCGCTGCTAAAGCACATACTCGCCGAGCAGCTCTTTAATTTGCGGAAACCGACCCTGCTGTGGTCCACTGAAGCCTTTGCGTAAAGCTTTGCCGTCGAAAATCTTCTGCTTTTGTTTCCGCCGGTCCCGCACGCACGTTTCGGGAACTCCGAACGACCGCGATGCGGCCCGATTTCCGTCCGTTTCTGCACACACGATGACTTTTCTTTTAAAAGCGGCATCATGGTGCACTCGAGTTTTTGGAGTCGGCCATTCCACGCCGTCGATGCTAATGCACTACTAGATCACGAATTCCTCAGCACACGTACGAAGTACCGCACATGAGAAACACATAGGCAGAAATGGACGACGCGCCATGCCGACGCACGTAGGGGGCGGCCATTTTAGATTTGCCGATGGCAATAGATTGGCCGTAATTTTTTGTTCGTACTCGATTCTAACGCGCATGCGATTTATGAACTCGCTTAACCGGAAAAAAGGTGCGCGTTAGATTCGAGTAATTACGGTATGTCATGTGCATGAGCGACACGGGAACAGTTGGTCTAAAGCACTGTCATCGCGAGACGCTCGTGTGGTCACCATGCATGACCTTGAAACAAAAACGGTACTTCAGATTTGGCATCCAGGTTTCACCCATTTTGTCGATCGGTATCGACATTTCTTGTTTGAATCCTGGCCCCAAATCTTCTCCAGAAATGACCCGTATGTGAGATATGTTTTTTTCAATTCAGTGGTAGCATTTGCTGACAATGTAAAACTTAACACCAAGGCTCTCCCTCGCACCCTTTCGCTCTTAACTTCTTCCCTAACCCAGCCCCTGTGCGATTGAATTCTGTGACTGCAGCCTGCTGCATGGGACAAGTTTGAGACCCCTGTATTGGAAGGGTCCAGAGCACCTTTCCGAGTTTATAACTGAACAAGGTACACAAAATTGTTTCTAAAAACATATTTGCTGTTGTCAGACCTTTTCTTAATGAATTATGCGCGAGTATTTAACCGAAATATGTAAGAGGTTCAATTTTTTTCAAATAGGGTAGGTTACTGGTGCACTTGTGGCTGTAACTGATCTGTATGATGGTAAAGCAGTTATTGTTAATCTTTAGTGCCATCACAAAGGTAAGATGCTGAAGAATGCTTGCACTTAAGAGCCTGGCAAAAGGTTACTCTGCAGCAGCAGCAACAGCTTGCTTATTTACACTTGTTTTTAAATGCTGATAGTGGCATTTTATTATGTATACTGTATGCTACGGGTTATTGTGCATGCCTGTTTCTTCCAGCATAATTCACAGTGAGTTATTTCAGACGAAAAAACGTTCCTGTATCGGTGAATAAAAGCAGTACACTCTAACCTCGATATGACGAGCACGGTTGTAACGAAATATCGGTTGCAACGAAGTTGATGTACAATAGTCTAGCAACAGATGCAATGTTAAAAATTACCCTGATAATGAATTTTTGGATATAACACTTATTTCTGTGTGAGATGTAACTTCGTTGTAATGAGGTTTCAATGTAGTAGCATTTATGAATGCTTCCATAAAATGCAGCTTTGTGCTCTACTTTGCCTCAGAGTGTGGCTTTTGTCACCTCATTAACTGGAACTAACAGACAATAATTCATGATGTAATAAATGTGAAGAAAGTAGAGTAGATCAAAAGATAACGTTCCACTGGGCGGGACCGAACTTGCGGCCTTCGAATAACGCTTCTGATGCTCTGCCAACTGAGCTGCTGGGGCCTTCGTTCGATCGTCCACTTCATGGGGTACTGTATATGTGCATTTACAACTGGGAGTATCCAAGACAACAAGTGTCGCTGGTTAAGTCCCTAGCAGCAGCAAGCTATTTTTTCGTCCACTTTTCTTTATTGATGTTAGCATTATGATTACTGCGCACAACATTCCCTATACCTTCCTTAACTTCCTTGTCTGATAGATGTGATTAGTTTTGTGTGGAGCAAAGAAAAAAACTAGCCCTTTGAAATTTACCTTCCTTTGTTCTTGCCATTTTGTCGCTCACGAAAGCTGTGCATGTGAACCATTCCTTCGATCAGTTATAGCCTAAGAGAAATTAAAGCTTCATTCTCAATTATTGGTCTTCTAACCAAGAAGAAACCTATATTTATTTCCTATGTAACCTCTTCCTAATGTTAGGTAGATGCGAATTACTACCTTTCATGATTCACCAGGCATCGCTGCAGTGCCCCGACAGTATAGAATGCCATTGGGTGCACCAACGTGCGAGAACAGAGGCTGCACTTACCACTTCGATGTTGGATGTGTCGGCTGAAAGGATACTTGGCTGAGTGTGTGGAACTTGATCTGGTGCCAGTCTTGGTTTGTACAGTTTGTGCGTCACGTTTGGTCCATCTTGACAAGCCTCCGCACTGCCGAGAGTGCATAAGCTATCACGATCGTGTTCGTCCGCTTCAAGTTGCATGGAGCTGAGTGTAGTGACTCTCCGCCCCGGCACTCAGAATTTGTACCTTTGGTAACAGCTGCGAGCATCGCGTTGCGGTAAGCTGAAGTTGGGAAGTTATCTCTCTCTTTCTCTCTGGCACATCTGATCCTTGTTGTCTGGCCTTTTGGTTTGCAGCACTCAAAACGAGCTGCACCAGCATTTCACTTCAGCTAATAAATTCATCATCAGAATATGTGTGCTCTCACCAAGTTGCTCGCAGAAGCACCCTCAACAAGGCCACAGGGCTAGTAACACTATGGTTTTTCTTGGTGGCAGCTCTCAAATGGCATCTGAACTGACAATTCGTACGCCTGGTGGTTTCTGCTAGTACGCAAGTCCACAATCGAACACCTGGTATGCTTTTGCGCCGCCTTTATGCCAGCCGAGCGAGGGAGCTATGTATCCCAGGTGGTGCCTTGCTGTAAATCTCTTCTCTGAATGGTAATGACTTTTTTCTTCTCTTTCGGCTCTAGTTTTTGAAATGGCTATTCTTGCCAGCTGTGGCGCTTCTTCTTCTGTTCCAAATGTAGTAGATTTCACTGAGGCTTTCCTTCATCGATGTTCTGGAGCTAGGCTTTTTATGCAGGCTGGAATGCCGTTGCAGTTGGCTTGTAAAGGTGCTCACTTGATTGGATATAAAAATACTAAGTTGTCCCAATGCTGCTGCAGTTTGCTAGTGTGCTGTCTCGTAATTTCCACGATATTGAACCCCGTCGCTCGTATTGAACCCCATCCTTTGCGGCAAAGCAAGACAGTGATGCGTAGAGTTTCTCACAAAAATACCTAGAGAGAAATCTGGCCCTAGTGAGCTGCTGGATGCAAGGGAATGACTACGTGAGCTTCGAACTTGACTTGGATTTGTATCGTTCACGTAGTGCCCGGACACCTCGAAGATGCACCTGGCTTTAACGCTTTCCCTGTGTCAAAATGACTGAAACAGCACATAATAAGCTGTCTATTTTTGTCATTGCACAGGACCGTGTTTTGTTTAACACTGGAAACTTCTGTCTTGATGTACAATGTTACGAAGCGTAAAAAGTAACCAACGACTGCTAATCTTGGCAGACAGACGACAAAGCGAGCGTTCCCTTTCCACTTCATGTCTTCTCTTTTGCTGTTTGGCTGTGCCATCAAGGTAAGTGGGCATTTATTTTAGAATATTACACACGTAAACGAGATTAGCTTATAACAGCTTTGTTTTAGAGAAGCTCTATTTGCGCTAAGCGTTTATACGCTTCCGAGACGAAACCTCGCTCCACACCATCCAACACAAGCCTCGCAGACACGCATATTATAATTCCAAGCGCTCCCAATGGCTCCCCTTGAAAAATTTTCATCGACGGTGGCGCCAGATTTCTCTAGGTATTTTTGCTCGAAACCCTATGGAGTGATATACGTCACAGAGCAAGTTGATCCAGAGCAGCCAGCCTAAGCATCGGCAGGCTCCTGGCTGACCTTAGCAAAACGGGACTTCAGCTGATGGACTTCTGCTGGTGGAATTTGTTTTTCTCGTCTGCACCCGGTTCCGAACTATCTTATTTCGCTAGAAGGCCTTTGCGCACTTTTGGCCTAGCCCAAGCACTGTTGCATTAATTAACTGTGCTAATCTGATCTGCTTTCTTGCACGACAATCGTCACCGGCTCCTGCCCACCTGCAGTCTGAAGCGACCGAAAGGCAGCACATTGACTTGTTCCAAGAACAGCCGGTGGAAGGTCGTCGCCGCCGGGCCCTCAACGTACGCTACATCGACGACGACATCCTGCTTCTCTGATGAAAGAGGTAGTACGTCGTCGTCATCGTCATCCGCATCACCCGAGCAGCAGCAACAGCCACTTCGCTGCCCGCCCCTTTACCTGCGGCGGGAGAGTACGCCACCGCTAGCCACTGTAGCCAATGCGGTTGCCACAGCGCCCGTCCTGCAGATGTCCTGTCGGTGATGACAACGCGGCAATGAGTGTGTTGGCCGAGAACACTGGGAGCCATTGAGGCCTGAACAAAAAGACAGTGTTGTCATTGTGTGTGCGTGCGTGTGTGCGTAGCTGTGAACTTTGCAATTGCATAATGAACGGTAGTGTTGGGTTTCAGCTCTGGACATTAAGTGCAACCCCGTTACAGCGAGATATAGGTCATTTAAAGGCACAGCATCATAGCTACAGTGTTCAAACACAATGTATTAGTGTATGTGCCTGCTCACAGCACCTATGTTGATGAGCCAAATGAACCAGTCTCTCTAATGATCTGTGAATCGCAGTTATTGCCCACTTGTGCGATCCTGTGCGGTGTGCTTGTTTTGCCGCATTCGCACTCGTCTATAGGAGTATGTCAAGGGCATGTGCCAGCACTGTATAAATTTGGCTCCTCCCATGACACAGTGCATTACCTTATTATACTAGTGCTAGCGTGTGTCCTAGTTGATTGTCATTGGCAAGGACACCTTGTAGTTGAAGTATGCAGAAAGTAGCACATTGCCCATAGAGTCTGCCGAGCTTTTTGCCCGGTAGCCTCGATGAAAACAATGACCCACCCAGATGTTCACCAGGGCTGTAGTTGGCGTGTGCGCATCCCTGAAAATGTCCTCATGGTGCATGAGAACTGGAATTAAATTGATGGTCATCAATTTTCGGTTCCGTGTTCCATCAGCGTAGAGATATGTCATTTTGATTACTTTCTAGTGTCAGCAACTCTTACTACTGACATTTGAAAATATCTGTTAATCAATCTGTTATAGTAGAAATATGTCCCGCGCATTGGCAGCCCCGTGGTTCTCAGAACCACGGTTATGTCCACACGAGCAAACATCTTCATAACCATAATGGCGCTCTGCACGCCATGTTTGTGGTGGCAATATTTGGCTGAATGATTTTATTTGTTCACTTAAGGTTTTTCTTTAGTTCGTTGTAAACTTTAGCAGGGCTGTTTAGTAGTACATTAAAAACTGCAATGTTTTGCAATGTCAGAACAAATATGGGGGATAATCAGGCATTCTGTGTCGACAATTTTCATGGCTTAACTATCGGTGCAGACTATCGCTGTGTGTAGCTGCTAATGCTACTACACTAATTATTTTTGGTGTGCATTCTGTTGGACAGCATGACTATTAGTCTAAAGTGAACTTTAAATTTTTGGAATTCTCTCAGCCAACATTTACTCTGAGTGTTTGCTTAGCCAACTGTCGTTCCCGGCTTCGGCCTGATATGCCCAAAGCTCATCCTCTCTGTCCAACTTGCTTTGAACTGTCCGATTCTTTCCTCTTCCAAGCTATGTTAGGCCAGGTGATGCGATGTTGCCATTTGTCACACAACTCTCACAACCTCGTTCTACAATATAACAGTGCTCATTGCTGCCACAAGTGCTGTTGGCAAATTTGGCCGTAAATTTGATGGCAGCACAGCTCATTATGATAAACCACCATTTAAGGGATCCTCTGCCATCTCTCACGCCGTGTCAGTGCAGAACGAGTCTGCAAACTCCCGTTTATGTCTGTACGTAGGAAAGCAGGTTGTGTCCCTTCAAAGAAACCTTAACCCACTAAAACGTTGACCCGTATGGGTAAACGTTTTAGTGTAATTTCACCTTGTTGCCGTGGTTTTCAGATGTCTCTTCATCATCGGGAGATTTCACTTGTGCGGGACAAGTTGCGGCAAAGTGCAGCATTTGGTCAAAACTGATGACATTTGCCAAATTGCGTGCAATCTTTCATATTTACTAGATTCTTGAATGCGTCGTTTTGTTTGATCTCATCGTTAGAAGTCTGACGGCATATGTTTTTTGTTATTTGGCTTTCAGTCAGTTTTTGTTGTTAATTTTAAATTTTCTTTGTTGTCGAAAACATAACTGTGTGGGGTTTGTTTATCTCTGCATATTCATGAAGACATGCTTCTTTCATTGCCTTGTGTCGTTGAGCATGTGTCTGTCCCTATTGGAACTTGGAAGCCTTGCTATGTGTTCGTGCTTTCTGTGTTCTAGCACGAATCTGTTTTTCTTTTACGGGTCTCTGCTTTGTCTTGTTTTACGGCGGTAATCACGCAGTCTCCTTCACTCTATCCCTCATCTTCTTTGTTTTCAGCAGTAAAGTTACTGTTGGGATTTTACTGTGCATTTCTAAAAGGGTGGGCAAAATTGGCTGTTGTTATCTGTGCACGGTTATTTTCTTCTTCATAAAATGGCATCCCACATACCACTGCTGTAATGCATTTTACTCTTGGCTGCTAGCAGGTAGCTGGAATGAGTACCTTATCCTGCGTACTTTTGCGCACTTCGATGCACCATTACGTTTGTTTGCTCTCTTGAGCCACGCGTAGCATATTTTAATGTGCCGTAGAAACACGACGGCATACACAACGCGTAAGGTTTTGTTTGGTAAAAGGGGTGGGTGAAGTGGCCTATGTTCTAAGCTCGATAAGTGTCCTATGTTCTAAGCTCGATTAGTGTACCACTTTATTTCGTTGTGTAAATAATTTTTCCTCCTTTCGATTTTTTCTTTACATGGCAGAGTACTTGTGGTGTTCACAAATTTTCTCCCATGCTAAATTGTGCGTGTGCGTATGAAATGTGTGGTATTTAAACGGTGTTCGGTCAACAAGCACATGTACAGAAGCATATTTCATGTGTAGAAGAAGAATCGTATTCACAAAAGCCATGACACAAGTCCAGAGCCACGACATTGCGAGATCAGAAAGTTTACACGCAGGACAGGCATCCTGTTTACCTAGCGGACATTCATGTATAATGTTTTGCATCTCTGTCACCTCCTGTAGTTAGAGCAAAGACTTTATTTCATGTTTGATGACAGATTATTTATGAACACCTGCCTATTTTGGCCTGTATTATTGCTTGCCAGCCAAATAAAAGTCGTGTTGTACATAGCATTGTCTTATGTTTCGAGTTGCTGTAAAGAATGCTGTATAGAATGAATGGTTAACCTTTCTCGGCAAAGAAGAGAAGGCTACCGACCCCAAGTGGGCGTGCGCCACCACTGAAGAATATAATCCCATGATTGCGTACGTTTTTTTTTTTTTTTGTGAGAAAATCATTTTTAAAAAATTGCATGATGTTCTACGAGATGGTCTTTATAAAGACACGCATGCACCAAAAAGGTTTTTTTTTTTTTCTTTGCGCAGTCAGTGATGATTTTGCACGTGTGAAAACGTCGCAACTTTTACATGCACCCGACAGTCAAAATGGCGTCTTCGTCTTTAGGTGAGCGCTCGTCGCACGCCCCCTATCAGCTACTCGGACAACTCGACGAAGAAGCTTGTGACGAATTTCACTTGCACAGGTCTTGCCAAAAGCAGACATAAATGGTAAGCAATGTTATTCGCACGCGGCCGTCGTTCGAAACGCGAGCTGAGCCGGACTGATTAGCGGATGAGTACATGTGCGGCAGCTCCACACCCGCAGCTTTCCCTTTGTTGCCAAGAAAAGCTGTCAGTGCCATTTGCTGAAGAATGAAACTGGATTTTGGTGCTGTCAATAGCGGGTGAGGGAGGGGGAATCTCAAACGTCTAGAATTTTTTTTCATTTTTTTAGTTTTATGTTGTGTTACGCAGACAAGCACGCACGAACGTACAGAAAGAGTAGTGTCGCCAGCCCCCCCCCCCCCCCCCCCCCGGTCTGCGAAAGACGCCCCTTTGTGTTATCGTTAGTGAAGTTCACTCTAAACATAGGAAGAAAAAACGTAGGGCCCTGATGGCGCTAACACTGTGGTGAGGGATAGGAGAATCGGTCCCCGAGTTGAACGAACAATGAAGTTCGTTGGGTATCGAGACTCAGCAACACGTTTCGTTTCTGCGTCGCGCGCGCGTATCAATAATTTCGTGCCCGGATTACCAAACGTAGGTAAGCAGAGACGAAGCCGAGTGTTGCGATGCCAACCAACTAAATGTAATGTAAAATTTAGCTAAATGTTGTAATGTGTATGTACACAGAAGTGCGTGCTCTCTGCAGCCCCTGTTTTTGCTCCTCGCAAGATGGCTGCCGGCTGGTTTCCCTCGACATATGGCTGTACCCGTCACTCAAAAAAAAAAAAAAGTTTTATAGTCTTGATGGCTTTCAGCACCTAAGGTTGTTCTCCGCTGCCTCCGATATTGGAGGAATTTCAAAATTTGTGCACCTCGCGTCGTTTTGCAGAGCCTCGGGCATTGAAATTACGCTTCAGCGAGAAATGACGTCATGTTGACGCCATAAACTTTGGCTATCCGTGGCGTCATAACTTTCGTGTAGAAGTGCTGTTGAGCCCCGGTTCTCGTCTTCCCGTGTATTCGATTCGCCTTACCTAGAAATGTTGGCCAGACTTGGCGAAAGACCATGTCAAAGATCGATCGATCCGCATGTTCAGCTGCGAAAGCATATGTGACTGAGCTAATTATGCGCACAAAGTACGTCCACGGTTTAATTAAGCAGTGGTTAGATAGCGTGGCAATGCGTGTAAAATCCAAAACGTAAAAATTCGTTATCTGGTGTCGAAGTTGCCCTTTAATTGTGTTCTTCTTAAATGACTTTTTTTTCCTTATATATATATATATTCGTTTCATCAGTTTTCAGAGCTGTGCTCGGAACAAAAACGATAGCCCTGTTTTTCTTTCCTTTCCTTTTTCAACGCGTTGATAAACCTTCTCCGCCGGGTATCATCCGATTGCGATGGTCAAACAAGGAGAGCATGTCAAACGCACTACTCGGGGCAGTGCATATCTTCCAAAACGCATCTTCCAAAGTGCTAGGAAAACTCTATGGAATGATGGATTTATAAAATTACTTTTGCAGTTACACGCAAAGTTTTTGACGTTCGAGTGGTTCTTGCACAAATATCCTGCACCCAAGGAGGTTATACTAAATCTTCTGGAGTGGCGGTCCCGCATACCCGCCCATGTCTCGAAGTGAAGCCGCGGCGGCCATATTGCTCAGAGCAGAAGGAGGCGGCGCCTGTTTTGAAGCGCCGTGATGCTTGCCGTGCGTTTCGTTATTGCTACAAAAGCACCTGTTTGATATTTTTAGTAGGCGAACGAACGTAGAAAGGGCTTTAATGCACATCTGCTTTAATTTTTCTTGGACATTTGGCGTTTCAAGCGTGTAAAAAAAAAAAAAAAACACGCCAGACCTGCAAGGAACGCGCAGAACAGTCACAGCGAAAGCTGGGAGAGTGGTCTTTCAAAGCCTTCTCTAAAAACTCTTTGGGATGCTACAAGAGCATTGCTGGGTACCCACAGTGCCATAAATAATCATAAATTTTCTGTAGTAGGCCAGCATTCACTATGCTATCCTTCGTCATTCATTGGAGAATCGTACGCGGTATTCGCTACACACTTGTTTGAAGTTTAGTGCATCTTTTTATGCAGTGGCTGATGACGATGAAGAAATATGCGTGAAGTGGTTATGCACCACAGTTAATAGGTGATCAAGAACAAGTTTTTTAATGGATGGGAGCGCTGGACGACCAAGTCGTCACGAAATTCGCATTGTGTGATGCCTCGCTGTTCCTTGATGGTCTAAAACGCTTTATTACTCATATTAATGCGACTCGTTTCCAGACATCAAGCCTGCCTAAAACCAGTTTAGAAACAATTTTCAGCGCTGGCGCGGCTCAGTAGTAGAATGCTGGGTTGGCACGCAGCGGACCCGGATTGGACTCTCATTGTGTCATTGATATTTTTAACTTACCGAGTTTTTTTTTTTTTAGATGCGGAGCATCTTATACTCGCGCCTTGTAGTGCGCCGTCCGCGCCATCCGCACCGCTTCTCGAACATTCGACAGCTGACGCGCGCGCATGCGCCGTCGCCCACTCTTCCACCATCTGTGCATCCCTTCCTCCACTACACACCGCGCGCGCTTCACTCCTCCACCATCTGTGCACCCTTCCTCCTCTACACACCGCGTTCGACATCTACAATTCTCCTGATTCTCCAGTGGACGCGCATGTGGCGTCGCGCTTCGAGAACATTCAACAGCTGACAGTGCATGCGCCGTCGTGCTGTATATATACTCAAGGTCGGCGCTCGCTCGCTCAGTTGCCGCTCGTCGGTTGGTTTGTACGGCGCGTCGACGTCCAAGGTCGCGGTGAAATGAATTCCAACGAATCCACAAACACAATGATCGACGTCCCTTCGACCAGCGCCGCCCTTTCGCATACGTGTGTACGTGTTCACTCATTTAACACCCCCTCCTACAACCACGTTAACCAATTTAGCCATCGACCCAAGTAAGTCGCAATTTAACACCCCATTTCACAACCACGTTAACCAATTTAGCCATCGACCCAAGTAAGTCGCACTTTAACACCCCGTTAACCAATTATATGCTCCGCATCCTCCTCAGTGTTCCCCCGAGGGAAGCTGCGGGCAATTTTTTTTGTTCGATACTAATTACGAGTGGCGGTGGCGGCGGACCCGGCTCTACGCACGACCCGTGTTCTGATCTCGTAACACCTTTGACTATAAAAAAAAAACGTACTCAGGGATATCACACACACACACACACACACACACACACACACACACACACACACACACACACACACACATATATATATATATATATATATATATATATATATATATATATATAGCCTACAAACATTACTACAAAAACATAGAGCCTGCAAAAAATTATTCTTACTGTCATTGTGCACCCGGATGCCAAAAGAAAATTTATGGATGCAGTCGCATAGTCGCTAAAATATGGGAGAATAAGCGAATGGGCGAAGCATGCCTACTTAAACATCGAAAGCTGAGCCCAGTGTCCACCTCACACGATTCGTGCAGCCAAATGCTACCCAACAGCTCAACATCGTCGTCTCAAAATGTGATCACAGACGTGTTCAGAAGCGTCTTGTTCAATTAGAGGCACGATACGCAACATTACTAGCACTAAATCAACACGAAAGCCACGCACGCTAAAATGCGCCCATCCGTTTTCTGCCCTGATCAATATGGCGGTGTCGGCTTCAGCTGCGGAGCCTCTCCGCCACTCCAGAAGTTTTAATATAACCTCCTTGCCTGCACCGAGTTTTGTCAGTAACATGTTTTACGACATGCAATTATGTGCCACCTGGTGCATTTAATCTGAACCAAGCTCGAAACTGATTAGCTTGGGCCGTGTAGCAGCGGTCTATATAAAGTTGATCGCGATCAAGAAAACCGATCCGGATCGCTCTGATCGCGATTAAAAGTGGCCGTGTGACTCCGGTATAACAATCCAGGGGCCGTCCCTAGTACCGCACATGCGTCTCACAGATCTATAAGGTTCCCTGGGCACGGCCGTAATCCTCCTGGGTGGGTGCAAAACTTTGTGTCCGGCAAGACGCCACTCCACGAAGCACAAAACGTCTAAACGTCTTGAAACGGGTACAAACGGCTATAGACGTCTTGGTCTTCGAGAAGACCTAAGATAGATACGTTTATGAAAATACGTTATAGCGCACGAAAATGCCCTGTATGGGCAGTGACGTCAGCAGTTTTTGCACTCCTGTGACACAGTGCAGATAACAGGCGTTCATTATCTTTCGTGAAAAGGTTTTCTCTATGTCTGTATGAAGGGGTACAGCTGTCGAGGCGGCAGGTGTAGCTGCCTTTGAGGAGAAAATGCCGCGGACATTTAAATAAAATCTGTACGTTCTTGGGCTGTTATTGGTACACGTTTACATGAAACGTGTGTTACCATGAAGGGAAAATTCGAGCAGGTGTAGCCAGAATGCTTTCCCTTTTTTTTTTGGGGGGGGGGGGGGAGGGAGGAGGGGCTCAGTCATATATGTATATGTCATATATGTGGTTGAGCCCCTGTGAACATATATGTACTAACTATGAACAGATATGTATAAATTATGCAGATATATGTACACTTTATGTATATGTTCGTGCGTGCGTTGCTGGGAGCTACGCTCCTGTGCTCAAGATGCAGAACTGAAAATTGAGGGCGTCACATGCAACTATAGCTTAACATCGGCTGATTATTGCGCCAAGTATTAAAGAGAAAACAGAGTCGCTATAGGCATCTGAAATTGGGCACTATTGTTCTGACCTATATACAGAGAGTATTGCGATATACCTTTCCAAGTTTGCCAAGTTTACAATAATGAGTAAAAATTGCGTATAATTAACTTTTAAGATAGTAACTCGACAGACATCTAGCACAAGATCGCGACGGGACGTAAGTTTTATTTTGTTCAGAAACATAGGATATCTCTCATATCTACATGCCAACTGCCCTGTTTCGTGTTCTACCACATACCCCCCCTTCTCTTCGCATTTCTATGAAGTGCACAAAGTTTAAATATATCGTTTCAGTGCCACCTAACGTACGTGCGGCGCTCTAATTGCTCTAAAATGTAAGTTGATCGAATGAAACCTGCTCCGCGCAGAGAGGTGGAACGAAGAAAATTCTTCAATGAAACACCTGCGGTAGCCTCGGGCATATGTGGGACGGTACCGCAGCTAACTTCTATAGGTGCAGATCACTTTAGTGTACCAGGCTGTTGTACGCTAACGTCGTCACTTGGCGCAACGCAAAAAAAAAAAAAAAAACTCATATAGCCATCTGTAGCTTATTGGGCGCGCCCTCGCGCCAAGGATACTTTTACTCTATGCGAGAAGAGGTCTTTTTCCTTTTTGTACAGCGAGCGCCTAAATGATGATATAAGTCCGGAGCCCCAGCCCCTAAATTTAGGGGCTCGAACTGTCGTATGCTGTTGTTGTCGCTTGGTGTAATCAACATAGGGGAAACCACGTATAAAAAATGGAAGCGAGAAGTAGAAAGAGAGCAAAAGAAAGGAAAAAGATAACTAAATAGAAGTAAATTAAGAAAGAAAGAAAAAGATAAAAATTGGAAAATTGAAATAGAGAGAGGAGTACAGAAAGAGAAAACAGAAGACAAACAGAGAAGGATGCACACTTTATTCACTCAGGCGCTTGATACCGCTAAAGCTGGCTTATTTATTATTTTTTTATTCTTTTTGGACTAATGAAGAAATACAATGGAGTGGGCAAGGCGATGACGAAGGAGCATTCTATTCTAGTACACTGTACTATAGCTGTTCAATGGAACTCGATCTGTGCGCAGAGCAAATTAACTTCCATTTGAAGAAAAGTCTTCTTTTTTTTTTTAATTTCACGCTAAGGAGTGACTAATGGCGGGGCGGGCTAGTTCATTTAGGTTTAAATGTGTTGCGAGATACGACATGGCACAAATACGGATACTGCGGAATGAATGCACGATCAACTGAGATACTGCGCTTCAGAAGATCAGTACAGACCGTAAGACACACCTTTGGCAATCACGTATAACGCGCCGTTTAATAAACTGGCGTTCAAAAGCGGCGGGGCGTCAAGTGCCGCTCTTTCGCAGTCATCGCGCGCATCGCATATGGTTACTTTTGCAGCCAGCGACGCCGGCTGACAGGTCTACGCCGTGCAATGGGAATGGAGATACTTACACATGTGTACGTGTTCAGAGACGGAGGGAAACGTGCACTTACTTCCTGCATGGCAACACAGGAGGCAAGCGAAGTGGGCAGTGTGGAGATGGAAGCCGTTTAGAGCCGCCACCGCAACGCGGCGCTCGCTGAAAGCGAAACTATTGGCCGGCGTCGGCGCGGCTTGGCGAGTTGGTACGCGCGCAAAACTTCGCAGGTGTTGATTATGGGCCACTGCGGCGAGTCTACGGAACACGATGGATTACGCTACTACTTCGAAGAAGCATCCAGGCTCGATTACGGCCGTGCGAAGGAGATCCTGAACCTCGAACGCGCAGCGAGAGATGTCTACCGCGATGCATGGAAGGAAGCCGACTCGCTCTACAAGGTGAGGCGTAAACGGGATCCTTCGTATCAGCAGTGGAGTGCGATGAAGAAAGAGAACTTCGTGGCCATCATGTGCTACACGCTGGAAAAGCCAAATGTTTGCCGACACTTCAACCAACTCTGCCGCGCCGCAGCGCCTACGAAGGAAAGCTGGAATTCCTTTCCCTTCAAGAGTCTCCTGTATTTCCTAATCGACGCGTTCATCCGGTTGCCCGACTATCATGCACCCGTGGTGTTTCGAGGCGTCGACAAGTTCGTTTACAGCCACAACGAGGCGCGGTTCAGTCAGTTCCTGTCTGCATCTGTGAGCGCGCGGCAAGCGGCGAAATTTGGTCACGGCGTGTTTAACCTGGTGCTCCGGGGAATTCCCGCTTCGCTAGTGAAAGACATAAGTCCCTACGCTGTCTATCCGATGCACAGGGAAGTCCTCATCTGGCCTTTCTGCGTGTTTACGCCGACACCTGGCCCGAAGGAAGGCGTGCGAATTCTCAACTTCGATCACCGAAAAACGTGGACTTCGGTATCGCGCAGTCATGTCGCCGGTGGTGCGGCTTCGAATCGCAGCGCGACCGCCAAGATCGAGTCAGCCGAACGAAAGTCCACTCCCGGAGAACAAAGCTCGAAATCACCGCTCGGTGCCTCAGGTGCCAAGCACACGTCTCTACAAACGACTCTGGAATGCGGCCAATTAGCACCGCCAGCTCGTTCTCCCATCATGCTGTGCGTCAAGCAGGTGCGTACAGGCACAGCGCCAACGGGGGGATCGCGACCAGCCTCCCAGAAGTCTCGCTTGCCCTGCACCCCCAACAACAAACGTAGTCAAAACACAACGCACAAGTTCCCAGCCTCTCCGCACCTCCAAAGGGGCTCGCTTGTTGTGGGTGCGCCCTCAGTGAAAAAACCCTCGCGTCGCCGCAGGCGTCAAACTTCAGCCGGAACGGTAGCACCCACGACCGTTGCCTCGTGGCGAAGTCTGAGAAATCTAGTGGACAAAACCCACCGAGACTTGACCGGACAGTGCAATTCATCTAACCAGTCTTCTCAAGAAGTCGTTCCTCGATCCAGCACTGAAAGAAATGACGTAGGCATCAACGCAGGCCAAGCATGCGTACACATGCAGCCCAATACATTGGCACCTCCGCATCAAGTCACGGGGGACACTGTGATTACGGTACCATGTGAATCTTCCGGTGAACACTCTGTGAGAGCTCCTGTTGGCAGACTGACATGGGACCCGTACATTACGCCAGTGGCTGCAAGACACCATCTGAATCAAACAGGAGCGCATGTAGAATGGGAGAGAGTGGGGACCAGGCACACTGTGACTACGATACCATGTGAATCTTCCGGTGAACACTCTGTGATTGCTCCTGCTGGCAGACCGACATGGGACCCGTACGTTACGCCAGTGGCTGCAAGACACCATTTGAATCAAACAGGAGCACATGTAGAATGGGAGAGAGTGGGGACCAGGCACACTGTGACTACGGTACCATGTGAATCTTCCGGTGAACACTCTGTGATAGCTCCTGCTGGCAGACCGACATGGGACCCGTACGTTACGCCAGTGGTTGCAAGACACCATTTGAATCAAACAGGAGCACATGTAGAATGGGAGAGAGTGGGGACCAGGCACACTGTGACTACGGTACCATGTGAATCTTCCGGTGAACACTCTGTGATAGCTCCTGCTGGCAGACCGACATGGGACCCGTACGTTACGCCAGTGGTTGCAATACACCATTTGAATCAAACAGGAGCACATGTAGAATGGGAGAGAGTGGGGACCAGGCACACTGTGACTATGGTACCATGTGAATCTTCCGGTGAACACTCTGTGAGAGCTCCTGCTGGCAGACTGACATGGGACCCGTACGTTACGCCAGTGGCTGCAGGACACCATCTGAATCAAACAGGAGCGCATGTAAAATGGGAGAGAGTGGGGACCAGGCATGAAGACCACGAATCATTTTCCAGTTTTGATGATCACCGTGGCAACGGTGTTCCATGGATGAAAATAGCAGGAGCCTTGCTGATTGGTCTGATTGCATTTTTTCGGTCACGCTGACCTCAGATATCTAGTGTTATTCTTGATATTTCTCAAATTCAGCTTTAACAACCGTCTCCACCTTGCACAGGGCACAATCTAAAAAAAAATGCATTTTGTGCATTCTACTTAGCTATAAGCCATAACGTAGCGTACTGTTGTTCGGAAAGATGATTTTTGGATTGATTGATGGTATATTTTATGCTTCCTGTGCTAATGACCAAGTACTGTTGCTTTTCAGCCTCTTTGTGCAGTCGCTAAGTGGTCGTCGTAGAAAACAGAGAGCAATTATATTACTGTCTGTACAGCCGACTGCACCCACATGGGTGTTTTTAAAGATATATAACAGATCCTTACGCCCCGTGAAATCAGTGTAACACACAAGAACATCCTCCCTAAGGGCATTTTACCAACATTACACCCCTTTAGGGTTTACTTTTTGAGGTTGTAATAGTATCAGCACATGTTTTTGAAAAAAAAAAAGGGGAGTATAGGCAGAATTAAGCCTTTAATACTAAATAGTGGGCTTCTTTGATTATCAGTTCCCCACAGTACCAGAGATATGCACCACTCATTGACTTAACTGCTTCCTGTGATCTGTGGCTGTTGGGGACAGATAACCGAAGAACTTCACTGATATGGTGTATACACATGGCCTTTATGGCTGGTACATATTCACTGTACTTTTAAATCAATATAGTACCATTGATAAGGGCATGTACCGAAACAATCACCCACCTAATTCGTGAGACATAATCAAATCAAGCTTGTTGTGCATGTGATTTTGCAATCATTGACGTCAGTTATTTTGAACGATGGTATTTTGAGGACACCGCAGTGGCAGGCAAGATGGATGTGTGCATTTAGTCACTTTTTCTTTTCAGTTCATATTTTCATCATATTAACTTTTATGCACTAGCATATGTGAATGTGTGATATGCCTAAATAGCAGCACTCTTTGATGAACAAAGTGAGTAGGCAACTTTGAAATGGCGTTTTCATTTCACGATACTTTTTTGGTGTTGGGAGCACTCAAAATGTGGGGAAAGCACAATGATATTGGAGGGCAAAGAATGAGCCAGATTAAAATGACTTGAGAGTGTTATTTGCACCCAAAGGATGACAGACACTTTATTTAGAGACCTAACTCCATATAATTAAGAACATCTTGCTGTGGAACAATACACTTTCTAACTTTATGAAAAAGATGCACACGCCAATGAGGACACATCAGTTGTGCAATTACAACAAGCAAATAAGAATACAGATATGTTATGTCATTCTTCAACTGAAAAAACAGCAGTATATTGCAATGCAAAAGGAAGCTCTGCATACACAACAGTAACATAGCGAAGGAAGCTTGGTGATTCAAATTCACTATATCCTGTGACACATTGGAAAGGCAGGGTAACTCATTAAGGAGTATATCACATTAAAACATCAACTGAACAGTTGGCTTATTAAAGGAAATAAAAAGTACATATTGAAATATAAAAGCGTAACGTCTCGACACTCATGCAGTAGCGTGTTGTGTGTCTATTTGCATAATTTTGATTTGCTGCTTTGTATTCGATATACATCAGAAAAATTGTCATGTTTAAAACAAGTTAAATGTTTGCAGCAAAATGTGCATGCTGCACTTCAGTGGCTCCTGATGTATTTGCCATCCCATATTCCTATAGTGATGTTATGAAACAAGTTATATAGCACAATGATCACACCAGAGCATAATTATACCTCCGGAGCCCGGAGAACACACAAACGAAAAAAAAAAAGATATTTTTATCATTCTTCAATATGTTCATGACCGCCGCAATGCGAACGCTAAAAATGTTATTTCGGCTCACGTAATTATTGAAGTCTACAAGCAATCGAAAATAGTGCACACACTGAAGGGGTGATTAAAGCATTACATCCACGCCTCTTTGTTACAATTTGTAAAGAAATTATTTTATTTGCAC
Organism: Rhipicephalus microplus; assembly: GCF_043290135.1. Taxonomy (NCBI): domain Eukaryota; kingdom Metazoa; phylum Arthropoda; class Arachnida; order Ixodida; family Ixodidae; genus Rhipicephalus; species Rhipicephalus microplus. The sequence continues at coordinate 28,295,917 of NC_134709.1, read as the reverse complement.
ACCGTGATTTACACGTCCTAAGCGCTGTGTAAAACTTGTAAACCACGCTTTACGAAAGTTACATTAGACGAGTAGTACTAAAGGATAGGCATGTCGTAATAGGCACTCGACAGTGGACCAGAGGGCGCGACGAAGCTATAGGGTGGCTAGAACCCTACCTCAGCATTGTTGGTACCGACCGCCAGGGATACTAAGAAAAATGGAACGCTCGCTTAACACAGTGCCACGCTGAAGTGTCGGTGCTCTTTTGGCACGTTTTCAAAGAACTCTTCCTGGGCACTTACATAATCAGCCGCGACCCCCTTGCTCACAACTAAAAAAGAAAATGATACGCACATGAAAGTTTGCTGCGTCTACTCGCTAGGTTACGCATTGGAAGACTCGTTTTTGCTGCGCCTACTCGCTAGGCTTTGTGTTCTGGCGCTACCATCAGATCTCTTAAACTGCATTGCCGGGTGCCTATACACAGTTATGTAACACAGGTAAGCAATCGTGGCCCGTGGTACAGATGAGAAACAATTAAGTAAACGCCGAATTAGACTAGTGTCCACGGCTAGTTTCTGTTTGGCGTTGCATAAGTTGTTGCCAGACTGAGAGGGTTAGTGTTGCCAGACGGCCGCCAAATTTGGTAAACAAATTTGCCTCTGTAGTTGTGGCTTCCTCGCGAGAGTTCGGTGTCGTCCGCGGTTCATTTTGCGAGTGCATGAGCGATGCTGGCCGTTTTAATTAACGGAATGAACCGCGCCTTGCAGACGTCGGGGTGCGTTCTCTTGCTGTGTGCGCTGCTGTGCAATTAATAGGTTGTGTCTCGGAGTTAGGAAATCAACGGCGCGTCGTCCGCCGTGCATTTCGCGAGTGCGATGAACTTGCCCGCGAGTGTGTGTGCGACGTAAATAACGCAATAAACCGCGCGTTCTTTTGTTGAGTGCGCAGCTGTGCAATTAAGAGATCGCGAAGACGGGGAAAACTGAATAGAGTCGCAGCAGGCGGTGCGCTGCGACTCTATGAACACATGAGGTCCGTTCGATTCACCTGCACCGGTCGGAACCGGTTCACGGCTGTGCACGCGAAGTTCAGAAATCGTGCAGCGTGAGTTCAGTGGTGCAGGCACAGCACGTCACCCGAAACAAATGACGATGTGCCGACAAGGTGTTGGCCTTATTTCTTTTCGGTTAATTTACACCATTCAGCAAACACCGACCTATGGCGAAACGCACATGTGGGCAGTTTATGAGGCGCAAACATCTTGGCAAAACACATCGCATTTGTAGAGGTAGGTACGGAGCCTAAGCCACCTACGTCTAAGTGCTGCGTCGTCTGCTCAGCTGCACGCGCGCCTGCACCAAGCCGGCACCGTCAGCGAAGGAGGTGCAGGAAAATTGTGAACCGGTGCTGCACCTTTCGAAACGAATGGCAGGGTTCAGCGGTCGTCAATGCTGCACCGCTGAAACGAATGGTAAGGTGCAGCACCTCGTGAACTGGTTCACGTGGTGCAGGCGAAACGAACGGACCTATGAACTGGTGAGGTCGGTGGTTCAAGTTCCATTGCAGTTATCAATGCTTTTTTCTTTTTTTTTGTTCACGCATGTACTGTTTTAACATTTGCGCCTCCTCATCAGCCCGACTTGCTGCTGATGGTGGTCCCGTCCACAGGCCCTTTAATATTGGATCTTCGATGACTCTTGCAGGATTGACTATATTTATTATGATAAAGTGTTTTGCGAATTAGTGCTCTTAATCGGCGAGACGCAAAAAGACACAAAAACTCGAATGCAGCTGGCTGCATTGGTTTCTTCAGCACAGGTGCCAGGAATGTTGATTTCCACGGTTTATTAAAGTTTTGATGACAGAAAAGTGCACTGCAACGTAGTCTCGGGCAACTTTTTTTATGTGGCTCAGTGTACCATCACCTGACGAGGTAACCGGCAGGCCGCTTTCTTTAAAAATACTGACGTGTCACCGCAATGTTCTCGGCGATCAGCACTTGACAAACAATGCCCAAGGGCAAGTGCCGACGGCGTTAGCCCATCTAACTACTTGTCTGCCTTGCTCAATAACACGCGCGGCCTATGACAGCACGGGAGCATTCACGTAGCAACGGTTGAGAACGGCCGTACGTGTTCGCAATTGACAAAACAGACGGCAATGCAGTTGCTCTGACCTTCGTAGATCACAGGCTTCGTAAGAACATTACAATAAAGTTGTTTCCATCCATCGTATGAACACTTCGCCGACGCACTGGTGTTTCATGCATGCGCGTCCGGTCAGTCACACGTGAACCGTGCGAAAGCATTTATTTCATCGTCGACCTTGTCCTTCGCGACAAGCAAAACTCGGCAGCAAGAACACTTTCACCTTTGACAACACCACGCTTGGCATTGCAATCTAGAAAACGCAGCATGTCCAACGATTGTAATCCGCACATCATACTGAGAAACTTTATGGCGCACACACTCAGATGAAGCTGCGGTGCGGTGGACGGCCACGCTAGCTCCAACCACCAGGTTCAACTAAGCATCCAGCAATTACATGAAGCAGCGACGACACTCCAGTCCTCCTTGGGAGTGGCCTAGGCCATGGCCACGATTTTATCGGAGTTTTCACCACCTATCACATCGCAGGCGGCTACCATTTCGCAGTGTTTACCTTTCGCAGCTGCAGCGTCCCTTGCGCCCCCTGTAATCAAAATAGTTGTAATATGTATTTAAATAACAAACCTAGACTAATTGACTCGTTAAACACCTGCTTAGTAAAAGTTTTGTAGGTTTAACGCATCACGCACGAATAATTTACACATTTAATTAGCTTTAGGTAACAATTTTTTAAGTGACGTCACTTCCTTGCAGTGCAGAAGCCAGTTTTGTGTGGGCACAGAGGAAGGAAAAAGGTTGCTGCTGAAAAAAAAAAGGCTGCTGCGCCGCGCGGCGCAGAAGACGCTGCCTTCTTTTAATAATAGAACACAATGCAGAACGAAAACTAGTTAGTTGTTTTTTTAAAATGCTTTTAAAGTTTAATATTAAGCTTTTTACAACATTAACAATAGTTTCTATACAATGGTCAACATTATCAACAGTGTGATGGCGCTACCTGTTAGTACTATGACAAAAGCATTCGCAACGTTTGTTGCAACTTGTGTGAGCGTTTGAATTTTGCCGTTTTTATGTTTTAGATATTGATTTGTATATAACTTGAAACATAAAAACTTCAGTTTCTATTTAAATCTTAAAGGCTATGCTTATTTATGTACGACCTTTGAGATAACAAAACCGCAACCACGGGTGCCTTGTCGCATAGTGTGAATAACTTTTCAAAAGCTACTCAAATGTTGATGTAGTTTGAATATTTTATTTTAAAAATGCGATATTAGACGAACATGTTTTAATTATTAAAACAACATGTGAATCTCGTAAATTTTGCCTAGGTGACGCTGCAACTAGTAAGTGCCTTTTTTTGAGCTTTGTTTCTGGGTTATTTTTTTAAGAGTAAAATTAATAGAGTCGACTCACTCACGCACATATCTTAAAAAAACGAGAGTTTACCAAAGAGAAAGGAAGCAGATGGAGAGCTCAGTGGTGGGAAGTGCTGCTACGGTGGCTAGTTCCAGCCACCATAGTGCTGCGTACGCAAGCGAGAACTCACGATTACGGTCATAAGAAGAGTAAATACAAAACTTTACAAAGGATTGGTGAGGGCGCTGGCGTATCCCACGGTGCAACGCGTGTCCTGCGCCGCGATTATGAAGCTTGTGAATCATGGCTGTGGTCCAACAGGAGGCTGGCGTGCTTCGCTCCTAGCTCTCACGGTGCGTGTTTTTTTGTGCGTTGCTGCTGGTTTCCCCGTTCTTTCTCCGCTCCGCCGTGCAGCCCAAGCGCGTGCGAAATATTTTCTAATTTAGCGCGGCCCTCTTTTGTGTGCGGGCGAAGCGGGCGGGTCGAGAAAGAATCGTCTGCTACTGCAATTGGATCGTCGTCTGCACGAGTGTTGTGTGCTTTCTCGGCCCGTTCGTAGCCTCACGAAATCGTCGAGAAGAGAAGGCGCGTGGGTGTGAGACGAGACGGACTGCTTCGAAAAAGGTGAACGAAACATGTGCTTTCGGTCGGCCCCGTGTGCAGCTGGAACAACGTGTACGGTCTCCGTCGAGCAATCCGTATCTTCGATGTCGACTCGGTGCATCGATGCCGTGCAATAAACAGCGAGCGTGGTTTCAGTAGCGCCGTCATTTTCGAAGTGGCCTCGAGTTCGCACACCTTCTCGCCAGGTGAACGGAAAAAAAGTGACAGTGGTGTGGGAAGTGTGTGTCGTGTGTGATAGCGACAACTCGGAGCGCTCGTCGTTTCCCCCCGTGTTTATTCTGTGATTGTGTTCTCTGTGTTCTCACTCTTTTAGTTTTGTGTTCCGGCTGGAATCTCCCGCTTACTTTTTTTTTTATTCGCCCTCTCGGTTTGACGGCGGCGCGACCGACTTGCATTCTACGATGGCCTTCGCCTCGACGAACAAGTTCCAGCGACGCTTGACGGAATCAGGTAAGCGTGTTTACCTTTGCCTTAAGCTCGCCGCTTTCGAACTCGCTGGTGTACCGCGAAATCTCGCGTGAATTGTGCCCGCGTCAACTGCGCGTTGGTGTTGCTGTTGTCGCCTCGCAATGCGTTTTGCATGCTGGCCGGCCGATAACGAGCTTTGCATTTCTTTCGCCCTAGAAAAAAAAAAGAAAGAAAGAACGGGTTATCGTATCGCGGACTAAAAGCTGCAGGTCCTTCGTGCCCAGCCGCTTGCGCTAGCAGCGCTGTAACACTTTGCAGGCAGGTAACTGCAGTTTCATGCACTGAGCGTGGGACCCGTTGTTCCTACTCTACATCAATGAAGGCGTGCGTTCGTCGGGTTTCTGCGAGCTTGGGTAAAGTTTGTGCGTCAAAAAACGGGCCCGCGGGATCTCGGGCAGCGATCGTAAACTGAGCGCGCTCGAAAGTGATGGCGCGTACCCGTTCGTTCCAGCGAACGGCGATGCATGTCTTCGCGGTTGTACCACGCACGAGCGACAATTTCGTCGGCCGTGACCGCGGCGTAACATCCCGGCCGGATCGCACTCGAACAACGCCGCGTTTCACGAACCGTGGTGGCGCCCGTGCGTTGTCATGGGCAAGTACCGTCGTTGGCGATCGACTCTTTCCATTGTTCTCGTCATTAAGCAGGCGGTGTGTCAAGCGCTGCGGGCCGCTTCGCACGTATCTCTATGCATCCACTGACTGTCATAATTAAAAAAAAAATGTCTGCGAGGATTGGATTGGATTGGATAAACTTTTATTTGGTCCTCCAAAACACAGATCACTGTGCGAGGAATTCGTACGCTAATTAGACGAGCAGCCGTGGCTGATTCAAGGTTGAGAGTGCGCGACCCCCCCCCCCCCCCCCCCCGAAAGTCCCGCTCGCGTTATCTCGTCAGCGATCACTCGCAAACGCCATCGAAAGGCTCCACTTCAACTAGTTCATCGTAAAGTGCTCCCACCGGTATCGTTACTTCTTTAAAAAAAAATGTTTAGTGTCCCTGATTTGGAATTTGCAGCTGCGTGCCGAGCTAAATGATGCCACCCAGAAACTGTAAATGGGCTGGAATGCAGAGTTGTCCTGAAAACAGTTCAGGTCCCCCCGGATGTGACAAAACATAGCTTGTGGATTCTGAGCCTCCATTCGACGTGTATGTCATCTGAGTCTCGTTGATGTATTTTTCCTTTAATCACACACGAAGCATGAGAAAAACTTGTACATGCATAGGAAGTACAGCCACCAATTGGTCGATCGATGTTTTGCCTCTGTGCTTGGGAACCACTTACACTGATAGGAACACAGTGCTTCTTTTAAAGGTTTTTGGTTGTCAATTGATGTGCCAGTAATTTGTTCTACTGCTAACCTAAACTAAATGAAAGTCGAGGCATGAAAGGAAGTATTGAGAGGCCAAGTGCATTTTTTTTCCTATTTTCGTTGCAATCCCAATTTTTGTTCGTACCTGCTCAAAGAGAACGGCCCACCTGTGCAGTGTTTGCATTGTTTCCAGTGTGCATCGGCTGTTGTAGTCAGCTCATTGTTATCGAGGCACTTGCGTAGATATCTCGAGAGGAGTGGCTCTGGGCGAGCAGTGTGCATCGTTCATGGATGCAAAAACCTTGCCGATAAGAAGATCCTTGTTTCCTTTGGCACCGAGGCTTCTATAAGTAGTAGGCACTTCAAACATACCTTGCCTTGCTGCGTGTTGAAATAACATGTGCAGATTGCAAGTTCTGGGAAGCACTTTCAGCCAGAAAGCACTGGCTCGATCACCTCGGTGACCCTCGATGTGTCCTTTGAACTTGCTGAACATCGCTTGTCAGGTTCATACGAAACAAAAGGGTTCAACATGCACACCTGAGCACAACGTGCACGCCTGAGCACACTAACAGTGATTAAACAAGTGTCAGGACTGCACTCTGCTCACTTGTCAAGTGCACGAAACTTTAGCCCATATATTTCGTGACTGCCCTTTATACGTGGCGCAAAGGAAGAAGCTAACTTGAACGTTGGCAAGCATCTGACGAACACCACTTAGTGAAAGCTACATTTTGTCAGCAATGTGCGACCAAACAGTGTCAAAAACTGCTACAAGGGCTGTTTTAGACTTCACCAAAAGCACAAGTCAAGTGCAAGAAACTTTAGCTCATATATTTCGTGACTGCCCTTTATACGTGGCGCAAAGGAAGAAGCTAACTTGAACGTTGGCAAGCATCTGACGAACACCACTTAGTGAAAGCTACATTTTGTCAGCAATGTGCGACCAAACAGTGTCAAAAACTGCTACAAGGGCTGTTTTAGACTTCACCAAAAGCACAAGTCAAGTGCAAGAAACTTTAGCTCATATATTTCGTGACTGCCCTTTATACGTGGCGCAAAGGAAGAAGCTAACTTGAACGTTGGCAAGCATCTGACGAACACCACTTAGTGAAAGCTACATTTTGTCAGCAATGTGCGACCAAACAGTGTCAAAAACTGCTACAAGGGCTGTTTTAGACTTCACCAAAAGCACTGGACTGGATAGTAAACTGTAGGGTACTATGCTAAGCGGGTACTGTACATATGCACCACCTCTTCCTGTCTCCATCATCCTCCTTCATCCCTCTTCCTTTCTCCCTTCCCTTATCCCCTGTGTAGAGTAGCAGGCTATAGCGCACTTGCCCAAGCCGACCTCTCTGCCTTCTAATAAATTCTCACTCTCTCTCTATTCACATTACATCTGAGCAGTGGACTATGCAGTCTGGACATAATATTTTAACTGGAGTGCCTTGCCTTTGTCAGAAATGTCAAGGGCCTGATTAAGACAAGCCCACCTGCCAACACATTAGTTGTGCACTCAGACTTAATCAATCATGCAGCTAATCTTACTCCACAGATCGTGTTTTCATAATTTTATTGCCTCAACACATTATGTGATGGAAAAACACTTTGCGGGAGTTCTGATGTTGTTGCGTAGTAAGCAATAATTGTGACAAATTAAAGGTACATTATAATGCAACAGGCTGATGGGCGAACGGGAAGCTTCTTTGACATCCTGTATGTAAACCTGGCTTGGCTACAGACGGGGGAAATTTCTGAGACATTTCGTCATTACTGTCAGTCACTGCTAGCTGTACTTGCCTAGATTAAGTTGATTCATTGTTGTCTGAAACAGCCTTGATGTTGTATCTCATGTAGTTGTCTCTTGTTTTTGCATCTTGACAGATGCGAAGATGTATTGGCTGTCCACTTGACGTAATTACCATGTTTTCGTTGTTCTTGTGCCTTACTCAGCAGCAATCCTATATTTAGGATATAATTCTTCAGGCTTCAGATGCCATGTATGTGGTGTTCCACTCAGATTATAGTTTTGGTTCACACTATTATTGGTATTCATTATCAGTATTGTCTATTCATTATACAGTAGCATGTTGATATTATTGTCATGTTTTTGATACCATTCAAACACTACACTCAATTGTAGTATCTTCAATGAAGGTTTCAGTATGGTTTTCTGTATGAAGAATTCACGTGAACCTTAACAAGAGGTGTTGATTTTGCCTATTTATTTCTAAAACATTCGCACACATCTAGGCGAGGTAACACGGGCCGCACGAACAATCCTTCTGTGGCCTTGCATGCGACTGCATTCTTTACAGCAATTCATCACTCTGTATACAGTTTTTTTTTTATAATGGCATTGCAAAAATGTAAAAATCATAAAGAGGGTTTGCCAGAAACACCTGGCTGCTTTGACACATCTAAAATGCCGGATTGCCCTTTCTATACAGCTGCTGAGCATGCTGGAATGAAACTTGTTCTATTAAAAAGAAAAAGCAAAATTGAAGTAGGCATCTAGGAGGGGAATATCTTGGTTGTGCTTTGGCATGTTCTGTTAAAATTCATAAAGGGGCAAGAACAGAGCTATAGGTCTTAATTTCACAAAAAGTAAAAGGAATATGTAACAGATGACATAAAATGTGTTAGAGAATGTTCAGTGTATGAGATGATGTGTCAGATGAGACTGGGGACCATTTTAATATTACTTTGTAATATATGTATCATACTGCATACTAAATGGTGTAACTTCTATATATAAAATGTAGTATAAAATTTAAATGTATTATAAGGTTTGTATATTTATGTATAAAAATATTATGTTACATTTTTAGAACGCACACTATATGTACCTAAATGTCGAAATTGCACTCAGACTTTTTCCGGCATTAAACTGCATTTCCTGCTTTGAGTGTGGTTTACGGACATTCTACATGTTTTAGGTTTCTTTTTTTTTCTGTCACCTAAGCCTTTATTTAAGCAGGATTGCTGTGACATTTAGAATATTTTTTACATAAAAGTGCTACTTATGACTTTGAAAAAACAACTTTTTTTATACATTGGCAGGTGGGCTTGTCTTCATCAGGCTCTTGACATTTCTGACAAAGGCAAGGCGCTCCAGTTAAAATATTATGTCCAGACTGCATAGTCTGCTGTTCAGATGTAATGTGAACAGAGAGAGAAAGAGAGAGTGAGAATAATTTGAAAAATTTCGTATGCCCACATGCATCATTATGCAAAGAAGAAATAAAAAAAATGATTAGACATTGTTTTAGAGAGCACACCCGCTGTTTTAGTACTTTAAAAAATAACTGCAATGGTATTTAAGTGTTAGGTCACCAGTGGGTAATTAATAGATCACTGATTGGGTTTTCTAATATAGTTACACAATTGGGAACTCTCGAGTGTGTTGATACTGCCCCTACACGTCATGCATTAAGTCTTCTAGGTTAACGACTTCTAAGTATATCTGACCCTGATTTGCAAATTTAGTAGATCTTCTGCCTCATTGGAGGTAAAAACTTCGTTTAAATACAGTTACGTGCTCTAGGCAAGAAAGCAGCCACAATAGGCTCATGCTTATCGCAACACTTCGCGATAGGTTTTTTCAATAATTTGATGCCCATGACTAAAACGCCTTCGGTCTCAGCTTGTAGCATTCCAGACAGATGTTTTGGACCGATGATGCGACAGTGGTCGTAATATTTTTTTTTTCGTTTAACGCATTTTTATAATCTCCTTGATAACTCTTTCGAACATGAAATTATTTTATGCCGGAGTCCACCAAGGTTCCAGTGACGTATCTTCGTCATGGATATGACTTTGTAATATATATGCGCCAAGAGATGGCAAGAAGAAGACTACAAGAAAAATCTCGTTCGCTGGATTCCGTGCCGACCGGTTGTCTCCGACGGCAGTGCAGCTCCGGCCGACTGGGTTGGTCCTACGCCACCTACCGCCGCCGCTCCCCGACGACGACGACAGCGTATAGCTCTGGCCGACTGGATTAGCCCTGTCGCCGACAAGAGCTCTCGCCAGTGGTGCCCCGTCCTCGCACTCCTGCGACCGTGTCCATCTTTCCTGTCTTCTCCTTACTTCCGTCGTTCGCTGTCCCTGCGCCTCGCTCTCTTTCTATATCTCTACCTTTTAATCATATCCTTTTAATCCCTCCTTTACCCATATCCCTCGTGAGCTACTGTTGAGGTGTCCTCCCCGCTGAGACACAGTTGCGGGGCTCACTTCACTCTTCTTTTCATTTATAATCATTCCCCCCCCCCCCCCGGACTAGGAGAAAGGGTTCCATCGCCGGGCGTCCGAACTACGACCTCTCGCTCCGCAGCGTTCGGTGCGAGACGACTCGGCCACAAAGTGTGCGTTCTTCAGCATACTGACGGCGAGCTATTTATTTATATGCCCGGTCGCGGGATCGAATCCCGGCTGCGGCGGCTGCATTTCCGATGGAGGCGGCAATGTTGTAGGCCCGTGTGCTCAGATTTGGGTGCACGTTAAAGAACCCCAGATGGTGAAAATTTCCGGAGCCCTCCACTACGGCGTCTCTCATAACTTCATATGGTGGTTTTGGGACGTTAAACACCACATATCAATCAATCATTTATTTATATACATCATTTACCGTTGGCGGCACTCGTGGCTCGGTAGCACTTCGGCGTGTTCTCGTTATCACTAGCGAGACGGCGCGACGGGCTTAACGCGCGTTACGGTATACGTGTGTGCCTTTGCAGGGCGTGGTGGCTTCTGTGCGCGCACTTATAGTATCTCATGATGGGAGCAGTTTGTGCGTTTGCGAGAGGAGTGTGCTGCTCGCACACAAAGAAGTATATACCAACTGTGACAGCTGTCCGTTCGCGCTCGTGCGGTGGATGTTCTCTTTGTGCGTCCTTTCTGCGTGAGCAGCGCGCTGCAAGTTTGGGAGCAGTTTGTGCGTTTGCGAGAGGAGTGTGCTGCTCGCACACAAAGAAGTATATACCAACTGTGACAGCTGTACGTTCGCGCTCGTGCGGTGGATGTTCTCTTTGTGCGTCCTTTCTGCGTGAGCAGCGCGCTGCAAGTTTGGGAGCAGTTTGTGCGTTTGCGAGAGGAGTGTGCTGCTCGCACACAAAGAAGTATATACCAACTGTGACAGCTGTACGTTCGCGCTCGTGCGGTGGATGTTCTCTTTGTGCGTCCTTCGTGCTTGAGCAGCGCGCTGCAAGTTTCGAGCTGCTTGCCGTTCTTCGCGTGACGTTTGTTGCTATCGTGTAGTCATTGCTTTGCCCTTGTGAGTAAACGATGCGCAATAAACGCTCAGCTACCTTTGTGAAGGCACGTGTCACCTTTGTGTTATTCCGATTGCTATATGACGGAGGGGATTAGCCACGCATATTATGAATTTGACTGCATTTTAAATGGCGATTTGGCAATTTTCACTGTACTGTAGTAGCTAGTAGATGTGATTTATATCTGCTGTAATACTTTATTTTTGCATCGTACTAATAGCCAATTTGACACTACCACGTGTCCAAGGTAACTTGCAGTGCATGTTTGGTTCTTGTTCATTCATAAATGAATGAACATAAACCTGTTGTTGTTTGTTGCGATCAGACAAGTTACCGGAACCTTTCACATGTTCTCGTTTACGTGCGTTTGTTGCCAATGTCGCAGTCACAAATCTCAAGAGACAGAAAGTTGCTATATCTCAGCACAGATTTCAGTTATATATATATATATATATATATATATATATATATATATATATATATATATATATATATATATATATATATCATGGCCTGCGCGCGGGTATTAGGAGAGGCGGGTGGCGTGTCGGATATAAACATTAAGCTCCTTAGCTTCTCCTCGGTATTATTTGGAGGACGTGAACCTCCAATGCTTGCCACAGCGTGACATTTGCGAATACGGTGCGACGCATGGTCCAAGTCTTTCTTTTGTTTTTCCCCTTCTAATCTGCTCCGGGAGCCATACAATTCAGGCCTCTCAAGAGATGCGCCATCTCTATCCACTTGCGCGGCCAGATAAAGGAAAAAATGAGAGAGAGAGAGCCTGCAGTGGCCTTTATTAAACATTTGACGAGGATTTGCATTCGCGGGCTTTTTAAGTGCTGTGCGGACGCAGCGACGCGTGTGGGATTACGGTATACACATGGGGGGATGAGCCGCAAGTGATCCCTCGTTCTTCTTGCAGTACCAAATACCATTATACCGGGGGGAGGATTCAGCATGGCCATGTGTGTTGCGTTCTAATTCGGCTGTAGCGAGTGTGTTTCGTGATAAGGATTTGCGGTAATCCGGAGCGCGCGCTTTACAGCTTGTCGACTGCACACATACACTGTATAAGTTCAGGCTGATATGCGTATACTCCGTGGCACCGCCACTGGCGCCACAACGCGGCGCTCTTTTACACACTAGAGTCGTGGTCTCCGAGATGGCGGGCGCGCGGCGAGCAAGAGCGCCCGCCATCTCGGAGGCCATGTTAGAGTTAATGTATCGTATGTACGGTCTACTCTGCACTAAAATAAATGGGATCATTATTGAGCGCCTCGTTCTTGTGTGTGTAATTGATTGATTGATATGTGGGGTTTAACGTCCCAAAACCACCATATGAATATGAGAGACGCCGTAGTGGAGGGCTCCGGAAATTTCGACCACCAGGGGTTCTTTAACGTGCACCCAAATCTGAGCACACGGGCCTACAACACTTCCGCCTCCATCGGAAATGCAGCCGCCGCAGCCGGGATTTGAACCCGCGCCCTGCGGGTCAGCAGCCGAGTACCTTAGCCACTAGACCACCGCGGCGGGGCGCCCGTGTGTGTATAACGGTCTTATGGATGGGTTTCGGTGCCACCATATTGCATAGCATTGCCGTCTTGTATCTAACAGTTAAACGATAAGTGCCACGGTAGACGCACACACATAGAAATTGTCAGGTTGAGCCATTCCATGGCCTTATTAATACATGTAGTGACAAACAAGAAAACATTCGCTTAACAGCCCCATGGGGCAGCGCCTAGGGTAGCTTGCTAGTGACTTCATGGATGCACAGCATGGTAGTTTAGATGACGTCACGGCAGTATAATCGCGCGGCGATTAACCTGCTTCGCTATGATAACCTCGCTGTGACGTCATTAGGCCCCTGTGCGATAATAACGAAAAAACCAGCGTGCGATGCTTCTGTGAACATTAAATTTAAGTGACATTAAAAAAATGTCGCCCCACATTGTTGGTGCTCCAATATGGCTGTTCCACTGTCGTCAGTAGGTGGCAGTGGCGTAGACAGGGGGTGGCACACCGCTTGCCCCCCGAAATATTTGGCATATAGAGCGAAAAACGACCATTTCAAAAAGTCACCTCCTCCTCCCTTTCGAAAAAATCCTGCCTACGCCCCTGTTTATGTGGGCGGAAAGTTTTTAATGATATACGCCTAAATGTTAGCGCGTGGTTTGTCAATTGGGACTTGTTGTAGGTGGCTTGCGTTTACGTTACTAAAACCGCCACTTTGAATCACCAGCACGGTGCTCTTACATGGAGTCCACATGGCCGGTAGGGGCGTATACAAGTGGAGGTGGGATCGGGGTTCAACTCCCCCCCCCCCCCCCCCCAAGAAAAAAATTAAAAAAAATCAATTTTGCTTTATTTTATGTACACGCACGCATACAAAAGCACACATGAATATACATAATGGATCGTTGAATCGCCCTCCCCCCCTAAAAACTTTCTGGCTACGCTCCCGATTGCTGGACGTTAAGTTTGCGGTGTTACGTTTGTGTCATCATTACATTGCGTCGTTTTCACATTGAAGCAGGTTTAACTGCCACATGATTACGCTACACTGACGCCATCGAATCAGCCAGATTGGAGTACCGGTACGTTAAGAAGCGGCGTCTATGACGTCACGTTCAAGAGAGGGAGAGAATGAATGCTGGAAAGGTAGGGAGGTTGACTAGTAGTACGTCCCGTTTTGCTGCCCTTCACATAGGGATTGAAAATAGGGATTTAGAGGAGGAGTGCTCCCCCCCCCTGCACTCTAAAGTACTCCAAATCAATATAATTAAGTTACAGTACCAATTATTTTCGAAAACTTTCCTGTATGTAATAAATTTTATGACATTACTTTGATTAGCAAAAGTTCACCATTCAGGCACAACTCATTTGAACTTATTTACAGCATATGCATATATTGAACTTTCAGAGTTGGTTTTCATCCTCCCACGCTTGAGGTTTGGCGCTCACGTTTTTGTTACTTTTCTTTCATTTTTTTGGTCAATTTATTACGCCACAAAGGAATCAGAAATGTTACCTTTTGGTCAAAGAAAATATTGAATGTCAATTTCTTGAAATCACTCTTTTAAAATAATTCGTGAAATAAGTAAATTACCAACCCACAAAAAGTAACCCATGTCATTACAGCAAAAAAAAGTGATTTCATTACGGCAACCCCACTGCTGCCAAGTCTGGTATTTATTTAGCGACCTTAGTATCCCCGGCCGGTATTTCGTAGCGACGCTTTTTTTTTTCTGACGCCTTGCCCCAGCACTTTGACCAATGGGCGATCGCGAAGAGCATGAAAAGGCATTGGCATCTGAAAATACATCGCTATGCGGAATATCTGCTCTGGCACCATTGTATTTGACGTCACAAGCGTTTGCGTACTCCATCCTTCGGTCTCCGTTAATTTGCGTCCCTGCACGAGCGCGTGCACGGCTTCTTCTTCTTCTTTTTTTGCAAACGCGCATATGGAGCACGTTTGCGTATGCTTATCTAAACGTTCGGTTTCGATTAGGAGCCATCGTGCGCCCCCCGGCCCTTTTTTTTTTTCGTTTCGTTTTTCACTCAGTTCGCCTGCTCATGCAGCGCGCTGTTCTCATTTTTTTAACAATCTTTCCAAATGAGTTTTCGTGACGAATTAAACCGGCGGATTTGATTATGGCCATGCCAGGCGGTATCTAGAGTGTAACTGTGCCTCTAAGGCTGTTGGTATGCAGAACTCATTATGCGTGTATAGAATGTGGTTTTATTCACTGAGGACTCGGAGGTGGCTGGCAATAACTCAGACGCTATACTATATACGACGAGGTTCGGCTGCGGAGTATGGGTTGCTATGTATGACCGCATTAGAGTAATTTCCAGTGGCGTGTATGTGGAGTCGTATCGGTCACAAAGTTACCAGCACCCTTTCCTTGTGAACGCACTGGTTAGATGCTTTTGGAGGAATGCTAGTGAATATAGTGCATTAGTTTAAAGGAATAAAGTACGCGTATTCTGTGCGAGCTGTTTTTACTAGCCGTGTAGCAAAGGTCCATTTGTAATAAAGGGTTAATGTAGATGAAGCGCAATATTGATTAAATGCCCTCATGTCAATTAAAAGGGAAAATCTGTCTTTCTTAAAAAGTAAAAATAAACAAGCAATCGCTAAGTTTGCGAAAGACGAGTACACTGTGATCTATATATCCGGCGATGTGCTGCCACTGTGTCCTATCCGTTCTGCGTAGTGACGTAGCCAGGGGGTAGCACACCAGACCCGTGCCCGCCCACCCCCCCATCAAAAAAAAAAAAAATACTGCCTACGCATTTCGTTCTTCAGTGTCGTTCATCACGCGTAAGCTTGTTGTTGACGCGTCAAGGAAGGCTGAACCGCTCTGTATATTTCACGCACACCCACACGCGCCCTCTGGCACGTACAAACACGCACATTACGCTTATTCAAAAGGGAAAAACTGGACTGGAGAAATGCAACGTATATACTGCAGTTTTTTGACAAGCGTGAAGAAATCGCTTTCTAAAGTTGCTCGGCGCGAATCTGAAAGAGGATAATAAGATAACAACGGTCTCTTGCTCACTGGGCCGTCGTAAATTGTAATACTTGTTCCTAGGCGTTTTGTTTTGTTTTATTTCTTTTCCCGTTCCGTGCTGTATTATTTTTCTCTTATATCGCGTTTTCCCAAACGTGTCGAACTCGAAAGGTGCACTGAAGCGATCATTGAATGGTAATAGGAAGACATCAGCATAGACAATGCTGTCGCTAACATGAAACCCTCAAATATTAATGCGATACCGTTTAAGAGCTTGTTTCAAAGAAGTCCCGCGGGGTCGGTGGCTGGGTCGTTGGTTCTGAGCTAAAAATTGGTGTTGTCCACGGACAAGAGACCTTATTCGAGGAAAGGTGTAGCGAGGAATTTAGGAACTACACTTAAACCTCATTATAACAAAGTTGCATCTTACATGAAATTAAGTTCGTTATATCCGAAAATTTGTTATAAACGTTTATTCCTAACACTATAGCTACTGCAAGACTATTTTATTCATTTCGTTATAACCGATATTTCGTTATATCTGGGTTCGTAATATTGAGGTTTGAATGTAACTGGATGGTGCCCTCTGCAGGGCTCCACTGACTTTCTCCTACGCTCGAACTTAATCTAGTATCGCGAATTGCGTTTCCGGGTCCGAGCTGGCGAGGTGAGCATCTCACTGCTCCTTTTTTTAGTCTATTCTGTGGTTTAAAAAGTTATCTAAACCTACTGCTTTGTGTTCACACCCCTACGAGATGTGAAAATAGCTTTGGCCTGCTGCCACACTATAGCGACAGACGTCGTGGCACACCGTATAAAGGTAAACTTGAGATAGATGCCGAGTGAGAATCGAACCAAGGTCTTCTGCAGGGCAGGCAGATGTTCTATATATATCACGCAGCCACGCCGCAGTGCTTCGTAAAAAAGTAGCGCCATACGAACGTCACGTATCGCATGTGATATTGCGTGCAACAGAAGCGTATATAGAATCGCGCCAGGCGTCAGGACATTGGAATCGCACTACGAGTGGGTGGTTTAAAGTTGCCCGCCATTACAAAGCGTGCAGACGCGCGTGTCGTTGCGTATAGCGGGTACTTCGCCTAAGTTTGCAAAATGAAGAATTGTGTGGCATATATGTAGTGGGCTGCGCGACTGTATACTTGCAGTATAAGGCATTCTATAGGACAGTACGAAGCGGCCATTGTTGCGCGTATACAAACGTGCCTTTGTTTGCGGCACGGTTAAAGCTATACAAGCGCACGGTGCCCGACTATGCGCTATCGCGTTCTATACTCTCGAAGGCGAAGCTGAATTTAGAGTCCTCCAAGTTTGTTTCTTTTCTTTTTGGGTCTCATGATTCTCGGACGAAAACCTAATTATATCCTAATAGAGTTCACGTGTGTGTTTAAAAGTGACATGTACGTGCATGACAAGTCAACTTAAAAAATAAAAATCAAAGGCTTTCAAAGCATATCCACGGAGTAAATGATGATGAGTTGGGCGATGCGTCTGTCCCTCTGTCTGTTTGTATGTATGTATGTATGTATGTATGTATGTATGTATGTATGTATGTATGTATGTATGTATGTATGTATGTAATGTATGTAGAAACACCTCGAACGATGCGAGCGCCATCTAGTGAACGCTTCATGTACTAGGGGTGGCTACGAGAGACAACTCTGGCACAAAAGCCTACGCCATAAGGAGCTTCGGCCCTAAAAGTTTGTGAAATCATTTTTTTTTCTTAGACCACGTAGGGTAGATTGAAAAATCGTTGAAGGAGGCATTTGTCCTGTGGCAGAAAAAAAAAACAAAGCTGATATTGAGGATCACGAATACAAAAGTACAAATAACACTCCGTATGCTTTTTCTAGCTTCGTTAATTATGCATTGACTCCGTGTGGTTGTGGCTGCCAACAACAGCGATAGCTCACACGGTTCCTCGTGCATTTACTCAAGTGGACTCGGAGGTGAAGGCCGCCTTTCCTTTTCCCTCTCAGTCGTTGCATTGATCCGTCTCAGCGCCCTCTGTGATTTACGCACGTAATGTGGTTTTGCGATGCCTCCGGTATCGGAGCGGTGCATGGCTTCCTCCATTTCATCTCATTTAGCACTGCCTCCGAGATCGGTCCATTTTTGGTCCAGCGACGGTGTCATCTGATGACGTCATATGGTGAGGTCTTAGTGACGCCACAGGGTCCGTTCGATTTGTCTGCACCACATGAACCAGTTCACAAGGTGCTTCACCTTGCCATTCGTTTTAGCGGTGCAGTAGTGGCATCCTCTTAACCATGCCATTCGTTTCAAAAGGTGCTGGAGGGGTGCAGCACTGGTTTGCCATTTTGCTGCACCTGCTACGCTGACGATGTGCGGGCGTGCGCGCAGCTGAGCAGACGACGTTGCACTTAGGCGTAAGCACCGTAACCCTCATCTACTAACGCGGTGTGTTTTGCCAAGGTGCTTGCGCCTCATAAACTGTCCGCACGTGCGGTTTGCCATCGCGGGCAATGTTAGTGGACGTCGTAAATAAGGTCTGCACCTTGTCGGCACCTCGTCTTTCGTTTCTGACGTCGC
Source organism: Rhipicephalus microplus (assembly GCF_043290135.1). Lineage (NCBI taxonomy): Eukaryota > Metazoa > Arthropoda > Arachnida > Ixodida > Ixodidae > Rhipicephalus > Rhipicephalus microplus. The sequence goes on along the minus strand of NC_134709.1, from coordinate 28,277,682 downwards.
AACTGTGCCTGCACTGCTGAACTCGCGCTGCACAATTTGTGAACTTCTCGTGCACGGCCGTGAATCGCGGTTCCGACCGGTGCGGGTGAATCGAACGCACTCAATAAGGGATGTCACAAATTTTGACTATCTGCAATGTCAACAGAAGGCGACGAAAGCTCTGTCGAAATTCCTACGCGACACGGACTTGAACAAGCGACTGTAACAGCAACGTCACACACCGCGAAAGACAAGACTGGACTATGACTGAGTGTGCTGCCGAATGTGCTGTGTTTCTCTCTTCCCTCTCTGCTCACTATCTTTCATCTCCCTCATCCCTCTCCCATGCGCAGGGTAGCAAACCGGCTGTCTGGCTGGTTAACCTCCCTGCCGTTCTTTTCCCCCTGTTTTCCTTCCTTTCCTTCCTTGACTATCTGGACCGTCACGTTATATGATGTCATACGGGGACGCATGTAGGGGGCGTGATTTGGTGATGATGGGTTTTTCGCACCACTCGCGGTGACGCCGACGGCCCGCGTCTTCACGTTTGTCGAGGCATGTAAGGCCTTAACAAAAAACAAAAAAGGCGGGCGTGCTGATTCGTAGACAACCGTTGCTTCTGCGACCCGTTAGCCGCCTATCGACCGCGGTTTGCCGTGTACACGGCCGCTCAATTAGCCGTGCTTTCCCGTCGTGCGAGGGTGCACGTGGTCAACGACTCGCACTCGCGGAGGGCAGTGCGTGCAGGGACCTCGTCCGCGTTTCGCCGACGCCGCCTGCCTGGTAGGTGTTCTGTGACGCCGCTCTGTGTGACTCACGCCTCGGCGCCCGTCGTAGTACGTGCACCCGCGGCGGGTGGCGCGTCATGCGGGACGCCGCCCTTTACGTGCCGCGTTGCCTCAACCATTGCAGGAACCCGGAGAAGAGGGAAAAATGAGCGAGCCAGGAAGCGGAAGGAAAAAAAATGTTTCTCGAATTTGACGATAACGAGGGTGGTCACCCACCCCGCGTGTGACGTCACGCGCACACAGCGAGAGAGATAATGTTAAGGCCTGCCCACACGTGCGCGTTGCAGAGCGTCAGCGCGTGGCTTTCTGACGTGGCGCCAAGCCCTCTCCCTATGAACAGAAAGAGAGAGCGCGGCTGACGCGCTGCAAGCGCACGTGTGGTCAGGCCTTTACGTGGTCTCTCATGCTTTTCCCCGATATGCTGAAAGCGAAAGCAATTTTCTTTCCTGTCGATTGTATTGATGCTTTGTGTTTTGATACCGTCGTTAGTGTATCGATTGTATTGATACTTTGTGTTTTGATACTATCGTATTGTACTGATTGTCCGACATGGGGAAAGCGAAAGCAATTTTCTTCCCTGTCGATTGTATTGATACTTTGCGTGTTGATACTATCGTTATTGTATTGGTTCTATTGATACTTTGTGTTTTGATACTATCGTTAATGTATTGATTGTATTGATACTTTGTGTTTTAATACTGTCGTCACTGTATTGATCGTGGTGATACTTTGTGTTTTGATACTATCGTATTGTATTGATTGTATTCATACTATTGTGCTGACGCCAACGGACACTTTTCACGTTTGCACGAAGCATCCAAGGGTTTCGCCGTCAATATAGACAACGTAAGGGAAAAGTAATGGAGCCTAATTTGATTGAACACGAAGTGCGGAAATAGTGTGTGCTCGAGGCTAATCGATACAGTAGCCATTTGTAGAGTGGCCTCTGTCCAGGTCTTCAAAAGAAGCCACGGGAAAGACTTCTGAGACACCCCCCCCCTCCCCCCATATCCTGGCGTCGCCGCAAACATAAGTGCGTGTACGCCTTTCGCGCTTTCAGAGCTTCGTGTCTCCTCGGCTCGCCATCATTTATTAATCAATTATCGAACACTTAAGGGTCCCTGTCGAGTCGCTACACGTCGACAGGGCCACTTACGTTGATGTGTTGGAGGCGGGCGCTAGGAGTAAGGAGTAGCGGGTCATAGCGAAAAAAAAGGTAAGACAAAACAAAAAATGCAGAAATGCCGAGAACCAAGGTTTCTCTTGACGTCGCCAGAAGGCGGCTGCATTGTAATTCATTCAAAACAGAGACACGAAAAGAATAATGCGTACGAAAGCGGATAGTGCCTTGAAGGGGGTGTCACCGCCTGGACAGCAAATACTTAATGTAGGCGCATGAACAAGCCGAATGAATCAATCAGAAGAAGAAAAGAAGATGCGTATAATTTACCCGATAGCAATCCCGTGAGTATTTGTGAGTTTAACATTGTATGTATTATACGTTTGTATATAACAAAACACAAGGTATCAGTGCATATATGTATGGCCGTATACGTGCGCATTATGTTTATCTTACAATCTCTAATACTTATGAAGAGATATTTTCGAACCGTTTATTGGGCGCTATAAGTAAACTCTTCCGTGTTACTTCCGAAAAAAAACAAAACAAAAAGGAAGCACTTATCTCAATAATTTTTTATATACTAAAACTTGTATGTACTGCATATATATTCTGCGTATCTCTGTATGACGTCAGATCGTAATACGAAAAAAAAAACGATACTATTTACTCCGCATGCGCTCGGAGATATATCTACAGAACACGCACAAAAAGCACACCACTACAGCATGCAAGTACCACAATTGAGAGCATTGTAAGAACACTCGAACAGAGTACTTTCTCGTTGCGTGATATGCGCAGGCAGCGTTAGTCCATGGACCAACAGCGTATCTCAGTAGCTGAAGTAGTCAATCATGTATCACACGGAGACCTTGCTCTCTGGTTGGATGGATGGATGGATGCAACACTTTATTCAAGTAAAGTCTTGAGGGACGCGACTCGACGTGCAGCGGACGGCTCCCACGTTGGGGCCGCAGTCAGGCCAAGCCCGACCGCCGCATCGTGGGCACCTCTGTTCAGGCAGGCTCGTCGTAGCAGATAACCGCTTGTCCTGTAAATTTTAGGTGCGTAGTAGCACTCTAGGGGTCCGTCTTGTCGCCCATCATATCATGTGGCTTGGTCAATCAAACGCTCAGCTCAGGTCTACAACATGAGTAGTCATGCTCAGAACCGGGTGAAAATAAACGAACAATGTAATTGAAATTATATAATTGACACCAATAGCCATTAAGTAATCTTACTAATTAAATTAAAAACGCTAAATTTGCGTTAGCTACAGCATGACCTCCGAGAGGGCGGGCGCGTGGCGGGTTTCATGCGTCTGCCATCTCGGAGGCCGTGAACATACGTGGCTGGCTCCTGCGCCGCGCAAGAGAGGGCGCCACCGCGTTTCAGAACGCAAGATTGCTCTTTAAATTTGCACTTCACCGGCTCTTGGTGGCTACGCGTGAAAGAAAGAGACAACATGACGAAAATCGTTGCAAACAGCTCGTATTTGAATTGCCGTAACAAGCAAGAGGTCGATGAAGGGCATGAAAAAGTAGTGCGCATGTTGCACACCGAGTTTGCGAATCTCCTTAACAAGGTTCTACTCCTGCCGGGAAAACCCTGCATCCTTACCTCTAACACTGACGTCATCGACGGTTTGGTAAACGGGGCAGTGGGAACCCCATGAACGGGAATAGCTGCGTGACCGTACTACGCACATCCTCGGGTTTCACAGTATAAAGGAGCGGCACTTTTTTTTTTTGAATCCTTCTTTTGTCCTGCCGAGTCTGCCTTGGTCGAAGAGTGGGTATACGGGGCTCGGCTGCTGAACCAAAGGTCGCGGGTTCGATCCCGGCCGTGGCGGTCGCACTTAGATGGAGGTGAAATGCTTTAGATGCTCGTGTACTGTGTGATGTCAGTGCATGTTAAAAAACACCGGCCTGTTGAATTTTCCGGAGTCCTCCACTACGGCGTCCTTCATAATCATATCGGGATTTTGGGACGTTCAACCACATACAACAACAACAACAACAACAACAACAACAACAACAACAACAACAACAACAACAACAACAACAGCTTTATTGTTACTGATGTTGTTGTTGTTGCTGCTGCTGCTGCTGCTGCTGCTGCTGTTGTTGCTGCTGATGAGAACTCACTCGGCACAACCTTGCCTTTTGTGGAGAGAAGCACCGTTGGCGGGGGGGCTGCCCTTACTGGAGCCTCGCATCGTCGCTTCGTATATAGCAGGCGCCGCAGAGAGATAGCAGCATTGCGCTCGTCTCGCCGGTCGGGGCCCCTTGTCTTTCTCGCGTCCCTCTAAGGGGCGACGTCTTCGGCGACATTCTTGCTTCCTCCCACCAAGCTCGCCTTTCATCTCTCCATAGGCTCGCTTAATCATCGCGCCCTCGCTCCGTTGTGTCGTCCGTATAGTCGTTAAATGCTTGCCCTGACCTTTCGGGCTTCGCGGAAGCCGTCGCGTCACTCTCAGCTCGACGGCATTCGATGATTCCTCGGCGGAGACTTTCTTTACACGGTACACTACGCACACTTGGGATGCCCGTCCCTCCGTAGCGTCTGTGACAAGAATGGCTTCAGGAAACTGTACCACGTGAGGTGAACTTTTCTTACGGGGCCCCTCGTGCGTTAAACGTTCCTAGAAATAACTAAAGAAGGGCCGTCAGCGTGCAGGCTCCTCCTCTCCCCCGTGCTTGGTAGGATGGATGGATGGTTTGATGTGGCTGTACCTTTTAGATCGGGCGGCGGCTAACGCCACCCAGCCGGAATATTTAGTGAATCAACAACTAGATTTATCTTAGCCTTGGTGGTGTAAGCGTTATCTTGTGTCCCCTCGGTCGCGTGTCTTCTTTTGCTGCCACGACGACACCGGTCCCATGCCTGTGCCTGTGTCTCCTTCCTCCGTGTGCCTGTGTCTCCTTCCTCCGTGTCTGTGTCCGTAGTTTTCTGCTGGACGCTTTAGGGGCACTGCTGTAGTTGTCGAGAGAGGAAGAGGCAGATGTGTAAGGGGTGCAGTTGACGCTACTTAAGCTTTTTGAGAGACTTTATCATGCATTCGTCAAAGGCGACACGAAGGTTAACGCCATAGTTCTTTTAGGACAGGGACCAAAGAAGGAGGACAGCTGGACGTGCGCTTTTCACAACTGAATCTTTCTCTTATTTGTCTTCTCGGTTCATTTATTGATCCTTTGGAATCGGCGACGTTGCGAACTTTTCGCTTCTCGCCTGGTTATGCACATCCTCCGTGAGCAGCCCACCTTTGATATAGCGGCGGTGTCACACGATGACTTCGTCGTCACGTCATGAGTTTTGGTGATGAGTGACGTCATACGGTGACATCATCGCGTGGTGATGACGTCGTCCATCACCCTCGTGGACGACGCCGGTGGTCAGTTTTCTCGATTGAAGAGGCAGCTAAAGCTATCGCTTCAATGAAGCAAAAGAAAACAGCAGGCTTTTCAATCTGTTAGTGTGATTGCTCTTTTGATACGTTCATTTATTCGAGATTTTACGTTAATTAAAACTTGTCTGTACACGTTAGTGGATACCATGAAGAGCGGATTACCGCAGTCATGATCGTGCCATGTCTTGTGGCTTAGCGTTTGATTACGTTACATTCATGAATGAATTTATTGCGGTTGTAAGGGGATACTTTTTTCTTTAGCTTGTATGAGCCTGATTTAACGTTGTTATTTAGCGTCGCTCTCGAACAGGCGCATTCTCCGTTAAGGCTTTTTTCTCCTTTTTCCTTTTTATTCTCTCTCTCTCGAGGGAAGTAGGCAGCATGGTGAAGAGCCATTCCGGTCTATGGGGGGTTAAAAAAAGAAAAAAAAAGGCTTCGTGGATTCAGTTCTTCGATCGAGTACAGAAATTGCTGAGGTCACCCTAGACAACTCAATTTCTCCTCGTCCGCACGACGAGAAAACGTCTGTGGCGAAGTTCGCTCAATCGTTTTTTCGATATTGAGATCGATGGATTTCTGTTTTCTTCCGTATAGAGAAGGTCTGCCTTTTTCCCCAGCGTAATGTAGAGACACTCGACAGTGACTGATCGTTGAATCAATGAACATTCAATAGAGGACTGATCTGAAAGGAAATTTGACCGACCGTCCGTCCGTCCGTTCATCCGTCCGTCCGTCCGTCCGTCCGTCCGTCCGTCCGTCCGTCCGACCGACCGACCGACCGACCGACCGACCGACCGACCGACAGACCGACCGACCGACCGACCGACTCATATGGCGGTTCTGAAACGTAAAACCTCTGATGTATCAATTCGGTGGTGGTGTAGTTCGCGAAAACCTCAGCACCACTGAGCAATGCGCGAATGTGCGATGTATGTACCCGCTGTTTTCCAATGGACGATGCCCTATCAATTGTGGGCTTGGTGATCAGCCGAGTCTCATATGGCGTGCGCCATATTTTGTCGGTTTCACTCGTCATTTCACGTTGCCACAGTTCACCGTTGCCTTTTGTTGTTGCATATCATTGTTTTACGCGTGGGAGACGTTGTTCGTAGCAGCAGAGCTGTCCCGCTGCCGAACACGTGGGCGAAGGTTCGATTTTCGGCGCGGACGAATGAAAACAGTTTGGAGGTAGCGTTGCGTAGTGTGAAAGACATATATATATATATATATATATATATATATATATATATATATATATATATATATATATATATATATATATATATATATATATATATATATATATATATATATATACACGAAAGGAAGATGGTGGGCCAGAGCACGCACAGGCCAACGTCGCTTGCGCCTATTTTCCCGACAGGAGAGGGGCTTCTGTTTTCTCAATAACCTTTCTCGCGCAATCCGCGTCACAGAAGCCGCGGTCTGTGGTCCTAAGGACCTAAGGTTCTTAGAACCACGGATCCTTTGGTTCTTAGGACCTTAGGTCCACAAATTCGTAGGACCTGATGTCCACGGATTCTTAGGACCTTAGGACCACGGATCCAAGGTCCTTTAAGACAGTGGTCCTAAAGACCCCGACCACAAGTACGCGTTGAAGTACTTCAGCGCGTGGCTTTTTGACGCAGCGCCGCGCCCTCACCCTATGAAGAAAGAGAGGGGGAGGGGTTGCTACGCGAACTCTGGGTGCCGTTTCTCTCCATAGGGAGAGGACGCTACGGGCGGTAGAAAAGCCACGCGTCTGACGCGCTTCAACGCGTGCATGTGGTCGGGCCCTAACGTTTTCCCTCTTCTGTTAAAGGGCCAGTCAACAGGCTCTGAAACGCGCAGTAAAAGCTCGCGCATCCTGCGAACGCCTGACCAACCTCCTTCCACGCGTAGTGACGTCAACTGGACGATCGGCGGCGTTGTCCTCATTACTGTTTGTCGAGACCCGGTTTAGACCAATCGACGAGCTGCGTGCTGCGTCACGTCGCCGATTGCCGAGTTGACGTCACTGAACGTATGTAAGGAGGTTGGTCACGTGCAGGAAAAATGCGCGAGCTTTTCCAGCGCATTTCGGAGCCTGTTGATTGGCCCTTTAAGGGAACGTCATCTTACGTGTATAGATCTGTGGAATATGTTTCTGCGTCTGCACACCATCAGCGCCGCATGTTCCCGTCAGCGCGATCCCGCGCGGGCAACTGTATATACGCCATCGCTGTTGTCGCAATTGCTTGCCGCGTACTCTTTCGCTGCCAACGGTCCCACGCGTTCGCCACGCAGCTTCAGCCGCAGCGTGCTTTTCCATGCGTACACATCGGATTACACGTTGTTTTTTTTCTTTGTCACTTCATTCATCTCGGTGGCGGAAAGTGTTGCGTCGTAGATGGGGCGTCCGTAACGCTGTTATCTCTTCTGGTTCACACCCGGCTTCTTCACCCCCCCCCCCCCCACCCCTCTCCCTGCTGCAGTGTCTCCGGGGGGACGGCTCCTGAAATCTAATCGCGCCGAGCCAATCGCCCGCGGTGTCGTATTGTCACGTCTCTTCGCGGGAAGAAGGCGCAGTACGCGAAGCGTAGTCCGATCTGGCGCGCGTCTCGTGACGCTGTTGAAAGTGACGGGCATATGCTGTGCGTGTGATCGTGGACGAGAATTCGCGGAAATGCGTGTTTCCTTTATTTTTTTAAATAAGTATACAAAGGTTAGGTGTGAAGCAATGTTTTGTGTCTTACAGAGATTGCGATATGACCTCGCGATCGTGGACGTCGAACCCATCATAAGTGTTGTCGCTGCGACACGTGCACAATCAGTGCGAAAATAAACGCTATGCTATTCTAATGGAGGAAGAACTAATGACGATGCTATACGCACGTTATATAGTTACGCAGTGTTCGATCCACCATTTTGCGTGGCCATCAAATATCTATCCTCATACCTTATGAAAAATATATACCTCGCCAACAAGCGCCGCCTTCCGAATCTGCAATCACGAGACTCCTGCGGGACTCGCGTTCCCGATCATAAGTCGGAAGTCGTGCATCGATCGAAAGAAATTACTTCGAACGTTGCTCCCTCCGCGCCCCGCTGTGGTGTTCTATAATGGCTAAGGTACTCGGTTGCTGACGCGCAGGTCGTGGGAGTGTATCCCGGCTGCGGCGGCTGCATTTCCGATGGAGGCGAAAACGCTGTATAGGCCCGTGTGCTCAGATTTGGGCGCACGTTAAAGAACCCCAGGTGGTCGAAATTTCCGGAGCCCTTACACTACGGCGTCTCTCATAATTCCAGGCCGCCTACTGCGCTATAATATTTTACTCGCGCGTTCTCCGGAGCCTCGGCTGCCGATCGGCAGCATTCTTCACAATGCTCAACCATTCGCCGGGCCCTTTTAACGTTACAGTCTACAGTTAAAATTCGTGCATTGAATTCGACTGTGACGACCTAGTGATATTATATATTATGCCGTCGATGCCATCTCTCGTAAAAAACGCCATCTTCCTATCAACTACGGAGCCGCCGTCGTAATGCGTTCCTCGATGGTGGAGGGTTTAAGCTTGAGCGAGCGAGGCTTTATACCGCATGTATGTATATAAGCTAGACTTACGTGTATCGATTGACGGGTAAAGTCTCTGGCGACCCTAAAAGCGGCGGTAGCCGCCGACGCTGCACAGATCTATAGGCCGCTTATCCTCCGCTATGCGGTGAAGCCGGCCTATATATAGCTCCCTGTTCTAACCCCGAGCTAAGAGCTCTCGCAACGACATATAGGTTACGAAGAAGAAGAAGAAGAAGAAGAAGAAGAAGAAGAAGAAGAAGAAGAAGAAGAAGAAGAGGAAGAAGATTAGGAGGAAGAAGATTAGGAGGAGGAAGATTAGGAGGAGGAAGATTAGGAGGAGGAAGATTAGGAGGAGGAAGATTAGGAGGAGGAAGATTAGGAGGAGGAAGATTAGGAGGAGGAAGATTAGGAGGAGGAAGATTAGGAGGAGGAAGATTAGGAGGAAGAAGAGGAGGAAGATTAGGAGGAAGAAGAGGAGGAAGATTAGGAGGAAGAGGAGGAAGAAGAGGAGGAAGTAGAAGAAGAAGTAGAGGAAGAAGAAGAAGTAGAGGAAGAAGAAGAAGTAGAGGAAGAAGAAGAAGTAGAAGAAGAAGAAGAAGAAGAAGAAGAAGAAGAAGAAGAAGAAGAAGAAGAAGAAGAAGAAGAAGAAGAAGAAGAAGAAGAAGAAGAAGAAGAAGAAGAAGAAGATCGATTGACGTGAAAGAGGCTGCTTGTCACCGTAACGGTGGATTTTTCCTCTGGCATCTTGGGGGCTCCGCGTGTTCTATTATTTACCAGAAGAAATATGCAATAGAAAAAAACTAAGCACGCTACAACAACAACAACAACAATAACAATAATAATAATAATAATAATAATAATAATAATAATAAGGAAGGAACGTTAAGGAACCCCAGGTGGTCAAAATTTCCGGAGCCCTCCACTACGGCGTCTCTCATAATCATATAGTGGTTTTGGGACGTTAAACCCCACAAATCAATAATAATAATAATAATAATAATAATAATAATAATAATAATAATAATAATAATAATAATAATAATAATTTATACCATTTGTTCGGCCTTAGATTTTGACACTTTTATAAAACGTGCTCTCTCTCTCTCTCTCTCTCTCTCGGCTCTTGAGTCTCGTTATGTGGTTGACGGGCATTTCTGAGGCCGTGTATAAGCCGCGTCTTGGTTTTTATTTGCGCGCTCCGGCTGTTTGCCGACGCATCGCAGGACGGTTCCGAGGGTTCGCAAAAGAGAAGTCTTCTTTAAATAAATATTTATTTACAAGTTCATTTCCGTCTTCATCGACCATATTTTTGCGCTCTCCTTTTTTCTAGAACGGTGAATTGGCTGGACTGCCGGAGCGACTCCTTAATGTACAGGTGTTGCAAATAAAAAGAGCAGCCAGAAGGATCCGCATCGTATAGAATAAATAAGCTAAAGCGCAATAAAAAGAAGGCCAGGATGGTGAATACAAAGAGAAGAAGTAAAGTCTTGTCGAAGTCGTTGTCCGAGTAACAGTAGCTGAACTGCAGCTCCATTGGCTGAGCTATTTTTGCGAGTGAGTTCGACGCTCGTATATACGTATCGGGGAACTGAAAATGCTGCAGGAACACCCGGACCGGAGGATCGATATTCGTGGTGTGTAAACCATTTTTTTTTGTTTCTGCAGTTGCATCGCTTAATCAATGATTAGCTAAATGAGAAATGCTGCAAGAACACGGTTATCTGAGCTAGTAAACACTGGCTAACACTATGGCAGGAATTAGCCGTATGCTTAAAGGGCGACTGAACCACCCATAGGTCGAAATCTAGTTGTGGTGTTGCAGCTGTGCGCCAGTCTACAGGGTGCCCCACATAACTTGAGCCAAGAATTTGAAAATGAAAGACACTTCAATGGCGAGCGTCTCTCATAATCATACGGTGGTTTTGGGACGTTAAACCCCACGTATCAATCAACTACAATGGCGAATTGAACCAAACGCATACTACTTGCACTAGCCTGTATAGTTACTCAGCCAATTTTTATTTCTCCCCGTACTAATTAATTAATAATTCTTAATTACCAAAATTTCTAATTATGGGTTGGAAACCCAAAACATGAACACTGAGATGTAGAGGCACTTTCAGAAACCACCGACTAAATTGATTTCTGTACGATACGTCTCGCGCTGTTATTTTTTTTTTTTTCACGCTGTAAAGAAAACCCGCGAAACGTGTAGAAAAGCCGTGTGACGGACCGCGAGCGCACTGCTATAGTGCTGCTATAGGCTCTCTTTACAACGCTGAAAAAAATCTGAAAGCTGAACAGCGCCAGACGTATCGTACAGAAAACAATTTAGTCGGTGGTGTCTGAAAGTGCTCTACGTCTCAGGGTTCATGTCTTGGATTTCCAGCCCATATATAAAAAATAAGTAATTAAGAATGGTTAAATAATTAGTACGGGGAGAAATAAAAAATAGCTTGAGTATCTACAGGCTTGTGCGAGTAGTATACGCGTTTGGTTCGATTCGCCACTGAAGTGTCTTTCACTTTCAAATTTCTTGGCTTAAGTTATCTGGGGCACCCGCCTCGCCGCGGTGGTCTAGTGGCTAAGGTACTCGGCTGCTGACCCGCAGGTCGCGGGTTCGAATCCCGGCTGCGGCGGCTGCATTTCCGATGGAGGCGGAAATGTTGTAGGCCCGTGTGCTCGGATTTGGGTGCACGTTAAAGAACCCCAGGTGGTGGAAATTTCCGGAGCCCTCCACTACGGCGTCTCTCATAATCAACTGGTGGTTTTGGGACGTTAAACCCCACATATCAATCAATTATCTGGGACACCCTGAATAAAAAAAAAAAAACACGTAGGCCTGATAATTGTTCCAAACGGTACCGTAATATTGTAGTTGTAGGCGTTTCACAATACAAAAGAAAGCCGTCGCCCGTTCAGCTCTTTCCTTCGCTATCCTCCGATCGTCGGCTTGCCTCTCGGTCCTCTTGGTCGTGGGCGCCTCACTGTGTGGTACGACGTGGAAGAGTGGCGTACACGCGCCAGCATTCAGACAAACAGGTCCCTTTTGTTGATGACATCAGCGGACAAGAACGTTGACGTCACGGCCAGCGCTGAAGACTAGCGAAAGGTCGCGTGAGGAGCACGGAATGTTTCGCCGCGTTTGGCATTGATGATCCGGACGACATTTTGAATTCGGTATACGTTGGTCACTTGGAATGTCAAAAAAAAAAAAGCTGTGGTGGGTTGGGGTTATTTAAGTTGACGTTATAGCCGTTATCGCCTATCGTTGATTTCGTGGGCGTCGCCCGGGGGTGTGCTAAAGGGGCAAAAGGTGCTCTATTATCAAAGACTGCAAATTAAGAAACATTTCAGAAGAGGAAGCAAAATAAATGAGCATGGAGAAAAAAAAGAATGAGAAGAAAAATCAGTGGAGCCAAGAAAGAGAAAACAAAATCATCAACGAAACAAGAAACGAGCAAAAAGAAATAAAAAAAAGGAACGTAATATAGAAGATAGTTGGAGCTACTGAAGGCACGAGCAAACTTCAAGTGTAATGCTTGAATTAGAACACAGATGTACAAAAAAAAAAAAAAAGCGACGAACATTTTAGGAAACCCGAAACAGTGAACGCGTTAGTGATCGAGCAGTCGTGCGGCAGGAGCTAGCCGGTGAAAATGAGGAAACCTTGTGGGAGCAACGAAACCTTCCCAGAGCACACGTACCTTTTGTAAACGGAAGTTCCTATGCAAATATGTATGCACTGAGAAGAAGCCCTTTTGGTCGGCCGTACGCTTAAACGATTTTCATGAGAGTGGTTGCTCTGCGAAGAACGAAAGAAAAATAAAATGGACCACGTACCGACCGTGGGGTGAGTGGATTGATTCCAACTTTATTTCCTTTTGAAACATTCGTGCATGCGTTTCTTCCCGCTTTTCAACAAAAAAAAAAGGGAAAAAAGGAAATAAAAGAAAAAAAAACTAAAGAATAGCGGGGCTATGCTGTATCACATTGAGAGTAGATTGAGTCACTTAAGCAGCTGGCTTAGAATAGTCTAAGCTATGTGTTTTATAGAGTACACCTCTCCCAATCCACGAATCTTATTGCGTACACCTCTCTCAATGCACGAATCTTATAGCGTGTACACCTCTCTCAATGCACGAATCTTATAGCGTACAGCTCTCTGAAAGCATGAATCTTATAGCGTACACCTCTCTCAATGCATTAATCTTATAGCGTACACCTCTCTCAATGCATTAATCTTATAGTGTACACCTCTCTCAATGCATGAATCTTATAGCGTACACACATCCCTCAATGTATGGATCTGATAGCGTGTACACCTCTCTCAATGCACGAAGCCTCGACTCAAATTCCAGCTTTCGCATGACCGAGTTGAGTACAGCGTCGCCGCTCGACTAAAAATAACTCAGTCGTTCTCACTGTACATAATGCCGGCTATCGCTCATACATGCAGTGCGCGCCTCTGCCTGCAGATGGATGATCCGTATAGGTCGGCAAAAAATTGTGGAACACACTCAGACTCACTCACGAAACATATGTCGCCCAAGCACAGCAGTGTCCGGCCACCTGGAGCGGCCCGAGGGCCCGTCGTTATCCTGCTTCCACTTCTCCTGCCACCCCCACCCCCCTCAAATGATTCCTTCGTGAATCAATAAAATTGCTTACCTACCTACCTCGCGTTTTGGACTGGCTCGGACTCGCACTCACCAAAATATTAGTCACCCGGACTCGCTCAGGCTCAGACTCGTGGCTTGGTCTGAGCCTGAATGAGTCCGTCAGACTAAAGGTATAGCTTCTTCGACCGTGATGTCAAAGCTCCTTGACACCAATACCTCACGTGATTAGTGTTCTTCTTGTTGCCGTTTGACATGGTATCTTCGAAAACAAATTCTGAGTGCTTTCGAGCCAGTAAGGTCATTTTTCTTGGAATAAATGGCAGCATAAGGGATAATAATTAAGAAATTTCCTGGAAGAGGTTGTATATAGGCAGATCAAGACACCCGCCCCCTACGTAATTCGCGCCTCTGAAATATTGAAACGGTGTATAAACGACACTGCCCCGCCGCGGGGGTCTAGTGGCTCAGGTACTCGGCTGCTGACCCGCAGGTCGCGGGTTCGAATCCCGGCTGCGGCGGCTGCATTTTCGATGAAGGCGGAAATGTTGTACGCCCGTGTGCTCAGATTTGGGTGCACGTTAAAGAATCCCAGGTGGTCGAAATTTCGGGAGCCCTCCACTACGGCGTCTCTCATAATGATATGGTGGCTTTGGGACGTTAAACCCCACATATCAATCATTATAAACGACACTGCTTTGAATGCCTGTGAACAGACGTGAACCTAAACATGAATACAGGCAAGGCGGATTGTAATTCTGACGATAGATAGGAGGACCGTGGATCTGCCATTGGCCTTCGCGAGTCAAGAGTGGTGTGTTGATTGAAGGGACTTTCTAGAATACGGGGGTCTCAACCGTTGTGCTCCGTCACAAATGGCAGAGTTTCTCGAGTCACTCATTACAAAGACAAAAAAAAGTGGGGGAGGGGGGGGGGCATTTGGCCCCACCTCAAAAGGCTCTCCAGCACGTGGGCAGGCAGAGAAATCACGGAGAAATTGAACATCGATTACCGTGGAACGAGGGGTCCCAAGGAAATGCTCGACGCACATGTACGAGCCAAAATTATCACTGATTCGTTACCGAAAAACATTATGCACCCGATCTACAACGCGGAACGGAGGAAATGCCGCGCGAAAGCAATCCTGAAAAAAAAAAAAAAAACACGGCAAGAACGAGAACTCCTTCCCTATTCGTGGGTGCGACCAGGTACCCCGTTGGTAAAAGAAGCTTTCATCATCGTGGCGATCGACACGAAAGGAATAATAGCGTCGGCCAGCTCCCTAAAAACCAGGCACTCGGAAGCCGCAGAAGAAGTGGCCGTAGCTTAAGCCATACTCAGCAGAAGTCACAGCAGAATTATCAATCAATCAATCAATCATTCAATCAATCAATCAACCAATCAATCATTCAATCAGTTATCAATCAATTAATCAATCAACCACTCAATTAGCTTTATTTTGTCCATTTCAAAATAGACAGAAGAGCGGCGAATAAAAGCTGTCTTTCGGCAGCTTGACGAGCCCCGCCGCCCCCATTACAAGGTTTCACGGCAGCACAGAAACAGATATGTTTAACACTATAATTGAATAATATACATCACGTCAAGGCGAGATCGCTCAGAAACGTAAGTAGATAGAAGGGAATCAAGCGACAGCAACAGAAAAAGAACAAACGAGCAACAGCAAACCCAGCAAGGACAGTATATGTATAACCATCGCACGCAAACATTAACCTGTGTCATTCACATACACTCTACAAGGAGAACCACTTCATCGCGTAACAGAGTACAAATATCTCGGAAATTTAATAACATCTGACCTTAGTTGGACACCACACATTAAAAAAAAGTAGTAGGGAAAGCCAACCAGAGATTAGGTTATATTCGACGTGTTTTTAAACTGGCTTCTCCAGCCACGAAATTGACTGCTTATAAAGTGCTCGTGCGCCCAATATGAGAATATGCATGTGAAGTGTGGGATGCGTATTTGAAAGATTCAGAGTCAAAACGAGGGCAAGTTCAAAGACGTGCATTGCGGTTCATTTATTCTTGATGCCGTCGGCACGACGCCGTAACACCACTTTACGCGAGGGCAAACCTGCCCCTACTTAACGTCAGGAGGAAGGAGAAACGACTTAGCTTTTTTTTAAATTAATCATTAATGAGCTGGTGCTTGTTGATAAATCTCGCTACCTAAATGATTTCAAGACCCGCATAGTGCGAAAACAAACATAGTAGGCACGTTAAGGAAAATAGATTTGACAAGAATAGCTACAAATACTCATTCTTCCTTTCGTCAGCACGGGGCTGGAATTGTCTCCCTGCAAACATAGTAAACGCAGGGGCTGGTGATCAGTTTTCTGCACTTGGTGCCCGAATATTTTCAACAATAGGCCGTGTATCACTGTATCGCTGTATTCTATTGTTTCTCGTTGACTGCTTGCTGTATGTTGATGTATTGTTACCACTCCTGTCTTGCTCCCGATGAGGACCGACAGTATCTGTGAATAAAAAATAAAAAAAGAGCAAACTTTGCGCTATTATTAATACATACATGCTTTCAATAGGTATTTTCAGTCGATATTTACACGAGCATGCGCACCAAGTAGCCCTGTTGCTCCGGTGCATCCTTTTTTAATGCCCGATGTCGTTGTCACTACGGAAGGTATTCTGAACCTGCTGTTGCAGATCGATGTTAAGAAATCAGTGGGTCCTGACAATATTTCAAATGTATTCCTTCGACGCTACGCAGAGCAACTATGTCCCTTCCTTGAAGCAATTTTTAAAGCATCCCTGCTAACAGCTTCTTTACCTGCCGACTGGTTGTGTGCAAAGGTTATTCCAATACATAAAGGCGGGAGCAAGCTGTCCATAGAAACATTCAGGCCTATCTCGCTAACTAGCTGCTGCTGTAAATTATTGGAACATGTAATCAACAAGGCAATAATTACTTATTTAGAAGACAACAACTTATTGCACCCAAACCAACACGGATTCCGTAAAAACCTACCGTTACTCAACTCTTGGAAATAACGCATGACTTCGCAACTACTATTAACTCACAATTGCAAACCGACTCCATATTTATAGACTTCGCCAAAGCTTTTGATAAGGTGCCTCACAGTAAATTGATTGACAAACTTGTGTCTATTGGTATTAACAGTAACATAATAGCATGGATAAAAATGTATCTATCAAATCGAAGCCAGTATGTAACCGTAAACAACACAGCCTCTGATTCATTGGAAGTTTTTTCCGGAGTACCACAAGGTTCTGTTTTAGGACCCACCTTGTTCCTAATATATGTTAATGATATCTATATGTGCCTTGAGCCTAACGTTAAAATGAGATTATTCGCTGACGACTGCGTGATCTACACCACTATCCGCACAACTGATGACCAGCTTAGACTTAATTAATTCCACACTAGCTAATATTGCATGTTGGTGTCTTGAGTGGGGAATGGAAATTAACGTGTCAAAAACAGCTTGCCTTAGCATAACTCGCAGAAAAACAATCCAGCATTTTAGTTACAATTTGGTCGGCACAAACATTGCAAGAAACGACGCTGTTAAATACTTGGGCGTTACCTTTACAAGTAAACTGAAGTGGGATGCACATATAAGCAGCACATACACAAAAGCCTATCGCCAGCTGGGGTTCCTGCGTCGAAAACTTGCATTGGCGCCTCCTAATGTAAAGATGATAGCATATAAATCTCTCATAAGGCCGATCCTCGAGTACGCCAGCATTGTTTGGAACCCCCACCAAAAATATCTTTCCGACAAATTAGAAATGGTCCAACGCAAGGCCCTTCGCTTTATCTATTCTAAGTATTCGAGGCATGACAGTGTCACTGAGCTGCGCAGGCGGGCATGCTTGCCGACCCTTGCAGCCCGTCGCCGTGTCTCTTCCTTAAAGTTTATTTTTCTTTTGTATCACAACGGTTTAAACATAGATAAAGACAACTATATAAAGCCGCCTAACCATCACTCCCGTCGTACCAACCACAATAAGTGCATTAGACCATTTATGTCACGCTGTGACACTTTTAAATATTCATTCTTCCCGTCAGCAGTGGAAGAGTGGAACAAATTACCACGTGAATGCGTTAATCATTCCTCTGTAGATTCATTTGTTCGGAATGTAGAAAGCCTGTTTTATGAAGACTAAAAGCAACTTTTTTTTATGTTTGTGAGCGCTTCCTCTGTAGATTCATTTGTTCGGAATGTAGAAAGCCTGTTTTATGAAGACTAAAAGCAACTTTTGTTTTTTTTTTCCCGAACACACTGATCACAGTACCCCCTGCTGATATCTTGATGTTTTGTGACCTGTCCATGATTTTGTACAATTGCTTTCATCGTACAAGTTTTATTTTCACCATCATCTTGTGATTCTGTTTCTTCCGCTACGTGCGATATTGCGTGGTTTGTACGCGACTGTGTATATTTGCTCGCCCACCCTGTATGAGCCTGAGAAAGGCTTACAGTATGTATTAAATAAATAAAAATAAATAAATACCACATCACTAATAAATACACATCAGTGACTTAGTCTTTCGCTTTTAACTCCAAACCGGCAATTCGAAACTACACAAACGGCTGGATCTCTAGTGAAGTGGCCAGGATCCTAAATAACAAGGCAGAGGACTTTAAGGACGGAGGCTATACGCCTACAGGTAAACCCCCAACCCTGAATGAGAAGGCCCACGTTGCCGCGTGCAGACTCACAATCCGCGGCTGGCAACACCCATCTCATGACCCCAGGAGGACCGGTCCTGAGTTTGACGATAAAGGTTAGCTTCACACCTTCCAAGACGTATTGACCCACTAAAAAACAAACAAACAAAGGGAGGTACATTCACAAACCCACAGTAAACCAGATAGGTCACAAGAAGTGGACCGAGATGCCGACAAACGAGAAAATGCCAAAACCCAGTGCACCTCAACCGCATATAGGGGGCGGTGGTAGTGGTTAGAAGAGGAGAAAGACACCTAATTTCTGCAGCCCGGTCGGGAGCAGGGCGCAGTGCCTTCGGGGAAGGGAAATGGGAGAAAAGTGTAAAGAAGAAAAAAAAGATTAAGTGGGCAGTGGCACCCAGGCGATTCCCCCGACGTTGGCTGTATCCTATGTCTCTTTCTCATCTTTCTTGTCTCCTTCCCTAATCCAACCGGGTAGCCAACCGAATGTCTTACTGGTTAACCTCCCTGCCTTCTCCCTTTAGTTGCTTCCTTCCTTACGTAAACACGAACACGCAGACATAGAACACATCCTTTGGAAATGCCCATACACTGCACGGCTTTTCGATCACCGAAACATGGACCTCCTTGAGACGCGTTCAATCAATCAATCAATCAATCAATCAATCAATCAATCAATCAATCAATCAATCAATCAATCAATCAATCAATCAATCAATCAATCAATCAATCAATCAATCAATCAATCAATGTTTCTTTATTAGCATCAGAAGTGTACATTGTGAGTAAGTATGCAGGAGTTGTCTCGATGCTCTGGCTAGCTCAGAATTTGGAGACCAAATTTGGGCCATCCAGAAGGCCCGGGAAGCGGCGGAAAGGCTAAACCTTACCGCGACCACACGGGTGGCCGGTTGCTAATCTGCAGCTATTAAATGAAGTTTTATCCATCCATCTTATGTGCTTTCTCGCGCGTGCACCGAAGTCTTCGTCGTGTCCTTACAATAACCTTTTCCGACCTTTAAGATTTCCCTCTCTCTCTTTTTTTCCCGCTGTCGTAATTACAAGTTCGAGGTTTAAAGATTAGACAGGAAAGGATGAAAGAAAAGTCCAGCCCTTTGGTGTAGTCAAGGAAATCCTAAAAGCGCTTAGCAAAGCCAAGCTTTGCCTGACAGGATTGTACCACATCTTTCCGCAGAGTTCGGTGCACAAGCTGGGCAAGAGATAGAGAAGAAAAAAAAAAAGTGCACTTCCACTGGAAAGTCCATTAGCGACGGTATACCGGCGTAGTGATGAGATTACGAAACTAAAGCTCCTGTTGATTGTTTTGTGGGGTTTAACGTCCCAAAACCACGCTATGATTATGAGAGACGCCGTAGTGGAGGGCTCCGGAAATTT
This sequence comes from Rhipicephalus microplus, assembly GCF_043290135.1. NCBI lineage: Eukaryota > Metazoa > Arthropoda > Arachnida > Ixodida > Ixodidae > Rhipicephalus > Rhipicephalus microplus. The sequence goes on along the minus strand of NC_134709.1, from coordinate 28,258,116 downwards.
CGACCACCAGGGGTTCTTTAACGTGCGCCCAAATCTGAGCACACGGGCCTACAACATTTCCGCCTCCATCGGAAATGCAGCCGCCGCAGCCGGGATTCGAACCCGCGACCTGCGGGTCAGCAGCCGAGTACCTTAGCCACTAGACCACCGCGGCGGGGCTAAAGCTCCTGTTCTTTTTTTAATTATTATTATTGAACTAGTTATATACAAAATGGTTTCGACATGTAATGGTCGCGTTTCCCATCCCATCGACCGCGCAAAGGCGGCGGCTGTGTGTGTGCTGTTTCGAAATGTAGCGGTATATATATATATATATATATATATATATATATATATATATATATATATATATATATATATATATATATATATATATATATATATATATATATATATATATATATGTAATAGAGAGAGAGAGAGAGAGAGAGAAATGAAGACCGGCGTACACGTCAAGCCTTAATCTCTGGTTACTTTTAGCGAGGGTCCTCTTCTTATTTCACTGACAATAGTCTTTCTTGGGCTACTTTACAGCCGAGCTTCGCGCCAGCATTCTCGTGCGCGCCGAACGCGTTTCGACCTTCGCCTAATTTATTCGGGGGCATGTTGCGCTCGACGATCACGTTTTGAGTGTACACAGCATCCGCACGGACCTTTGACACAACAAGCTAGGAGAGGGGAATTCGGAACGCGTGAAGTGACGTCCCCAGCAAGGTGACGTTGGGCAAAGTCGCGCCGATGCGTGGTACGTACGTAAGTATACATACATACGATGTCGCCGATTTCATGCTTTTAGCGGATCCCGGCGGTCGCGGCTTCCAGATGCGGGTTTCGTCACATCGGTTGCGTTCATGTGTGTGTCGCAAAACGCCATTTCGAAAACGAGCGCTCTACAGATGTTCAGTTTTTTTTTTCTACGACGGTATTCGTCACAGGAGGGAGTGGGGGGGTGCTGTCAGTAATATTGCGTAAGGCCATTGTTGGCGCTCTTAATTAATAGTTTTAGATGTAGTTGATTTTCAAGCGGCCTATACGTCTTCGTGTGCTCGTTCAAGCGAACTGCCGTGCAGCGAAATCCTGACGTCAGTTGACCTTTTTTCGCCTCTATAGCGGCTCTCGTGCACTCTCGTGCAAAGGAAATGTCAATAAATATTTCCCCAAGATAGCAGGTCGTAACTCGTAGCTTAGAAAGCCCATAGATGTGACGTTAGTAATAACATATATATATATATATATATATATATATATATATATATATATATATATATATATATATATATATATATATATATATATATACACACTAAAACCAACCCCCACCGACTGGGAGCAATTCGGTCGACCGCTGTTATACGTCGTCTGTTTTTTGTTTTTTGTTTTTTCAGTGCAGGGGCAGACGACGCTGCTATAGGAGGCGTATAGTTCGGTGCATCTCGGTTTCCAGTGAAATACGTATATACGCTTACTTATTCACTTGAGCACGCATTCGAGGGGCCCGCTTGCGTAACTATACGCCAGGTTGGGGTGTCGGGGCTGTGTAATGCACGGTTCGTGCGTTTGATGCCACGTACGCGCTGAATTCCTGAACGCTCGCTGCACGCATTTTTTTCGAATGTTCGATGGCGCGCCCACACATAGTTGGGCAGCGGTCGAGTGTGCGTCGTCTGCTGCCGAGCATAAAGAAAAGCGAACGGAAAACACCGTGGGCTTCTTTTTTTGTCGTCTGCGTAGTTCGCCTCATTCGAAACGGGACATATAAAAGTCGTTGGAGCGTCTCGGCTTGGCTTGATTACTTCTCTGTTCATGTTATTAGGAAGCCTGCAGACATGTAGTGAACCGCGCGGGGCTTCTTAACGTTCAACATTCTCGGTTCTTTTGTCTTTCTTGATTTTTCTTTTCTGAACTCCAGACAAAGCCGTCTGACGGCGCAGTGATTGCGCCTTGGATTTGTTTTCTACTTGTGCGGTGAAGTGAACTTACGTCCCATGTTTTACTGACAGGCGTTTTTTTTTTCTGTATTTCACCGCGTACTTATTGAGCTCAATGATTGCGTATTGGTTCGTGTCTAGCGGCCGCCTGCCCACTTTACTTTGTGTGCGCAACATGCGTATACTTGTCTCTTACCATCTGTCTTGTCTATGCCTTCTTCAACGTGAGTGTAGAGGCCTTCTCGTTCCGAGTCCGTCCTTTTGTGTACTCGCTAATCATGGCGCGGAGCACATTTAACCACTGTTTACTGTATGCCCCCTACCTCCCTCTTTTTTTCTTTATACTTGCGTCACTCCTTCGTCGACATATTAGCCTATTGAATGTGCCGTTCTCTTACCCTTATTGAGTATACATGTGCCAACCCTATTATTGTATTTTACTTATACGTTGATTGATTGATTGAGTGATTGAATGATTGATTGATTTATATGTGGGGTTTAACGTCCCAAAGCCACCATATGACTATGAGAGACACCGTAGCAGAGGGCTCCGGAAATTTCGACCACCTGTGGTTCTTTAACGTGCACCCAAATCTGAGCACACGGGCCTACAACATTTCCGCCTCAATCGGAAATGCAGCCGCCGCAGCCGGGATTTGAACCCGCGACCTGCGGGTCAGCAGCCGAGTACCTTAGCCTCTAGACCACTGCGGTGGGGCTTTACTTATACGTTAAATACACGTGAAGGTGAACCACGTTAGAGCAGGATATATCTTATTGTCAAGTACTGATACTGAAGAAACGCACAAAAACTAGAAAAGCAGCAATAAATGGCATTATTTGCAGTGGTGCTCAATATGAAGGGCATCATGGTGGCCGTGGTTGAGGCAACGCTGTAACAAAAGCAAACGTGATAATGTCTTTGGAAATAGCCGTAGCGTAACCGTGTATGCGCGACTGATTGTTTTCATGATCGGCGCTACTATGCAGTTATGGCGCCAACTGTACCACGGACAGCATGTTGCGAGTCATATCGGGCGTGACTGTACAAATGCGGTCTGTGACGTACAAAGCATAGAGTTTCCCACAATGCTTACTAGAGGGAACTCTGGCGCGCTAGTGTCTATGGGAGCTGCAACGCACGGCACTTCAACGAGCATGGGAATGATGGGTAGTACACACATTTGTCTAATTTTCGTACTTCTGGCCTGCTTCTGGCTCCGTGTGTGTTCGTGTGGCTTGGAGCTGTTTTTTTCACGAAAACATAAATTAGCAAATGTTCACCGTTTGTGCTTCACAACCTTATTCTTTTAAGCTTACTATTTTGAATCAAGTCCTTAAGTTCAAAAGGGTTCGTTTTTTTCTTTCAAAACAAAACTGAAACGCAGCAATAAACGAAGCCGCAAGTGCGACTCGCCACCCGCAAGTACGAAGACCAGGCAAATTTGTGTACTACCCATCATTCCCATGGCCGCTGAACGATCGCAGCGCCAGAGTGCCCTCTAGTTAATTTTGGGAAACTCTATGGTACAAAGAGTGGGCAGAGTCATTACATACAGGGTGGTCGCACAGATTGCCGCGGATGGAGTCCGTATGGATAGCTTTCTTTATGCGCGTACATATAACTCTATAATGAGGCAGGATCATTAACAACGTCGTACTATCAAGATGATTGGTAATGTGAATTAAAGAGCTCTATTGTATCTCTGCGTAATGTCGCACCTTTTTCCGGTTTTTTTCACACGCGTCTCAAAAGCATGCGCCATAGCCGTAACGTATATGCGTCATACCTCAAAGCCACCGTGCTCACGGCTCGTGGCCTTGATGTCGTGTAGGGAAGACATCGCAACAGCGTATAGGGGTCGCCATGGTCTCTCGCTGTGTGACGCGTTGTATAGTTGTTCCGGTCCGTGCATTTGACGCTCGCCATTGTGCATTGTCAGGCTGATGATGATGATGATGATGATTGTGCATTGTATACATGACAGAGCGCGCGCGCGCTACATTGCAAAAGCTTGCATTGTTTCTGAAGCGGTGTTCCCCGCGGCTTCGGTCGCTGTTATTTCCGGACGAACGGCGATGATACTTCGCTGCTTATATGCTAAGACGTGTAGCTGCTACAAATATTTTTTCGTCGTCTGCTTTCGGACGCTTCTTCGTATTGGGGAGTTTTAGAATACTGTTTGCAAGCGCTGCGGGCGTAGCGGGTGGCATATGAGCTTTAAAACAGCGTTTGGCTTGTTGCGAACCGCGGCGCACGATCGCAGCGACACCGTAGCATCGAATCCAGTGTTTGCGGGCCAGATGCGGGTCGCGATCGCCGCACGCTATTTCTGATTTTCTGTGCGCGAACGCCGACTGGCGTTATACGATGCATGCGCAGTTGTAGCGACCGCACCGCAAGGGCTCGTGGTGTGCTATTCTAAAGGTCCCTGCTATTTTGGGAGCGTTGTAAAATACGCCTTTAAAAGAATATCTCGCGTACACTATTTACTTTTGACGGGTGTCCGCGTCTTGAACGACGCGTACGGGCCTGTACATTTACCTGTGGCGTCCGCGAGGGTAGAAATGTTGTGCGTCGTTTACATGGTACAGCAACGCCTCCTAAAAAAAATAAAATTGGCCCGAATCTACATGTTACACTGTAAATGTCGTCGAAAGACTCTTGCGTCTTGAGAGAGTGAACAAAACGTTTATTTGATGTTCTGCGCAAGAAAATCGGTGAATGGTATCCTGCAGGCGCTGCTTTAAAGCCTGTTTCACATGCGAGCGATTTTGCTCCAAGAGCGGAGCGGAACGGCAGCCGCAGCGCGAGGCCAAAACAGGTTTCTACCGCGGCGACTATAGACGCCCTTGTGAAATTCGCCAGAGTTGGAAAAAATTCGCTAGCGGCACAAGCGGCAGAGCGACCAATGACGTCGTTTGACACGTGATGACGGGGGTGAAGTCGAGAAGTTGACGCGCGCGCTGCATGCGAGGAACTCGTTCCACAGAACAACTCGCTCCGACTGAGTAGCAGACGACATCCGTCCTCTCCCCGGCTCACAAATGTTTCGCACCGCTTTCATTGATTTGATTTGTGGGGTTTAACGTCCCAAAACCACCATATGATTATGAGAGACGCCGTAGTGGAGGGCTCCGGAAATTTTGACCACCTGGGGTTCTTTAACGTGCACCCAAATCTGAGCACACGGGCCTACAACATTTCCGCCTCCATCGGAAATGCAGCCGCCGCAGCCGGGATTCGAACCCGCGACCTGCGGGTCAGCAGCCGAGTACCTTAGCCACTAGACCACCACGGCGGGGCGCGCACCGCTTTCAACAAGTCGCTGATAGAAGTTGTGAAATGATCTCTTCTTTGGGACGTCAAGATGGAGGATTTCCGCAAGAACCATAAGAAGAGCATTATTTGGGAACAAATTGCCGAAGTCGCGCACTTCCATAAAGAAAACGTTGTCGCTTGAACTAGCCATGTTCACTGGTGAAGTCGAAGTGCAGCTGTTTTCCTTTCGTTGATCTCGACGATGCTTTCGCCGTAGGGACAATCGCGTGCGGTGCTTTTTTTTATTTCAATAACAGCATTACTACTTCCTTTTTTTCTGTTTTTGCGTTTTCATCGAAAGTTATTCCCAAGTAGAAAAGCCGTATGGCACGCCGTACTTCTAAGTCGCAGCAGTTGTTGCTGATTTAACAAATGATGACATTTGGTGACGCGGTGCATAGGTGAAAAGCTTCACGCGAACGAGAGAGCAAGGACGGCTGCTACGGTAGTCGACTTGAGAAGTAGCATTCCACACAGGTCACCGAAAAGGAATTTCGTGATGTGACTCAACAAAGAAAGGGCGCGAAGATTGCTGTCACGGTTCGAGGAAATAAGGCACTCATCAGGGGCCTTTATTTTTGTTCTCCCCTTCAACACAACACCTCGATTTCTCACTAAAACCCCGGCTGACTTGTCCGCGTCCTCTGCGACGCTTTTCTCGCAAGGAACAATTGCACCGCGCAGCGCTCAAGTTTGCAGGCTGTCGACAGGTCCTGCCACACTGGCCAGCTGCTCTCCGTGGCACTCTGTGCAGGAATGCGCTGCTGGCTAGGCGAAAATAGATGTTCGGTCGCGAGAACAACATACACTGCGTAGATAACGAAAAAACAGCTGTTGATTTCAGGCACCAGTGCAGCAACACGCGCCTGGAAGCATGCATCTATAAATTACACGGTCGAATGCTACCAATTGAATGTCACTGTGTGCCGACGGCAAAGGTGTGTTGTGTGGAATGATGTGATACTTTGGCTTTCCTGCTCACCGCCGCAGCGTTTATGGACGCAAATGCAAGCTGAGGCGAGAATTGCTGCGTATAGTCCCTTACCTGCACCTCGCACAAGTGTATATACAGCAGCCAAAGAACCGGGACAACGAGCGTATCACGTATATTATGCTACCTGCCGTTGGTGAAACTCGTCCTGGAGTGCTTTACTGAATCATTGAAAAAATCTAAGAGGCTTACTGTTTAGGGTGGAAGCATACGAATTCGAGCGCCAGAGGAGATGTAGACCATTCAGAAAATCCCAATGAAGGGTGTGTTCGCATGAGTTAAAGGGTTACCACAAACACTGCCAAAGCTTACCACTGAGAGTTTTTATAAAAGCTCTTATTTTGACTCGAGCGAGCAGGTACAAAAATTTAGGTATGAATTTGGCGAGCTGTGTATACTGGCTGACAGAAACCTCGTTCCGCATCCCCAAGTTAAATCGCTGAAAGCAAGAGCAATGAATCGGAAAAAAATTGCCCGCAGCTTCCCTCGGGGGAACACTGAGGAGGATGCGGAGCATATAATTGGTTAACGGGGTGTTAAAGTGCGACTTACTTGGGTCGATGGCTAAATTGGTTAACGTGGTTGTGAAATGGGGTGTTAAATTGCGACTTACTTGGGTCGCTGGCTAAATTGGTTAACGTGGTTGTAGGAGGGGTGTTAAATGAGTGAACACGTACACACGTATGCGAAAGGGCGGCGCTGGTCGAAGGGACGTCGATCATTGTGTTTGTGGATTCGTTGGAATTCATTTCACCGCGACCTTGGACGTCGACGCGCCGTACGAACCAACCGACGAGCGGCAACTGAGCGAGCGAGCGCCGACCTTGAGTATATATACAGCGCGACGGCGCATGCACTGTCAGCTGTCGAATGTTCGAGAAGGGGGAGAAGCGCAACGGCGCATGCGCGCGCGTCAGCTGCCGATGTTCTCGAAGCGCGACGGCGCATGCGCGCGCGTCAGCTGCCGATGTTCTCGAAGCGTGACGGCGCATGCGCGCTACATTATACAGCTAGCGAATGTTCGTGAAGAGGAGAAGCGCACGCGGTGTGTAGAGGAGGAAGGGTGCACAGATGGTGGAGGAGTGAAGTGCGCGCGGTGTGTAGAGGAGGAAGGGATGCACAGATGGTGGAAGAAGGAGGAGGAAGTTTGCGGACGGCGCCGCACTACAAGTCTCGAGTATTAGATGCTCCGCATCTAAAAAACATGGGAAGTGCTGCGCAAAACACGCTCGCAGTTTTTAAGCATTCACCTAGCTGGAACAGCTGTCTAATAAAACCATACCAGCGAACTCTTTCTTTTGCTTCTACTTGGTCAGTTAGTTATATGAGCACGCAACATCATACGTTGAAAAGTTAGGACAAAACAAAAAAACAATCGCAAACGTTGCTTGTTTGTTGTAACATCCATGTTACGCTTAGTTCGATCAGTGCCCCAACGCGTGAAAGTCGAGCGGCTATGGATGACGAACCTCGCAGCACGGGGGTGCCAAAGGAGGAGAGCGCGGCTTTTAGATGCCGCTGAAAACAGCGGTTGACTGGCACCTTCCGCGGACAACGCTGCCCGCCGGAGCGGCGGGCGTCGCGCAGCGGCGCATGTGAAACGAACGCGCGTCCTCCCGCCGCTCATCGCTGCGACCGTCGCCGCCACTCGTTCGCTCGCATGTGAAACAGGCTTTAGAGTTACTTGTGTGTGCCTTTTCTAGTATAAAGGCCGACATAGAAAACATCGAAGCGTTGTTGTGGCGCCTTTGATATGCTATGCGCAATAATTGCTTTTTTTAATTGACAATCGCACAACTATGAACGCCTAAACCTTGAGCAATATTGGTGGGCGTTGCGGATGGGGTTGGCCGTTTGGTGCCGTTTGAGGTATCGTTAGGGCGGACAAACAGACAAATGTACAGACAGGCAGACAGACAGACAGACAGACGGGCGGGCAGACGGACAGACAGATAGACAGACAGACAGACAGACGGGCGGGCAGACGAACAGACAGACAGGCAGACAGGCGGACGGACGGACGGACAGACAGACAGACAGACAGACAGACAGACAGACAGACAGACGGACAGACAGACAGACAGACGGACAGACAGACAGACCAGCCCGATACTGTTAAGGATGGACAAACAGACAAATGTACACACAGACAGACACACAGACAGACATACAGACAGACAAACACAGACAGACAAACACAGACAGACAGACAGACAGACAGACAGACAGACCAAAATATTTCCGTCGAAGGTTCCCAAGAAAGACTATCGTCTTTAAAAATTATGCCTGGAACGTGAGCCACGAACGCGCTGCCCAACCCTCTGATTTTACCCCCTTATCCTTATCAGTACCAGGCTATGGACAATGCAGGTTAGACGATAATAGCAGCCGAGGACAACCGATATTTCGTTTCGAGAGCTCTTTACATTGTGACCGTGGTATAGTCGAGGAAATTTCCCGGAGCCCTCCACTCTACGGCGTCTCTCGTAATCATATCGCGGTTTTGGGTCGTAAAACCCCAACAATGAATATTATTATTATCGACGTCTTTCGATAAAATTTTGCCGAACGAATGAAGGACGTGTCTTTGTCACTCGCCGTTCGAACCACTCATCCCTATTCTGTGATGCGCTCGAGTCCGGCACTGCATCAGCTTACTGGAAGCGTGCCTCAGAGCGAGTGAATTGGCACATGCACGAAAAGAAGGAAAACGAGATCACGCCTATCCCAAAGCGATAACTGGGGTGCTTAGATAAAGAGATAAACTTGGTGATGCTCTCAGTACAAAACACCCGAATCGACATTCGTGTTTTCCTTGGTGTCTTACACTAATTCAGGTGGACATTGACAAAGACACCAGGGCGTATAATATGGTTTTGTAGATATCAGTGAGCGCAAGTTGCCGGGCTTTTTCGTAATTTCGTATTTCCGCATGGGTCAAATATGTTGCTGCTGCATCTCGTACTTGCGCCTTGGGGACGGCTTTAAGCTCTCCCATAGTAGAGTACCAAGTACTCTAAATCGTTACCCACTTTTTCTACCCCCCCCCCCCCCCTTTATGGCTGGCTGTCGTGCCGCCATTCTCGGGACGGCTCTCAGCTCTCCCATAGTAGAGTATGAAGTACTCTAAATTGTTAACCACTTTTTCAAAACGCACAGTAGAGTACCAAGTGCTCAAATCGTTATTTAGGGACGGATTACTGCTCTCCCATGGTTGAGTACCAAGTACTCGAATTAGTTAAACATTTTTTATAACCTCCCCCTTCACTGAAAGCGTGTGATACCCACGCTCCTTGGTTTTAGCTGGGACGGCTTTATGCTCCCCCATAGTAGAGTACCTAGTACTCTCAATCGTTAACAACTTTTTCTAAACACCAAGAGACGTCATGTTGCGAGCCTTTTGCGAAGAAAACAAACAATAACCCCAATTTTCTATGGCGGTGGTCAAACACGGACGGCTATAGCAGCTCTCCCATATTTGAGTACAATGTACTCGAAATCGTTAAACACTTTTTCTCAACACACATGTCATGTTCGGCCATGCGGACGAACTGTGATATAATACCGCCTACGCTTGGAGGTTTGCCCCGCGTTCCTCAACAAGCTGCTGATTCTCTGCTCGTCCCTCCATCAGTCGAAGAGGTAAAGGCAGCACTACCATCTATGAAGCGGGGGACAGCCCCGGGGCCAGACGGTTTTCCAGTTGAATTTTACTTGTCATTTTGGAATGAGCTTGGTACCGCCTTAACCGCGGTTATCCGGCGATGTTTCGAGGATGGTGTCTTTATCCATCAAGTTTTCGAGATGGACGCATTGTGCTTATTCCAAAAGGTGATGCTTCCTCTGTTAATTTTGAAGATTGGAGACCTATCACGCTTCTTGACGTTCTTGATATTCGCGACGGTGATCGTTCAACGTTTGAGGGCACTGTTGAATACCCTGTTGGGTCATCACCAGGCTTCATCTTTGCCTGGACGAGAAATACGCAGCTTGTCCTTTACCACCCGGAATATCATATCATAGTACAACAACATCTTTCGTCGGCACCTTTATTGTCGCGGATCGTATACGCACAACTTGTGTGGGAAAATACCAGAAACGCTGCGCTTTGCGATTCAAAAAAGGACGCAACGTTCTGTGTCAGCGGATACCGAGTAAATTGCTGTATCTCCCTCCGGCAGTGACCTCGCCGATGAAGCTGCCATAAAGTCGCACACAGAAACAAACATGTTTTCTATACCTTTATCAAGGATTGACGTTTTCCGATACACACGATCGATCGTATCCTCTGTCTCGACCTGTCTCTACGACTTCGTCTACTACCAGGTCTTTCACGGGAGGAAGTTACGGGGTACAGTGCCGCCTGCGTCCGGGTGTAGCATTCACCAGAGCCTAATTATTGAGGCCGAAAACGCCGAGTGATGATGGTATATGATGAGCATACGATGGCCGAAAACGCTGAGTGCGACGACTGCGCCGCCGATGAAACGGATGAGGACCTTTGGTGGTACTGCGGCTGTGCCGCCGATGAAACGGGTGGAGACCTTTTGTTGTACTGCGACTGCGCCGCCGATGAAACGGGTGGAGACCTTTTGTGGTACTGCGCGGCATAAGCGTACGAGAGGCTTCACCTCGGCAGTGCTGTGCACCAACTGGATTTGGAAGTGGTTTCACTCTCGAGAACATGCCGAGAAGAAAGGGCTGCCCATCGGAGGTCCGAAAGGCAACGAAATGTCTTTTGCGTGTTCTCTATAGAGAAATCGCCGTTTGTGATATCAAACGCGGAACTGTCAACATTCGCTAAAGCGCAGACGTTTCAATCTTCCTTCTCCTTCGCCCATTCCGCAATGCAGCGTATAGCTTACAGAGCCCGGCCATGGCGGTCTTGTGGTCATGGTGATCGAGTTCTCACCCGTAGGTTGCGGGGTCGAATCCCGGCCTGTGGCATTCTTGCGTTTTCGGTGGAAGCGATATAGTGTTCGAAACCCGCGTACCTTTAGATTTAGGCTCACGTTAAAGAACCCAACGAGTGGTCGAACTCTCCGGAGCCCTACGGCTTTCCTCACGATCATATGGTAGTTTCGAGGTCGTTATACCTAAATAATTTAATTAGCGTAGCTTACCGGGCTCGTGCCTCGGTAATCTGCCTGTATTTCCTTTATTTTTTATTCTCTATCTTTCAGATAGTGTAACTATATACGAAGGTATAATATTGTCTAAAAGGAGAGTGTATCTACATCAGTTAAAAGGAGAGTGTATCTAAATCAGTCAGGCATGCCGTTTAGCCGGATTATAAATTAAGCTTGGCGTTGGCGGTTCCGTTACAAAGTGGGCGCTCATGGTACCCTTCCAAGCATATCATACAGCATTCCGCCAACGGTGTCACTATACAGCCGCAATATCACCGTGCGCTATACGAGCGCAACATCGACTTTAACGCCTTGTCCCCCCCCCCCCTCCTGTTTTTTTTTTCATTGTTTCTGTGGTGTTTCAATATCTCAAAAAGATGCCATCTACTTTAGCAGCCGGAGTTTATTTCAGGATACTGTCCGGCTAAGCGTACCCCGCATTCACGAAAGAAAGAAGCTGTAAATTGTTCTACATTTTCGTTTGTTCGTCTCTGCGTTCTTCTCTTGAAAGCACGAAGTGTGGGAGAGAAGAATGTTAAAAAAAAGTAACGAAAAGGCGAGTGTCCCCCCATAGAAAAAAGTGAAAACAAAGATATAACACGAATATTCTCAGGAGAGGCTTTTGAACAAAATCTTTCCACGATGCTAACTTTGTCGCGAGCCACTTTCTGTGCTTTGCTTGTCTGGTGGGAATTTGTATAGGAGCTACGAAATGAAATAAATAAATAAATAAATAAATAAATAAATAAATATAGATAGATAGATAGATAGATAGAAAGAAAGAAAGAAAGAAAGAAAGAAAAAAAGAAAGAAAGAAAGAAAGAAAGAAAGAAAGAAAGAAAGAAAGAAAGAAAGAAAGAAAGAAAGAAAAAAGAGATCTTGTGAGCCGATTTGGATGAAAGCGCAGGCTTCACGGTCGGTAGCACCGGAATCGAATACTCTTTTCTAGTGAGTGGCTCCCTCTCGTTATCGCCACTAAGTTCAATGTCGCCCGCGTCGAAATGCGCCGTCAGAAATACCTTTCTCGGGTTCTTGTGCGGAACGGCTGGGTAAAAAAAAAAGAAATACACGTCCCGTATATAGGGGTATACAGGTATACAGTGTCACCGGCTTGGTGTGTGTGTGTCGGAGGCATTGACCTTTTATTTGCGTATAACTTTATTATGCAGCACCTCCGAGATTCGCTGATCTTTGACCAAATGACGATACCATGCGATGACGTCATTACGTGGTGGAATGTTATGTGGCGTCATGAAGACGTCAGAAATTTTGGCGTCTTGGCACGTCTTGATGACGTGGCATCGTGATTTTTTTTTTTGCATCGCTCGTTTTGACGCCAGTTCTTACTTTTCTCCTTTGATGATGCATGTAATCATATTGCTTTGAAACACCAGTGCACGCATGGATATATAGGTGAGCGTTGAAGGATACTAGGTGACTCACTTTATTCCGGGCCTCTTCCCATATTACGGCGTCGTTATGTAGGCGTCACGTTGGGCTTACGTCGACTGCAGTTTGTGCTGGCTCCTCTTTTCTAACAATATAATAAACTATAAACTATATATAAGCTATATTCAAGTGTTGACCAAACTCGGCGCAGTACGCTTACGAAAGTTCATGTTATTCACACCATCTCACCGTAGTGTGCGATAATGTGACTATGCATAATGCCTCTATGTAATGTCTCACAATCATGTGGTGCTTTCGGATCACCACACTACGGATAATATTGCTATTATTATTTTATAGAAAAATGTCGCTTTGCTGGGTTTTAAAGGTGTACCCCGAAATGTGACGCCTAATTCATTTTTTTTTCTGCAACCTATATGCACAGGTCGAGACGTGCCGGACGCTCGTCCACAGCGCTTCGAGGTCGCCATGTACCCACATCTCGAGGCCGCGCTTAGGCCCGGCGCCTCCTGAAGCTCGCTTCCGAGGTCGCGCCTGGCCTCGCAGATTCGCGGCAGGTCGGCGACGCGAACGCGCTCCTGCCCTCGACGCAATGGCCACAGCAGCCAGCGGTGGTGGCGGTGGGAGTCGGGACCCCAACCACCACGAGCTGCAGCAGCAGCAAGGACCCGAGCCCAAGCGTCAGCAGCAGCAGCAGCAGCAGCAGCAGCAGCAGCAGCAGCAGCAGCAGCAACAACAGCGTCACCAACAGCCAGAACCCGGACTTAAGCCTCAGCTTCAGCCACAGCTTCAGCCACAGCTTCAGCGGCGACGCGCCAGCATCGATGTGCCGGTTAGCTCAGACCAGCAGCACGTGTCCAGGCCGCGCCGGGCGAGCGGATGTAGAGCCGCCGACGTCGTGGTGGTGAGTAAACGGATTTTCTCATCGTGTTCGGACGTCCTTGGGTCGTTATAGGTACCCTTCCCCTACGCGCTGCGCACCCTCGCTGTTGGTGACGTCGTGTAGTAGCAAGAAGAGCACGTGAGACGTACGGGAGTATCGGAGGTCGTCGCGGATTTGTCGCGCTCCCTCTGTAACAATGACTCGCGGATGTGCACGTGTTGGTGGTCTCGACAGAGCGGTGTAAGGATGCAAACATTGGAGTAAAACGGACGGTAACCGGGCAGAACATCATAAGGGCGTCCATGGTTCTACTGCTATGAAGAAAGTCATAGACGTCCGTAGGATGTTCTGTCAACGTCTAAACGTTTTGAAACTATAGAGTCGCCTATAGGCGTCCGGTTATTTGTTGAGACAGCCTCTAAAGAAGGTTTGGCACAAAAGACGTCTTGTTGATGTCTAGTAAGGACTGGTTTTAGACAACTCAGATTTGCTTCTGTTATATGCGTGTTGCCTTTCTGACATTGTTAAGCTTTGCATATAACGGTAAAGCATGTATTCGAGAATATGTTAAATGAACGTAGTGCTGGAGTATGGGAGTTTGTTGCGTTTCATTCTGTCGCGCTCTCTCTGCAACAATGACCCAGAGGTATGAATAGGTCAGTGGACCAAATAATAGAGTGTTGTTAGGAGATATAAGATCAGAGTCGCGTGCTAACTGAACCAGAAAGTAAGATAGGAAGAGACGAGACGTCTGCAGGGTGTTTTTTTTTTTTTCGGCGTGTAAAGAAAGTTATTTGGGGATCCTTTTGTAGACGTCTAGTGTTCGTTTAGACGGCGTGTAAAAAAGGTGTTGGTGCCGATGTGTAAAGAAGACGTCTTGTTGATGTCCAGAGGAAGTGATTTACAGACACCCTTGATTTGTTAGGTCTAGACTTCGCTACAACGTCAAACTTTGCGTGACTGTGAGGCATGTATTCAAGATTGCATGTGGTAAACGTAAGAAGTACTGGAGATATAGGAGGCTGTTGCTTTTCGTTCTGTCGCGCTCCCTCTAATAACAATGGTTCAAAACTATAAATACGTTGGTTCACGTAATTACAGCAGCGGTATAAGAAGATGAAGGTCAAAGTGACGCGTGTATTAAGAGAACAAAAAAAAAAAACAAGTAAGAGAGTAATAATGGACATCTGCAGGAGGTTTTTCCAACGGCTAACGGAGGGTTGTGTGACGACCTTTTGTAGAGTCTGGTCCTCGTATAGACGACGTCTTAAGAAGTTTTCGGTGTCTCGACCAAAGAAATTGTGTGGCCAATATCAAGGGAGGACGACTTATAAAAAGATTGGACGTGTTACTGCTGCATATATCTTTTCTGACGCATTTTGCATACGATTAAAGCAGACATTCTAGAATATGGTAAACGTTCTGTATCGTGTCTTACTTGCAGTTCTGAGCATCGATGTCTAAATGAACAAAGTGCAAACGCTAACAGCGATTTGCATACGTGTTTGCATACGCCGCTGGCAAGTACGTTCTCCGCATGATAAGGAAGGTAAGAGAAAAAGAAACTCCACAAAAGAAGGCATTCTGGCTTTGAACTGACAGTATAAAATTTGGCTTTCTTTGTTCGAGTAATACTCGTGTTATTGGAGCCGGTCGAGTCGGCTTCCTAATGAGAAAGCTCTCTGCAATGAGCTCGATACTTAAGTAATAACGTGAGTTTTTGCTCTCGTGCTAATGATTTTGCTTAACCGCAAAAAAGCCTTGATTGGATGGACAAAGTAGGTGCCGCTCACTAATCCGCCTTTTAAATCTTCGGTCGTCAAGCGACCAGCAGTTAATGAGGCATCGCTTTTGTTTTTTTCCCGTTTCTGTAAAGAGCTTATGGACTATACTTTGTGACATTCTTGGACCTTGGGACTCCCGTCTCTTTCAGCTGCTTTTCTCTTCTCTCTTTTTTTTTTCATGTTGTGCCTGTTGTGTGGCACTGAAGCAGGGAAGATGTCCTCTATTTTTTTTAGAGGCTTAAGCTACGAGTGATACACTTCTTTCTCTTCCAAACACTTTCGGTCCACTATTTACTTCCGGATTTTAGAGTGTTAGAAAGTTCTATCGATGTTCCAGTTGGCTTGCAATATAGCTTTAAATATAACAACTCTGCCTTTAGGGAAATGGGTCGCCGCTCTTAATCATGCCCGGCGTTATGTTCTGGATATAGCCAGGAGACTAGTCATTTTTTCGCCCAGTTTCCTGTCTATAGCCTGCACTTTATCCTAGTGCATTCTCCACCAGAGCTCCTGCCTCTGAATGGTTCCGGCTCACGCACAATGAAAACGTACAATCTAAAAGCACCTTCATGTTTGGATGGCGCTGATGGCTCTGCGGCTTTACGACCGCGCCAACGCTTCTTTCTTGTTCTCTTTTTTTTTATTGGAAAGCGTTTTGCGATGCGTCCTTCTGTCTTGTTTATCGCCATATAATGCGCTCGGAGCGACGTGCAGCGGCCAAGTTAGGAGGCTTCGCTCGTAAACGCCTTCTATAATGTAGGGCTTCTGCGCGTCTCTTCGTTTGAGAAGGAATTAGGGTTTCCTTCCAGGATGACTAAGGCAAACTTTGGCGCCGTGATGTGAATGGGAGCTGCAAATAAGCTCTGGTTTAGCAAGCACGAGAACTGCCGCTGTAATTATTGCACGAATTGCCTCAAAGTTCGTCCCTATGCTGGCTGTCCTCAAGCGTGGATTTGCAGGTTAGCATTGTTCTCGGCAGAATGTGACTGAATAAATCGTTCTCAATAGACGAACGTGGATTCTCCTCAACAGAATGATGCGACTGAATAAATCGTTCTGAGTAAGCGAACGCAAATTGTTCTCAGCACAATATAGCCTAACTGCAGTGGTTCGTCAATCATAAGCGTGTGCTGGAAAAGAAGTCTATGCGCTTTCTTGAGAGGATCGGATTTTTATAGTTTACCTTGCATTCTAACTACGTTGACATAGCGCTACGCATTTGACAGACAAATCGATCGTCATTGTCTCTGTCTTGGTCGTCATCACGATTGCTTTGCGCAGTGTGCTGTAGAGGTTACACGAACATAAATTGTTGCCTCGGACAGGCTGGAAAACGCCTTTGTATGTGTGAGCCTATACTTTTGTCAACGGTTCCTTGTCATCCTTGGCGTGTTAGCTTTGGCATGTGCTGAAAGTCATGGAGTTTCCTACATATCTATACATAAGAGGGAACTCTGGCGCTAGTGTCAATGGGAGCTGCAACGCACGACGCTTCAGCGAGAATGGGAATTGTGGGCAGTACACTCGTATTTGTCTAATCTGCGTACTTTCGGCTACGTTTGGCTATGCGTGGCTGGGAGCTGCTTTGTTACGAAACGAAAAATTTGCAAATGTAACAGCTGTGACACCTCGCTACCTTCACCTTGCAGCATCACCATTGCAAGTCGGTTCACGAAGTTCACAACGGCTTGCTCTTTCATTCGAAACAAAAGCAAAACGCAGCAATAAACAGAGCCACAAGTTCGTCAGAGTCCCCTCAAGTTAATTTTAGGAAATTTTACCCCCACAGAGTTTGCTAAGAATAACTAAAGGGGACTGTGGCGCTGCGATCGTTCAGCGACCAAGAATTTCCTAAAACGAACTGGAAGTGACTGTGGCGCTGCGATCGTTCAGCGACCAAGAGTTTCCTAAAACGAACTGGAAGTGACTGTGGCGCTGCGATCGTTTGGCGACCAAGAATTTCCTAAAATGAACTGGAAGTGACTGTGGCGCTGCGATCGTTTGGCGACCAAGAATTTCCTAAAATGAACTGGAAGTGACTGTGGCGCTGCGATCGTTCAGCGACCAAGAATTTCCTAAAGTGAACTGGAAGTGACTGTGGCGCTGCGATCGTTCAGCGACCAAAAATTTCTTAAAATGAACTGGAAGTGACTGTGGCGCTGCGATCGTTCAGCGACCAAGAATTTCCTAAAATGAACTGGAAGTGACTGTGGCGCTGTGATCGTTCAGCGACCAAGAATCTCCTAAAATGAACTGGAAGTGACTGTGGTGCTGTGATCGTTTGGCGACCAAGAATTTCCTAAAATGAACTGGAAGTGACTGTGGCGCTGCGATCGTTTGGCGACCAAGAATTTCCTAAAATGAACTGGAAGTGACTGTGGCGCTGCGATCGTTCAGCGACGCACGGTAACGATGGGCAGTACATGGATTTTCCTAGTCTTCCCGCTTGCGGACCTCGAACGCACTTATGGCGTCGTTGATTGCAGTGTTTCGGTTTCGGCAACTGCTGAAGATTCGCCGATTTATGTTTCCTGACAAAGCAGCCTCGAACCACGCGAAGCCAAAAAGGAACGTAAAGTGCGAATACTAGGGCAAATCCGTTCACTATGGCCACAATTCCCGCGGTGCTCGCTGGAGCGCCATGCGTTGCGGCTCCCATAGACACTAGCGCCACGAGTTCCCGCTAGTGTAATATTGTCGCAACGTGCAAAGAACAGGACACAAGGCTTCCTTTCGACGTTAAAAGCAAGGTTCTATTCACATACAAAAACAAAGCGCAAGAGCAGACGCGCAACGTCGTCTTCCTCGAAAAATGCCAGAAACTGCCGCTCGTGATGCTGGCTTCTTCGTCCTTTTGTGTTGTGTTTACGGCTAATAACCGTGACATTAGCCTCCTTCTCAAGAAGGCATCGTCCCGATGCTTCATCATCATGGCGGAAGGGTTTGTAGTCACTGGCAGACCACGGGTTCATTCGGACAAATAAGGTTTCATTCGAACCACGTGCACAACTTCTGGTGCATGTCTTTGACGTCTTGAACAGTGGGGACTGTCGGGAAACTCTGCGCCCGAAAACGACACTACGTGACGTCACGTGATGTAGTGTGACGTGAGCGAGGGATTTCTTCATAGCTAACGCACTGAGGGTGACAAGATGTCTTGCACCGAAAATGGGTCCACCGATATAGGAATGTCTGCCGACCTAGGGTATGTGTGTTAATGTTCGTTCAACCTGTAAAGCTACGCGCTATAGTAAAGAAGACTACCGCAGTAATGAAACAGTTATTCCCCTCTCGCAAGAGTACCTCTCGAAGTTCGCGCGCGTTTCGAGAGGTGTTCGATGATGCTTCGCCTTGCTTCAACTCGCGTACACTGTGCGTATTTAGTAGAATATCTTTTTTTTTCTTTTTTCTTTCTGGGCGGGTGATGTAGACGGCCACCGGAAACTGCGAGCGTGGCGCTAGCCGCATTTCAATGACCCCTGTCAACCCAGCGTCGCCGACACTTCCATCGCCTCCTTACTTCCGCCGCCGGCTCTCTGCGCATTCCTTCGTGTCGATATCCCTGCAGCGTGTCGTACGGAGCTGCTTATCGCGCCTTCCTAATCAACAGGCAGCTCGAGCTGATTGTCCGCGTCTTCTACGAACGCCTGGTTATATGAGCCATGCGCTGCAGATCTCGGTCACTACGATGATGATATAGGGCCGTTAGCTGGGCTACCTAATCATGCGCTAAGTGTGTTGTAGAGTTTTTAGCGAGCAAATACCTAGCAAGGAAGCAAGTGGAGAGGGGGGCACTTTTTCCCGCTCGGTTGCCGTTTTTTTTTTTCTTAGAGTATTTTCGCTGGAGGCTGTTGTAGTGCCCTCAGTGATGACTGCGCTATCTGTATATATAGTATTCGAGACACGTTTCGTGTTCCGAGCAGACAGCCAGAAAGCCGGAGACTGGTTCTGTCCCTATGGATAGGGAGTGGACGGGACAGAATGACTGCCGCTGTTACTTGTTCGGTTCTAATCTGCCACAATCAATCAATCAATCAATCAATCAATCAATCAATCAATCAATCAATCGATCGATCAATCAATTGCTTTTTCATTATTTTGTACAGATATATTAAAAGATTTTGAAGAGACATATGCAGTTGTAAAGAACAACTTGACTAGTTCACGCTCTATCTCTTATTATCTTTGTGATGAGGTGGATAACTTCTTCATTTCAAATACAACCGTCAACTCGTCCTGTGAACAATGATGCTTCGCTGTCTGTTACTCTGTTGGTTGAAATAAAAAAAAAATGTCAAGGCTTTTGCTGTTCTTGTATGTTTATTTCAGCACACAGTTTATTGATGCAGCGCTGCTAAGCCGTCGTAGTAATAATAGAACTGATGATAGTAGTAGTAGTAATTGTCGGTTATTGACGCCTTCGAAGGCTATCAGTCAAGTTGCGAACTGCGAAGCCGTAATATATTTTCTCTCGTGAGCTGGCGGTACCCTTTTTTTTACGCGTACCCGTCGCTGCACTGCACGTATGCAATGCGGTGGAGTATGCACACACACACTCTTAGACTCATTGCACACAATTGCCTTCCCTCTCACTTTCCAAGTGACGAGGGATCGAGGCGAATGCAAATTTCGATCGCCACGTTGCGCAAGCGCATTTGTTGTGATTCGTGAGTCTCCCCCCCCCTCCTCCGCCTCTACTCACCTCCCCCTTACCCCCCTGGCACATTTAGAGGGGGGTGATGACGGAGGGGTTGAATCGGGCTTTCCCCGTCGGAGGCGAGCCCGAACTTTGGCTCGCGCACCACTTCCAGCCGTCTTCATTATGGAACCCCGGTTGCGCTGTGGGCATTCACCCTTTATCTGCACGCGGCAGTCGCCCCCCCTCGCCCTTTCCTCCGGTCGACGTTTCATATACAGCAAGGACACCGTACCAAGCGAGGAGAACGATCGAACTGTGCCCGATGATTGGAGATGGTGCGCATCCTCCGGATTCGTTAAAGGAACCCCGCCCGCAGTATCGACATATTTCGAGCCAGTCGAGAGTGACGGAGCTTCCTCGCAAGGACAGGAGAAGATGGCTGCATGCTATGCATGGTGGTATGCAGACGCAGTGGCGATTCACTTGCAATGCGTATCGACACTAACGCGTGCACCAACGAGCTCAGACCATCGTGTTGTTGCAGTATTAAGAAGTGCGCGTACTGTAAAAAAAAAAAAAACGTTTTTCTCCTGAACTTCTTGTTTTGTCTTGTCCGCGTCAATGATTGCATGTGTAAGAGTAGGCAAGTGGTTTGGCGGGAACGAAAGAAAAAAGAAGATATGTTGAGGGTGTGGTCTTTTTTTTAGACATAATCATCAGTAATAATACAATATATAATATCTAATCTAACCAGTAGCATCTACTATCTAATCAGTAATAATACAATAATTTAGGTATAAATGCCGAAAGCGTGATGTGAATGTACGGCCCGCTGTAGCGAAGGGCTTCGCAATGATTTCGACCGTTAGGCGTCCATTAACTTGTTCTGACATCGCACCGTAACCTTCGCGCCGCGCGCCCGCCATCTCGGAGGCATTGGTCGCACAATACACGGGCCTCTGTCATTTCGCCTCCGTCGAAATGCGACGAGGGAGGGATCTAAACTGCGACCTTCAGGTCAGCGGCTAGGCACCGTTACAACTGTATCGTCGCCGTCGGAACAGACATAGGCTGTGTTCCAATTCCTAGACAGAACGTAGACAGTCTTGATTGATTGATATGTGGGGTTTAACGTCCCAAAACAACCATATGATGAGAGACGCCGTAGTGGAGGGATACGGAAATTTCGACCACCTAGAATTCTTTAACGTGCACCCAAATCTGAGCTAACGGGCCTACAACATTTCCGCCTCCATCGGAAATGCAGCCGCCGCAGCCGGGATTCGATCCCGCGACCTGCGGGTCAGCAGGCGAGTACCTTAGCCACTAGACCACCGCGGCGGGGCGCACGTAGCAGTCTACGCTGACTGATTAAAAGACAGCGCACCGAGCCCATGCTGTCCGAGAATTGGAACACGTCTGGACGGCTTTTACGCGACGATGCGCCACCTCGCGTCGAGAAGAAAAAGCTAAAATAAACAAACGTAACAGTTCCATTTCCTGGCCTATTTCGTGTTGAAAGCAAAAAACGAATAAGCGTTACTCACATTGAGCATGTTTGGAAGCGTCTGCTTGTGTGCAGACCACAATTCCGGCGAGATCCGATCTATCTGAGCGATTTGCTGAGCCGCCATTTTGTTTAGACAGCAAAGTAGCCTGCATCGTATTTGTCTACGATGCGGTCTTCTCGGAGCTGTCTATTTTGCCGGCTACGTGAAAATTGGACTGGGACTTAAGATGGCCGCCGTCCATTTAACTGTCTATTTAGCCGTCTACGGTGTATATTTGAACACACCCATAGTCTCAAAGTGCATATAGTTTCATAAAATTAACCAGGGGGGGGGGGGGGGGACTCTGGCGCTGCGATCATTCAGCGACCATGGGAATGATGGGTGGTACACACATTTGCCTAGTCTTCGTACTTGCGGGCGGCAAATGGTACTTGAGGCTTCTTTTATTGCTGTTTAGGGTTTTGTTTTGAAGGAAAGAACGAATCCTTTTGAACTTCGTGACCCGATTCAATGTGATAAGCCTAAAAGAATAAGAGGTTGTGAAGCGCAAACGCTGCACATTTGCTAATTTTTTTTTTCGTGAAAAACAGCTCCAAGCCACACGAACACACAAGGAGCCAGAAGCAGGCCATAAGTACGAAAAGTAGACAAGTGTGTGTATTACCCATCATTCCCATGCTTGGTGAAGCGCCGTGCGTTGCAGCTCCCATAGACACTAGCGCCAGAGTTCTTTCTAGTGCATATTAGGAAACTCCATGTCTAAGTGTAGGGATGACTGAAGGGTAGTAACGGATGGATGAATGAGGTAATCGACGAATATACGTAAGAATGAAAGACCGAAAAAAAAGAAGAAAAAAAAAGCGCCCCGTATATTATATAGAGAACGACAGCAGCAAGGGAATGAATACAAAGACAAACGAACGCAGCACGTAAACAGTCTCGGTATGTTATAGGGTTCGTGTTTTTGTTTTTTTTTTTCTTTCCCGCGCGAATAAGGGCCGCGTCAACTCTCCCACACAGCGCGCGCATACGGCCTGCTCTCTCGTTGGTCCAAACGGCCTCGAGATTGAAACGTGTAAAGAGTCCCTCGACAACCGGCTTACACAAGCCTCGTTGCTGCATCAACTCGTTCGGCGAAGGCCAGCCCGATGTCCGCGCTGACTCACGAAGTCACGTGCGCTGCCTTCTGGCGGCATCTCGAATGGCGGTGGCGGCACGAAAGATATTGCATCCTTGACGAGAGAGGCAGAAAAAACAAACAAACAAAAAACGAAACGCTAGAAAGAAAAAAAATAGGCGTTGCGTAGTAGTAGCAAAGAGCCCGCTGCCGTGGCTGCTGGCGTTTCGCATATGCACATATATACATACTGGGCTCCTTCCGGCGCGTTCTTCTCGCAATTGCTGCCGCAGATGTCGACAGCAGAGCTCGTGGTGTCGCGAAGAGACGCTTTCAGGCTTTTTTCACCGACGACCGCGTAGTATAGAATGCTGCCGCGTGAACGGGCTGGGCTGCAGCAAGCGTTCGAGGCGGTGCTTTTAAGGGAAAGTGGCAGGGCTTTCCTGTAAGGCAGGAACGCGTAAAGAGTGACTGCCCCGCCGCGGTGGTCTAGTTGCTAAGGTACTCGGCTGCTGATCCGCAGGTCGCGGGTTCAAATCCCGGCTGCGGCGGCTGCATTTCCGATGGAGGCGGAAATGTAGTAGGCCCGTGTTCTCAGATTTGGGTGCACGTTAAAGAACCCCAGGTGGTCGAAATTTCCGGAGCCCTCCACTACGGCGTCTCTCATAATCATATGGTGGTTTTGGGACGTTAAACCCCACAAATCAATCAATCAATCAATCAGCGTAAAGAGTGACTCCCCGTGTTAGATCTCGAAAGGTGGATCGTAGAAACTACTGCAGAAAAAAAAAATATTAGAAGAAAGCAATATGAGCAGGACCAAGCCACGCTTGTCTCCGTGTGTGTAGAAGCGTCGTTCGCCTGATGGGAATTGAAGGCGATATTGTGATTAAAACGGCGGATGTCCCGACATTACTCGATTTCAGAAGAAAGAAAGAAAGAAAGAAAGAAAGAAAGAAAGAAAGAAAGAAAGAAAGAAAGAAAGAAAGAAAGAAAGAAAGAAAGAACGAACGAACCTTCTTTCGCGATTCCTTATACCGACAAGCTCATGTCCTGCCTTTTTTTTTTCGAATAAAACGAACAACTTTTGCTTGATCCTCAGAACCGACAAGAGTACCCCCCCCCCCCCCCGTTTGTAGTTACTCCCTTTCAACCCACCATTCAAACTACTCCTGAATTCTCCTCCTCCTCCTCCCCTTTAACCGGCACTATCACTATTTATTGAGTTTGCCACGTTCCCTCCAGACGTCGCCGAAAAGGAATTGATATGAGAAAGCCGAGCACCTCCGAGAATTCGTTCTGCGCTCTTCCGCCCACGTGCACAGCTTTTAATCCGGTTCTCCGCAGCGGAGATTGGGGTGAATTTATCGCCGCGTGTTTATTATAAGGCTTTTCTTGTCTGGTCCCACAGTAGAACTTTCCGCTCTTTTAAAAAACAAAAACGAAAAAATCACTCGCTCGGTCATGTAGGGTTGTAGTTAATTTACCTTGTACATTCGGTATTATTATTATTATTATTATTATTATTATTATTATTATTATTATTATTATTATTATTAAGTCGAACGGCTTAGATGTTTCTTCAAATGCGAAAAAAGTGGCACTCGGTGGTGCATATAGGCGGCATTGTCCTCAGCACGAATGCGGCTAAAAATATAATCGTGGGATGACGGCACCCTTTGGCATCGTCGCCGTAACTTCACAGCTATAAGCCACCAAAATTGTGTGACGTATACGTCACGACGTCATCGATACGCGACGCCATGCGACGAGACGTGATGGCGTCATCGCATGACGTAGTCGCTCGCTGTTTGTCTTCGCGTGGCTTTGGAGCTGCTTTGTCGCGAGGCTAGAATCGGCAAATGTTCAGCAGTTGCGCTTGGCCACCTTGACCTTTTAGTCTCGCCGATTCAAATCTGGTCACGAAGGTGACAACGATCCGTTCGTTTATGGGAAACAAAACCAAAACACGACAACAAAGGAAGCCGCAAGGGCGTTAGAAGCACGCAAGCACGAAGATGTATAGGCAAAATGCTTGCACTGGTGGCTGAACGTACGCAGCGCCAGAATCCCCTCTACTTAATTTTTAGGAAACTCTGTCGTTTAGAACGTAGAGTTTCCTACAATACTTATTAGAGGGAACTCTGGCGCTAGTGTCTACGGGAGCTGCAACGCACGACGCTTCAGCGAGCATGGGAATGATGGGTAGTACACACATTTGTCTAATATTCGTACTTCTGCCCTGCTTCTGGCTCCAGTGTGTGTTCGTGTGGCTTGGAGCTGTTTTTTTTCACGAAAACATAAATTAGCAAGTGTTCACCGTTTGCGCTTCACAACCTTATTTTTTTAGGCTTACCAATTTGAATCAAGTCACTAAGTTCAACAGCGTTCGTTATTTCTTTCAAAACAAAACCTTAACCAACAATAAACGAAGCCGCAAGTACGAAGACTAGGCAAATGTGTGTACTACCCATCATTCCCATGGTCGCTGAACGATCGCAGCGCCAGAGTACCCTCTAGTTAATTTTGGGAAACTCTATGGTTTAGAAAGCTCCGAATTTCACTCTAATACCGGGCGCTGTGCAAAATCAGAACCATACTTTTCACCGGTCTAGTCGGTGCATCGTAATGACGAAAAATTCTTGACGCCTGAAAGCACCTCATGATGCGGTGTTTTTAGGAGTCTAGAATTTTTCCTCATTATTGAGCGAAACGAGGTTGAGTACGGAAAGCCCTCAAGCTATAGAAGGTAAGAGGCTGTGTGATCATTATAATAGACCCGAAGAAAACAAAGTGGATTTCGCCTTCGAGTCGTTTCAGATTAGTGCATTAGCGACCTTGTGACTTTTCGAAGAGAGCTTTTTGAAGGAGTGCGAGAAACGGTGTGCGGGAGAAGAGTGATGGAGGCGAAAATAGGCCACGATGGAAGGACCTCTGTGAACTGGGGTTGATAGAATAAAAGCCACCAGGAGCGCCTAGGGCGCTTTGCGAATGGGCCGTACAGAAATGAGTAGGAGATTGAGACGAAAATTTAGGAGACGCCGGGGACAATGGATGGATGAATAGGTCGGCTTCCGAGTCTCGATCGCACTCCATCTTAGCCGTCGCCTTGAAACTTTAGGAAACGCTCTTGGAGAGGGCTCCGTAGAGTCAATCCGTCTGCTGCGTTTGAGTGCGTGTGGCTGAAGTAATTTTTTTGTTTTGTTTTCGCGATAGCTGACTGAGAGGGCTGAGCGAAATGCACGCGCGTTTCCATAGCGACCGTGCCCGAGCAGCGCTTGCTACTCGGGGCTTCCGAAAAAAAGAACAAAAAACAAACAAACGAACAAACACGCAGAATAGTTTTAACGCGAGAGATGCCTCATCAAACTCCGAAAGTGACCATCGGCGTCAAATTGAGTGATGTTTCCGCCAGCCCATCTCTCTCCTTTCTATTCTTTCTCCTTTTTATCTGGTGTGCCGCAAGGCTCTGTACTTGGACCGCTACTCTTTCTTATAAAAAAAAATTATTGGCCTTTCAGACAATGTATTATCAAATACACGCCTTTTTGCGGATGACTGTGTGCCGTATCGTCAAATACCAAAACTCCATAGACTCCTCCTCTCTCCAGCATGATCTCTTCAAAATGCAAACGTGGTCCAGCCGATGGTATACATTTCTCTCAACGTGAGTAAGTTCTCCCACGCGTCCTAAGTTCATTGTCGCCGTAACTGTGTAGCGTCTTCGTACTCCCTCAACAACGACACCTTGACTCAATGCCATACATTTAAATACCTAGGAATACATACATCTAGCGACCTGTCCTGGACCCATCGTATATGCCAACTAACCAATTCCTGCAATCGCTTATTACGTTGCCTACGCCGTAACTTATCAGCATCCATTACAGTCGAATTGCTTGGATATAAAACGTGGATACGATCGAAACTAGAATATGCCTCTACTATCAAGGACAAGCACCAAGTTAACAAAAGTAGCTCTCTTGAATCGGTCCGCAGCCGTGCCGCGAGGTTCGTTCTTCCCGATTACCCCTGCAGGACAAGCGTATCCGCCCTAAAATCCCGGCTATGCATCCCCTCGCTTTCTTCTCGCCGCAAAGCTGCTTGTCTAATCCTATTTTTTAGGTTTTTTTTTCATTCACTGCCTCAAGGAAACGAAATCATCGTTCCTGGACATCGTTCCTCTCGTCACTTTCACCAAAATGTTGTGTATCAGCCGCGTTCACACACGACAATCCATCAACGTTAATTTTTTTTCTGCATACTGCCGGAAAATGGCATGCCCTCCCTTCACACATCGCCTTCATCACTGCCATTGTTCAATTCAAGGTTGCCGTTCCAAGAGGATCTTTCAAGTCATGAAATATAATCTGACCCGCCATTTTTTTACTGTTCGCCCACCCATCATGTGATGTCCCATGTGACCTTTGAGGTAGTATAAATGAATGAATGAATGAATGAGTGAATGAATGAATGAATGAATGAATGAATAACCTTGGTTAGGCGATGTCGTCACACAATGGGACGTCACGTGATTGCGTAATCGCTCGACATCGTCACTTCGCCATACGTGGCCGATCCCGTAGAACCTGCCAAACAACGGGAGGTACGCGAGGTGCGTGGTAGGTCGGGCGTAATTTAGAAGTGTGGCAGCTTGGGCTAGTTGGTATGACACGACGATAGTCGTAGCGCGAGAACGGAACGACGACAAAGAGACAAGGAAAGTGTCCTTCGTGTCCTTCTTGTCTCGTAGTCGTCGTTCTGTTCTCGTGCTATAACTATCATCGGTATGTCGGGCGTCTGGCTCCCTCAGAAGACAGTGTACTACTTCATTTTTTTTACCGGTTAATAACAATGAAGGCCCTAGTAGACGCTGCTAAAATTCGTGACGTCACAATAAATGGTGCGGAAGCCTCAGGCTAACTTCGCCGCGCGCATTTTCTTTTTTTTTTTGTGCGTTTTCTCGCTTAATTACTGAGTGGCGGGGTGACATTGGTATTGTGAATATAAGAAAATTCGATTCTATTAGTGTCCCCCTTTTTAAAGTATGGTGCATACCTAAGACTGTTAGGTTTAATGTTTTTTTTTTGACACTCCAAAAAAAAAAGATTAAAAAAAAGCAGTTCTTAGACACGTTATTTTCCTTTGGGAGTTCTGCCTAGCCCCGCATATGACACTTCTTAAAAAGGCACATGGACTTTTTTTTTGAAGTAATTGTAGTCACTTCGTAAACTCCTTAGAGACTCAAGAGAGAGTCAGGAGAGAGTCCAAGGAGAGAGAGAGAGAGAGAGAGAGAGAGAGAGAGCCGTTTACGTGGCAAGCCAGAACTCACCGAAAACACTAGGGCGCACTGGTTGGGAGTCATTTGTTTTTACTTAGAATAAAAGCCTTCGTATCAAAAAAAAAAAGAAAAGAAAGAAGACCGAGAGCACACAAAGAGATAGGACGGCTTATTAGCATCGAGAAATCGAACCGCAAGCTTCACCGTTTCCAATTGACTTTCCCTCCTCGAGTTGACAGCAGCACGGCTTCCGAAGTCCTGGCTTTGTATTGAAGGAGGTTCCACGCGGAGGGACATAATTTTACGTAATCGAATAAAAAAAAATGCCAAAGAAGGAGAATGCAAATTCTCTCTTGCGTCCGCGTTTGGACGCGCTGTCTCTTTAACACGAATAGCAGTCAAAACTATAGTTCAGGTCCTCTGTTATTCTCTCGCAAAGAAAGGTATGGTGCTGAAGCGTTGATTTCTATCACCGAAGAAGACCTTTTATGAATATTTGAAAACCCATTAGTAACTGCTTGACAGGATGTTCTTTGAAGTGGAACCAGTCTGTCACTCTGTCTTTGTGGAATTTTCCGTCGCGGTTGTCTACGGGCTAAGGTACTCGGCTGCTGACACACAGCTTGCGGGATCGAATCCCGGCTGCCGCGGCTGCATTTCCGATGGAGGCGGAAATGTTGTAGGCCCCTGTGCTGCTCAGATTTGGGTGCGCGTTGAAGAACCCCAGGCGGTCGAAGTTTCCGGAGCCCTCTACTATACGGTGTCTCTCATTATCATACCGTGGTTTTGGGGACGCTAAACCCCACATATCATCATCCTTTTGTGGTATTGAAAAAAAAAAAACATTACTTCCTCAAGCTAAAAGTACTGTGCGTGTAGTTTTTTTTCTCGCTTTGCCATTGCGTGTCTCGCTTTCCCATTACGTGTACGGCGCGCACGTAAGCCAGGTGCGAAACCGCACCTGGCTTACATGCGAAAAAAAGCTATTCTTTCACCTGGCTTACATGCGAAAAAAAAAAAAAGCTGCGAAAGAAAGCTGTTCTTTCTTATTCAAGGCACAGCATGCATTGACGTCATACTTTCCTTTTTTTTCTATTTTGCTTTGTTTTCTTCGTACCGGTTTACCCACAGTTACCCCAATTGCGTAGGCGAGGTCCGAGTTCGTTGTAAAAAATTGAAAAGGCCATATTTATTCTGTTCTCGTTGACACGCTACACACAGTAATACAGCGTGAACCCTGGAGCGCATAGCAATTCATCGACGGCGATCGAGAGGCGATCGGTCACGCGGTAGATACGGGCCGGCTTCGCATCCGGTTAATCCGCCCGGGCGCCCATGTCACACCGCGTACTCGTGTGACATGTTTCCTCCTGCGCAGCACGTCGTGGGGGTGGAGAAGTAAGGGGAAGGTCGAAGATGGCAAATTTCATTACGTTACCTCCTTTAGAACTGCGCTGTGCACAAATGTGAATAATAATAATAAAAATAAAATAATAATAATAATATTTATTTATTTATTTAACAATACTGTAGGGCTTCTTCAGACCCGTACAGGAAGTGGGCATACATCATCACAGGTAACCAAGTAGGTACAAAGTTCAGGGAATACGATATGTTGAGGGACGATGCGCACAACAGCGAAACACTTACAGTAGCGGGTACAACAATACTACATTGGTGCTCTTCCCCTACGCGAGAAGACGAGAAAAAAAAAAAAGAAAAGAGATGATAAAAACCACGTACTACGCATGAAAAACAATATGTACGTACACAGATTACAATGCACCACTGCAAAACGCGTTTTTTTTCGTTATCGCAACGACAAGAACGGCAAAATGTCACTATACTGGCTCTGTTAACTGCTCCACAAAAGAACAAAAATTCATCAATATTTGTAATATTAACAGCTTCACCTGGTAGCGCGTTCCGAGCGGTGACAGCGCGAGGGAAAGAGGGAAAATAATAATAATAATAATAATAATAATAATAATAATAATAATAATAATAATAATAATAATAATAATAATAATAATAATAATAATAATAATATCTGGGGTTGTACGTCGCGAAACCACGATATGATTATGACAGACGCAGTTGTGGAGGGCTCCGGAAATTTCGACCATCTGGTGGTCTTCAACGTGCACTCTCTCTCACCGCACACTACACGTGCATCTATCCATTTGACCTCCGCCTAAAGCGAACGCCGCTGCCGGGATTCGAACCCTTGACTTTCGGGTCGGCAGCTGAGCACCGTAACCAGTGCTCAACCGCGGCGAGCGTGCACAAATATCTTGGACTGCTGTGTGTAAAAAAAAAAAAAATACACAGTCTAAGACGCATTCACCTTGGACGACTTGAAAGCGGAAGCCATCTTGTACGTTTTCTTCTCAATCGAAGTTTGCAAGCGAATTGAAAGCGAGTTGAGTAAACCAACGTGGCCTTTCTTTAAAAAAAAAAAAGAACGACTCTTGGCCGTTGTGTACATGGGTTAAAGGGTGACGAGCAAGTTCACGTCACGCCTTGGCACGGGTCAGCAGTGGCCTAGCCAGAAAGTGCCACTACAGGTGCTTCCAACCCCCCTCTTGAAATTTTGTTTTACACCATGGAATACATACCGCAATATATGACCATTTTCCTGCCTGCCCCCCCCCCCCCCCCTATATAAAGAAGGTGCGCCCCCCACCTCTTGAAAAAATATCTGCCCTACGCTCCCTTGAGTCAGTCGTCCTTTTTCGCAACCATTCTAAACAGGCCACATGGACTCCCGCATATTGCGAGACCTCTATATGGTTCATGGTCGGACAATATTGAATTCCGTGGAGCTGTCGTGTCGGCGTGCAGCAGATGTCGAATGTGCCGCCTGCCTTTTGAGAAGGCTGCGCATGTCCAAGTGAGATGGTCTCTAAATGTTCTCGGCACAACGGCTGACAGTGAGAGCATTGCGTGGTAGTCTTTTCCCTCGAAGGTCGAGTGGCTTGCTCGCATTTTTTTCTTTAGTATGTGTGGTGTGTACGCGGAGTTGGCCGTAACTTTATTTTCAAGAGTTCTTGTCGTCGAGTAAACCCAACTTCGTCATTAAGCATGCGCGCTGGTGTAACTTCCAATAGTCGGTAAGACTTTTTTAGTATGAGTTTTCATAGAAACTGAGGAAAAAGGGGACTTTTTCTTCATCGTTCTCGATACCTGTTATAGGGACACTAAAGGCAACTATTGAGTCGATGTCGATCGTTGAAATATCGGCCCAGAAACCTCGTAGTGTTACTTTTGTGCCAAGGAAGTGCTTATTTTGAAGTAAAATCACGTTTTAGTGGTCCGCATCGGGTTAGCATACTTCAGAAAAAAAAAAAAAAAAACTCGCCTCAAGTGGAACGTGTCACGTCACCGTTGCCGTGCACAACGTTGCCCTGCTTTACTGCGCGCCGCCGCCACTAGCAGCAGCGGAACGAAAGTAGCGGGAGCCACAGCATGCAGCAGCAACGGACGTTTGGAAACTTCCTGCCATTGCGTGTCAGATGGCAGACGTGATTGTTTCAACTGGGCCCCGCTAGATGGCATGACCTGTCCAGTTTAACTAGTTGAACCGCTCGCGCCATCCCCACAGTGACGTCTGGCGGTTCTTTTTTCCATTAATCAAACGGACACGAATGAGCAGCATTTTATGACGTCTCTTGATGCATGGAAGGTTCTTTATTTAGTGCAGGTAGTTCGATTACTATAGTGATTAATCGTAGGCGGTACCTCTGACGTAATCGGAATCATTTTGCCAATGTCCTGCCGTACGTTTAATTTTTCGGTAAGTAGGACACTGATCATACTGTTGTTGATAATATTGTCGTTTCAGACGTTGTAATATATTAAGCTTTCACTCTGACATGAATTGTTATTTGAATTTTGCGTCCCTTTAAGAACGGGTGAGTAGCAGTGTTAGTACATTCGCCTAATTGCGTCTTACACTGGCTGAGAAATGTAGAGAAGACTTGAACCTCAAAAAAAAAAAAGTTCATCGGTCTGAGTCATTGCAGGCATAGAAGCCGCCGAAGCACGAGGGAACGGGATAACTTAATAATGGGCTAGCGCTACGTGGTATTTCACGAACTGGGATAAGTTTTTCCAGTATACATGCTCACAGGGAACATTGTGGGTGTGTTCGAGAGTATTATCGACAGCTTTATAGGGTTTAAATGTGTAGGAGGTTTGAGAGTATTAGAGGCCTCCGAAGAGTATTGGACAGTTCGAGCTTGTCCGTAAACCGAAAAAAAAAGCTTCACGGGTAAGGTAGTACGTTCCATTACTATAGATTTCTCTCTCAACTCACCGAGCCATAACCGGCTTTGCGACCGTTTGGCTTAGCGAGTGTGGGAGAGCTGTAATGTACTGCACAGGACCGCTGGTTTAAGCTATATTTACACTATGTATGGGCGGCTTCGGCGCTCATTATAAAGTTTAGACGGTATTGTAGAGTTTTAGCTTGTCCATAAACAAACAAAAAGCTAGTGTACTGGCGAACTAACGTACCCAATTGCTATACTTAGTGCGCAGCGCAGTACTGCAGGTTTAATATATATATTTATCCAATGGCTTCGGCACTTGTTATGAAGTTTATAGACGGTGTTGGAGAGATTCAACCTGCCCATGAACAAAGAAAACTGGTAATGTACTGGCAAACTAACCTGTATACTTTATGACTGTGCATTTTTTCTGCGGACACGTTAAGGCGTAGATGGCTTTGCGCCCGCATTTAGTCATTCCCGTGACCACAGAGCCAAGGACAGGCTCCAAGCCAACCGCCGTGTATTGTCTCAAGAGCGCGGTGAATTCGTGTACGCGCGAGAACACCCTGACCTCAGGTCTTTATTTTGTAGCCTCTGCAGGCGGCATGGGGCACTGAGGCGAACGTAAACGTATAAGGTACCGAGCGAGCGGCTCTTGGCAGCGCGAATTGCTTTCACCGGATCGACAACTGTGCGCTGCTTGTATAGTTAAGAACAGCAGCGGGCAGCAAGTTCCAGGACGGTGTCCTCGCTCCGAGGGTGATGGTCCTGTCGTTTTTCTTCTCTGAGCGCTCCGCGCCGCCCAATTCGGTGCAGTGCGTAGAATATCACGCGGCTCGTTTCAGAGAGCTCTATATGGTGCGTCTTTAAGCGTATAGATTACTTGCACGGACGACCACGAAGCCGCCATGTTGGAGCACCAACATGGAGGCACGTGAAGTTTGTGGTGTCACATTAACATAATCGAAACGTGACATGCACGTTCCTTCGTGATGTGTACAAGCATAAACGTTTTCCTACCTAACATTGAAGCAGGTCAACCGCAATATGTCGGCCAGCAAAGCCGCCGTCTTGAAGTACCACTACGTTTAGAATTGGTGCCCGTGACGTCGCGGGCAAGCTGTCTATTGCAGGTCGTGGTTTGGTCGTAGTTGGGCGTAACGTTCGCAGACGCGTGCACGCGCGACAGCGTTGGTGGCGCCATCATGTGTCGCTGACGTCAACTAGATCTTATTGCGCCATCTCGGAGGCCATGGATTGGACTATTGCCTTCGATTCAGCTCGGGCACATATTTACGTAACATGTACGTCACAATTCCTTGAGTGAAAGTATGACACCTTGCGTGGCCTTTTATCTGGCTGTAAGGCTAGTAGCGTTTTAACGAGACTCCGTCGTTGGTTTTTTTTTTTGCTCTTTTGTTTGGCTGACCCGCCGCATATTTTTCACAGCTAGGCGTCACTGTGTAAAAAAAAAAAAAAAGATGTGTGGTTGTTTTGAAGCGTACCATATTCAGGAACCGCACACCATGCACGACGACTGGCTAGTTAACTTCGGCTAACTGTCGCCTGCCGTTGGATATCGATGTAATTGAAGGTAATTGGAGATAATTAAACGTTATGCTAACGGATTTCTTGCTCGCTCACCGTTAGTTACACTACCCTCGAAATTTTAGGCTTCTCGTGTGCTGCACGCATTTTGCTGGCATCGGCGGTATAGAGCTCTTCGACCCACCAACTAGGAGCACAACGACAACAAAATTGTCCGCTTTTCTTTCTTCGTTTCTGTTCACCCTTCTTCGTTCATTTTCTGCTTCGCCGGTGGCCCCGTGTCGAGTCTTAATGGCGATTCACGGCGTTCCTTCGCTTACTCCAGCCGCTTACAAAGCACTCTCGCTTTATTTCTCTTTAAATCCTCGGTCGTCGTTCGAGAGGCCCCGTTTGTCATCGTGTTTTCCGTACTTTTCCGCGAGTAAATGCCGTTGGATGACAGCACTATATCTGCTTCTTCTTTATGCTGTTTTCTTAGCCATAGTTTCGTCTTTCCTATAGCGATAGTTCTTTTAACTTCACCGCGTCTGCTCCTTCTTTTTCTTCACTGTGTCTGCTTCTTCTGTTCTCGCAGGCCATAGTTGCGTTTAAATCTATTGAGGTATTTCTTTTAACCTCGTGGTGCTTCTTCCGTTCTGGGAGGTCTTAGTTTCGTCTACCGTATTGCTATTTTTCCTTTAGTCTCCGTGAACTACCTCGGAGATACGAGTACGGGTCGTTTGTCTCCATCATGTGCTACGCGTTATTTTCGTATGTTAAAAGTCTTCTACTGGGATATTAAACTGCACCCAGACGGAGGTGTCGACGCTTGCCGTTCGTTTCTTGAATTACGATCACGTTAGCGGCGGCCTACGATGCTACCACGAAGCCTGATCAACTCTTTTTCTTTTCCTTTCTTTAAACTTCGTTAACAGGGGGGAACCTCCTGAAAATTTATTTTTGAAAAATGAAATGTATAAAAGGGAAAAACCTAGTTGCGTTAATTCCTACGGGAACGGCGTAGCGAAAAAAAACCTGTGCTCCTTCCTCCGGGTCTGACTAAGACTTTTATGTCCTCGTGTCGAAACGTCGGATTCCGTGACGTGCTCTGTTCAACGATGTTTCTCGTGTCATACAGAAAAAAAAGGTCTTACTCTTCCTTATCCTTTGCTATTTCTCAAAATTTGCACTCTTAAAGACCAAGGAACTCATGCTTAGGTTCTTGTGGCTATGTGCCGTTGTGTTGTACTGTGTTTTAACATATAGTGTTCTGCTGTATGACGTATTACGTGCCCTTTTTGTTTAAATATTTAGTTATATA